>NC_138528.1:17470633-18964072 GCF_964234715.1 Podarcis melisellensis | reverse complement strand
GCAATCCTAGAGCCCCTAGCATTAAATCATCAGAAAAATTGGTTTCAATGTGGCAGAACATTCTCCTGCATTTTTTAAAATCATTGTTCATCTGTTATTGAGAGCAGAAACTGCATTCCGAAAAGGTGATTTAAAATTTCAGTGACATTCTCATGACTGGGGTACAGATTATAGGGTTACACTTACCTTAATGTTGAGGTTGTTAAGTAGATTTGGGGGTTCTTGTGTTGACTTTCCTATAATGTGGGAAGCCAGCAAGGCTACCTACTGTGCTCATTGCTTGTCGTCTTTTTACTTTGAAAGAAATCAGTGCAGAGATTTTTATATATATATAAAGCAAAATGAATTACTTCCCTTAAGAACAAAACCAGCGGACACATTTATCTCAGGTCTCCATTCTCTTCCCAGCCCTTCCCAGGAGAAAACAACCCGGACAACTCCTTCCATGGGCCTTTCTTCAGACCTGGAAGTGCAGGGAGTCAGGAAGCTTGCACAATACTGGATCAACGTTTCATGGAAAGAAAAGCAGAGCCACATCGCCCTCAGTCTCCTCACAACTATAAAGAAAGCTGAACAAAGCACTCGGGGAAACTCTAGAGAAATTGCCTTGAAACGAAGAAGGAAAAAAGAAATCATTTTCATTCGGGAAGTGAGCTTTCAAGAAATGGGGAGCACAGCAACTAGCATTAGGTGGAATCCTGGTAGCATTACTCACTGTAAGGATCTATTGGCAGACATGCAGAAATGCCCTTTCTCCACTTACCTTCCATCGTGGTCTTTCTTCAGAGAGCAGAAGTTGCTTACCAACCTTGGGTTTCCCCAAGCAGTTTCACAGTTATAATGATAATAGGTTTGTGTACATTGTAGAATCAGACTGTGCCGATCTGGCTGTCTACAGCTCCCATTAATCACACCCTTTTATTCAAAACAGTATAAGTCTGATCTAACCCAATTAAGCCTGTGATGTTTAGAGAAAGAGATTAATATAGCTCAGGAAAGCATAACCTTTGCCCGTAGAGATGTCTTAAGATAATGAGCTTGATTCAGTGGGCTGGATTCAAAGAAAGGTGTGTTTTGCAAGTAGACATCTATTTGTAGACACTAAATCAGCAGGAAAATAAGCGTGTTCAGGCAGACAAGACTCAGCCATACAGAGGCAGATGCATATTGTAAGGAAAAAAGGGAAAAAGCCCAATGTTTTAGAGGCAGAATTTAAAATCCAGCAGGTTTTCCGTTAATTTTAAGAAACTGGCATCTCAGTAGTGAAACAAATCATACTAAAATAGCTTTTGACATCTTATAGATTTCTCCTCTCTGTAAAAACAAATATGCCTACAATCCCAATTTATACCTAGGTAATGTTATTTACAGAAAGACACTTAAGTGTCAATTGGCAAGTGGAAGGGGTGATATTATTATACCACACTTGCCTGCGGAACACTTTTAATGTGCAACATGCATCTTATTTCCAACAGCCTGCTATTCTGTGCATTTTCTTGCAAAGCGTGTTCACATCAAAAAGAGAGCACGTGTTGCGGTTGGGGCCGAACAAAACCCAATTTAGTGACCAGGCCTTAGATAACTAAGGGCCTGGGAGTTGATGGGAGGTTCCTGTTACTGGGGCAATTAGGATGTTGCCAATTTAGGGGTGGGATCAATGGCTTTATAAGCAGAGTCCACAGCTTTCTCTTTCTCTTTTGCTGTGGACACCGGATCTATCTTTAGCACCGGAGCAATTCAGCAAGAGACTCTGGTTGTATTAAACCAATTTTCCTTCTTTGCTTTCATTCCCCTCCTTGATTTAATTTTTAACTATCCCAGGGTAACCTAATTTATTCTTCCTCTTCGTTATATTCTTTTCCTTCTTCTTTGTGGCCCTTGGGACCCCTAGCGTACAGGACCTCCCGGTCCCGGGTGGCTTACGGCCCGCTCCCGGCCGTGCCGTGGGCCTGGACGGTGGGTGGTTGGCCTGGCCCCCCCCCTGCCGGGTCCGGCCCGGATAGGCCCCTTCGCTTAGCCTCCCTTGCCTTGAGGGAGGCTCCCCGCCCTGATCCGCGGCCTGCGGCGTTTGGGGGTCTGTTGGGGCGCCTGCTGCTCCGCGCGGCCGGGGGCCGGTGGCGGAGCTAGGAGGGCCCCCGTTCGGGGCTGGTTCGGCCCGGCTGGGGCTCTGGGTTGCTTCCTTGCTGCCCCGTCTTTGCCCGCGGGCCTCTCTGGGGCCTGCCGCGCCGTCCCTGCCGCTTCTAGCGGCGCGGGGTCGCCCGCGGCCCGCTGGGGCCTGGTCGGGGCCTGTTGGCCTCGGCCGCCTGCTCGGCCTCGGGCCTGCGGGTGCCGGCTGTTGCGGCCCCGATCCACGGGCTGCCGCTTCCCGGGGCCCGATCCGGCCGCTGCCGCCGTGCGTGCCGCGCTTGGCGGCGGTTCCGGCAGGCCCGCGCTCCGCGGCCGGGCTAGGCCCGGCTGCGGCTAAATTAGTCGCCCCGCTGCCCCCGCCTTACCTTCGGGCCCGGCCGGGCCTGCGGCTCCGCGCTTCCCTTAGCGGCGCGGGGTCCGGTGACCTGCTGCGGCCCGGATTGGGCCTTTGAGGCCTCGGCTGCTTCCCCGGCCTACCGCATCGGCCGGGGAGCCGGCGCGCCCCCCCCATCCGGGAAAACGGTTTGGGGGTGCGCGGGGGGTAGTGGGGGGGGCCTTTGGGGGCTCAGGGGGGTCTGAGTAGGGTTCCCCTGGTGGCTGGGAGGCCCTCCATTTTGGGGGAGAGCTTGCGCGAACGCTAGCTTTCTCCCAATCCTTGTGTTTATTTCTTTGAGCTTGCTTGCTCAACAGTGGCCTCTGGTGGCCAGACGGTGTAATTGCAGGGTCTGCTGGTAATTCATGTTATACACTGCAGTGGCCTCTAGTGGCTGTTTTGGTATTGCAGGGTTTTGTTTTACCTGCTGTTAAGAGTTCTTTGGGCTTAGTGCCTGTTTTGATTGCTTAAGCCTTCTGTTGCGCCGGCGGTGTTGGGGTTATTCCCGTACCGGCTGATTCTCCTTAATTTTATTCTTTTGTCATCATTTGAATTATTGTTAATTTATTATTATTTCTGTTATATATATATATATATATATATATATATATATATATATATATTCTTTTCTTATTTTAACTTCAACTATTATAAGTATCCGGTCCGGAATTTAACCCCTTCTTTTAATTGCTTTTCTGTTTAAGCTTTAGCAGGAATGGCGCCAAAGAAGGCAGCGAGGAAATCTGGTCCTGCGGTTACTGCAAAGCGGCCCATAAAAGGCCCATCGCAAGCTCTGCGATCCCCGCAACCTGCCCAGTCCCTACAACGCATCCGATCCATGGTCAACAGCCTGGCGGGTGACCCTGTGGCCTTGGCAAGGGTGGAGTCCGGGATGGATGGACTGCTCCGCCGCTCCTCTACCCCGTCGCCATCTTCTGCAATATTGGGTCCTACCTTAGGCGCCTCGTCGCCGGCGTTGTCATCAAGCGAAAATGAGGGTGGATCGGCGTTAGCCAGGGGGCTGTTGCGTGGCAGTCAAGCAGCACGCACCCCGGTCTTACCTGCGTCGCAGGTTACTGTGGCGAGGGGTCGCCCCCGTAACAGGGTGGTGGCCAGCAGGAGGCATTCAGCACGGGACCGCATCGGGGGTTCGCCCCCGCGGGCTTCGGTGGCAGGGTTTCAGGCGCCTGGCCATTCACAGTCAATTTCCTGTCAGTCGATTCCAGGTGCGGTGCAGCAGGCTGACTTATCAGAATCTTCAGTTGAGGATAGCCTTCCCCTACCTCCAAGGTCATCTTCTGGCGGGCTCCGTCGTCGCAGGAGAGGCTCCAAGAGGCGTGCCAAGAAGAGGCGCAGAGGTACCTCGTCTTCTTCTTCAGGTACCTCCTCTCTGAGTTCTAGTAGCGACGAGGAAGCGTCGCTCAAGCTTTACTGGGGATTTGGGGAGACTTCGGGCCTCCCAAAATGGGTGTGGCAACGCAGGGCCAACTCCCATAGGGCCAGGTATGGGGCGGTCCAGGAATGTCGCGATGGGGCGTTGGTGCCGGATGTAAAGGTCTCCACCAATTCGGCCAGGGACATCATCCCCGGGGCCCACCTGTCTGCCAAATTGCGGTCCAGGATCCTGGATGGCCGCTATGTCGATATTTTCTGCCTTGCCCCCCCGCTCGAAGGTCAGGAGCCCTTAGACAAGGGTCTCCTGGTATCTAAGAAGCGGTTGGTCTTGTCAAAAGCAGACAGGACTTTTGAAAGGTGGTTAGATAGCTTCCAGGTTTTCGCTGGAGTTGTGTCTGCAGCTTATCCCAAGAGGTCCCTCCATCTGTGGGTTTACCTGTCCATCGTCCGTTCGGCCTTTACGATGGCTGGGGAGACTGCTGCACTGGCCTACGATCAGAACTTCAGACGTAGGGCAGCCAAGATCCCCACAGCCCGCTGGGACCGGAAAGACCTCGATGTCTGGTCCACTTATGTGGCCCCCCGTATTGATAAGAAGCTGCCCGATCCACAGAAGTTCAGGCCCGCCCCGGCCAGGTCGGGCCGCAAACAGTTCTGCTGGGATTTTAATAAGGGTGCTTGCTCGAGGCAGCCTTGCAAATATGCACATGTGTGCGACAAGTGCTCGGGGAACCATCCTGCATCCACGTGCGCAGGGGGGCGCCGGCCCTTTCGAAGAGGGGGAGGCTCTCAGCAGCCTCCAAAAACAGCCGCCCAGGCCCCCGCTGCCGGAACAGGGAAGTAGCGCCTTATCCTCTTTAGCTTACACTCCGGTGAGGTTACAACCGTTGCTATCATTGTTAGAATCCTACCCGGACACCAAATCGGCGTCCTATTTGCGTGAAGGTTTTTCTGCAGGTTTTAGAATCCCGATAGTTTCCACCCCAGTAGCCAGGAACCCAGCAAATCAGAAATCGATCAGGGACATGCCAGAGGTAGCACGCAGAAAAATTGGAAAAGAATTGGCTTTACGTCGTATGGCCGGTCCTTTTGCTGCCCCTCCTTTTCCCAATTTCCACATTTCACCTTTGGGGATGGTTCCCAAAAAGGCTCCGGGAGAATTCCGCCTTATTCATAACCTCTCTCATCCCTTAGGCACGTCAGTAAATGACGTGATTCCCCCGGAGCTTTGTTCGGTGAAATATGCTTCCCTTGATCAAGCGATCAAGATGATTCGGAAATGTGGGACCGGCGCTTTGCTGGCAAAATGCGACATCGAATCGGCTTTTCGGCTGCTTCCGATTCATCCTGACGATTTTTGGTTGCTGGGATTTCAGTTCGAAGGCGGATTCTATTTTGATAAGGCTATGCCCATGGGTTGCTCGGTTGCCTGTGCGGCTTTTGAGTGTTTCAGTTCATTTTTAGAGTGGGCCTTGCGTGAGAAGACCGGACTGGGCGGAGTCACGCATTATCTCGATGATTTTTTGGTCGCCTCGGCAGGTAATACTGGGGACTGCGAGGCGTTATTGCAGGCCTTTGCTTCCTTAACGGAAGATCTGGGCGTCCCTCTAGCGGCTGGAAAGACCGAAGGTCCTTCTACAAAGCTGACTTATTTGGGTATCTTGTTGGATACTGTGGCACAAACTTCCAGCTTACCGCCTGAGAAGTTAATCAATTTGAGAAAGGTTATTAGTGATCTTTTGCCTTTAAAAAAGGTTACCTTGCGGCAGCTCCAGTCGTTGCTGGGCCACTTAAATTTTGCTTGTAGGGTGGTCTCCCCCGGACGACCATTTTGCTCCCGATTGGCCAAACTTACATCGGGGTTGCAAGCCCCGCATCACAGGGTTCGCCTTCCTAGTCAGGTACGGGCTGACCTGGTGATTTGGTTGGAGTTTCTGGAGGACTTCAACGGGGTGTCCCTGTGGCAGGACACTTTGAACCTGCACAACGACTTCCAGGTACATTCTGACGCTGCTGGGTCTTTGGGGTTTGGCTTGTATTGGGACGGCAGGTGGTGCGCTGAGCGCTGGCCGCCCGCTTGGCAGGGGCAGGCTATTACTCGGGATTTAACTTTTCTCGAGTTCTTTCCCATTGTAGTGGCAGTGCACTTGTGGGTCGAGCATTTTAGGGATCATCGTGTTTGTTTTTGGACGGATAACCAGGCGGTAGTGAAGGTACTGGCCAAGCAGTCTTCACGCTCCCCTAGGGTTTCGGCCCTCCTACGGGCCTTTGTGTTGCATTGCTTGCGTTTCAATATTGTGTTCTCTGCTCGTTTTGTCCCAGGAATTTCTAACGAGATTGCCGATGCTCTGTCCCGTTTTCAGATGCAGCGCTTCAGGTCCCTGGTGCCAGTGGCTCGAGACCGTCCGGAAATTTTCCCGGATCATCTCTGGAACCTTGGCAGAGCTTAGTTTTACAGGGAGTAGCTGCCTCTGTGGCACCCTCTACCTTGAGGTCCTATAAGAAGGCCTGGGCTGACTTCTTATTATTTAATGGGCAGTCTATCGGTGAAATTGTCACATCCCATTCCACCTCACAGGTGCTACGGTATCTGGCACATTTGTTCCAGATGCGTCGGGCGGCTAGGACCCTTCGTCTGCACTCAGCAGCAATTTCCTTTTTTAACAGGGCTTATTTTAACAAAGACCCATGTCAGAAGTTTGTGGTCCGTAGGGCTTTGGAGGGATGGGGGCGTCTCACTCCTTCCAGGCCCGTTCCCAGACGTCCCATTACATTTGAACTGCTGGCAAAGATGCGCGCCAAACTTCGAAGCATCTGTTGGTCCAAGTTCGAGGCTCGGCTTTTTTCAGCGGCCTTTTCAGTAACCTTCTTTGGGGCCCTAAGAGTCGGTGAGGTGGTTCTTGAGCCTAAGCAGGGCGGAGGCTCAAGGGGTTTGCTGATTCAGGACGTTAGTGTGTCTTCACATGACCTGCAGGTTAATGTCAGGAATTCAAAGACAGACCAATTAGGCAGGGGCGCCATTATTACCCTCCCTGCTACCGGAGAAAGTGGCCCTTGCCCGGTAAAAGACCTTACCAGGTACCTTGCCCTGCGTCCTGGCGGGGAAGGTCCCCTCTTCATTCATGAAGATGGCCGCCCGCTGGCGCGTCACCAGTTTACCAGTGTGCTGCGAAAAGCTGTGGCGGCTTGCGGCCTCCCGGCTTCGGAGTTTGCTCCTCACTCCTTTAGGATTGGGGCTGCTACAACCGCTGCCCATTGGGGTTTGTCGGTAAGAAGGATCAAGGACCTGGGTCGATGGAGATCGAACGCGTTCAAGGTCTATGTGCGGAAATGATTGTTGTATTTACATGTGTGTGTTTTAACCCTAGGTCAGGCCGCTATCCAGATCTGGGTAGTGGGGCACAGTATTGTGCACTGGGCTGCGGACAGAGCTCGCCAGTCCGGACTGGGTGAAGGCCTGGGATTCCCGCAGCACGTACATGTGTCCTGGATCTCCAGAAGGGGGATGCTGTGGAGAGAATTTTTACCTCTCATGCGACGGCGTGTCCTCCAGTTTGGCCCTCCTTCGGCGATTGTGGTGCAGCTTGGGGAGAATGATATGGTTTCCTCTTCCTGCTACGGGCTGCGTGCGGCCATTTTACTGGACCTGGGGGAGCTGGCGGCAATGGTGCCGACTGCTAAGTTAATCTGGTCACAGCTTCTTCAACGCCGCATTTGGCGAGGTAGCCCTTGCCCTGCTGCTACTGAACGTGCAAGGAAGCGGATTAATTCCGCTGCTAGCAAGCTGGTGGTGAATCTGGGCGGGTTCGTTATCCCTCACCCTCTTATCTCATTCAAGGCGATGGAAGTTTATAGGGATGACGGAGTTCATCTCTCGCCAGTTGGGAATGATGCATGGTTGGATGCTTTGGTGTCCAAGTTGAGGGTGTGGCTTAATTTGTGAGTGGTTGGCGGCGAGCGTAAGGGCTCGAATGGCGGTTAGGCATTGGTTAAAATTGGTTGGTGGAGGGGTATGGATTGGCTGTGCCTGCCCCTCCAATGCTGCTGCTGACGGGTATTCCGTTAAAGGAATTCTGAAGCTTACCATCCCTTTCGTCCAAACCCTGACGGCAGGGTGCGGGCCGTGTAAGCTTCAAGGGTCAAGCGCGGAGTAGCTGAGGGCCTGTGACGCAGCTCCAGCTGACTCTGTCCCTTGTCCCTCCGGGACTGACTAGGGAGTCAGTGCTGTCCCCCATGGCGGGGGGTGACAGATAGTCATAACCAATGCCTAAGCAACCACTCTCAATTTGTATTTTAAATAAAGTTGTGGCCAAAATTATGCCAAAAACCTTAAACAAAAATTATTTGTGAGGTGTGAGTTATTGGGAAGGGGGTTTTGGTGGACCTCAACACGCAAAGCGTGTTCACATCAAAAAGAGAGCACGTGTTGCGGTTGGGGCCGAACAAAACCCAATTTAGTGACCAGGCCTTAGATAACTAAGGGCCTGGGAGTTGATGGGAGGTTCCTGTTACTGGGGCAATTAGGATGTTGCCAATTTAGGGGTGGGATCAATGGCTTTATAAGCAGAGTCCACAGCTTTCTCTTTCTCTTTTGCTGTGGACACCGGATCTCCCGCCCGCCCTCCCTTGCTTGGGCTTTCGCTTTGACCTTGCTCTGCCTGTCATGGGGTCGTTCGCCTTGGAGCGGGGGCCCAGTAGGAATTTTTCCAATCGGCTGATTAGTGCGTGCCTTTTGGGTTTTGCCTACTGCTTAGCAAATCGTCACAACTTGTAAGGTTGGCGGTTAGGCATTGGTTAAAATTGGTTGGTGGAGGGGTATGGATTGGCTGTGCCTGCCCCTCCAATGCTGCTGCTGACGGGTATTCCGTTAAAGGAATTCTGAAGCTTACCATCCCTTTCGTCCAAACCCTGACGGCAGGGTGCGGGCCGTGTAAGCTTCAAGGGTCAAGCGCGGAGTAGCTGAGGGCCTGTGACGCAGCTCCAGCTGACTCTGTCCCTTGTCCCTCCGGGACTGACTAGGGAGTCAGTGCTGTCCCCCATGGCGGGGGGTGACAGATAGTCATAACCAATGCCTAAGCAACCACTCTCAATTTGTATTTTAAATAAAGTTGTGGCCAAAATTATGCCAAAAACCTTAAACAAAAATTATTTGTGAGGTGTGAGTTATTGGGAAGGGGGTTTTGGTGGACCTCAACACGCAAGTCCCATTGATTTAAGGTCACTGCCTGTTTATCTGAGGTTCAGGTATTGAGACTCACAGGGGTGAAGCCATAAGCTCAGAAGTTGTATCTGTAGGAGCCAAAATTTCTGGGCACTTATTATTATTATTATTATTATTATTATTATTATTATTGAAATCTCAAACATCTTTAATAATAATAATAATAATAATAATAATAATAATAATAATAATAATAATTTATTTATTATATCCCGCCCATCTGTGGCTTCCAACAAAATATTAAAATACAGTAATGCATCAAAAATTAAAAGCTTCCCTGCACTTCATTTGAACATAAGCAGAGTCTTGTTGCACCAGATAAAGACCTATTCAATCCAGTGTCCTGTTTCTCACAGTGGCCAACCAGATGTCTCTGGGAAGTCTATGAGCACAACAGCCATCTCCAGTTCGTGTTCCTGGGCAATTTCATTTTGGCCCTCTCAGAACTTACACAAATGCCTTCCGTGAGCTCTAGGCTCAGGTGTGCAGAGCCCCACAAAGAAATTCCAAAGACTATGGCTGGAATGTAAAAAAAAAAAAGGGAGGTCAAAGCGTGTTTAAGGGTTTCTTTTTTTTTTAATGCCTCTTCAGCAGTGAGGATGCCTACAGTAAAAATGTATTTATCAGATTTGTATCCTAGAACCTTTAGCGCACAGTGCTCTTAGCAAGGATAACAACAAGTAAGCCGGAAAATGCAGTTAATCAAACTGGAAATCAAACGCCTGGATATTCACATGTTTCTTCGCTGGAATACAGGCAATAGCAACAATAGCAGTATTTATTGCCAAGGGAAAACCACACTATTAAATACACACACACACACACGTAGTCTTGTTTGTCCATTGTGAGGAAAACCCATGATCTATAGAAGGTCAATAAATTTATTAAGACAAAGGTGGGTCAAAACCAGCCCCCATATCCACTTTCATGTGTCAATTTGTGTCGTTCCCCCACAATATGTGTGTGTGTGATCCCCCCCCCCGCCGCTTTGGGGGGGGGGTAAGGTGGGTGAATTCCAGTGGTTTGGAAAGAAGTCAAGGATTCCCCACCTTGCTTTAACCCTTAAAAGTACCCCCCAAAATTAGAAGCCTTGCAACCACTCATAGCAGCACAAGGCTCTCAGCCAGCCATCCTACCTGGCTGCACTTCTGGGAGTGATGCTGTCATGATCTAACCTTCAACACTTCATTTGAATCCAGTGTGGATTCAAAGCCAGTGTGGTGTAGTGGTTAAGAGCGGTAGTCTCCTAATCTGGGGAACCGGGTTCGCGTCTCTGCTCCTCCACATGCAGCTGCTGGGTGACCTTGGGCCAGTCACACTTCTCTGAAGTCTCTCAGCCCCACTCACCTCACAGAGTGTTTGTTGTGGGGGAGGAAGGGAAAGGAGAATGTTAGCCGCTTTGAGACTCCTGAAGGGGAGTGAAAGGCGGGATATCAAATCCAAACTCCTCTTCTTCTTCTTCTTCTTCTTCTTCTTCTTCTTCTTCTTCTTCATCTGCAATCTGTGGGGGAACTCTTGTTCCATTCCATCACTACCAGCAGGAGTGGCCAACAACTGCCAAGCCAAAAGATCCAGCCCAGCTGTAATTCAGAAGAACCTGCGCTGGGTTAGATAACAGCCAGCTGATAACACCAAGGCTGCAGGCTTGATCCCCAGATGGGACAGCTGCAGATTCCTGCATTGCAGGGGGTTGGACTAGTTGCTCCTCAGGGTCCCTTCCAACTCTACAATTCTACGATTCTATTCTTTACACACTTCTGGCCCCATACATAGGAAGCTGACTATGTCAGATCACTGGTCCATCTCACTGAGCGCTGCTTACTCTGACTGGTAGCAGCAGTGGCGGATGAACCCTCTCCGGCACCCAGGGTGGGGCACCGAGGGGCAGGGCAAACCGCTCAGCGGCACACACACAATGTCAGGTACGGAGTGTTCATGTGCAGCAGCCCGTACGGTCTCCATGCGAGAGGCGCCCACACTGACTGCACGCTCCCTCGGCCACTCTACAGCAAGGGGGAGGCAGGGGCCATCTTGTCACACCCCCCCCCCAGAGTGGCACCCGGGGTGGACTGCCACCTCCGCCCCCTACTTCGTACACCCCTGGGTACCAGCTCTCCCAACCCATTCTTGAGATGTCAGGGGTTGAATCTGGTACATTTACATGCAAACGTGTGTTGTTAAAACAACATGGGGAAGGGTGAGAGAGAAACTGGTATGCTCTTAATGCCACAAAGTCTGCAGGCACCCACTCATTATCAACATCCAGGTGGAATTAAAACACTTCCCAGTTCATCCAGGCATTTGATGGCTGAAATACATTGCTCCTGGCAACCTCGGCGGTTCAAATCCCTGCGATGGGATGATCTCACATTGTTCGGTCCCAGCTCCCGCCCACCTAGCAGTTCAAAAACACGTCAAAGTGCAAGTAGATAAATAGGTACTGCTCCAGTGGGAAAGGAAACGGCATTTCCGTGCACTGCTCTGGTTTGCCAGAAGCGGCTTAGTCAGCTGGCCACATGACCCGGAAGCTTTCTGCAGATAAACACTAGCTCCCTCGGCCTATAGAGCAAGATGAGCACACAACTCCAGAGTCGTCTGTGACTGGACCTGCGACTGGTACCTTTACTTTTAAGGGTTGATTATTTTTAAATGTTTTTATTTTTATATTTATATTTTTTATTTTTTTGTAGGGTAGCGCCCCTACCATGCTGCCCTGGGTTCTTAGAGAAAGGCCAGGATTTAAATTTAATAAACAAAAGGAACAATACTCTCAAATGTGGCCTCAGATTGGCCCAATAGGGCTCATTGTATTTGCTTTTCTGGAAAATGCCTATCTTCCTTCCCAGATTGCAGTTGCATGGATAACACCACCATGATAAATATACAGATAACCAAAGTAAAGCTGTAATAAAAACATCCAGCAATGTTCTAAATGTTTCGTAAATATACAGTGTGGTGGCATTTAAGGGACACGTATATTTAAATTCATTTTGCCAACACCTACAGTAGCAATCGACTCTCATACAGTTTCTTAGTTGTCTATTGAATATAAAAATCTGTCTTCCTCCTGATTGACCATTTTAATGTGGGTCATTAGGGTTGCTATTATTGTTATTTTGGTATGGGGAAATATCTATTTGTAGAGACTTTGATTTAATGGATGGATTTGGTTGTTTGATGCTATGCATTTTAACTTCGGTATTTCGGTATTTTTAAATTTTTTTATGTTGTAAGTCACCTAGAGGTTTGACAGAAGACAGTACACACATTTAAATAACAACAATACTAATTCTTTTTTGCCATGTTTTCTTTTTTTCCCTGAATGTGTTCCCCTCATCGAAATATATTTTCCACCTTAATAAACATCTTACATACATTTTGATATTTTTTTTTCCTCAGCCAAAAATCACACCACAGCATCCAAAGCTGTGCAAGAATCTGGCAAATAGCTATATTCCATTCCACATATTTGTGGATCAATTTCCTCATGCATCCCTACTTGAAAATAGCTGGGTTTGGTTGGATGGGGAATAGGGATGGGGAGAAATTTATTTAGTTCAAATTGTAATTCACCTTAACCAAATTCACACTCCATGAATCAATATGCAAACCACTTTGAAATTTTTCCAGATTTTGCAGTCGATGGATGCATACAAAAATGTGTGCAATAATGAAAAGGGCATGCCAAAATGTGTACACATGTGACAATAATGTACAAAAATGCAGTCTACTGGGGGAAATTGTTTGGGGAAATGTATAGACTAGGCAAAATTGCATAGGGAAAAATGATTATTAGAATAAATGTGTGCCCCCCAAAAATCACATGGACTTAAAAATGTAATAACCTGCAGTTGTATGTGCAAAGGGATAACTTGAAGTTAAAACTGGGGAAATGAGAAACGGGGAGAAACTGAAACTGTCACATTTGTCTATCTCTCATTAAGAATGCAACACTACTGTCATTTGCAAGTTTCTAAATGCAGGCTTAGGGAACATCCAGCATTGGCTAAGATGCTTTCTCTTGTTTTCTCTGCATCGCGATGTATATACATGCTGCTAGCTACATGTTTGCCTCCTGCTTGTATTAATTCATACACATGAGTGTAGGAAATAAATACAGATGTAAATATATATATATAGCTTCCTTGGGCATTTCTCTCGCACTGACTCCAATGAGATGTTTTAGAACGGTGTAAACGAATACCCGTTTTAAGAAAGATGCATGCAAGTGACAACTGTTTTCTCCTGTGATAGCGCTCTTCCAAATTGATGTTTCCGTCTCATTGCTTTCGTATTTGTTTTTTAAACTTTATCTGAGGGTTTTTAAAAAATGGGTATTATTTAACAAAAGGAGAAAACTTTACCACTTTCTTATGTAAAGCTAATGTGACAATAAAACTGTCAACAAGGAGGCGAGATCAGTCTCACGCAAAAATCCCGAAACATCTAAGTGGAATTTGCATAAAATAGTTCTGGTATTATTATTCACTGTTCTTTCGTTGACAGATATGTCAGGGCCTTAAAACCTAAAAGAACAATTATGCTATTGTATCTCTCTGAGGATTCAAGGGGTGTGTCTTTGGTGAAAAAGTGCTATTAGAGCTTTGAAAAGCAGTAAAAACGACAGCCCAAGGGGCTCTTTAGCTAGTCATTTTGCAAAGAATGCCTGGGCTTTAAGTGTCTTAAAGTACATTTATGCAGTTCTTACTTGTGCTGCAAAGAAACTGCTAATAATTAATGCCTGTAACATTTTTTTAACGTTTGCATTAGCTATAAATAATAAAAAAATACACCACTCTTAATAAAGCCATTATTGATTAACTTAAACTGTGATTCTCTGGTGAATGTGTCAGTTTTTCTGACAAGCTTATTGCTAAGAATTATATTTAAGCTTTTTTTGGTTAAGCTAATATTGAAGAAATCATTGAACAATTATGGACCAAAACAGGAACTAATCAGTAAATCCATTACTCGAACAAGCTAGTTTAACTTAACATGCCTGCACATTAAAAATGAGGGATTGATAAGTCATGCATCATTACGACGAGATGTGCCATAAAAGTCAGTGATCCCATTTTCAATTTATATTAAATCTGCCGATGGCTTTAGTAGAGAATTCTGTGGAAACTTTAGTGAAAGTAGAAATGTTGAATTGTAGATGAGGAAGAACTTGGGACTCAGGAAGGAAATGAACCTAACCACCAGAGATGAAGACATATCTCAGGGGTAGACTTGTACATGCTGCTATGGCTCCGAGCACCACTTTCCATGCTGTTCCAGTGACGCCGCAAACTCAAAAATTTGGGGGAGAAAAGGTGTTGGACTAGGGAAATGGCTCTTGCTACAAACGTGGATGCAAATGTGGAAATCTGGCTCCCCCCCCCCCCAAGCTGGAAAGTGAACCGGGTGTGCAAATGGTTTGTGCATCTGTGCAAACTACTTGTGAGCCTGTGGACAACTTTTTAAAAGCTAAAATCCTGCCAACTGGCAGCATTCATGGGAGCTTCAGCAACCCCCTCCATTTTTGCTTTTCAGGAAAAATGATAAGCTATGTGTTTGAAGGGCTTCCATGCATGGTCTTGGATTAGAGCTCTAGGGTTCATGGAAGAGACTTGGATCAAGCACAGCCTCCCACCTGAGACATTTTTTTTTTTTTTGCTGATTCTATATTCTCCCGGGACAGCCCAGCCCTAACCTCCCAACCTTTTCCAGTGGGTTCACAAAGATTCAGATTTTTAGGTGCTTAGGAGGGGAAATTATTCTCTTTCCCCAGTGGGTCTGCACATGAGTGGAAGTCCGTTTACCTCAAATCTGGTTGCAACTTATAGAACTGTTTTGATACAGAAATTTTGGGTGGCATTCAACTAACTTTTACTCAGAGTAGATCCATTGGACTAAACTGTTAGTGGCGGGGGGGGGGGTATAAAAAGGAGAATTCCTGCGTGCCAGGCTTGGGTCAAGTACTCTTTGGTGAGAGAACCCCAACGGATATTTAAAATCACGAATATACAGCAAAGTAAAGCACGGAAATATAGGCTGTTCATAGAATCATAGTTCTGTAGAGTTGGAAGGGACCCTAAGAGTCATCTAGTCCAACCCCCTGCAATGCAGGAATCTCAACTAAAGCATTCATGACAGATGGCCATCCAACCTCCATTGAAAGAGAGTCCATCACCTTCCGAGAGAAGCCCTTTCACTGTCGGACAGCTCTTACCACCATAAAGTTCTTCCTGAAGTTCAGTCAGAATCTCTTTTATTGTAATTGGAATCTTTGGTCCAGGGTCTACTTTAAAAATATGCCCTTGTGAGTTCCAAAACTTGCCTCTTTCCCCAACATAGGAAAAAACACCACATGTTTTTTTTAAAAAAAGGTTTACTTACAAACTTTCCAAAGGACAGGTTCATGTGCTTTTCCATACATCAGTTGAAGAAGAAGAAGAAGAGTTTGGATTTGATATCCCGCCTTTCACTCCCTTTAAGGAGTCTCAAAGCGGCTAACATTCTCCTTTCCCTTCCTCCCCCACAACAAACACTCTGTGAGGTGAGTGGGGCTGAGAGACTTCAGAGAAATGTGACTGGCCCAAGGTCACCCAGCAGCTGCATGTGGAGGAGCGGAGACGCGAACCCAGTTCACCAGATTGCGACTCCACCGCTCTTAACCACTACACCACAGTGGCTCTCAGTTGGAAAGATTTATTAAACTAATTTTTTTAGCTTACTTCCAAAGTGGTGAAAGTTCCTAAATTATTGTTATAGGAACTCAAGAGTGGCTTGTAAGAGCCATGAGGTCTGAGCAACCAGCTAAGACCTCATACGTTGAACTTCTATGGTAGACTGGGGGAGCAAAAGGCTTTATTATCTATTCTCTCCCAACGTGAGGGGAGGTGGACATAGTGAAGCCTGGCAGGGCAGCTTACTCTATGGTCTTAACCCCTTCATGCATTAATTAGACTTAAGCATGTTGGTTATAGGAAGCCATTTATCCCACATAAAGAACCATGAGCAGGTTAGGTCTATGAATTTCAATGGGTCTAAACTTTGTTAAATATCAGCCATTGAGGCATGGTGGATAGATTAGATTGGCCCCATTGATACAACAAGAGCAGCCACATCTACCCGCAGATTCAAATGGTACATTCTGGGAGTGGGAGAAGTGTTCCCATTTGATTCTGCGAATTTTATAAACTGGCCCTTAGACACAAGACTCAAGAAGCAAATCAATAAACTTTAATTGGTGCAGATGCTAACCAGCCCATAAATGCACTTTAGGAAAAAAGAAGAAATAATAAAAAATATCCATGGAATTAATTTGTTTCATAGACTTTGCTGTAGAACCAGGGTAATTATGAATTTGGCAGCCAATGGTTGGATTGGCCAGAGACCAGGTTTATATATATTATTTGATTATAAAATGATTCATTATAAATGTGACAGGACTATCTATATTTCTATATCAGGAATGTAAATGAATGTGAACTGCTGCTCACAGCCAGATGCCTTTCAGTTTGAAATGTATATATCTCTTTGACATGAAGCTGGGTCATGATTGTGGGAGCCAAGTGCTAAAGTACTAAGAGAAAGGAGAGACTGGCCACTTACACTTCACCCAAAGTGAGAAAGTGAATCGCCAAAAGAGGGCACAGATTTGCATAAACTTTGCATATGCTAATTGATATATTTAGGGGCAAGTGTCAAAGTAATTATTCTAATTTAAACGGGGGGGGGGAGGAAACCTCCCATAGTGAGGCAAATTGTAATCATGTGATGGACCTGCCTATTTGGTCAGAGGCAGCAATGCTTCTGAGAAACAGTTGCTGGAAACCAGAGAAGAGAAGGATGCTCTTGTGTTTGGACCTTGCATGCAGGCTTGGCCATTGTGGGAACAGGATGCTGGAATAGATGGACCACTAACCTGATCCAATAGGCTCTTGTGGTCTCATGTCTGCTATCCAGGTGCTAAACTGTTGATGGCCCCACTTTTCCTTGTTGTTGTTGTTTAGTCGTTTAGTCGTGTCCGACTCTTCGTGACCCCATGGACCAGAGCACGCCAGGCACTCCTGTCTTTTACTGCCTCCCGCAGTTTGGTCAAACTGATGTTTGTATCTTCGAGAACACTGTCCTACCATCTCGTCCTCTGTCGTCCCCTTCTCCTTGTGCCCTCAATCTTTTCCAGGGAGTCTTCCCTTCTCACGAGGTGGCAAGAGTATTGGAGTCTCGGCTTCACAATCTGTCCTTCCAGTGAGCACTCAGGGCTGATTTCCTTCAGAATGGATAGGTTTGATCTTCTTGCAGTCCATGGGACTCTCAAGAGTCTCCTCCAGCACCATAATTCAAAAGCATCAATTCTTTGGGGATCAGCCTTCTTTATGGTCCAGCTCTCACTTCCATACATCACTACTGGGAAAACCATGGCTTTAACTACACAGACCTTTGTTGGCAAGGTGATGTCTCTGCTTTTTAAGATGCTGTTTTCCTTAGGACGTCCCTGTTTTCATTGGAGAAATGTTGGAAGGTATGCAGTTATGCAATAACTGAGCCAAGGAGATAAGTAACTCTACAACCTTTAGAAGACATCTGAGGACAGCACTGCATAGGGAAGTTTTTAAATGTTTAATTATGTGTTTATATATGTTAGAAGCTGCCCTGAGTGGCTGGGGCAACCCAGTCATATGGGTGGGTTGTAATAATAATAATAATAATAATAATAATAATAATAATAATAATAATGGAATAGGATGTCCCTGTTTTCATCAGAGAAATGTTGGAAGGTATGAAGTAGACATGATCATGGCAGATCCATCTCTGTAAGCCATGCCCTAATGTTAGCAGGCAAAGGGCTCCTGGGTTCAATCCCAGTTGAGAAAGAATTGTGGCTGAAACCATGGAGAGATGCTTCCAGGAAGTCTTGACAGTACTAAGCTAGATGATCAATGGTCTGAGTCGGTACAAAGCAGCTTCCCCTGTACCTATAACTCTTGCTATAGATGGAGTCATCTCCCTTTTTCTGGTGTAATTTGCATGAAGGGGCAAAGCATGTAGGAAAAGGACTGCAGGGTTGCATTCTGGCCCCAACCTCTAATGATCCACAGTTCCTTCCATCCCACTTCCACTTTCCAAGAGTCAGTGGATGTCTGAGGTGGGGGGACCTTTACCCAGAGACCGCTAGACACACAAGCCCTTGTTTAAGTGCCCCATTGAAATCAACAGGACTTATTTTAAACATTTAACATTGCAAGATTGTGCCAATAACACAGTCGAGCACAGCCAGCAGGGCAGAACAGTGTGTCCTTTAAGATGTTCAACATAGCCAAAGTATTAGAATTAGAATGGCAAGCAGAGGGAGAATAACAATATTGGGCTTCCTACAAATGATGCCATTGATTAAGAAGAAGAAAACAGGTGATTTGGGTCACATTCTTTTTTTCAGCCAATGGAGGAGAAGCAGAATCGTACAAAGTGCGGTGTGCTCCGTGAGAGTCAGATTTATTTTCCATCTTCACAATTATATATGCATCTTCCCTGAGGTTCCACCTGCTTCAAGACTGCTAAATTAGGCCTTATGCAAATTGATCTGGGTCATGTGGCAAGTGTGTGCGCGCACAAGCAAGAGAGTTATTGTATATATGGGCTGAGCGAAATAAACATACTAGGACTTCTGTATCAGATCTTAATTTATTGCAACATTCTCATGCCGGCGTTTGTACCTACATGCATTTTATCACTCGATTGGGTGATTTAGGTTTCTGCAGGAATATATTATGCAAGAGTGAATGGCTAGCACTTTATAAACATAAGACTGATGCAACCATACCTCTTATCTGTCCTTGAATTTTAGTGTTGCCATTGGCTTTGCATAAAAATGTCTCCTAAGCCCCCAATAGCATGAAGAAATGTTGCCCTTTTTTTGAAGGCTATTTCTAAAGCAAAACTTAAATATCAGATGGTTGGGGGTATAGTCAATTATCTTCATTCCCAAAATTAAATTGAAACCTTTTCTAATTTGTTCTTCTTTTTTGTCTCTCCCTTTTACCTCTGCCCTAGTTCCTAAGGTAAAAGACACAGTCTAAATTCAGCCTGGCTTTTCAGAGTTGTTAAATAAGTGGCTGCAAACTAGAGATCTATTCATATGAGAATCATCTATACAGTTGGAAGTACATAGGGGCATTCAAAATATATATATTCTGTTTGATGCATTAGGTGGTGTGTGCTTTGAAGACAAACTAATAGCGACAAAAGTCCTAGCGGCACACACACCCTCCATCCAGCATTCTGTTCCCACAGTGGCAAACCTAATGTCTATGGGAAACTCAAACGATCAGAAGAGCATTTTCTTGTCCATGAATCTCAGCAACTGATTCAGAGACGGACCTAAAAATCCACACTCAGAGAATAAGTTTGCTATTAGGTTTATAGTATGCTGGACTGCAAGATCCACTTCTTTAACCTCACCATTTGATTGATCATATTGTAAACATTGGTTCGCATTTAACATCATTAAGTGTCAACTGACCAATTTATAGATCCTCATCAAGCTTATAATTAAGCCAGCAATACACTATAAATGCCACTTGATACTTTACCCACCATTGCATCTGAACTTGTTTAATTAAAATGCAATGTAAATTAAATGGAGAGTAGTTAAATCTGAATTCTTACTCCCCTTTTCTTGGGGTAAGTCTTTTTGAACACCCTCTATAGGTCAAGCAGAAGAATTAGTAGATTTTCCCCATTCCCCATTTTTTATTGCTCCATGCATTTGCTCTGCCCTCTGTTGTACGCCTCCTGAATGCCATTTCCTAAAATTAGTTCCAGATTTGGAATGTGCAGTTTCTCACACCTTTCAGTTCCTTCAGTACATTTGCCTTGTTCTCTTCCTCCCTTCCACATTGTTGATGATCATATGAGGTAACTGCAGTCATCTTCTAATGCCTGCCTGGTTGTCCCTCAACCTTCAGATGGCCATCAAGCAACGATCAGGAACAGAGTCTTCTCAGTGGTGGTGCCCGTACTCTGAAATTACAGCACTGAACTAGATAGACCAAGGCTTTCACTCGGTATAAGGCAGCTTCCTATTCTCATATGTCAGGGCTAGTCAAAGACATTTTGCTGTCTCAGGTGAATGACATGATGGAGTTTCATTCCACTCTACTCTGCCCAAGTCACATTCCACATACAGGGGTTAACCAGACTGACGGCTGAATCTTACTTCAACACTGGTGAAGTGAGTGAAGAGCATCAGGGCAGGCATTGTCACATGTCCTCCAACATGTTTCTATTACTACTCTGCTTAATGATAGTCAGCCCTGCCATTGACCAGTGGCCAGGGATGGGGAACCTGTGGCCCTTTAGATATTCACAGAATCATCAAATTGTAGAGTTGGAAGGGACCTTGAGGGTCATCTACTCCAAGCAGGAATGCAGGAAACTCAACCCATGGTCCCCCATCCAATCAGAAGCCATTCCGAGCCCTGCTTAGCTTTGCAAATCTGCTGGCAGTTTTATTGCTGCGCCAAAGACTCCAGCTCCCATCAGCTTCAGCCAATATAACCCATGTTCACGGATTACGGAACTTGTAGTCTAGCAACATATGGAGGACCACAGGTTCCCCAATCCCAGACAATAAAACACAAGAGAATCTGTAAACGTGGCCATGCAACCCTCTATATATTCGACATCTTCCATCAGTGGAACAATTAACGGCAAAAAGGCATTTTGAAGCAACTTGTTGCAGCAATGTATCTAAAATGTAAGGGGAAAAAACATGGGAGGGGAACCCAAATCTTTGTAATTTCATGGGACATTTCAGAGAAAAGTGCTAATTTCATGGGGAGCTTTAAGGGGGAAAGTGCCAATTTCATGCAAATTCCAGCAGGCAAAAACAAGATACATTGGAAGGTTTTACTTGGGTTACATAAAGGATGTAATGATGGGAGAAGGGATGTAAACTTAATAATCATGCCAGCAGCCTTTTCTCCTCCAGTGTATATTAATCGCTTTGTATCATGCTGGCAAAACGCAGAGGAATGATGCTTTATCCCCATGTATGATCAAATGCAGCTGTACGCTAATTTGTGTACAGTGCTAAAAATGGATCCTTAAAAGTGGTTTTTTCCCCCACCCTCAGTTTTCTGCAAGGATGAAGAGCTCTCTGCCTCCTTGTTTTAACATGGCTGCATCAAGGTCATCCTGAGTTTAGATGTCTAGCCCATATTGAATAAACAAGGGCAGCCAATTATTTGAACGGGATTTACAAGGGCAAAACCTCTGTTCTTTCTCCCTTCTCTCCCCCCATTCCCCAGTTTATATGGGAATGAGCAGAGCATGGCGTCTGAATGCCACACAATCAGTCAACGGTGGGAACATTTTTCTCTTGAGTTAGAAATCAAAGGGGGTCAAAAGACTCCCAGTAGGTTTCGTTACCATCTGCATTTTTGAGTGACATTTAGTAACATGTTCATCTTATTGTGAGTTGTAAATATATATGTGTGTGTGTGTGTTCACAGCACTTCCTATACATTATCCCAGTAATCCCTACAAGAACCTGGTGAGGTAGGTTAGAAATATTGTCCTTATATTGCCAACAGGGGCTGGGTGGGAGTGAGAAGTGTGTTTAAGGTCACATATAGTATTCATAGTCAACATGCCCCCACCTCGGACTATTGTAGCCCAGTTGGTAGAGCTTCTGTTTTCAATACAGAAAGATCTAGGTTCAATCTCTGGCATCCACAAGAGGGGCTGCTTTTACTACAATGAAGTGGGAGAGAACTTGTGGTAAATAAAAATCAGGATGATAAAATCCTGGAGAGCTGCAACCAGTCAGTGTATAAACTTTTGAAGCCAATGAACTCAAGGGTCTGGCTCAGAAGGTGATGGACTTTGCTTCCTTGAAGGTTTTGGGTGTGTATGTTAGTCTTTGCTTTCTGAAAGCAGCCAAAAAGAAAGATGTGCAAATGATTCTCCCAAGAACACAGCCTCAGGCTGTAATAGAGGCTGTGGGAGAGGCAAACCTTTGTTTTCAGCTCTGGGTGAAGCAATTCAGGCATGGCCAAACTTGGCCCTACAGCTGTTTTGGGACTAAAACTCCCATCATCTCTAGCTAACAGGACCAGTGGTCAGGGATGATGGAAATTGTAGTCCCAAAACAGCTGGAGGGCCAAGTTTGGCCATGCCTGGTTTAACCTATGTTTTGAAAGCACATGATTTTATGCAACTATCAGAATGTAACTTTGCTTTAGTGTCTGTTTTGGAGTAAGCTCTGTTAGTAAAGCTTTGGTACCGTATTTTTGGACTGGGCAATTTTTATTCCAAGAAGAGTCAGTTTTTAGTCATCCTGTTGCTTCCAGATGCACAATATTAATAATGGCAATAGACCCGTTCCACATTTGTAAGAACTTCAATGTGGCAGCATTTGCTCTTTGGAACTACCTGCCTAATGATATCAGGCCGGCAACTTCACTATCCTCTTCTCAGCTCCTGCCAGAAAGAGTTTTGTTTTTACACAAGCCTACCCAGACGTTGAGAAAGTTGATGTGAGTCTTAATCTGTTTTTAGTCTATTGTAGTTGTAACTTTTTGGTTCTATTAATGGATAGTTAATTTTTCTAAGTGATAATTTCATCATTTTATGGGAATCGCTTTGAGGTGTTTTTAATTATTATTTTACAATCGAGTGTTGTGTAGATTCCGTGAAATAAATAGATGGCTTTAAAAGGGGGTTAGGCAAACAGATGCAGGATGAGGATATCAGGGTTCTACTAGTCTTGGTGGCTATAAGTTACCTCCAGGAAAGGTCTGAATGCTGGTTGCTACAGAACAGTGGGAGAAGGCTATCATCCTGGTGTCCTGCTTAGACGTTTCTGAGGGGTGTCCCATTGGTCACTGTAGGAAACAGAATACTAGACTAAACAAAAAAATTCCTTCCAGTAGCACCTTAAAGACCAACTAGGTTAGTTCTTGGTATGAGCTTTCGTGTGCATGCACACTTCTTCAGTGTGTATCTGACGAAGTGTGCATGCACATGAAAGCTCATACCAAGAACTAACTTAGTTGGTCTTTAAGGTGCTACTGGAAGGAATTTTTTTGTTTTGACTATGGCAGACCAACACGGCTTCCTATCTGTAACTGAATACTAGACTAGATAGGCCTTTGGTCTGATCCATTGGAGCTGTTCTGACGTTTGCATGAGGCATGCAAAGAAGAGATTAATCCCCCTTCCCTCCCCTTTTTGCTAGCAGATATTTTAATGAGGAGAGTGACAGCTAAAATTATTTTTGAAAAGTGATGATTTCACATGACAGACAGGTTTTCTTTTTTCTTTTCTTTTTTTACTGTGGGAAGGATTTAGATGCTTTTTTCTTGACTTAGGTAGATCCCCCCCCCCCTTTAAAGCATAAGTAGTTTATTAAGATTTTTTCATTATCTGTCACCATGATAATAAATAATAAAAGAGAGAGATTATGGTTGAAATTAGAACAAGAAGTTTTTTTTGGGGGGAAATAGATATATCACCATCCCTTTGGGTGGTACAAATCTATTGGGAAGCAAAGAAGCTGCCAATAATTAAATTATGTCTCTGTTGTTATTGCCGTGGGCGTCTTCAGAGTTATTGAAAATTCAGCCATTTCGTTTCTTCCAGGTAAGATGGAAGATGGGGAATGTAATGGAAGAAGAGGAACAAGAAGTGAGAAAGAGGAAATGGAAGGATGGAGTGGTAAATGCGGATGCTTTCTGTAAGAAACTTAGAAACCTCAACAGGAATTGAACACACCATATTAAACTGTATAACTTTCTAAGTATTTCCTTAAGAAAGAAAAAATGTGTTGGTGGAGGAATTTGTTTGATCTGCTTTTGGGGATTGACTGACCCGAGTCAATGATTCTCTTGCTTCCTTGCAGAACAGAATCCAGCTATCCATTGGATTGCATCCTTCTCTGGATTTTGCAGTGCACTTTAGGTCTCAAAATATATGTATTTTACATATGTGTTAAATACGCTGGAAATGTTTTAAACGCATTGAAAAACACACATTTCCCTGGAAGAGTGCATACATAACGTGTGCAAATTTCAGGCAGATTTTTGTGTGCGTTCTTTGGGAAAGTTTGCAAAAGACGGCGTGGAATGGTTTTATGACAGAGAACCAGTTAAACTGACATGGAGCAGACTCAGGCTGTTCTGCGCATCCCTTGTGTGCAGGGATGGCCAAGACATTGGGCCAGTCCAAGACATTTTGCTTCTTAAATGTGAGCTCAGATGCTCTCTCTCCTCCACCAGCTAGGGTGTCCTCTTCAAGAAGTCTTGCTCAGACATCATTTCCAGGTGTCATGTACCCACTTTCCCTTGATGTTGCCTGAATCAGGTCCATTCGCCCTGCTGCCCTGTAGGGCTAGCAAAAGGGCTCTGAAAGTACTCACAGGTGAAGCTACCATAGATGACCTGCAGCTGTTATTAACAAAATACCAAGTCACAATCTCAGTCTATCAGAATACATTGTTGCCTGCCCCCTGTCTGTCTCAGGAAACAATGGAAGAGTGCACCTTTGGGACTGTAGTCAAACCGCTGAAGAATTACAGCGCCTGCTGTGGCTGTAGAGACCAATATGGGAGAGACACATTTTGTTGAAGCTGGGACAGATGAAGGCATCTGGTTGTCTGCTGAAGATGCACCATGGCATGATCTATTGGAAATATATGGTGTGCATCATTCCTTGAAGTAAATAGATGTGGCACATGTGCTCACTCTCCTTGGTCCAGTATACCTGAAGGAGCGTCTTCACCCCCAATGTTCTGCCCGGACACTGAGGTCCAGCGCCGAGGGCCTTCTGGTGGTTTCCTCCCTGCGAGAAGCCAAGTTACAGGGAACCAGGCAGAGGGCCTTCTTGGTAGTGGCACCTTCCCTGTGGAACACCCTCTCACCAGATGTCAAGGAAATAAACAACTATCTGACTTTTAGAAGACATCTGAAGGCAGCCCTGTTTAGGGAAGCTTTTAATATTTGATGAATTATTGTATTTTAATATTTTGCTGGAAGCCACCCAGAGTGGCTGGGGAAGTTGTTGTTGTTAGTGACATGCTGGCTGAGTTGCATGCCCTTGGGTAGTTTCCCATGCTTAGGTCTCTGAAATAGGATCATTCCTCTTTTGCTATATTTCTTTGGTGAAAAATTTGTAATCAGCATGAAGAATACTTTCTGCTAATGTATTGGGACTGAAGCATGCAAGAGTCTTGTGCAATTCAACTGCTGCTGGCATGCATCACTTCAGGCTGCAAGTGACGGAGGAAATATTTGAATGATTGTTTTTGGTAAGCAAGTAAATAAATTCTTGTAATGAGCAAATCAGGGAGGAGCTAGGGCACACTAGGGTCTTGAAGCACTAGTGTGTCCTTCACCAACCTGATGCCCTCAATATATTTTGGACCACAACGCACATCAATGCCTCAGTCACATCTAGTATGGGAATGCTGTTTGGAATTGTAGTGCAAATGTTCTGGCGCACACTAGGCTGGCCAAATCTGTATTGGTGTATATTGTGGATTGATTTTATACTTGTGAACTGCTTAGAAGCAATTGTGGCATGTAAGTGATATATTAATTTAGTAATAGTGATAATAATGAGCAGGATAATAGGGATGGAGAGATCTGTCAGTTTTTGTTTCAATTTCTCATTTTTTTTTCTTATCTTAGGTTCAGTTCACCTTTTTGCATCAGTTTGCAACTTAACAAAAAATGAAAATTCACAAATCTGTTGCATTTTCCCCCATTTTTTTGTATTTGGTTTTGGCTAATATACATTTTTTCCCCCCAAAAGCAAATCTGCCCACCCACCCAGTATGATGCTTTTTTCACCAACATATGGATTTTGGTGCACAAAATGGCCACTATGTCATTTTTTTTACACGATTCGGCTGGAGAACTGCATTGGGGAAAGAATCAGGGAAATGTGAATTTCAGCGGATGGGTTTGTTGCCGTTTGCTCTGGAGAATTTTAATTAGGTAGATTTGAATTCAAATGTGGACTTAATTTATTCTGGTGAACTTACTCTCCCCCCCTCCCCCGTAGATACAGAGAGGTACCAAATATTCTATCCCCTGTTTGCAATCATTTGGTTCTGATTGTTCCAGAAAGACAAAACTATTCCATGTTGGGATGTGTCATTTGTGTGAATATAGCAGCCTGAATAGAGGTGAAAGGCGATTCAATGGGAAGTGTGAGAAGAGGATACCTAACTTTGGTAGCATGCAATAATAAATTGTATATTGCCCCTCATACAAATTTCTTAATAGAGAGCTGGCTCTTTATAAAGTTGTAACTTTAAAAGGCAGTTTTATTGACTTTACAGAATTACATGTGAGTCCAGCAAAAAAGAAAAGATTAAACATTATCTCAGAGAAGTCCAGTATAGTTTAGTGAGAGATCAAAGAGTTCCATTAACAGTGCAGCAGGAGGTAAAATATATGTAGCAAAGGTTTATGTAGCTCTGATGAGAGACCCCTGGGGAACTGGAAGAGACTCAGTAGGGGGAAACTACAGAAGGAAATAAAGGCGGGGGGAGTGGGTGGCCAATTATTGCTGATCTACAAGGTGGAGGCAGAACAAATGATTCCAATGGCAGTTTTCCCCAAGATGTACCCTGAATGCCAAAAGGGATTGCTAGAACAAAATTGGAGTGAGAATGGAAAGTTGGAGAAAGAGCTGGTGCTCAGTGCCATGAAGCCAAATGATGGAGACTTTGGTCTGGTCTCCCATTTCCAGGAGTCGAAAATGATCTGATCAACTGTTGTTTGCTGAAGGCAAACAGTAGTCAATCAATTATTTCATTATCAAATGGTTATATGCTAGAGGAGCTGTTATCCTAACAGCAACACCCATGTTTACTGCATTGCAACAGCATGGAAATCCTGCCCAGCTAAGCTTTGAAAATCTTCCACATTAGCAATTTTTGGACAACAGGTGAAAAAGTATTTGTTGTTGACATCACTTGGGTGATGTTACTGCTGGTTGGTTGCTGCTGGTTGTATCTGATGGATGTATGGTTTTCTTTTGTTTTAATTTACTGTTTCTATGGTCTGTGATGTTCCTCCATTTTGGAGCAAGGCTGGGGTATAAAGCCATTTAAATAAACATCAGCAAGATTGGCATTGTTTTTAAATCTATCTGCTGTTAGTTTCTCTGCTGTTCTTAACAGATTGTTAGCCATTTTATTGCATTTTGTGCATCACCTTGAGATATGTGTGTGGAAGGCAAACAATATAACAACAAAAACAACCACAACCACAACAATAATATATTTCTATATATTGCAAACTCACTCTCCAAGTGCACAGTACCATCTTTCACACATAAGAGGGAGGTTTTTTCTTCCTTTTCTATTTTGCCCTCTGAGGTTCGACAGAAATGTTCACCATACAGCCAAGCAAAGTATGCAAAGTTGTTTGATGATTATAATGATGCTTGAAATCTGATGGCTTGCTCACTCTAATGGCTCTTGCAGGAACTCTCCCCCAGCCTTGTAGCTTCATGGAGAGGGAGGGCACTGTAGTATTTTTGTAGGAATCACATCTGGGAAGAGAAAGGATTAAACCCTTAATACAAGGCCTACCATAAGTCAAAGTGAGGGCAGCATCTTAGATGGCAAATGGTAGTGTGTAGCAGCAGCGACAGTCCTTGGCTGTTCCTCTGAAGCATCCCACCAGCCTCTGTTGGAAGACAAAGATGTGCATGTTCTCCACTGTCCACCACCCCCCTGGAAAGAAAAAAAAAGTGGTCTGCTGCATCAAGTGTGGATGAACAATTTATATTTAACTGCCAGTTCAGCTGGTTTGAGTAAATGTACTAGAAGCTGTTGCCATCTTGTCCTTTATCTCTGTTTCAAGTGGTGTTAATCATCACTAACGGCCAGACAGAAGTACTAGAAAACAAATACAGTGGTACCTCAGGTTACATACACTTCAGGTTACAGACTCCGCTAACCCAGAAATAGTGCTTCAGGTTAAGAAGTTTGCTTCAAGATGAAAACAGAAATCGTGCTCCGGCGGCACAGCGGCAGTGGGAGGCCCCATTAGCTAAAGTGGTGCTTCTGGTTAAGAACAGTTTCAGGTTAAGTACGGACCTCCGGAACGAATTAGGTACTTAACCCGAGGTACCACTGTAACTTTATTTAAACAAGCTTTCGTTAATGCCTAGATTTCTCTGACTCTCCTGTTCTCTTTCTCTATACTTTTTGGGCTGAATCACTTCTTGCTAGCTGTTACCTCAACCTGCTCCTTCCCTCTGTGTCACTGAGTTTCTCTCCCTGGCTGCTGTCCTAAGCCTCTCACGTAGTTCCACACACAACCCACCTCAGCAAAGCATCATGGGCTGACCCTGAACACACACCAGGACTGTAATTAATTGATGAAGATCAAAAGATGCCGCTGCACACTACAAAGCCGATTTTTTCTCTTTATTTTTTATTTTTTAAAAGGTATAACGTGCAAACATGCACTTTGACCTGTAGATGCCATGTGTATGGACACAGAGCTGCCATTCACAATTGTTGTGTTGCCTCCCCACGTTCTCCAGCAGAGGTCTATTCCAATCTGAATTGGCTTCTTGAGGCTATAGCTTTGAGCATAAACATTGCATGAAAAAGGACCCATTCTCAACCCTGAGATTGTAGTGCTAGATCAGGGTTTCCCAAACTTGGGTCTCCAGTTGTTTTTGGACTACAGTTCCCATCATCTCTGAACACTGGTCTTGCTAGCTAGGGGTGATGGGAGTTGTAGTCCAAAAATGGCTGGTGACCCAAGTTTGGGAAACCCTATGCTGGATGGTCCAATAATCTGACTCAGTATAAGGCAGCTTCTAATGTTCCCAAATATATCGTGCAGTATTGAGCTATGCCTCATCTTTAAGAAGGGGACTGGTTACTTTTTTTAAAAGGGCTTGTTTGTGGATGATTGAGTAAAATCACTGTCCTTGTGTAGATTTATATAGATTTCTGGGACTCCAGCAGACTAAGAACAAGAGTGGCTCCAACAGTCAAGAAGGTGGTTTCTGCACATACTCTAGAGCAGCCTTTCTCAGTCTGTGGGTCCCCTGTTGGACTACAATTCCCATCAGCCCTAGCTACCAAGGCCAGAGCTCAGGGATGATGGGAGTTGTAGTCCAACAACATCTGGGGACCCACAGGCTGTGAATCTAGAGGGAAGTGAGGGGCAGATGGGGCTCATCAACCTGGAAAGGCAGCCCATCTAGGAGAAGGAAAACTCTGATCCTAAAACTCCACTGCCTCCATTTTCTTTGGGAGAAGAAAATGCTAAGGAGTAAACCCTACATAAATTCAGAATAGAGCCCCTAAGATGGTTTAATGGCAGCTTCTATGCCTCCTTCCAGCAATTCCTGCAACTAAGCTGATGCCAAACGTATTGCTGTGCTTTCCTTTGCACCACATCAGCAAGGTTGAGAAGGAGGGGTCTTGTCATCCCTGGGGAAGCCCAGGACCTCCATACAAGCTACCCAGGCTTGTGCCCCAGGGACATCACTTCAGTACTGCTAATGCAGTGGTCTGTCTTCAACTCCATTGTCTCTTGAGACAGACAGATGCCAACAACTGATATAGATTTCTGAGGGACAAGATCATTATTAATGTTAGTCGTTTTATTTTATATGGGCTGGAAGCTGCACAGAGTGACTGGGGAAACCCAGCCAGATGGGCAGGGCATTATTATTATTATTATTCTCGCAAAAAGTTGAACTTCTTCAATATAAGGCTTGGCCTAGCGAGCAAATTCCCTTGTGCAAGAGGATGCATTAAACAAGAGTGAATTAATCCACAGCTTTCCTTTTCTGCTCATTATCAAAGGGTTTTACTTGCTACACTGTTGGAGTTCAGTGGAATAGGTTAAGAAGTACCCCGTTAAAGAGCCCAATGCACCATTATTGTAGTACCACTGGTGTCATGTCTCCTTCTGGTTTGTATAAAAAAGAGACAGAAAGAGGGAGAGAAATGCTGAGAAGGGGAGGGGGGGAAGCATAATCTGACTTTTGAAACTTTCCTCAAGTCGAAGAAAGGTACTTTTACATTTGTGCCAGCTACAGTAATTAGTAAACTTGTTCTTAATAGTGTTGTTAAAATGTAATTTTTTCACACTTTCTCTGACTTTGACACTGCTGCTTTTGAAACTTCATTTTGCACTTTGTTCCATTGTTCTTTAATCTGCTGCACTTTGCATTTAGTATCACTGAAATTTCGCACTTACTATGTCAATAACATCTGGCAAAATTGCCACCTATTAAGAGTAAGTGTTCTTTTCCCCCCCACCCTCTCCTGCGAGAAATGTGATGGTGTATTATATTGGTTTCCCTTGAGAGGCTAAGGAGACAATTTTAAAGCAGATAAATGCATTAAAGAAATAACCTGAACTATGAGAGAAGGTTAACGAAAGTCAGAAAGTTTTTTTTTTTAAGCGTTTTATTCCCTTTGTTAAAAGCAGCCTGTGCACATAGGGAGTGGCTAAATTATTGGGCTATGGAAATGTTTGTGCATTTGGTTAGAAGCAACTTTCTAAGCCCACAGCCTCATGAATTTTCATAGGCTTCAGTTACTCTCTCCATACACCCGCACACCTGGTTGTTGTCGAATTCCCGGTGAGCCAAAGCAAACAATATATGGCGTCAGTGAACTCATTCTCCAAGTGGCAATCCTTGGGCCTTTCAGCACTTGATATTTATAGTGGTATAGTTCCTGATTCCCCCCCCCCCATCTCCAGATATTTGGGGGGGGGCATGTTGCCACACAAAACCATCATTTTCCAGCCAGAACAGTGCACTTCCCCCCCCCCCACTGCAAAATATCCAACTGCAATGCAAGATTTAGAATGAGCCTTCAATATTTCCAAATGTATGGTTGTGTGTATTATCCCTGTTTTTGTGCGGAAGGAGTTAGTGGGTGTGGTTTGGGACACATCCGTGTTGCTCCCCTCCCCTCTGGCCAATGTGAGCTGCCGGTTTGTGAGCTCAGTTCAGAGGAAGGATAATGGCAGACAGAGACAAGGGGACTGAGTGAAAGACATGGCATCCATCAGCAATGGGACTCACATCTGTCTAGACCTGGTTGGAACTGCAGCCATCTACGGCTTTGTTATCCAACATTAGAAGTGAATTTGAGGCACCGTGCCGCCTGCACAGTCCATCCCTTGATTTATTCAGCAAGACAGTCCTGCATGTTTGATTTCAAATGGGAAGTCCTTCAGAAAAAGGTTTACAGAATTGGAAGAGCCCAGCAAATTTATGAGGAAGCGTCATTTGCTGTGTTGTAGGAGAACATGCATTATTCCACATTATGTTAAAATATTTTGAACATACAGGGATTCACATTTGCTACCTTGCTGTCTGCTTGCTAGTCTCCACCTCCCTCCCCTTGTCACAATTTACATGAGGAATTTGTAAAGGGTTTTCTTCATTATAAATAGGTGGGGGGGACAGAACAGGTGATGTGTTACTGCTTCAACTTTAAATGTCTGTCATGAAGGACACAGAAGTAGCAAAAGAAAGCTCATTTTAATATTGTCACTGTTTTCTTTCTTCCACATATACAATTAAGGCTCAGCTATTTGCATCTGAATTGATCCTGAATTATAATATGGAGTTTACATACCACTGGTTACAAATAATGAGGTAGAAAAGAACAACAATTGCAGTCCTCCTCTCAGATTTCCCCCCCTTGTCTCCAAATTCCCCCTTTCTTTCCTTTATTGGCTACCATTTAACATCTTTTCTCTGACATGAATGCATTTCCCCCCTGACAGAAATGACTCCTTTGACAGCGCCGGTTTTGAAATAATTTTGAGGCACAAAGGATTGTTCTTTACCACACAACTAATGAGCATAAACATATATCAAAATGGCTCATGTGTTGTCCAGTGTTATCCAAGTGGATAATGTGGAACTCATGGCAAGTCCTCTTTGTTATGAGCACCAAAGTCACTTTGAATTTCTTAATTTAGAAAGGATTTGTCTTTTCCCCTTCTCTCATAATAATCAGAGGGAGGGTATTAAAGGAGAAGGACTCTGGCACATCCAATTCCGAAAGTAGAGAATATGTCCACCATCTTTGCCCAGGAAAAATCCTGGAAACTGTAGCTTGATAAGGGTCTCCTAACAACTCTCAGTGCCCTTAACAAAGTACAGTTCCCAGATTCTTTGGGGGAAGCCATGGCTTTTAAAGTGGTATAAGAGTGCTTGAAATGTATGATGCGGATGAACTTTTTGACATGGTTTTCTTGAAAAGTCATGATATGAGGGAAATAAAACATCCCCAAAGATGTCTTTCTTTCTTTCTTTCTTTCTTTCTTTCTTTCTTTCTTTCTTTCTTTCTTTCTTTCTTTCTTTCTTTCTTTCTTTCTTTCTTTGAAAAATAGGTAGGTATCAAAAGGAAAAAAGCTGGATGCCTCGATCCAGGTCTGAGGCAAGTACTTTTTGGTGAGAGAATCCCAGTAGAGTTTTAAAATCACAAATTATGCAGCAAAGTAAAGCATGGAAATATAGGTTGCTAGACCTTTAAGATATCCTGTTTTAAGTTGCTTCCAAAGTTCCGCTCTTCCCATAGCATAGAAAGAGATCACATGTTTGGTAATTTAAAAATGGTTGACTTACAAACCCTTCTAAGGTCAGATTCATGTGCTTTTCCATACAGCAGTCAGAAAACACAGGCAGTAAAACTTAGGTTCCAGAGTGGTGAATGTTTCTAAATTATTTTTATAGAAATACAAAGATGGCTTGCTTAAGCTGCACAGTCTGAGCTTGGAGCAATCAGTTCAGACCTTCTTACTTGTAAGGTTCACCTGGTGGAAAGAGAGAGAACAAAGAGCTTGATAACCCTTCCTCCCATGGTAAGGGGGAGTGACCTAGTAAGCCTGGCAGGGCAGCTTCCTCTGTGGTCTTAACCCCTTCATGCATTAATTAGACTTAAGCATGTTGGTTATAGGAGGCTGGTTGTCCCACAAAAGATTGGAGTGGGTGAGTTTCCCTGAAAATGTTCAGAAAGGGTTGGCTTACATTAATTAATTTTATGAAATGGCTACGATTCCCCCATCCTACCCTTAAAAATAAAAAAGTTTGTGGCCACAAGGATCTCTATAGCCCCTTATCAATGTTTTCTGATCCAGGAACATCCATGCGAACAGCGCCACATTGTAAAGTAGTATTAGTCTCTGGCCAACATTTTTCAGCCTGCACAATACCCAGGACTCAACGCCTCTGCAACACAAAGGCATTAGAATATTTTGCAGGGGGAGTGAGAAAAAGAACATTCTGAGAAATCTTTCAGAAAAAAATAATTCAGAAAAATCTTTCATGAGAAATTTCTTCTCAATGATCTATGGAGTTCTGTGTTGTGTTACTATTCTGAGAACTGTAGCTTAGGGTGCTGAAGGCTGTTTGGAGACCCCCTAATCCCAACCACAGAGCTATAATTCATAGAGTTCCCTAGGATCAGATATTGATTGTTAAATCTATCTTTGGACTTTTAGCTCTGTGAATCAAACTGGTCTCCTTACAACTCCCAGCACCCTTAGCAGACTACGGCCCTCTGGCTTCTTTGTGGGAAGCCACGGATGTTTAAAGTGGTATAATATTGCTTTAAATGTAAGGTGTGATTGTGGCCTCAGAAGCAGAGTGTGAAGGCAACAGCCATCCACTGTTATTTGCCTTTAGCATCTAATACTCGGATGCACACTGACTCTGAAGAGGAAAGATCCATTTACCCATCATGGATAATGGCCATTGATAGCCTTGTCCTCCATGAATTTGTCTAATCCCCTTTGAAAGCCATCTAAGCTAGCGGCTAAGCCCACATCTTGTAGGGAATGCCATTAAGCTAATTATATGTTGTGAAAAGTAGTTGCTTTGTCTGTCCTGAACTCCTGCCACTCAACTTCATTGGGTGACCCAGAGTTCACCCAAGAGAGAGGGGGGGGACTCTTTCTGCCCACTCTTTTCAGACTATTCATAATTTTATAATGTCCTATCCCTATGTAGTCATTCATTTTCCTTCAGAGAATAAATGTCCCAAATACATTCGGCTTTTCTCAGAAGGAAAGATGCATACCCAGTGCTATTCAGTGCTATTTTTCTAGAAAAAGAGGTGCCGGAACTCACCATGAATGCCTCTCTTGTTGTCTTATAATGAAAATGGCGCCCACCTGATAGGTGCCAGAACTGAGTTCAGGTGAGTTCTGGCTGCAAAAAACCCCCTGTGTGTACTACCCACCCAACATGTTGAAGGAACTTTTTAATGTTTAATGCTGTACAGTGGTACCTCTGGTTGCAAACGGGATCCGTTCCAGAGGCCTGTTCACAACATGAAAAGCCCGCAACCTGAAGCGCCATATCTGTGCAGGTGCACGGCACGATTTGGCACTTGTGTGCATGCGCAAAGCACGATTTAGCGCTTCTGCACATGCATGAGTGGCAAAACCCAGAAGTAACCCTTTCCGGTACTTCCGGGTCACCGCGGGATGCAACCTGAAAAAACATGAAGCAAACGTAACATGAGGTATGACTGTATTGTGTTTTTAATATTTGGTTGGGAGCCGCCCAGAGTGGCTGGGGAAACCCAGAAGAAGAGTTTGGATTTGATATCCTGTTTTATCACTACCCAAAGAAGTCTCAAAGCTGCTAACAATCTCCTTTCCCTTCCTCCCCCACAACAAACACTATGTGAGGTGAGTGGGGCTGAGAGACTTCAAAGAAGTGTGACTGGCCCAGCCAGATGGGTAAAGGTAAAGGCACCCCTGACCATTAGGTCCAGTCGTGGCCAGTCGTGGTCCAGTCGTGGCTGACTCTTGCAGCTAGATTAGATGTATTCAAGTCTCCAGGGCCAGATGAACTGCATACAAGAGTATTGAAAGAACTGGCAGATGTGATCTCAGAACCACTGGCAGTCATCTTTGAGAATTCCTGGAGAACAGGCGAAGTCCCGGCAGACTGGAGGAGGGCAAATGTTGTCCCTATTTTCAAAAAGGGGAAAAGAGAGGACCCAAATAATTACCCCCCAGTCAGTCTGACATCAATACCAGGGAAGATTCTGGAGCAGATCATTAAGCAAACAGTCTGTGAGCACCTAGAAAGGAATCCTGTGACCACCAATAGTCAGCATGGATTTCTGAAAAATAAGTCATGTCAGACTAACCTGATCTCGTTTTTTGACAGAATTACAACCCTGGTAGATGAAGGGAACGCAGTGGATGTAGCCTACCTTGATTTCAGCAAGGCATTTGACAAGGTGCCCCATGATATTCTTGTAAAGAAGCTGGAGAAGAGTGGCTAGTGGGGTGCCACAGGGTTCTGTCTTGGGCCCGGTCTTATTCAACATCTTTATCAACGACTTGGCTGATGGACTCAAGGGCATCCTGTTCAAATTTGCAGATGACACCAAACTGGGAGGGGTGGCTAACACCCCAGAGGACAGGATCACACTTCAAAATGACCTTGACAGATTAGAGAACTGGGCCAAAACAAACAAGATGAATTTTAACAGGGAGAAATGTAAAGTATTGCACTTGGGCAAAAAAAATGAGAGGCACAAATACAAGATGGGTGACACCTGGCTTGAGAGCAGTACATGTGAATAGGATCTAGGAGTCTTGGTTGACCACAAACTTGGCATGAGCCAACAGTGTGATGTGGCAGCTAAAAAAGCCAATGCAATTCTGGGCTGCATCAATAGGAGTATAGCATCTAGATCAAGGGAAGTAATAGTGCCACTGTATTCTGCTCTGGTCAGACCTCACCTGGAGTACTGTGTCCAGTTCTGGGCACCACAGTTCAAGAAGGACACTGACAAACTGGAACGTGTCCAGAGGAGGGCAACCAAAATGGTCAAAGGCCTGGAAACGATGCCTTATGAGGAATGGCTAAGGGAGCTGGGCATGTTTAGCCTGGAGAAGAGGAGGTTAAAGGGTGATATGTTCAAACATGTAATAGGATGTCACATAGAGGAGGGAGAAAGATTGTTTTCTGCTGCTCCAGAGAAGCGGACACGGAGCAATGGATCCAAAATACAAGAAAGAAGATTCCACCTAAACGTTAGGAAGAGCTTCCTGACAGTAAGAGCTGTTCGACAGTGGAATTTGCTGCCAAGGAGTGTGGTGGAGTCTCCTTCTTTGGAGGTCTTTAAGCAGAGGCTTGACAACCATATGTCAGGAGTGCTCTGATGGTGTTTCCTGCTTGGCAGGGGGATTGGACTCAATGGCCCTTGTGGTCTCTTCCAACTCTATGATTCTATGATTCTGGGGCTGCGGTGCTCATCTCGCTTTATTGGCCAAGGGAGCCGGCGTACAGCTTCCGGGTCATGTGGCCAGCATGACTAAGCCACTTCTGGCGAACCAGAGCAGCGCACGGAAACGCCGTTGACCTTCCCGCCGGAGTGGTACCTATTTATCTACTTGCACTTTGACGTGCTTTCGAACTGCTAGGTTGGCAGGAGCAGGGACCGAGCAACAGGAGCTCACCCCGTCACAGAGATTTGAACCCCCAACCTTCTGATCGGCAAGCCCTTGGCTCTGTGGTTTAACCCACAGCCTCACAGGTATAAATAAACAACAGCAGCAACAACAACACCAACATGAGCAGTACTGGTGGTATGCTGATGACAACCTGGATAGCTCAGTTGGTTAGAAAGTGGTGCTGAATATGCCAAGGTTGCAAGTTCGATCCCCGTATGGGATGGCTGCATATTCCTGCATTGCAGCAGGGTGGACTAGAAGATCCTCAGGTTCCCTTCCAGCTCAATGATTCTATGACTCATTAAGAAGGAGATGACTCATTAAATGGAGATGTGAGTGCTGGACTATAACCAGGTGCTTGATCCCCCTTGCATATTGCAGTAGTCCTTTGGTTCCTCCCTTTTTTGAAGTTCTGCCTCAGGTGCAAATGCCTCATTTATGAATTAAAACAACACATTGCTTACACCATTTGCAGCAGTTGTACCAGGTAAAGCACTTTTTGTGCAGCTGGCCCTGTGATGCAGGTGCCAGCATCTAGAGGAAGTTGTCAAAAATTGCCACGGTAAGCTTTCCAGATGTAAAGTTGCTGCTCACATGACAATTTTTAACATGTGGAAATATTCTCCCGAGTTACTGTTCCACATCATACCTGCAAATATAACAGCATCACATTAAAGGGGAATAGCAGTTCCTTGCCTATAGAACATTTTCCCAAGCATTTGGGATGTGAATCCACACAAAAAAAGAGATTTATTTTTTTTGCAATGCTGAACCACATCATTAATGTGTATCACATATTGATTATTATCTTCAGTTGCCTTAATTGCACACCATGTTCCCCTTTCAAAAGTACAGCTAACTCTCTGTGCAGTAGATGCAGCAAAATGACTTACGGTTGTGCATTGCATGTGCTTAATTGTTGGCTGTTTGACATAATTGCACACCCACTTGTGCATCCAATCAGCTTTACTTTGTGGCTCCGACAATAACACGCTCAAACCTTCTGCCTGCTCAGTACACTTATTTGAAACAGTGAATATGTAGGTTTTGTATCTGAAGTGGGAGATCGCAGGCATCGGTGACGTGATTGAACTCCCTTGGAGTTCTAGGTGTTGCCATCCTTTCTGATCACACGTGTATCTCCTGAAACACAGGTATGATTCACAGAATCATGCCCGTGCCTTTACAAAAAGAGAGAAGGAGAGGAAATGGTTAGCCCTTGAAATGTACAATACCTTGTAATCCATATTCCACTAGAGGTCATAGTTCCCTGTTTGAGGACAGCTGTGCAAAGTAGCACCTTTTCCTCTGAACTCCCGTACAGATGACCCAGTTACTGTCAACACTTAATCATTCGCTTCTGGGAGCAGAAAATACTGAAGGGACAGCATTGTTACCAAGTGGAGCAAGAAGCAATTATGTACATTGCCAAACAATGTTGGCATCATTTAAGGAGACATTTTGCATGAAAGTTTGATCCCAGTTTTGAGACCCTTGTTGTAAGAGGGCAAGTAAAAGGAGATATCCTTGTCAGCTGAACAAAATTAACACATGCAGTTCATTTAATCGTACCCTTATGGCCTAAGAACTAAGCAACCTGTGCGCCTTGCGCATGCCAGTTATTAGAGACAGTTTATGCCACACCAACTGATTTTCATGGTTGTCAATGATGAACGGTAGCTTTTATTAAAGAAGTGTTTGGTAATGACCCCAATCCACTGGAAGCAATCTATAGACCTCTCCTGCTGAAATTGCAAAAAGGTGCTCCATCTAGCAATCTCTGTGTGTGCTTGATGCTACTGAATTGCTCAAGATCAGCAGATACTAAATGGTGGGAAGAGAGAATTTCCTGCTGGTTAGGAAGGCTTTTTCTATAATAATAATAATAATAATAATAATAATAATAATAATAATAATAATAATTTATTTCTTTATTTCTTTATACCTCGCCCATCTGGCTGAGTTTTCCCAGCCACTCTGGGAAGCTCCCAATCGAGTGTTAAAAAAATACAGCATTGAATATTAAAAACTTCCCTAAACAGGGCTGCCTTCAGATGTCTTTTAAAAATAGTTGCTTATTTCCTTGACATCTGATGGGAGGGCGTTCCACAGGGTGGGTGCCACTACCAAGAAGGTCCTCTGTCTGGTTCCCTGTAACCTCCCTTCTCACAATGAGGGAACCGCCAGAAGGCCCTCGGTGCTGGATCTCAGTGTCTGGGCTGAATGATGGGGGTGCATAAACTTCTTCAGGTATATAGGACCGAGGCCATTTAAGACACACAAAAAGCAGAACTACTTGAATACAACAGTATTCATGTCCACTTTAAAAATGCCCCAATGGGAATGATGCTACAGCAGGACTTCCAGTGATGTGTGTGTGTTCCTTTTTGTTCTCATTTGGACAAGGGTTTCCTATAAACATTTACAAAGAAGGTGAATGCATTATTCACATCTGTCTTCACAGAAGAACGTATAGCCAGCTCAAAACCCAGCACCCACCAACATTCTAAAAGAATTTCTAAAGTACCCTGCAAAAAAGGCTGAAAAATGGAAGCATCTCTCATGGAGGAAGCAAACTGTTGAGAAACTGAAGATATTTGGCAAAGCAATGATTTCAACCCATGCATATAACACCCTCAGCCTTCTAAATGTATTTGTGCTCCATCTTCTCCTTTTGCCATAGGTAGCAATATGGATCAGATTTTTATTATTATTATTGAATCTTGGGGCTTATGTCATTAGTGTTTCATGTGAACATTTGCAAAAAAAGAAGTTTTTTGTTCTTTTTATTACTTGTTCCAGTCTACGCAAGTTAGTCATGTCTTGGAAGTAAATTGTTCCCTTAAATAGTAGGTTGTTGACTTATTTGCTCCATATGTCTTCTCACAATTAAAAATAACTTCAATGCCATAATGTCCCAATTAAAATAAGAGGGAAAACCATGACTAACTTTATTCAGAGTGTTACTTGATCCTTTAATTGTACTTAATCTTTTTTCACCATTGTCACTCAACCTTCAGTCTTAGCTAGCTGCTTAGCCACCTGCATTAACACTGGTGATAATGTGGTGTGACAACTACTGAAAACCAGAAATAGCTGGGAAAACCCTAAGGAAATTGAATCTGTTTGATTCTCATGCTCAGATCAAATGTTAGGAGAAACCATGGTTGTTGTTTTTTGCAATGAGAACAAGCTGCAGTAAGCCACAGTCTCATGTGTTTCCCCCCCTCTCCTTTTTGTGCCTGTGAGGAAGAGAGCTACCTCTTTCAGTTTTAAGCTAACCACAGTTCCCCATGATATTGAAACTCAGGCAATTGTGATCTGATTGAGCTGTAGTTAGTAAAAACTAGCCAGGATCAAACCATGGTTTTAGCTCCTGGTTGCCATTTGTTTTCAAAACACTGTTTAGCCAGAGCACAGTTCTATGAGTTCAGGCGTCATGGGGAACTGTGGTTAGTTTAAAATGGAAAGTGACTTCTCTTCACGGGTTCGAAAGCAGTCATGGGAGGGGGAGTGCATGAAGCTAGTGGGAGTTAATTATCATAGCACAAAATCATAGGTGTCTGTTATATCAGGACTGAGAGTTGCTCTGTACAGTCAATACTGAAGTTCTGGGTAACAAACAAACAAACTGGCTAAACAATGCACCAGCCAAAACCCTCATTGCACTGTGAAAATTCCTGGCATCCCTCACTGGGAATATTTCGTGCCTGATACCCTGGAGAGTTGCGACCAGTCAGTGTAGACAATATTGAGCTAGATGGACCAATGATATGACTCAGTATAAGTCAACTTCCTATGTTCTGGTGTTCTACACACTAAGGGTTATTAATGTGGTCACTCCTAAGTACTTTCCAGTGCTTTGGATCTGAGGTACGTTATTGGCTTCTGGATGATGACGTAGACTGCATAATGGGTTGAGCACAAATGTCATAAGTCTTATACCAAAGTTAACTAAATAATAATAATAATAATAATACCTTCAGGTATACAGGACCGAGGCTGTTTAGGGCTTTAAAGGTTAGCACCAACACTTTGAATCGTGCTTGGAAACGTACTGGGAGTGTAAGTTAATAATAATTCAGCAGCCACGGTGGGGAATAGTGGCCCCCTCAATAGGGGGGGGGACTCAGCCCCCTGCCCACGAATATTGAGGGGCGCCAAGCATCTTCTGCCCCTATAGTTGGCATGCCTGGTAGGAGGAGACTGTTGGGCCCTGGCTAAAGATTGCAGCGAAGTTGAAAGCACGTTGCTTTCGATGAAATGCCTCCCAATACATCCTGTAGTCTACAATGTTGACCCCATCCATTTGGCATCTTTTGCATGAAGAAATATACTCTCTCCATTGAAGTAGATGAGACAGACTGGGGTTGCAGAAGCTTTGTTGAAGCATTTGCTTGTATGGGAGATTTATACACCACTAAACATTACCAAATGTCATGGCCGCATGCAAGAACAACAGGAATACAGCAGATAAAAAAAAACTATCCAAAGAGAAATCTGACTGATGGCTCTGGAAAGGGCAGAAGAAATAGGAGCGGCTTCCCCCCCCCCCAAGCATGCAGTGAAAAGTGTACGATTTTGGGTCCTGTCTAACTTCAGTGGGCAGAAATAATGAGATAAGGCCATGCATGCAATGGGCACAGTGGAGAACAAGCCCAGCTTTGGATCGGCTGCAGTCATTAAAAAATATATGTTCATTTACCCCAGAGATAGATGTACAAATCCTCGGCATGCATGACTTGTAATGCTCTTCAGGTCCTAATATAAATGCAGTATTTTAATAAAGATGGTGTTTGCTTGTCTAAAACTCACTTGTGATCTTAGCTGCTCTTGGAGCACACAACCATGATAGCTATAGAGCCTGATCCTATACATATTTACTCAGAAACTGTTCTTCTTTCCCCAGTGCTTGAAATAAGTTATCTTCTCTTGTTGTTGTTGTTGTTGCTGCTGCTGCTGCTGCTCCTCCTCCTCCTCCTCCTCTTCTTCTTCTTCTTCTTCTTCTTCTTCTTCTTCTTCTTCTTCTTCTTCTTCTTCTTGAATTTATATACCGCCCTATACCCAGTATATTTTTGAATTATGGTGCTGGTGCTGGAGGAGACTCTTGAGAGTCCCATGGACTGCAAGAAGATCAAACCTATCCATTCTTAAGGAAATCAGCCCAGAGTGCTCACTGGAAGGACAGATCCTGAAGCTGAGGCTCCAATACTTTGGCCACCTCGTGAGAAGAGAAGACTCCCTGGAAAAGACCCTGATGTTGGGAAAGATGGAGGGCACAAGGAGAAGGGGATGACAGAGGACGAGATGGCTGGACAGTGTTCTCGAAGCTACCAGCATGAGTTTGACCAAACTGCAGGAGGCAGTGGAAGACAGGAGTGCCTGGCGTGCTCTGGTCCATGGTGTCACAAAGAGTCGGACACTACTAAATGACTAAACAACAACAACAACAACAACAGTATATACTAGTGAGGAGTGATAGACAGAAAGGCAACCTGTTCTTCCTCCTCAGCGATTCCTTCTCTTTTTAGGAACTGCTTGTTGGTTAAGTAGATCTCTTCCTTTCAGGCTTGTACTTCTTCTCTGCTTTTTCTCCAAGTCAGTTGCAGTATGAGTTAGCATGTTAACTTCTCGGCTCCATCTTGGCCAAATGCAGAACCCATACCTAGAATAATAAACCTTAAGTTTCCTTTATCCTTTCAGCCAGCAGTCTTACCAGGTTATTTCTTTCTCCACGCAGCTGCAATATATACCCCAAACTCCAGGACAGTGGACCTTTTCCCCAGATGCGTGTGTGCACAGGATTGCAGCCTGCTATGTCAAATCTGCCTCAGTCCACAAGCTCTGCAGTGTCCCAGGGGATGCAACTACTCATGCATCTGCATACATCAACCCCATCAGCCAAAATGCCATCTCACGTTCTTTGTCTGCAGTCCCATCTGACACCAGCTGCTACCAATCCCCTTAAATTCTTTTGCTGTGCATTCTTCAGCTCCCTACACTGCAAGCCTGCACAGGGAGTGGGTCCAATGGAGGGCACAGAATCTGAGATACAGAAGCTGGGAACTGGAACAAGGCGGCTGCATGTGTGGTGAATCTTGGTTGGTTCAAAGGGGATCCTGGAATGACATCCCTTCCCTTTTATTTTGTTTACAGTGATACCTTGGGTTAAGTACTTAATTCATTCCAGAGGTCCGTACTTAACCTGAAACTGTTCTTAACCTGAAGCACCACTTTAGCTAATGGGGCCTCCTGCTGCTGCCACGCCGCTGGAGCAAAATTTCTGTTCTCATCCTGAAGCAAAGTTCTTAACCTGAAGCGCTATTTCTGGGTTAGCAGAGTCTGTAACCTGAAGCGTATGTAACCTGAAGCGTATGTAACCCGAGGTACCTCTTTCCGTACATCTTTCTGCATCTACTCACATTAGCTCAAGGCCTGGCTAGACATGTTGTTAAAAGTGTTATTGTACTGAATATGCAAGTAGCAGCAGTTGGGGGGCATGGGGGAAGGAATGATAGCAAGTGGGGGGAGAGAGAACCCTTTCCTCTCTTCTGTGGTCCTGACTTCCCCAACCTCCACTCCATTGGGAGGAAATCTCCCCCCGATGCTAGAAATAGCTTCTTGAACTCCCAAAACGGAATAAGAGACAAATTAACCTCTTGAAATGCAAATAATTGCTGGACTCACAGCCTTTGAAGCAGCACAACTGTAAGCATGTTTACTCATTGTGTTTAGGATGTGCATGGGCTTTCAGCCTACAGATATATGTGTGCGATTGTCTGTGCATGTATCAAACTGAGAGAGAGAATAGAGACATTTAAAAAAATAATCCCAATCATGCAATTGTAATTCTTGTACATGCACACACTACATGCTTCTTCATTTTCCTACAGGGCCACCTCTCCACATACATATGTGTGCATGCATGTACTCTGGAAGTAATGAAGTAGTGCATGCTCAGTGTTCCTGCACCAGATGTAGTTTAGCAAACAGATGTTTCTGCTGTCGTTTCTGACAGCACTGATCACTTGTGGAAAGGGGGACTGATTCCAAGCACCCCTTCCCGAAACAGGTGAACATTGTCATCAGAGCTGCTACCAGTGCTACCCATCTGCTTAGAAACAAGAGAATATCCTGTTGTGTGGGATGTATGCAAGCAGCTTCTGGGATGGGGGCCGCTGTCCCTGTGCAATTTCTACATTTGCCGCTATGTGTATATATTTGGTGTTGCATCTCTCATGCTCACTGTTCAGCTGCGATGATGAGGCACATGTTTTAATAACAAGGGTTCCTGGCTGTTAAAACGTGTCTCCTGAGGTAAATGCCACCTCTACTGGGAACCAAGTCATGCTTTGTGTTCTTGTCAGGGAAGTAGTTTTCTGTAATGGTATTCTCTGCGCCAACTGCTCCCCCCCCCCCACTGCTGCCACTCCTCTCACCTCAGAAATGCTGGTACAGTTTAAGAATCTCTCTCCTGCACAGAAAGCATGGCACTTCCAAAGAATCAGGTTGTTGTATGAATCTCAATAAAAGCTGGAGGTCATTACTGAAAATTGCATTTTCTGAGCGCACAGATTTTCCTCCTTTTGAAGAGTTTGTGCAGCTTTTCAACCTGTTGAGCTCGAAAAACCCACTTGCTAGCCATGACAACATCTGATTCACACTATGAAAACAAATAAACGTTGGTGTCAATTATATGAAGGTTACTCATATCCTGTGAAAATGTATATTTCCTAAAGGCAGCATACACACAGAGAGACAGACAGACATAGTATGTGTATATTGTTCAAAAGTTCATCTGTGTTCAAAGCAAATAAACTTCTGGTTTAATTTACAATGTAGGCACAAGGCTTTATGATATCCTGTTATAAGAAAGTGATGGGGGGAGAGAAAAATGTTCTGTTTGTTATGTGTTCCTTACAGTGATATTATTATTATTAGAATTTAGACTGCATGGTTTTTAGAGGTTTTTTTAATACATCCAGGGGGAGCTAGGGAGTAACAGATTTGCTTTTTCCTAAAGATGAATAAGGAAATATGGATGTGCATAAGAATGAAAGAAATCACCAGTTTTTGTTTTATTTCCTGCTCTTTCTCTCTGCCCATCCAATGCCAACTTAATTTTTTATTATTATCAGAAACTGGTCAGATGTTCTCAGAGTGGCAGAGAGCTTGCCAAGGTCACTGTCAAGGACAAAGGAATCAATTAGTATGCAGATCAGAACCAAGGAGTTCAAAGGTATTGTTCAGATTCAATCACATTAGCCTGGCCAGTAATGAACAAGCGGCATGACCTTAATCATGGAGTCTAAGCCACTCCTTGAAAGAGTGTGTGTGTGTGAGAGAGAGAGAGAGAGAGAGATGAGAGAGAGAGAGGGAAGAGGTATAGAAAGCCCTTTAAAAGAAAAAAAGAAACAGTCTAAATGCTGCTTAGCAAAATTAGCCAACCCCCCCCAAATATTTTATAGGCCATCTATATTTCAGCAGCTGCAGAGTCCGAAGCTGAACTTGTAACTTAAGAAACATTGCCACTGAGTCACACATTTAGGATACTTGAATGAAAATGAATGCCCAACCCATTGCTAATAAGTGATTTGTTGCAAGATACATAGCTAACTTCTGGTGTTCTGTGACTGCAGACTGTGTCTCCCAGTGCTGCTGGTTTTTCCTTAAAGGCATGAAGCAGTACACAGATTGCTCTCTCATTCCCCTCCTGCCTTGCATTTCATTTCCTCTTTCCCCTTGCCTACTTAGATGAACGACTGGTGGTAATCTGTGGGCATTCTGAAAATTCAGTCCTGGGCAGAGCGAATGTTCATAGGACATTGCAGCACATAATGCGAGTTGGTGGAGCCTTAGAGTCTGAATTGCCAGGTTTCTTAAGGAAAGTGTGTGTGAAATTGACAAATACACATTGCAAGGAGGTTGGTACTAGTGCTGTGCCCCTTGATGGTTCTCCATCACTTAATCAGAAAAGAAATCACATTTGAAAATTCTCGCAGGTGGGATGGAATATAAGAAGCTGCCTTATGATCCATCAGGGTATCAACAGTGACTGGCAGAAATTCTCTTGGGTTTCAGATGGGTTGCCTCTCAGTCCTACCAGTAGATTCTGCGAATTGAACATGGAACCTTCTGCATGCAAAGCAGATGCCCTGTCTCTGAGCTATGACCCTTCCCCTTGCAGAGCTTTCATTGTACTTTTGTGAGTATTCTTTCATTCATTGGTCAAATCATGTGGTCTATATTCTGCAGCCTCCCTGGGTGTCTGCAGTTCCTCAAGATCTTATGATTTCCATGAGAACTTGGGAAGGCTAGTATCTACCATGCCATCTACATTGTTGTTGTTTTTTAAAGGGGGAAATCTATTTAAAGAAATAAGTGTGGTTTTATACACACACACAGGTAAAATGAAGCACTTTCCTTTAAAAAAAACCACCACTCAGCTCACCAGTCTTGGTAGCTCCCTCCCTCCCTGGCTTCATGTTTTTCATTCAACCCATGCATGGGGCTTTCTCCAGATATTGAAGCATGGGCAGCCAGGGAGGCTGCAGAGTTCTAGAAAAATGTTTCATGGAAAGCAAAGTACATGTACCACCCTTGGTCACATCACAACAATAGGCAACTCAACACCACACTCACTGAAATTGGACAGAAATGGTAAGGTGCCCTGTGAAGAAGGCAGCAGAAACAGCAGCATCTTTTGCTGGGGAAGAAAAATACCCCCCACCCCCACCCCACCCCCCAAAAAAGAAGAAGATGGGATTTGGAAGGTCACAAGTTGAGACAGCCAGTGCCATTTTTTTTGTGTGTAACACTGCATGTCTGCCTTCATAGGTACCGGCACCAATAACTCAGTGGTTAGCATTACGATGAAATTTCAGCGCTAGCTACAGCTAGAATGTGCTTGTTTTTCTATGCTAATGATGGATTTCATTTTCCCCATATGACAGGGTATTGTTTCAAAAGAAAGACTGAGTTTTCTGTACTTAGCATGATGTGCCTTCACAGTGCCCAGTTATAAGCGTTTGCTGTGTGTGAAAATACAAATCCACATTAAATGTTGATTTGTCACTCCTATGAGATGAGTGACATCTTTCTTTAACAGGACAGGTCCTAAAAGTGATTGTTTCTGTTAGGCTATGTAATTGTTGTTGTTGCTATTGTTGTTGTTGTTAATTTACAGATCACCTTTTACATTCGTTTCAAAGTGGTTTAAGAACATACCATTTAAAAAGCTAAAAATCATGTTTAAAACAGTACAAAAACACCAACAACTAAAGATTGGTTTAAAAACAATAAAAAGTGAACACCTGAGGCAGAGACCTAGTAAATTTCTCTAGCTGACATTATTGGCTGAGAGAATGTGATTGGTTTTAACTGTTTTTGTAAAAGAATGTTTTAAATTCTATTGTTATTCATGTGTTTCCACCCTGGGCTCCTTTAGGAGGTAAGGTGGGATATATATTGAAATAGCAGCAGCAGCAACAGCACAAACAGTTGCTTCTCTGCAAAATTTATTTGCAAGTTTCATTGGGGAAAGTGCCTGCAAAAATCATTTTGTTTCTTTATAAATGAAGCATGAGAGATAAATAAGGAATTTGTATAAGGACCCCTTCTCCTCAAAACCCTTGGTTTCTCCCCTTTTCTTTTTGTATTTACCCTATCTACTGAACGTGTGATACATGAAAAAAAAAATCTAGAATAAGATGTCAAGTAAGAGCCAAAGTAAACATACAAAAACAGTATTTCAGTTTTTTAGATTCGGGTATCAAGGAAATATGGGATATCTTACCTGAGGGGTTCTGTTCTCTCTCTAAAAACAAAAAAACAAAAACAAAACAGGCAATAGTTATTCAGGTCAAACTCTAATAAGGCAAGGAACTATTTCTTTCCATACCCCATGAAGAAAGTTTATTGGAATCTGCTTTTGTTTCCAGGATTCTCCTCTGAAACTTTGAAATGCTTAAAACAGTAAGCAAGTATTTGCTCTACTTTTATTATTAGTAATAATAGGAATAGTGCAAGGGAACAGTAATAATTATATACATCATAAACCATTGTTGCAGTTCCAAAAAGGAAACCCATAAAAGTATTATATACTCTGCAAGAGAAACATTGGGGGGGGAATGTTTTCTTTAATATCAGCACATGCCACTGATGCTGATTTAAAATTATTCACCTAGTCAAGAGGTCTTCTTTGATCATGATATTGATGGTGCTTCTGGTGGATTTCAGAGTAAGAGAGGTCTGTTTCTTTCGTCTCCTATTCCACCCCCAGCCTTCACCAAACAAGGTCATCTCTTCTTTAAAAAAAAAATTTAAAAAATGGGGACTAGAAGTTCCTAGTACAAGATTAAGTTCTAACCATGTTATAAAAGTAAGTGCTTTTCTCTATAATAAAAGGTGTTTAAAAGGTTCGCTACAGCTTTAAACAGAATTACAATTTACTTCTTTTCAAGTGTCCAGGCCATAAATTCTTCTCAATTCCCTCTCTCTCTCCTTGTCGGAATTAATGAGATCAGATTTGATCAGGGCAGTGATGTGTTCAGAGCCAAATCACACAACAGTGCGTGTGCGGTAATGGAATTTGCATCTAATGCATACATAAATCAAACATCTTTCTGGACATTTTCATATGCATAATGTCATTTCATCCAGTTCTCTCTGTGCAAAAGGGGGGGGGGGAGAGAAGATTTCTCTCTTTCTTCCTCCCTCTCTCCCTCTCTCTCTTTCTCTCTCTGAGAGAATGACTTTCTTTAATGCTTTCATTTTATTTTCGCTGACTACAATTCCAGAGAACGCGCTCGGTCGGAGAATCTTTCGGGGCGCGGTTGACAGTTCCTTTTCCGAGAGGGGTCCTTCACATTTATCATGCCTCTTCCTTAGGGGCTTTGTTATGCAAATGTGGCTGAAATTGATAATTCCAAAGTGCTTCATTTTGGGTTCCTTGGCGGTTGGAGATGGTAGATAAAAAGAAACTGACAAGACACACTGATTGCCCTCAATGCTTGTAACTCTCTTGCTAACAAGGCTCGATATTGTTAAAAATTCCTATTGTTATCAGGGTGGCAGTTCCATTATGCAGGCCTTGCAAATTTCTGATTTGAATATTAACCCTTTAATCACCCTTCTCCCCTCCCCCAACCCAGAAACCGGTAGCTACATATAAAAAAAGAAGACTAGAAAGAAGAAGAAAATAAGAAAAGCACACATACACAAATAACCCTTAAGTAAAAACAAGATATTAAATTATTATTATTATTCTATCATGAGTGAACATCTGTGATACATTAACCTTTTTCTTTAATCTCTCTCTCTCTCATACACACACAGAGCTCCCTAGATGAGCTTGAATATTTTATAACTAAATATTTTTTAAAGAAAAGAAAATAAGGAAGGAAACTAAACATCTAAATGTATAGCACTAGATTGAATATCCTCTTCGCTGTGGCTCCGATTATGGAGGGAAGTTCCCAAGGAAGGATACATTTGAATAGATAGATAGCTTTAAATAGTTGCAGTGGGTGAGACAGAGAGAAAAAGCTTCCACTGTGTTGTCTAATTTGCACTTTCAATTCCTGTTTTTTTGCTAAACTGTACAAAAGTGATTCTGCATTTATTTGCAATATACATTCCATATTTGCCTATCTTTGTTTCTGACTGTAAACACAGTTTATTCAGTAAATTTTGTTTTTGACGGGAGAAACGGTTTGTTCAGTAACAAAGGTAAGACTTAAAACTGGCAGAGAAGGAACCGTGTCAGTTTGTTTCTGAAAAACAACTCTTAACTGATGAGGAATCAATTGTCAGCTGTTTGCCTTTCCCTGTTTCATCTGGTGAGGAAATTAGTCCCTAATTTCAGGGCTACTTGCTGCGCAGTGTGCAAACTTTGCTGAAGTATCCTTCAGTCCTGTGCCTGGTGCCGTTGTTTAGCACACACAGTCCTGCCTCACCTAACAAATACAACACAGTTTTACACTGTACAAAGCTGCACTTACATTGGGAAGTAACACAGGTGGTCGATCACTGCAAACAACTGACTGGAGTAAAAAGTGAACGATTGGGGAAAACATACTCAAAAGAAAAGAAAAGAAAAGAAATGCAACAAAAGCTGACAATGAAAAAAGCTCCTGAAGAATGTTCTCTTTCTTTTAGAATGTTTCCCTTCTAAACACGCAGAACCCTTTCAAATCACGTTGGCTAATTTTAATTTATCATTTCTTCCACTGGAAAAGAAAGAAAAGAAGATGCTGTGGTTAACATCATTACAAAGCACGACTCTAAATGCTGGCGGAGTTTATCATGTATCTGTGGAAAGGGGAGGTTGTGGGGGGGGGGAGCAAACAAAACAAAATATAGATCATTGCTAACATACATCCAGGCAACAGCAGCAGGCAAACATCTCTGTACAATTACCAAGGCTATGCAACGCAACCAGCGCCTGTCAAAAGAACATCAAAGTTTCCCACCTTCTTCCTTCTAAAGGTTTTGCGAGTGGTGCCTGCCAAATTACAGTAAATAAAGAGACACTTGCTTAACAGCCCCTTCTTTTATATTGAACCAAGGATCTCTCTGCCTGCCCTTATTAGAAAAGCTTGTGCAATATTGCTGCAACTCTTGGGTAGCGCAGGATCTCATGCCTAGGTGTGTTGGCAGATGAAACATTTGTCAAAATGCCCACTGTACATTCCGCCCCCCCCGTTTTCTGCATGGGGGGTATTTGCATGTGTTTTTCCTTCAATTATTTAAAACATCCTGATGATTTTTAAAGCTTTTTTTAAAACCCTCATTCTGGTACCATAAAGGGCACCTTCTATCCCCCCTCCACCTCACACCGCCGCGGCTTCTTCCTTAGTTCAGAAATAGATTCCACTAAAACTGTTTGCTGAAAATTCATCATTTGCTTCTATCATTTATCCTGTCCATTAGACTCACCACTGTTGGTGCATTTTCTCATTGATTTACATATTTCTGTCAAGTACTGTTATTTATGCTCTGTGATATTAACATCGCTACTTGTACCATTAAGATCATTAGCGATGCTAGCTAGACCCAGCTACTCAGCTAGTAACAGGAGTTAGTAGGTCTTGCCTGCGCAAGGATTATGGCGCTGCTACGTAGTTCATCAAAATGAGTTTTAGTGTCAATAACCATTTAAATGAAATCATCCTAACCACTTTGCCAAAAGGGCTCAAGCATCACAATTGACTTTGCCTCCTCCTAAAAGTTCTTTTTTTATTCCATCTCAGTAAAATGGGGGCATCTTCTGCCTTGGCAGTGTGATAATATCTGATTTAAAGATAAACAAAGTGGTGTTTGTGTGTGTGTGTGTGTGTGTGTGTGTGTGTGTGTGAGAGAGAGAGAGAGAGAGAGAGAGAGAGAGAGAGAGAGAGAGAAACAGTGCTGCCCAAACAACATCCGAAAAGCTCAAATGTAGCAGTTCCAAGAACTATGATAGTAGGATATTTCTATTACTTCCCCCCCCACTTCAAGTAATCCATAATCTCAGGCCCACTTTACATCGATAAGCCAAATTCCTAGGACTGTAGAGCCGCATACATATAAGTATTCGTAAAGGAAAGGTAATTGACAGTGCAATTGATTGAATAGTTTCTCTATTTCAATAAGAATAGGAAAAGAATTTATCTATGGGAATTAAATATTGGAATATTCTCTCAAGCTGACAGGCATTCAGAATGTGAAAATAGTAGCATTTTTAATATTTATTTTTTTACTTTTTAACACCGTTAAGTTTTCAGGTCAAGAGACATTTCTGTTTGTTCTGGGTATTGGCCCTTAATTTGAAGGGTGGCGTTGTGACCTCTTTTAGTGGAATGAGATTTTTTTGCCCTGTCTTTTAATTGTATACTGTAGCTGTGTTTTTCTGGGGTTTGGCTGCTCTTAATTATTTTTAATGCAAGTTACTTTGGGTCACTCTGTAAGAAGGTGACTAACAAATCATAACAATATAATAAAAAGTATACTATTAGTACTATTAACTTGGCACCCAAAATTTCATGGAAATTTGTTTTGTTTATAATTGCATGAGAAATTGTCTCCATGATGATGAAGTACTGTCATAGCTAGAGCAGTCATAACATGAGTTTCTCTGCTGTGCCTTTTTGAGTTAAGCAGTCATGTATACTGTAGACCAGGGGTCAGCAAACGTTTTCAGCAGGGGGCTGGTCCACTGTCCCTCAGACCTTGTGTGGGGGAGTCGGACTATATTGGGGGGGGGGATGAATGAATTCCTATGCCCCACAAATTCCTATGCCCCACAAATAACCCAGAGATGCATTTTAAATAAAAAGACACATTCTACTCATGTAAAAACACCAGGCAGGCCCAACAAATAGCCCAGAGATGCATTTTAAACAAAAGGACACATTCTACTCATGTAAAAGCATGCTGATTCCCTGACTGTCTGCGGGCCGGATTTAGAAGGCGATTGGGCTGGATCCGGCCCCCGGGCCTTAGCTTGCCTACCCATTCTGTAGACAATGCACATCGGAACCAGTGGGATAGCAACAAAATGTTTCAGTTGTGGAATGTTGTGGTCTGGGATTCTTACCACTCTGTTGATAGACCATCATTCCTTCCCTGTCTCAAGTAGGGGTTGGCGGATCTATCAATTTCATTTTCTCTCTGTTTGTCTTTATTCTATCCTTAAATTCAGTTTTCAGTTAAATAAAACCCTCCTGAAAACTTATCAGCATTTTAACGCAAAGGCCTCATAAAAACATCTTTGTATCTTTTTTTGTTTTTGTAAGCAGTTTTCTCTCTATATGTTCTTTTCACAAATACATTCCTCTTTTTTTTATTTGCACACTTTCCCCTAAATCATGCATTTGTGTAAGCACTATTTCATCTGGGAACTGCATCGCAAAATTTAGAGAAGTGCAAATTTCAAAGGTTGCTGTGTCTTGGGTCGTATGTTTTTTCAAAAAATGCAAATGATGAACCGACCCTGGCTCTGCAATCATCATCTGAGGCCCTTCTTCATGTGCCTTCATGAGAGGTCCAGAGGATGTCAACATGAGAATGCGCCTTTTGTGTGGTGGCTCCCCTGAATATAAAAAAAATAGTTAAATGTTGCTATTATTACTGCTGGAATGGTCAACAGACATCATCAATGAGGACTGAAAAGTGACCTGCAATGAAATGTTACAGCATGGAAGCCAAATGTCGGGAGCAAAGAGCAAAGAGCAAGCCAGAACACAGCGGGCCCAAAGAATAGGACCGCACTAGAGTTCAGAAAACCCTTCTGGCTCAATCAAGGCTCAGTTGAAACAGGAAGTTCTATTATGTTGCTTCCTGCCCAGAAGGATCTGAAGGCCAGCATGAGTAGCATCACATTGGAAGATTCTTCCTCGAGGAGGTTACCAGATGCAGTTTCACGATTCACCACAGCAGGCTGATACATACAGATTCTGCATGTCCTTATTTACCAGAGACGGTCACTGTTTTCTGACACTTCTTCCTAATAAATCATTGTCCTACCCTTTATTTTGGGGTGGGTTTATTTAGATGCCTTGTTATACTTGCTAGTGTGATTTGCTTCAGTTCTCATTCTCTGAGGTTCAACCTTCTCTCCCTACTCTGACCTACTTCTCAGAGTATGGAGTGGATATACCTTGCCTGTAATGTACATGTGTGTTCATGCTAATGAACCGTACAATACACGGTCCACACATGGCTGATAGCTTGTGAGAAACTTACAGGTCTGGGATAACTCTAACAAGAACAAGTGCTCTATTGGCTTTTGTAAGGCTGCCGGGCTGAAATCTACCCATGCAATCCCAATTTCACTGCCACTTATGCTTATCACCAGCATTCGATTACACCAAGAGACATGCCAGTGGAATTTCCCTTCTATAGTGGGACTTTCCTGACTCCATCTCCCTACTGGCTCCTCCTCCCTGTGCCCCTCCCTCCACAAAATATTGTTCCTGAGGGTCCAATAACTTTCTGAACAGCACTGGGTGGAGCACCAGGGACTGCAGTGAGAACATAAGATGAACCTGCAGGATCAGGCCAAAGGTTAATCTAGCCCAGCATCTAGTTCTAACAGTGGGCAATTAGATACCTGTTGGAAACTCGCAAGGGGGATCTGGGCAAAAGAGTCATCTCCTCCTGCTGTGGTTTCCAGCAACTGATATTCAGAAGCAATCACTGCCTTCAACCATGGAGGCAGAGCAAAACCATCGTGGCTAATAGCCATCAACAGCCTTCTCCTCCATGAATTTGTCTAACCATCTTTTAAAGCCCTCCAAGTTGGTGGCCTTCACTGCTCTGGTGGGAAGGTAAAGGGCATTTCCATGCGCTGCTCTGGTTCGCCAGAAGGGGCTTAGTCATGCTGGCTACATGACCCGGAAGCTGTACGCTGGCTCCATCGGCTAATAAAGCGAGATGAGCACCGCAACCCCAGAGTCGGTCACGACTGGACCTAACGGCCAGGGGTCCCCTTTACCTTTACCTTACTGCCTGCTGTGGGAGCGGGTTGCATCGCTTAAATGTGTGCTGCCTTAAGAAATACTTTCTTTTACAGTGGTACCTCGGGTTACATATGCTTCAGGTTACATATGCTTCAGGTTACAGACTCCGCTAACCCAGAAATATTACCTCGGGTTAAGAACTTTGCTTCAGGATGAGAACAGAAATCGTGCTCTGGTGCCGCAGTGGCAGCAGGAGGCCCCATTAGCTAAAGTGGTGCTTCATGTTAAGAACAGTTTCAGGTTAAGAACGGACCTCCGGAACGAATTAAGTACTTAACCCAAGGTACCACTGTATTTGTCCTGAGTCTTCCAACATTAGGCTTCATTAAGTGTCCATGAGTTCTAGTGTTATGAGGGATGGAGAGAGTTTTCTCTCTCCACTTTCCCAACACCGTGTATAATTTTATAAACTTATATCATGTGACCTCTTACCTTTCCTCTGTACTAAAAAGTCCCAAATGCTACAGTCTTTCTTCATAAGGGAGCTGCTGTACCCCCTTGATCATTCTGGTTGCCCTTTTCTGAACGTTTTCAAAATTTACAATATCCTTTTTGAGGTGAGGCGATGAGAGAATTGCCAGAATTTGGAGGAGCTGCCCTGCACAAGTGACATTGCCTTTCCACATGCTACAGACACCTTTGGGTCCATACCATCGTGCACTGATTATTAGTAATCTTATAATCTTGTATTCAGTAGATTTAGTGATCAGCCTCACACAATTGCCATGGTGGTTTTTTAAAAAAAGATTCAATCAATATTAGACACCCGCTTGTCCAAGGTAGGCAAAGACTATGGTTGGCATTTGGTAGTGTGGTAATCTCTTATGGAATCACAGAATTGTAGAGTTGGAAGGGACTCTGAGCATCCTGAGCCAGTGTGGTGTAGTGGTTAGGAGCGGTAGACTCGTAATCTGGGGAACCGGGTTCGCGTCTCCGCTCCTCCACATGCAGCTGCTGGGTGACCTTGGGCCAGTCACACTTCTCTGAAGTCTCTCAGCCTCACTTACCTCACAGAGTGTTTGTTGTGGGGGAGGAAGGGAAAGGAGAATGTTAGCCACTTTGAGACTCCATTGGGTAGTGATAAAGCAGGATATCAAACCCAAACTCTTCTTCATCATCTAGTCCAACTCATTGCAATGCAGGAATATGCAGCTGTCCCATATGGGGTTCGAACCTGCCACCTTGGTGTTATCAGCAGCATGCTCCAACCAACTGAGCTATCCAGCAGTTCAATTTAGCTAATGCTCAGCAATGCCAATGACACTTGCTTGCCCCATGTCTGCAATAGCCTCGTTTCCTGCGGGTGCATCATTTGTTATTCAGCAGCCTGACATGCGCAGACAGAGCCCCCAGTAGAACGAAGGAGGCCTGTGACGTCTCTTCATGCCCAGAGTGTAAAGTTACATAAATGTCCTTGCTTGCTGGCATTTAAATTTCCAGTTGCCTCTGTAGTGGAGCCTTGGCAGATTCCGCTTGAATCTGAAAGACAAGCTGTCATCCTGAGAGTCTGCTGCCTACTGCTGAAATTGAGAGGCTTGGCAGATATGCAAACGGTAACTAGGTTTGAGTTGTTTTGATTACAAGTTAAACAGAAAATCATTGGCAGGGCCAATATAAATCTGCAGAGGGGCTTGTTTTTTTTGGCAATAATTTGCGGAGGCATTTTGATCATTGCGGCAGGTCTCAGTAGACCTTGAGTGCATCTCTCAAAGAAGCCCACCTTTATGCCCGGTCACAGTATGAACAGGTTGTTGGAGGCATGAGCAAATGTGTTTTGAAAATGCATTTATTCCCAGATTCACAAGCATAAATGACATTCACTGGTGTAAGCATACCACAAACCAGTAGGGAAATGGCCATAGCTCTATGCCAGGACACATGTTGTGCATGGAGAAAGTTCAGTGCCTGGCATCTCCAGATAGAAATCCCAGTCTGAAGCTCTCTGTCAGTGTAGATAATATAGTGACCAAGATGGATCAGTGGTCTGATTCAACAGAAACAGTTTCCTATGGACTGTGTGTTAGAACCGTGCTATCAAACCTCCTAAAGGGTTGTATCCAGGGTTATCCTTCTGCTGGTGGAAAACTCTTTGATCCAACAAAGGCTTCCATTAGTGGAAAGTAGAGGGAGAAGCTTTCCACCAGTTCCCCTGCTCCTCCAGCCTACCATATCCCTTCTTTTCCAAATGCTTCTACAATCCTCTGGAGCAGATTTCCTTTTGGTGGGGGACATATTGGGATCTGAAAGTGGGAACTCACAAAAAAACCCAAAAACCCTCCACCCCACTCTGCTGATGTAAGCCTCCACTGGGTCAAAGTGTCCTCTTCCATCAGTGGTGGAACACCATCAGATACAACCTTAAAAAATGAAGTTCTTAACATAAATTCATTTTTCATTCATTTTGCATGGGGTGTGTTTTCATTACTGCTTATTTCACATCCAGTGTGTTCCCACAGCTAGTTTCTGAAGCTGCATTCACATGGCATTAGCCACATTCCATATTGATCCTGTAGCTTCTTGACAAATTCTACCATTTGATGCATTCTCCCTCTCTCTGCCCAAACAATCTTCAATTCAACTAGAAAACTGGATGAAGTAATGTGAACATTTGAGACAGCTGCAGCAGATGTCCAGTTCTGGGCACCACAATTTAAGAAGGATATTGACAACCTGGAATGTGCGCAGAGGAGAGCGACCAACATGATCAAGGGTCTGGAAACCAAGCCTTCTGAGGAATGGTTGAGGGAATTGAGTATGCTTAGCCTGGATAAGAGGAGACTGAGAAGAGATATGATAGCCACCTTGAAATATCTAAAGGGCTGTCACATAGAGGGCAGAGCAAACTTGTTTTCTCCTGCTCCAGAGGCTAGGACCTGAATGAATGGCTTCAAGTTACAAGAAAGGGGAGTCTGACTTAACAACAGGAAGACCTTTCTGACAGTAAGAGCTTTTCAATAGACTCCCATGAGAGGTGGTGGACTCTCCTTCCTTGGAGATATTAAAGCAGAGGTTGAATGGCCACCTGTCATGTATGATCTAGTTGAGATTTCTGCATTGCAGGGCGCTGGACTTGATGGTGCTAGGGGCACCTTCCATAGAATCAAACAATTCTATGATTCTTTGTGAATTAAACAGAATTATATGAGATCTCATCAGAGAGGGGATGAAGAGCGTGCTTGGATGACATGTGTGCCCACCTGCTCAGGCTGTTGTCTGTTGATGGATAACTTCAAGGCCTCTGCCCTCCCTTCTGACAGTTCTTCATCTTAAACTAATTTTGCCCTAGGTAGTCCTTCAAACATGGGATACATTCAAACAGAGAAATGTTCTCTGACATACCCCTGTAAAGTAGGACACATATATTCCTGAGTAGATAAGCTATCTAACAAGTTGTTCCCTTGCGTTGTTCATATGGGTTTATGCCTGATTTCCTGTGTTGATCTGATAAAAGTAACCTGAACCAACTTTATGTGAGCAAAAAGGGAACGTGCACTTTAAGCCTCCAGTTTCTAGAGAAAACTGCCTGCCTTACCCACATTTGTGTTTTCAACACTACATCCCTTACTTGGAATACTGTGATTTTAAGGTGAGGCTGGGCTGTCGGGGGGGGGGGGTTATGGGTTGGGATGGGCGGGGGCAGGGGGAGAAAACAGAATGTTTATATATGTTCCTGCCATTGTTCTTCTCTAGCTGCTTCTTAGACAGATTTCTGTCAAGCTGGCAATGTACAGCAAGAATATATTTATTTACAGAAGCAATAGTGTCTGTAATTGGAAAGGGTATTGCCCCTTTATTAGAGTGATAATAAAATCTGCAGAACAAAAGTTATTGGAAAGAACCCAAACATAAAGGATGTACGGTTTCGCAACCGCCCCCTTTTGTTCTTGCACCCACTTATAGCTGCTGCTTTTTAAAATGGAACTGAAGGCAAAGCAAATGGACTCTTGCCAGCGCGCAGTATCTTCCCAAGTAGATCTGAAGAAACTTTAGTTGATCCAATTGAATAGCGTTGCAATTAGGGCAATAGAATTCTCTCTCAGATCTGCAAAATTGAAACCGCAGAATGTATAAATTGGGGGGGGGGTATTGCTTTGTTGCAAAGTTCATCCACACTTTCTCAAATAAGCTGTGTATTTAACCTTCTTCCCTGATGAGCACATGCTGACAGTATTAGTGTGTAATTAAAAAAAGGGTATATCTGTACATACATATTGGACATCTCAATCCCATTAATTGAACTGGGGATTACATGCATGTAATAGATGCAAAATTGCATCTTGAGAAATACTAAGATTTTGATTCTTTTTATTTTTCAAGTAAGGTTCGTTCACTTCGTTCCCTTTTTACCTTCATTCTGTGTCCTGAATATTCCTGATCAGATGCAGAAATTGACTAAGGGATCTCCAATATCTGCCTCTTACCTTTTTTATATATTTGCCCTCTGCCTAGCAGGTTGATTGTGTTTTTTAGAGACCACTTACAGATGCCAAATCTCTCTGCTAGTGATATACTTCACTACGCCTCTTTCTTACAATGCAAATATTTCTGTGCAATGCAGATCTTATTTTTCCAAATACACAAGATGTTGATATACGGCCAAGAAGAGAAGATGGATTTTTAGATATAATACCATAAGTGCTGAAAAGTTCCCCCCCTCCCCAAGCTGATTTAACATGGGAAATTGCCAGGTAGATTAATTTTATAGGCTGACTTTATGGGTGTAACATTTCTAGACGAGAAAGCTATGCTTATGAATTTTAGTTTTGTCTGATATCATGGGCATCTTTTTTTATTACCTCAAAGTTAAAATTTAATTACCTCCCTCATTCTTCTGATTCTTTGCTCCATTTTTTTGATCTAATGGGTTGGAATATATGTTCTTTTATTTTCATTGCTTAATTTTTTTTTACACTTGATACAAACAAATCAATACTTTTAAGACAGTCACTATAGCTTACGCTAAGGAATTAAAAGGTTAGTTCCTTCTCCAAGTGGAACATATAGATGAAGCAACTAACATACATCAGCAACTAACTTTTGGCATGATTTGCCTTAATTCACAAAAGCTGTTTTCAGCTGACATTTGTGCTACATGGTCCTAACACTGAACTTACGAGGAAATCCTTATGCAGGTAAGACTCAGAATTACAACATGAGGGGGGGAGGGAGCCTGTCTTTTCATAATGCATTGTGAGTAGCATGCATGCTTATACTGAAGATGTCATAAAAGCAAGCGTGTTTAGCTATGTTTCTACATTATCCTTAATATGGATTCACAACACACGCCATGGGAGGTGTGTGTGCTGAATGCCTATGAACAATAGTACACATTTGTGTATTATTCACTCTTCTGTATTTCTGAAACATTCTCTCGAATGCATAGCAGCCCCTGATGAAAAGTAGCTTTTATGGATGTGTTTAGGTTGCATTTTAAATCTCAGCGCTTCAGTCATTTGCTGTTTTGTTTTCTTTGACAGGACTGCAGGAACCTAGCCTGTACTGTGAACCGATCGCATACAAAATTGCTTTTTTTAAAGAGTGGAGGTGTTTTCTCCCCCTTCCTTAATTCAAGGTAAAGAGCAGGAGGAGGAAAAAAAGTACCGAACAAACAAATCCTGGAAAAAAAAAGAATATGGTGATGTTTGAAAAAAGAAAACACAACTAGGCATGTCTCTTATCTCAGATTTTGATTCCTTGGTTTTGTGCCTTGAAGATTCCCGTCCTTTTCTAAATGCCGATAAAAGTCTAGGGTATGACTTTGCTCTCTGTTGCAATAAAGACATGCTCTGGCACTAGAGATGGGCAAATCTGTTAATGCTGGTTTCTTTCACTTTCTCAATTTTCCAATCTTAAATTCAGTTCTCAATGTTTCCACATCAATTTGCAGTGTTGTGTATGTTTTTTTAAATCCATGAAAATCCATCAGTGTTCTAGTGAAGATTCCTCCCAATATACACATTCTTGTATGTACTTTGCCCAAAATGCACATTTTCTGCAAAAGATTTCCCCTAATATGTACAATGCCTCTTTTTATGCTGTTTTCACTAATATATGCCTTTATTGCTCGCTTTACCCTGGTATATGCATTTTTGTACACATTTCTTGGCTGGAAAACTGCATTTCAAAATTCAGAGGAGTGCGGATTTCGAAGGTGGCTGTGTTTCATTTTGCTTGTTGATTTGGATTTAGCTAGGTTCGCCTTCAAGTGCAAACCAGATCAACTTTCTCCTCCTTCCCTGGTGGAATGAGGATTTCCTGAATAGGAATCATGCTGGATAAATTAGGCAACAAGATTTATAGCATTTGGAATTCAAGGAGGGGGGTGCTTTTGTCCTTGTAAAAAAACAACAGCCACAATTTATAGAATGAATAGAGAAATTAAGATACAGACAGCAGACATTAACTAATGACTTTTCTAAGGATCTCCGTGTGCCATCAATATAAGTTATTTCTGATTTTCCCTTTCCCTTTGGAAGAGATGTTTAAGCATTCAAATTAATAAAAAAAATTAAAAGAAAAAAAGTGTGCATCATTTCCCCATGCTCCACATTGCTATAGTTGGAGTCAGAGTCAGCGCATTAGTCTGATTAAGCATTTGAGTATTCTTCCCTGGTTGTTAACATCTTTAACTATTTATATGGTGTGAGGAAAAAGGTGTCAAAGCAGGGTAAGCCGAAGACTAGAGAGATGAAATGTATTGGCTATGACAACAGGAAATAATTGCTTCCCTACCCCACCCCAGCCGCCACCACCGCTGCCACCCACCAAAAGGAGATCCTGGCACTGTTTGAGGATACAATTCAAATAACATCTTGTTTGCTACTTATTTAAGAACATTGCAATTAGTCCCTACGCTGCTCCACATATCAAGCCGGAGGAGTAGTTTAAAATCCAATAAGTATCGTGTTACAGAATAACCTTTTTGCCGTTTGTCAGAGAACACATAGTCCATATTGGTGAGATATCTACCAGAGAATCCTGGGCTATTTTGCCACCCTGATTGCAAACTAATAGCACCCCTTTCCCCCATGTTTCTCATGTCCAACTACATGCAGTGATACAAATGATGTCAGGTTTTTTAAAATAAAGACAACAACAACAACAACAACAACCATTGGTTTTTTCCACTGGGACTTCGGGACACAAGGAGGGAAGCCTATCTTAGCCTTCCCAGCTGTGATGCCAATGAAAATCTTTCTGCCACCACACTGCTCTTAGCTTTAGAGAAAACGCTCCCAATGGCACCAATGGGAGCTTTCTTCCCTAAAGCTAATTGAGTCTCAGAAGGGTGATTTTCATTGGCTGGGGGTCCCCTTGGAAATCACCCCCACACCAAAGTCGTCAATTTTGCTGGACTAACACAAGCCCTATGTGTAAACCGAGTGTGTCTCCAAAATGTTTGTGTGTCCAAAACATGTAAATAAAGAGAATTTGAGAAAACTTTTTTTGAATGTCCAGCTATGCTTCCTCAATTGTTCAGTCATGCAACATTGTGTACTGGCAGTCATAATCACTTTGTCTGGGACCATTGTCATGCACATGGGAATGTCAACATTCACCAAATTAGGGACATCCGTTGTAATACTCTCTGTTATTCTCCATCTCTGTTATTTTATAGTACAGTGGTACCTCAGGTTAAGTACTTAATTCGTTCCAGTGGTTTGTTCTTAACCTGAAACTGTACTTAACCTGAAGCACCACTTTAGCTAATGGGGCCTCCTGCTGCTGCCGCGCCACCGGAGCAGGATTTCTGTTCTCATCCTAAAAGCAAAGTTCTTAACCTGAGGTACTATTTCTGGGTTAGCGGAGTCTGTAACCTGAAGCTTATGTAGCCTGAAGCATATGTAACCTGAGGTACCACTTTATGTGCACATAACCCAAGCTGACTTCTTAGAACTACTAAATGTGTACTTAAATTCATTCATCTGATTTCACTTCAGGCCTTATGCTGAGTCAGACCATGGCAGTGCATGTAGCTCAGTGTTGTCTACATTGGTTGCCAGTGGCTCTCCATGGTTTCAAGGAGAAGAAATTCCCAGCCCTGCCTAAAGGTGCTGGGATTTGAACCTGGGGCTTTCTGCATGCAAGGCGGATGTTCTACCACTGAGCTGTGACCCCTTGAATTCAAAAAAGAACTAGTAAACATGCCAGTGGTTACCCCTATGGAAATAACACCTTGTTTTTGTGTAATAAGGAATGTGGGAGGGGTGTAGCTTTGCAAACATAAAAAGTGTCGTTTAGTCATTTAGTTGTGTCCGACTCTTCGTGACCCCATGGACCAGAGCATGCCAGGCACTCCTGTCTTCCACTGCCTCCCGCAATTTGGTCAAACTCATGCTGGTAGCTTCGAGAACACTGTCCAACCATCTCGTCCTCTGTCATCCCCTTCTCCTTGTGCCCTCCATCTTTCCCAACATCAGGGTCTTTTCCAGGGAGTCTTCTCTTCTCATGAGGTGGCCAAAGTACTGGAGCCTCAGCTGCAGGATCTGTCCTTCCAGTGAGCACTCAGGGCTGATTTCCTTAAGAATGGATAGGTTTGATCTTCTTGCTGTCCATGGGACTCTCAAGAGTCTCCTCCAGCACCATAATTCAAAAGCATCAATTCTTCGGCGATCAGCCTTCTTTATGGTCCAGCTCTCACTTCCATACATCACTACTGGGAAAACTATAGCTTTAACTATATGGGCCTTTGTTGGCAAGGTGATGTCTCTGCTTTTTAAGATGCTGTCTAGGTTTGTCATTGCTTTTCTCCCAAGAAGCAGGCGTCTTTTAATTTCACGACTGCTGTCACCATCTGCAGTGAGCATGGAACCCAAGAAAGTAAAATTTCTCACTGCCTCCATTTAATGTTAAGATAACATTAAAGGCAACAGTGCACACTAAAAATAATAATAATTATATTATGATTAGCCTACAATTTATGAATAAATATAGGTTAATGTATTCAAATTCAAAACACTCAGTGGGTACAATTCCACAGAGTTTAAGATACCTTTAAGACAATTGAAATCAATTCTGCTCATGTTCCCCCTGAATTGAGTCCTGCTGAATTCAGTGGGGTGAACTCCAAAGAAAATGTGCTCTGGACTACATCATTAATATGCCAAACTCCATTTTTGATATTGCGGTCAGAGAGAATACCTCAGTGGGACTGGTGGCACATTGGTGGTGGTGTCTTCAAGTTTTCCACATGCCAGTTCCAGGCTAGTATAGCTGAGGGGCTGAGGAGATCTGTGGAAGTTTGGGTCCAGTGAACCTGAGACTTCCAGCTCTAACTGGAGATGCCCTGATTTACAGCCCCACTCTCACCAATAACGTTCTTCTTTATTGGCGTAGACCGGGATGGAACAAACTACGTATCATCGTAAACCATCGTAAACCAGCCATCCACATGGAACCAGGGTTGGTATCACACCGGCAGAGTGATATTAAAAATACCTTCAACAATTAATTGCACCCCCTTTTTCCAATACTGTGCTTATAGGAGAGATGGAGAAGAAATTCAGTCAGTTTGCACTTTCAAACACAATGCAAGAACTGAAACAAAGGCAACCTTTGAAATTTACCCTTCTCCGAATTTTGCAATGCGATTGTCCAGCAAATTAATGCATTTACTGAAGGAAAATGTGCATAAAGATGTGTGCGTTTTTGAAAATAACAAACAGGAAAGCATATGAGGATAAATTGCTTTACAAAAAATGTGTATATTAGGATAAATCCACATTAAAATGCTGGTGAATTTCCATGATGCCCTCTCCTCCCAAATGCATGGTACAGGAATGTGGAGAACTGAATTTAAGAGCACAAAAACAATAAATAGAAATTGAAATTGCAGTTTCATCCACTCCTAACATAGCCTGAGCCCCTCCCCCCTATGCATTTGTCAGATAGGTATGGAATCAGTTGTGTTTTCCTCTTTGAAAGAGAAGACATGGAAGTACTTATAAAGTAAATAAGCTTTAATTAAATGTCATTGTCTAGCATTAATCTTTATAGCTCTTTTCCCAATGGAACAAAGAGTGGATATTCCATTTGTTTTGATTATGGATGCATTTTAAAATAATTCGGGGCGGAGGGGGTTTAATGTGTTCTTGAAGATAGGGGACTATTTGAGCCAACCACTAACAGTTAAGAAGATGACTCCACATTAATTTTGAATAACAATGTTGGTGATTTTTTTTATTACCTCCTATAGAGCATTGATAAATGTTTTGATAAAGCTCAATACAATACATTATTTTATTTTATTTTGAAAGAGACCCCTGTCACAAAAAGACCGCTCTATATTTACTCAGCTTAAATTCTAGATTTCCCAATAATTCAGAACAGCAAGCAATTGGGGCTGAGCCAAATGCTTTAGCCCAGCCGGATTCCAGAAGTTTTGGCAGACATTTCAGTGGGGAATGTAGAAAGTCAGACTCTTGGTCCAGCTAGCTCAGTACCATTGACACTGGCTGGCAGCAGCTCTGCAGAGTCTCAGACAGACAGAGATATTGGGGGTCAAAATGGGACCTTCTGCAGACAAAACAGATTTGTTAGCACTGAACTGTGGTCTTTCTTGGGAGAGGAGGACTTTAGAAGAAGGGAATTAGCTTATCACCCCCATCGTTCTGCCCGGACACTGAGATCCAACGCCAAGGGCCTTCTGGTGGTTCCCTAGCTGCGAGAAGGCAAGTTATAGGGAACCAGAGGGCCTTCTTGGTAGTGGCACCCGCCCTGTGGAACACCCTCCCACCAGATGTCAAAGAGGAAAACAACTACCAGACTTTTAGAAGACATCTGAAGGCAGCCCTGTTTAGGGAAGCTTTTAATGTTTAATAGACAATTGTATTTTAATATTCTGTTGGAAGCCACCCAGAGTGGCTGGGGTATAAATAAATAAATAAATAAATTCAATATTACAAAGTGATTAGAGGACTTCTGTCCTCTTTGTAAATGTAAATGTCCCCCCAAGCAACTCACGCTGCACACTTTCAAAATGGGACTGGAAAGATTTCTGGAATGAAGCCCATGTGAGGAGGACTCTATGGGGGGGGGGAATTGTGGTTGCCCCAACCTCCCAAAGATATCACTGAATTCTTTTATTCACACACTCTCACACAGAAACACATGCTGTAATCAAGGATGTGAGATCTTTGCATGTCCCTACAAATATTTATTTACCATGTGAAAGAGGCTGAAAAGCACTTCCATTTCTAAACAAGACATTTCTCAATCAACTATGCATTGGGAGGTTGTTGCCCCCAAGTGAGAGGGCACAGATGCCACAGGCATGTCCCAGATAAGGAGATATGGATCCATCAATTCAAATATCTGCACTGGGGTTGTGTACGAACAGGCTAAACATATCGCTATGGGTTTACCCACACTTTATTCGTCCTCTTTATTTTTGAATGAACTTTTGTATGAGGGGGAGAGTCAGAAGGAGCCCATTGGCCCTGCCTGCTTGCTCACACCACTGCCCCTATTCCAGAACTTCCCACAACTTGAGGGATGAACTTCTGCATTCGAACACCTTTTGCAGGCTCCCCATGCGACTCAGAACTTTGACCTTCCATTGCCAGTCTTCTGCTTGGCTGCAGCACAGTGAGCTGCTATCTTAAGAACCAGTTGGCTTTGTATTTCACAGTCAGTGATCAGAGGACACTGTGGGGTTGTCATTCCATGTCTTACCATCTCATAGCAGACACTTAAAAAGAAGGAATTGTACCACCACTATTCTACTGCCCAATCAAAGGGCAGAAGGTGTTCTTCATCCTGTGGATTTGCAAAAGATTTATAGGAAGGGCTGTGAGCATCTGATTTGCATTCAGAAGATCCTGGGTTCCATCCCTGGCATTTTCAGGTAGGGATGAAATCGTCTGTGCCAGTCTGTGTAGATCCTACTGAACTTGATGGACCCAATAGTCTGACTCAGTTTAAGGCAGCTTCCTATGTTCCCGTTACTTCTGTTTCCTGCTGAAAGGGTTCTGCATCCTGTCACTTTCACAGAGAAAGATTGCTGGCTGCGGATTTCTTTTGTTTTCTCTCAAACTTGCCTTCCATCTTCACAGATATCAAGATCAATTTGTTCTTGTACGAAACACGCTAAACCAGTTAAGCAAAGTGAACAGAATGTTCCTCATGCAAACAAATGAAGTGTGAGCACTACTTTTAGATATTGATTCCTCACATCATTGTACTTTTTTACGCAACTTTTTACCCAGTTGCCATGCAAAATATCTGTCAGTCACACAGGCGCCCTTCTTTCATTAAACTTCATGAGCTCAGACAGAGCTACTGGAGGCCAGGCAGCTTGGCTGTTGCCATGCGGTTTTCAAACAGAGCTAGAATGATGTGTGTGCTTTAGCCTGAGTCACATGGACACATGGGAACAGATATATGATTTCCATACAACACCCCTGTGAAATATGCTATGCCTGTCTTCAACATGGTGCTCTCCTGGGACCATATTCAACTAACTAGTTGTACTAGCAAATGGTAGAGCAATGATTCCCACCAGCATAACAACCCCACCCCCTGTTCTCACAGCACACCTCTGTGCACTCCCAAATATGCTCTGGAAGATTGGGAGATCCTTCAGAACAGCACATGGGGAGAGGAGAGGGGGGATCATTCCATCAGACAAGCAAACATGCTTGTGCTGATGGAACGATCTCCTTATCATTACTTTGAATACAACCCCTGAACTGCAATTCCCATCCCATCAGCTCGATGAGCACGGCCAATAGCCTGGGATGATGGCATAAACATATGGAGGGCATCAGGTTGGGAAATGTTGTGCTATGTCATTAGATAGTAGCAATCCCATATCAAAATGTGTGGCAGCAGCCACAGTACCTAAAAGTTTAAAAACCAGTGTATTAGCTTCAGTTAGCGTCCAAACCCCCTTATAATTGTAAATGTGTGAAGTGTTACTCCTCATACATGGGCATCTGTTTGCCCCAAACACCTGAACCTTGCAAAGATCTTTTGCTCACCAGCCACCAAGCACCATTGACCATCCTACTAACTATGACTAGACTGTGGATGTGGGTGGAGGGGAGATACAAAGGGATATCTGAGAAACGCAGATTTTGAAGCCGCTAAAGAAATGGCACACTTACTACCAGTGAGGTAGGTAATAGTGCTGAATATGTATATTGTTCTCTCCATGTGTGTGTGTGTGTTCTTTCCCTGTGGACGAGGCTCACCTGATGTTCCAGATGTGTGCAGACGTTGCATTCTAGAATCCACTTCCCCTTCTCAGCTGGGATGAACAGCTATGTATAAAAAGATGCATCACCATATATGCTTTTAGGACCAGGTGTGTTATTTTGGTTCTTTGGGAGCAAAGGATGAAACGTTTCAGTAAGGAGATGCTGAGACAGGTAATCATGTTGAGACGGGTAATCATATCCTGATTGTTTGTGCTGTGGAGGCAGATAAGTGCCCTGGAAATGCATCCTTTGTTGCTTAATAATCCCAGCCTGTGTGCTTTAAAGCTGCATCTGCTGTGGGTGGGGAAATAGCCGTAGGACTTAAAAAGCCAACCGTTGGGGTTGAGAAATATGCAGTATTTCAGGATCTGGCAAGGCCAGCCCAAGCTATTTGGCTGCCCGAGACAAAGCAACAAATGTCCCTCCACTGGACATTCAGTGTTAAGAGCAGACACTTTGCATGCAAGAGGTTCCCAGGCTCAATCCCTGGAGTCTTCTTAAAGGAGGACATTTACAAGGTCCAAGGCCTGAGCCAAATAGGGCATATTTGGAGGGGCTTGGGCTTCAGATGAGTTGGGGATACACAGCCACGGATTGCTGTGAGTCAGGCTGGAGTGGCTCAGAATCATTCCTGGGTGTCTCAAGAGAGGGTGTCGGACAGAAAGGATAGGAAGACAGACCGGGAAAACCATGTGAGAAAAGATGAGACCTACTTGACTGGTGGCTGTGTCTTCCTGGGAAAAAGTAGGCCTGGCACCATGGCTTTCCTTTCTGCCAGATGCCCTACCCAGCAGGGGTCCTTCCCTTTTCACCTTAAGTGGGAGGATCCAATCCTGCATGGTGCTGGCTGTAAGCAGTGTTTCATTGTGTGCACCACCAGCCACTTTAAAACCCTGTATTAACTGTACGTTAAAATAGAGTTTGAAACCCCTTTAAAATAATAAGCCCTAGCCCTCTCCCTGAATTGTTTTGGGAACAGATTTGAGGTGGGTGGCTCCCAGGGCAGTGCAGGATGACTCACACCAATCTAGGGGCCACGGGGTGTGCATGCCATTGCACAGCCCAACCAATTATACTTTACTGTTGTCATCAAATGATGTTTCTCTTCCCGCACTGAATGTGTTTCCTTGGCGCCCTCATAGAAGACAGCAAATAAAGCCCACAGGTGCCAGCCGTGTGGAAAATTTGTTTCAGCCCAATATCAATTAAGGCTTACAGATCCAATCTATTTAACAATGGCTGCATCAGTCAGATGGGTTGTATTATGCCTGTCATTTGTAAGTGTCCAGCCATCTTCCAAAAGGGTGTGATTCATGAAGCTGAAAGAAGTGATTTGCCTTAAAAAAAAATTATGAATGCTCCTTCTGCCTGCAGAACCCCTTAATTCCCGTTACACATGTCAGCATATTATGACTGTGTGCTGTCAAATTCTAATGATGAAAATTTCATTTTTCTACCTTTTCACGCTGAGTTTGAGAACTATATGTTGGAAATAATTCCCTGACTAAATTTCATCTCCAGACACTAGACACAAGCATTCTGGGCATTGTCTTCTCTCTGTAATCCCTCTTTCTTCCATTTACTATTGGGCTTTCTTTTGAATATTGAGTACAATGTTCACTATCAAAAACAAATCATATGTGAGAGCAGGGAATGTCTCTCTCTTTCCAGAATCTCTGGTCAATTCTAATAAATCCTAACTGGTCATTGCAATAGAGAGAGAGATGTGTACATTTATAGCCATATCTAAAAATGTTCAGCTAATGATCCAACAGTAGTTAAGCAGTTTTATATATATGATTACCAAATCTAATCACGTTAAATATGTTTTCCATAAGATCTAAATTGAAGTCACTGAAGAAAGTGCAAGGCAACTTACGATTGATATTAGGTTGTAATATGTGATGTATTATGTGCAGACTGTGTTTGTTTGCTTGTATGTTTATAATGAAAAATAAAATAAATGATTCAGAGTTACCACTCAGAAATACATGAGCATTCCAAGGGTTGAGCTTTAACAAGCGCTTGATTTTTGTGTTTGGTAAAAGGCTCAAAAGAGATCACTAGAGAAGGATGACTCGGTCAATTTCAGAGTTTCATTTTTTCCAATCTTAAAGTCAATTCATATTTTTCTTTCTTTTTTAAAGAAGAGTCCGCACAAAAATGTGTATGTATTTTCATGCACATTTCTTCTAATCTATGCATTTTTTTCTGTGTAATTTAAACATACACATTTCTGGATGCAGTTTTCCTTAATATAATTCACATAGAACTGCCTTTTACCTGTCTTGTCTAATCACCAGTGATGGTCATTCCTTGTAACAGTAATCCATGCTCTTAGAACTTGCTGTTTGGATTACTGAAATGAGCTGTACAGAGGACTGTCCTTGAAGATAACACAGAAGCTGTAGTTGTTATTTTTTTTAATGCAACGACCAGTTGTTTAAATGGATCAGCCAGCTAGAACTGTATGTCACTGATTCTGAAGGAGTTGCACTGGCTGTCAATATGCAGCCTCCCCACTTATTTTGCTTGCTGGAAAACTTAGCTGAGGACATCATGGGGTTTTCAGGAAACACAGGCATCCAGGAAGCTGACAGAATTTGGACCAGAAAGGAAGGTAAACACAACAAAAACCTGGCATCCTACCCATGCATCTCACCAAACTTTTCTCTCCACTTTCATGAGTTTTGGTTACAATCTCTTTTCTCACAAATTGATGGAGGATGGTTGAAAAAAGCAGGAAAAATATTCAACATAGAACTAAGTTGGTGCCTCCTCAACACACCTTTAAGGACAAGTCCAGATGAACAGACTTGACTGATCCAAACTGGGACCACTGATGACTCTTTCTTCTCTCAACAGTTCAGGGGCCAACAGTGAAAGGTTGTAGCATGTTGCTAACTTGTTTGTGCTTCTTGTGGGACCTGTAAGCTCATGAAGCTCTTGCTCAATTACTCCACATACTGTCATATGTTCAATCCTGGGGGAAATTGATTAAAAAATAATAAGGCTTGCATTTGCAAAGCACACACAAATGATAACAAAAAGAAATTCCTGTTATTTCAAGTGGCTGAGATAACCTTGCCACTGGAAACTATTTTTGCAGTCCTCCTTGAAAGGGGAATTTGTTGACACCATATTCAATAATAACAGCCCAGCACTAACTTTAGCACATTGCAAATACTCAACTACAGAAAACCTTATCGATCCATCTGTTTTTATGCTCGTTGTTGAAGCACCATATGTAAAGTAAAGGAAACCAGATTCCAATTTAAGTCATTAATAGATTGGTTTCAAAATTTATGTTACCCATGTCCAACAAATCAAGAATAAAAGCATGTAAAAGGCTCAGTAGGCTGTATTGAATTACTCATTCTTTCCACAGTAAAAGCCCTTAGCTAGGGATTGGCCAAAGAATTTTAAATATCTCATTATATATATGTGTCATTGTTCAAAGTGTCCCTAAATGGGATTAAACAATAGTCACTCAAGAATTTCCTGCAATGTCTGTTTCCAACCTCACCTTGACTTAAATTAAGGCTAATGATATGTTTTCAGTGTAAGGTAAAAGAAGGATTTTCCTTGAATGACTTTCCACGTTTTGAAATCTAATTCATTAGGAGCACTTCTGTCAAATGATTACTTATTCTATCTCATTGTCTTAGAGGATTTAACTCTAAAACACACATGTTTGATATGAACTTAATGACCATTTTATAAACGCAGCCCAAGTGAGCCGGCGTTTGCTGGCAAATTCCTGTTTGTGCTTGGAATTAAAAAGGATGCCAAGTGGGGCTTTTCAAAGACAGCTGATTGCGTGTTTGGAGTTATTTTTAGTTCTCATGCGTATGTACATATTCATTTGCCTTTAAGACTCGCGGGTAGAATTAAGATGATATCCTGGGGGGGACGGGGAGTACAGGAGAGCCACTCCTTTCCCAAAAGTGTTGTGATTTGATTAAATTGGCATTTTCTCAGAATTTTAGCCATTTAAAAATCCTTGTCTTGCATGACCAGCAAATTGGGAGTTTCCTGGTTTATGTCTGCCATGAACATAAGATCTAAGAGGAGCTTGCGGGCTCAGGCTAATGGCCCCTCTGGTCCATCATCCTGGTCTCAGATGCCTGTGGGAAACCAGCAAGGAGGACGCAAGCTCAAGATCACTCTCTCCTCATGATGGTGGGTTGGGAGAAACTGTGGAAAAAGGGAATCAATTTTAAAGCTTGTAATGTATTAAGAGAAAAACTGATGAAAATGATGTAAGATGGTATTTAACACCAGTGAAGTTAGCAAAAATGTATCATATTCATGATAATAAATGCTGGAAATGTAGAGAAAAAGAAGGAACCTTTTACCACATGTGGTGGACGTGCCCCAAGATAAAAGACTTCTGGGAAAGGATTTATAATGAATTGAAAAAAGTGTTGAAAAACACATTTATTAAAAAACCAGAAGCCTTTTTACTTGGTACAGTGGAGGGTGAAATCCTCAAAAAGGATGTTATTTTTTCCCCCTGTATGCCACAACAGCTGCAAGAATATTGTTAGCGAAGAATTGGAAGAAACAAGATTTTCCAACAATCGAAGAATGGCAGATGAAGATGATGGACTTTATGGAACTTGCTGAACTGACCGGGAGACTTCAAGACCAGAGAGAAGAGACGGTGGAAGAAGACTGAAAGAAGTTTAAGGAATATTTGAAAAAAATATGTTAATATTTAAATCTTAGAATAGCTTTGGAAGTGGATATAGCCTGTAGGGTTAGAAGTAGAAGATAGGGCATTTTAAAACTGTATTATTTGTAAGTGATAAATATGAAGTTATTTTAAGTGTGATTTAAAAAAAATGGTTAGAAATTATGATATATGTAAACTGCTAAAGATGAAGTAAAATGAAAATCAGATAGGTGGGACTTGGGGAAGCCCACTTAACAATGTTTAGAAAAGTAAGGATATGACAAGAATTTGTTCGTATTGTTTGTCTTTTCTGTTTGTGTTTTTTATTTGTGTTATAAAATGAATAAAAAATTTTGAAGGAAAAAAAAAGATCACTCTCCCCACCTATGTTTTCAGCAACTGGTGTTCCAAAGCATTACTCCCCTGCTCAGTGCCTGAGGGCCCCAGTCCTGCCACTCACCACCTGGCCCAGGGCAGGGCCTGATGTGCTCCATAAAGGACTGTTGCCGCTGCTGCTGCTTCTGGGCAGAGAGGGCTCCGTTTTGTTTTTGTTTAAATTGCTGTTATTTTTTACCTATGTCCTTTTAAACTGTGATATTAATGCTGTATTTAGATTTTGATTTATGTGGAAATTGTTTCCCATTTGGTTGTGTATTTTTTTGATGTGGTTTATTTATTGTTTATGATTTTTGTAATTATGTAAATCTTGTTATGCTGTAAACCGCCTTGAGCATTGTTTTTTTTAACTGTGGAAAAGCGGCATACAAATAAAAAATGATGATGAAGAAGAAGCTTTTACAGTGGTACCTCAGGTTACATACACTTCAGGTTACAGACTCCGCTAACCCAGAAATAGTGCTTCAGGTTAAGAACTTTGCTTCAGGATGAGAACAGAAATCGTGCTCCGGCGGCGCGGCAGCAGCAGGAGGCCCCATTAGCTAAAGTGATGCTTCAGGTTAAGAACAGTTTCAGGTTAAAAACGGACCTCCAGAACGAATTAAGTACTTAATCTGAGGTACCACTGTAATGTTTAATAGGTTATTGTATTTTAGTGTTCTGTTGGAAGCCACCCAGAGTGGCTGGGGAAACACAGCCAGATGGGCGTGGTATAAATAAATTATTATTATTATTATTATTATTATTGTTGTTGTTGTTGTTGTTGTTGTTGTTGTTGTTGTTGTTGTTGTTGCCTCCAACCATGGAGGCAGAACATAACTATCATGGCTAGTAGGCACTGAGAGCCTTGTCCTCTGTGAATTTGTCTAATGCTCTTTTAAAGCCATCTGAGTCGGTGGCCATCACTGCTTTCACAGTTCCAAAGTTCAGGGCTTCTTTTTATCCTTCCCACCCAGTCTCTAAAAGTTTCATGTCAGACAACGCCAGTGGCAAATATGAGTGTTGGCAATGGATGCATCTTATGCAAGGTATGTGATTCCCTTGGTTTTGCATCTTTAGCTTGATGGAGCCAAAATAATACCATGAATGAATAAGAGGGAGATATTATCATGCTTTTTCCCAGTAGTGATGTATGCAAGTGAGAGCTGGACCATAAAGAAGGCTGATCGCCGAAGAATTGATACTTTTGAATTATGGTGCTGGAGGAGACTCTTGAGAGTCCCATGGACTGCAAGAAGATCAAAGATTCTTAAGGAAATCAGCCCTGGAAGGAAGGACAGATTGTGAAGCTGAGGCTCCAATACTTTGACCACCTCATGAGAAGAGACGGCTTCCTGGAAAAGACCCTGATGTTGGGGAACATGGAGGGCACAAGGAGAAGGGGACGACAGAGGACGAGATGGTTGGATAGTGTTATCAAAGCTACTAGTATGAGTTTGACTAAACTGTGGGAGGCAGTGGAAGACAGAAGTGCCTGGCGTGCTCTGGTCCATGGGGTCACGAAGAGTCGGACACGACTAAACGACTAAACAACAACAACAGTTATCATGCTTGGGGAGGCTCATAGCTCAGTGTTCCCAACTCTATCCCCAGCATCTCCATGTGGGGCTGGCTGGGAGAAACCCCTCTTTGAAATTTTGGTGAGCTGCACCCATTTAGTATAGAAAATACTGAACTCGATGGACCAATGGTCTGACCCAGTATAAGGCCATTTCCTATGTTCTGAACTCCAAAGTGTGTAGAGATACAAAATAAATAAATAAATCATGAAATGAAAATAGGCATGAAAGTCGATTATTACGGGTTTTTGGGGGGACAGGGGTAGACTGAAACATTGAAAACTACTGGCAGGAGTTGGAATGGAACCGAATGGTTGAAATCCTGAGCAGAAGCAGTTTGCACTGCAACAGTCTTCAGGTTGCTGGTCCCCACTCGCGTGTAAATGGCAGTCCCACCATCCCATAACCACTTATTGTGATCACCCATAGATTCGTTTGACCTGAGGCTGCTCTATGTTAAGAATGACCATTGTGAGAGTACACATTTTATTATTATCAGGTGACTTATTTTGAATAACCCAGCTATGGAGAGGGAAAAGGAAAGAGCATCCTTGATCTCCATAAATCCTGCTTAGCTATTTTCTTGCGTCTGAGATTTCGCTAGGCATGATCTTAATGTTTTGCAAGATTTTATTTGCAAGCACAAATAAGAGAGGCAACTTTTTCCGCCGGGGCCCCAGGGGCCCTGGAACTCCTTACTAGTAAACATTTGGAAATCCGCCACATCCCGATCCTTTCACAAGGCCCTGAGATTTATTTGTTTCAGATGGCCTTTGCATATGCAACACTCTCTTGGGTGGGAGACTGTTTCTCTTCACCTGTTCTCTGTAAAACTGCAGCTACTGTTTTGTATTACCATCGCTACTTGAGAATTTTACAGGGTTTGGGTTTTTTTTATTTTTAGAGTTTGTATCATACTGTTGTTCATATTCTATATTTGAACTGTCAATATGTAAATATGTAGATCTCCTCGGAAGAGTATAATTCTGATGTTTTAAAATAAATAAATAATTTGAAACCCAGAAACCTTAGTGTCAAAAAAGAAAATTGCATTTTGAAAGACGTTGAATGGTTTACATAGTGTGTGCATGATATAGCACAGCCCAGGCTCTAGCCTGATGCACATGTTACTTGCATGTGGGATGCTCATATGCAGCAGCGGAGCATATGCCCATGCTGCCCAGGGCGGATGCGCTCCCAAGGGGGGTGGAGTGTGCTCCAGAGGGAGCGGGATGTGGAGGGTGCCCTCCCAGGTGCAGGATAGCCACTCGGGTGCATGGAGCGGTGCGTGCACCCTGCAGCTGGGGGTGGAGCAAGCCGCCCATGGTGGACATTTGGCACACCGCCCTCTTGCGACTCCCAAGCCTCCCCCAAGCTGTCAAAATGAAGGGGGAAGGGGGGAATGCCACCGGCAAAGCTGTGCAGTTCCCCCTTACCCCGACGACTCAGGGTAGGTATGGGAGATGCATGAAGATGGTGTGCCAAATATCACACCCCTCAGAGAGCCAGTGTGATGTAGTGTTTAAGAGTGGTAGACTCATAATCTGGTGAACCGGGTTCACTTTCCCACTCCTCCACATGCAGCTTCTGGGTGACCTTGGGCCAGTCACACTTCTCTGAAGTCTCCCAGCCCCACTCACCTCACAGAGTGTTTGTCGTGGGGGAGGAAGGGAAAGGAGAATGTTAGCTGCTTTGAGACTCCTTAGGGTAGTGATAAAGCAGGATTTCAAATCCAAGTTCCTCCTCCTCCTCCTCAGCAAAGACACCCAGGGCGGTCCGCCACCACTACACCCCCTTCCTCTGCCCCTGCTCATGTGTCAAAGTAGGAATGGGGCCATATTACTCCTCCTGCCCCTGACATCACTACCCGTGCCTTCAGACATCCAAAGGAACTCCTATGAGTGAGCAGCTTCTTGTGGACAGAGACTTCATGTGATCAGGACAGATGTGCAATTGAGTATCCTGGCCACAAAAAGCCCCAATGCACAACACATGAATAGGGCTTCTGTTAAAGCTACATTCCTACACACACTTGCCCCAGAATAAATCCCACTGAATCCAAGGAGGTCTGCTTCTGAGTAGGCATAGGACTGCACTCCAAAAGCAGGGAGAAACTTTGCATTGTCCATTTTAAAATCCAGACAACTGTGATATTGAACATAATGTGCTTCTGTGTTGGCTCACTCACCTGAAATATTCGTTGCATGACAAGCTTGTGATAGATGGATGTCAGAAATTCCCTTATCTGGATCTCTCACTTGACAGCATGGCAGACTCTGTTACTTTGGGGTCTTTGAAGAAAAGCCATGCTCAAGAAAGCTTGCAGAAGGTTATTGTTGCTGTGTATTGAATCTCCAATATGGCAGGAAGGTTACAGAAAAAGACCAATACTCCCAACTGTTTCTATCAAATGTGACTGGTACAATTCAGGGCTCATGCGTATATCCAAAGTGTGTACAGCTTGGCGTGAACGATAGGTTGTTTTGAAGGGCAGCTGAAAGAAATTGCTTTCCTCATTTTGTACACATCCTTTGAGCATCCTTAAGCACTCCCTATTTGGGGTAATATTTCAGCACTTGTTTTAAATATATTTGGGTTGCTTCATGATTTAGTTGGTGGCATAAGAAGACTGAATCTGACATGAGATTAAATGACAATGAGGCTAATTCAATACAATGGACTTTTACCCCAAGGCCTCTGAGCCACATTTTCATCTCTCCGGAGAAGTGGCTGCCATTTTAGGTTGGGACTGCACTCCTTGCATCCCAGGAAAAACATCACAGCAAGAGGAAGTCCACCCTGGCCTCATCCATCAACCAAGATGGAACAACTTCAGTGGGATTTCTGCTCCCCTTCCTGGAAGAAGGGGCATCCAACTGAACAGGACAGCACCCTCTTGCCTCTGCCACCAGCCCACTACCATGAAGAAGATTGGTAGTCCTGAGGCTGAAGAAGCAAGCGGAAGTAACTCTCTTACCCCCAGCCACTGGCCAAAGGAACAAGAACCACCAACAGCTATTCAAACAAAAACAGCAGCAAGGGATAATCACCCTTGGGGTGGGGGGTGGAACATTTGGAACACAGCACTTTCCTCTAGCATTGAAAAACAGAAAACTATCTTTCACCTTCCCATCCCTTTCTTTGTGTGATTTTCTTTTCCAGTTTGTATGTATAATGGAAGGGCTCACCCCTCTTTATTTCATCAAGTTAGGACCTTTCCTTAGTTCCACTGATGGCAGAAAAATAACGGTCCCAGGAATAGGTGCTAACAGAACAGGGTGAAACACCCTCTGACCAGCCTTACACCTGAGTTGGTAAGGGCAGTCAGATCTGATCACAATTAGTGACTTCTTCTTGGGGGTGGGGGGTGGGGAATTCGATTCAGAATCCACACTTCCTGAAACAATGCATGAACTACAAAACACAGCAATTTGAAATTCAAACTCCTCAAAAATTTGTAATGCAGTCCCTCAACAACAACAGTTCCAAAATGTGTGTATTAGGGTAACGTTGTGCATAAAAATATAAATGAAATTAGTTAATGTGTTTGACTGTCTTAAAGTCAAGCAGTGTGCCAAACAGTGACTCCACCACTTTCAAGAACCTTGGACCCTGGCTGCGATAGTGAACCAACATGTTAACTGTGGGAATCCAACTTTTCATTTCTCTCTGTTAATCCTTCCACAGATCAGGAAATCCTTGCATCCAAGCTCTATCACTTCGCTTCATCTTTCTGGTTTCATGGACCTTTCTCACCTCTCCAAAAATCTTGAGTTCCAGCTATCTGCATGTGATTTTCCTGTTTTTATGCCAGTCTCTCCATAGCAAAGCCAGGTCTTCAAAACTCCATCTCATGTAGGGCAATGCTCTGCCTTTAGCCTCTTCCCTCTGTTTTTGCAGCAAAAGCTTAGACTGTGGTCTAAGTTCCCCGCAAAGAATCCTGAAAACTGTAGTCTGTTAAGGAGTTGTTAGAGGACCCTTACTCCATTCACAGAACTACAACTGCCAGAGTTGCCTGGGATGGATTGTTAAAGCACCTTAAAATGCAAACAGAATTGAAATTCTCTCCCATCCCTCACTACATTTATTATTATCAGCTGACCCAATCAAGCATTCTGTCATATGCTTACCCCCCCCCTTTCTCTTTTAGCTCAGTCTAAGTGTGTTGACTAACAGGATATCTGGAATGTGAAATACAAGCATATGCCTACAGTTGAATATTGAAAGCTGAACGGTCTTAGAAACTCAGAGGACTTGTTGTGTGCTGTTGTTGTTTTTCTGTACAGATTTAGCTACAATTTAGGCTGCATCCATCTTTGGTCATATTGACCAAATTTTGGTCTGGCATCATCATCATCTCATGTTGCTCCTTTTGTATTTTGGCAGGCTCTGAGTCATTCTAATTATCACCTGTTCTCTTTTGCCCGCAACAGTTGGAACAGTACAAGAGGATTCCCCCCACCCACCCACCCAAGACTAAAATGTAATTGAGATTTATTTTGGGGGAAAGAGTGGGAACAAGATTGTAAGTGAAAGGTCACGTGGAGCCACCACTGTTTGTGCACACAACAATGCCAGGCAGGCGACAGCGTTCTGTGTTGTGAGTCAGCATTGCGAGTGGAAGGATGCTCATGGGACAAGTCCACCACTGAAATTAGTCTCACCAAAATACAGTAGGGCATGCACACAAATGAAATCGATGAGGCAAAGAAAACAGACATCCAATTGTTTAAAAAGAACAATTTGGGAACATAGGAAGCTGCCTTCTACAGAGTCAGACCATTGATTCATCTAGCCCAGAATTGTCTCTACAATGACTGCCAGCAGCTCTCCGGGTTTCAGGCAGGGATTGAACCTGGAGGTGGCAGGGACTGAACCTGGGATATTCTGCATGAAGAGGAGATGCTCTACTGCTGAGCTATGACCACTCACTGTGTTTGGGGAAATAAATATTTTCCCTGTGAATTTTCAAAGAACGATGTCATTTGGGGTTTCCAGGGAACGGGTGGCAAGATCTACAAAAAAAAAGTTCAAACCTTGGTTTCCCCCCAGCTCTACAGTAGAAGCCAATATGGCATTTCAGATTGACTCCAGCCAATCTGGGATCAGCCTGACAGGGGATTAATGACAGGGGCGTTTCTGTGGTCAAGATGCTGGTGAAGCAGACTCCTGCAGCCAGCATGAACAAACCCTTCATTCACCAGCTGGTGAGAGCAGGGTTCCATTTGTCGCACTTTGACTGTGCACACATTTTGCTGCTGTGCAAGGCTGTTTCATTTCAAGGTTGTTTGAAGGTCCCTTTGCAAACTCTCCCTATTGCCAAATCCAGTAGGCTACATATCATTTTGTCACCAGTGTGTTTAATATGTGACCCCTGCTAGGCTGGGATCACACCCATGTGACAATTTCAGGAAGAAAACAACAGCAAAAGTGTTCTTTTAGAAAACAACAACAACAACAAAGCGGCTGCTGCTGAGTACCACAATATAAGTTAATAAAAAATCCTTCGTCTTCTTCCTTTCCCCTGTGCATGTTGGACAGAAATCTCTATCCTATTAGGCACCTCTACTCAAAGGTAAGCTCTACACATCCTTATTCTTTGCTCACTGGGATATTAGTCTGAGGTAAGAGGCTACATGGGACATGGGTGGCGCTATGGGTTAAACCACAGAGCCTAGGACTTGCCGATCAGAAGATCGCCAGTTCGAATCCCCACGACCGGGGGGAGCTCCCGTTGCTCCTGCCAACCTAGCAGTTTGAAAGCACGTCAAAAGTGCAAGTAGATAAATAGGTACTGCTCCGGTGGGAAGGTAAACACGGTGTTTCCATGCGCTGCTCTGGTTCGCCAGAAGCGGCTTAGTCATGCTGGCCACATGACTCAGAAGCTGTACGCCGGCTCCCTCGGCCACTAAACCAAGATGAGCGCCACAACCCCAGAGTCGGTCACGACTGGACCTAATGGTCAGGGGTCCCTTTACCTTTAAGAGGCTACACAACTAGGCACATATGGAGCCATTTAACCCTGTCATAGGAAACCCTGCACAAGGACTTGTGTCATGGAGCTTTCTCCCCTCTTCTCCCATGAAGCTTCCTGCCCCCCCAAATTATCTCAAGGGGAGAGGGAGAAGCCCCATAACAGTACACAGGAAGAAGAGAGGGTGGACTGCTAGTGCAGATGGAATGATTGGAAGATTGTGATATTGAATTCCACCCATAGAGTCTGCAAGAAAGTTCCATGCCTCCCTTTCATGCACACACTTCTTGACAGTCTACACCAATATTGTGGGAAGGGCCATATCATAAATTTCAGGACAAGTGTGTACCCCACACCCCCAAAGTAGATAATATAGATAGGAACAGAAGCAACACCACAACCAGCCAAATACAGAAGTGCATTATGCTGAAATTTAACTTGGCCATGGAAATGTTTTGATAAAAAAAAGTTAAGCAGTCTTAACTAATACGTTTCCTTATGTCTCTCTTCTTCTTCTTCTTCTTCTTCTTCTTCTTCTTCTTCTTCTTCTTCTTCTTCTTCTTCTTCTTCTTCTTTTTGCATGTTTCAACTCTAGCGCTTATGTATACATAATTAAATCTAATACAATATGTTGTGTTCTCCCACTCTTTCTTGATCCAGTGTCTGATCCCTGGAAAGAAAAAGCTTACCTATATTCAACAATTCATCTTATCCACTACCCTTGCAACATGGCAAGAAATCTCCTTTCATTATAGCTGCAATTATCATTATGACTCCAAACCACCATTCCTACAGCCCATGGGAATAGAAGGCTGTAGCTTCTGGAATATTGTTCTAGTCCACCGGCATCCTAACAAGACAGCTTTAATTCCCACATAAAATCCATATTCCAAATGTTATGGAGTAGGAAGGCAAACATTTGTTTCTTAAAAGGACCTTTGACCTGTGGGGGGAAAAACACACACACAGCAAGTGGTTCCATACAGATTGGGATAGGTGCATCTGTCAATTTCAGTTTCCTTTGGTTTCTTGTTTTTCCAATGTTAAGTTTAGTTTTCCACATCCACAGCAATTTGCTTTTTTTAAAAAAAAGCTAATAAAAATCAACAGCAATTTAGTGCATGTTTTTTTTCTAATATGCAAATTTTTAGGCAATTTTGCCTAATGTGTGCATTTTTTTGCAGAGCAATTTCCCCATGCAATTTTGTATGTTTTCACTAACGGGTGCACGCTCTATATGCATTTTTGTACACATTACCTGGCTGCAGAGAGGCATTGCAAAATTCAGACAAGTGTGAATTTCGAAGGATGGCTGGCTTTTAGTTCGCAGAGTGTTTCAGAAAGTGTGAATTAGATGGGTTCACATTCGGATGCAAAAAGAATCAAATTTCTTCCCCATCCCTATACAAAGACTTCACAAGATTAAATAATCTTTTTGTTGTTGTTCTCTCCTCTCTCTCCCACCCTTGCAATTCTGTCACATCTTTAAAAAAATAAAAAAAAGTTGCACATTACGAAAGCCCTTGTTTATTCCATTGTGGCAAAATGCAATGAAGGAACTAACCCATCAAGATCGCCAAAGGAAAGAATGCAATTCAAATGAGATGGGATAAAGAGATGGAGAGAAGTGAGCCCAGCACAGCAGCACTGCTGCTCTGAGCTTTCAACATTGTTTCTTCGAAGGCACAAATTTGCTTTGCAAGGTCTGGTATTTCTAAGTCGTCTGCTACACAGTGACAAAACCTAAAGAGGGAGTCAGATGTGTGCAGATATAGTGCCGGAGAATTTAAGTTAAATCTGTAATTTTCTTTTCTCTCTCTTTCTCTCCCTCCCCCTTGCATTTCCTCAGAGAAATTAGCTATTCTATTCACTGCATAAATTTTCAGGTTTTGCTAGCACGACACTCAGGGTGTTGAATTTTTTATGACAAAAATGCTGTAATAATTGTTGAACAGATGTAAGTGTTGAAGAGTGGGCTCTGGCAGACCTCATGAAACCTCTATTAGCAATTTTAACCCTGTCGCCGCAACAGCGCAACGAGGGAAGAGAAAGGAGGGTGGCTGAGGGTTGTTGTTTTTTCTTCATTTGGATGCCAAGGAGGAGAAATGAAGAAGGTTCTCCTCCCAGGTAGAGAAAACAAGCTTTTACTCATAGTGCATGGCGTTAAGAATGTTTTAGAGAATTGCGATAAGGTATCCAGGAAATGCAACCGATACAATAATTTAAACCTCAATAGGGTGGCAATGGCAGTAAGTAACATTTTCACAAGTCACACTAAAAACATCCAATTGAACTAAAAAGGGCTACTAATGCATTACTAATACAGCAGAGAAAGAGGTGAAGGATGATGTGTTAAAACGGAATATACACTCTAGTCAGTGTAGGTCTTAAATTGTGTTTACTGAGGTTGGAAATGTGAAGAACAGTTTAGTGCATAATTCTATGGACCCTGGTGGCCATCCTAGCGGCCACAAAATGTTCCAGATCTCCTTCTCCAAGGGCAGAGGAAGAGGTCCTACCTTGGAAAGAAGAGCCAACTTAATAAGGCCCCTTCTAGTGATCAGGATCCAAGAAGGCAGTGATTTCTACTCTAATCTGTATTCGTCACAACCAGCCATTCCGCTGCATTTTGGTTTCCACCGAAAACCATATTATTCATCTAACTGTCCACTATTTCACCTAAGGTGCACATGTGTCATAACTATTTACATAACTTGTAAATACAGTGGTGCCTCGCAAGACGAAATTAATCCGTTCCGTGAGGCTCTTCGTATAGCGGTTTTTTCGTCTTGCGAAGCAAGCCCATTGACAGCTTAGCGGATTAGCGCTATTAGCGGTTTAGCGGCTTTTAGCGATCAGCTGTTAAGCGGCTTATCAGCGGATCAGCTGATAAGTGGCTTAGCGGCCTAGGAAAAGGGGGGAGGGGAAAAAACCGCAGGAACTCGCAAGACATTTTCGTCTTGCAAAGTAAGCCCATAGGGAAATTCGTTTTGTGAAGCGCCTCCAAAACGGAAAACCCTTTTGTCTAGCGGGTTTTCCGTCTTGCAAGGCGTTCGTCTTGCGGGGCACCACTGTATGTACATAACTTGCATTCAGCTCAATGTAAAGGAAACATATTACTATCTCCAACTGTGGAGGCAGAGCCAAGTCGTCATGGCTAACAGCCTTCGTTAGCAACCTCCTCCATGAATTGGTCTAACCCTCTTTTATCTCATTTGTGAAGTTAAAAACAACAACAATGATATGAATGAACACGGAATATTTTCATTTTTACTTATTTCGAATCCCAATGGTAGAAGAACATGTGAATTACAGCAATTTCTTTTCTTTTTTCATTGGAAATCTCCGACATTTCTACCTAGAGAACTTTGTGGCTTTTGCCTTACTGATGTCAGAGCTCCAATGCTGGTAGGGGTAAAAAGGATCAGGGGAAGGTATGGATCCAAAGTTTTCCCATACTCAGTCCATAACTCCCCCCCCCTCCAAAAAAACCAAGAGGAATAATTGAAAACAACAGAAGGGGAATATTATGAACATATGAAGAAGTTCCTAGGAAATACATTATCCCACCATGTGTCCAGTAGTTTCCAGATCCTTCAGCCCACAAATAGAATTGCTTTCCTATGCTGCAATTCTTCACCCATTTACCTGGAAATAAGCCCCATATAATTTCTACTTATAAATAGGTGCACATGTATAGGCTAATGCTGTCATTTGTAAGAATGCTCTGAAGACACCTCTTGCTCCAGCATACACTTGAGTTGCTGGCCAACTGATATCCCATCAACAGGGAGCAATCTCCCAAAAAGGGCTTTCTGACATGTCTTCCAGTATGACAATTTTTTTTTGAACTTGTTTCTCACATTCACACTTCAATGTTTTGATGCAGGGGTAGGCAATGCTCTTTGACTCTAGATCCCAAAACTCCCAGCCAGGATGACAAATCATCAGGGATGATGGGAGTTGGAAGCCAACAACATCTGGTCATCTTGTTGACCTACCCCGGTTTGAGATAGATCAGTGTTTCCCAGACTTGTGTCTCCAGCTGTTTTTGGACTACAGCTCCCATCATCCCTAGCTAGCAGGACTAGTGGTCAGGATTGAGGGGAATAGCAATCCCAAAACATCTGGAGATCGAAGTTTAGGAAACCCTGAACTAAATGAATGATAAAGGTAAATGTAAAGGACCTCTGACAGTTAAGTCCAGTCGCAGACGACTTGGGGGTTGCGGCGCTCATCTCGCTTTACAGGCCAAGGGAGCCGGTGTTTGTCCACAGACAGTTTGTCCGGGTCATGTGGCCAGCATGACTAAGCCGCTTCTGGCGCAAGGGAACACCGAAACCAGAGCAGCGCATGGAAACGCCGTTTACCTTCCCGCCGGAGCGGTACCTATTTATCTACTCCCACTTTTTGGCGTGCTTTCGAACTGCTAGGTTGGCAGGAGCTGGGACCGAGCATATTGTACTCTGTCATCTGATAAGGTGTCCCAAGAAGTTCCAGGAACCTATGAGATACAAGTTCATCACTTATCTCTGAGCATTCACACAATTCTGCACCCAGTTACGAAATAAAGCATCCTTCATGTTGATCTGAATCTACAGGATGCTTGACTGGTGCAGGCAGCCTGGAAATTAAGAAGGAGCTACATCTGCCACCTCATTGTGCTGTCTGATGTCACTTTTTAGGGGTGAACATGTTTAGATTGATGTTTGTAAATGACTTCAAAGTCAAGTCACCTAAGGATGGTGAAGTAGAAGCACGTCTATGATGATGCTGAGATGCTCTTTCTGAATAACCTCCAAAGCCAGGGAGCTGAAACTATATATACACAACAAATTTATATGGTCTTTATCTTAGTTAAACTGCTGTGGATTCCCACCTCCCCCCCCCCATTTGAAAATTTTTAATTTGTTTTGGGTGCTGAGAATTCTTGGTAAAGAATCCCTCCCCTCCCTGTGAAAACTACAGTTCTCAGGCTATTATTGCTAAAGCTGTTTAGGTTTGTAGTGCAGATATGTCCATTGTCTCAGCGCTAAATAGACCCTTGTGTTTAGCGAAACTTGTCAAGGACTGAACTTCAAGTTCATATAAAAATAACATCGAGGGTTGTCCTCAGAGATGCTGGATTGCAGGGTCAGGGAGTAGAAAAATAATAGATGAATGTGATGAAGTGCTGACTGCATAGCTTCTTGCTTGATCTCCACACCTGCCAATGTTACATGATGGCTTCTGGGATGTTGGAGACGTGTGTGATTCCTAGATTTACATCTCAAAGAAATATGCGCATAGGGAAACCTTCCTTTATTTAGGAGAGAGAGAGAGAGAGAGAGAGAGAGAGAGAGAGAGAGAGAGAGATGCCATCAGAGATATGATTGGGAGTTGCATGTCCACCCAATGATGAAAGCATGCATTTTTATTTTTTTTAGAATCAAACACTTTAAAAAGGAGAAGGAAATAAAATGGCATCCAGTAAGAAAATATGGTGGTGACAGCCATCAGCAGGAGATCTAGTGGCAACTCCAAAGCTGCCAAAAGAGAAGTCGGAGGAGTCTGCTACAGAGACAGATGTCATTGCTAGAAGAAAATCTTCCATAGATTTGGTTGTCGCAGGTGAAGGAGAAGAGAGAAAGGAAAAAAAATACTTGATTATAGAGTGGAAAATAAAACATGGGTCCAGTTGCATTTTTAAACATAGTAATTTTGTTAACAACCCCTTATTTTAAAAGGGAAACTCATCTGTTAGAAGCAGAAGTTTGTAAAGTACATTTCAATTCATTCTGGGGATGCTTGAAGAATTTGAAATTTGTGAATAGGATATGACCTGATCCACATTTCCTAGGCTCACATGCAGAATAGAATCTGAATGGTCAGATGCATGTTGTGATTGAAAAAGATATATCAAAGGATGTTTTAAAATATATATTCTTAGTGAAAATACTTTCCCCAAATTGTACATCTGTAGAAATGCTTTTATTGTTTTTAAGGTTTTTATTTTTTGCACTTTATCTCACTTTAACTTGCTGTACACCAGTTTGATGGACTAAGGCTGTGAAGTGATTTATAAATCTTTACTTATGTACATAAGTAACATATGTGCTTCAGCATTAGCCTACAATTTATTCATTTTATTTTTTTAAAAAAATCTGCACAACAACATGCATTTAAATGTTTAGTTAATGATGTATTTCTATGTATGTACATATGCATTTCTATGTATGTGCATACGTACATATGTACACACATAGAAATGCATCATTAACTAGATATTTAAATGCATGTTGTTGTGGAGATTTTTTTTAAAAAAAAGAATAAATTGCAGGCTAATGCTGAAACACAATAAAATGAGGGATATATGGATCAGTCTAAGTTTGTTCTGTGGCAGTTTTGCTGGTACTTAATCATAGGTCTATTCTGTCCCAGTTTCTGAAAGAATGCACAAAATTACCGTATGTAAATTATATGCCATTTGTACATGCCTTCACCTTATACATTTGCAATGCTTTCTGATGCATTTTCCCCGAAATATCTATTTTCTACAAATCTTTAATATAAAATACATACATTTCTGTGTATATTTGGAGACCTGAACTGCACTGCAAAATCCAGAGACAATCTGACAGCTAGTTGCATTACAATCTGACAGCAAATTAAAAAATAATGGTCCTAACATCCTAATCCCTGAAATTAATAGCCCTTATATAGCAAATAGCAAAACAACACAGAAAAACCATGTATTCACACAAGCCCTCTTCAGACATTACAATCAGGATAAGGTAAACACATTAGGAGGCAGCTCTTTCTGTTGCCATTCCTGCTACCTACCAACTCTTAGAAGGTAACTGTCCAAAGCAGAGAGTGTCCTGTACTTAGGGAGGCTCCCTGTGCATTGTTAGTACCTTGAGTGGGGAGCCTCCATGATTACAGAAGGCTTCATGTTTCAGAGTGGGTTGGTGATGGACATGCCAAAGATCCATAATAGACTGAAAACACCGCTTAACACAAAATAAAGTGTTTTCCATTAAAAGTTGAGGTTAAATTCATTTGAGTTAATTGGTGGGATAATGCCATAACTCTGGAGTCTACCAGTGACTAGGAAGTTACATTAATGTCACTGGCTAAGGTACCAGACCAGGTTCCTGGCTCCAAGGCTGATGCTGGTGATCAACGGGCCACTGAACCTAAAGCTGGCAGGAAAGAGCTTGCTAAACCAGATCTCACAATACCAGGGCAATACCTCAATATGGAAGTACTTCAACATGGCAGGGAGTGCCCCAGGCAGGAGGTCATAGAGTTCAGGAGAAGTGCCATCTCCATTTTAGAGATCTGGCCCCTTTAGAAACTCTAGTCCTCCAATAGGTGGTGTAGCTTAGGAAAGGCAGCCTGGAGGCAAAAGTCTTAAGAGGCCTCAGTTCACTTCTAACCCTTGTTTGAGCAAGTTGCTCATCAGGAGCTCTCCATGGTGCTGCAACAGCTGACCTTACCACTTAGCTCTATGGGACCAGGGCAGGAGACATGACATGCCCCATTTTCAATTTAAATATTACCCGGGTCTGCCCGTGCACCAAATTTCAGCTTTCTGTCTTCTTGCTGAAGCCCATAACCTTTTTGACACCCCTGTAGTAAGGTCCAAGCAACATCAGACAGAGAGACAGAAAAGTAGATAGCATGAAAGCAGGGATGTGTTCCTGTACATCACAAGAAATTGACCCACCATCTAGTTAAGGATTTACAAATGTGTAAACGGGAAAGTCTGACACCTCTATGTCACTTTCAGATTTCTGTTCCTGCAAATTTCTGCAGCAAATCCTCCGTCTCTGAGACTGAAGCTTATTTAATCCATGAAAGGCAACCAGAACTCTCATGCTCCAACATTCACACTCCCTTCACTTGTTCTGCGTTGTCCCTTATTTCAAAGTAAAGTCCATGACCCAGATTTGTGACCACTAAAAATGAATGCTCTGTTTCATACATTACTAGTAATTTCAGCTTATCTTGCTTATGGGTGTGTGTCAAATTCCAGCTTTCTTGTGCTCGTTCACACAAGAATCCTGATCGACTCATTTGAAGGAGCTCTACACATGCACATTCAAACTATATTGAATTTGCAGCTCTACGGCCCCTCATTTGAATGCCCCTGCTCTGTAGAACATATGTCCCACCATTGGCCCATTCATTCACAAGAAAAAAAGTCAGAGCATAGGGCACACAGAGCGTACCTGTTTCCAGTGTGTTACATGCATAGACTCTCTGCAGAACAATGCTGTGCTGACAGCCAGGGAGCAGCTGCCAGTAGACAATACTGAGTAAGATGGCCCAATGGTCTGACTGAAGATAATAATAATAATAATAATAATAGTAGCAGTAATAATAATAATAATAATAATAAATTATTTATATTCTGCCTTCCCCAGCCAAGGGGGCTCAGAGCAGCTAACAACAGTAAAAATAGCACAATTTACATAAAATCACAATTAATTAATTGAAATACATTCTAAAATCAGTTCAGAATCAAATTACAGTGGCGCCCCGCAAGACGAATGCCTCGCAAGACGGAAAACCCGCTAGACGAAAGGGTTTTCGGTTTTGGAGGTGATTCGGAAAACGAATTTCCTATGGGCTTGCTTCGCAAGACGAAAATGTCTTGCGAGTTCCTGTGGGGGTTCCCCCCCTTTTTCCCAAGCCGCTAAGCCGCTTATCAGCTGATCCGCTAAACCGCTAAGCCGCTTAACAGCTGATCTGCTAAGCTGCTAAGCCACTTAACAGCTGATCCGCTAAGCCGCTAAGCCGCTTATCAGCTGATCCGCTAAGCCCGCTAAGCCGCTAATAGCGCTAATCCGCTAAGCCGCTAATGGGCTTGCTTCGTAAGACAAAAAAACCGCAAGACGAAGAGACTCGCAGAATGGATTTTTTTCGTCTTGAGAGGCACCACTGTAATGGCAACCATTGGACTAGAGTTCTATGAAGATTACAGGAGGAGAGAGGGGGTCAGACTGTGACTTGGCCAAAGGCCTGGTGGAACAGATGTCAAGTCCCAAAGGGCCCTAGTCTCTTGTGACAGAACGTTCCACCAGCGGGGCCACGGCTGAAGAAGCCCTGGCTCTGGTTGAGGCCAGCCTAACCTCCTTGTGGCCTGGGATCTCCAAGATGTTTTTATTTGAAGACTGCAAGGTCCTCTGTGGGACATACCAGGAGAGGCGGTCCAGTAGGTACAAGGGTCCTAGGCCGTACATGGCTTTAAAGGCAGCTTCTTGTGTCCCTGTGCAGCAGCCCACACTTCCTGATTAGAACAGGCCCCGTGAGAGAAATTACACCATGATTGTCTTCTCCTGAGCATGGGAAGTCAGGGGAGATGGCAGCCAAGTGCCTGAGATTCGTGTGCTTTGTTTTGAAGGGTAACCCTTCCTTAAACCTTGGTTGAGGGGTATGGATTTCCACACTGATTTCTTTAAAAGTTACTTTTTAAAAATAAAAATAAAAATAACAACAGGCAGCTGTCAGGAGCACAGAAGTCTGTCTTGCCAGCTTCCCATACTCATAGGAAAGCCCTGCTGACGTTGTCATGGGGTGTTTAGGAAGAGTGGGTAGCCAGAAAGCCTGCAGAGTACAGACCACCAGAGAGACAGCTTGTAGAGTGAAGGAAAGAATGAAAAAACCCATCAGATGAGTGTGCAGAGTTTGGATCTAAACCAACAAGCACATTTCTTCCTCTGCCCAAGCATTTATTCTACTCCGTTTGTTTTGTGAGTAGAGCCAATCTACCAGATCATCCAAAGTACCTTCATATAAATAATATATTCAGAGTTATAGAATATATATTCCTCTGTTGTAGCTGCAGTTGTGGTTGTTTTGTCCATAAAGTTCCTGGTAGCAGTTATTTCTGCACAATGCAGAGCTCAAGTCACTCAAACTTGAGTCACAAAAGTGAAGTATGCAATAAGGGGATAGTTCACAATGCCATTCAGTTTCCTGATTAATTGCGTTCTGAACTAATGCCCTCTAGATCTAAAAATGACATGTCAAATCTTTATATATATATTTTAAAACCTAATAAAATAATCAAGTTTTTTTTTTTAACCTGTTAACTCTGCATCAGATTGAATTTTCAGCGTATTGTAATTTGTATATTTCCTCTCCTCTAGCATGGGGTTTGTACCTGTCACATGGTTTTCAGTGTTCTTAATGAGCTGTTAACAAGCTGTCAATTACCAATGCAAATCAGGAAGCAGGAGCCGAAATGCAGGGTTTGCTGTACCTGGAGTTAAAGTATGCAGCCTTGTAATGTCACGAAATAAATCATTTAGCTTTTAAGAGGTGTCTGTGCCTACGTGTTTTCTATCAGCTAACCATTGCATTGTTTACTTTGAAATGAAAAGGTAAAAGTGGTGCTGGGACCATTGGAGAAAAGAAAGGGGCTGTTCTGCTGGGAATGTGACCTTCTAATGACATACCGCTCACCTGTACGGTTGGCTAGAATTCATCCCATCTCGAGACGTGATCTTGAAAGGGGATTAACAATTCGTTTAATGAAAGTACTAATATCTCAACAAGGTTGCTAATTGGCATGAGGGAGAGGCCTGAAAGTCATGCTGTCAATGCCGATTTTGAGATCCTTTGGATCTGGACCTTTGATTATTTCCATTAGAATTTGCCTAAGGAGTAATCTGGGGGTAGGCATGGTAAATCCCACTTGGGAAAACTAACTAAGGGAAATTGAGAGAATGAGACCAACAAATTTCCTAAGATAGTAAGGAGAAATGGTTCACTGAAATAGTCCTGCATAACTTCAGGAAAATGAGTGCACACAGGTGTGGATTCTGTGGTAATCTGACAGCCATGATTTTAGAAATTTCGTGGTTAGGGATGGAGATTTTCATTTTTTTCTAAAAATACAATCAATTTCTCACATATTATTTAAAACATTATAAATATAATATTGTATAAATATTATATGCACATACAGTCGTACCTTGGTTTTCGAACAGCATAGTTCTCAAACATTTTGGCTCCTGAATGCCGCAAACCCAGAAGTGACTGTTCCGGTTTGCGAACTATTTTTGGAATCCAAATGTCCGACGGGGCTTTGCTGGTTTCCGACTGGCTGCAGGAGCTTCCTGCAGCCAATCAGAAGCTGTGCTTTGGTTTCTGAATGTTTTGGAAGTCGAATAGACTTCCAGAACGGTTTCCATTTTAAAAAAATATATATTAAATTTTTATTATTAAAATAATTCAACATTAATACATACATGTTACAAATATACAAACATACATTTCATACAATCCAGAACGGATTCCATTTGACTTCCAAGGTACGACTGTACTCTCCAGGGATTCCTAAGATAACCAGCCCATAAACAGATACATACAAGAAATGATACAACAGTACAAATATATGTACAGTGGTACCTCTGGTTACCAACACTTCTGTTTACGAGCTCCGCTAACCCGGAAGTAGCCTCTCCTGGTTGCAAACTTTGCCCCAGGATGTGAACAGAAATCCCGCGCTGGAGGCTTAATTCGTTCTGAAGGTCCGTTCTTTTTTTATATATATATAATTTTTTATTAAGTTTTCTTTTACAAATAATTTTGACAACTGTGTTTACAAATTTACAATTTTTTGGACTTCCACCAGCACCTCCCTCAATCATCCATTTTTCTTATCTTTACGCATTTTCTATGTAATATTGCCGATTTGAAATTAACTTTCCGTCTCAGTTCCATTCTTACAATATACCTTATATTATCACAAAGCCTCTTTAAAACCCACTAGCGTTGTCTGTTCATCACATATAGTTTTCAGATATTCCGTAAACTTTCCCCAGTCCTCAATGAATTTGTGATCTTTCTGATATCTAATTTTTCCAGTCATTTTGTCCAATTCTGCATAATCCATAAGTTTCATTCTCCACTCGCTCAAGGTCGGTAATTCCTCTTGTTTCCATTTTTGGGCCATTAATATTCTTGCCGCTGTAACTGCATATTGAAACAGTTTATAATCACTTCTTTTTATCTCTCTTCCTGTTATTCCTAACAAAAAGGCTTCTGATTTTTTTAAACAAACGTATATTTAAACATCTTTTTCAATTCATTATATATCATTTCCCAGAAACCCTTTACCTTCTTACATTCCGAAGGTCCGTTCTTAACCTGAAACTGTTCTTAACCTGAGGTACCACTTTAGCTAATGGGGCCTCCCGCTGCTGCCACGCCACCGGAGTATGATTTCTGTTCTCATCCTGAAGCAAAGTTCTTAACCCGAGGTACTATTTCTGGGTTAGCGGAGTCTGTAACCTGAAGCGTCTGTAACCCGAGGTACCACCGTATTCTCATTTGGTTTTTTTCTGTTGTGAACTGCCCTGGGATCTTTGGATGAAGGGTGGTATACAAATTTAATAAATAATAAAAGTGATATCCATTGAGGGTAAGCTTATCAGTGGCTACTAACGTTTATGGCTATGTTCTGCCTCCACAGTTGGAGGCCACACTGCTTCTGAATGCCAGTTCCTAGAAACCACAGGATGGGAGAGCGCTCTTGTGCTTTGGTCCTGCTTACAGATTTCCCACAAGCAACTGGTCAGTTGTCAGGGAAGAGTTAGAATTAGAAGTTTCCAGTTTCCCAGAGGGAGAAAGTTTTCCCCAAGGGGAGAAGGAGAGCAGTGAATCTAATAGAAGAGAGCAACAGGAACAACAGGGAGGGACCGGATGCTCACAGGAAAGGCAAGAATTAAGTTATAGCTCAGATTTGCAGGAGGGGAGCTACAAGCCAGCTCTAGCCAGGAGGGTAGAAAAAAGAGTGGGAAAGCGAAAGGAATGGCGTGTTCGCCATTTTGAGAGTTGCTGGTCATGGAGAAGCAGAGCTCAGAAGGTATGTGAAATAAGTGACTCTGAGGAATAATAGTTAAAGATAAGAACCATTTATAAGATTGTTTGTTAATACGCAATAAAAAAAGATATAAAAGAACAAGAAGGATTTGTGTAGTGATCTAAAGAGGACAACGACCAGCCCTGACATCAGTCACTGTGAGAACAGGGTGCTAGACTAGATGGGCTGCTGGCCTGATCCAGCAACGCTATTCTTATGTTCTTATTCTATTCTGAAGTCAAAATTTCACCCACAGCTTTTCTATATTGGGGACAGGGCTTAATCTGTGGGCAGGAATAGTTGAAAATAAGTCTCTTAGGTTACCTCTTCTTCTTTTTTGCAAAGTGTGTAAGGGTCTTTTGTATCACACCTGTTTATAGCCCCCCACCTCAATTCAGAATTTTCTCTTTTCTGCCCACACCAAGAAAATGCTGCCTTTAAATTCTCTCCCTATCCTGCCTGGCTTACGATTGATAGTACTCACTGTAAAGCATTTTGTGATAGTTCGTGTGAAAGATGTTATATAAACTGAAATGGTATTGTATTTATGGCCGGCACTATAATAACGGTCTATCAGCATTTCCATTATAAACCCTCTATTGTTGAGGGTTTTAAAACGCGCCCATAAAAATGCACTCCAGCCTGAAGCCCAGTGCACAACAGCATAAACAAATCTGTTTTGCCATTTTTTGAGTTACTGTAGAGCACAAGAATGAATGTTCAGTACTTAAGGCCATTCTTTGGCTACTGGTGTTTTGTAAGTGGCGTTTTGAGAATATTCAAAGCCCTGTTTTCCAAATGGGGTGCACCTTGTGAAAACCAGCACTCACACACTCAGTGGGAGGTTGCACAGCCCAGCGACCATTTGCACACGCAATTAACCAGTCTGATTGTATATGCCAGTGCTGTCTCTTGGTACATCTTTGTGTTGGAGACATATTGAAAACAGCATTTGAGATCTCACTCCTCGTGCCTTCTGAAGCCAAAGGGAAAGCACAGATTGACACTGATGATCCACAATCCATCAGGTTTTGAAAATTAGACAAGCGTCAATTTGAAATATCTCACACACCAAGAGAAGGGGGGGGGACCCTAAAAGGGAATATATTAACAAATGCTTTCTGAAGTGGGATGAATACATCAAGAACAAGCAACAGAGGAATCTCTTAACTGCACTCTTCCCTTTGCAGATCAACCTGATCATTTCCTGGTCAAAACATCAGCACTGAGGGTTGCACTTAAAAAAAAAAGGGAAAAAATCTTCTTCTGTTGCTATGTCAGATAATCCTTTTGTTCCATCTGCAAACACTGGGGGGTAAATTTTTAGCACGATGCTCAGGGATTTAGCCATAGGACTCCCATTAACATTAATGGGAATCATGTAGCTTGAGTGCTCTGCATTGCAATGAATATTTACCCCTTCATTCAGAGCACTCAGTGGTTGAATTTTTAATTATATTTACAGATACATTCCATAACCAAATAGAAGCTACTGGTGCAGATTTTGTGTGTGTGTGTGTGTGTGTGTGTGTGTGTTTAATATATATAAAATCTCAAACGCCATTCTAATGGGCAACTTAGAGTGATTAGGTTTTCAATTGTGGAAGGTGTTGTTTTATTTTTGTTTTTAAAAACAATTCAACTCCTTTTTTGAATGGAGAAGGCACATTTAAGTTTTCAGTTTTCAAGTGAACTAGTCTATCAGCTTTCAAGTGAGCTGCACATACAAGCCACTAGGATCATATGCAGGCCTGCTTGAGAAAAAGAGCACGAACACTCTCTAGTCTCACTTTAGGACTAGACTGTAAGATGGTTGGTGACTTCTCTGTTTGTTATTTACTGATTTCAGTAAAATTGAACTACTCTTGTCTATGTAAGGTATTCATTCAAAGCTGCTTGCAAATAAAAAAAGTGAGGAGAGTATCCAAAATATAGCATGTACTTTTAAACCATCATATATCTCTGCTGGAGTCAGCTGACAGCAGAATGCCTGAGAAACAAAGTCTTAAATGCTTTGGAAAAGACAAATAATGATGGAGCCAGCTGGATCTCCTGTAGCAAAATGTTCAAAACGCTGTTGGGCCAGGGAACTTGTGACCATTCAGATGTTGTCAATCCCAGTCAACATGGCCAATGGCTGGTGGTGTTGGGAGTTGTAGTCCAGCAATATCTGGAGAGCTCCAGGTTCCCCATGTCTGCTGTAGGTGCAACTACAGAAACCACATGTTTTATGGGTAAGGCTCTGTAGAAATGACTGACCTAATTTTTGTGTCCATTTTCATGGCTATCAAGGAGAGATCCTTTGGGTTCCATTGATTGTCATGAGGAACACATTTGCCTTGCTTTGATAAAGTTCTTTCCAGAATCATTTCCCATGTTCCTCATCACACTTATGGCCTTGGGGTCTGGTCTGAGATTTTTGTAAAATTATAACCTGGCCTGGATTAGATGATGGATTAGATAGCTCTCCTAGGTGTGGTGTGGGGCGAGAACAACAATGAGGTTAGGCCTTATCGCCTTGACTACTTATCAAACCTACCCCTACTCTAATTGCCCCAACTGTCTAATAAATGAGCGCAAAAGTGCCTATGTGTGTCAAATCTAATACACACAGGCCTATTTTGATGTGGTTGATTTTGCAGAGAAAAACCCAGGAATCAATTTTACATACTGAACACCCATAATGGATGGGCAAGAAGCAAATGTGAGTCCTCACTTCCAACAGGTGAATGATCCAGGAAGGGCCAGGTATTGACAAATTTGCCCCAATGGCGGTTAGTGAATATGTGCCTTCTGAATCTAACTGAAAAGACGGGTCAATAGATTTGTGTTCCTCTTTTATTACCCTCCTGATTACCTCTAATGCTTACTTTGTTTTAAAGAGATGTAAAACCCTATAGCAGAGAGTGCAAGAGAAATGTTCATATATAGTGATATCTATATCTATATATCTATATATCTATATCTATATATCTATCGATATTGATATCAATATCGATATAGATACAGATATAATACAAAACACTTGGCACCCAGTTGCAATCACGTCTTTAAATATAAAAGAAGAAACACACACACACACACACACGTCATTTCCTCTTCCATCTTCCATCATCTGTGAGTGTCTGAGAGAATCCATGCAATTCCTGTATGGAAAATAAATTGAACTGGAACAACTCCCCTTAAACTGTACAATCAAAGTGAGGAGGGTTTTGGACCTCCCCATCCCTGGTGATTTTGCTATACTGTGTAGTTTAGCTCTTCCCCCTCCCTGCCTGTCTCCCCCCAAAAAATCTGGGCTGTGAACTCTGCAGAATAGAAGCTAGTCAGGCCACATGCTTCTTCAAGGTACATCTTTGGAAGCATTGTGCAAGAGTTAATGTGTCACTCTAGATCTGTTCTCTACATTGAAACCAAGATATCTGTACAGCACTTGTAGCCTTAAGGGCACTGCCAGCATATAGACCACTGCCATGGGCTTACCTAATTGCCATTCATTTCAATCAGGCTTTCACAGGATAACCTTCCACTAATCTGCAGAACTTGCAGTTTTACAAGTGACGTATAGTGTTCATTCTGCATCTGCAATGAGGTGATTATTATTTTATTTTATTAGTGTGACAGCAAGTATTCTTTGGTATTCCTTGCCTATTAAGATTAGGCTGGGACCCTCACTAGACTATTTTAAATGCCATTATTATTATTATTATTATTATTATTATTATTATTATTATTATTATTTCAGCAAGCATAGTTGGACACAAAGCCTAGTTATGCATACCTGTCTTTAAAATTCTGCTGATTTTGTCTGCAAGATGCTGGGATGCTGCAGGTTGTCATGTGAGCGGTGCACCATACCACCTGCTGCTGTATCTATGCATTTCCCTTCCTCGGTTGGCGAAACTCCACCCTGCATTTCTCCTGAAATCTCACCCTCATCAGATATTCCACCAAGCCACTCAGCCAGTGTGTTTCCCTTTCCTGAAACATCTCCAACCATAAGGCAACCTTCAAAATACTTCTTAAAATACCATGTGGGCCAAATTCTTCAGATGCCCCTGAAGATAAGGGCAAACATAGGTCCCACCTGGTTCATGATCACCCAATGTGAAAACAATAGTGAAAACCATATTGGCCTTCCAACTCTTTTTATAGTGAATTTGATCATTCCTCTAAATCAAGGATGGGAAACCTGTGGTTCTCCATATGTCCTGGAATCACAACGCTCACCAGTCCCAAGTGTTGGCCATATTAGCTGTGGCTGGTGGGATTTGGAATCCAACAATTTAGAAGAAGAAGAAGATGATGAAGAAGAGGAGGAGTTTGGATTTGATATCCCGCTTTATCACTACCCTAAGGAGTCTCAAAGCGGCTAACATTCTCCTTTCCCTTCCTTCCCCACAACGAACACTCTGTGAGGTGAGTGGGGCTGAGAGACTTCAGAGAAGTGTGACTGGCCCAAGGTCACCCAGCAGCCGCATGTGGAGGAGCGGAGACGCGAACCCAGTTCACCAGATTACGAGACTACTGCTCTTAACCACTACACCACACTGGCTCACATGTTTTAGAATTTAGAAATCCACATGTTCTCCATCTCTGATCTAAGTGAAGAGAGCAGGACTTGAAACCTCCCAGATTCTATTCCAATAAGACACAGTGACTGGGCGCATTTCATACAAGTAACAGGCTTTTTAACAAAGAGAGCAACCTCTAAGTGTTCAACAGTTCTCTAGCTGCAGAAGTGAAGCTCAAACATATATAAAAACAAGGTGGATTTTTAACTCCCGATTTTAAGTTGCTTGTGATTTTCAGAACCTGCTTCATTTCTTTTTTAAGCATTTGATGTTCTCAGTATATTATATTCCATTTCAAATGCTGTAATGTTCATTTTTCACACGTTAAATTCAATTACGTTCAACATCCATACAGAGGAAGAATCCTCATGAGGCAGGGAAATAGTCTGAGAGAAGTGGTGTTGGGGGTTTTTTGTGTTGTTGTTTTTTTAACTATTATGTGTGAAACGCTTCCATTCTGTATTTCCTTCTGCATTTTGCCTTTCTTCATGTATGGCTACATTAAGTCCAAGGAATGGCAAACGAAGCCACATAGGAACATAAAACCACAGGATGAATAGTGTCCTAGCAGGGTTTACTTTATGTAATTTGGCATCAAAGGTGAAAACACTGCAGAATTCCCTTCTACCACATTCATTATGGCTCTAATGAGCTTTTCGGTTTCCTCCACCTGCAAAGGATTCTCCGTTAATTTAAATGGAAAGGACCTGATCTCTGCATGGAGTCCATTGCATGCCTCACAAGGGTAAGGCAATCAAGGCTTTATTGGGATCCGGAAAGTCCATGAGTACATCAGAGCTAATTCTCAATTGAGGAAGCCTATAGGGATGTAAGAAGGTGTCGTTTTACATTTTGCCCTGCATTGGTCACATGCATTGGTCGCTGTCTCCATTCTGCTGCAGTTTGTCTTCTGCCAGAACTACATTATCTGTCTCTGTCTGCTGTCTAGAGTTTGTGCTTTAACTCAGTTTCTTTTTATTTATTTGCCTGAAAACTGGGAGTTAAGAGTAGTGTTAGTTCTTAATAAGCAACTGGGTAGAATATGCCTTGCTTGTTTTTGCCTGCATATACACAAATAAAATGGAACAGACTTACACTTAACAAAAAAGAAGGCTGAAAACTCAAAGAAGGGACCTGGGATCTCAATGAAAGGGAATGGCCCTCACAGGCCTACCTATGGAGAGGTTTGGTGACACCAGACAGCAGGGATTGGTCAATTGCTGATGACCCAGAACCACCACTCTTCCATCACTTCCTGTTCTTCCATTAGCTCTACTGCATCCTCTTCCTCTCTCCGCAATTTGTGAGAACGTCTTTCCTTCCCATCTATCCACTGATAGAAGGGCAGGAGGATGTGAGAGAGGAACTGGTGCTACCTGTCCCTCACGGCATGTGTTAGAGGCATACCTGAGGGCCCATGCAAACCTGAAGCAGGTACTACAGCACTGGAATGGATATCTGTTGTCAAGGATCCTCGAAATGTCCCTAGCCTCTCCAGCTTGCTGTTCTTTGCCTTTATCTACCTTCCCAACTCCCTTGTTTCCTTCATTTTGAAATTTAGCTTGGAAGCGCCTTGAACGCAGGGGACTGCATACATCGCTGCGTCCATTGGCAGTGCTGCTGATGCAAACACTTATTCCTTCCATCTGGTTTTATCCTAAGATCTATGATTTCCTAGTAAGCAAGGTGACATCATAATAGGTAAGGTAAAGGGACCCCTGACCATTAGGTCCAGTCGTGACAGACTCTGGGGTTGCGGCGCTCATCTCGCTTTATTGGCTGAGGGAGCTGGTGTACAGCTTCTGGGTCATGTGGCCAGCATGACTCAGCCACTTCTGGCGAACCAGAGCAGCACACAGAAGCGCCGTTTACCTTCCTGCCAGAGTGGTAGCTATTTATCTACTTGCACTTTTGATGTGATTTCGAACTGCTAGGTTGGCAGGAGCAGGGACCGAGCAACGGGAGCTCACCCCGTCGCGGCGAATTGAACCACCGACCTTCTGATCGGCAAGTCCTAGGCTCTGTGGTTTAACCCACAGCACTACCCGCGTCTCTTGACATCATAATACATATGAATAATTAATCCCATCCAAGATGGCAACAAATAAGAAAATTCAAAATTTAAATATAAAAAATGTAAGCTAGTCAGTAGAGCATGAGACTCTTAATCTCAGGGTTGTGCATTCGAGTCCCACACGGGGCAAAAGATTCCTGCATTGTAGAGGGTTGGACTAGATGATTCTCGAGGCCCCTTCCAACTCTGCAATTCTAGGAATCTATGATCAAAGTTTGTGTTTTATTCCCATGTTTATTAAGCTAATCTTCGCTCCTCCAAGACAATGGGGAAAAAATAGTTTCTCAGCAATTTCCCTCAATTTGAATTTGAAGTCAGCAATTTCAGTCGGGGAAAATATTGTCAGATTTCAATTTTTTGCCATTTCCTATTTCAGCTCAACAAAGGATATGTGTGTTGAGCAGCAAATGCAGGCATGCTTTCTGGCATGCAAAGAGCAGGTTAATTATAACTGATACCCACCAAAGGGTCCCTTTTCTTTACTTACTGTTAGAATGTATAGGGCCAATTATCTGGGAAGGGGGGGGGGAAGGGTGTGGCTATTAGTTAATGCAAGTGATTAGTTTGAGCTATTTGCATACACTGTGCAGGCAGCTACTAAAATGTAAATAAGCATCCCGCCCCTTTCATAAATTAAATGCAAACTGTCTGGCTCAGAAAATGAACATTTCAATACCTTCAGACACACAATGACATCATATCAATATTTAAAATCATTTTATGCATGTATTCCAGGTTGTCCAACTTCATTAGGGGCATTCATCAACCCTCCGGCTAGAGGAAATTCCCACTAGAGTTGTAGGCCTCGGGCCCTACCAAACAGAAATTTAAACTAACTTGCCTTTTTAATTCACATTATTCTCAAATATTCCCTTTTTTTAACCCCCTGCCATGACTAAGGCATTTAGACCTAGCTATGATTATGAGCGTGTCAACATTTAAGCGACAAAGTCCCCGTAAGAATGAGTGCAAATGTCTATAATGCAGGTCTTTGCTTTACTTTCCTCTTTGATTCTTTCTCCTGTGCTCCCCTCCCTGCACTTGTTTCCTTTCTAAATAATCTTCTTTTGCTAAATAATAAAGTAATTATTTCAGTCCTTGGTTGGAAATGTCGGGTTGTTGTTTTTATGGTCTTTAAAAATGCATCCGCGCTGCAAAGCAATTACATTTCATTCCTTTCGCATTCATCCTTCCCTCTTTCCAAAACAAATCTCTTGATCTATTTTTTATATAGCTGAGGATGATGACTGAATCTCCCCCCCCCAGCCCCCACCTTCTCTGGGTGGCATCATATCTTGATATATTAATAGAAGTTTCCTTTCCCGCAAATAAGACAAACAACATCCTTGCCTTCCCATTCAACAAAGCAGCTACAGATCTGTACTGCGCAAGGTGTAGGCCAGGACCTGAATGCCTTTGACATCTCCAGTTCAGGTGCTGCCTTTTAATCTTACAGATCATGGGCAGATAGCCTTCCATTGCAACTGTGGGGCAAAATCAGTGTCACGTCAAAGCGTTTGGTTATTCACTCAGTCTTTCATTTAAACTTATACCCCACCTTATTTCCCGAAAAGAAACTTAAAGTGGTGAACAAAGAAAAAAGAAGAAAAAGCTTTTATCACATCCAAGTATATCTTATCATAGTCAGTAAAGGTAAAAGGTAAAGCTAAAAGACTCCTGGATGGTTAAGTCCAGTCAAAGGCGACTACGGGGTTGCGGCACTCATCTCGCTTTCAGGCCAAGGGAACCAGCGTTTGTCCACAGACAGCTTTTCACGTCATGTGGCCAGCATGACTAAACAGCTACTGGCACAACGGATGGAAACCAGAGCGCACGGAAACGCAGTTTACCTTCCTGCCACAGTGGTACCTATTTATCTACTTGCAGTGGTGTGCTTTCGAACTGCTAGGTTGGCAGGAGCTGGGACAGAGCAACAGAAGCTCACAGGGATTCTAACCAGTTTGACCTGGGCACTTGCAGAGACAGCTCTTTGTGTGGCTCATTTCACAAAATTTCCATTCAGCCTTAGATCTATGTGTTTCCTTCCCAATTTTATAAGCACACAAAATTAAATCACGCATTTGAGAAAAGAAGTGAGTTCCACTCTATATGCACCTTATTCCCTACACTGATGGCCTCCACAACCTCCTTTGATGTTTTACGGTGGCTGTTCTCCACTGCAACAGCAAACTTTCTGGGACATTCAAGTACATACAAGAGGAAATGTGATGCAGTGGCTAATAGGATGAGCAGTGAATGAAATAGACGTGGGCTCAAATCCCATCTTTGGGGTTGGAAGGAGTGGGGCTGGTGGGGGCAATGTTGTTGGGGTTGGGTTGGTACGCACTTATTCTTCTTCACAATAATATCTATTATTTTCCATACAAAGACATAACAAAAGAGAAAGTTAACAATAATAAAAGGGGAAAAAATAAAACGACAAGAAAAAAGAAAAGAAAAAAGAATATGAAACACCAAATACATCAAGTCACCACATAAACTAAAACTTAATTAAATAATTAAAATCCATCTTCATCAACATATTACTTGACTTCCTCTAGTCTCTTCCATTCTGAATTTCTTAGTAATTATATATAGCAGTTTCCAATATCATTATTTCATAAAACCATATCACAGTCATAATCATGTTTCCTAACTTTTCTTATCGTACATTTTCTTATTTATTTATTTAATCCCAATTTAGTCCTAGGCCTAATTGATTCTTTCAAGTGGTTACATATCTTTAATATTACAATATTTATTCAAATAGTCTTTAAATTTCTTCCAGTGGGTTGGTACACACTTTTTGAGCTCATGTGCACAGGTTGAATAAGAGCTGGATCAGGCCAATGACCCATCTCGTCCAGCATCCTGTCCCCATAATGGCCACACAAATGCCTATGGGAAGGCTGCGAGCACTGGGTGCAACAGCACTCTCCCTATTCATGTTTCCCAGCAACCAGCCATCAGAGGCATACTGCCTCCCAAAGTAGGACATAGGGGCCAGGTCTATCCTCTGGGAATTTGCCTCATCTTCATTGAAAGCCATCCAGCATCAGAAGAGGTCTATTGTGGCGCCATGACATCATCACAGTGGATACCTGATTGGCTGGAACAAACAAATCTGAGAACAAGTGCCCTGTTCTTTTTTTAAACTGTTGTTTGAACGCACCAATCAAAAGGGGGCAGCAATACATTTGTGACAACCCCCCCTCCCTTTTCATGTTGAAAACACTGGCCCTTGAAAATTCATTTCAGCTCTAATAAATATTTCGATGATGCAGCACTTTTCGTGTGTGTGTGTGTGTAACTGGAATGCTGTTACACTCAGATCCAATAATGAATCGCTTATCATAATTTTCAAAGTGGGGTGGGGGACTAATGGGATGAAGTGCTCTGAATTCTGAATTGTTCTGTGTGGTGTGGCAGCTCTTCACATTTTTTAAGAGCACTCCATTTAGGAAGTGTGTGGCCAGTTTGGGCCAAGCAGCCTGTGAGCCAATTTAAATTTCCTGGATCGCTCCAACAATTTGAAGAGTACTCCAGTCATTTTTAAACAATTCCTCACCACACATGCCTGCAATTTTATTGACAAATAGCACCAATTTAATTGTTGTGTTGAGGATTGAATTTGTGGTGTTCGATAGTACTTAACAACAACAATACTCCCTCTAATTTGGTATTTTAAACACAATGTCTTTGCTCCCAATTTTCTATTTCCCTTCTCTCTGCAGAGCTTGCACTGCCCCCTAAATGGTTGGGGATCCTTGGGAATGGTGGGAGATATCATAGATGAGGTTGGGGTCTGCATATGGAGAGGAAAGTTGATAAATACCACCCATACTTGAACAAAGGAACAACTTTGAATCTAAGCTATTAGCCTTGTTCAGATATTCAGAATCCATGACTAGTGAACATCAGATGGAGTATTGGAACTGAATCCACTGGAGGAGCAGGTATCAGTACTTGAAGAGGAAGAGGCTGTGTCAGAGAGCAGTCCAGAAGCAGAGGGAGAAGCAGAGGCTGGAGAGGAGGGGGTCAAGAGATAGAGATGGGACAGGCTGTTGAGGAAGCCAGTGGGGCTCCCGTTCCTGCTGTGACCAGCTGCACCCCACCCCTGGTCTCCCAGAACCTGAAGAGGTATGAAGTGGGCAGAGCAAAGACAGACATGGTGGAGAGGTGGCGCTTGGGGGGGGAATTGTCATCGCGCCACTCCTTGGTGTGTGGAGTGCCTCAGGGTGCGATACTCTCCCCGATGCTTTTTAACATCTTTATGCGCCCCCTCGCCCAGCTTGTCCGGAGTTTTGGGCTGGGTTGCCATCAGTATGCTGATGACACCCAACTCTATCTGTTGATGGATGGCCATCCTGACTCGGCCCCAGACACACTGACCAGATGTCTGGAAGCTGTGGCTGGATGGTTACGTGGGAGCCGGTTGAAGTTAAATCCTTCGAAGACAGAGGTCCTCTGGCTGGGGCGGGACGATATGGGATTGAGGGGGCAACTCCCATCTCTTGCGGGGGTGCAATTAGTGCCAGCACCGTCCGTTAAGAGTTTGGGTGTAATCTTCGATACCTCCCTCTCTATGGAGGAGCAGATTACAGCTATAACAAAGGCGGCATTTTTTCATCTCCGCCAAGCTAAGCAGTTGGCCCCTTATCTCTCTCGCCCTGACCTAGCCACTGTGATCCATGCAATGGTCACCTCCAGACTGGATTATTGTAACTCGCTCTACGTGGGGCTGCCCTTGAGACTGACCCAGAAACTCCAGCGGGTGCAGAATGCCGCGGCGAGACACCTTTTGCGGTCATCGCTGCGAGATCACATTCAGCCGGTACTATACCAGCTGCACTGGCTCCTGGTGGTGTACAGGATCAGGTTTAAGGTGCTGGTTTTAACCTTTAAAGCCCTATACGGCCTAGGACCCTCGTACCTATGGGACCGCCTCTCCTGGTATGCCCCACAGAGAAACCTATGGTCTGCAAATAATAACATCCTCAAGGTCCCAGGCCTCAGAGAGGTTAGGCTGGCCTCAACTAGAGCCAGGGCCTTCTCGGCTGCGGCTCCAATCTTGTGGAACGCTCTGTCACAAGAGACTAGGGCCCTGCGGGACCTGACATCTTTCTGCAGGGCCTGCAAGACAGAGTTGTTCCACCAGGCCTTTGGTCAGGGCGCAGCCTGACTCCCTCCTCTGGCAAGCTGCACAGAATTTTGCTTAATCGGTTGCCATCAATTTGTTTTTAATTAATTTTTATAATGAAATATTTTTAGAATGTGTGATTATTTGACTGTTTGATTATTTGATTGTTGTTAGCCGCCCTGAGCCCGGCTTCGGCTGGGGAGGGCGGGATATAAATAATTTTTTTTATTATTATTTATTATTATTAGAAAAAACCTTGGAGAGGATGGGACTTAAGGCAGCTAGGGAAAGGTGATGGCCTCCAGCCCCCAAATTCCAGGCATGGATCCAAAATCTGAACAGAGCCTATGCATGTTCTCAAATATCCATATAGAACATGCATGTCTAAGAACAAAAGGGCCATCCAAGTTGGTCGCCATCTCTGCCTCCTCTGGGAGCCAGTTCCAAAGCTTAACTGTGCACTGTGTGAAGAAGTACTTTCTTTGATCTGACCTGAATCTTGCAACTCAGTGTTATGAGTGTCTAGTGCCTACAGATGTTTGGAGGCTCTGTTCAGGCCATTAAATGAATACATAGAGGTCAAGGGCTGGAAGAAAAGATGAAATGGAATCTGGCTTCTGCTTGTATATTTGCAGCTGGATAAGGAGCCGTCTGTGTAAACAGGGGCAGCATGCATGGTTCATGTTCTATTAATGAGCTCTTGCACTTCAAAATGTACAGTTAAACAGTTGGTTGTGGCAAACTGCAGGCGCCCACCCCCCAAATGGTGAATGGAAAATTCCTAAAGCAATGGTTCTGCTTCAGAAACAAGACCAGGTGATCCCAAGCAGAAATCCCTCATAAATTCATTTTCTGAGCCACGGTAATTGCGCAAATTACGGCAGCCACATGTATGGCTTGCATATGGTGGTGCTAGTTTTCACAAGTTACAGTCATCAGCAGTGAACCTCAGCTGCCGATGACTACAACACACAAATTAATCTTTGCTAGTTTCATTTAGTTTCATTTGCAATCTCTCCCCCCCCCCAAACCGCTCCCTCTCTTCTAAATAGCACATTCACCCGTGCTGCAGTTTCAAAGAACGAGAGGGTGGTTTATACTGCTGCTGGATCATTTGCAGAGGAAAACTCTTGATTTTCACCACCTCTTTATTTTCTTCTTACTTGCTGTACAGAGTAAATGAAGTCAATGCCTGGCCCATGTTTTCATTCAGGATCTCATGTGTAAAGGTAGTATTTTGCTAATGTGATGATGTATTATCATTCATCCTTATACCTGTCCAGTTAGCCAGGGATGGGTTCATCCAGGCATAAGACGTAGCGTAGGAGGCATTCCATTCTGCAAGATTAAATCTTCAGTTAAATGAACCTAAAGTGGCTTAGGGTGAGCCTGCTAGGAGATCCAATTGGGAAGCTCTCTATATATATTTAAGGAAGAACCACCTGTAACCATGTTTTCATAAGAAAACAACCTACAACCTAGTGAGAATGTGACTCCTTCCGTCACTCTTTCCTTAGTAAAGTGCAAGTTTCTTTCATCTCAGATTCTGGGGGCATTGCAGAGATTAGTAATAACAACCACCAAGAATTCACCAGCAGTGCAGTTCCAAAGAGAAAGCAACTGAGCTAATGGCATGAACTCTCCAAAGGTGCTGTTGTCTTGGGGAATGGCGCAGAATAGAATTTGAAAACATCTCTCTCCCATCTCCTTTTAATGTGGCAATTGCATACAGAGAACATCTAGTTGAAGCTGGTGTTACGTATCAGGTTACACGAGTGGGGACTGCAACAAAATGTTGTAGCATGTCGCCACATGCCACAGGAGTGCCAGCCAGCCAGTAACCTGCACATCCATGTCCTCTTACAGGACGCTGTAAACTCTAAGGGACATTATGAGCCAGAGTCAACTATGTTGCTCTAGCACAGGGATGTCCAGCTCCCAAGAAACTGCGATCTACTCCAGGGGAAAAAAAACTAGCAGTGATCTACCCATTGGGGGGTGGGACCTGAAGTTCTTGAGCTTTTATTGGGGGGCAAGTCAACGTTGTTGAGTTTTTTTCGGGGGGAACCTAATATTTCTGCCACTTTGGGGAGGGTGAGTCATAAATTGCTAAACAAGAAGTAATCCCACCTGTGGTAACCCCATCTTCCATTCTTGAAAATGTGCGCAATTAAAGGAGAGAGAAAGGGGGCAGGGCCAGATGCTCCTTTCCCCCCACAAAGGAAACTGAGCCCGCGATTGACTGCGATTTCTAACAACCGGGGGTCGACATTTCAATCACTGTTGACCGGTTGGACATCCCTGCTCTAGCAGAAGCAAGCACAAGGAGTTCCAGTAGCACAATGGGACTTCCCCCACTCTTAATTTGGCTTAGGTCTTGAAACTGTTCGATGTCATCTACCTTAAGTATGGTTTACTCTGGAAAGGCAGTCTCCAAATAAACAATGGTGAAGACCTTTCATTAAGAACATAAGAAGATCCTGCTGGATCAGGCCAATAGCCCATCTGGACCAGCCTCCTCACAGTGACCAGCCAGATATTTGTGGGAAACTGGCAAGCAGTATCCAAGCTCAAGAGCATTCTCCTCTCCCGTGGTTTCCATTAATGACTTTCAGAAGCATGACTGCCTCTGACTGTCAGAGACAAATTTAGGGCAATGGGACTGGTTTTGCTGAACTGGGTGCCAAGCCTAGGGGGGCGCCACAGGGCGGCCCAACTATGACGTAGTGAATTGAGCAGAATGGAAGGCGAGAGCTCAGGTGAGGGGCTGAATTTTGGTCTCACACAGGACGCCACAGAAATTTGGAAGAGTGAAGTTCATCCCTGTGAATGTGGAGGCAGAGCATAGTCATAAGGGCTAGTAGCCATTGATAGACTTCTCTGTGAATTTGTCTAATCCTTTTTTAAAGCCACCCAGATTCATTGTTTTTTATATATATTCTTGTCAGGGAACTGCCATCGGAGCTAGAGGTGGAGGCAAGGCTCCAAAGCGATGCTGGAGAAGGGCCCAGCAGGGAGAGAGGCAGCTCATCGGCTGGGGAAGGAAATCAGCGTAACACCAGGGATAAAGGGGGGGCAGATGGGGGAATCGGCGAGGGGGCTTCAGGACTCCTCGCTGGAGACCAGCGGGGAGAGCACGGGTCCTCCGCTACCCACACCCACCCTGCGCAGAAGACTTCCGCGCAGGGAGAGTAGGCGGAGACTTGGTGTCAAAGAACTTCTTTGCTGGAAGAGGTTCAAGAAACGCCCACTGACGGATTCTGCTAGCGACTGAAACAGCCACGAAGTGAAGGGCTGTCCAGACAGAAAAGGTTTAACCAGGCAACCTAGCCAGGAGTGGCGGCAACTTACGCACGAGCAACCCCTATAACCATTACAATTCTATAAGAAGGGAATCTGGCTCAGGGTCAGCAATCTGATGGCCACTAGACCATAAGAAAACAAGCTTTTTAATGACATGTTCTGTGGTCCTGGATAGAGAAGACACTATTCATTGCTCCATGTTCCTTTTCTGATCTCTTTCCTTGGACACACAGGAGGAAGCAAGCTCACCTTCCCTGCTCCTTTAGTTCCGCCAGATTTATTATTCAAGAAGTCCACAACAAGATAAAGGATCATTATGGGATTGGACAGCGAGGTGTGTGGGACCCCCGCCTTTAACTTGAAGTCTTGCTTTTTGCGCTTTGATAAAAGACTCCCCCCCCCTTTTACTTACATCCTCCATTAAGATGTCTCAGTGTCATTTAGGGTGTTAATTGAGAGGCGGTTTAAGCTCATCAAGGCGATTATAAGTGATAGTTAAAAATTTCTATATATGGCCTATGCTGGAATCAGCACAGTAGGATGCCATTTTTCTTTTATCTAACTGACATTGGTAATAATAGATGAAATTATTACTAAAATCGCAGCTGCAGAGATGATATCATGATTTTTTTGTGTGTGTAATCTTTGATGAAAAATTAATTTTTTGAGAGGGATAATTTAAAATGATTTAAATAGTATTATACTGAAGTCCTTACTGGTAATTAACACCAATCTCATCAGAAGTGAATCCACTTTTGCAGCTGTTTCTAAAGATACCTAGGGTATTTTGTAACTTTTTCCCTCCCCACCCCACCCCAAGTAAAATTATAGTGTTTGGACTTTATTTTTTTTTACAGCACAAAGACGGTTAAAAGAAAAGACTGCTAATAGAAGTCTTTGTTCACCAGAGGGGCCAAAATCCCATCTTGAATTTGAAGAACTTCTTGGCGTGTGAGTGTATTTAGCCGTTCTCTGCACAGGAATCAATGCCTGAATATTGTATTGTATTGTTGTGTGTGTGTGTGTGTGTGTGTATCTATACATAAAAACTCACATATATATCTGTGAGTATAAGTATGTACATGCAAATTTGCATGTGTTAACCACACACATTCACACATTACATACACATGCACACACACACAACTTTATCTGCTGGGGGTTTAATTGGTTGAACAGATGGCCGATCAGAAATGCTTCTTCATCTTCATCAATGACTCGTCTTCCTTTCTTTGCATCAGCTTTCATCACAGTGGCAAAAAAAGTCCTCTAACGAGAAACAGCTGAAAATAGATTTCTCTCCCCCCCCCTCCCTTTGGACACTTTCATCATGCTTTAAATGACAGAAGTGGTGTGGGATTTTTTTTTGTCCTATATATATATAAAGACCTGCAAGAGAAAGTTTTTTTATATATAGGAAATATAGTGAAATCTAAATAGAAAAAGAAATGAGAATGAGAATGTGGGAGACCCTGAGATGATGCCTCTCATCTTTGTGTTTTACTTTCTTCTCCTTCGTTTTAAAGTACGCACTGATTTTTTTTGACAAGATATATAGCCATGCCTTATTCGCTCAAGCCGCAGAAGCTGCCAATCAGTATTTCTTTTCCCCGGGTTTGATGCGAGGGGAAAAGGGGGAGGCAGGGATGGGAGTTGAAAGACGACGTGGCAGCTCAGAGGACTGGTGCTTTGGGTATCGGTTCATTAAAACCTGAGTTGCATGGCCATTTTCTGCTGTTTTGGCAGTTTTTTTATTATGCCCAAATCAAAGTGTGTCTTTCTCTCTGTTATTTAAAGAAGAAAAATGGGTGCCTTATAAACAGGGAGCCAGCCTCCAGGAAGACTTCTGTTAGAAATCACTGCAAGAACAGAGGCACATGTGGGACCACATCTTTTGACCTGCAGTTTCTGAGATGTGCAACAGGTTCACAATGGCCAGATTGTGGCTGAGGAGTCACATGGAAGCTCTTGGGAATTCTTCTAACTATACACTTTCTCATACAGAATCATTTTTTTTGGGGGGGGGGGGAATGCTCCAGAGGGTTGAAGGACCTGGAGGGTTGAAGGACCCTCCAGAAGATATTTCACAGAAGGGCAGCGAGCGAGTGGGACAGATAAAAATGGCTTCCCTCCATATTCTGCTGGTTGTCAACTGAGCGGCAACACTGAATACAACTGTCATGGACTGTCAGGATGCAAAGGAGTGGCGGGAGGCACTAGCTGAGGAACCTCGGGGGGGGGGGAAAGGCTCATAGCCAGGGGATTGGTGGTGGGATGATGACAAGTGGTCAGAGGGAGAAGAGGGGGCAGCTTGGGAGGAGGAGGCATCAGTAGCTGAAGAGGCAACAGGGTTTAGTGAGCAGGAAGAGGCTGTGGCAGAGAGCAATCCAGAAGCAGAGGCTGGAGAGGAGGAGGGCAGAGTGGAGGCAAGTTGCTGAAGTCTAGGGAGCCCCCCTCCTGCTGTGACCAGTTTTCTTCCCCCTAGTCTCCCAGAACATGCAGAGAAATGAAAAGAGCAGAGGAGATATTGATTGTGCGCAGACACAGGCTTCCATTGCTTGGAGAAAAACCCTGGAGAGGAGGGGACTTAGGCAGCTGTGGGAAGCCCTCACAACTGCCTCATTATGGCCAGACCTACTGGGAAGAGGTGCTGGTATCACTCTTTTGGTTTCTTTGAATAGAAGAAGAGGAGGAGGAGTTGGGACTTGATACCCCTCTTTTCACTCCCCTCAAGGAGTCTCAAAGTGGCTAACAATCTCCCTTCCCTCCCTCCCTCACAACAAACACTCTGTGAGGTGAGTGGGACTGAGAGACTTCAGAGAAGTGTGACTAGCCCAAGGTCACCCAGTAGCTGCATGTGGAGGAGCGGGGAAGCAAACCCAGTTCACCAGATTTCGAGTCCACTGCTCTTAACCACTACACCATGCTGGCTCAACTTCACTGATTTGATGTTTTCTTTAATTGCTGACATAAAGCTGACTCCAGCTCCTGACAACAACTTGATATTACTGCACTGCTGCTTCTTTTTTTGCACCAATCTGTCTCAAGAGGCAATGGAAGAGCACAGCACTAGGGACAAAGCCCTTCTCAGTGGTTGGGCACCACTGAGAAAGGCCTATTTTTTGTGGCTGGTATCCTAACCCCATTTACATGGGGGTAACTGATTCCAATAGGAGTTACGTCTGGGGAGACATACTTAGGATTGCTCTGTTACATGTGTCACAGGAGCGTGCCATCAGTAATCACACAGTTCAAAGTTGGAGCTAACTCTTTATTAGCAAAACCACAGTTTCCACAGATGTCGTTTAGTATCAGACCAATGAGCAGAGCAGCTCATTCCTGGTGATCTTATTCCACCTAAAATGAAATAAAATAGTTCCAGGTCAAAGGAATATTACTAAACAATTTATTCCCTTTATATATTTCCCAGCAGCCTCTCATTGCTCGGGAATTATAAGATAGAAAGAAGAATCAATAAAATTTTGAAATCAATGGTTATAATTAGTGCAGTTTTGAAGGGCCATCTTGATTGAACTGGTGTCCAATTGTATCCAAACACAGATGAAAACCTTCTCCCTGATCTCAGAAACGACGCTGCAAACTTTGGTTACAGTATCTTAAGAGGTGTACAAATGCATAGCAAACACACAAACAATTTCCTAAATATAGATATAGATTAACACCTTTCAACTCATTTGTTTCCCAAGGATGCTTAAATGACACTTCTCCAACTTACAAATAAATTAAAACTCGAGTTGTTATCTTCTCTGTTGTGCTTGTGCGGCTGTTTCCAGAAAAAGCCATAACATTAAGTTCTGCCCTTTAAGTAGATAGATATTCAAAACTCTACATTTTTAAAAGCAAAGAGGCAATAATATTATATTCCATTTTTCATTCTGCTGTTTCAGACAGCTCTCTTGGAGAAGTTTTGGGACGACACGTGTGTTTTAAAGCAGTCAGATAAAATCACCCACAATTTCAAAAAACCAAGAACTAAACTTGGGAATAAAGTATGTCTACTGCGAAAAGAAAATGAACAATCTTGGCTCATCTAATTTTGAAGAGCCGGTACATTCAAAAAAAATATTAATAAACATATCATTGAAGACCATCAACATTGTCTTTTGTTGAGTGGATGCATGAAAGAGTTTGCACTGTGAATTTCTGAGCATTTTTTTGTGTTCAGAAAATCTCCATGTAAAACCAAACTCTAATCTGCCTTTTAAAGTGGAAGAGAAAAATTGCCCTTCAGTTTAATGGCTACCTTCAGACATCTTTCAGGCGGAAAGATTCCCCCTCCCCAATTTTTAAAACTCTTTTGTAAGTAACTTTTAAAAATATGCTCCAAACACTGAATCTAAAATAAAAGGATGTAAATGGAGTTTAGAGTCTTGTGCTAAATGAGACACTTTACATTTGAAAATGTGTTCCCCATTGGCTTTAAGAGTGAGGAAAATGTTTCAGGAGAGAATGAAGTATAAATTGATCCACAACATTTTCAGGAGAACTCAAATTTAACTGAAACTGGGAATAATAAAAAAAAGGAAAAGGAAAATCTTTGGCAGGCTTCAAATGTTATGCCATTCAGTACAGAATGCTTTCAAATTAATGGAAAGAATAATTTTGCATTCAAGTGCTGCACTTTGGGAAGTAATAAAGGTTTAACGTGTTTATTTAAGACACAGAGAGTCACGGAGCAGCAAACCCAAACCTGTAAAGGGAACATTAAACTAATGCTATTTGAATGCCCAGCCAGCTATTACACTGTCCTAGTAATATTCCCATTTTTTCCCAACAGGGTGATCAGAGGCAAATAGAGGCAGGGATCTTTGGATTAGTATCCTGAGTTGACCTTCAAAACTGGCCCAAGTTCACCCAGTCAGCTTTTTATCTGAACCAAGATTGCAGATTTTTTAAAATTCTTTAAATTGTTGTTTTTGACAGTCTTTTAATCATACTGTTTTATTCTCTTTGTAAACCTTTTTGGGGTTGTGTGTGTGTGTGTGTGTGTGTTTTTACAACCGAGCAGTGAATAAATTTTATGAAATGAATGAATGAATGTTGAACTTTCTACTGCCTCACCCATATGCTCTGAGTTGGTAGAACCTGTAGTTGTTCCTGCTATTACATTAAAGCTAATAAACCTTATGCCCTGGGGACAATCATGGCAAAGTGTTGGTAACTACTACATACCTGCAGTTCATATAACAATAGTTTATTTATCATTGTACCTGAGCACCACTTTCCCTGGCCAAGCTACTTCTGACTTGCTGGCAGACTGCCATCCATACACTTCTCTGAGGTCCCTTTTCTGCTTCTGGACGGTCTCTGTTGCTCCTTGTCCCTCAGTTTCTCTAGTCCAGGTTATGTTCTCCCCCTCTCTCACATGCACAATGTTCTCCTGTGGCTTGAAATGGGTGACTGGTGTTGTCTATACCTCTCAACCACACTTAACAACACGCCATTATAGCCCATCCAAGGACTCCACTCTGACCATACAAGCTCATCCTCTTAGTTTTCTCCTCTCTGTTATATATCAAATATATTATATTTTGGGTCCCTTCCAAATAGTAGTAAGTCCCAAACCTGCTTAACCCCAGAAATAACTTGAGGTTATTTCTGTGGGGATCTAATGTATATTTCCAGCCTTCCCTCTCCCGAAGAGGATAACATTATTAGTAGTAGAATTAGAATTAGAATTTATATACTGCCCTATACCCACAGGTCTCAGGGCAGCTCACAGGATAAAATCAGAATATAAAACCACAAAGTACACAATCAAAATAACAACAATAACAACAACCCAAAAACCACCACCCAGGACATTTTAAAAGGGCATAGGATGTCAATCAAATCAACCAAAGTCCTGGTTAAAGAGGAATGTTTTTGCCAGGCACCTAATCTTTGTGCAATAACACAATCTGTTCTATAAGGGACATAGGCAAAACCATTGAGATATGGCCAGTGCTTTTAATAAAAAATGTTTAGGGGTACTTTCATTTTTACTCAAGAAAATTACCATTTTATAGTTCAAATCAGGGAAAATAAATACAGTAAATGAACAAAAGTACAAAGATTCACAAAACGTTTAGGGGTATGCATACCCCTGTGTGTTGTTATTGTCCATTTTGAAGGAAATCAGCCCTGAGTGCTCACTGGAAGGACAGATCCTGAAGCTGAGGCCACCTCATGAGAAGAGAAGACTCTCTGGAAAAGACTCTGGTGTTGGGTAAGATTGAGGGCACAAGGAGACGGGGATGACAGTGGACGAGATGATTGGACAGTGTTATAGAAGCAACCAACATGAATTTGGAGGTGGGCATGCGTCTGAATACCAATTACTGGATATCACGTTTTTGGGAGTGATGTGCATCATGTGCTGCTTGTGGGATTCCTACGGGCATCTGATTGGCTACTGTGAGAAGAGAACATTGGAACAGGTGAAACTTTGATCTGGTCTAGCTGAGCTCTTCTTGTGTTCTTAATTGGCCTGAGTAGTGATGAACCATGCATAGACAATAAGGTGCCCTCTAGTTACATTGGATGGACTACAATTCCGATCAACTCCAGTTTGCATGACCAATGGTCAAGGATGATGGGAGTTGTAATCCACAATATCTGGAGGGCACTATGTTGCCTTCCTCTGAGATAGGCAAATCAGTCTATTTCTGCTCCATGCCATTTTGGCATGCTTTAATTCTATTCCAGTCCATTTCTGCATTCAACTCTGTGGTATTGTTTTAATTTCTAACCCTTGCAAAATACATATTTGAGTATGTTTCCAAGTTTGAGGAATTCTTCTGTAGGAAAACATACAGAAGATGCACACTGGGTGAACGTTTTCATTGAACTATATATCACAACCCCAAGATCTCTTTCCAGATCAGCCCCTGTTCATCTTTCACTGGTGCTCTTTAAAAACATGCAGCTGCCTGCTTTAGTATTTAGACTTGTTTTCTTTCCAAATTCATGAATGTACTGCCGAATATATACGATGTGGAGTGATGCAACTCTTCAAGAGATACTTCCCAGAATATTGTCTTTCATTGTTTCCTTTCCACAGTAAAAAGAAATGACTGCCAAAAGAAAAATCTGCTTCATAGGAACACCACCCAAAAACCTCTGTGATTTAATTTTAGATACCTAAAAGCATAGGATTCTGTTGTTTACACTAGCAAAAAAAAAACACCTAAAAATAAACAGAATTCATAGAATTTTAAATGTAATGGTCCTTTAAAATGAAAATATACAGAATGATTTTGAGAGCAGGGATAACTGAGGGCTTGTCACTGTTTTGGGGTGAAATTCAATAACATAAGAGCAAATTCAGGTAACATAATTAGAGTTCACTGAAAGGTCTTGTGCAATAAACCTGTGTTCCCTCAAAATCAGACTTTTGTGATAAGTGAGGGAAATTCACTGGAAAGTGTGGGATAACACTTGTTTGATGTAGTATAATTGAACCTCCCTGCAAACAACTCAGAATGAAGCACCATTAAGTAGCTACCATTCTGTAATGTCCCTGCAAACAAATTTGGGAGACTTCTCAATAAACAGGCTGTTTGGAAGTGCCCAAAGAAGCAGAAGGCTGTTCAAGAAATAAAAAATATGTAACTTTTCAGTGTAGCAAAATATCCACTAACAGCTGTTCAAGGTCTTCATATTGGAAGGATATTCATAACTTTCCTTCTTTCTTTCTTTCTTTCTTTCTTTCTTTCTTTCTTTCTTTCTTTCTTTCTTTCTTTCTCACTCTCCAAATCCCAGTATATTGGAGTTACAATGGCAAATATAAAACTGGTCTTAAGTTAGCTTAAAATGTTTAAAAAAACGCAATTTGGAATGTCTTTAAAACATTTTTTAATGTTCTAAAACATTTTATTATTGATCGTATTGTTTTCTCTGGGCTCCTTTTAATTAATTTAGTAATAACAATAATAAATGGTTCTCTCTTGTATTATTATTTTTTTAAAGTTGTTCCCTTTACATTTCCCTTGATTGTATTGTTTAGTTTAGCATGCTTGCCAACGCGTGTGAATACTACGCCTGTGTAGTAGTAATAATAACAACCACAATCGTTTTCAAAATAATATTTTTTAAAAGTTGATTTTTAAAAAATATTGAAAGGTGTGGTGCGGCCGATCAGCATATTAATTTGCTGCTGGTCTGGGAACAAGAAAATAAATGAAAGGGAGGGAGGATTCTGTCCTACAGGCATCTATTTGGCCATGCTAGACTAGATGGGCCATGATCCTGATCCAGTAGGCTCATATTCTGCCCATATGTTCTAATGTGGTGTGTTGTTCAATAAGTGTACAAAGTGCAACAAGACTGAGTGTTTGGGGGAGGGAGGCTTATTTAATTTCATTGTGCACAGGTTGTACAATGACAATACTGTAAAGGTATTATTATTATTACTAATGTTGGTAAGTATAGCTCTGTAAACTGTAAAAGTACAGCTCCCAATGTGTACTTTTAAATGTGTTTTAAATGTATGATGCGGGTGTCACCCTAGGCAGGGGAAAGTTGACACCTTGCTAGAGTCCCTTTTCCTGCTCCTTCTCTGCCTAGCACCAAGAAGTCTTTAATTTGGACTCCCTGCACAGATGCAGCCTGCTTTTTGGGATTATTGCAATCGATCCCCCACTGTGCCGCTCCTGGCTGCTGTGCCCCCACCTGGCAGCTAATGGGATGGAAGGGTCTTGGCCCCAGACGGTGTACTCGCACCCTGCTGCAGCTCAGCCGCAGGCAGGGGAAAAAACACATCCCCAGATATGAAACACTGTCAACTAGGCTGAAGATATTGACGTGGTTTTAAAAATTAAATAAAGCTAAAACGAATTGGCGGGACGCGGGTGGCGCTGTGGGTAAAAGCCTCAGCGTCTAGGGCTTGCCGATCGAAAGGTCGGCGGTTCGAATCCCCGCGGCGGGGTGCGCTCCCGTTGTTCGGTCCCAGCGACTAGCAGTTTGAAAGCACTCCCGGGTGCAAGTAGATAAATAGGAACCACTTACTAGCGGGAAGGTAAACGGCATTTCCGTGTGCGGCTCTGGCTCGCCAGAGCAGCTTCGTCACGCTGGCCACGTGACCCGGAAGTGTCTCCGGACAGCGCTGGCCCCCGGCCTCTTGAGTGAGATGGGCGCACAACCCTAGAGTCTGTCAAGACTGGCCCGTACGGGCAGGGGTACCTTTACCTTTACCTTAAAACAAATTGGAGGAGGAAATCAAATTTCCATGCAAAACTATTTCTTGTCATACTCATCTCTCCTCTTGCAATGCATGCAGGAGTTAAGGAGGGCAGATCTTTTAGGACTCAAGCCCGTGACAGGATTGGAAATAGTTAGCTGAGGGCGGTGTCAGGCAGGGGTCTACCCCATCTTTGAAGGGAACTGGACAAACAGCCACAAATCCCTTCTTGTGGGTCATATGATGGCCCCTAATCCCTTTCAGGGGACATGGGTGACGCTGTGGGTTAAACCACAGAGCCTAGAAGGTCGGCGATTCAAATCCCCACGACGGGGTGAGCTCCTGTTGTTCGGTCCCAGCTCCTGCCAACCTAGCAGTTCGAAAGCACATTAAAGTGCAAGTAGATAAATAGATAGCGCTCCAGCGGAAAGGTAAACAGTGTTTCCGTGCGCTGCTCTGGTTCACCAGAAGTGGCTTAGTCATGCTGGCCACATGACCCGGAAGCTGTACACCGTCTCCCTCAGCCAATAAAGCGAGATGAGCCCTGCAACCCCAGAGTCGGCCACGACTGGACCTAATGGTCAGGGGTCCCTTTACCTTTACCTTAATCCCTATCAGGAGTGGGGCACTTCAGGGCCAGGGGCCCATTACGGCCCTCCAATCCTCTCTTTCTGGCCCTCAGGATTTTTCCCAGGGCCGACCCTTCCCCAGCCTCCCTTCCTCCTACCTCTGCTTTGAACACTCCTCAAATGTTTTTGCCTTGCTTGGAATGTTCCTTCAACCCATAATGCCCCTTGCTCCCCTGAATGGATAGAGAGGTGTGCAACAGTACGTAGAAACAAGCCTAACGCACAACAAGTAAAATTTGCATTCATTGCCCCACCTACTTTTGCTTGCGGCACAGCCCACTAACATGTCGCCCACAGCAGGGACATTTTAGTGCAAATCTCATATTTGAATACAATCTTGCCCAACATAGGCCTTTTTACAAAACATATTTGACTAACATTAATATTTCCCTCCTGAACACAAATCATTGTTGCCTATTACTTTCCTTAATATATGCTTTTCTAATATATCCTTTACTTATGTATATGTGTTTTTGTACACATTACTTGACTGGAGAATTTCGCAATAATAATAATGATAATTTATTATTTCTACTCTGCCCATCTGGCTGGGTTTCCCCAGCCACTCTGTGTGGCTTTCAACAGAACATTAAAAACAGAATAAAACTTCAAACATTAAAAACTTCCCTAAACAGGGCTGCCTTCAGATGTCTTCTAAAAGTCGGGTAGTTGTTTATTTCCTTGCACTGTGAAATTCGGAGAAAGCTTCACTTCTCCAAATAATGTATTAGTTTCAACTGTCATATTATTTCGGAGATTATGAATTAGGTAAGTTCACCTTTAAATGTGCATTTACCCAACTTTTTCATCAATCCCTGCCAACTTCACAACCCCATACCCGGGCTGCAACTGTGTGTGTGTGTAAATTTCAGCTCATTTTTCTTTCAGGGGCCGAAGAAACCCCAGAAAATTCCAGAGGTGAAGTCTTAGAGACAGATAGCAGCTTCCACCCCCTTCCCTTTTCAAAACCTTGATCTGTTCTTACGTTCACCATAGGTGGCAGAGTTATAATTGACAGCCATCTCCTAGCAGCCATCAGTCCCTGGCTTGATATAAGGTAGCTTCCTAAGTTCCTATGGAGGCACGCATGAGTAGACATGCCCATTCTAAACATGTTAGTTAAAGCTGCTCCTCATACAATTTGTGGTCACTTGGTCCTGGCGAAAGCAGGAGAGCAGCTCAGGCCTGCGGTGAATGGGTACGGATGGAGGAAGGTGGGCAAGGGGAAACCCTGGTGCTCTCCGCAGGTGTCAGAGGGGATTCGCCCGCCATGGGCTGTGTTGGCCAGCCAGGCTCCCCCCAGCACGGCCCTGCTTGGCTCCAGTGGGGGGTGGGGAAGAGGCTCCAGTGGCTTCAGCGGTTTGCCTGCCCCGGGTACCGGCAACCCACACTACGCCACTGGTATTCAGAAGTTCAAGAAACGCTGATATAAACATATCTGCAGCGTCTGTACCAAATGCAAATTTTAATAAAATCTTTAGCGCATATCTATCAGTGTATACTGTTTAAATACAGCATATACACATATAAATTAATACTTTGATGTATTTAGTATTTTCAGCTAATTATACCTCGCAGTCTCGTGTTAATTCCCATTTGAAGCATTTGGCTGTATTCCTCCTAATTCATTTATATTAATGAGGGGAGGATCCTCTGAGCAATAATCAGTTAAAAATCATGACAAGCTTTGTTAATAAATACCAGATTGGTATATGATACTATGTTGGCTGCTTGTCCTTAATTAGAAGGCTCTGAAAGAAAAACCAAGAGGGAAATGCTCATAAATTTTTTCTTTTAAAGTCTAACTGCTCTCTTTCTGGTATTTGCATCTTTGAAACGGAGAGAAAAATTGAGACTTTGAAATGCATTAATTTCCCCCATACTTAAAACAGCTTATCATTAATTAAGATATAGATCTGATAACTGCTTTTTCTTTTCACCAAGCTAGTATATAGGGGGGAGAAATCCAACAAAACCATGGGAATAATGTTAAGCAGGAGGTAATTGAAATACGGCGTTTAAACGGGATGGGGGATTATGAGTTGGGCATGTCCTATGAAGCAGAGAGGAGACAGGATAGTTGCAGGAACACATCATGTTGGGATTTTGAAATTTTCATGTTTCATGTCATTGGGTTGTATTTAGCATCAGGGCAAGCAGAAGAGGGATGTGCAGTCAAGCTTTCCTTTCTCTTCCAAAAAAAAAATCTCTTCAGAGCTGACAAGCCCACTTGAATTTCTGCAGACTGTTTTGTAGGTCACCAAAAGCAAAATGCTGTGTATTCGGCCAATGGTGAAAACTGTGCAATGAAGATACAACAGCAACACCAACTTATTTATTTATATAGCACCGATTTGACTGAGTTGCCCAGCCACTCTGGGTGGCTTCCAGCAAATTACAAAACCACAGCAAAACATCACACATTAAAAACTTCCCCGTACGGGGGCAAACCTTCAGATGTCTTCTAAAAGTCAGATAGTTGTTTATCTCCTTGACATCTGCTGGGACTACTGACTACTGAGAAGGCCCTCTGCCTGGTTCCCAGTAACTTCACTTTTTGCAATGAGGAAACTGCAAGAAGGCCCTCGGAGTTGGATCTAGACTATGGGGAGGAAGTTCCACAATTTAGAGGCTGCCTTAGAGAGCGTCTTCAACAGATCTTCTACACCCAAGGAAGTCAGTAGGGATGGAAACAAGTCTTTCAGTTATTTGGGGCCTAAGTCATTTTGAGCTTTTGAGCATTTTGAGCACCTGGAAATGAACCAGTAGCCAGTGTGGGTAATACGAGTTGTTGGGGGTGGTGGGGTCCATCTGAACTTGGCACAACTCGTGCTTAAAATTGGCAGGATGGTGCCCTCATTATTAATTGAGAGCAATGGTGGACTTGAAAAAAACATTTCAAAGATCGATTTGATAGTTTCCCTTTCAAAGTGACCCATAGTAAAGCAAGTGAGGGTGCCAATCAAATAGATTACTTTTTGTTGTTGTTGTTACATGTAAATAGCTATGGGGCTGCTTTTGATGACAGAGCAGTTGTGTGTAGTGTTGTTTAATAATGCATTCAAGCACCTGTTTGGAGAGGCTACATTCCACTATGTTCAGAAATGAAAACAGCCCTATTATCGGGGATTTCATTCATAATTCTTCTATCAGGCTCTGATTAGAGCACACGTTGAACTACAGATGAGCATTACCTAAGGCACATGGCGGTAAGTGTGGCGAATAAACCAGGCACAAACCACAAAGCTACCTTTAACTTTTGCAAAACAGCAAGCATGAATTGATTAAAATGTGCATTCCGCTAATGTAATGGCTGGTCTCAGTATAGAAATTAATTAATGCTAATAGTACACAATCAAAACCGCCTTAACAAAAAGAAAGGAAGAAAGATATCTTATAGGGGCATTAAATAAAACGCTCATCTTTTTAATGCATTTGACTGAACTACTGAGACTAAAAGCTTTGCTTTCCCCCATGCAAATGTGGAAGGGTTGGGGTGGGTGGGTGAAATAACAGTCTGTGGTTATTTTATTGCAAACTCCCAAAGCCATTTGCTTTAGGAATCCTTGTTAACCTGAGCTTGGTCCCAGTGCCATGTGTGAGGTTGTACTATTAGTTACTACAGATTGAGGTGGTAGCCCTGGGAATCCAGGCCAATAAAATATGCAGATTGAGCGGGAGAGCCAGCAAAGAGATAACTATATAAAAAGGCGGGGAGAAAGGGCACTGCATTTAAAGAGGTAGCTCTGGTATTTTCTGGGCTTGCTGTTGGCTCAGAAGCCACAGTGTGCAGGCTCGTAAAAACATTCCTGCTAGCTTTCTCCTCGTCCTGTATACCAGATGTGGGGAACCTTTGGCCCTCCAGATGCTACTAAACTATAACTCCCATCAGCAAACACGGTCAGTTTATAGGGATGATAATACAATTAACTGCATTCGTTTCAGCTGTAGTGGATAGCAAGACAAACGGCATAAGCTTCAGCGGAAGCCGAACTGTAGCAGAATGGAAACAGCGGTGGTTGTGACAACCACAAGGATGAAAACCACTGCCTCTTTATGTCTTTATTCTAGCTCTCAGCTTTCCTGCGTTTGCTTGTGGAAGTCTCATAAATTTCCATTGGTGAACCAATGATGGTGTCATCACCAAGGGGCTGTCACATGAAATCCAAGGGGCAATGCTAACCCTGAAGTTAGTTCATGAAGAACTCCTGTATTTATGAATGGGATACTTCACCAATCTAATCAGGTCTTCAACCAGTAGCTTTAAAATGTGGTGGAAGATTTCAGATTAACCATATTGCAGGTAAATGGTAAAGGCTTCCCTTTTGATTTGTATTCAATAAATGTTTATGATTACATGAAATTTAAATAATAAATTGTTTTATAGATGCAAATTAATTTAGAATATAAGTTTTGTTGTTGTTTTTAAAAAACATCCCTGTGTGTGCCTCTGACTGACTGCTGTTTCTAAGCATCCCAGACCCTATAAACAGCTATCCTGGGTTTGAAAATGTTAGCAAGGGACCAATTTTGTTATGCACTGAAGTTTTCTGCCATGATGCCATCATCTAGTGGCCAGCAGGGCAGGTAATACATTTAATTCAGCATCATCTCTCTAGCCTGCAGAGCCAACTCCAGAAAAAATGGTGTGTTGATGACACTCAGCTCAGTTTCTCATTATCAGATTAAGTCATGCTGGTACTGGTCCTGTGCGCGATGGGCCTGATCCTGCAAGGATCTTCTTGTGTTATGATGAAGGTAGCAGTGGACTGAATTCTAGGGTTTAAAACAAATAAAATTGATTTATATAGCAGAGTTAATAGCTCGGAAGCTGGATCTGTCCAGTCTCTCCACCACCTGTTCTGTCTTTTTCACTAATATTGCATAAAGCGTGTTCTCCCTCATGGAGATCACGTGCTGCGTTAGGGGCTAACAAGACACCCCACTGTTGCTGGGTGGGAAAGAGATTGGCCACCATTACCACTGACTGAGCTCTTCTTTTTGCTGGGGAGATTTATATGTTGCCATTTTGTGACTGACAGCCATAGCCTTTAAATACCCTGCGCACAGCGTTGAGCTTCCTCTTTTCGCTGCGCACATCAGATCAGCCACCCTCCCTCCCTATTTTCAGGTTGTTCACTTGACCTTGCTATGCATGTCATGGGGTTGTCTGCTCTTGGAGCAGGAGCCTGGTAGGAATTTTGTCCATTTGGCTGACTGGCTGGTGCCATTTGGTTTTTGTCTACTGCGTAGCAAATCATCACAACTTGTAAGGTTGCAGTTAGACATTGGTTTTATGAATTGGTTGGTGGAAGGGTATGGATTGGCTGTGCATGCCCCTTCAAATGCTGCTGCTGCAAGGGCATTCCATTAAAGGGATCCAGGGGCTCACCATGCTTTTGTCTGAACCCCTGTCAAGGGGCTAGGGCCACACAAGAGCCCCAGGGAGCATTTGGGGTGAGGTGAGGGCATGGTACCCAGCTCCATCTCTCTCCCCAAATGTTTTCCCTTACTGACTTCGTGGGCGTGCGAATGTCAGTCTGTCCCTGTGCGGGGTCAGATAGTCGCAACCAGTGCCTAAGCAACCACTCACATTTCTTGTAATTTTAATAAAGTTGTGGCCAAAACTATGCCAAAAGCCTTAAACTAAAATCAAGTGTCAATTGTGTTTTATTTGGGGGAGGGTGGGGGTCTTGTGGACCTCGACATGCAAAAAGGGATATAAAATTAATAGAAATTACATAATAATTATGAAGGAAGCAATCCTCTTCACTAGAAGCTGACATGGAGCAGTAAATTAACCAGGCATAAAGTTATACCAGATACAAACAGAATTCTGCAGTGGGGCTGCTGTTGCTGCTGCTGAACCTAAGACTAGCAGAGGCAAAACAGGCCTTTTAAATAGAGTTTTATGCCAGATCGCCAGGTCACATGACTGAGTTGAATGGGTTTACAATCCAGGTTAATACCCTCCCTTCTGGTTCTGCCTCCAGTTGTATTATGTCGATATGATACGATACAATATGATACGATAATCTTTACTGTCATTGTCCCATACAGAACAACGAAATTGAAAAATCTACATCAGACATTCAAAAACCAACAAGCCTGCTATCCCAGCTATCCCAGCCTGGTTAGCCTCCTAAAAACTGATATCCCATAATTAAATACAATATACTCCCACAGAGACTACCTTACACTGCGTTTAGAACCAAGATCGCATTTGAATAGAAACTGTTTCTCAGGCGGATAGTCCTATTCTTTATAACCCTGTACCTTCTTCCAGAAGGCAGAAGCTGAAAGAGATCATTTCCGGGTTGCACGCAATCCTGCACTATCACTGCAGCTTTCTTATGACACCTGGAAGCGTAGATTTGATCCAAGGTGGGAAGAGAGCACCCAATTATTTTCTCCACAGTCTTTACAACCCTTTAGTGTTTTCATTTTGTATTTTTATGCTGGCAACAGCCCTGTGATCTTCAGATGAAGGGCAGTATACAAAATTAATAATTAAGAATAAACACATAATAAATGAAAAATAGTTTGCTGATTTCTCAGATATGTAATCCTAACCCTGTTTACTAGAGAGGAAGCTCATAGAATTCAATAGAATTTACTGCTGGGTAGAGATGAGTTGCACTGCTACACTCTACCTGCCAGGTACAGTATAGGCATTTCATTTTCAGCTGATGGGGGGACGACTCTTGACCCCACATTCCTAGTGACTAGCCAACTATATTTCTACTATCCCCACAAAGTATGGTGTAAAATGAAATTTCAGGATCACAGTAAAAAAATAGATGAAACCCAATGGTATCCTGTCTACTTACCAGTGGAACAATACAATACAATACAAATCTTTATTACGGTCATAGACCAGCATAAAAGGGTGGGATACAGTCATTTAAAATCTGGAAAGTGTTTTGGAAAGCTAAAAGGTATTAAAACAGAAGGTGAATATAAAAGTCTATAAGAATTTAGAAGAATCTAAAAGAAGGGATAGGAGCATTGGGCGGGTGTGGAAGAGCATAAAAGGTTGATATATAAAAGACTTTAACTATCAATTTACAGAGCACTCTGATATGTTCATTAAATCTGGTTTGTGGCACAGGTCGTCCTCCCACGAATTTTGAGAACTGCTGTGCAGAATCTAAGAACATTGTATGTTGTAGCAGGATTGGTATCTGAGAGCAGCAGGGAGGTGCAGAATTGCCCTATGCTCCCTGGGTACTTATGAAGTATTGGGGAAATTGGGCTAAATCAGTGGAACAGACTCTCTTGGACACTGTGCACCTCCATAAATCTGCTTCAGAGGGTTGGGGGACATGACAGACTGAAGGGGAGAGGAGAACAAGGCTAAGTTCTGTTTCATGAGGAGAAGTCACGCAGTGCAAAGAAAGCAGATTTAAAAAAGAAAGAACTTTTACATAAGAAAATGGAGCTTGGGTACATATTTTCAAAAGTCTGTTTTGAATTTCAGCACAAGGAAATAAGTGAGGAAGAACATTCTTCTTCTTCTTCTTCTTCTTCTTCTTCTTCTTCTTCTTCTTCTTCTTCTTCTTCTCCTTCTTCTTCTTCTTCTTCTTCTTCTTCTTCTTCTTCTTCTTCTTCTTCTTCTTCTTCTTCTTCGGCTTCTGCTTTTTCTTCCTCTTCTTCTTCAGCGATCACTCATAGCCAAGATTGTCTTCCATAAACATGGTTTTAACAATGAGTCCGTAAGTGACTGTGGAGGCCAAATTCTGGATCCACACGTCCTTCCACAGTGGGGACGTAGGTTTCCGGGCAGGTGTTGATCATGGTGAGGGTTTGCCAAGCGTGCCTTCCTCTTAGCACGTTTCTCCCTTGCGTCATGAGTTTGAGTGTCTTCAAAACCCATGACACCTTTGGTAAAGGCTGTTCTCCAACTGGAGCGCTCGCAGGCAAGTTTCCCCAATTGTTGGTGTTTATTCTACATTTTTTAAAATTTACCTTGAGACAGTCTTTAAATCTCTTTTGTTGACCACCTTCCATTTGTTACACTTTCCATTTTTATGCATGGCATCCATCTGACTTGTTCTGTGAACACAAGGATTTCCACTTGTGGAATAGAATTTCCCCTCCCTCCTCTCCTTCCCACGTGCTCCCTTAACTTGTTCTGGGTTCCTCTCCAACCTTCCAGATTTTGGGGTAGAGAGGAGATGGGGGAAAGTTCCCTTGCACAAGCAGAAATCCTGGCACTGATGGAATGAGTTAGTCGGATACTGCCCCAACACTTCAGCTGCCAGGAGCTTGGAATATGGGGATAGTTCTCAAGCATAGGGGATTCTAGTAGGGAGCCATGTTGGTCTGACACAGACAAAATAAATAAATAAATAAATAAATAAATAAATAAATAAATGCGTTCAGTAGCATCTTAGAGACCAACTAAGCTAGTTCTGGATATAAGCTTTCGTGTGCATGCTTATACAGTGGTACCTCAGGTTACATATGCTTCAGGTTACATACGCTTCAGGTTACAGACTCTGCTAACCCAGAAATATTACCTTGGTTAAGAACTTTGCTTCAGGATGAGAACAGAAATTGTGAGGTGGCAGCGCAGCGGCAGCGGGAGGCCCCATTAGCTAAAGTGGTCTTCAGGTTAAGAACAGTTTCAGGTTAAGAACGGACCTCCAGAACGAATTAAGTTCTTAACCTGAGGTACCACTGTATAGTCATACCTTGGGTTGAAGTAGCTTCGGGATGAATATTTTTGGGTTGCCCTCCGCGTCGACCCAGAAGTAACAGAGCGCGTTACTTCTGGGTTTTGCAGCTCGCGCATGCACAAACGCTCAAAATGACATCACACGCATGCGCAGAAGTGGCAAAACGCAACCCGTGCATGTGCAGATGCGCAGTCGTGTGTTACGTTCGCTTCAGGATGCGAACGGGGCTCCGGAACGGATCCCGTTTGCATCCAGAGGTACCACTGTACCCAAAACTGACTTAGTCAGTCTCTGAGGTGCTACTGGGCCAGTAAAGGGGAGTTCTGCAGTCCCCTAAGAGAGCCGTACCACTTCCTTCCCTGCCCGTTTGCATCAGTGCCAAAGCATGCTTTCTGGCATGGAAACTCTCATAGTTCTATGATTCCTGGTAGGAGTCCTGAAACCAGCGAAGGACCGTTTAACCTGTTTTGAGTGCAATTGCAGGAATGAGCAATGACTGAAAATGCTCGCCGTAAGGTATTTCCCTAGGATACATATAGATTTGCCCTGTTGTTAGCCTTGGGACAAATTGTTCTGCTATCCTCCATCACAGAAGCCAAGCGACTATAATGGAGGCCACCAGACTGGCAAAATGGAAGAGAGCTTTGCAAACTAGAGGGGAGAGCATGTCAAAAAATAAAATAAAATAAATCTCCTAAAGACCATATGTGAAACTGCTCACGTACATACAAATAGGTGAAAAATCCGTTTCGGCTTTATTTACCTGAGAATGAATTTCAGTTTGAAGAGGCCTTTATGTCGTTTCAGGCAGAGCACCTAAGATATAAGCAATTTTCAACAAGAGTACTACACATTTGTCTTTATAACAATTTGTATGTAACAGCTTTTATGCAAATGACAGTAAAGTGGCACCTTTTTTTCTAAATTGGACATTTTTATGGTTATAATTTTCTTCTGTAATAACAGCAAAAAATGGCTGTCCCAGTGGAGTTGAGCGTTTCATCTCTAGTGCTGTTTTGTGAAGTTGGAATGACAAGGTTCTTTCATCGACACACAGGATGGCAAAAAGTGGTGCGCCCCCCCCCTTCCTTTTTGTCAGACCCATCTGAGGTATGGGAAGTAGTTACACTTAGAAGTTTTGGAGTCCCCTGACACCATCCATTCTTTCCTGAAATAATTTTCTCCATTTCTTTCCCCACCTTCCCCCTTACTCTGAAAGAATATCATATTATATCATTAGTTTTAGCAGTTGTCTCTTACAGTGCTCTTTGGCACTATATGCTCTTGTTCTCCAGAAGCCAAATGAGAGCTGTTACACTGGTGCATCTAATGGACTGCAGCGCAGCAAAATGTAGGTATCCCATGCACAAAACATTAGGATATTAAACCAAACAAAATAGGGAAGTTAATGCTCCTTAATACGCCCAGAATAAAATTATTATTATTATTATACTCACCAAATGTTCATAATTATTCCAACTTATCGATTAAGTTAGTGCTCTAGAATAACCTGCAGATCTACAGCAAAAAAACCCCAGCAATGATAAGCAGAGCATTTGCAAATCTTGCATTACATTTGATATTGATGTTCATGAAATACAATTAGTATGAAATACAATTAGTATTTTGCCAAATTTTCATATTGCAGTGTGACCGTTATATTTTATTTTATTTATTTTAATTACAAATGTGACCCCCCCCCCAACCTTTTCACTATGGTCCACAAAGTGCTTTTCAGTATTAAGATTTAAAACACTTATAATGCAAATGTAAAAAAACAAAACAAAAAAACAAATTGGTAGGGATGGAGGAGAATTTATTTTGCTCTTCATGGTAAAGCAAACAGGTGTAGTTTGTTTTGCTCAGACCTACGGTATATGTATGCAATTAGCAATCGTATTACACACTTCTGTGAATTTTGCACCAAGTTTATGGGTGCAGATATTGACAGGGAGGTCAGGAGGCCACCTGAGCCCCTGGTGATGGTGTTGAATCCAGGAGCACCCACAAGCTTCAGACCTGCTCCTTCCAAGGTGTGGAGTACCTTTGAGACTCTCCTGATGTTGCTGGATGACAACTGCCAATTGCCATGGACCAATGGTCTGACTGGATAAAATAATAATAATAATAATAATAATAATAATAATAATAATAACAACAACAACAACAACAACAACAACAATAATTTTTATTTATACCCCGCCCTCCCCAGCCAAGGCCGGGCTCAGGGTGGCTAACAAGCAATAATAAAAACAAGTTGAATGATTGCAACTTAAAAACAAAATTAAAATACAACATTAAAATATTGAAACATTAAAATATTAAAATGTAGCCTCATCGCAGGAGGAGAAAGGAAAAGAAAAAAAAAGAGGGGGAGGGAATCAAATTGGCTCCAAGCTAAAGGTCAGGCAGAACAACTCTGTCTTACAGGCCCTGTGGAAAAAAATCAGATCCTGCAGGGCCCTGGTCTTATGAGGCAGAGCGTTCCACCAGTGTTGAAAAGGCCCTGGCTCCGGTTGAAGCTAATCTAACTTCCTTAGGGCCCGGGACCACTAGGGTGTTGCTATTTATGGACCTTGAGGCTCTCTGTGGGGCATACCGGGAGAGGCAGTCCTGTAGGTACGAGGGTCCTAGGCCGTGAAGGGCTTTAAAGGTCAAGATCAGCACCTTAAATCTGACCCTGTACTCCACCGGGAGCCAGTGCAGCTGGAAAAGCACTGGGTGAATATGCTCCCATGGCAGAGAGGAGCCTCGCTGCAGCATTCTGCACCCACTGGAGTTTCTGGGTCAGCTTCAAGGGCAGCCCCACATAGAGCGCATTACAGTAGTCAAGCCTGGAGGTGACCGTCGCATGGATTACTGTGGCCAGGTCGGGGCGGGAAAGGTAAGGGACCAACTGCAGTCCCTAAAGGCAGTTTCCTGTGGTGTTGGCTAGTAGCGTCAGTCCCAGTGAGCTCTCTGTGGGCTTGTGGGCCTCAACATTTGGCCAACCATGCTGTGTGCTGAATGTGCTGATGCTGCACCAGAATGTGACCACTTGAGTCTACCAGGCTCCAGCCCTCCTGCCCCCTCAGCGCCTCGTTCTATATGCATAAAGGACCCCTAATAGTCATTCCCATTGGAAACATTCAGGTAGAACTTTCATATCACCTTACATCATTTTGGACACATTCACATGTGGGTTACCAAGGCAAAAAAGCAAAAGAATAAGAAATCAATGACTCAAATGCATCTGCAAGCTGGCTCTTCGACTCGTTTTGCTCTTCTTCCTGTTTTAATTCCTACTTAAACAACCACACTACTTAGCTCATTACTCTGCTTGAGTGGCACTCTTTGTATCTAATGGTTTATTTGGCTTGCCATCCCTATGGGATCCATAATTAACAAACTATGTATTCAATGTTAATTCAGAAAAATACCATACAGTAAGCCCAGGTTAGTAGAATTCTGCATTGATTCTCCCTGAAGTTTTGTGATAGAGCAAGCTGACAGAAAGCCTGTGGATTTCAGCTGGAAAATACTGTTTTTATTTTAACTCTTCTGAGGGGGTCTATTTGGGATGTTGTCTTTGTCTTATGTATACGTTTTATCTCTCTTATCTGGAAAAGAATGATGTTTGGATAATATACACAGGGATCTCATCTTCAGCCAATTATGCATACCCTCAAGTAGGGTTGCCGTATTTCAAAAAGGGGAAATCTGGAAAAAAGCTGGCAACTTTTTGGCAATGTTGCTGTTGAGCTTTTCTTTAGTTTTAGTTTTGCTTTCTCAGACATTTAAGTGGTAATGTTCAGAAAATTCCAGACGTATGGCAATTCTACCTCAAGCCTAGGTGAGAGCGTAAGAGGATCCAGCCAATATGATCAAGGAAGGGGATGGAAACATCTGACCTTTAAAGCCCTAAATGGCCTCGGCCCAGTATACCTGAAAGAGCGTCTGCAAACCCATTGTTCAGCCCAGACACTGAGGTCCAGCTCCGAGGGCTTTCTGGCAGTTCCCTCCCTGCAAGAAGTGAGGTTACAGGGAACCAGGCAGAGTGTCTTCTTGGTAGTGGCACCTGCCCTGTGGAACACCCTCCCATCAGATGTCAAGGAAATAAAGATCTATCTGACTTTTAGAAGACACTTGAAGGCAGCCCTGTTTAGGGAAGGTTTTATGTTTGATGTTTTATCGCATTTTTAATATTCTGTTGGGAGCCGCCCAGAGTGGCTGGGTAAACCCAGCTATAAGGGTGGGGTATAAATAAATTATCATCAACAACAACAACATCATCATCATCATCTTCCTTACAAGGAAAGGTTGCAGTATTTAGGACATCCAGTTCAGCCAATTGTTGGAAGAGGAAGATAAAAGAAAGTACTTATTTGCCCAGTGCATAGTTAAACTATGGAATTCGCTCCCATAGGAGACATCCACTTGGATGGTTTTAAAATAACAATAATATTTTTATTATTTATAACCGGCCCATCTGGCTGGGTTTCCAGGATTGGACATATTCATAGGTCTACTCCAGTGGTGAATTTCTTACGTTGTTTCTCTTGTTTGGAGATGGTGGTGCTCATCATCCATTTTCACTCAGCTCTTGTATGAACAGTCCGTCCTTCCTCAAAACATTGCTGTTTCTGTCACCCTGGCACATATTGTGCTCCGTTAATTATGAAAATCACATGGTGATTACAAACTTTATGTGCAAATAAAAGCACAAGGGAAACAAACCAAACACTCCTAGGCAAGGCGGCAGCCGGGTGGGGGTTTGGTTCCTGGATCTTTGAAGGCAAACTACCATTTTTCATAGCAACTTTGCTCCTTAGCTTCATTTGTTTTCTATTAAAAGTATTTCAGCCAAAAGGAGAGCAAATATCATCTATCATATAGACTTTTCATTCACACAGTGCTTCACGGTCCAACTGTAAGTCTTGTTGCACAAGAAAATAATTTTAAGCTGGGGCATGTAGACCCCAAGCCAATATAATTTTACAAATTATGACCTTAGGGTGACATTTCATGGACATATCTCCAGTTAATTCTCAGCTATTCCAGCCCAGATCATTGGTATGAAATATGTTTTATAGTGTTCCATATAGTGTCCTATTTCGCAATCTACCTATGGGTTGAGACTCTGTTTTGCTTATTTTTATCAATGGTGGACCAAAGTGAACAGCTAAAGACTAGTGTTTTAACTGGATTTTGCACAAATTGAACTCTGGAGGATGTTCTGCATTAGAAATGTGGATTTCCAGATGTAAAATATTCCAGCCCCAAATTGCATTTAATATAGAAATGTGTTGTGTTGCTCTGCTTGCCCTCTTATTTCAGTATTCAGGCTGAACTTAGGATGGGAGGTGAGGCATAATGCTTCAATTGTGAAAAAAACCGTCTTTTCCACTAAGGATTGGGCACAATTTTGTCTCCTAGATCCTGTCTGACACACACCTTGCCCTGGAGTAGGCACATGGAGTCCCAGGTAACCAGTGGTGGAATGAAATAATTATCAATCAATCCATTATGTATGTTTCTCAGGGCAGTTTGCAAACATACCATAAGAACAGCTAAAAGTAGTTTTGCAAACAGTACAAATAGCAGATTCAAGTAGGTAGCCGTGTTGGTCTGACGCAGTCAAAATAAATTTAAAAATTTAAAAAAATTGTCCAGTAGCACCTTAGAGACCAACTTGTTCTGGGTATAAGCTTTCGTGTGCATGCACGCTTCTTCAGATACACTGAAACAGAAGTCACCAGACCCTTATGTATGGTGGAAGGGTGGGTGGGATTTTTCTCAGAAGGGTAGTAGGAGATGAGTGATTGATATGGTAAACCTGTTGATGACTGTTAACGACTGCAATTAGTCCTCCAGGAAAAAGCAAGGGATACTATACAGATGACCAAAAATAGCTTTAGCATATGTAATGAGACAAGAATCCAATATCTCTATTCAGAAATAGACTTGAAAGAGAAGTTGCAGAATTACAACTTATTACTAAATTGAAAACTATGGAGAGACTTGGTCACAGAGTGTTTGTTGTGGGGGAGGAAGGGAAAGGAGAATGTTAGCTGCTTTGAGACTCCTTAGGGTAGTGATAAAACGGGATATCAAATCCAAACTCCTCATCCTCAGCGAAGACACCCAGGCCGGTCCACCCCCACCGCACCCCCTTCCTCTGCCCCTTCATCCCTGCCTGCCCTTGCTAGCTGTGGCCTCAGACTTCCACACATTGTTTGGGGAGGTCTAAAGCTGGGATTTTCATGTGGTTGGCTGAATTTGCTTGGAATAACTCACTCAACCAGGAATGTCAGGATTTGATTACATTTTAAGCTCAAATTGATTATTTGCTGTATAACTCCAGGCCAGTCATTCTCAGCCTAAACTACTTAACAGGGTTGTTGTGATCATGGAGGAATATATATGCGACTCTGTAACAAATGAATACACAGGCAGCCCCCAATTTACTTGCATTCAATATGTGCACAACTGTGCATACTTGCATCACAGCAAACCTGGAAGCGACCCCAAAAGTCACAAAACGGGTGGAACAGTGCAGGGGTAGAGCCAGGTGTTTACAGGTGCCTCGGAATGTCACCGCCCCCATTAATGTGGGGAGGGGTGTACCTGAAATCCATTTTAAGCAAAATTATGACTGAAAGGCAGCGTCACAATTTTCCTTGCCACCTATTTTTCTAACAGGTGGCAAGACTCCTGCTCCTTTAACAGCTGTACAACGGGTGGAAATTCAACTGGTGAAGCATACCCCCATCATCTCTTGCGTGTGTTTGGTTTTGCTTTGCTCTTTTTATTTTAAGAAAAGGATGAATCTGTCATGCAAAACTCAAACTGTGTGACCTAACTTGCAGTCCCTTCTGCACCAAAGATATCATTTACTGTTGAGTATATTTTACTGTGTTGTTATAGATCTCTTCACTCAACCAGCTGTCTCGCATGTTCAAAAGTATTTCATCTTGTCAAACCCTTCTATTCCCCTTCCCACAGCTTTCGCAGCCAACAAGTACATGCTTAATCAATCTCATGCCACTGTCTTGAGACTTTCAAACCATGAGCCACTGCCCAACCTCCTTTCTCAAAGAGGCAGCCAACCTTGTCCTCATAAATCATGGAACAATAATGGGCTCAACCCCGAGGATCTGGCTGAGGAGATTTCATCCAATCTCCTGCCCTGCTTTACAGGAGTGTTCTTACTTTCTTAAAAAATAAATTAAAATTAAACTTTTATTTAATGTTCAGATCAAATTCCAATGAAATGCAGCCATAAGCCAAAAGGCAACTTGTTTCAAAATAAGACCTACATCAATTGGAGCACAGGACTGGTGAAGAAACACTATATAGTAAGGTCAGCCTAAATAGGCCTAACCTATAAACACAGATTATAGACGCGCTGGGGTCTAAACCACAGAGCCTAGGGCTTGCCGATCAGAAGGTCGGCGGTTCGAATCCCCACGATGGGGTGAGCTCCCATTTCTCGGTCCCTGCTCCTGCCAACCTAGCAGTTCGAAAACACATCAAAGTACAAGTAGATAAATAGGTACCACTCAGACAGGAAGGTAAATAGGATTTCTGTGCGCTGCTCGGGTTCGCCAGAAGCCGCTTAGTCATGCTGGCTACATGACCCGGAAGCTGTACGCCCGCTCCCTCAGCCAGTAAAGCAAAATGAGCGCCACAACCCCAGAGTCGGCCATGACTGGATCTAATGGTCAGGGGTCCCTTTACCTTTACCTTATAAACACAGTTGATGCAGGAGTGGAAAGTAAAGGACTGGGTCAGTCCATCCATGAGGCAGATTGATGCAGCTGCCTCAGGCGGCAGAATTCAAGGGGTCCCTCCACAGGCTCGAACTCCCTCCACTTCCACTACCAGAGAAGTGAGGCAAAGTGACTTCCAGGTTCCATCAAGATTGTGCAAGAGCCCCATGAGATTGTTTGGGGGCCTCCAGGAGATAAGGGCATCTGGTCACAGCAAAGAGCAATATATGGTCAGCTTTCTAAAAACTCCAATTATTTTGCAGACATATAGTACAGGGTATGATTTTGTTTCTCATGCTAATTCTAAACACTGAAATCACATCATATGATACGTAATTAAATAGACATTAAGTATTAGCAACCTGTCTTCCAAGTGTTTATTTTAATCACCAAAAAAGTTGTGCAAACCATAATTACTCTGTAATCATAAAAGATTTATTGCTGCAATTTTATCCCACCCTCTCTCCAAAGATCATACATAGTGCTCCTTTCTCTTTAACCTCCAACAACCCTGTGAGGTAGGTTTGGCTAGGAGATAGTAACTGACCCAAGATTATGCAGTAAACTGCTAAGAAAACAACAACTGATAAGGGATTTGAACTCAAAACCACTTATCCAACCAGTTCTCCGCCCACAATCCTTACTTGGAATGGTTAAAAAGCTATGATACTGAAAAAGAAGGTAGACTTAAGTAAGACAGGTAAGTTACTATGGGCCTCTCCACTCCCTGTGTGTTGCTCTGGGGAGTTATTCTGACCCACCAGAGCCAATTTTGGGGCACAGGGAGGACAATGGACAGGCCCCATTGCATAAGCGGATGCCCTTTCATTAACAGGACTCCTTAGAACAGGCATAGGCAACCTTCGGCCCTCCAGATTTGTTGGCCTACAACTTCCATGATGCCTAGCTAACAGGACCAGTGGTCAGGGATGATGGGAATTGTAGTCCAAAACATCTGGAGGGCCGAAGGTTTCCTATGCCTGCCTCAGAATGATGAATCCTGCTCACTGCCCTGATGTTATTTCACCCCATTCATTTCAATACAAATGGTGGGATGGTCGTGTAATCGGTTATATCTCATTTGTAGACTGAAAACAGCAACAGCAGCAAATGCCAATTGTATTGACTGGATTGCTTTTCGATCTGGGCATGGAACAAATAAGCAAGCATGGGGAATAGTCTCTAAGCAGCATACAATGAGCTCCACAAAGAAAACGAAGATAAAAATCAGTTTAAAACTGAACCATAAGAATTTCAAAAAGAATTTTAAAAGTTCTCCAGTATATGACGGACAATACCATCCCTTTCAGATTAAATGTGACACAACCTGACATTGGATCCTCATTTGGTGAATCGAAGACCTGTCCCCGATACCTCTCACACATCTGACAACACTGCTTTGTTTTCTCCATTTGAATATATATATATATATATATATATATATATATATATATATATGCAGGTTTTGGTGTCCTCGGGTGTCTTCCCGTGTAAAAGTTGGGGTGTCTAGGCGACGTTTCGAAACGTCGCCTAGACACCCCAACTTTTACACGGGAAGACACCCGAGGACACCAAAACCTGCATTCCTGTACCCGTGAAAATCTACGAAAGCATATATATATATATATATATATATATATATATTAACCTAAGACATATACAGCTGCCCACCACATTATTTCTTTGGAAATAGTTCTACATGTAATATAACTTATGTTTTAAGTTTGGGGTATTTTTTTTATTTTTTTGCCATCAATGAACTGCTTTGGATGGAGGGAGGTAAAGGCAATTCAACCTTTAAGCCCCTTTGACATTCACAAAGTGTTGCTGGAGAAGGGGAAAAAAAAGTCAGCTGGGGTCTCAGCTCTGACAAATTTGCATCTCTTTGAATATGATGCTTGAAAAGCCAAGCCGCTAGATTAAATTTTGCCATGGAGAAAATGAGAACGGCTTCCATCTCCTGAGACTACTGGGAGGATCTTTATGGTTGATTTACTTTTTAAAAAATAAATAAATAAATAAATAAACGTTTCTTTATGTGTTTTCTCTAGCTTGTGTCCAGCCTTCCTCCATCAACCGTGCTGTAACTTCTGCCAGTTATATCAGCCACATAGTAAGTCAACCCGGGCAGAGTACAAGGTGAAAGGATATTTCAATCTAATCCCTACACTCCCTTCTGTGTTTTCTGATTAAAGTTTGCAAGCAAACCTTGGAATAAACGACACCTGACATGACTTTGAAAATAATTTACATGGTTGTATAAGCTGGGAAGGTAAATCCAACACACCTTTTACTCATGAGAGTAGCCCAAATCCATTTATGACCATGCCAGCTACTGGGATACAGATAGGTCTTCCTACTATGTAGCTCAGATGTAGATATAGCTAAGTGCAAGGGGGGAGAATAGTGATTGCATTTTCATTACCCTGACCTCCCAAAAAAAAGTGCAAACCTGATTGATATTAAGGAAATCCATTTTGGTTTCCATTTTAGCATTTTTGTTTTCGTTTTCCTAATTTGCACACCCTTAAGTAGTATGCAAACCAAAATGTAGTTGTTAGCTGCTCTGAGCCCGGCTTCGGCTGGGGAGGGCGGGATATAAATAAACTATTATTATTATTATTATTATTATTATTATTATTATTATTATTATATCTCAAAATGCACATTTCTCTGAATTTTGCAATGCAGTTCTTCAACAACAACAAAATGTGCTAATAAATTTATATTTCAGATGGAAACTGCATGCGTTAGTGAAAAGAACATACAGAAATGTATTACATTCAGGGAAATTGCAAACAAAAACTGTATATATCACGACAAATGTGATCAAAATGTTGAAATTTTTAGTGAGAACTTTTTTAAAAAAAAAAGTTCACAAACAGATGTGAGCTGAACCAATGGCAGAACATCTGTTTTGCATGCTGAAGGTCCTGATTACATCCCTGGCATCTCCATGTAGGGCTGGGAATATCCCTTGCCTGAAACCCTGGAGAGCCACTGCCAGGCAGGGTGGTGACTATATTGGACTGGATGGATCAATGGTCTTGTATAGTATCAGGCAGTTCCTTCCACTGTTATATCTGAGCTAAAGGTAGGTCCTCAGTCTGAGCAGGTTGAAAACTGTTTTCATTCTTGAAGGCATCTAAGAGTGGATCAGGTCCAAATACGTAAAATGTTCAAGGACCCCACCACCACCAGTACCACATCCCCAATACTGAATAGCATATTTTTCCGTCTATAGGATGTCCCCTTGTATAAGGAACCCCCCCCCCATTTTGGAGGACTCAATTTTAGGAAAATGAGGGGAGATGGTCCAAAGTTGCTGAGCCTTCCCCCCCCCCCCACGCAGCTGTAGGCAGGAAACACTCCCTAGATCATTTCCCACATGTAGTGGCATTGGGGGAAGTTGCGTTCCCAGGTTGCGCTCCCACCAATGAGCTGGCTGGCGGAGCGGAGCTTCTCTCCCCCCCCCCCCACGCAACTGAAGGCAGGAAACACCCCCCCCCCAGATCACTCCTGGCTCGCTGCGGCATCGGAAGAAGCCACACTCCCACCAACGAGCTGGCTGGCGCCACACCGCTTCTCTCCCCCCCCCCATGCCACTATCTGTGTATTGGACGACCACAGTTTTTTTATGTGATATTTGAGTCAAAAAACCTCGTCCAATACACGGAAAAATATGGTACATTTAAATCAATGTGTTTGCCTACAAAATATTCATGCTTCAGGGCCACTTCACAAGGAAGTCTATCCCCACCCCCAACACAGATATAATCTGTAGCTCCAAGATTGCAGTCCTAATGAAAATTTTTTAAGTAGGTTGTGCCCATGCTTAATCATTATTTACAACAATATCTAGGTTATGGTGCTCTAACAAGTTCATAACATTTTTAAAATGAAAGTTTTCATTGAGCTTTCTCTCTGTGTCTATTTAGTGGAGTACGTAAGGCACAAATTGCTGGTTTTTATGCTGAATTGCTATTAAATTAGGGTAATTCTCTAAAGCATACTGACCTTCCATGAAAGTTAGCACCAATCACTCATGTGAATATAGAGTGAATATATGCAGAAGTTCTAAGTCTTACAGGATTTTCGGGAAGGAATGGTCATAGAGTCATAGCATTGTAGGGTTGGAAGGTACCACAAGGGTCATCTAGTCCATCCCTTGCAATTTAGGAAACTCAACCAAATCATCCATGACAGATGGCCATCCAACCTCTGCTTAAAAACCTCCAAAGAAAGAGAGTCCACCACCACCTGAGGGAGCCCAGACCACTGTCAAATAGCTCTTACCATCAGCAAGTTCTTCCTGATGTTGAGTTGGAATCTACTTTCTAGTAACATGAAGTCTTTGGTTAAGGTCCTATCTTCCAGAGCAGGAGGAAACAAGCTTGCTCCATCTTCCATGTGTCAAGCTTTTAGATATTTGAAGATGGGTATAATATCTCCTTTCAGTCTCCTCTTATCCAGGCCAAGCATATCCAGCTCCATCAACTGTTCTTCATAAAGTTTTCTTTTTGTTTTGTTTTGTTTTGTTGCTGCTGTTGTGTCACACTGTTGACTCATGTTAAGCTTCTGGTCGTCTAAGTCCCCTATATCATTTCCACATGTACTGCTGGCAAACCAGGGGTCCCTCAACTCATATTTGTGCATCCTTTGGATTCAGTTGGTCAACTAACTACAGATCCACATAAAATTAACTTCATCCAGCCCATATTTTACCAGCTTTCCAAGAATACCATAGGGTATTTGGTCAAAAGCCTGACTGAAAGCCTGACTTAAATCAAGATACACTATGTCCACAGCATTTCCCTGATCTATCAAGCTGTAACTATTAAAAAAAAAAATGTCTGGCATCACTTGTTTTTGAGAAACCCATGCTGGGTCTTAGTAATCACAGTATCCTTTTCTAAGTGCTCACAAACTAACAATTTAATTATCTGGTCTAGGATCTTTCCTGGTATCAGCCTTTAGCTGACTGGTCAGTAGTTACCTGGGTCTTGTTTTTCCCCTTTTTCTGAAGATGAGGAAATATTTGCCTTTCTCCAATCAGCAGGGACCTCACCTGCTCACCAAGAATTCTCAAAGATTATAGACAGAGGCTATTAGATTAGATTTGTAAGCTCCTTTAGTACCCTGGGGTGAAGATCACCAGGTCCTGGAGATTTATTTAAAGTAGCTAGGTGTTCCCTTACTACCTCTTTTCCTATATTGGGCTGCAGCTCCCTCCTTGCATCATTTATTCTGTTATCACCAGGTTGGGCACTGCTTTCCTTTTGCGTGAAGACAGAGGCAAAGTAGGTGTTGGGCAATTCCACCTTCTCTTTGTCACCCAGTGGCATGTCTCTGTCTTCTCCATGCAGAGGACCTACCATTTGCATGGAGAAGACAGAGAAATGTCCTCTTGCTTCAAACATAGCTGAATAAACCTTTTTGTTGTTATTATTTTTAACCTCTCGTGCAAGCTCGAGTTCATTCTGAGCTTTGGCACACCTAACCTTCTCCCTGCAACTGTTGGCTACCTGTGTGTACTCCTACTTTGTGATTTCTCCTTTCTTCCATTTCATAAACATGCCGTTCTCAGCTCATCTGTAAACTCCTTATGCAGCCACACCAGTTTCCTTAGATGCCTCCCACTTTTCTTTCTTGTTGGTATTATCCATGTTAGTGCCTTCAATACTTTACCCTTAAGAAACTCATATCCATCTTGCCCCCCCCCTTTCTTTGAGTATTTCTGACCATGGGACTTCACTCAGTAGTTCCTTAAGTTTTTTGAAATCAGCCTTCTCAAATAATAATAATAATAATAATAATAATAATAATAATAATAATAATTATTATTTATTTATACCCCGCCCATCTGGCTGAGTCTCCAGCCACTCTAGAGTAAATGTCCAACTACACTAAAGTCTAGAGTAAATGTCCGACTACACACAGCTTCATAGGAGCCAACTTCTAGGGGCCATGCAGACTTCAGCCCCCACAATAAAATATTTGAGGGGGCCACCCCCCAAAAGTTGATGGGCATTCCCATTCAAATATTGTATGTGCACTGTGTCATGTGAGTGATTATGTGGGGCATGGCTTATTTGGGCCCCCACAATATTTTATTCAAGTTGGCACCCTGCTCAGCTTTCCCTTGCCTGTTTATAATAAACCCCAAAAGGATATGATCACTTCCTCCCAAGGTTCCCTGTCATTTAACTTCTCCCTGTTAGTGAGGACCAGGTACAAGAAAGATGATTGGGTCCAGATGTTGGGATCCATCTGGATGATTGGGTCCAGATGTTGTTGGACTCCAACTCCCATCTTTTCCAACCAGCATGATCAGTGGTCAGGGATGGTGGGAGTTGGAGACCATTGGCTAACCCCACATTCATTCTCCTGCAATTAAGTTTGTCATGACTAACTGTATCCTGTCCCCATGTGACTTAAGACATGAGTTTGTTACTTGGGATCCAGCCCAATGCCTCCACGTGAATGTTGCTGGGCCATAATCCCAGCAGCAACCTGCCTGCTCTCAAGGTGCTCATATGTAGGTTGTCTTCATGTCTGAACTAAGCAGCTTTAGCTATGTAGCCAATGAGGAAAAGCAGAGGCTCAGCCCCGATAACTGTTCACGTGGGAGAGAGTTTACAAAAGCTCTCTTCCTCCAAAGCACTGCATCAAAGAATATCACTATCACCAACAAAGCAATGCTTTGCGCCACTGACAGCCACCAATCCCCATCCTCATTGTAGACCTATTTGCATGTTTATCAATTGAAGGGCAAAAACTATCATGCTTATTAGCAGGCCTGAAAGCAAAAGAGTAAAGAACGAATGTAGGTGTGCTGGAGTGAGCAACGACCAGTACTTGCCCACATAGCTATAGCTCAATCCTTTTTGCAGCATTGCGAGACACATTTTCACAATTTGATACCCAGTTCACCAGTATTCCTTTATCATGACAATGGGTGGCTTGGCTGAAGTAACTGGATGGGTCATCTCTCTCCTCCCACCCCCATTGTCAACACCAAAATGGATCTCCTGTAGAATGTCATTCCCGGCCTTCAATTGGGGGTACATTTGCCCCACCAGTATCAACAAGAAAGCCTTGTGGACTTCTTCCTAAAGGGAGGGGGATGAGAGCCTTTGGCACATGCCTTGGTGTAGCCAATTAGCTCAGGTGCCTATAAAGGTGACCACAACCTTCAAGCACATCATCTCCTTCTATTCAGCATCCTGCCCTCCCACAACCTAGACCAGTGAGCTTTGTGGGGCACTGTTTGTGGGAAACACCTTAACTGGTCTTTGATGCACCATTTTTTTCTGGCTTCATTTGATTGGCTTCTTTATCTAATCGTTTTCATTTTTACTGGCATTTAGTGGTTTCCAACACCCTGAGGCATATTTGGGTGGAGGACACTTCACTAAGAACCTCCTATTGTTGTCTGGCCTGGGGTGCTGTTTGCTTTGGTGCTCTTAGGGTCTGGGCAGGTGGTGAGTTCCGGCACCTTTCCCCCCCTAGAAAAATAATACTGGGGACACAGAAGTGCTTGCGCTGTTGGAATAATCTCCTTGGCACAATGTTGAATTCCCCCCTTTGCCTGCTACTACGCAAGCTTGGGTGGTGTGGCTGATGTGCTAGTTTTGACCTTCACAGCAGGCAAGAAATACCTTCCCCTTCCTTGCACAGGTCACATATCCCCTCCTTGTTCTAAGAGATCAGCACATGTTTATTGTTCTATGACAATAAATATAACCTCTACAACTGACCCACTGAGTATTTCTTTTGGGGTGTGGGATGAAACACAACCCAGAGCTGGGCAACCCTGTGGGAGTTTCGCAGCTGCCTTCTGCAGGTGATGTGCTTCACCCACCAACATGCACAACTAATACACCGGCATGCAAACCTATGCAGTCAGCAGACGCAAGCATAAATATGCATTTCCACCCACAGACTATTAATAATGCAACATACGAGAGCCATAGGTATTAAAGTAGCGAAGCCGGCTGTGTGCATCTTCGCATTGCTTAAGTCAAAGGAATCACACATGTCCTTCAATTAATGCCGTCTAAATAGCCTTAACGATCACAAGACGGCTGCCGTGAACCTTTCCGCGTTCAAAATCTAAATGGACACGTATACAGTGCCTTTTGCCTGTCTCTTCCCTCTTTCTCTCTTTACCTTCCCAACGGCACTATTTCATTTCAGAAGAAAACTTATGAAAATTGTTGAAACATACACTACAAAGCATTTTTCTTCCCCTTACTTTTTTTTATTGCAGCAGATAGCCCCCCAAAAAGGCAGAGATGTCAAAGGCTTCCAGTCCCCCCTTTGACATTCACGCAGTGCTGAGAGTCAGCCGGGGTCTCAGCTCTGACAAATTTGCATCTCTTTGAATGTGACGCTTGAAAAAAGCCAGAGCTGCTAGATTAAATTTTTTTTTTCCGTCGAGAAAATGAGAAAAGCCTCTATCTCTCCGCCAAGTCTACTGGGAAGATCTTTATTCTGATTCTTGTTAGAATTGTTTATCACCCTGACAGACCAGACTCGGACGAGATAAAGGCGCTGCTCCATCACGGGGCCTGACAGTGGTAGGACATGCAGAGAAATGAAAGGAGCAGGGGAAAATATTATTAATAGATGCCGACTTGATTTGCCTCTATGGCACGTCAAGGAAGGGGAGGTGTGTGCGGCAGGGCAGGGGGGAGGGAGCCAGGGCTTGATTGCAACCCTATGAAGTTCTGTCCAAAAAAGAAGCTATTTTTCATTAAGTGATAGAAGGGCTTTTTTCATGTTCTTTCCTGAGGAGCTGATAACTTATGCAGTTTATTCTAACCCTGCTGATTTCTGTCAGGGAGAGAAAACTCCTGAAAGATGGCTCCGGCTCGTCCTTTTTCGAGGGGAAAAGGTAGTTGCCTTGTCAGATGCAGTAGCAAAGCATCCAAGCCCCATCCCATGGCTCTTGCAAGGTCCCTGTATTCTCCATTTGGGCAGGGGGTTATTAAGAGGTGGCTGAGATTTATTTATTTTGCCTGTCTGTGAATAATAAATACTGCATATGCAAGGATACGGGTGAGTATGTCTCGGCATGCATGTATGTGTGAGTGGGTGGATTGGTATCTATCCACACACACGAGGGATGGGGAAGGAATTGGGTTTGGTTTGGATTTTAACCCACCCAATTTAGGAACCAAATCAGCTATTCACACAGCTCTGAATTTTGTGGTTTCATTTTCCAATCAAATTATGTGTACAAAAAAAAAGAATATACTGTATTAGGAGGTGTGCATATAAAAATGCTGATAGGAGTGAAAACTGCTTTGAAAAAATGTGTATCAAACAAAATCCGGCAAAGCTGCATACAAAAGTTGTATATTAGGAGAAATTTTCAGGAAAATTCTGGTGTATTTTCACGACAATGTTCTAAAAATAAAAACAAATCACAAACCGATACAAAGATGTGGAGAACCACACTTAAGACTAGAAAAAATAGGAAACGAAAAGAAACCTAAATTGACAGACCATTCTATCCCTAGCACACTCAGAGATATACTTAGAATTATAGAGCACTCCAAAGGGTTTGTTCGATTATTTGACGCAGTCCTTACAGATAATGACAAGGTATGACAGCATTCTTATGGACTGGGAGGGGGGAGGTTTAGTGATACCAGCTTGCCTTCAAGAGCATGGCACAAGTAATATTTAAACTGGGGTTGCCCCATTTTGGAGCAATGGCCATCACTGCTGTTAGGTAGAGTGAGGTGGCTACTTCAGGCAAGAGATGATGGAGAGGTGGGAAGCAGCTGAGAAGTCTTTGAGGGTTGAGCTGTGTGTACAGCATGGCCTGCCATGCATTCTGTAAGCTAGCCTGATATTCTCAGGTCTGGCAGAGAATACTGACCGATCAATTTGCAGAAAGATTTAACAGCCGGTCCAGTCAGTCTCTATATGTGGGGTGGGGTGCTGGATGCCATCTTGTCCTTTGCCTCTGGCAGCAAAATGTATTGGACTGACCTTGTTCAATAGCTTAGTCTCTTACCCAAAAGGCTTTCTCAGTTTTCACATAGGGGTGTTTGAGAGAGAGAGAGAGAGAGAGAGAGAGAGAGAGAGAGAGAGAGAGAAGAGGGAGGGCTTTCCCTTATACTGAGTTCCCTTATACTGAATCAGGCCATTGGACCATCTGGGTCAGTAAAGTCCACACTGACTGGCAGCTGCTGCCCAGGATTTGAGGTGGCATTCCCCATTCTACCTGGAGATGCCAGGGATTGAATCTGGGATCTTCTGCATGCAAAGCAGGGGCTCTACCATTGAATCCCACCCCGCAAAAATTGGATAGGAAGACATTTGCGTTTGTGATGATATTGATGTGAACCTGCTCTCCCACACATGGGATGGAGGAGGAATTTGATTCAGTTCACATTGAAAGGTGAACTGAACCTAACCCACCATTTCTGAAGCAACATGCAAACCAAAGTACAATCACCTTTTGAAATTTGCAAATCTCTGAATGTTGCAAAGCAGTTCTCCAGTCCAGTAATGCATATGCTTGAGTAAAGTGTGCATAAAAATGTATAAATTTGTGAAAATATACAAAAATGCATTATATATGGGGAAACTGATCAGCAAATATGTGTATATTGGACAATATTGCATATAAAAACTGCATATTAGGAGAAGTTTAACTAAGATGCTGATAAATTCTCATAAGGCTTTTTAAAAAAAATCAAACTGATGTCAAGAACTGAGCATAAGATTGGAAAAATGGGAAACAGAGAGAAACCAAAACTAAATAAATTGACCATCCCTATAGCACACAAAGGATTTTGCTGACTGAGTGTGTAGTTGGATTGGGTCAAAGATACATCAGAGATGTACTTTTGGTGTGCTACCGAAACCACAAGATAGGAATAAGAATGGCTGGCAGAGGTCCTACAATAAAATCGTTGTTGGTTGAGATTTCTTCTATTGCACATTACTGCCCATGTTAATATTGCATTCATGCTGTTGTGTTTCATTTCATTTCTCTTCTTCACACAGCAAGAGAGGCTAATGGGCTTTTAATAGCACTTTCAATTCATTGCCCTCAATAAGCCTTTGGAATTTTAAGAGTTGTGTACATATATTGAAGGAATGTTAAGTCTTGGAAAAGAGGTGACCAAGAATGTCACCTGGGTCCTACTCTATGTTTGGATGTTGTGATGGAGTTAAACACCAACCCACACAGGTTGAGCTTGTAACTGGATCAGGAACACCAAATTATTTCCCCTCAAACTCAGCAAACAACACAGTTTATTCTGTGTCAAACTTGGAGCCCCATTAAATATACCATCATGCTGCCTTTGTTGTCATCATTCATTCATTCATTCATTATTTCTATGCTAGCTTTCCACACAAAAAGTTATGCTCAAAGCAGCTTACAAAAAAGAAAAAGGGATGCATTTCAAACTGGGATGCACAAGGAGTGCAGTGGGGTCTGATCTTTCTCCCATCACACCTGCCTCCTAATATTCATAGTATTACTGCTGTTATCACCGATGACATGCTATTATCACTTATATTATTTCTGAAAACCCTGAACAAATCAGTGTAACCTGAAGTAATCAATACAGCACCCTTTCCAAAATCCAAAAAGTGATATAACTAACATCCTTTTAGGTTCTATTTCTCTAAACACATCCCTTTTATACCAGCAGAAGTTTCATGGCATTCCCCAAACAAGCCTGTGAGCTGTAGTTTGTTGGAGGGTTAGTATATGTTAAATGTCCCATGTTTCCTACAGAACTAGAATTCCTGAACTTCCCAGAAGAGAGGAAATGACTCTTTAGCCATTTTAAGTCTGTAGTGTTGATATACCCACACAACAAGGTAGTCTGCTGCTCAGAGTGGCAAAGCATTTATTGTTACCTTTCCTGGCCAAATTGCGGCGTGAAAATTAGGGTGCACGTTAGATTTGATGGTGCCAGCAAATACTATTTTTGGTTTCATAGGTTTTGAAATTTGAGGTGCACATTAGATTCACGTAAATACAGTATATCCAAAGAACATTATTATTAATGGTAGTATTCCCTGCCCTTCAGCAGGTCCCAGGGCAGGTTACAACAATTTAAAATTCAGAAGTCAGGTGTCAAAGGCCAGGATAAAGAGATGTATCTTTAATATTCACAGAAGAACAGTATATCGTTCTGAACCATAGAGCAGGTCTGGGGAAACTTTGCTTCTCTAGATGTTGCTAAACTACATCTCCCATCAGCCCCAGAAAGTAAAGCTAGTGACCAGGAATGATGGGGGTTGTTGTCCAGCAGCGTCCAGAGAGCCAAAAGTTTCCCACACCTGCTGTAAGGGAACGGAAGGAAAATAACAGCATTAATTTGTAGGATGACAGCTAGCTTTGCTAGAATCTTAGCAACCAGTAGCTTGCACCAAAAATGTTGATTGCTTTCCTTCTTTCTTCTCAGTTTTTGAAATATTTAAATATTTGTTCCTGTCACTCTGTTGACAACAGCGGGTTAATGCTACTGTAGGTTAATGCGACTTTGAGAGTCAGCACTGAGTTATGCATCCCTGAAGGCCTCAATTTGCATATTTTTAGAAAGTGGATATACTTGGCAAGCTTCCTCTTTATTCAGCTCCAGTTTTGGCACTTGCCGAAATGCAGAGGGCATCGAGCAGCAATTTAACCTCGGAAAACAAATTGGGTTTGGTAACACTGGTATCGTTTGAAAACTCATACATTTTAATGTCGCCACCTTTGCAAAGTCCAACGTTTCAGAAAATGCCGCTGAAAAATAATAACACATTTTAACTTTTTTAAAAAATAAAAAAATGACAAAGGTTCATTTTGCTTTGTGGATAATTATCCAATTAGGCTGGAATTTATTGTCTCCTATTCTGAATATAACAATCATTTTCTCCCCAGACATTAATGTTAAGAAACTTTTTTGGGGGAATAGGGTGTAATGAGGTCTTAAAAGGGTAGATAAAATTTTCATCAGTGGCTTCCTGGCAGGGTGGATTTCTTAAAGATGCTACTTAAAATGTTACCTGCCAAAGTGATGGTCATTTATCATATAGATATTACCATAATATGAACCTGTTTGCTTGAGGCTGGAGAAAAGCTAAAGAAAAGCTGGACTTTATCGGTTGAAAAGTGTGCAATCAGCCACTGTGTGTTTCTCCATCCCAGCATTGTTAGATGTGAAACCTGCATAGCCTAATTCTGGGGTAGCCAACATGATGCCCTTCAGATGTCATTGGACTACAAATCCCATCAGCTGCCGCCAACATGGCCAATGGTCAGGGATGATGGGAATTGGAGCCCACCATCATCTACAGGTCACGTTGTTGCCTACTCCGACCTAAGTTCTCCTCACATTGCACTCCCAAGGCAGATAACAAATAAACGGCTCAGTTCTGCAATACCTCAAGGACCGCCTCTTCCCATATGAACCTACCCGGACCCTGAGATCATCTTCTGAGGCCCTCCTTCATGTGCCTCCTCCATGAGAGGTCAGGAGGGTGGCAACACGAGAACAGGTCTTCTCTGCAGTGGCTCCCCATCTGTGGAATGCTCTCCCCAGGGAAGTTTGCCAGGGAAGCGCCTTCATTATACACCTTTAGGTACCAGGCAAAAACGTTCCTTTTCAACCAGGCCTTTGCCTGACTTCATCTACATCCTATACCCTTTTTAAAAAATGCTGGCTCTTTTGGGGTTTTTTGTTTTTATTGGGCTGTTGGTTTTCTTTTGATTTTATGTATTTGATATTTTATGTGAACCGCCCTGAGACTTTCGGACAGTATAGAAATTCAATAAACAACAACAACAACAAATGCAGACTTTATGGCTTTAACATCAAGGAATGGCAGAGGAGGCTAATCTGTTTCAGGCTGAGTACTGCAGGGAGGGTGCATATCAAAGTGAGCTTGATCATGTGTGAAGAAGCCTTTATTCAAGTACAACGCTAGGTTTGTTTCAGATATTGACATGAAATCATGTGGATAGGGAGTGGGGCCTACTGCTGTGATGCAACCCCTACATCCTATGTGCATTTTCACCAACACAGTTATAATCCGTGTAAATAACACAAGAAGAGCCTGATGGATCAGGCCAATGGCCCGTCTAGTCCAGCATCCTGTTCTCATAGTAGCTACCCAGATACATGTGAGAAACAGGCAAGCAGGTCCTGAGCCCAAAAGAGCTCTCCTCTCCAGTGGTTTCCAGCATCTGGTACTCAGAAGCATTACTGACTGGGACCATAGAAGCAAAGCATAGCCATTATTGGAACTCCTCTCCTTATAACTCATGGGTGATCATTGCTGTGTGGGAGCACAGCTGAGAAAGATAAACCCTGAGAAGTGCCATATTCCATGTGCTCTAACATGACACGGCCCAAATCTGGAAGACTATTTTCTGAAATCTGAACACTATTTTCCTAAATCCTGCGCAAATCACATAACTCATGCAAGATCATGGACCTGGAAAAGTGCTTTTCAGGCATGGTGTCTAAAATGTGTGTTTTGGGGTGCTGTGTAAGATCACAGACCCGAAAAACACTTATGGGGGGGCACACAAGATCTCGGCCCAAAATCGCAAGAGAGCAAAACACCCAAAATGGCTGCAGTACTCTTGTGGGGGGGGGGGAAACAGGATGTCCCAGTTTTTATGGGACAGCTGACAGGGTATACATGTTCCCCACCCTTCCAGCTTTGGGAACGGCTCATTAGCTCAGTGGCACAGCCCCTATTTTGCAACCAAATGTCCCACTTTAATCCTTGCAGGGTTATGAATGGCCCCTGCATCTGAAACACTGGGCAGTCACTGCCACTCAGTGTAGATAATGCTTTGCTAGATAGATAAATGGTGTGACCTGGTATAAGGCAGTTTCGTATATCAATCATGGCCTGATTGCTCTTTAGTACCCTAAATGCAGCGCTAGGCACACAGCTTTCTAATGGTACTTGCGATTCTCACAATTGTAGCTTGCGAGTGGAGGGGCTAGAGTTGAGATATGAAATGCAAATTGGCTTCATTTTTGTCCTTTGCCACTTTTATGAATATTAAACATGCAGATAAAACAATTTGGAGCACTTTTTGGAAAGGATCTCTAAACTCTCCATTTCAACCCAATAAAGGTTTTATTCCGGTGCAGCAAAGAGAAATAAAATTAAAATATATAGGTTGGTATTGGCCTAAATGTAAGGAGTGTAATTGGAAATCTGCATTTTGACTGCTCTTTGGAGTGGGATTTTATGGGCGCATCAAAAACCTGAATGCTGTTAAATATGGAAAGGGAGCATGATCAGTCAAAATGGCTTAAGGGGCAATGCCATGGGTTGCTACATGAGAAAAAGAAAGAAAGATTAGGGTGGTGGGTGAAGACTGTGCACAGACAAATGCTCCCATGCTCCTTTGCTAATGACAGAAAGGCAGCATCCAGATATAACCACTTGGAAGCTTACTTTGGCATTAAGTGGCATATGCATTCAATGATTACAACAGCAATAATAAATAAGATATAAAATGGCAGTCTGTGTCACTGGAACTAACTGGCGTAAAGGGGCAGCTCCCAATAGGCACCCAAACACTAAGTGTTCTTATTCTGAGGAAAAAATAAAGACCACTCAATAGTAGGAAACTTCATGAGCTTCTTCTTCTTCTTCTTCTGTGATCACTCGTAGCTGAGTAAGCGGATTGTCTTCCATAAACATGGTTTTAACAATGAGTCTGTAAGTGACTGTGTAGGCCAATTCTGGATCCACACGTCCTTCCACAGTGGGGATATTGGTTTCTGGGCGGGAGCTGATCACGGTGTGGATTTGCCAAGCGTGCCTTCTGCTTAGCACGTTTCCGCCTTGTATCCTGAGTTTGAGTGTCTTCAAAGCTCATGACACCCTTGGTAAAGGCTGTTCATGACTTGCTGGAAAGTTGTGGCCCAGTTAAGTTGGCCAAACTTTCCAGAACACAAGTGGTAATTTCACAGAGTCTGTTCTGTGTGCATTGCTTTGTTAGCCAGGCCTTGGAAATGTGAGGCATGTGTTTTCAGGACCCATTCTACTGCTGTGACTCTTGTTTGTTTAAACTGTTTTTACTTTCTGGATTTTAGATTCTTATAATATGCCTTGTGGCCTGCCAATGAAGGACGGGATAATAATTTTGATAATAATAAGGATTCTTAATATTGCACGGGTACAGCTGTCCATGGATATTCTTACTAGATGAAATTCCCCAAAGCTTGTGGAGTGCATTGTTACCTTAGCCCTGACCTGCACCAGCATCACCAAAGTATCATCCCCTTCTCTTGATTGATGGAACTCACCTGGAGGCATGGTTTGTGTGTGTAAATCAGAAAAGGTCTTTCACATCCTAGAGTCTTGGCAAGTGAAGTATTTCTACAAATGGCACGTGTGCTTTTCGTTCCCAACCAAAGTAGTTCTTAAGAGTGATATGAAGAATACTGGACAGAGTGCTGTTATGGATTCTTGCTGTGAATGAATGTGGAACTGCTCATTTAATTTAATAGCAGGTTACTTAGCTGAGAAGCCATAGATCCAAGGCCCTTGATCTTGCTTATTTGGGTTTTTATTCAAATAATGACCTGATTTGCATGCTTTTGCACTGTAGTTCAGCCCTGAGTTGATTAGTTCAACATGCATTCCTTGGTACTGTTGAGCAGCTCATATCTTTAGAAAGTGAACACCACTGGATAGCTTTGTTCAATGCTACCAAAATAAAGTCTACATTATGGACATTGCAACACTAGGAAGAGACAGATGGAGTGATGGTTGGTAAAGGAGGTGGTTCTGAGACAAACTTGGGACAAGGCAGAGAAAACCAACAGGTTGGCTTTAAATAACAAAATTTTTGATGTTGACAGTGGTGAGGGTGGAGGTGATGTTGTTGATGATGATGACAAACTGAAGTGTTGTCCTCTTTCTTGCCAAAACAAGGCTTTTGAAGCAGCTAACAAAATTATAACATTATATGGAATGCTAATAAAATATTCAGCTCACTCAGCCCTCAGTCAGCATTGCTTCGTGTGCAGAAGGTCCCAAATTCAGTCCCAAGCATCTCCAAGTTGGGCTTGTAGACAACCTTGCCTGAAACCCTTTGTAGAAGCTGCCAGTCAGTGCACACCATACTGAGCTATATGGAGCAGTGGTGTGATGCAGTCTAAGGCAGCTTCCTTTGTTCCTTAATTCAACTTTGAAATTGCAGCTTCTATAAACAAAGAGTGTGCACCAGCCCTCCCTCAAAGCTCTACTAAATTAAAACAGTTCTTGATACAATTCTGAGTGTCAGGCCTAGGCTGGTTAGAAGATGACTGCTTGATGGACAGGTAAATCCAGGAGCAAGCTACCGGTACAGAGAAGATCCACAGAATCATAGAGAGCTGGAAGGGAGACTGAGGCACATCTAGTCCCCTGCAATGCAGGAATCTCGCTAGAGCATCCATGACAGATGGCCATCCAACCTCTGCTTAAAAACCTCCAAGGAAGGAAAGTCTACCACCTCTCATGGGAATCTGTTCCAATGCTGAACAGCTCTTGCTGTCAGAAGATCTCATTAAGTGCTGCAAATGTGCTTCCTGAAAATAAGGAAGCTGGATCAGCCCATCTAGGCCAGCACCCTGTTTTCACAGTGCCCAACCAAATGCCTATGGGAAACCAACGATCAAAACCCAACTGCAAGACCACCCTACCCTCCTCTGACAGTGAGGCAAAGCATAGCTACCACGGCTGGTAGCCATGGACCATGATTACATGTGGAAATGTAGAGCAGGGGTCAGCAAACTTTTTCAGCAGGGGGCCGGTCCACTGACCCTCAGACCTTGGTGGAGGGCTGGACTATATTTTGAAAAAAATAGTAATAATGAACAAATTTCTATGCCCCACAAATAACCCAGAGATTTTAAATAAAGGGGCACATTCTACTCATGTAAAAACACACTGATTCCCGGAATGTCCACAGGCCAGATTTAGAAGGCGATTGGGCCGGATCAGGCCCCCAGGCCTTAGTTTGCCTACCCATGGTGTAGAGCATTACAAGTAGAATGTTTAGAAGTGTAGACAACAGAGATACACCTGTAGCCAGTGGTGGCTGGTGCCCATTGAGATTGGTAGAGCAGGGTGCAGAAAGCCAACAGTAGGTGAAGCCAGAGCCAATGACTGGCCAAGCCAACTAGGTGCATCTCCATCCTCCTCACTGTTGAGTTCTGCATGGGCAATACTAAGACTAGGGAGGGGGAAGCTGGCAGGCAGTGTCAGCCCATGGACTGTTTCTAAGAAAGAACGTGGGCAGGTTGGGGCTAGCTGAGGCAGGCTGCCCCATCCACCGAAGTGGGGCAGCCCCCACTACTAATAGCACTTATATCTTTCTATTTATTTTAAAAAGCCTTTCAAAAGTCTGTCTATGAAGAGGAAGAATATATATATATATATATATATATATATATATATATATATATATATGCAGGTTTTGGTGTCCTCGGGTGTCTTCCCGTGTAAAAGTTGGGGTGTCTAGGCGACGTTTCGACGAGGTCTCACTCGTCATCTTCAGGCTGGTGCTTTCGGCTTCTTGTTACTGGAACAGAGCAGGATCTCAGTGTTTGAGTTCCTATAAATACTGTTGAGGGGGTGTGGTGTATAGCCTCCAATGTTCTGGGCAGAGAGGAAGTTCCCAGGCTAGTGTTCCTCTCTGCCCAGAACATTGGAGGCTATACACCACACCCCCTCAACAGTATTTATAGGAACTCAAACACTGAGATCCTGCTCTGTTCCAGTAACAAGAAGCCGAAAGCACCAGCCTGAAGATGACGAGTGAGACCTCGTCGAAACGTCGCCTAGACACCCCAACTTTTACACGGGAAGACACCCGAGGACACCAAAACCTGCATTCCTGTACCCGTGAAAATCTACGAAAGCATATATATATATATATATATATGAATGAAACTAGATTCTTTTTTTGCTCAGGAAAGCGGCACTAACTTTACTGCACAAGAGAAGAAGGAAGATACTTCAGAGCAACTCTGGAATTGGCGCAGGTGAATGAAAATCTGGGGGAAACGTCGCCTATTTAAACCGATAGGAAAATGAGAAAGTGCACTGGATGTAATGATATTCATGTTCCTTTTGTCTCCTTCCCTGCCCTCTGCACCTACGACGAGGTGAGAACTCTAAGCACGAAAAAAGAAACCGATAAAAAAAAAAATCAAGCGGTGAGTCTTTTCGTACATCAGACTTTGTCATCAAGAGGTGGAGAAAAATGCAGGGATTTGGCTTTCATCTTGACAAAAAGGCTCCCTATATCTCTGCAATCACAGGGATAATTATACATGTATGATGAATACATATATTGCTTTTGAATTTCCAGATCTACAGTAGGTGTTGTGTAGGTGGAAGCATAAAGCTTGTCATTTTAGACTTTACTGCCAAGGGTACTGTCCAGAAACCGAGTCCTTCATCTCTTATGAAAAGCTACATTCTGGTGGCATATTAACTTCCTTTTCTCTGTTGGTTTATCCACATCTACATCTCTCTCTTTCTCTCTCTCTCTCCCAACAATCCTCCGGCACGCATGCCCAACCACCTTTCTATATGATTTTTATAATGCTGAGAAAGAAATCATTGTGCTTATCAATGGCGATCGGACCAGTTTTGTGCTGCTAAACAAAGCAAAACTGCAATGAAACTCTTTCCCAAATGCAATTTGGGACAACCATTGGGGTTATACGGAATCATCTTCTGAATCTAGGGGAAAACTTGGTCTGGTTATTATAAATTATCTGTACAGAGGCTAGCAGCTTATCATTAGAATAAGAAAGAAAACCCACCTCTTGCAGGGTTACAACTATATAAAATAATCTGCACAAGCAGAGACAGGAAAATAGAGGAACAGGGAATTAATAACGTTCTCTGGCGCATGCTTACTCAGTAGAAAATCACACTGAGCTGGATAAGGCTTTCTGCCAAGTGAGTGTGGAAAAGGCCATATTGAAATCACCACTACCACCACCACCAAATATAATTGCCTCAAAATTTTGGATAGGTAATTTAAATACTTGACCTTGGGAGATGAGGCTTGTGTCAACCAGGGTCAGGGCCTTTCCTATGGTGGCACCATCCCTGTAGAATGATTTACCAAGTGAGGTCTGTTAGGCCCCTTCACTTCACTGCTTTAGGCAGTTGGTGAAGACCTGGGATTGTACATAATGAAGTCACCCTCGTCATGCAGAAAACTTCTGCTTGTGCAACAGAACGTCTTCTCTTTGTTTGCTGGTGTCCCTACCCCCAAATCTGCTCCAGGGGTTGTGGGAACCCTCGGAACAGGATTTAGGGGCATGCAGGTAGGGGGAGAGGGAGGGAACATTCTATTGTGCAAGTGGAAGTCCTTGCACAAACAGGAAAACTTCATTGGGTGCAATTCCTGGTATTTTTATTTTTTTTAAAAAAATATTTATTAAAGTTTTTCAATATGAATACATAGTTGGTTCACAATACAATGTCTGCCATAACATATTTTCATAGCTACTCTGGACTTCCTCTCATCTCCCGCTCCCATTTTCATCATAAGAAAAGGAATTTTCCAGCAAGTTATCATCTTATTTGTGTTTTATGCCCATAAATTTAGTTTATAATCTAATAGTTCCCAAATGGTTCACATTTTCTTAATCTCACTTGTCTTCCTAATTCTATCTAATTTAGTGGTGCCCGTTTATTTATGATTTAGCACCCTGTTTAACATTCAGTCAAATTACAATATTTTTGTAAGTAAATCTTGAATTTCTTCCAGTCTTCTTCTGTCCTCTCTTCTCCCAGGTCTCGAATTCTGCCTGTCATCTCGGCCAGTTCCATGTAGTCTATCAGTTGCATCTGCCAGTCTTCCAGTGTGGGGAGATCTTGAGTTTTCCAGTGCTTCGCTAGGAGTATCCTTGCTGCTGTTGTTGCATACATAAAAAAGGTTCGGTCCTTCTTTACCACCCCTTGGCCAACAATGCCCAGGAGGAAGGCCTCTGGTTTCTTGGTGAAGGTATACTTAAATACCTTTTTCAGTTCATTATATATCATTTCCCAGAAGGCCTTCACTTTAGGGCATGTCCACCAGAGGTGAAAGAATGTTCCTTCACTTTCTTTACACTTCCAACATTTATTATCAAACAGGTGGTATATTTTTGCCAATTTGACTGGGGTCATGTACCATCTATAAATCATTTTCATTATATATTCTTTCAGAGCATTACATGCAGTAAAGTTCAACCCAGTAGTCCACAACCTTTCCCAGTCCTCAAACATGATGTTATACCCAATGTCCTGCGCCCACCTTATCATAGCAAATTTAACCGTTTCATCTTGAGTGTTCCATTTTAGCAGCAGGTTATACATTCTAGAAAGTACCTTAGTCTTTGGTTCTAACAGTTCTGTTTCCAATTTCGATTTCTCCACCTGGAACCCTAACTTCTTGTCATTTTTAAAGATTTCTTTAATCTGAGCGTAATGTAACCAGTCTCGCACTTTATCCTTCAATTCCTGGTATTTTTAAAGGTTGATCACATAATTTTGAGGGGCTCATTTCTGTGTGTGGTTTCTTTGTGTGTGTGTGTGTGTGTGTGTGTGTATGTGTGCTGGGATTTGTTAATGCATCTGAGTGCTTTGGGTTTTGTTTTGTTTTGTTTTGTTTAAAAAAACTTGCTTTGTTTTATTCTGTATCTATTACTGTTTCCCATTCATCCTGAGTCTCTTTGGGGAAACTGATGGTGAAAAGAGAGATGTTTTAAATAAAGAAAGAAAGAAATAAAAAAGAAGCCGGAAGCCTGATGATCAAAATTCTGGCAAAACCTTTGGGTCCTGCCCTAAAAGATGAGAGTGTCTGAAATAGCACTGTGGAAGAAACAGACCCTGTGAGAAGTTCACTGTGCATCCAGGGTGAATCGCAGTCCACCCAGCAGAAGAAGAGTGGGAGGAAGAGTCATTTGCGACATGTTAAAGGAGAAGATCAAGAACATTAGCATGATGACGGCTGTTGAGTTTAAAAGGAGGGAGGGGAACTTATTACTGTGGGAAATGTTATTTTTGGATTCGTTTTGAAATTGCATCGATTGTTTCACCTTAGCCTATCCATCTCCAGCAAGGTCAATGCTGGTTCCTCTTCCCCATTAACCCCATTGTTCCAGCCTGCCAGGTTATCTCAGGATGACGCCGTTGTTGTCTAAGCACATTTTCAGCATGGATAAACATTTTGGTTCTCTTTCTCAGCTGACTAGTATGACCATGCCCTTCATAAGGTGCGCACTGGGTGCCCTCACTCCCACAGAGATGCTTTCTTCTAACTGCTTTGCTGGGTAGTGCGTTCCACCACCATCTGTCCTTGAAGTTAGACTTGTTAAAGATAAACTATTTCATCTTGCTTTGAACAAATCAAACAAAATAAGTTGGAAAGCAAGCAGGAAACACCGAATGCGAACATTTCAGTGGAGGGGAGGGGCAGTGGGAGGGAAGAATCCATGGTGGAATGATGGCTGTGTCCAAAGTCTTGCTGGATCTCTGTCAGCCAAGGCTGAAGTTAGTGGTAAGAGAATGACTAGATGAAGAAAAAGTATATCAGGTCTCTGGAAGATGCATTTTCCTCCCTTGCAGGTCGTTGGATGCTGTAGATATCAGCAGCCTCCAAAATCTGGCAGCCTCCAAAACCCTTACGATCTATGCCCAGTGCTATTTTTCTAGAAAAAGAGGTGCTGGAACCCACAAGGGAACATCTCCCTTGTTCTCTTATAATGGCAATGGTACTCACCTGAGAGGTGTGGGAACTGAGTTCTGGTGAGTACCTGCTGAAAAAAAAAGCCCTGTCCATACCAAACATACCAACAAACTCCTTTCCTCTCCTACTGACGCTGAATCACTTACATTCGGTGAGAGATTGCTGCAGAGGTCTCTGTGATTGCAAACTAGGAGGCCTACCTCCTTAAACAAAAAACAAACAAAAAACCTGCAGAGAGGGAGGTCCATAATACTTCAGGCACAGGTCAATTCTGTGTCCAGGGCAGCTGTCTACCAGCTCCATCTGGTACGCAGGCCGAGACCCTACCTACCTGCAGACTGTCTCGCCAGAGTGGTGCATGCTCTAGTTATCTCCTGCTTGGACTACTGCAACACGCTCTACGTGGGGCTACCTTTGAAGGTGACTCGGAAACTACAACTAATCCAGAATGCGGCAGCTACACTGGTGACTAGGGGTGGCCGCCGAGACCATATAACACCGGTCCTGAAAGACCAACATTGTCTACCAGTATGTTTCCAGCATTTAATCTCCCCACCCAGAAGCCCGGTGTCAAGGCCAGCTGTTAGAAATCAGCGGTGGACGGGCCAAGTGTCCTCTAAAGATGGTCTGGTGTCTCTCCACTCTGTTTGGGGGAAGCAGTAGCAAAGCAAAGAAGGAAGATGGTAACAAACGTTTCGCCTGGTTTGCAGTTGACCTGGCTCCTGCTCTTCTCCTGATGCTTCATTCTATTGCCGCTTGCCTCTCCTGTAGAGTCTGCCCATGCATACTGTGACAAGGCTGCTTGTCTCATTTAAGAAGGAGGTAGGAAAGAAATGAGTGGCCTGAGTTAATAATATGAGTTGGCGGGGAAGTTGCTGAATAAGGGGATAGATGTGGATAATAACATTATAATTTGTAAATGATTTATAATGGCATACGATGATAAAAGAGGCGAGAGACGAATAGTAGATCGTGGCGATTAGAGACATTATGCATTGTGCGGCGAGATGCAAATGAGTGCAGAGGCAAAAGAGGCAGAGGCCATGATCCAAAGAAGGAGGTGAACATGGCGGTATTTCAGCCTGGCCTTGTAAACCAAGTGACTGAGCTGCCCATAGGTGCAGATGTCAAATTTAATTGATTTATTTCTTATTGAAATTATCGTGCTAACCACAGACGCATTTAAGTCTCGTTGAAATCAGCAAGGTTTGTTTCTCTGAGTAGACATGTATAGAATTACGCTGCGTACCTGCAGTGCCATCCATCCATAGCTGGGAGTAAGTCTCATTGTTTTATTTAATAGTTAACAAAATTTCTATACTACTCTTCTGGCAGCTTTAATATGTATGACATATTAGTCTATTTTTTGTCTTTGTGGAAGCTGCCCAGAGTGGCTGGGGAAACCCAGCCAGATGGGTGGAGTACAAATAATAAATTCTTATTCTTATTCTTATTCTTATTTGTGTGATAGCTGGGTGGTGTATCTTTTCTTTCATTTGCTCACATCTGGAATTTCTCTATTTTTCTAGTATGTTCAGTCTTTGGAACTAACTAGTAATGGGCTGTATTTTGGTTGTTGTTAGTAGGTGGGAGGGTTAATAATAATAATAATAATAATAATTTATTTATGCCTTGCCCATCTGGCTGGGTTTCCCAAGCCACTTTGGGCAGCTCCCAACAGAATATTAAAAGCACAATAAAATATCAAACATTGAAAACTTCCCTAAACAGGGCTGCCTTCAGATGTCTTCTAAAAGTCAGATAGTTGTTTATTTCCTTGACATCTGGTGGGAGGGTGTTCCTCAGGGTGGGCGCCACTACTGAGAAGGCCCTTTGCCTGTTGGTTTTTTTTTGTGCTTTGTATCATACTGTGATTGATAAGATATATGGCTTATATTTCAAATACCTGATAAAAATTATACAGTTTATTTCATATATACCACTCTAAGCTGCTTACAAAAAAAAATATAGAATAAAACATTAAAATTACCAATGAGAACATCTCCTGTTTGGACATCTCCTTAAAACACATATTTTTGCCCAATCATCTGATAAGTCGGATTTAATTTAATTGGATGTTTATACAATTGAGAACTGATTTGTAATTCTAATAGTAAGATGATCCATAGTAAGGTGACTTCTACTCTATGAAACCAAAGATCCATCCCCTAAAACAGTCAGTTTCTAGGAATAATAGCCATTCAGTTGCCCCTTGGAAGCTCAGAAACAAGTAATGAAAGGAAGATGTTTTCCCTGTTGTACCTCTTCATCGTGCGGGGGTATTGGGGAGTGGGCATGAGGGGTGTTGCTGGTTTGTATGTTTTTTTCTTTAGAAAATTGGAAACTTCTTATGAATGAGGAACACTTTCCCCTGCTTGATGTGCTTTTCCTTCTGGCAATTTCGCAATTTTCTTGCCAGAGCAATCTTCTGTTTGTGTACAATCCAATCGCTGGTACTTCGTGAGCAAGACAGATGTGCAAAAGTTACAGTAGGCAGGCTAGTCTAGTGCACTTCAGAATAAGCTATCAAGTGTGATGGTGCACTCGATTAGCTAAAGGCCCTGGGATTTTATATGCTTCCCTAAGGCTCTGTGGACAAATTCAAAAAGATGAGTCTGAGGAACAAAGACTAACACTTGGCTACACAAACCCCCGTCTTGAACTTTGATTCTAGGTAAAATGGTTTGGTCTCAGAGTGGAATCCCATGGTCCATGGGGAAGTTTCCTATGAGCCATGAAAATAATAATAATAATAATAATAATAATAATAATAATAATAATTATTATTATTATTATTATTATTATTATTATTATTATTATTATTTATACCCCGCCAATCTGGCTGGGTTTCCCCAGCCACTCTGGGCAGCTTTCAACAGAGCATTAAAAACAGAATAAACTTCAAACATTGAAAACTTCCCTAAACAGGGCTGCCTTCAGATGTCTTCTAAAAGTCAGATAGTTGTTTATTTCCTTGACATCTGATGGGAGGGCATTCCACAGGGCAGGCACTACTACCGAGAAGGCCCTCTGCCTGGTTCCCTGTAACTTGGCTTCTCGCAGTGAGGGAACCGGCAGAAGGCCCTTGGAGCTGGACCTCAGTGTCAAACAATGGGGGTGGAGATGCTCCTTCAGGTGTACTAGGCTGAGACCATTTAGGGCTTTAAAGGTCAGCACCACAAAAAATTGTTGGTTCGGTGGGAATGGTTTTTGGACAGGGGGAAGTTGACATTTGTTCATTTTCTAATTAGTGGGTCACAGTACTGATTATTTGGGCATTGTTAATGTTGTTTGCTATGGGGATGCGGGTGGCGCTGTGGGTTAAACCACAGAGCCTAGGACTTGCTGATCAGGAGGTCGGCAGTTCAATTCCCTGCGACGGGGTGAGCTCCCGTTGCTCGGTCCCTGCTCCTCCCAACCTAGCAGTTTGAAAGCATGTCAAAGTGCAAGTAGATAAATAAGTACCGCTCCAGCGGGAAGGTAAACAGTGTTTCCAGGTGCTGCTCTGGTTCGCCAGAAGCAGCTTAGTCATGCTGGCCACATGACCTGGAAGCTGTACGCCGGCTCCCTCGGCCAATAAAGCGAAATGAGCGCCGCAACCCCAGAGGCAGCCATGACTGGACCTAATGGTCAGGGATCCCTTTACCTTTAGTATTTATATGGCTGGTGTCCCCTCCCCCGGATGTTATATTATGTGAAATATTAATGTATTATATTATTCTCACCCGCCTGTTACCCTTATGAAATTATGTATTGTATATTTTTATTTACTGTAAGTCATTTGGAGACCTTTGGATGAGAAGCAATTAATAAGTTCTATCATCTATCTATCTATCTATCTATCTATCTATCTATCATCTATCTATCTATCTATCTATCTATCTATCTATCTATCTATCTACTATCTATCATCTATCTATCATCTATCTATCATCTATCTATCTATCTATCTATCTATCTATCTAATCTATCTATCATCTATCTATCATCTATCTATCATCTATCTATCATCTATCTATCATCTATCTATCATCTATCTATCATCTATCTATCATCTATCTATCTATCATCTATAATCTATCTATCTATCTATCATCTATCTATATCTATCTAGCTATCATCTATCTATCATCTATCTATCATCTATCTATCTATCATCTATAATCTATCTATCTATCTATCTATCTATCATCTATCTATATCTATCTAGCTATCATCTATCTATCATCTATCTATCTATCATCTATCTATCTATCTATCTATCTATCTATCTATCTATCATCTATCTATATCATCTATCTATCTATCTATCTATCATCTATCTATCTATCTATCATCTATCTATCTATCATCTCTATCTATCATCTATCATCTATCTATCTATCTATCTATCTATCTATCATCTATCTATCTATCATCTCTATCTATCATCTACCTACCTATCTATCTATCTATCTCTAACAACAACAACAAAAACAACAACAATAGGAGTGTCTCTAAACAAGGTTTCCTTGTGACTAGGGGACATATTTTCTTGATAGCGTTTGCTATATATTGTTGATAGATAGTTGGGTTTGTAAAACTGGTATTGTTTCTTTTCTAGAGCTAAGTCTTCATTCGTTGTTTCATTTCTTAGATGTACACCCTTTGTATCATCTATGGTGGATCCCGATGTGCTACAAGACTATCCTGGGACAAATTCCAGGACAGGTTCCCACAATCTGGTGCCCCCTATCTGTCTTGGACTACAACTCCCATCATCCTTGACCGCTGGTCCTGCTGTCTGGCACTGTATTCGAAAATGTATGAAGGTTGAGGAAGTATGTTCTGAAGGCACACCTAGTCTTTGCATTGCAACAATCAGAGCTGCTTGACTTCACCACTGGCTCACCTTCAGAGAAACCCACACAAATACTTCTGTCCTTCCCACCGTAGACTTCTCTCGGTGGGGCTCCTGAGATCTCCACCCATAACATTTCCCCAGGCCCTCACTGATGGTGTGATAAAAGTATGAGAGATTACTCCCTGTGGTTTCTAACCACACATCAGTGCCGTCTGCTTTGCACACCGACTAATCTTTACCCTTCCCCAGAATTACTAGGTTGTGCATGATCACAACCTCAACACCTCCTCCCGGAATTGTTCTTGGAGACTTGCGTCGCAACTGGCATCTCTCAGGCCAGCAAAATGGGAAGGGATTTCTAATGATCTAAATTCTTATACCAACATCATTTGTGAATCTGAAAGTGAAGGAAATATTTATGCATGCCCGGTTCTCTCTCTCTCTTTCTCTGTGTGTGTCTGTGTGCCTATGTGAATTGATACATGTGTACTATACATCTCTCCATGCAAACACATTATGCATATAGATGTAAGTTTGAGCACTTTGAGTAGAATGACAGTATGATAATCGATGTGAAGTCTACAGTCATAACAGGAAATCATGCTATTTCTGCAGAAAGACTTTGTTTTAAAAGAGTGTGCATATCATTGACCTACATTCCTCTTTACTATACCTGCCAAAACCTTCCTGCCAAGAAACAAAGTAGATATAGATAAAGGCAACGTATGTTGGAGCAACATCCAATTCGACATCCTTTGCACCTTAAAAAGGCCCATTTTGTCTTTCAGTCTTGATTTTCTGCTAACTCTGCAGAGGTTTACCAGCATGTAAATAGGTCACAATAGTGGTCCCGTAAATTATGATGTCAACACAGGCATTCTGCTTTTTTGGCGGCTGGAGACGTCAAGATTGTCAAATCAATCCTTCTCCTTCACTGAAAGTAATGTCCATCTTATTCTGAATGATCCATGTAAGGCCCCAGATACCGTGCATGAGCAAGGAAATAAAACAGGCATGAGTTAGAGGGAGAGGTTTTCAAAGTGTAGTCTGGGGACATTTGAGGTTCATTGGAAGTCGCCGAATGGCTCCTCAGTGAAAACATCAGTAATAAAAAATGAAGTTCTCGGAAAGGTGCCTTATCACTGCTCATTGACCATGATCAATAGACACTCCAATCCTGACTCTCAGGGGAGTGTTCAAGACTTCACCCTTCTGAAACAGCATGACTGTGACACCCAAGTGTTCACTTCTGCACATTATCTACATATTTTCCACTAGAACATTCCCCAGAATCCTTTGCAGCAGGCATAGTAGATAATCAGGATATTTTCCAACTTAACAGGTCAGTGTAGAAAAGGCTCCCTGAAAATTAACTAACACACGAAAACACACACAAAAAACCCACAGAGTTAGAACTTCCAAATTTGAGTTCTACCATGTTGATCCAGTCTACATTTCATGCTTAGAATTGCCATCTTTTACCCCAGACACCATACATTGCCCTTTAAACCTCCTGATGGAGCAGGAGAAAATGTAGCAGTTTGTTCTTCCCAGTTTTCTCAGTGGGTCTACTCTGAGTATGCCTGTTAGGGGATATAGACCATTGAAATGAACAGAATTTAAATTTACTTCAGTGGATCTAATCTAAGCATGACTAAGGTTACAATCATAATCCCTACTTACTGAAGAGAAGAAGAGTTTGGATTTGATATCCCACTTTATCACTACCCGAAGGAGTCTCAAAGCGGCTAACATTCTCCTTTCCCTTCCTCCTGCACAACAAACACTCTGTGAGGTGCGTGGGGCTGAGAGACTTCAGAGAAGTGTGACTAGCCCAAGGTCACCCAGCAGCTGCACGTGGAGGAGCGGGGAATCGAACCCGGTTCACCAGATTACGAGTCCACCACTCTTAACCACTACACCACACTGGCTCACTGGGAGTAAGCCCCACTGAATTCAATGCAGTGTACTTCTGAGTAGACATTGTTAGGACTGTACTGTAAGTCAGGATCCAACCCTTCTTTTCGTATATGTTTGTGTGTTAGCTAAATTAGGATACTATCAAAACTCTGTATAATATAGAATGCTCTTTATAAATGGATAATGTTCTACTAGATCCTAAATTATTCCATATAATTGGACCAGAGATCACAAAGACTGCACATTTACAAGATAAATTGGAAATTAATGTACAAATAATATAGTAATTACCCAGTCCCTATTATTTGAAGAATATACACACTATGGGGTCTATTCCTTCCTTGATGAGCAAGTGTGGCTCCCATTAATTTTAATGGGAGTTAAGTGTGTACATCAAGGGGAGAATTAACTCATGAGTTAAAGTTGACGACTAGGATTAAGACCTGCACTTGTGGCTTTGATTTGAAAATGTAGCATATCTTTTGATATTTATCACTTTTTAATTGTGTATTTGTAGTTGAAGCAATTTGCAAATCATTGTTATCCCTATCACTACAAGGCAAAGATAAATTGAATTATATTGCCCACTTCCTGGACTCCTTGATGTTCTTTGCTGATTAAATTGAACTGTAACAGCAGTATCATAATTAATAATCTATGCTGATCAAGTCAGTTGCACTAAAGCCTAGTAGTATCAGATTGCAATGAAAAATTATTGTTTCAAGGTGGGCAGTTTGTATCTTTTTACAAACTTGCATGAAGAATGCACAATTAATTACAACGATGCATCAAGACGATTTATGCTTGTTCGTGTACCACGTTTTGATTGGATGGAATAAATATCAAATGAAATAAAATCAACGGGTTACTATAAATACAGCTGAAAATGACCAAGAGCCTTCCCCAGGGTCGAAAATCCCACACAAGGCATACAGAATATTTCATCAGATTCGTGGGTTTACAGCGCAAGTAAAGCTTTGAGAGCATTTAAGGGGATGTTAGCTCCCAAGCATGGAGGGACGCGGGTGGCGCTGTGGGTTAAACCACAGAGCCTAGGACTTGCCGATCAGAAGGTTGGCGGTTTGAATCCCCGCGACGGGGTGAGCTCCTGTTGCTTGGTCCCAGCTCCTGCCAACCTAGCAGTTCGAAAGCACGTCAAAGTGCAAGTAGATAAATAGGTACCGCTCCAGCGGGAAGGTAAACGGCGTTTCCATGCGCTGCTCTGGTTTGCCAGAAGCAGCTTAGTCATGCTGGCCACATGACCCGGAAGCTGTACACCGGCTCCCTTGGCCAATAAAGCGAGATGAGTGCCCCAACCCCAGAGTCGGTCACGACTGGACCTAATGGTCAGGGTTCCCTTTACCTTTACCTAGCTCCCAAGCATACCAGCACAAATTCCCTTGGCAGCTGCCTTACCCCCTAGAGCACAAGAGCTGTTTCTTAACAGCCCTAAAAACTGCCTAGATGTCATGCCAAAATTGAGTGTTCCTGTTCACAGACTTCTCCTCCCAAATGAAAGAGGCCATCAAGATGGGACAAAAGTCAAGGTGACCCTGGCTGCTGCTCATGAGTCAGGTCAGTGCTTAGTGCAGCATCCTTTGTAGCATTCCCCTAAGCCCCTAAGCTACCAGGAGTGTTGGAGTGGAATTGAAGGTCTGGGTGTAAGTCCTTCCTATCATGCCAGAAGGAAACACCATCATAGGCTGATAAGGTCAGCCAAACTTCTGGCTCTAGCTTCAGGTTCCTGTGGGATGTGATATGTAAGTAGCAGTCAAGTACAACATTCCTTCTTTTCCTAGAGTGGACATATGGGGGAATGTTTGGTCCAGCCAGTTGAAAACTTCCTGTTTCCTCCTGGCTGGGACATACTTCCTTTGCATGTGACAAGAGGTGGGTGTGACCTTACCTGTCCAGGTAACAAAAGGGACACGGCACACAGCACTCTCTCTCTCTTTGACTTCCTCCGCCGTTGGAGCAGCATTTTAGCTAGAGACGCTCTGTTGGCTTCCAGCCATCAGATGACACTGGCCTCCAGCTTCCAGCCAACAGAGGACACTGGGATTATCCCCATATGGGATAGATCCACATGTATATACTTTGTAACTAAGTCTGCCTTTGGGGTTCCAACTGTGAACTGATGTGAGTAAACTACTTTTATATACTTCGCACAAGAATGTGGCGTGTTTATTCTTTTAAGAGGGATATAAGGGAACTTACCAGGAACCTAATAGTGAGAGGCTTACACAAGCCTACAACCAGCTACCCACTGTGCGTTTAAAATGGGAATGTGAAACTCTGCTAAGTAAAGAAACTTGCTGGCGCAAGTTAGGAAGAATATTAATAAACAATATATCCTCTCCTGCCTCCCTCAACATTGCCACAGTTCCTTGGCTACATGAATTCCATGAGGATTCCATGGGGGAATCCTTCCCACAGGAAAGCAGCCACTCTTCAGTCTGGGTAGAAGTCTAACAGAGGGCACTAGGAGCAAATTGGGGTGACTGTAGGGGCAAGTGGCCCCACACTTGTCTAGAGATACCTACTTTCTGGTGGTACAGGTGGCAAAGAAGGTAGTGTCTGTTTCCTTTGGGGGTTTGGGGGGGTTGAGGCTAGTGGTAGCCCCAAAAGGAGCAGTTGGTGGGGTGACCTGCAAGGCAGCAAACCCAGGGGGTCAGTCACAACAAGTGTTGTAGTTGTGAATGAACCAGGGATTAACCTTGCCTGGCAGTATTACCAGCACATCACCTTGGGTACATCATGACTGGAGTTTTTGGGGTGTGAGTTTTTGCTTATTCTTTTTGTCCTCGTTTACTTTACTTTATTTTTATTTATTAAATTTGTATACTACTTTTCATCTGTAGATCTCAGGGTGGTTCACAACATAGGAATACAATACAGTGGTACCTCGGGTTAAGAACTTAATTTGTTTTGGAGGTCTGTTCTTAACCTGAAACTGTTCTTAACCTGAGGTACCACTTTAGCTAATGGGGCCTCCCATTGCCGCCACATGATTTCTGTTCTCATCCTGAAGCAAAGTTCTTAACCCGGGATACTATTTATGGGTTAGCGGAGTCTGTAACCTGAAGCACCTGCAACCCGAGGTACCACTGTATAAAAAACACACCATAGGTTTAGTAGGTACAATTAAATGGAAGCAAATTGTCTGTGGTTTAGGTTGTTATTATTTTTACCACCTGGCATATTTATTTCTTTATTTGGAAAATTGATGAACTGCATGATCAAAAGGCAACTCCAATCAGTGTGCAAATAGGTTTATATAGATAAAGCACAACTAAAATCCACAAACCAATTTTTAAAAATGTACAAGAAATATCATCATTTGAAAAGGAAGGTCGAACCAATAAAGGTTTTAAAACAAATACAGATAACTAAATCATGTGTCTGGACAGATTTTTCAGAAATGGAAAAGTTTTCAGCTGGTGTCTGAAATAAAGGAAAGGTGCCTGTGGTATGTCAATAGGAAGTGAGTTCCAGACCACAGTGAAGGAACAACTTCTCAAAAGTGGAATTTAGCTGGGGAATAATTTGTATTTTCTCTCTCCCTCAGACATGCAAATATATTGGGTTGCTTCCGTCAGGTTTCCTTGCTTGTCATTAATATTTGGCAGCAGAGTATCAGCCTCCAAGGAGATCTCATTGAGTTTAGGGTCTGGTCTAGTTCAGATCTTGACAGTGAATTTCATATTAGAAAGCAAAAAATAAAATAAAATTAAGTACTTCTCAGTCCTGTGCCTCCCCTCCTGATAATGGAGTACCTACTAGCTTCTTAATAGCTAAACCATTTTATGCTCTCAGCCTCCAGAAGTTCATGTCGGTGGCATTTATTTCCAAGGAAGTGCATTTGATATCAGAATACCAATCCTTCTTCCCTCAAAAATATTAATATAGGTAAAAATATAGGTGGCATGATGAGCTACTGTAAGCACCTTTCAGTGTTCTGTTAGTCTGTTGATCAGGTGACAAGTATATGGAAGATGAGATTGTTTGGAGTAATATCTGAAGTAGCAGCTGAATGTGGAGGAATATGAAAATGCTGAGAAATATGAACATTTCTGATGGAGTATTTACAAGAAGGAGGGGGGAAATGCAGGAATATCAAAATCAAGGCTTGATGTGCCAATAAAAAAAATCATAAAAAGGTTCCTAATGCAACCACTGTATATTAATCATTCCAAAGAAGACAGTCCAAGATGTACGATAGCTATAGTGGCGACTGTACTTGTATATTCAGTTAAGATACAGGCTCGGGAAGGAGATTGATATTAAATCTTCAGGCAAGCAGGCACATGCTTTCGCAGAAAGTTCCTTGTGTCCTTCCCCTTTAGCTAGGAATGAAATGTGTTCTAAAGGCAGAGGGATGGTGTATTCCAGGAATTTGTTTTTCTCCCTCCCCCCACCCCAACTAGGATCTGAAGCTCTTTAGGATTCTCTAAGAAATTTCTGTTGGTGAGGTGAAAGACTCCTTCTAACGACCAAATTAGATGGAGGGGAACACCCTGCACAGCTAGTTCCCCTTGTACCTTCCGTTCCTTAAATTGGGTCCTCCCTTAAAGAAGGCACGTGTTGTGGTGAGACCTGGCAACCAAACCCTGCGTTGTGGGTGGGTTCGATTGAATAGCCACAGCACCCAGGTAGGTTCCTTGATGCTGGGTTTAATCAGGCCAATGGGATGCAGGCTAAACGGATCGATGGACCTATATATACCTATGCACGTGACCCAGAGCTTCCTCTTTCGGTGCATGCATTGGAACACCTGCCCACCTCTCCCTATATTTAGGAGTGTGCACTTGACCTTGCTATGCCATCGTGTGTCATCTGTTATTGGGATAGGGGCACGGCAGGAATTTCCCCCACTTGGCTGATTGGCTGGTGCCATTGAGGTTTTGCCTGCTGCGTAGCAAATTGTCACAACTTGTAAGGTTGTGGATAGGCTCTGGTTCAGGTGATAGGGATGGGAGAATGCTCTCGCCATCCCTATGTGAAGGATATTCTGTTAAAGGAATCCAGGGACTCGATGGTTTGGTCAACCCCTGAGAGGGGGTTGTGCCCATGCCTGAGTCCAGGGGGACATTTGGGTGGCGGAGATAGCCTGTTCCAGGCTTTCTGCTTATCCAGGTGTTCACCCTAGGCTGACCTATGCTGGTGCCCTGGGTCAGCGCTACCTGCATGGCAGGAAGCTAGTCGAACCAGAGCCTATGCAACCACTCACTTGCTGTAATCAATAAAGTTGTGGCCTAAATTCTGCCAAAAACCAAACCAAAATTTGAGTCTTGTGTGAATGACCTCTTATACCCAAAGCCCTAGAACATGTGAGGGGAGCCTTTGACCCTCAGATGTTGACCCTCATAATCATATTGGCCATGCAACCGGGGCTGATGAGGGCTGTAATTCGGAAACATATGAGGGCCAAAGGTTCCTCATATCTGCGCTAGAACTGGGGCAAGTGTAAACAACATGGTGTCCTCCAGATGTTGATAGAATCCAATTCCCTTCAGTTCTAGTCAGCATGGTCAATGGCAAGGGATGACTGAAGATGGAGCCCAACAACATCTGGAAGGCATTAGATAACCCTGCCATAGGTCAACAAGCTTGAAACGCTCTTATGAACTGATGATACAGCAACCTTCGTTCTTCATCATATAACTACCGGAAAATGTATGTATCGGGGAACAGTTTGACATTAGGAAAGGTTGCCTGCCTTTTGCCAGAGGCAATCCCTTTTTCGTTAATGACCTTGAAAAACATTGCAGTATGCTCTGATCAGACAGAAAGGCTTTACCTTCAAAGATCCAATAAATGTTGAGCACATGTGCATGAGATCTATGGATCAAGGGCAGGATCGCCAGCAAAGAAAATAATGTCTTTTCATCTTCTGAAAAGGATAGGGAAAGGTGGCTTGCAGGATGCCTGTGTGAAACCACAAAAACCTACTGCTAATGGAGCAGCAAGCATGGGGTTTAATGATTAATTTAAATAGATTGTGGAGTCTGCTTAGCATCTGGTAGCCTGACATGACCACCAAATCTTAATAAGCCCTGGCTGAGAAGAGGCAATTTGTGAGATAAGTAGGAGAGTCTCCTTGCTTTCCCATAGTGCTCTACACTACCACCTGGTGGCCAAAAAGGAAAGAACTGTTGGCAGGGGGAGGGAGTCGATGATTGTCATACTGTCTCCACTGCCTCTTCAAGATGTCAGCCACAGTTATGAGGACAGGAGCTCAGGGCTCTGGTGACAGGATTCTGATGCAGGGATTAAACAAAAATGCAGCTTGCAGGGTTAACCCTTAAAGGGGTTAACCTGGTTTTAACCTTTAAAGCCCTATACGGCCTAGGACCCTCGTATCTACGGGACCGCCTCTCCTGGTATGTCCCACAGAGGAACTTACGGTCTTCAAACAAAAACATCTTGGAGGTCCCAGGCCACAGAGAGGTTAGGCTGGCCTCAACCAGAGCCAAGGCTTTTTCAGCTGTGGCTCCAATCTGGTGGAACGCTCTGTCACCAGAGACTAGGGCCCTGCGGGACTTGACATTTTTCCCCAGGGCCTGCAAAACAGAGCTGTTCCACCAAGCCTTTGGCCAGGGCACAGCCTGACTCCCTTCTTTGGCAATCTTCACAGAACTCTAGCCCAATGGTTGCCATCAATTTGATTTGAATTAATTTTATAATGAAATGATTTTAGAATGTTGTGTTATTTTATTGTTGTTAGCCGCCCTGAGCCTGGCTTCGGCTGGGGAGGGCGGGATATAAATTTTAAAAAATTCTTTATTTATTTATTTATTTATTATTATTATTATTATTATTATTATTATTATTATTATTATTATTATCCTCATCATTATGCACATATGCTTTCTGTCCTGATTCTGAAAGAAGACTGAATGGAGGAAATTGGCTCCTGAACTTTTTATAGCTGTGCACAAGAGGGCATTTCTGCTTCTGGAAACTGCATGGGGGGGGGGGAACCTCAGATCTTAAGCCAAAAGCAGCTCTCCAAGCTGTTCTGCACCACAAGGCCAAAGGAGGGCTCATGGGAGTAGTTGGGCGCAGGGACACTAAAGAAGGATGCCAGAAACACCAGCGTCATCCGTTCTAGCGCTTTATTAAAAGAAATCTGCCTGCCAGGTCTTCCAGCCTTTACAGATGCAGAATGGACACTGCAGCAAGGAGATGGCTTGTCTGCACCCAAGCAAACTTCCATACTTTCTTTATACAGACAGCAGCAGACATCACTTGGGTCGGGACTTCCCATCGCTTCACCTGACCAGAGGAGGGCATAGGTAGCAAATACCCAAGTCAACACAAGGGGGCTTGTGAAGAAGGCGCAGCAGAGACTGTACTTTTTGAGAATTCTAAGGAAAAACCATCTTCCACAGAAACTGCTGCTTGCCTTCTATCACTGTGCCATTGAGAGCGTGCTCACTTATGGCTTATGTGTGTGGTACGGAAGCTGTACTACCCAGGACAGGATGGGGTTGTGCAGAGTTGTTAAGGCAGCAGAGACCATTGTTGGCTGCCCACTCCCCACTCTCCACCTTACAGCAGATTTATGCCACAAGGTGCCATAGGAAGGCACTGGACATAGTAAAAGATCCATCGCATCCTGGTCACTGTCTCTTCGAGCTCCTGCCGTCGGGACGGAGATACAGGATGATGAAGACAAGAACGAGCCGTCTTAAGAACAGCTTCTTCTCCAGAGCGATCTCGGCCCTGAATGGGAAGCCTGGACTTTGAAAGTCATCTAATCTTCCTTGCTGTATTATACTGTATTGTTTTAACTAGTGTTTCTATAGTTGTTTTGATTTTGTGTGGAGTGCCCTACCTGGGTGGATGGAGCAGCCAAGTAATTTCGTCATCCCCGAGAGGGGGCAATGACAATAAAGATGATATTATTATTATTATTATTATTATTATTATTATTATTATTATTACAGACAGTTTCTCTTTCTGGGCTCAGAGCCCAGCACCCAACGCCCACAGATAAGCATAACACAAAAGTAAGCTGATTAGCTTGTATATCAAAGCAAGTGAATATAATATATGAGCTCATTGCTACAACAACTACCAATTAATTGTGGGGTTATCTTGATTACCAAAATGGCATAAGTAGAGCTTGCAGAACAGTTCACCTTTGGGGCAACACACAAGCCTCTCTGTCTGGTTCTCAGAACAGTCCACATACCACAGTTACTCACCCATTCCTGACCCTGTTTTGCATTCTACTTGAGTGTTTTCCCCTGGCTGAAATGTGCCTTCGAGCTCTGAGGAGACCTCTTCCTTGGCTGTTTGGAGGATAGTGTATGGGAAGAAGCTAGTCTGCTGTACAATGGTGGAATTTGTGTCCATTGCTCTGCTTACTTTTGCCTCTGGTACAACTCACCTTTGGCATGTGACCCTCGGAAGGGATTGATTGATTGATTGATTGATTGAATTTATATACCGCCCTGTACCTGGAGGTCTCAGGGTGGTTCACAGAAAAGATCACAATATATAAAATCAAAATAAAAACAATAACCCAATAACAGCCCCCCCAAAAGAGCCACATTTTAAATGGGAATAGGATGTTGATCAGGTCAACCAAAGGCTGGTTCAAAAGGAATGTTTTGCCTGGCGCCTAAAGGTGTATAATGAAGGCGTCAGGTGAACTTCCCTGGGGAGAGCAATCCACAGATGGGGAGCCAATGCAGAGAAGACCTGTTCTTGTGTTGCCACCCTCGGGACCTTTTGAGGAGGAGGCACATGAAGAAGGGCCTCAGAAAATGATCTTAGGGTCTGAGTAGGTTCATATAGTTGACCATAAATGAATGCGGGATCTTTAGGGATTAACCACTAAACCACTCTGAGGTACTGTAGCACGCTGAGGGGAATAGGGATCTCTAAACAACAAATCAGCACTCTTAATGAACTCTGGCTCCTAGAATTCTTTGGGGGAAGCCATTATGGTTTAAAGTGGTATCACAGTGCTTTTGATGTATGGGCAGTGCTAGATTTATGTATAAGCTAAACAAGCTATAGCTTAGGGCCCCACTCCCTTGGGGACCCAGAAAAAAATTAAAGAAAAAAAAACCTGGATGTACATTTCCAAAATCTAAAATAAAAAACAAATAAAATAAAATACAGCATACAGCAACAGTGTTTTGTGTTGTGTAGGCTCTTATGATGTACCGTAAGTAATGGGCCCTGCCTGCTAGCCTGCTCCCTAAAATATCACTGGTTTGCTCATTTCTATATATAGGGTGCCTACATTCTCCATGGACTGGTTGCATGGCATGTATTTCACTATTAATATACGTCTTCTTAATTGTATTTCAGTTCAACAATTTAATAAAATACATATTTTGTTATGTGCAAATGGCTTTAGATACCTGTTAGGTCCATAAATTACCATATAGCGTATATTCAGCTCAAAAAAACAGTGACAATTTGTTGTTGACAAAGAACAGCTGGACATATAAAGGGCCCCATTACCTTCAGTAGCTTAGGGCCTCATCAATCCTAAATCCGGCCCTATGTATGGGACAAATGTGGCCTGAGCCTGTACATAACTTCTTGCTACAGCTAAATGACCATATAAAATTGACCCTCCTGATCAATTTGCAGGTTCCGCCACACCCTGCGGGAAGAAGGGATGTCCTTGCGCAACTGTTCCCATCCTCCCCATTTGCATAAGAGACAACCATGGCCATTGCAATGATATAAAATCAAGGTCTGCTCTTTTTTATTGCTTTTGGTCACAGCAAATTAGCTATTACAAGTGCATTATGCTTTGAATCTTTTCTCTATTGCTTTGTGAACTCCCCCCCCCAACTTCCATCTCATTTTTTTTCTTCCTAAAAGGTATATTCAAGCCATCAAACGCGTAGAGTTCAAATATCGCCACAAAACTGCATTTGATGATAAAATATTTAATGTACAGTAATAAAAGCACAGAAGTGATTACCTAACTCTTTAGGTTAAACACGATCCACTTAAACAAATAGCTCGGGGTGGGGGGAAATAATTCCTCAACAGCTTTAGAATTGGAACATATATTCCCATTGGTTTGATTTATGGATGTTTAAATTAATTGCACAATCCCACAAATATGTGTTTAAAACAGTTAATGATGTAGATACATTTAAATAAATCTCAGATAAAAGGGACAATACCAGTCATGGGTAAAAAAAAACCTTAAAGCACAATGGGCCATCTACTCAACTCCATTAAACTTAATTGAAATACTCTGGCAAATTTCAAGGGGAGCAGGTATTAGCCCCATCTACAAAATGGGAATGATCAGGTATCCACAATGAAGCGAGCTATTAAGAAGCAAATGCCATCACAGAGATGCCTGGCTATATGGGATTCATCTTAATGAGAATGGCGCCACATAGCAGAGGAATAGCAGCCCATGTGCTTCAGGAGTGCATCTCTCCCAATGGCCGGGTTCATCCTGCTCTTATGGAAATCAGCACGCATTAAGACTTCATGCCTTTAAGCATTTACTCTCTCGTACTGAACTTTATTAATCACATATGCCATCTCTCCCAATTTTCTGCACCTGAGGCAGGATCTGGCCTCGGGTGTTTGCAGATTATTCTCAAGAGTGCATGACCCCCCAAACCTCTTTGTGCCTTACTAGCACGGGACCCTTCCACAGAATAGAGAATGGTGGCAAGTGCAACTAAGGACAGAGAGTTGCTGTGTTCAACACCAGCGGAAGCTGTAATTACTGTCAAGCTCCTACACTCAGGACTGTAAGAATTTGTCACGGCAAAGCCTATAGTTGCTATACCCTTATCAGAGGAGAGCAGCAGCTGTGTTCCCAATCATTAAAATTATTTTATTATTTAAACAATACTTAATAAATCCGTCTCGATGTGATATGCAAACTGTTAAGTTGTGGGTGAACATATCAGACGACACAGCGATTCTTCAAATAGCTCTTGTTTATTCACAGGCCAGGACAGAACTGAACTGAAGGGTTCAGTCAGCCTGCTTATATAGAGCTCCAGCGCAATGTAACTGTAACAATTTTCTAAAACTATCCAATCACTGAACGTCACTTTCGTTCCCTTGTTTGCATAACTATCTACAGTATCCCCCTGCTGGCCCAGGGTGAGAACTTCAGTACATAACACAAACTATAACAAGAAGAAGAACAGAAGAACAAAAAAGTTTTAAAAAACAGCATGGGAAAGAGCATAATATGACATTATTATTGAAGTGTACATGGGTTCCCACGAAACGAGACACAATGATAACAGCAAGAACCTTTATAGAACTAACAGAACCGGACAACAGGGGCAAAGCAACTGCTTATATACATTTCTGAAGGCCTGGGCCACTCCCACTCTCAACGTGATTGGCTGTCTGAACTCCCAAGCTGCAAATCTCTGGTTTAAGAGCCAATGGTAGTTGCTCAAATCCTGAAATGTTCTCTGATTGGATATCATGTATTGAATCAGAACACAGGGGCTCAGAATCCTTCTTTCAGGCTCAGGCAAACACAGATCACTGAATACATATGTACAAAATGGACACCCATGGCTAGTCAGATTGCTGGAATGAAAATGCCTTCAGTAGTTGGGCTCCCCTGATGATATTTTTCTAATGGAGGAAATCAAAACTACCAATCTCCTGCACTCCAGTTTGGCCAAAGAAAGAAAGAAAAGAAAGAAAACCAGACAGGAAGACCCTGGATATTCTCTAAGCCCTGCTCCCCCCCCCCACCCATAGTAGTGGGATGCTTGTATTAGTTAAACTTAGCAAGAGAATGGGTGCAAAACACTTTGAACAAAGTGCTATACAAATTCTGCAGTGTTATAATTCACAGATAAGCATCATGTCAGGAAAGAAACATTAATAATCCATTCACAACCATTCAGATGCCACCCCCTGCACACATACACACACACACACTTTACAAGTGCACCATATTTTTGGTTTCTTCAACTTGCAGTTGCAATCTGTCCTCCTTGACATAATTTACACATTTACACATTTTTGCAGAGCAAAGCATGGCCGCACCGGGTTGCTTATTCCCCCCACCCCCTCTTTCTTTCTCCTTTATAAAAAAATTCCAAGAAACATAAGCACACCCAGGAGACTCGGCGCATGAGATTAGCAAAGCATATGATCGAGTTTTGCCAATATGATATCAAAGGCACACGTTTGATTTGAAGTTGTGTCAAAATGTACCTGCTGCTCTTCTTTTGAAAATGGAAATGTGCTGATGTGTTAGCCTCTCCTAACACACACGAGATTTGCAATGCAGTGAATTGTCAGGGCAGACCATTGGCCGTTATTAAGCATGCTGTCTCACTGCTAGATTCTCAAAACTGTTGAACTGCATATCACCCAATACAATCAAATTTTTCTGCTTACCAAAGGAAGTGTAAAATCAGAATTATCCAAAATTTAAAACAATTGTTGTAGGCTTTGAATCTCTCACTTTAACAGGATTCCTTCACTCAGCCTTTAGTTTCAGCCTTGCTATTCTGGATAAATAAATATATATATTTTTTAAATGTATGTACCATTTTCATCTGTTAAAAACTTTTTTTTTTTGCTTACTCAGACGCGTAGTTTTATTATATACAGTATATTTGTTTTTTAAAAGGTTGGTTTTATTTGTATCTTGATTGTTTTATTATGTCTACTCTTTTCAAAGTCTGCTAGTTTCGAAATGAATATTTTTTTACCATTTTATGTCAACCGTTTTTAGATGGTGGTGGTGGTGATTTCGTAAGCGGTATATAAATCTAACTTAAGCAAAATAAATCAGTCTCAAGCTAAGCAGGTCTGGGTCTGGTCCATGCTTGGATGTGAGATCAACCCTCAAAGACACCAACTTGTATTCCATGTTGGAAGAAAGGAGGACTATAAAGGTATGAAGACAGCAGTGGGGCTTGCCGATCAGAAGGTCGGCGGTTTGAATCCCTGCAATGATGTGAGCTCCCGTTGCTTTGTCCCAGCTCCTGCCAACCTAGCAGTTCAAAAGCACACCAGTGGAAGTAGATATATAGGTTCCGCTGAGGTAGGAAGGTAAACAGTGTTTCCATGTGCTCTGGTTTCCATCATGGTGTCCCATTGCGCCAGAAGCAGTTTAGTCAAGCTGGTCACATGACCCAGAAAGCTGTCTGTGGACAAACGCTGGCTCCTTCAGCCTGAAGCGAGATGAGCGCCCCACTCCATAGTTGCCTTTGACTGGAACTAACTGTCCAGGGGTCCTTTACCTTTATAAACCATGGAACTCATCCCTACAGGAGGTAATGATGGTGGCCAACTTGGATGGCTTTAAAGAGGATTAGACAAATTCAAGGAGGGGAAGGCTGTCAGTGACTGCTATCCATGATGTCTTTGTTTTGTCTACTCTGTCTCTGCAGCAGTTCCTGGGAAACATAGGTGGGCAGAGTGCTGTTGCTTTCAGGTCCAGCTTGCAGGCTTCCAACAGACATTTGGCTGGCCACTTTGAGAACAAGAAGTTGGACTAGATGTTCTAATGTTCATGTTGTTTAGTCGTTTAGTTGTGTCCGACTCTTCGTGACCCCATGGACCAGAGCACGCCAGGCACTTCTGTCTTCCACTGCCTCCCGCAGTTTGGTCAAACTCATGCTGGTAGCTTCGAGAACACTGTCCAACCATCTCGTCCTCTGTCATCCCCTTCTCCTTGTGCCCTCCATCTTTCCCAACATCAGGGTCTTTTCCAGGGAGTCTTCTCTTCTCATGAGGTGGCCAAAGTATTGGAGCCTCAGCTTCACAATCTGTCCTTCCAGTGAGCACTCAGGGCTGATTTCCTTCAGAATGGAGAGCCCCTTCGCCACGGCAAGGCAGTGATCCATGAAGGGGTCTAATGTTCATAGAATCATAGAATTGTAGAGTTGGAAGGGAACATGAGGATCATCAGGTCCAGCTCCCTGCAACACAGGAATCTTTTTGCGCAAAGTGGGGCTCAAACCCACAGCCCTGAGATTAAATGACTCATACTCCACTGCCTGAGCTGTCACAGAGGCTGACTTATATACACAACCACTGATTCTACTGTAATAGATTTCTGAGTGTCTGCCTATTCCTGCTTCCAAATTTCCATTGCCAGATCAGAACAAATTTGCCTTAGCCCCTGAACAAAATTCCTAACCATCAAAGGCCTTTGAATTCTCCAGCTAATCGTTGCTTTATTGAGTTACCTTGCCAGTCCTGTTATTTCTTTTAAATAGAGATTTAATGTGCATGAACTGGAGGGGAATGAAAGGTGATCGCAACAGTGAAGGACAAATCAATAGAAGACCCTCCGTGCTCTTTTTGGCTATGTGTACGGGTCAAACAAAAATGAGCAGAAATGTCTTCAAGGTCCTCGCAAGCAATTACTTTAATACAGACGATAATTAAATTCGCATGATATTAAATGTAGGTTATTAATTTTTAAAGAAATTAAATAGATGTATCACAGGGACAAATTAGAGCTACCTGGCCTAAGTAATGATTTTAGTCATTGTAATTTGAAGGAACTACAGAAAACGCCATTGGCTTAAAGCGTTAAAAGTCAATCCGTCAGAGAACACCCTTAGGGAGAATACATACAATATATTTTGGAAAGTTATTTGTTTGTTTGCTATGCATTTGAACACCTCTAAAGATATCGTAGCAAAATTTTGCGAGATAGTTCTTTGTGCCACTGAGGTCAGTGGAACTTACCTCTGAGGGTTGGAGGCATGCTTTGGAGGCTGCTGTTTTTAGGCTGTTATCCTCCCTTCATTCAGAATTTCTGCTTCTGTGTTTTATTAAAGCTGTAGGGAAGAAAGCAATTATGATGCAATAGGTCCACCCACATTGCCTTCCATGTTTAAGAAAGCGCCTGGTCGGCATTGACCCGTGAAAGGCCCTTATCAGTTGTGGTTCCCCATTTGTGGATTGCTGTCAGTGGTGAGATATATCTATTTCCTTCATTATTAACTTTTAGGAAGAACTTTACCTGTGCACTGAGGCTTTGAATGACTGAAATATACTGTTTCTTGTGAGGCTGAAATTATAAACAGTGAGGGGATGTGACTGTTTTACATGTTATACTGTTCTCACATATTTTTAGATGTTCTTGGTGCATTTAGAAGTTTCTAATTTTATTTTTAAATTTTTAACAGTATTGCTTTATCAATTTGGCACTTACTGCCCCGGACAACTTTGTGAGGAAGAGTTGGATAGCAATTTAATAAACAAAAGAATAAATACAAATAACCCACAGGAGAAGGAGACAACGAGGCTGGGCACATGAGATCTGTCTACCCATTGGCCTTCTCACTGATCTCCACAAGTTAAGAGGGGAAACTTTTGAATTTGGGAGTTTTCAATGCATGTGTAAGTTTCCCGTATCTTTTAGAACCACACACAAAAAATCAGGTTTCTAAAATGCATGGAGAGCCTACTCAGGTAGAAAAATCTGCCAGCTGCAGGGGTTATTCCCACAACTTTTGGAGGGTGGGAGGTGTCAGGCGGGGATTGGACCTTTCACTCTCATTCTTAGTAACCTCTCTTAGGCATTGATTATAAATAACACCTTAAATAGAGCATGAGTTTTGGGGGTTGTTTGTTGTTAAAAGCAGCAGCTAAGGATCTAGGAAGGCACATGTGTTCGTCACATGCAGCCCTGCTTTCATTCTGCTGCAGTTCACCTTCTGCCAAAAACCTACATGATACATTTCACTGTCCATTGTGCTGAAATGACACAATTTATGTAATTTACACAACTAATTAAATCAATTACAAACATTACATATGTGAAGTTGTTGTTAACATTACTTTACCCCGTTCATTCTGATGCAAAGGAAACACAATGCAAATCAAGTATGCATTGTTTGCAGACCAAAAGCAACAACAACCGTGAATACCAAAAATATTTACTGGATTGGTTTCCATTCCGGACATGGGAGGAATAAGCAAACATTGGCTATCTCCACTCCCATTTCTGCTTTCATTAGAATTCTCTGATATCCCTACAAGTGACAAATAATTCCTAATCTCCCCCTCTTTTTTATATCCTATAGCAGACTATGATGTGCCAGGGGGAATGCCTTCCCCTCTGCACACAAAAGGCAGAAAAATTCCCAGCTCTGCAAAAGGAACCATCTGGGGAGGGGGAAGCCAAATGTGCTGTATGTGGGATGGCACATTTTTGTTATTAAAATATTACAGCAGAAAATCCTTAAAATACATTTGTGTGTGAACTACAGCATTCATTAATTAAGGCCATTAATTAAGCAAAAGCAAACTGTAGCCGTCTAAATTTGTCGCTGCCTTTCCAAAGGAAAACTCAGACAGATGACAAAGCCACAATTTTCGGGATGTTAACGGTGTTTAGGGTTCTATTATTTATCCATGGGACTAGCAAACCTCATGAGCTTTGTAGGCAATTACAAAAAGTAAAAGGAAAGAGAAAGACTCTCTTTTGTTCTACATGAAGTTTACCCCCTAGAGAATTAAGCGATCCTCACATCCCCCACTCTTGCACTATCAGGCAAGAAGTGTGGGGTAGGAATGCCAGCACAACTTTCACAATTTTTCATCACAGCTATTTTTTTTCTTCCTGTTACAAAATGTCCTTGTCAGAAAAACCTCATGATAATTAACCCACTGTATTCCGATGGTATTTCTGCATCGACTTTGAGAAAATGGCTGACATTGCCATGATGTGATGTCAGGAATCAGAGACTGTCTCTATGGGGTGGTGGTTTTCTACGTCATTAAGATTTATATATTTTTGTAAACTGCTTTGGGTTTGTGTATGTGTGTGCGTGCTTTTTTTTACAATCAAGCAGTGTATAACTTTCATGAGATAAATAAATAAATAAATAAATAAATTGACTGCACTGGTGTTCAAATTACAAGAAGATTTGCAGCCTCCAGAAGGATGGTTGCCTGCCTTCACATCTATGACATGTTCTGCACCCATAGAAGACTTCCAGCTGAGCTTTCCAATGAAGGATAAGCAAATGTAGCAGGCAACAAAGGACTAAAATGATATTATTCCTTTGGGATTCCAGTATGGCCACTTTCATTCCATCACCCAACCACCCACCCCGGTATTTCCAGATTCCTGGTTTCTGTTCAAACCACTCTGAGCTGAAATAGTCGAACCGCTAATGCAATAAAAGGAAAGAAAAGAAGTGACAATATATGGAATTTAATTTACCCTTGCTCTGGATGCTTATAGGTGTAGAATATCAGTTGGTCAGCATGAAAAGTAGATATTTCCCTATCTGCATGTTAAAGAAACTGCAGTGGCTGGTGGAAGGCAAAATAAATAAACATTTTTCAAGAATGACAAATAGAGTGAATTATTGGAAATATGAAAGTCGCTGAAACCGGGCCTGGGCAGTTCCTTCCTCTTATGCTACCTAATTGGGTTTCCGACGCTTGTATAGTCATTCAAACTGGATAGTTGTTTGCTGGTTCATTCAGGTCTCTTCCCAATTAAAGTGGGCCTTTTAGCAGGTCTGTGCGATAAGGTGCACATTTCTGAAGCACTCCATTCCGCTTTGTCTGTACTTCATCAGATTAACATTAGGGCGTGAAATCTCCAAGACAATATAAATGAGATCAATAAACAGCGCAATCAATCTCAGCTAGTTTTAAGTGTCCACAGAGGTATTTAATGGGACTTGGTGCAGCCTGACACTCTCACGCCGACCCGAGGACAGAGAAATGAAAAGAAGACATAGGCACACACAAGCTTATGCCACAGTAGCAGAGCCCATGCTTTGCACAATGAACTTTGCACAGATCATGAGCCCTTCATGTTCAGGGATGGGGAATCGTCTTCAGCCAATGGGCCATCACAAGAAGATAAGCAGGGGGGCAGCTCAGAGTTGTTAAGCTTTTTTTGGGTTGGGGGGGCATGCAACTCTCTCGAGGGAGGAGAACAGTGTGCCCGCCAGCCATAATGCTGTATTATTTTTAACACTTGATTGGAAGCCGCCCAGAGTGGGCGGGATATAAATAATAAATTGTTATTATATATAATAATAATATTATTATATGGTTGGTGGGCACACAACTCTCTCCCATGCCACTGTGGGAGGAGAGCAATCCCCACAGTGGCTTGGAGGGAAGCTGCATGCCCCGTATGAGCAGCATGCATGCGCTGGGCGGGCCTCTCGATGACCCACCAATCCCAGGTGCGCAGGAGGGCGGAGCCAGCCAGCTGCCTCAGCACCCACAGCTGAAAAGCCTGTGGCACTCTGAATGGCTCTGTTCCACTTGGCAGCGTCTCTCACCTGGCCTGGCTCTTCAATCCCCAGACTCCAAATCTCAGCCCCGGACTCTCGGCCTGGAGCCCCTGAGAGCCCGGCACCTGGGTGCCCCACACCCCTAGTACCTATGGGTAAGCCGGTCCTGAGAAGAGTCCTGCAGGACCAGGCCAATGACCCATCTTGACCAGTATCCTGTTCGCACAGTGGTCAACCAGATGCCAGTGGGAAACCATAAAGCAGCACCTGATCACTCTCTCCTGATAATTAACCCACTGTACCCTCTCCAACTCCATGGCCCATTTTCATAGGGTAACAAGGCCCCATATCTGTCAATTACATGACAGGTGAGGGGAGTGAGACTGCGCTGACCATCAAGCAATGGCTTCTTCCACCTATTTTGCCCCACCCTCCAGCCCTAGGAGCCTTCAGAATGAAGCTGCTGCCACAGGCATTGTGTTTATGTGTCTTTTGATGAACTGAGTGGAAGACCTTGAGTCATGAGGGTGGGGAGAGTGTGTGAGTGGATTCAAAAGTGCTTAGCTTGTTTTTGGTTGATAGTTTGTTAATGTTGTTAATATTGCTTGGTGGATTATGAGTGATGTAGTGGTCTGTGAATCTTATAATCTTGTACAGTTAAGAACTTAATTTGTTCTGGAGGTCCGTTCTTAACCTGAAACTGTTCTTAACCTGAAGCGCCACTTTAGATAATGGGGCCTCCTGCTGCTGCCGCGCCGCCAGAGCACGATTTCTGTTCTCATCCTGATGCAAAGTTCTTAACCCGAGGTACTATTTCCGGGTTAGTGGAGTCTGTAACCTGAAGCGTCTGTAACCTGAAGTGTATGTAACCCGAGGTACCACTGTACTATGGTTTTGCTGTTTAGCTTATTTTTTTAGTTGTTTTGCTAATGTTATTAATAACAATAATAATAATAATAATAATAATAATAATAATAATAATAATAATAATAATTTATTTATACCCTGCCCATCTGGCTGGGTTGGTTTGCAATACATTGAAACATCAGTCATTAAAAACTTCCCTGAACAGGGCTGCCTTCAGATGTCTTCTAAACGTCAGATAGTTGTTTATTTCTTTGACATCTGATGGAAGTGTTTTAATAGTGTTTTATGATTTGCAATTGTTTTACTGATGCTTTGTTAATCATTCCATATTATCTATGTTGTGTTTGTGATGTTCCATTGTGTTATTGTTATTTATCGGTCGTGAGCTGCTTTGAGTGAAAAGCGGCATAGAAATATGATAAATGCCAAGAAAACATATCACCGCAATATCAGGTCAAGCATTTTCCTTTGCATGCACAGTGTGAAATCAACCCAAATGGGCAAACATACTGGGAGTTGCAGGCAATGCTGATCAGCTGATTGGTAGTGCCAGTACAAACTTTGCTTTTGCTAGGAAGCAGCATTTTAATCTGCCCTACACCTGTCAGGTGGTGGGCACAGAATGGTGGAAATGGCCAAATTTGGACCCTTGCTGGCAGTGGCGTAGCATGGGTTGTCAGCACCCGGGGCAAGGCAAGTAATTTGCGCCCCCTAACCCGTGGATTTGCGCCCCCTAACCCTAACCCCCAGATGTTGCACCCAGTGCGGCTGGCCCCCCCTGCACCCCCCACGCTACACCACTGCTTGCTGTGACCATGGACCAAAGGTTCCTTATTTCTATTCTAAATTAATTAGGAATGGCAAAGCATGTGATTTACCAGTGAGCTATAGTTCCTTGCTAAGGGGCATAGCAAAACAGGGAGGTGCCGCATACTAACTCAGGCATAGGCAAACTCAGCCCTCCAGATGTTTTGGGACTACAACTCCCATCATCCCTAGCTAACAGGACCAGTGGTCAGGGATGATGGGAGTTGTAGTCCCAAATCATCTGGATGGCCGAGTTTGCCTATACCTGTACTAACTCATACAATTGGTCTATTCAGCTCAGTATTATTTACGCTGATTGGCACCAGCTTTCCAGGGTTTCAGACCAGGAGTTTTTCCCAGAACATGAGTTAGTTACTCATCCTTATTTGCAAAAAATGCTATGGAAGTATATATTGCAATTGCAAATTGCTTGCAACAACCTCTGACAAGGAAAAGCAACAATTAGGATTTCACAGAAGTTTCTCTCTCTCTTTTTTCTTTTGAGAAAGGAGAAAGAAAAGTGAACTTTTCACATTGCGCACATTTTCAGTGGCACCACATTGGCACACAAGTTAGTAAGTTTGCTGAAGTCCTCTGCCAGTACGCCTTGTGTGGTTTTAGTGCCTTCTGAACTGCCCTGGGAACTCACCCTCCCCGCAAGATCTCTTGCTCAGCCCTTTCATCTGTAACCTTTCTGCAAGTAAATGCTAATTGAAAAAGAAGAAACACCACTAATCTTGGAATTTAAATGCATTTAACAAAACCAATCTCAATCTAAATTGTTCTTTCGCCATTCCCTTTTCCCCAACAGATGTCAAGAAACTGCAATTCCTATTAAGAACACTTGACTGTTTACTCAGCAAGAGAACTCCAGGCTCTGGCTGCATCAATCTAAATGTGTTTCAAGACGTCAGACCTTGAAAAGTCATGACTGTTGCTTGGTTATTTTTAAAAAGAAATCTTTCCATAAAGGATTTGTGGAAGGTTTTCTTTCTTCTGTCTCCCCAGCTCCAATTGTCTGTGCCACCACCATATTTATTTTTGAATAGTGGAACCAACACTGATGTCGTGTCTCATTTAAACATGGAGCATGTATTTCCTTCCACCATGTGATGAGCTATTTTTGTTGTTGGTATTGTTCTGTTGTAATCTTGCTCTTCCGACAAAGGATCCCATTGTGGGATTTTAGCTGTACAACGACTGTGCAAGGTACATTAGGCTGAGTGACTTGACCAAGGCAACTGAGCGAGCTTCATGGTCGAGGAGGGATTTGAATCTCATATTCCCACTCGTCCAAGTCCAACGCAACAGCCACTGAAAGACATTGGCTCTCTTGTTAAGGCTGGCAATGTTACCAAAGGAGAGGATGGTTGGTGGATATTGTATCATTTGACATAAGAACATCAGAGAAGAACTGGCTGGATCAGGCCAATGGCCCACCAGCATCCTGTTCTCACAGTGGCCAAGTGGATTCCTCTTGGAAACAAAAGCCCGATCGCCTCCTGTGGCTTCCAGCAACTGGTATTCAGAAGCATTACTTCTGTGGCAGTATAAAAGGTAAAGGTAAAGGGACCCCTGACCATTAGGTCCAGTCGTGACCGACTCTGGGGTTGCGGCGCTCATCTCGCTTTACTGGCCGAGGGAGCCGGCGTACAGCTTCCGGATCATGTGGCCAGCATGACTAAGCCGCTTCTGGCGAACCAGAGCAGCGCACGGAAATGCCGTTTACCTTCCCGCCAGGTATGCACTTTGACATGCTTTCAAACTGCTAGGTTGGCAGGAGCAGGGACCGAGCAACGGGAGCTCACCCCGTTGCGGGGATTCGAACCTCCGACCTTCTAGCATAGTCATTATAGCTTGTAGCCAATGATGGCCTTCTCCTCCAACAGAGGAATATCTACATGCACAGTAATGACAGATGAATTCCCTTTGGTTCATTTCAGAACTGGTGTTCCTCAGTGTTGTGTTGTGTTTTTTGCAGTGTGTGTGGGGGGGGGGACAGGATGAAACAACACCACACATTTGTTTTCCTTGAGTTCTTTTCTGGCTTGTAATGTCTTCATATCCACACTGATGGGGCCATATGCATATGCCTTGCCATTAAGGATGAGGGAGAAATTTGAGGCAGTCCACATTTAAAGGTGAACCTCCTTAATTCACGATTCCCAAAACAAAACAAAAACCGAAACACAACCATACTTTGAAATTCAACTCGTCCGAATTTTGCTACGTCCAGCCAAGTAAATGTATACAAAAATGAAATATGTATACAGTAGTGAAAACAGAAGAGAAAGATGCATTATTTTAGGGAGAATTGCTTTACAATAATGTGGATAAATTTTCATGAGGACTTTAAAAAGAAATTGCAAACTGATGTGGAAATGTGGAGAAGTGAATTTGGGGAAAAAACCAAATTGCCCAATTTGTCCATCCCTACCTATCCTACTGTGTGAAACAATGACATGGCACAACAAACTTTTACAAAAGTCATGCCTCTGAGATAAAAGTAGCCATTTCTTTTATATTTTCAGGTGCTGGCAATGAAAATGCAAACTTGGCTACTGATTCTTAGAGATCCACAACAGTTTATTATATTCGTCACCTTAACCCAAAAGAAGAAGATACTCACCAGCTAAGAGGTTGTTGGGCTGCTTTCTTGGGTGGTCTGGTCATGTGGTTCATAGCTATCAGTTCACACATATCCCCTTCTGAAATGTTCCCATGCATTCAATAGGCACAGTGAGGGGCAGGGAGAGCTAAGCACTTTGGCCCTCCCTTCACTGTTGTTCTCTTGTAAACATCCCCTGCCCAACATCCCTGGGTGTTCACTGGAGCTCTGGACATCCACCTAGAAAGTGGCCGGTTTGGGCACCAGGTTTCCTTGTCCTTTGCTTCTTTCTCTTTTTGCTGTCTGATGAGAAAGAGGAAGGAGCTAAGTCAGAATGCTCCGAGTGTATTATATGTAAATAAAGTAGATTAGCCAAGATACTGAGCTATAGAGTCTGTTACACGAACCACCAATACTCTGCAGGATCCGTAAGTGTGCTGATGCCTCTTGGTATCAGTTGCTGTGAGGTTCAGGCTGGAGAAAGCTTTTGAAGCTCCCGAACGGCCGACCAGGAGGGAGAGAACATGCCAGTCAGGCATGTGTCGCTGCCAGGGTCCTTCACACGAATAGGATGATCCTAACAAAAATGTCAGATATAAAAAACTTTCCAATACATGACTGCCTTCAGATGTCTTCTAAAAGTTGTGTAGTTATTTACCTACATAAGATCTGATGGGATGGTGTTCCACTGCCAAAAAGGCCCTCTGCCTGGTTCAGAGATGCAGAGGATTGAACTGGAGGGCGTCTTCACGCTCCACTACTGAGCTATGGCTGTTCCCCTTATCTATGTTGTTCATTGTCCATCACCACCCTCTTGAGATAACAAAGGGCAACAAGAAGAAGGTGGAGTCTCTGTAAGGCCTCAGGGTTCTTGGTTTTGGACCCCCTGGCAGAGTGTGGGTAGATGGCCATTCATACTGTGCTCAGAAGCAAGTCATGGCAACATTATTTCCACTGCAATGCTTTGATATCTTTGCTAGCCATCATTTGGCTGCTTTGTAACTTGTGTATTTATTTTGTCAAAGGTTGAATGGCTTTTCTCCCCACTATTTTTTTTTTTAAGTTAGTTTACAGCTTATTAACTTAGATTGCCATGAATAGCTCCTGTGGGTTTTTCTGCTGAGACAAGGAGCAGGATAACGGATTTCTCAAGGCCAATCTGGAAGACTTTAAAACACATTAATGGCTATCAGTGAAGCAGCAGGAGGAAGAATGGGGCGCTTTTGTTTTGTTTTTAACTGTCTTTGCTTCTTGAGCTTTTTATATGTTCATTCATTCATTCATTCGCTCATTCATTCATACTGCTTCTTGGTTGCCGCTCCAGCCAATAAGTGATGTACAAAAATGTTTAAAAACCAAGATTGCTTTAAAAGCACGGAGCAGAAAACACAACAACTTAAACAACTTAGCTGGGACAAGAATACCATATTAACAGTGAGTATATCCAACACCAGCAGATGTCTGGGAGAAAAGAACATGGGGTGTTTTATTTTTAAGGTATTTATGCTGAAAGCCACCCAGAGAGGCTGAGACAACCCAGTCAGATGGGTGAGGTACAAATAATAATAATCATATCTATTATTATTATTATTAAACAGGCAGAAAAGAACCCTGAGCTCCTTGGAGGAAAGGTTGGATAGAAATGCAACAATAAATAAAACAATGGGAGCAGTTGATACCATTTGATCCTTAACAACATAACAGAAGCCTAAAGGTAAAGGTAAAGGACTCCTGATAGTTAAGTCCAGTCGCAGATGACTCTGGGGTTGCAGCACTCATCTTGCTTTACAGGCCGAGGGAGCCAGCGTTTGTCCACAGACAGTTTTTCCGGGTCATGTGGCCAGCATGACTAAGCCACTTCTGGCGCAACGGAACACCGAAACCAGACCAGTGCACGGAAATGCCGTTTACCTTCCGGCTGGAGCAGTACCTATTTATCTACTTGCACTTGGACGTGCTTTCGAACTGCTAGGTTGGCAGGAGCAGGGACCGAGCAACAGGAGCTCACACCATCATGGGGATTCGAACCACCAACCTTCTGATCAGCAAGCCCAAGAGGCTCAGTGGTTTAGACCACAGCACCAACCTGCTCTACAGTAACTCAGAGCAGGACTTTGACTGTGGCCCCCTCAGTCTGTGAAACAAAATTCCTGTTGAGATATGACATGAGCCCCACTATCTGCACTTTCTGGAAATAATTGAGAAACTTTTTTATTATTATGATAGGCTTCTCCAGCTGGATAAATGGGTCTTTACCAGGATTGGCTGATGTTTCGGCAATTTGGCTTGCATTGCTTGTGGTTGTTAGCGTGTGCCAGTTGAGTAAGTGATATTTGGTTCGGCATTCCCCCCACCCAATTGCTTATTTTCTTAAGTTTGAGCCCCCCAAAATAAGGGTTATCTAATACATGGGGGCGTCTTATAGACAGAAAGTACAGTATGTCTTGTTTTTGTTACAGTTACAGTTTGATTTATTACGGCCATTGGCCCATATCTAAAATAATACATCAAAATTTATCCATAAACAATACAATTTAAACAGTTCCAAGTTAAAACACCCATATAAAACCAATTTTACTTCAATTAAGTAAACACTATACACAATAAGCTCCCTCTATGTCAACCACAATTCAAATCCCTCAGATTTTGGGGGATATGCGTCTTAGTTCTGGCACTTATTGATGGTTCTTAAGGTCTTGTTTTTGTGTTTTTAACCGCTTTTAATTTATCTTACCTTGAGATGGTGGTTAAGAAGGCGAGTCATTCATTAATGATTGCGATATTCATTTATTTATTTGTTGGTTGGTTGGTTGCATTTACAGTGGTACCTGGGGTTAAGAACTTAAATCGTTCTGGAGGTCCATTCTTAACCTGAAACTGTTCTTAACCTGAGGTACCACTTTAGCTAATGGGGCCTCCTGCTGCCGCTGCGCGATTTCTGTTCTCATCCAGAAGCAAAGTTCTTAACTTGAGGTACTATTTTTGGGCTAGCAGAGTCTGTAACCTGAAGCGTCTGTATCCTGAAGCATCTGTAACCCGAGGTACCGCTTTCCTCCAAGGACCTCAAGGCAGCATGCTTGGTTCCCTTCCCTCCTCATCTTGTCCTCACGACGACCCTGTGGGGTAGAGCCAGAGAGATAGCGAGTGCCACAAGGTCACCCAATGCCGAGTGAGGATTTCCACCCTGGTCTCCCAGCTCCCAACACTCTAAGCACACTGCGTAGCCCATTTCGAAGGACCCCCTATTTACTGGAGTGTGAAATACTGCCACAAATCCATTTTTCTTTTCTTTTCTTTTCTTTTCCTTTCTTTTCTTTTTCTCGCAGAGAAGTGTATGTGAAAAGCAGCTCGGAACTATGACAGAGGCTATGGTAATGGGACGGCGCAGTTTTCAGTGCCATTGGCATTTCAATAAGGATGGAACTTTGCCTTGAAAGAAGGACAGTGATCTTTTACACAAACAGCATTCTTTTTGTCCTGAGGCACACAAAATCCCCAAATCCCTAAAATATTATATCTAAAGATAAGATAATTTCCCCCAGCCCAAGCTTTATAGGGAATATATATATATATATATATATATATATATATATATATATTTGCTTTCGTAAAACCTGCATATATATATATATATATATATATGCTGGGAAAGTCCTGTTGCTCTGAGAGAAGGTAAATTAAAGGTTTCTATCTTATCTCTATTTCAATTAAATTTTTATTTTTGGTCCCTAGCAGTGCAGACAGTTGAAGTCTTGGATAGCAGGCGCATACTCATAGGTGTATGAAAAAGGAATCTTTCATGGTGGAGATGTATACATTTGATCTATGCAGCTTTTCATGCAGGGTATACATGACATTTAAATAAAAATGTGGAAATCTTGAGGGGGGTCCATCAGTGTGAATTCACTTGCTTCAGGGGTTTCATTCCCCCCCACCCCATATGTAATGACCCAATTTAGAAATCAGCAATCTGTCTGGCTTAAGTCTTTCACTTAGTGCCAGCTATAATCAGCTGTATGAAAAATTGCACAGCAGTTAGCTGTCGAGGGTTTGATCCAGTGCCCAAGGAAGACGAGAACGCTACTTCTTCTGAAACCAGCCACAGGAAATGGAGACTCCACAAGGAGAACCCCATATGGTCACGGCCTACTGCAAACATTTCTTGTTCATTTTAATGGGAATTCCGCAGGGAAACTCTCCCGGTGATGGTCCCAACAGGAGTCTATCAGCTCTGGATGGGTCTTAAATAGCAAGGCAAATCAGGGAGATGTGAGTCTGTCTCTGTCATCTTGAGATAAAAGTGTGATTATCTATAAACCCTCCTGAGTTCGATCAGAGCCCCCCACATAGCTTCTTCTAGCTCTGACATTGCTCTTTTTTCTCTATCTGTATTTATAGCTCTATGTCTTTGTGTACTTCTGCATTTCTCTAAGTCAAACCTATCCATTCTTAAGGAAATCAGCCCTGAGTGCTCACTGGAAGGACAGATCCTGAAGCTGAGACTCCAATACTTTGGCCACCTCATGAGAAGAGAAGACTTCCTGGAAAAGACCCTGATGTTGGGAAAGATGGAGGGCACAAGAAGAAGGGGACAACAGAGGACAAGATGGTTGGATAGTGTTCTCGAAGCTACCAGCATGAGTTTGATTAAACTGTGGGAGGCAGTGGAAGACCTGGCGTGCTCTGGTCCATGGGGTCATGAAGAGTCGGACACGACTAACCGACTAAACAACAAGAAGATTGCCATGGGAGCCTTTGGGAAGAAAGGCAGAATATAAGTTTAATGATAAATATATAAATAAATCCACAGGCTTTTTGCAAGCAGTGAGGTGGTCAAAAAATGTCGCCTTTGCAAACATTGGCGAATTTTGGACTATTTTATTTAGCAGTACAGCAGTCATACATTGTAGTTCTATACTTCCATAGGCATTTGCATACCTTCAAACATGTCCAGGTCAAAAAACGAGGTGCGTGTCTTCCAGGATGTTCTCCTGGGTGGTCATGTGACCCCCGGAAGATTGTGACTCCGAATAAAGCACCTTTTCTGGGGTGAGATTGCTGTGTCCAAAATGGCTGCCATGCTCTCATGAGAAAAATGGTTCTGTCCAGGTTTCCCCAAGAACAGTTGAGAGGTATGCATTTGGGGTAACTTAAAATGGTGGCCAGCCAATATACAGTAGATGGAAGCTGAGCTCAACTCCTGTTGAAACACAGCATGGAACCAGGCCTAGAAAGGTATCAAGGCCTAGAAACCACCCCATAATAATACTCATTTCAAAGAATAAACAGGCACCAGAAGCCCCTAACATTTTTCTACAGCTTGTAGTAAAATCTGAGCTACAGAATAATCCTCAGCTTACCCCTGCAGAGACTCTTCTGGGCCTTGAAGAGCTAGCTGGGGATCAAGGTGACTTGTGACACATACATCCCAGAATCTTTGGCTGCAGTTCAGCATGGTGAGGAGAAGGTCCTGGCGACACAAACTCTCCTTGGCTATGGAGCAGTCACCTGCAGCCAAAAAACTGTGGCTATGTAAAAGCACCCCCGGTCTCTGGTCAAATGATAACTAGCCCCATAGCTGAGGACGAATCCTGTCATGGAATGCTCTGCTCAGCCACAGACCACGGCCATGCCCAGCTAGGGATAATGAAGTCTTGCATCCTTCTCTGATACATTCAGATTGGCTTGCAAATCCACTGATCCTGATATTATTAGAAATTCGCCTCCTTACATTTATGGATAATGCCCTGCCCCCAACAACAACACCATCCTCGCTCACTCTGCCCTCTAAGCCTCCATGCATTTGACAGAAAAAGGCACCTGTGTGTGTGGAGCCAAATACAACCAGCAGTCCAGATTGTGCAGGACTCCTGGTTGTGTGAATGAGTTTTCATCCATTCCATTTGAATTGTGCAGAGACATCCCCTTCAGAGATTTCCACTGGAAAAGTGGCAAAGTCAGGACCTGGCAAGGATTGCCATGTTATGGTTGGGGAAAACAGATGCAGACCGATTCCCTAGTCCACACATTCAGGAATCCATAGTGAGGAATATGGGAAGAGGGCTTTTTTAAAGCTACTATCCTATTGTATGGGAAAACCCAAATGGGAAGACCAACTGTATATTGAGGAGCTAGTGCTTCTAACCTGGTTAGCCTTCCTGCCTCTGTTCCTTCCCCCTCCCTGCTTCTTGTGTTAAGTTTTGATGGTGTAAGTGTGGGATGTAAAACACAGGAGCAGTCAATGACAACATTCCTAGAGTGTACATGTTAGAACATGGGGAGGGATGTCTGTCCAGCAAGCAGGTAAACTTCCTGGGGACGGACTTCCTCCGCATGTGACCAGAGGTGGGTGTGGCCCCACCTGTGCAGGTAATGATAAAAGCACAGGGCAGGCAGCCATCTCTCTCTCTTGCCTCTTGCCTCTCTCTTGCCTCTCTCTGCCATCTTCCTTCCATGAGGAACATCTAAGGATGCTCTCTTGGCTCCCAGCCAAGAGAGGAGATAAGGACTATCTTGCTACAAGATAGATTCTAAATGTATTTTACCTTTTTAAGTCTGTGTGCCTTCTGGGATCATATTGTGAACAGAACGTGAGTAAACTCTTTTATACTTTTATAAAGACTGTGTAGTGTCTTGTATTTTAAGAGGGATCAAAGGGGAAATTACCAGAGTAATTATTATAGAGGTTCTAGCGAACCTGTGCACACGTTACCGTTGCAAACTAAAAAGTGAATGTTTATAAACTCTGCTGATATTTTGGGAACTTGTTAGCACAAGTTGGATAAGGATATAATTAGTCAATATATCCTCTCCTGCACCCCAGAACATTCCCACAAAGGGTTATGGGGCCCAGTATTGCATATTTCTGCGTATTTTTGAAGGATTGCTTTGGATTGTGATTTTGAGTTGAGTAGTATTTTTCTGAGTTAACTTCCTGGTAAGCACATGGTCCTTTGTTCCATTGTGCAGTGGGGATTAAGCAACCCCCCCCTTCCCTCAGAGTTCACAGTGACCCAAGGCAGTGAAGAATTATTTTGAGATTTTTGAGATTTTGATTTTAAAATTTTGAGAAATTTTGAAATTTTGAAGAATTTTCAAATTTTTGGATTTTAAGATGGCTAGAGCAGCTTTTGATACTGATGCAAAGCTAGGAATGCCTGTGCTGAATGAACACAATTTCATACACTGGAAGCAGCGCTTGATAGCATGTTTAGATTATAAGCACATTTTGGAAGCTTTAAAGCCTCAGCCTACAGGATCGTCTGAGGAGGATTTAGCCAAGATAAGTGCTTGGAAACGCATGAACAGCGAAGCTAGACACATAATTTTGAGTGGACTTCGCGATGAGCAGCTATCATTAATAAATAGTACAGACGATGCATCTCAAATCTTAAGAGATATTGAGCGCGTGTATGGAGAATCTAGCATAAACTGCTTCAGAAACTTGGTGTGTAAATTAACCAGATTGAGGATGAATTCAAAAGAGGAATTCACAGAGCACATCAACAAGTTTACTGAGATTATTCAAAGAATTGATTTGACTCCCAAAGCTTTTGATGAAGATACAAAGATAGCATTTTTGTTATCATCACTTGGACCACGCTTTAGCGCATTTGTAAGTTTGATGGATCATAGACAAGGTCTGACTTTTAAAGACTTGATTGGTTATTTAAAAGAAGAATGCAGAGATAGAGCTGAATCTCCAGTGAGAAATGCTAGAAGCAAAGACAGTAGTTATGCATCTAGGCAATTTACAAAGTCGAAAGAGATGCCTAAGAAAGTGATTTGTTTCAATTGTAACAAAGAAGGACACATTGCAAAGAATTGCAGGGCTCCTAAAGCAAAGAAACCCCACCCCTTTCAGCCAAAAGGAGAAAAGAAGGGGAAATGTGAATGCACATGGCTACTGCAAGAAAGGAATTTAACAGTCCAGAATCGTGAGAATAGACGTAATAAATGGATTTTAGATTCAGGTGCCAGTTCACATTTTTCATATAAAAAGGACTATTTTAATGAGATAAATGATGAAGAAGGATCTGAAATTGAGATTGCAGATGGCAACATTGTTAAAGCAAAAGGTGCAGGTTCCATGAGTCTGAAATGCAATATAAACAATGAATGCATTGAGAACACAATCTCTAGAGTTTTGTATGTTCCAGAGCTGAGCTGCAATTTAATTAGCGTGTCCACTTTGGACAAGAAAGGTTTCCAGATCACATTTGGAAATGGAGAATGTAAAGTGACTAGAAATGGCAAAGTGTTTGCTCAAGCAAAGCTAATCAATGGTGTATATGAGCTTGATCTTTCAGAGAATCAGTCTGCAAAAGTGGCACATTCCAGCCAGAAGGATGAAGCAGATCTGGACCTATGGCACAGAAGGCTTGGACATAGAGACACCAACGTCATTCTGGATCTACAGAAAAGAGATCTTGTAAGAGGTTTGCAGGTAAAGCAGAGCAACAAAGCTCCAGCAAAGTGCATAAGCTGTATTACTGAGAAGGCTGTAAAACCTTCATTTCCACGTTGTGCAGAACAAAGAAGCAACAAAGTGCTTGACATAGTGCACACTGACATATGTGGACCCATGAATGTTCCCTCACTGGGAAAGAATAGATATATTTTAATATTTCTGGATGACTTTTCAAGATTTTGTGTTGTATATTTCCTCAAAGAGAAGAGTGAGACAGTGGACAAGCTCCAGGAATACATTGCCATGGTCAAGAATAAATTCCAAAGAGCTCCAGCTGTGCTAATGAGTGACAATGGAGGTGAGTACTGCTCAAATGAAACGCAGGCTCTCCTGGCCAAGGAAGGAATTGCACACGTAACCACAATTCCTTACACACCACAGCAGAATGCCATAGCTGAGAGAAAGTTTAGGTCCATTATGGACATGACAAGGTGCATGCTAAAGGATGCATGTTTGCCACAGAAGCTGTGGGCCGAAGGGGTGTACACATCGGTCTATTTGCAGAATAGACTGCCAACTAAAGGTGCAGAGCGCACACCATTTGAACTTTGGCATGGGAAAGCTCCCAATCTTTCGCACATACGTGTGTTTGGAAGTCCGTGTTACTTCCACGTGCCCAAAGAACACAGACACAAGCTTGACTCCAGGGCAAAAGCAGGTATCCTTGTGGGATATGCCTCTGGAGGCAAAGGATACAGAATTATGGACTTACAAACTGGTAAGACAAATGCATACCATGCGGTTTATTTTGATGAATATGGAAAAGTAGACACTAAGAACACTGTTGTGGATTCTTCAGATGAGTCAGAAAGGACTCAAGAGTTTGTATATTTCCCTTTTGAGACCCCACAAAGTAATAATCTGCCTTCGAGTGTTACAGCGCCCCCTACAGGCAACACACTAGAAGACGCAGAGGACCAGAACCCTGGCGGCACCAGAGACGAAGATGAGGACTCAGATGGGGACATGCCTGCGTTGGAGGAGGATGAGGAAGCTGATGCGGTTGCAGAACCAGAGGTCAGACGCTCGTCCAGAACCAACAAAGGTGTCCCACCATTACGGTTGTCCTACTTTGCAGGGTCGGCGTTTCCACAGGAACCTTCCACTTGGGAAGAGATACAGGAGATGCCAGCTGCAGAAGCCAGTCTCTGGAGGAAGGCCGCGCAGGAGGAGATGGATGCACTGCATCAGAACAAGACCTGGACACTCACTGAGCTGCCTCCCGGTAAGAAGGCCATTGGCAGTAAATGGGTTTTCAAGGTTAAGAAGGGGTCAGAAGGAGAAGTGCAGCGCTACAAAGCTAGACTTGTAGCACAGGGATTTTCACAGCGTTTTGGTGAAGACTATGATGAAGTTTTTGCACCAACCGTGAGGTACAGCAGTGTAAGAATGCTTTTAAGCATTGCAGCCTCCAAGAAAATGAGAGTGAAACACATAGACATTGCTACCGCTTTTCTACATGGGCAGATTTCAGAAGAAATTTATATGAAACAGCCCAAAGGTTTTGTGAAACCACATGAGGCGCATTTAGTGTGCAAACTCCAGAAAGGACTTTATGGACTTAAACAGGCTGCTAGAGCCTGGAACCAGAAGTTGCATAAAATGCTGACGCAACTTGGGTACAAGCAAGGCGACGCTGACAAGTGCTTGTACAGTAAGTCAAATAATGGACAATTCTCATATATTCTAGCATTTGTTGATGACCTGATTATTGCCACAGCAAGTGAAAAAGACTATACACAGATAGTAAAACACCTTAGCAAAGAGGTGGAGGTCAAGGAGCTAGGAGATGTCCAGTACTACCTCGGGATCCAGGTGGAAAGAGAAGAGGACGGTTCATTTCTTCTCAGCCAAAGACAGAAGATCCACGAGCTAGTTGAGCACATGCAGATGCAAGACGCACATCCAGTTGCTACACCGATGGCTACTGACTTCCTGAAGAATCAGCAGGATTCGAAGCAGTTGCCAGACAACAATGACTACAGGTCGGCGATTGGTAAACTTTTGTATTTAGTTACCACATGTAGACCTGACTTAGCTAATGCTGTGGGGATTCTTAGCAGAAAAGTGAATTCTCCCACTGAGCATGATTGGGCAGGTGTAAAGAGGGTGGTGCGATATTTGAAGGGTACCATGAATTGTAAATTAAGGTTACCAGCCGTCAGAGACCCTAAGTTGGTTGGGTATACTGATGCGGATTGGGCTGGGGATAATGCTGATTATAAATCAACAAGTGGTCACGTTTTCATGTTTGGTGATGGACCTGTTGCATGGGGCAGTTATAAACAGAGCTGTGTAGCATTATCTTCCACAGAATCAGAATACGTTGCAGCAACAGAAGCCTGCAGAGAGATCGCCTGGCTTGATCAACTCATAAAGGACTTTGGGTTGGTGAGAAAAGGGCCTGTCAGCTTGCTGGAGGACAATCAAAGTTGCCTGAAGCTGACACAGAGTGAGAAGTTCCTGGCCAGAACAAAACACATTGGGGTTAAATACCACTACATACGCCAGATGATCCAGGATGGACTTGTGGAGCTATCCTACTGCAGCACCCAAGAGATGACTGCTGACATCCTGACGAAACCCCTACCAAGAGAGAGTTTCCAGAATCTACGTGTCAAGCTGGGACTCTGGGTGGTTGAATAAAGTTGTTTATATTTTGTGTATGTTGTATTGCCTGAGAAGGGGTATGTGGGATGTAAAACACAGGAGCAGTCAATGACAACATTCCTAGAGTGTACATGTTAGAACCTGGGGAGGGATGTCTGTCCAGCAAGCAGGTAAACTTCCTGGGGACGGACTTCCTCCGCATGTGACCAGAGGTGGGTGTGGCCCCACCTGTGCAGGTAATGATAAAAGCACAGGGCAGGCAGCCATCTCTCTCTCTTGCCTCTTGCCTCTCTCTTGCCTCTCTCTGCCATCTTCCTTCCATGAGGAACATCTAAGGATGCTCTCTTGGCTCCCAGCCAAGAGAGGAGATAAGGACTATCTTGCTACAAGATAGATTCTAAATGTATTTTACCTTTTTAAGTCTGTGTGCCTTCTGGGATCATATTGTGAACAGAACGTGAGTAAACTCTTTTATACTTTTATAAAGACTGTGTAGTGTCTTGTATTTTAAGAGGGATCAAAGGGGAAATTACCAGAGTAATTATTATAGAGGTTCTAGCGAACCTGTGCACACGTTACTGTTGCAAACTAAAAAGGGAATGTTTATAAACTCTGCTGATATTTTGGGAACTTGTTAGCACAAGTTGGATAAGGATATAATTAGTCAATATATCCTCTCCTGCACCCCAGAACATTCCCACAGTAAGAACCGTAGTTTGATGTCCTAACCAATTGAGAGCAGGGGAAACCCCACTCACAGCTGCCTGAATCAGTCTAGGAAAATAATGCTGGGAACCTTCTTTGATGTTGGGAATTGTTATTGAAGGGTAGGGCATTGAAATGAGGTGGCTAGGTAGGCTTTTATAGGTATAAAATGCTTTTATAGGTATAAAAGCAGATGGTTTGAGCAAAGAAATGCAGAAGCTTGTGCATGGACTGACTGGCTGCAGGGCCGTGCAATCCAAGGCTATCTGGGGGAGTCACTTTGCCACTTCTTTGAGGGCTTCCAAGTGGCAGATAGATGTGCATGTCCTGGTATGCATGCATATTGCTTGCTATTTGGGAATAAAAACTTCTTCTCGCCCACTTGTGTTTCGTATTGCTTCTGAATTCCAAACAAAAGAACCACCTTGCATTTGGCAAGACACCTATCCATCTAGGTCAGGGGTCAGCAGACTTTTTCAGCAGGGGGCCAGTCCACTGTCCCTCAGACCTTGTAGGGGGCCGGACTATATTTTGAGGTAAGATGCAAGGTAAGATGCAAGAGCACCACAAACCCTGGTGGCTGCTTACCTGTGTCTTGCAAGCGGCTGGTGGCAGTGGCAGAATGATGAGCGGTGTGCAAAAGGGCTCCGGAGAGTGGCTGCTTAAAATGGCGGCTGCTCGAGTGCTGCTGCTGCTGGCACCAACAAAGCCCAGCCCCCTTCCTCCTCTAGGTAGGGCAGGGAGAAGCCAGGAGGAGGGAGGGAGGAGGTGCCGCTGCTGCTGCCACCTCTGCCATTTGAGGGAGAGGGAGAGGGAGAGGGAGAGGGAGAGGGAGAGGGAGAGGGAGAGGGAGAGGGAGAGGGAGAGAACGTGCATGCTGGCGATCCATGCAGCGATTCCTGGATCGTCCGCAGGCCAGATCCAGAAGGCAATTGGGCCTGGTCCCATGATCTAGGTGTTTGCTTTGTTTTTACAGGAGCTGCTGAGGGGTGGGAGAGAGAGATGGCAGTGTTTACCTGACCTCCCAGCCCTGCTGTCAGTGTGGCTTACAAGAAGGGACGATGGTGCAGGGACCCTCGTGCAGCCAATCCAGCACACCATGCTGAACTCCCTTGCCACCTCATCCCTCTCCCTCCTAGTAACCGCAGTGATGCTGGTCCCAGGAGGTCAGGCAAGAACTGCCACCCCTTCCCACTGCCCACAACCTTTTTCGTGCATCAGATTAACACACAGGTCATTGTTATGGAATTCACAATTCAGCCAAAGGACCCAAACAACTCTGAAAGATATCACATCCAACATTTCCCTAATTTCTGGAGAGCGCTGCCCCACCCCCCATGAAATTCATTTTTGATGCCATGGAAATGAATCCATCTCTCCACCTGATGCTGTTAAAATTCACGATACGTTGGCCAGGACTGCACTAGACAAGCGTTTTTAGGGTCTGGTGACATCCTGCGAAGAAAGGCCTTCAACAATCGGCGGCATGCAGTGATGAATGAACTCTGGATTTTATTACATTTGAAAAGTAGCAGAAAGCGGCCTAATAGATCTTCTACTCTTTAGTGAACAGGTCTCCCATTAGGTAATGGCAGCAGAAAGCATTAAAGACAATTGTATATGATGTACCGTTTGGTCAGATTCATTCACAGTGTCTAGTCATTTCCAAATGGCATTCGGTGTTCTTTGTTCTGTAGCAGCATCTAATATTTCTAAACATTTTTAGGCTCTCTGACACCCTAATGGTATACAATAACAGTATGCATCCCTCTTAGAAAAATGGATACTCTCATTTTTCTAAGCATTCTGCCTTTACCTTTAACCATTTCCATTTAAATGCAAATTTCAATCATGTCCACCTCTCTGTATTCTGTCTGTGTGTACATGGGGGCAGCAGGGGGCGGGGAGGATATACCTTAAATCTTAATTTTTTCTCTCCCACAAAGGAAACCGTTTCCTTCAGGTGTGTAATGCCACATTTATCTGTACTGCATCTCATTTTACAGCCCGTCACAGCGACAAGTTGAAAGTGCTTTTTTTATTATTATTAACAAAAATCTCACCTCTTTGGGTTTTTTTTCCTTAGGAACTGGTGCCATTTTCATTTGATGTCGAAAAATTCACATTAGTGGATTCCATAATTTTGCAATACGTCTCCCTGACCTCACCTTCCTCGGATTGAATGAGTCGATTTTTTCAAGTCCCGGAATTATTATGAGTCCTTGCAGATGTTTATACAATTAAAAAGCGATAATTTCCTTAGGAACTGCTGATAAATTAAGTGATTTTCCCCCTCCCCTGTTAGTTGTAAGCATGGATTAATCATATAATTATAATTCCCCTTTAAAGCAAATAATTGAATTTCAGGGTTAAAGATAAAACAAAATGCAATGAAATGTATATAATGTCGGAGACTACTGTACCAAGTGCCTGTTTTATGGTGTTTAGTTAAGCAATACTCTCTCTGCAATGTTTCCATATAGCGGTTCTTCAATGTGAAATTAGTGTGTAAAGCTGGAGTCCCCAGCGTGGTGCTCATGGGCCCCCTAACACCCTCAGAAACTCCCTCCCCTTGGTGGCCACCAAACCCCAGGTCCCTCCTGATTTTCAGATTTTTTTTAAATAAGGCTTATTTGACTTGGGGGGTGGGATTGTTTAATGAGGAGGTGTTCATTTTGGCCAAGGTTGTTGCCTGCTTATATAGAAGTAGATGTCAGTTTGCATTTCTTAGTGCAGAATGTATTGACCTGATGTGTAGAGATCGTTCCTATTCTAATGAATTCAAAAAGGTTCTGGAAGCATCTCTGTGTGAAAGAAACAAGCATGATGTTCGAGTTCATGATGTTTGGGTTATTCCTTCAGAAAAGCTGAGCACAGCTGGTTTGAACTGGTTCTCTTCATTTTGTCAGGGTCATACTGACTATAAAAGTAAGGCCAGAAGGAGCCTGGGTTTCATTTTCTCTTTCTATCTCTCTTCCTTCTGGTGTGGTGTTCTGTACATAGTATGCTTGGTGTTGAGGTTTAGACTCATAAGTTATTGCAAGTTTAAGTTAAGTCTGCTGCAACTGGATTTCTTACGGACAGTGCCAGTCCTGAATGTACAGTAGTACCTCGGGTTACATACGCTTCACGTTACAGACTCCGCTAACCCAGAAATAGTACCTCAGGTTAAGAACTTTGTTTCAGGATGAGAACAGAAATTGTGCTCTGGCGGTGCAGCAGGAGGCCCCATTAGCTAAAGTGGTGCTTCAAGTTAAGAACAGTTTCAGATTAAGAACGGACCTCCAGAACGAATTAAGTACTTAACCCGAGGTACCACTGTATTGGATTTGTGACCATTATGCTCATTTGCCTTCCGTAGCAGTAAAGCTCTGCTAGATGTAATATATGTAATTGCCTCTGGTCTATTTTTGGGGGGAATCCTGCAACGTGTTTAAGTTTTTACTCTGCTAATGATACATTGGAATCTACTCTGGATCAATATTGAGTAGAATTTGAATGACAGTATATACAATCATTCATGGCATGGAGATAGTCTTCCAGCTGCTGCAAGTAAGGATAGTGCTGCCACATCCAGGTTCTCTTTGTGAACCTCCCATCTCATTGGCCACTGTCACAAGCTGGACTAGACCAGCCCTTGGCTTGATCCTTCAGGGCTCCTCTATAATCCTCTGGCCTTTAACTATCTGTGGCCTTTTAGAAGGGGTCAGGATATTTTAAATGGATTTCTCTTTCCTCTTGGTTTTATTGTAGCTATGGGAGGTTTATTGCCTGTTTGTTGGTTTGGTTTTAAGTTGCATGGCACTGCCCTGGGCAAGATGTAGTGGTTAAGATTTGTAGACTCGTAATCTGGTGAACCGGGTTCACGTCTCTGCTCCTCCACATGCGGCTGCTAGGTGACCTTGGGCCAGTCAAACTTCTCTGAAGTCTCTCAGCCCCACTCACCTCACAGAGTGTTTGTTGTGGAGGAGGAAGGGAAAGGAGAATGTTAGCCGCTTTGAGACTCCTTCAGGTAGTGATAAAACAGGATATCAAATCCAAATCCAAACTAACAAATTCACTAAATAGTGATGCTGATGGTATTCATATGTCTGTCCATGCAATGTTGAATGTCACCTTTCAGCTGTTATTAATCTGCTTGAAATATAAATATACCACACACTTAAACACTTATAGGAAAGAGGCACCCTGAAACACTCTCATATGTTTCACTTAAAAGTGGGAACAAAATACTTGGATGAATCACAGCAGGATCAAAAACAAAAGGGGAAGTTTTAACAGAAGCTGGTAGGAGGAAATAACGGGGTGGGCTGCAATGCAAAGTCGACCATATTAATTGCTGGCTTTTATTGATCTGAATCCACTTAGTTTCAGGAAGGGAGAGAGAAAGAGGGAGTAATTTTCTTACATAACTTATCTGTAAGGTATGATCATGCATAAGCTGAAGATATTTCTCTACAAATGAAGCCAGCCTACTAGATTGTGTATTCATTTGGGAGCATATGCATAGTCCTCTAAGCTATGAAAATGTGCTCTCGCTCACCCTTTTAATTCACCCACATCAAGCAATATGGTTGGCGGGCGTTTCTATATTTTCATATGAATCAAATTCAAGAAGCACTGGCTTTCTGCCACAAATATATAGTTTGACTCCACTGAAGACAAAAGAGTACGATGAACAAAGCAATCCCTTTGGACCCTCATCACCTCTTTTGGCAATTATTTTCAAGACCCCACATTTCAAGAGAGAAAGCGTAAAATACTTTCCCAAATATATGTCCACTTGAGATTCATGGCTGGTGGCCAGTCTACAACATGGCATGGTTCACAGTGTAGTCTGTTTCATTTAACCAAGTTATAGGACCATGGCTATGGGACAAGTGGAACTAGGTTGTGTGTAAGAATGGTAGAGCATTGGCTTTGCATGAAGAAGTCCCCAGGTTCCAAAAATGCCAAATCCTGATAGGGTTGGGAGAGATCCCTGCATGAAACCCTGGAAATCCACAGCCAAGCAATGTAGACAAAACTGAGCTAGATGGATCAATGAGTCTGACACTGTATAAGGCAGTTTCCTACATTTCTAATTTGAAGGCATCAATCCATGAGCATGTTGCCTAGAGGCAGTGTTTGCCCAGGAATGTGTAATTGTACTAGTCAACCCCAGCCACTGAGTCAATGGGCCACTAGTAATTTTGAATCAAAACTACCTGACTTGAGTTTCTGTTTATCAGAAGCATCTCTTTTTTTGAGAAGATGCTGAAGGGAGAAGTAGAAATGATGGATGGATCCTAATAATATCTAATGCTATTAGCAGAATGCTCTGCCTTAAGATTGCCGGAAGAAATATCAACAACCTCAGATATGCAGATGACACAACCTTGATGGCAGAAAGTGAGGAGGAATTAAAGAACCTTTTAATGAGGGTGAAAGAGGAGAGCGCAAAATATGGTCTGACACTCAACATCAAAAAAACTAAGATTGTGGCCACTGGTCCCATCACCTCCTGGCAAATAGAAGGGGCAGAAATGGAGGCAGTGAGAGATTTTACCTTCTTGGGCTCCATGATCACTGCACATGGTGACAGCAGCCACGAAATTAAAAGACGCCTGCTTCTTGGGAGAAAAGCAATGACAAACCTAGACAGCATCTTAAAAAGCAGAGACATCACCTTGCCGACAAAAGTCCGTTTAGTTAAAGCTATGGTTTTCCCAGTAGTGAGGTATGGAAGTGAGAGCTGGACCATAAAGATGGCTGATTGCCGAAGAATTGATGCTTTTGAATTATGGTGCTGGAGGAGACTCCTGAGAGTCCCATGGACTGCAAGAAGATCAAACCTCTCCATTCTTAAGGAAATCAGCCCTGAGTGCTCATTGGAAGGACAGATCATGAAGCTGAGACTCCAATACTTTGGCCACCTCATGAGAAGACTCCCTGGAAAAGACCCTGATGCTGGGAAAGATGGAGGGCACAAGGAGAAGGGGATGACAGAGAACGAGATGGTTGGATAGTGTTCTTGAAGCTACCAGCATGAGTCTGACCAAACTGCGGAAGGCAGTGGAAGACAGGAGTGCCTGCCATGCTCTGGTCCATGGGGTCACGAAGAGTCGGACACAACTAAGCGACTAAACAACAACTGCCTTCATAGCTGGATTCAGTAACACTTCTGAATACCAGTAGCTAGAAAGCACAGGGTAGAGCTTGCTGGTTTCTCATTGAGGCACTGTGAGAACAGGATGCTGGACAAGATGGGCCATTGGCCTGATCCAGCAGGCTTCTCTTATGTTCTTAAGAGTCTTCTGAGGAGCTTCTGAGGAGCACCATAGTTTTCCAGAACCTGCACAGTAACCACTTTTCTAATTCCTAAAAAAAAAAAAAAGCTTTATGATAATAAGCCCTGTGTGCTGACATCTGAGGTAATTTTCCTATGGTTCACTTGAAAACATAAGTGCTGTGGGGCTGAGGGGTTTTTTGTGTGTGTATGGGGAGTGTGTGGGCATGTAATCGTTTGGATACTGCGGGGAGCTAGAGAGTACAGCCTCCTCCAGTCCTTTAACAGCAACCTTAGTCTTCACTGGCAAAGTGGAGACAGGAGAGAGTGGGCTTCACATTCCCCGTGCAACACAGCACTTGTTCTTGTCTCTTTGTGACGAGTCACCGAGTGCTGAATCGCACGATGAGAAGGCCTATGGTGCATTATATCTGAAATGCAAAGACAGACCATTTTCTTCCTCCAAAAGGTTGGTAATTATTACCTCATAAAAAAAGCAGGGATTTTTACCATCTCACCTATGGGTAGGAGCGGAGCTGGAGATAATCCACTGTCAGGGCATTTCTAATTTTAACTAGTGAGAGCTTTTCTCAGATAAGTGAAGAAAGGTAGTCTAACTGTGCATTGATACAACCCAGACAATGAGCCTCTGGACCTACTGTAAGTGCTGATAATACAGACCCAATGCCATTCAATGTCTAAGTCATTTCAAACAGCCATATTTAATGAGATTTGAGTCTATAGCGCCCTGAGCAGAACACTAATACAGCATGAGGCACTGAACTCCTTACTTGTGCATCCCATTCACATTATGCAAAATGAATTTGAGCATAGCTCCAGATGACAAGTTGGCACTTCTGTGATGGTTTTTCCACATCCAGAAAAAAAAAACCCCCACCAAAATACAGTGCTGAGACACAGCCAGCTTTTACTTCCTGTAGAAAGATAGGGGTGTGCACTCTCTCTCTCTCTCTCTCTCTCTCTGTGTGTGTGTGTGTGTGTGTGTCGGGGGTTGATTTCTGACTGGCCGCTCAGTATCCCCCAGAGATACAGCTATTCACATATGTGGCTCAGGGTTGAAAAGCATGTGTGTGCAAAAACTGGGAAAGGGAAACATCTGATGTTGGGGTCCAAATAAAGTAGTTAGTGTTGTTGGAGCCCATTGCGACTGGTAGGGCAAAAGGCAGGGAGACTAAGCAGCAGGTTGTGCTAGAGCCAGTGAGTGGAAGTGCCAACTGATTCTGGGTTTGCCGCCATCCTCCTCTCTACTGAGTTCCACAAGGGCAACAATGAAACTCAGGAGGATGAAGCTGACAGGCAGTGCCTCAAGCCTGGTTGCAAGAAGGCAGGCAGGCAAGGTGGAGACTGGCTTGTTTCCATTAAACTCTACTTATATCCACAGGGATTTCATCCCAGAAATTGGCCATCACAACAGAAAAGGCCCAACCAAACTTCAGTAAGGACTCAGCTAGACAGCTGTAAATCAATCAATCAATCAATCAATCAATCAACCCCCACCCATCTGGCTGGCTTCCCCCAGCCATTCTGGGTGGGCTTCCAACAAAATATTTAAAATGCAATAAAACATCAGACATTAAAAACTTCCCTAAACAGGGCTGCCTTCAGATGTCTTCTAAAAGTCAGATAGTTGTTTATTTCCTCAACATCTGATGGGAGAGTATTCCACAGGGTGGGCGCCACTACCAAGAAGCCTCTCTGCCTGGTTCCCTGTAATTTCACTTCTTGCATTTAGGGAACCGCCAGAAGGCCCTTGGAGCTGGACCTCATTGTTTTCAGTGTGTTTTTAATGCAATATACAATGTGACACTAGATGGTGATGGCGAGCCTTATGGAAAATTCAGTGCATTTTTAAAAACTATTTTTATATGTGTGTAGATTCCACCTAAGTCATGGTGGAGTCAGAAGAGCCCATCCATTACAGACAGCACAGTGGGGCTGCACCACTCACCTGACCTCTCTCTGGCTGCGTCACTGCTGCCGACCTGGTTGGGAAAGAACAAAGCAGCAATGAGGTTGGTGCGCTGCAAATGTGCTAGCAGGAACACGACTTTGGCTTCACTGGTAGGTTTGCACTGCACTGACTTCACCAACATCTAACCCTTTTTCTCCCTCACAGCACCAATTTAAGCCAGCCTTTGGGAAGGAGGCAAGAGGCTCTGATAGGGTCCTGAAGCCCTCAAACCTACTTCCCCAGCCCGGTAGGACCCTGCCAGAGCCTTACGCCTCCTTCCCAAAGCCAGACAAGCGCTTACTGGGCTTTGAGAAGGCGCCCTCCTTGGCTGTGCACCCAGTGTGACAGCAGCACTCTCACTGCCCTAAATCCGCCTCCTACTACTGTCTGAAGATTGCAGTAACCTGAGTATACTACAGTCGTGCCTTGGTTTTTGAACATAATGCGTTCTGGAAGAAGCCAAGGCATGGCTTCTGATCGGCTGCAGGAGCGTCCTGCAGCCGATCGGAAACCACAGAAGCTGCGCCGGATGTTCAGCTTCCAAGGCAAAATTCGCAAAGTGGAACACCTACTTCTGGGTTTGTGACGTTCGAGTTCCAAGTTGTTCATGAACTAAGCTGTTTGAAAACCAAGGTACGACTGTATACGGGGAAAGGCTGCATTGGAGATAACCCTACCCCCCCCCCCATTTACCCAACCCATCTGCAAATTATAAATTGGAGACAATGACAGAAATTTGAGGAGACACACCAAACAGAATGAAGCTGTGCTTTGCCTCAACAGTTGGAAGCATTACTGTCTCTGAATATCCTGCTTGTGGATTTCCCACTGGCAACTGATTGGCCGCTATGAGAACAGGTTGCTGGACCAGATGAGCTATTGATCTGATTCAACAGGCTCTTCAAATGTTGTTATGAAGCCAGCAATAAATCTGTTGTCTCCTGGTCTCCTGACAGATCACAGCCACGTTTTGGGGACAGGGGCACGTTTCTCAGTAGAGAGCAGGAAGCATTGTTTGAGCGCCATATGCAGAAGTGCGTCTTGTGACAACATTGTATGAAATATACTTACGTTTCCAGGAAACTCTTAGAGATATCAGAATTGTCACAGGCTGGAAAGAGATGTGGGAGGTGATCATTTTCTGAGTTTCCCCACTTCTGCAAGTGACAGCCAGTGGTGTGGAATGAGGGCAACATAATGATGTTATGTCATACATTCCATTTTGTTAGATCCTACCAGGGTTAGGGAGTGAGGGGAGCAGAGTGTTAAAAACATGGGACTTGTGCTTCCTCTGTAAGCGCTACATCCTTGGTAGCATCTACCTCTGACCTCAGGCTCTGAACACCCCAGGTGCCAACTGTTGTTTCCATTTGCTAAACTGTGTTTTGGACTGTTCTGACAAGATAAGTGCACTTTTTACAAAACTCTCTCTCACACACAAGGGATTGCAAGTATATTTCAGCTGAAGAACTTTAGCGGACTGACGGACAAAATGCATTACAGCAGAGATTTTGCTACTCCTTTTGGTGCAGAAGGAACACCCTGAGAGCTAGAAATTGCCATTAACTGGTTTCAGATGTGGGAGCCGCAGCATATGAGACATTGAAAACTTGGGAAAGCTTAAAGGCCTTTTGGAGAAAGTCTATAAACCCCAAAGCTGCTGGCTTTTATCAGCTTTTGAATTTGCCATGGTGTATATGTGTGTCTCTGTGTGTGTGATATTATTTATTTATTCATGGCAATTAATTAAGGCAAAGATAGTTATTTGTTATTGCAATCTATTTCTTATTTTTCTTAGAGAGCTATGCTGTTAATTCATTATAAGAGGAGATGGGCAAGTTCTGTAAAGCTCTCCTTGCATTAACGCAGAAATAAAAAGGTTAAGGGATGTGGGTGGCGCTGTGGGTAAAGCCTCAGCGCCTAGGACTTGCCGATCGCATGGTCGGCGGTTCAAATCCCCGCAGCGGGGTGCGCTCCCATCGTTCGGTCCCAGCTCCTGCCCACCTAGCAGTTCGAAAGCATCCTTAAGTGCAAGTAGATAAATAGGTACCACTTTATAGCGGGAAGGTAAACAGTGTTTCTGTGTGTTGCTCTGGTGCGGGTTCGCCAGAGCAGCTTCGTCACGCTGGCCACGTGACCCGGAAGTGTCTCTGGACGGCGCTGGCTCCTGGCCTATAGAGTGAGATGAGCGCACAACCCTAGAGTCTGTCAAGACTGGCCCGTACGGGCACGGGTACCTTTACCTTTACCTTAAAAGGTTTAAAGCAAGCATAGGTAACTGAATATATGTCTGGGTAGGTTTGCCAAAAGGAGAATAAAAAAAAGTAGCAGGCATCTGAAACAGTTAAGGTTTGTGACCAAATTTCAATAGGCAAGGAGATCCAAAGTACTCGCCAACCTCCCACCAAGCCCTCTCTGCAGAGCCCTGAACATTCACTTCCCCTTCTCTGCAGTTACTCTTTGTGAATGGTGGCTGGAGAAAAGAGGAGGGCAACTTGTCTTCCTTTCCTCCTTCCTTCTCAGTCACCCTGACGTGTCAGGCCACAAAGCTCAAGGCATCATGGGAGATGTAGTTCACTCACAACGTCTCACTTCTCTTGTAATCCATCTTATTTTCCAGGCTGAAGAATGTGAATTTCAGCAGCACACAGAATACGATCATGTTTGCACATGAAAAAGCTGAGGAGGTGGCAGCGTGTTTTCCCCATGCCCGGTTGCAGTGAAATAATTTTGAAATCAATAACCCTCACACAATTCAGAGTGCCACTTGATTTGGATGTAAAGATATAGACACTCTCGTAATTGAGCTTCCATCCCACTGCGCTTGCAACTTTATATAATCTTCCTTTCCCTTTCAATATTTCACATATGTCCCTCAGTTTCCATTTATGCATATGGAAGTGTAATTGAGACGGCATGGAAACTTGCCTTGACTTACCTGATTATTATTATTTATTCGGAAGGAAAACCTCCTGAAGCAGAGAAGAAGAAGAGTTTGGATTTGATATCCCGCCTTTCACTCCCTTTAAGGAGTCTCAAAGCGGCTAACATTCTCCTTTCCCTTTCTCCCCCACAGCAAACACTCTGTGGGGTGAGTGGGGCTTAGAGACTTCAAAGAAGTGTGACTGGCCCAAGGTCACCCAGCAGCTGCATGTGGAGGAGCGGAGACGCGAACCCGGTTCCCCAGATTACGAGACTACCACTCTTAACCACTACACCATACTGGCTCTTCTTCTAAGGCAGGCATGGCCAAACTTGGCCCTCCAGCCATTTTGGGACTACAACTCCCATCATCCCTAGCTAACAGGACCGGTGGTCAGGGATGATGGGAACTGTAGTCCCAAAACAGCTGGAGGGCCAAGTTTGGCCATGCCTGTTAAGGTAATGTTGGTTGGTGACAGACATGGGGAACCTCTGACTCTCTGCATGTTCTTGGGGTGCAACTTGCATTCCGCCCCTGCCATCGGGCTATGGTCAGAGAAGATGAGCCCAACAACTTATGCAACAAAAAGTATGTTTAATTATGGGGATTTACATTAAGGTGTTTTAATGGGGATTTTAATGTGCAAGTTGCTCCACAGAAATGTGGAGAGCGGAATTTTAGATAGGGGGAAAACAAGAAACTGGGAGAACCGAAACCGACAGCTCCTTCGGTCCCACAGAAGTTTCTTTTAAAATGGATGCAGCTGCCTTATCTTACACACACACAGAGAGAGAGAGAGAGAGAGAGAGAGAGAGAGAGAGAGAGAGAGAAACAGTGCCTTGAATTAAAGGGAATTTCTTGCCCAAATCCTTTTCAAGAGGCGATTAAGTTAGGGGCCTTTATTTATTTATTTCCTTATTCCTGGAGATCATCCACGCTGCAGTGCTTTAAGACTTCTGCTGCCCGCAGATTTATTTTTCTCAAAAAGAAAGAAAGAAATATGTATATATCTGCAGCATATTATAGATGCGTGTATGTCTGTATAAATGACTACAATGAGCCGATTTGCTTGACTTTATGAACCAGATGCCAGACCACATCTGAAGAACTGCTGAGCTAGCAATGTGTCACAGACCCCCTCCCTTTCAGTCCCTCTTCCTTGCCCGCTTGTGTGTGTGTGTGTGTGTGCGCGCACAACTCTGGATCTCAGTAATATATCTAATTTTCACCATTCTCCATAAAGCACCTTGAAATAACTCTCCCATCTGCACAACAAGCCTGTGGAGCAGCGAACTGTTAAGTTTTGTTTTGTTTTGTTTGCGAACAGGAACGGAGGCCTAGGTTGCCCAATACCGACGATTGCCCAAGGCTATGCAAAGAGATCAGCAAGGCTTTGAACTCAGGATTAATTTAATCATGCCCTAGACAACATTAGTGTCCATGACGAGGTATCTCTTAAGTGGGTGGCTGTTGCTTTGGTGATATAGGGGTTGGAGGGATTGATGTTGTTTTGGCTGTAGGGGAGTGGTCAGTAGGGCTGGGCAAGGCAGTGATGCTTACCTGACCTCCCCCCACCAGCTTCACTGAGACTTACTAAGGAGAGGGGCAAGGCAAGAGCAAGTTCATGGTGCAAACACTCCAGCAGGAAAACACTATTAGCTCCGCTGGTGCATTTGCACTGCACTGCCCTCTCCACTGCCTCGCCCTCTGCAGTCAGCTGCAGTGATGAGAGATCAGGTAAATGCTGCTGCCCTACCCCACCAATCACTGCCATGCATTCAGTGCCATGGGTCAATTCTGCAGAACTCCCCCCTGACCCTCTTTGCTAAACTTCAGGTGCAGGACCAAGACTTTCTATTCCCAGCAAGGCATTTGAAGGTAGTGTTTGATGTTGCCTTGTTTAATTGTCCCATTTTCTGCTGATTGTTTTTATGTACATCGCTTAAACAAGTGAGTAATTAAGCAGCATCTTAATTCTTAGATGGCAATAATAATAAATAAAAATATTGATGATGAGGGAATCTTTTTCCGTCAAAGTTGACCTTACTTTCTGGGGAACTTTCAGTGGTCTCATGTCAGTGGTCGGTCACATTCACACCATGTATTTAAAGCACTATGATATCACTCTGAGTAGTCACAACTTCCCCCAAAATATCCTGGGAACCATAGTGCTGAGGGTTGTTAGGAGTTCCCTATTCTCCTCCCAGAGCCATCTTTTTTGCAGGGCGGTTTAACAATTAATCCCTTGACTCACGGAACTCTATATTCTATAGCTCTGTGAATTCTCCCAGAACTCTTTGGGGGAAGCCGGGACTGCTCAAAGTGGCATCATAGTGCTTTTAAACATTGGGTGTGAATGTGGCCATAGAAGCTGGGGGGGGGGGAGGGGATGGCGACAACATATGTAACTCTTAGTTTTGTATAGTGAGCTACATTTCAGCCATGTAAAAGTCTGAGATACACACCATCCATCCATCCATCCATCCTTGACTCCTCATCCAGGCAAGCAAGAGGCATAATCACAGCTGGAGGACACATTCCAGCCAGGTGAAAGCCTTCAAGGAATCATAGGACTGTAGAGTTGGAAGGGACCGTGAGGGTCATCTAGTCCAGCCACCTCCAATGCAGGAATCCTTGGCCCAGTGGGGGGCTCAGACCCATGACCCTGAGATTAAGAGTCTCATGCTCTACTAGTTGAGCAATCCCAGAGAGCCTGCAAGGTGAAGTGAAGGATGTGGTCTAGGGAGAATCCAGAGGGCCAGGCAAGGATGCCTGAGGGGCCACATTCAGCCCTTGGGACTGAGGTTCCCATGCCTTGCTGTGGTGTTTAAAAGTTACACTCAAACGTGTAACTAAGCCATGATCTAACAGTGCTGTTCTTCCTATTTTATTTTATTTTATTTTCTGAATCAAATTGGCTCTGAGTAATTCTGGGTGTGTGAATGATTTTCTTTTGTTGATGCTCTTTCAATAGTTGTGGTCATCCTTAAACAAATGTAAAGAAAACCCTATTTTCTTTTGCACTGCTTGTGAACAATGTCATCCCATCACACATTTTCTACACATTTCTCAGGCAGACAGTTGCAAATTATGGCTTGTTTGCATGTTACCATGTCTCAGTTCATAAGAATTACTAATAACAAGGGCCAGATGTTCTCAAACTCCACATGTTTACTGTTGCACATTTGAGAAGGACCACTGAAATCAATAAGCCTTCTCATATTATTTTAATTACCATATATTTTTAAAAGAAATTAAATCTATAATTGCCTAACTAAACTCATCCCAAAAGCTCAGAGCAAGTGAAAGAGAGTTAAAAATAGTTCTTTTATAAATTAGATTGAGAATCAGATGGCCGACATAAGGGTAAGCATGGTGGATTTGGATTTGCAGCCATTTGTGGAAGGGAGGGGTGATAGCAGGACTGAGTATACACAACATTTTATTCTAGAATGAATGGAGATGGAGTACTTTTTCTTTCTATGCACACAGAACTGAGATCTACTGCAATTTTTTTAACCCTGAGAAGTGATTCTTGAGAAACTGGTTCTGTTCCATTAACAAAAGCTAATTGCAGATTGAGTCTGCATTACTCTGCAGTGTGTTGATATGAAAACACATGAAGGTGGTTCCAGCAAGTGTGTGTGTATCCACACCTGCCCAGTGATGTTGTTGGTGGGTGTATAACAAGATCACATGACCGCCACCCTCCCATGAGAAAAAAATGGGATGCCCCAGTTTTTCCAGGACACTTGTGAGTTACTCAGTACTCTTCTTTGTACACCTTCCCTGTACGTGCATGCTTCTGTTTCCACCATGATTCACTCATGAAAACGGCAGGAAAGATCTGTAGGCTAGTATACCACCTCAAATTTCACCATTTTACTCTTGCCATTATCTGGGTTATCGGGGCTGCAAATGGACACCCCCCCTGCCCCGGAAACAAGAAACACAGAAATGAGTGCGGAACTTCCATTGTATTCCACTAGATTTACAAAAGTAGCTTTTACATCATTACATGTGAAAACTAAACTGTGTTGTGAAAATTAACAGTTAGGGAAATGTCAGGGAAACAGAAGAAACTGCTGTGTGAATGCAGCCTTAGTCTACAGAGAAATCCTATACATGTTTATTGATAAGCATGCCCATTTGTAAATATGTTTAGGATCGCAGCCCAAGGCCTTTTTTCATTACTCTGGCAGGCACTGGGCCTGCTAGGTTGATAAGTTTGTTGGCAGACTGATCCTTGTTTTCATACACTCCTCCTGTCTCTTGTTTTTACGGTTTTATTGCATTGCTAATGTTTTGCGAATGTTTCCTTTTTTTAAAAAAAAGTTAGCTGCTCTGAGCATTGTGATTGACTACAATAGAAGGGAGGGAAGATAAATCTGCTGACATACATACATACATAAACATTGTGAGAGTTCAAGATTCACACCTTGCTCATCACAATAAGAGAGATCATGGATCTTCATGTTACACTCAAAGAGCAAGAAAGAGCCACACCTGTGTTGACAGACTTTTTTTTAATGCTGTTTCACTTCTTTGCCCCTCAAAAAGAAGTAGTATAAAATGTGCATTTTATAAAGGGAAATGCCTTGACAAGGAGACAGAAGGTATACAGTGGTACCTTGGTGTAAGAACAACCCCGTTTACGAATTATTCGGTTTACGAACTCTGCAAAACTGGAAGTAGTGTCCTGGTTTGCAAACTTTACCTCAGTCTGCAAATGGAAGCCAAACGGTGGGATGGCACCGGTGGTGGAAGGCCTCATTAGGGAAAGCGCACCTTGGTTTAAGAACAGTTTCAGTTTAAGAACAGACTTCCGCAACGGATTAAATTCGTAAACTGAGGTACATCTGTATATCTGCAAATGTGTACTTTTGGGGGAAAGGTCATACAATGTCAATGTTTTGTTTTGTTTTTGTTGTTTTAATTGTGGAAGGAATTGACAAAACTGATACGCAATGGAAACGTACATTCATGTACTCCTAGTGATCACAATAATATGAGAGATTGCCCTTTTGGTTAAAAAAAAAAGATAAACGACCCTGACAGTTAAGTCCAGTCACGAACCACTCTGGGGTTGCGGTGCTCATCTCGCTTTACTGGCCAAGGGAGCTTACATTTGTCTGCAGAAAGTTTTTCTGGGTCATGTGGCCAGCGTGACTAAGCCACTTCTGGCGAAACCAGAGCAGTGCACGGAAACGGTGTTTACCTTCCCTCTGGAGTGGTACCTATGGGCCCAAATCATTGAAAGCTCATGGCAGGGATGGGGAACCTCCATTTCTTTCTGCCTGGCTCTTGGGACTCTGCCTAGGCCACACTCCACACTTGGACCACACTCCCCCCCCTCACCATATCCCTTCTGGTGCTTCTCCACATTCTCCTTAGGTGCTGCCTGAGATGTGTCCTTGAGATGTGACAATGCCTCTATCACAGTCCAGTTCACAGGTGATTGAAGTCATGGCAGGGGACGTCAGGACCGGGGGCAAGATGGCGGGGTGGGAGCAGGAACAGGGGGTCCAGAAGCCAGGGGTCAGGAAGCCAAGAGTCCAAGGGTCAGAGAGCCAGGAGTCAAGAAGCCAAGGGTCCGAGGGTCAGGCAGCAAGGAGTCATGAAGTCAAGGGTCCAAGGATCAAGAAGCAAGGAGTTAAACGCAGCAAGGCAGGAAACGTGCTGCTGTGGCAAAGAACCGAAGGGAAAATGCTGACCTTAAATCCCTTCCCAGCTCTTGCCACCAGGTGCTGTGAGTTACCAATTGGCCTCACCTCTTCAGAACAAACTTAGGAAGCCCCCAGTCTTGCAAAGTCCTATTGTTCACAGGGCCTGGCTTCTGCACACACACCTGGATGGAGGATGGAGGATGGGGAGAGTTGGGTATTGTATGTCAGTGTAAAAACCTCTGACCATTGCATGACTGGAATGTATCCAATCATTTGTTCCACCCACTTTTGTCTCTTGCCTCATCCACCACTGGCACAATATGCCCTTCAGCTGAAATGGGTTTTTCTCCAGGCCTACTTTCAGGGTAACGAGCAACACCTTGAATCGTTTCGAAGATGGAACTGGAAGTCAATTCTGCTTTTATAAAATACGTGCCATGTGATCCCAAAAGGTGGGCACCTGTCAAGATTCTTGCTCTCCCATTATCCCCAAGGCAGATAGTTGCCACATTGGAGATTACACAAAAAGCACAAGAAAGAGGGGGCACAATCACTCTTGTGCATTTTCTCATGGTGGAAACTGGAATGTCCCTGAAGCCCTCATTGGCTGACATGAACTGAGCATCCCTTGAGTCAGGATAGTAGCACCTCCTCTTCACTTTGGTTTGATGCACCAAAGCGAAACCTCAGCCCAATAAATGGATGCATTCCAGCACCCTCTGTTGATGTTCCCCTCTCCATCACATTTCCTAGCTTCTTTTTTTCTCCTTCAGAAGGCAGCAACTGTTGCATCATTACCACAACATCTGGCCCATCAAAATGATTCCAGAAACAGGCAAAACTGGAATGATTTTGAAAGTTGTATTTAGTTACACACACACACACACACACACAGCATACTCAGTTTTACTGGCATTGTTTCATTGTTATGACCACTAAATGCTTGGAGGCTGCTCTCTCCACAGACTTGATTTTTTTTCCCCAGGCTCATGTAACCCACACATGCTATATTAATTCAACTAGCCATATTCTGCAAGCTCATTTTACTACTTATTTTTGCACTGCCCTCTAAAGCCTTAAGATAACTTTGTAGGTGGCCGATGACAACTCTGGGTCAGGGCCTCAGAGTCATGATCCAGTAGCCATGGGGTTGGGATCCTCAGTCCTGAAGGCTGAATCTATGATGCCTCTAAGCCTCTCTATGATGCCCTCAGGACATTTGTGCCACAAATCTAAGGTTTCCCAGCTGACTGATCAATGAGTTTTCAGGGCTTCTGGCTCCAGACATCTCCCTGGTATCTGCCTCAAACTTAATCAGGGTGCAGTATGGTCTCTATAGTTAAAGAATATAGGCTCCAAGTCTGCATATGGGCATGCTTGACTTTGTTTCTCCTTGCTAAAGAAAGATAGCTGGAGACTTATGGAGAGGGTCTGTAGTGGTCAGAACATTCCATATAGATTATGTTCCTAGGCTTCGAGAACCCTGTAATTGAGAATAAACAGAAAGAAAAATGGTCAAGGACAGGACAGGAATGGGGGATATGTTAAATGGATGCATTTTTAAGAAACAAAAAACACAAACCCAACTTTTTTTCTTTGTTTCTTGTAATCTGCTCAGAAACACATGGGGGATGCACACAAACACATGCTTGAAACTATATATAATCACTTAAAGTTTAGTTACTGAAGAGAACATGATTCTGTATGCTCACCCAAGTCTGTCTGAAGATTGCTACAACTTTTTCTTTCTTAAGTTTATAACCCTCTGTTGCACCAAGGAGAAAATGGAAATACCTTAGGTAGTTTGAAAAATACCCAGTTCAGACGATGCTAGTCTGGCTCATGAAACTGAGGCAGCATCCAGCCCCAGCTCCTCTGATTCCACAGGGACCACACATCCAATGACCATTTATGCATTCATTTTGCATTGAACTAAGTGCCACATCTGATAGCCATTCTCTGTTCTTTGTATATTCTGGTTTTCTCCATCATGACCTGTTTGTGACTCAAGGTCCCATAATCCCAGCTTTGCTTTTCATCTGAATCAGGAAGGTATTTCTTATGTTCTTCTCTCACAGTCCTTGATTCAGTGATGGGGAACCTGTGGTCCTCCAAGAGTTCTTGAATTACAACTCCCATGATCCTTGACCATAGGCAGTGTTGGCTGGGGCTGATGGGAGTTGTAGTCCAATATTGATTCAGAGGGGCACAGGTTCCACATCCTTGCCATAGTGGAAGAGCTTCCAGTTCAGTCGAATTAGCACCAGAAGCTTCAAGGTCAAGTAGGGCCTTTTCAGCCACCCAAAATTGCTGGTATGGGGAACAGAAGAAGATCCCCGAAAGGACATCAAATCCTCTAGTGTTTACAACACTTAGAAGAAATATCTTGGTTCTAGGTGATTAAATACATTCATTTGTCCTTCAGCAGAGATGACTGGGGGGAATGAGGCATCTCTGAGAGTCTACTGGGCTGGGAGCTGAATCAACATTAAATGTCAAGGCATGGTAGACCTATTACTGAATTTGGGCTAAAGGGAAATTTCAGGTGAATTTGGAAGTTCTTATTTGGAGAAAGCACCTGAAGAACTGCAAAGGAAAAACCAAGAATGTTTACATCCCACCCCTCTCCAGGGGTTTCATGTTTCTCTACACTGGTATCCACACAGTTCTGTGTGTACCAGTTATTATTAAGCATTTCATTGTAAGAGATTCTCTTGCACATCTAAAACTAAAGAGATCTAGTTTTATGGCTGATTCAGAAATTCCCACACAAGCTGTGAAGTGATGCATTTTAAATTCCCGACTTGCAACAATCTGTAGTTAGAATCCAGATGATCTCTCAGAAGTTCTAGGGTCTATAGTTGTGGTTATTCCAGCCCTATATCATTTCCTTCGGGCTGCTCCCTTTGCCAAAATTGTTAATAAATATAACTTCCACTTCAAAGGATCGACTCATAGGCCATTTAGCAAGTTGACTGTCTTAACAGTCTCCATTTTCTAGATTCATGTTTGAACCACATGCTGATGGGGCTCTTAAGCCCTCCACCATATTTCTCCTGTTGTAATTAGATGGCTTTAAGGACTTCAGTGAACAAAGGTTTGCTTGATAGAGAACTGAAATATAAAAATTCACCCTTTTAAAATTCTTATAGCCTTAAAAAAAATGTATAGCCGTGCATTGTAGGACTACATATAGCTCCTATGAAAACTAATTATCTACAATGCTACAAGGGTAAAATAATATTGTTTTAACATTTGTACTCTGAGGCTGCCCATGCCTTTCAATGTAAAGATGATTTCTTGGAAAAGTGATTAGAATATTAAATCTCAATAAAAGGAGGCATTAGCTGATGATCTCGTCATTATGTTGAGTACCCATCGATTCACCCCAGCACTCCTAGTGATTTCACAAAGGCTATTATCTCATGGCTATATCCCTATCTTTAGAGCTTATTACGTTAAATAAAAGATGTTAATAGTTTCTGAGAATCCCACGAGGCACAGAGAATTTGTAAGTCAAAGAAGAGTCGCCTCCGAATTTCAAAGCTTCCATTAAACTTTCTGACAAATGCTTGAAACTCTCAGTGGATTAGTACTAAATCAAAGTAAATTTTAGGCTCACTTTGTATGGTGATAACCAGGTGGGCATGTTTTATTATGACTATTTATTAAATTAGAGATTTCTTATGGCCGCACATCAGGCCTGAATGTACGGGTGATGGTTTTCATTCTGAAACTAAACAGTGGCAAAGAGCCACTAAGTTGATGGACACTTTTGAAACAGAAGGACGGGGAGTTAGACAGATGCTATCATTAGGCCTGTCCAAAACATTCACACTGTCTGTACTATAAGAAAGTGATTACCTCCTGGTACTCACTTTCGTGGCAAATCCGATGCAACAAGAATGTGAAACTTGTGACCCTCCAGATATCATTGGACTACAACTCCTATCATCCCTGACCATTGGCCATGCTGGTTGGGGTTGATGGGAGTTGTAGTCTAACAACACCTAGAGCACTGTCCTGGCTGCAAACCATCATCCTATGCTCATTTAATGAACCTTGCATCCCAGTATACAGGCATGCACAGGACCCCCAATGCATCATTCTTCTTTTCTTCCTTTCCATTTCCTTGGAAAGAATTATCAGAAGCCTGGAAGCTTGTAGAATGGCAAGAAAGCGACAGCTTCATGGTTGTTTGCTGTGCCAATTACTGTATTTTTTCATCTATAAGACTAAGGTGTTTTTTTTTAACCAAAAAATTAGGTTTAAAATCGTCTTATAAACCAGTAGTGCTGAGGGGTGTTTTCTTAATTTGGAGTCCCCCAAAATAGGGGACGTCTTATACATGGGAATGTCTTATACACAGAAAAATATGGTACGTCATGGAAGGTAAGAGATAAACCTCCTCTCCTATGACAATACTTTCCCAGCCTTCAAACAGGACTCAGACATAGATGGAGAGGAGCCAACTGGTTTGCAAAAGTGATGGAAACACTGGGCTATGTCCTCAAGGGCAAGAAAGAACCAGATAGCCAGGAAATTTTGGAACCCATGACCCCTCAACTGGGGCATCCAGAAGAACCAGGACTATCCTTTCTACAGAGTTCACATTAAACATACCCTGCATACCAACATGGGCAGCACACCAGATGGGGGTTGATAGGCAACAGGGTGCTCACTTCAAGACCCAAGGGCCAGCACCCACTGAGAGCTTTCCACTCCTCAGTGAAGGGTGTAGAACCTGAGAAGGACAATCAGGACCAAGAGAAACAAAAGAGCGGAGTTGGAGTTAAGACACCATCGCAACAGATAATCAGCTCCTTGTGACCCACTCCAGGGTCCCATGCTTTCTGAACATCCTTGCACCTATATATATATCCTTGTATATATAATGTATATACAGGATATACAGAAGGCATCCTGGGATTCTGGAACGTTTGGCTTTTCCACAAGATGTCCCTATTTTCATTGGAGAAATGTAATAGGGTCTGGTTGTTTGTTGTTTAGTCATTTAGTCATGTCCGACACTTTGTGACCCCATGGACCAGAGCACGCCAGGCACTCCTGTCTTCCACTGCCTCCCGCAGTTTGGTCAAACTCATGCTGATAGCTTCAAGAACACTATCCAAACATCTCGTCCTGTGTCATCCCCTTCTTCTTGTGTCCTCCATCTTCCCCAACATCAGGGTCTTTTCCAGGGAGCCTTCTCTTCTCATGAGGTGGCCAAAGTATTGGAGCCTCAGCTTCACAATCTGTCCTTCCAGTGAGCACTCAGGGCTGATTTCCTTAAGAATGGATAGGTTTGATTTTCCTGCAGTCCATGGGAGGGTCTGGTAGGACATCCCTATTTTGATCAGAGAAATGTTGGAGGGTATGAAGTTGTGTGGCCCCTGAGCCTAGGAGATAAGTAACTATATGACCTTTGGAAGACATCTGAAGGCAGCCCTGTATAGGGAAGGTTTTTCCATGTTTCATGTTTTAATGTGTGTGTGCATGTCTCTGTGTTGGAAGCTGCCAAGAGTAGCTGGGGCAAACCAGTCAGGTGGGCAGGGTATAAATAATAAAATCATTGTTGTTGTTATCATATTATTTAATGGGACGTCCTTATTTTCATCAAAGAAGTGTTGGAGGGTATGCATGAGGCAACACCTCTAATGGAGTATTTTCAACTCTGGAAGCAGGGCAGCCATGAAGGCTACAAAGCTCTCTTGGCGGGGGGTGGAGTGGGAATGATGAAAAGAAAAACCACGCCTCTCCTGATGATAAGGTGAGCTCAACCTTTAAGCCACTAGCATGGCTTGTGGGCCAGAGAGAGAGGACTGAGGTTCCTGGCACTTACTAAAAGGCATTAGAACAGATAACTGTTTGTGGCTTAGAGGCAATGACTTGTCAGTGATAAGCTTCAGCCTGAAAGGCTAGTGCAAACCAGCTCTCCACTACTCCAGTGAATAAGCTTGTGCTAGAATGGAATTCCTGGGTGAGACGGTCATCCAGCTTACTCAATTCAAGCCCTTAACTCAAGTTCCTGTTGGGACTTCACAGCGCAGTTGCTTTCTTTCATGCTAGATTTGTCTGAGTGACCTTATTATGAAAAGGGGATTTTATATCTCAGCGCCTATTACAGATTTTTCTTTTTTTATTTGTCACAATGAAAACATTTCATTAAGGAGGGTTATTGAATGGCTGAACATGAATCTTGAGATTGAATAAAATTCATTTACCCAATCAGCTTGAGACGAAACTAAGAATGCATGGAGAGTGGCAGGAGCGATAAAATGCTTGGTGCACCGCTTGGAGCTGGGTGGTGAAATGGGATGCAGGGGAGGGCCATAGCTCAGTGCTGGAGCATCTGCTTTGCATGCAGAAGGTCTCAAGTTCAATCCCCAGCAACTCCTGGAAGGGCTAGAGTAGACTTCTGCCTGAAACCCTGAAGTGCTTGCTGCTAATGCCAGTAATACTGGGGTTGTTGTTGTTGTTTAATTGTTTAGTCGTGTCCGATTCTTTGTGACCCCATGGACCAGAGCACGCCAGGCACTCCTGTCTTCCACTGCCTCCTGCAGTTTGGTCAGACTCATGCTGGTAGCTTCGAGAACACTACCCAACCATCTCGTCCTCTGTCGTCCCCTTCTCCTTGTGCCCTCCATCTTTCCCAACATCAGGGTCTTTTCCAGGGAGTCTTCTCTTCTCATGAGGTGGCCAAAATATTGGAGTCTCAGATGGACCTATAGTTTGAACCAGTACCAGCTAAGCTTCCTATGTTCCTACATTAGTGTAGCTTGCGCTAACTCAGCAAAAGTCCCATCAGAAACACCAAAAGTTGTACAACAGTAATGCTGTGTGAATTGTTCCCAATGTCTAAAGAAAGAAAGAAAGAAAGAAAGAAAGAAAGAAAGAAAGAAAGAAAGAAAGAAAGAAGTCACTTTTATTATTTTTTAAAGAAATCATTCTATAAAGCCTGTGGATTTTTAAAACACTCCGAGGGTTTTTGAGTTACAGAAAATGTGAGGGGCAATCTCATACAATGTAAGTTTACAAAACACACACACACACACTTATGCATGCCCTGCTCTGATGCTTAAGTCTGCTGCTGATTAAATATACACACAAATGCAAGAGGCAATCACTCAAACAAATCACATTTGCTCTGCTGCCAGAATATAAACCAAAATTATCAGGGGGGGAAAATGGAGAGTCTGATACCGCCTGAACGGAAAGCATTACTTTACAGTCTTCTAATATGATCAGGGCCTGAAACAAGCACCAGATTAACAGATTTGAGACTAAACTCTTCTGCATATTCGGGACACGTGTTAAATAGGATATTCCCCACACCAAAACTATGCAGGAGAACTGAATTATCCAGCCTGTTGTGAAGTGAAAATACCATAGTTTAAAGCACTCTTATAAAATGTGAATAGTCATGGATTCCTTCAAAGAATCTGGGGAACTGTAGCCCTGCAAGGCTACTCACAGCCCCTTTAACAAACTGCAGGATTCTCTGGAGGCAGCATGGTTGTGCCGGGAACATGAGTAACTTGTGCCTATACTGCCATTCTGTTCTTTGAAAATCTATCATTGCAGTGTCTACTACAACAGTGGCCAAAGTCCACTAGGGGAAGGGCGGTGGCTCAGTGGTAAATCAGCTCCTTTACATGCAGAAGATCCCAAATTCAGTCCCTGGCATCTCCAGTGATACCAGGGATTTAAAGACTCCTGGCCTGAAACCCTGAAAAAGAGCTGCCCATCAGTTACAGACAATACTGAACTGGGTGGACCAAAGGTCTGACTAGAGATAATGCAGCTTCCTATGTTCCTTGGGGGAGAAAGTGTATCTCACTGGTGAGTCACATCCTCTGCATGCATGACGTCCCAGGCATATCTGATTTAAAGGATCAGAAATCAGGGGAGAAGAAAGCAGAACCTCTAAGTGTCCCTGTTTTCACAGAGCAGTCCTGGATTTACAGAAGCCTTCCCAGTTTCTGATTTGATCCCGGAATGGCCCATTTTTTCTTAAAAGGTAAAGGGACCCCTGACCATTAGATCCAGTTGTGGCCGACTCTGGGGTTGCGGCGCTCATCTCGCTTTATTGGCTGAGGGAGCCAGCGTACAGCTTCCGGATGATGTGGCCAGCATGACTAAGCCGCTTCTGGCGAACCAGAGCAGCGAACGGAAATGATGTTTACCTTCCCGCCATAGTGGCACCTATTTATCTACTTGTACTTTGACGTGCTTTTGAACTGCTAGGTTGGCAGGAGCAGGGACCGAGCAACAGGAGCTCACCCTGTTGTGGGGATTCGAACCACCGACCTTCTGATTGGCAAGTCCTAGGCTCTGTGGCTTAACCCACAGCGCCACCCACATTCCTTAGGACGTCCCTATTTCCATTTGAGAAATGTTGGAGGGTATAGAGTCCTGCAACCCTCAAGCCAAGGAGATAAGTAACTGTACAATCTTTAGAAGGCATCTGAATGCAGCCCTGTATAGGGAAGTTGTTTAATGTTTAATTATGTTTTCATATATGTTGGAAGCCACCCAGAGTGGCTGGGACAACACAGTCAGATGCACGGGCTATAATCATCATCATTGAAGAAAAATAGGATGTTGGAGGTCCTGGGAAAGACAGTTGTCTGAGCCTATGCAGAGCGGGAGGCAGTGGAAGACAGAAGTGCCTGGCGTGCTCTGGTCCGTGGGGTCACGAAGAGTCGGACACGACTAAATGACTAAACAACAACAATGCAGGGTTGCTGCCAGGCCAAGCTAGTGGTCTTGGCGTAAGGCAACTCCTGATAGCCTAACTGAAATAATCCTTTGTCTAGGCAAATTTTACAGAAAGGACAACCTCACCACATATTCAAAACGAGCACATGCTAAACTGAAGCCAGCCTTGAGTGTGTTCTCATTAGTCGTTTCTTTTCAAAGTGAGTGCAGAACGGAAAGCTTCAAACAATCATTTCCAGCACCCAAACCTTGAACGCCGAAATATTGTCAAGGCGCTGCTAAGCTTAGGCTCTTAATTAAACGTCTCTTTTTAAAAAAAATAAAAATGAAATAAATAAATCTCATTTTTAAAGAGAATGCTTTAACCTCCAATAACATTCTGACCACACTGAAATGAAGCGCAGAGCGCATTTTCACCTCACGGAAAAGAGCCTGCAGGATAAAAAAAAAAAATTCTGGGATAACGGCTGGCAATAAAAAATATTGTGATTTTCATTATACCATGCTCATTTATCACAGGGGGGGAGAGAGAGAGAAATGCAAGGATGAGATCTTCCATGCAAGTTCAGACACATGCCCTTGAGAGCTGAAGAATGACTTTACTATGCAATTCCAAATGCTAATATCCCCACAGGAGCGCAGTTCCAACAGAGGAACCAGCCACACTATACAGCCATCATATTCACGTCAGTGAGCGAACACCATGCATCAATGTGGTTTGATAGTGTGATTTGCTCCTTTTGGAGCTAACACTGCATAGCCAGCAACAAAGGAAATGGGAACTTTAAGCTTTTGGCCCTATCTGTTGCGAAGGGAGAGGAATCCGCTTTCCCAAAGAATTATCGTAGAATTAAATGATGTACAACTACACATTAGCATCTAAGTCTCATATCTTCAGCGGAAATCCAATTCAACTTGCATTGTTGGGCAACCATGTCTGACACAGGGGAGCTTGCTAACCTCGGCCTCTGTTTGTTTCCAATTCTAATCCGGGCTAGGTGCAAAGCTGAAAAATAGAGGGAGGATTTTTGTGCAGTGAAGATACTGTTTTGGTATCTGGAAATCCAGTGATGTTTGGCCCATAATGCTAAAGGTGAGGGGGAGTGTATTATTCTGCTTGCATTTTTTCCTCTTCCAGAGTTGGACATTTAACCCTGCAGTCCTGGGATTTACTTCTGAGTATATTTATACAGGGTTGGGCTTTCATTTGGTTCAGTTAAATAAAAACCCAAGTAAAACTTCAGTTGATTATCTGGGAGGAGTCTCATACATGCAACAAAATGTCAATCAGTGGGAATAGAAACATACTTGTTTTTTAAGGCTGTTTTGGTTCAGATCTGCTGCAGGAACAGGAAACGGGGGGGAAAAACCCACAATAGTGAGGAAGTCTTTTGTTTCCAGCAGTTGCACAGTTTTTCTGTATTACAGTGGTACCTGGGTTATATACGCTTCAGGTTACATATACTTCAGGTTACAGACTCCGCTAACCCAGAAATAGTGCTTCAGGTTAAGAACTTTGCTTCAGGATGAGAACAGAAATCATTCAGCGGCGACGCGGCTGCAGCGGGAGGCCCCATTAGCTAAAGTGGTGCTTCAGGTTAAGAACAGTTTCAGGTTAAGAACGGACCCAGGATGCAAGGAGTGCGGGGCACCCAGGCGCAAAATTCTAGTGGGCGCCAAGCACTCACCACTGAAGCCTCCTAAGCTCTTAACTATCTACCTGTTATGAAATAATAAATAATTTTGATCAATCTAGAAGAACAAAATGCATATATACAGTGGTACCTCGGGTTACATACGCTTCAGGTTACAGACTATGCTAAACCAGAAATAGTACCTCGGGTTAAGAACTTTGCTTCAGGATGAGAATAGAAATCATTCAGCGGTGGCGCGGTGGCAGCAGGAGTCCCCATTAGCTAAAGTGGTGCTTCAGGTTAAGAACAGTTTCAGGTGAAGAATGGACCTCCGGAACGAATTAAGTACTTAAACCGAGGTACCACTGTAAATGTAGGTTGCATTACACTTTTTTTCTGTCAGGAAGCAAACAGAAAAAGGAGGCAGCTATATTGAGGCATGGGCAATATGCAAATTTATATAAATCAACAACCTGATGTTGTGCATGTAAGTCCCACTGAGATAGAAAGAGTTAACTTCCTTTCAGATCATGGAATTATAGAATTATCCTGTAGAGTTGGAAGAGTCATCAGGCCCAACCCCCTGCAATTAAGCAAAATTGCATACAAAAATGCTCATTAGGAGAAAATCACACTAAAATGTTGCTGAAATTTCATGATGAACTTTTCTTTAGGGAAACAAACAATTCACAAACTGATGTGAAAAAGTCAAGAACTAAACTTGAGGTCAGAAAAATGAGAAACAGAAGTTAACCAAAAATGTCAACTTTGTCTACCTCTGCTCAGATCTGAGCTGAGGAACTGACAACTGGCAGGGCAATAATAGCACCAGGTGAGTCTCTTTGGGAAGAGCATTCCACAAATGGGCAGCCACTGCAGAAAAGTCCTGCCAACCTAGCAGTTCGAAAGCACACCAGTGCAAGTAGATAAATAGCTACCACTGTGACGGGCAGATAAACAGCGTTTCTGTGCTCCCTGGTTTCCGTCATGTTGTTCTGTTGCACCAGAAGCGGTTTGGTCATGCTGGCCACATGATCCGGAAAGCTGTCTGAGAACAAACGCCGGCTCCCTTAGCCTGGAAGCGAGATGAGCGCCGCAACCCCGTAGTAGCCTTTGACTGGACTTAACCATCCAGGGGTTTAAACCTTTTACCTTTTTTACTGCAGAAAAACCCTGATCTCCTGTTGCCACCCTCAAGACTTCTTCTGGAGGAGGCACGTGAAGAAGGGCCTCATATGATGATCAATAGGTCTGTATTCGTTCGTATGGGGAAAGGCACTATTTGAGGTATTGCAATTTGGGACCGTTTAAGGCTTTGTAGGTCAAAACCAGCAATTTGAAATGAGCCCAGAAACTAATCAGCAGCCAGGCCAAGATTGAACTGGGATAGCTCACTCAATAGAGTATGAGGCTCTTGATCTCAGGGTTGTGGGTTTGAGCCCCATGTTAAACGAAAGATTCCTTGGACCAGATGATGGTTGTTGTCCCTTCCCTCTCTATGATTCTATAGTGCAGGCTTCCTCACCTCCACCCTCCAGATGTTTTGACACTAGAATTCCCAGCATCCCAGATGTCAAAGAGAAAAACAACTACCAGACTTGTAGAAGACATCTGAAGGCAGCCCTGTTTTGGGAAGCTTTTAATGTTCAATAGACTATTGTATTTTAATATTCTGTTGTTTTTTTTGAAAATGATATTTATTGAAGTTTCACAGACAGAAAAAAGTTACAGAATAAAAAAAGGTACAAAAATACAAAGGAAAAATACAAAATACATGAAAAATAATAAAACAATTAAAAACAGATCAAGCTTTTCATGTCTTATATTTCATTTACTTGTTTCCTGACCTCCTCACACCTCCCTTTTTTGTATTCCAGTTCACATGGTTAATTCAGCAAATCCTTTCCCTCTTTGTTTTTATCTTAATTCTATATCTTAACATATTATAGCTTCGTATTTTCATCTGATTATCAATCCATTTTTACATATATTTTTTAACCTTGTTGCTAGAGCCGTTTCATTTCAATCCAACATCATTTTAACATTCATTAATTTTACAATGTTTCTGCAAATAGTCTTTAAATTTCTTCCAATCTTCTTCCACCAACTCTTCTCCCTGGTCTCGGATTCTGCCAGTCATTTCCGCCAGTTCCATATAGTCTATCACTTTCATCTGCCATTCTTCCAAGGTGGGTAGATCTTGTGTCTGTATTTTAATATTCTGTTGGAAGCCACCCAGAGTGGCTGGGGAAACCCAGCCAGATGGGCAGGGTATAAATAATAAATTATTATTATTATTATTATTATTATTATTATTATTATTATTATTATTATCTCTGACCACTGGTCCTGCTAGCTAGGGATCAAGGGAGTTGTAGGCCAAAAACCTCTGGAGGGCTGACGTTGAGGAAGCCTGCTGTAATGTAATATGCTCAAACTGTCTTGCCCCAGCGAGCAACCTGGATTCTGAATTCTGTACCAACTGAAGTTTCTGACCCATCTTCAGAGGCTGGGCAGTCAAGTCATTCATTATTGCAGCTTGATTCATAATCCAGGCAAGCTGAAATCTTCCTGTGCGAGTACACCTAGATGGCTTGAGGTTGCAATCGTTTCAAAAGCTTGGGCTTCTCTAGGCTGTGGCTTGCACCAAGATTTTTCCATTTATCTTGTGTCCTCATTAGACGAAGAGTTTTAGATGTTCCCCAGGCCACTCAGAGAAATGAAGTTTCTGCTGAAACAAAGAAATAAAACATACCGGCGATCTAAGTGAATGGAAGCTAATAAAACAGAACGCAGGAAGGCAGTCGTTTGTTTCTTGCTAAATTGAGGAAAGCCGGCAGAGATTATTGGGTTAATTTCTGGGCATCTTATTACCAGAATGATATTAAGAGATTGGAGAGAGTTTCAAGCAGTGGTTAGAGGGCTAAAGAGATTGATTTATAATGAAAGGTTAACAGGAATATGCACAGCACTCAACTGAGGTGGGGATGTAATAACCAGCTACTGATGTGATAATAACTGACTACTTAGTTAAAAACAGAAGTATGAGTGTCACAAAGAGCCAGAGAAGGACAGAGCATTTTTACAGGGGCAGATTCCTAGCCGTTGACTGCAATAAACCCTCTCAATGCTCCATTCTTTGGCTTCTAATTCTGACAAAGGTCACACCCCCCCCCCCATACATTTAAAGCAAGTGGCTTCCCTCAAAGAATCCTAGGCACTGCATTTTGATAAAAGTTGCTGGGAGTTGTAGCTCTGGGAGGGGTAAACTACAGTTCTCATTATTCTTTGGGGAGACCATGTGCTTTAAATATATGGTGCGGATGTGACCGAAGAGAGTACAAAGGCAAGAGGCACACATAGCAAGAGATTTGGGTGATTGGTGTGGAATCTACACACATAAAAAACCATTCTGAAAATCCTTTTTTTAAAAAAGCGTTTTTAAAGAATGCATTGAATTTTCCATAAGGCTCACCATCGCCATCTAGTGCCACAATGTATATTGCCCTTAAAACACACTTGAAACGTTTTATTTGCAGCTGTATAGATAGCTGAGTTGTAGGGAACTCATGGCTTTTGTTTTCTCTTTACAACTCCTTCTGAAAGTGATGGAACGCCATCGGGTGAGATCTGCTCTTTCCAGTCAAAGTGTGAGGTGCTGCTGGACAATGTTTCTTAAAACTTTTAAAAATAACAATAATAAAGCATTTTATAAAGACAGAGGCAAGCAGAACTGGACCCCCAGGAACAACTCACAAGTACTTTTAATTTTTAAAATTTGAATCCCCACTTGGATTTTTTCCCTTTTAAAACCCAACATGGAAACAGGACAAGTTTTGTCTCATCCCTGTGTGGAACTGAGAATGAACCAGACTCTGATATGAGTCATCCATCCTCAGACACATGTCACCTGCCCACTGTGCTTTCCACAAGAGTGAGATGTCCAGTACAAATTACATCATTGGAGAGCTGTACTGAAACCTTCAGAAAAGTGCTAATTTTGAAGAATAGCTGTGCTTTGGTTCACCTATGTTTTCAGAAATTGTCAATTTGGCTGCCCTGATTAAAATATGAACTGAACTGAATTTTCCCCCAGCCTTAAGATTAATCTAATAAGGAAATACACAAATAAATAACAAAACAGCAAAGAGGCAGTTAGTGTCGATATGGAGTGAGATTTCCAACCTTTGCTCAGGAGAAAAGGTTGCCTCACTATACATATTTCCACAGATCACGGCAAGGTCACTTAAGGAAAATTGCCGACTCAACCACACAATCACGGGTGGGCAACTGTGTTTATGCCGAAGCAGATTTGTGGACTGAAAATATTCTTTTCTTCTTTCAGCAAATTACAGGACACAGTTGAAGCTGAAATAAAAGTTGGGGTGGAAATGAAGAAACTTAATTGCCTGAAAGTAGATGCAAGGAGCAATGAAATGGCATGTTTCTATTGTATACAAAAGACTTGGCACAGGGAGTGGAAGGACAGCTGGGTGAATGTATGCTAACATCATTCATTTGCAGGATTTTTGGGGGAGTTCAAAACCAGCAGCAATTTTTTAATTTTCTCTCTGTCAATCTGTCTTTCTATATTGCCATTATCTACCCTGAGAGGAATGTCAATTTTCTTTTCTTCTTCTTCTACAGAATAGGAAAATGACTCCATAACAATGTATATCTAAATGGAGAATCCTTCACTTTGTGATCAAAACTTTTTGCATTGAACGGGACATATTTTTGGCATTAGCCAACTCATCTTTACTCAGAAGCAAGTCCAAGTGAAAATTGATCTATGCATTTATGCAGAATAAGATGGTAGACGGTGATGGAAAACTTCTGACTGCTACAGAATGGAAAGGGTGTGTGTTATATTTTGAACAAGAGCAGAGACAGGATTTCTCAGACTACGTTTTTCTGAAAAAGATGTCCGAGATTTCGTTTCCTTTTTCTTATCCCGCTCCATGCAGAAAGGGGGTCACGTTGCAGAATTCGCTCTAAACATTGTCCATCCCCCCCCTGATGGCGGTCACCATTCTCCCTCCTTCTTGAAGCATAGGCTCTGATGTTGCAGCTGCATCCCATTCATTTGCCTAACCTGCTGCTTTAGTTAAAGAGACCAGGCCATCGCAATTGTATCCTATAGATCAGTGTTTCTCAACCTTGGGTCCCCAGACGTTGTTGGACTACAACTCCCACCATCCCTGATCTCTGGCATTGCTAGCTAGGGGTGATGGGAGTTGTAGTTCAACAACATCTGGGGACCCAAGGTTGAGAAAGGCTGCTATAGATGCATATAGAATTTGTAAAATCCAGAGCAAACTTAGGGACCAAATTCCTGGGAAAAGATATATGTTCACTGGAGCCTAATTGCCATACTTATAGTGTGTGCGGTGCAGGGAACAACCATGCTTTTCTGAGGAGGGAGTTCCACAGTCATGGTGCCACTACTGAGAAAGCCATGCCTTGGACCACTGCCCCATGCCCACCAATAGAATTACAAGCAGGAACACCCCTGCTAATCTCAGAACATGGACCAGTAGGTACTGGGGGAAATGCTCTTGGGTCCTAAGGTATTTAGAGCTCTGTGGGTTAAAGCCTCAGCGCCTAGGACTTGCCGATCGAAAGGCCGGCGGTTCGAATCCCTGCGGCGGGGTGCGCTCCCGCTGCTCGGTCCCAGCGCCTGCCAACCTAGCAGTTCGAAAGCACCTCCGGGTGCAAGTAGATAAATAGGGACCGCTTACCAGCGGGAAGGTAAACGGCGTTTCCGTGTGCGGCTCTGGCTCGCCAGAGCAGCGATGTCACGCTAGCCACGTGACCCGGAAGTGTCTTCGGACAGCGCTGGCCCCTGGCCTCTTAAGTGAGATGGGCGCACAACCCCAGAGTCTGTCAAGACTGGCCCGTATGGGCAGGGGTGCCTTTACCTTTACCTTTACCTTACGACACCAAAGAAACTTTAGAGCCAGCGTGGTGTAGTGGTTAAGAGCAGTGGACTCATAATCTGATGAAGCGAGTTCGCGTTCCCACTCCTCCACATGCAGCTGCTGGGTGACCTTGGGTTAGTCACACTTCTCTGAAGTCTCTCAGCCTCACTCACCTCACAGAGTGTTTGTTTTTAGGATAGGAAAGGATAATGTTAGCTGCTTTGAGACTCCTTAAGGGGAGTGAAAGGCGAGATATCAAGTCCAAACTCTTCTTCTTCATCTTCTTCTTCAGATGAAGCTGAGGCTCCAATACTTTGGCCACCTCCTGAGAAGAGAAGACTCTTCGGAAAATACTCTGATGTTGGGTAAGATTGAGGGCACAAGGAGAAGGGGACAACAGGTGGTTGGACAGTGTTATAGAAGCGACCCACACGAATTTGATGAAACTTCAGGAGGCAGTGGAAGACAGGAGTGTCTGGCGTGCTCTGGTCCACGGGGTCACGAAGAGTCAGACACGACTAATCAACTAAACATCAACAACAATGGCACTATCAACACCTTGAAATATAGCAAGTGAGATTTCACATATTGTCAGCGAGACATTTTCATTAAGCCTTCAAACCCTGAGATATAAAATTAAAATAATGGTCTTGCCCCAATCCAGGACCATTAGCAAGAGTCAAGTGGTCATGTCAGGCAGCCAATCCAGGAAGATAGTGAGTGGCCTAATTGTCCATGAAACATTTCATCAAACATTTGACCATTTTCCTTACACACCTTTAGTCGCCAGGCAAAAGGGTTAACCAGACCTTTGGCTGATTGACATCCAATACCCTTTTTAAAAGTGTTGGGTTTTTTTTGGGGGGGTGGCTTTTGTTTTTGTTTTGTTTGTATTATGTATTTTGTGTTTTTATATTGTGGGTATAGGGCAGTGCAAGGGAAGCGGGTGGTGCTGTGGTCTAAACCACTCAGCCTCTTGAGCTTGCCGATCAGAAGGTTGATGGTTTGAATCCCTGTGACGGAGTGAGCTCCCATTGCTCTGTCCCAGCTCCTGCCAACCTAGCAGTTCGAAAGCATGCCAGTGCAAGTAGAAAAATAGGTGCTGCTGCAGTGGGAAGGTAAATGGCATTTCCGTGTGCTCTGGTTTGCGTCCCGGTGTTCTGTTGTGCCAGAAGTGGTTGAGTCATACTGGCCACATGACCCGGAAAAACTGTCTGTGGACAAATGTCAACTCTCTTGTCCAGTAAAGCGAGATGAGCGTTGCAACCCCAGAGTCGTTCATGACTGGGCTTAACTTTTTACCTTTACCTTTTACTTTTTATATAAGTTTTAATAATAATAATAGCAGCAGCAGCAACAACAACAACAACAACAAGCATTTAGTGTTGAGTCTCTTTCTTCCTCTGACCCTGAAAATCTGTAGCTAAGGCCTGCTGATATCAGGATCTAGGCAAAGAGTAAAAGATGCTTTGTTGACTTACCTTACACATGAAGATGTAAAGACACGTGGGAGACGAGACTAGACAGCAATGAGGATGTGGTAACTTCTGTTTTACTATGCATCAAGTTCCATCTATACCACGTTAGAGACAAAAAAATGCAGTCGAAGCAGCATGTGTGGTTTTGATGTTTTCTTCCTGTGACGTTATAGTTTTCTCTTCACCACAACTAAAACTTTGTAGTTGATAGAGAAAACCAAGCGCACTTGTGAAGATGACCTCAAAGAGCAATTTACAATTAAGGTTGTCTTTGGAACAACCACATCATTTTATACTCAGGTCAAATAAGCTCGCAATTCTTTTTTCCAGTAGGCATGTGTGAATTTTTCCTATTGATACTTGGAGATTGTTCAGCCTGGGCAAATACCAGCATCTGATGTCTGGGGTGCTTATCTGCAAAAACAGATGTGAAATTTTCACACTGGCAAGATTTTTCAAAATCGTCCGTTTGCATCTTTTATCACACATGGTTTAATTGTGCATCACTCTCCATTTTAAAAAGGAATAGGGATGCTGTGACCTTCCAAAAGGTGGTGAAAGATGACAACTGCCACCATCCCTGATCAGGGTCCTTGCTGGCTCTCATTCAAGGGAGCTGAAGTCTATCAACATCTGGGGGGCTATAACTTCCCAATCCCCAACTTAAAAGCACAGACTTGGCTTGGCTCTGCATTGTTGTTCATTTAAAGCAGATGTGCAGAACCTTAGGACCCCCGGATGTTGTTGAACTACAACTCCCATAATCGCTGACCATTGGTCATGCTCGCTAGGATTGATGGGAGTTCTAGTCCAGCAATATCTGAAGGGGCAAAGATTCCACACCAGCTTGGCTTGTTTGTGCTTGACTGTTTCCCCCGTGTATATCTGAAAAGCAATGCTCTCTGCTATACTCACAGATCTTCCTGATGTGAGATGAAGCCAAATTCATTTTTTAAAAAACAACAACAATGGAGAGCCGGCATGTACATAATATATGTATATACATCAAATCACACCAAGTGTCCTCTGGTTCACAGATCTCATTAGAGGTTCTGAAGGAAAAAGGGGGCAATATCTAAAACCAAAGAAAGAGGTGAGTCCTCAAACTTCTCCTACAATCCCCTTCCAATTTTATCAAAATAGTTCTGAAAAACACAACACATATTGGTCAAAGACAACTTTCTTTGGAAACTCTGGCAAGGTTCTCTTGAAAGGAGAACTTAGTGACCCTGAACACAGTGGCGTAGCGTGGGGGTGCAGGGGCGGCAGCGGCACTGGGCGCAACATCTGGGGGTTAGGGTTAGGGGGCAAAAATCCACGGGTTAGGGGGTGCAAATCCACGGGTTAGGGGGCGCAAATTACTTGCCTTGCCCTGGGTGCTGACAACCCACGCTACGCCACTGCCTGAACAAGATGGGTTTTGACCAAAATGTTGGGCTTTTTAGTGCTTTATATAGTGGGAGAGGGGTTATTAATTTGTTTCTCTTTTTGTTTTAGTATGCATTTTGTTTTTATGTTGTGAACCACGCTGTGATCTTCAGATGAAAGGATGGTATACAAATATAATAAATAAAATGATTTATATGAACTATCTCATTTGATAAAGTTTATTATTTTAGCACCGGTTTGAAGCCTTATCTCTTTCTTTGCTTCTCATCAGAAGGTTGATTGACAGCTATCGATTGTGAAAGATAGAAAGAACCTCCATGTTCAGTGACAGAATATGCCTCACTAAGGACAGGCATCAAGGAATCACCATTCATTCATGCACCCATTCATCATTTATTGAATTTATATACTGCCCTTTATCCGAAGATACCAGTAAGACATTAAAAACATGATTTACGTAGCATACCAATAACAGAAGCGTCTTGGAGAGGCGGAACAGAGAGAAGGGCCTCAGATGACAAGGGGAGCATCTGTGGAAATCAGGCCTTGTCAGAGGAATGTGCCACTCTCCAGGCACCCGGCTGATTTCCTTGTTGACCTCCCCGTCTGCGACTCCCGGCAGGACACAGGCGAGGTCTCTATCGGCGATCCTCCTCAAACGTGAGAAGAACACACCACTCCTTCCCCCTCCTCCCTGCTATCCCCAGGGAGGGGAAAGAGACAGACAGAAATGTATTTACATGCCTTTATTTCTGTCTTTTGCAGCAGTACAGAGAAACATGTCTGCACTCTCTTAACATCAACAGCAGAGGGAGAATAAACTCCACCCATGTACTTCCAGTACAGGTCAGATGACTCACTGAGCTAACATCCGGTGCTCAGTACAGTGAATGGACTGCCCCCTTTTCCCACGGTAACAGTCACAAACATCAACATCCTGTTTGGCTTTCCAGCCACCTGCAGCTGCAGCTCGCTGCATTGCTCCTTTTTCATAACAGGATCTGGGGTCAGTGCCAATGGGGAGAGGTGGTCCTTAGGGTATTTGAGGTCCTGAGTTGTGTAATAATAATAATAATAATAATAATAATAATAATAATACCAAGTCCATCTGGTTGGGTTTCCCCAGCCACTCTGGGCGGCTCCCAGCAGAATATTAAAAGCACAATAAAACATCAAACATTAAAAACTTCCCTAAACAAGGCTGCCTTCAGATGTCTTCTAAAAGTCAGATAGTAGTTTCTGTCCCTGACATCTGATGGGAGGGCATTCCACAAGGTGGGCGCCACCACCAAGAAGGCCCTTTGCCTGGTTCCCTGTAACCTCACTTCTCACAGTGAGGGGACTACCAGAAGGCCCTTGGAGCTGGACCTCAGTGTCCGGGCTGAACGATGGGAGTGGAGACACTCCTTCAGGTATACTGGGCCGAGGCCGTTTAGGGCTTTAAAGGTCAGCACCAACACTTTGAATTGTGCTTGGAAACGAACTGGGAACCCATGTAGGTCTTTCAGGACTGGTGTTACATGGTCTCGGCGGCCACTCACAGTCACCAGTCTAGTTGCCGCATTCTGGATTAGTTGTGGTTTCCAGGTCACCTTCAAAGGTAGCCCCACGTAGAGTGCATTGCAGTAGTCCAAGAGGGAGATAACTAGAGCATGCACCACTCTGGCGAGACAGTCTGTAGGTAGGTAGGCGCAGTCAGGCCAGGATCAGCGATACATGCCCAGCTCATCTTGATCAGGTGAGCAACCTGGCCCTTGACATTTCTAAATAGCTCTTTGTCTACACTCGAAGTGTCAAACCGAATCCTGCCTGCGGACCATGTTTGACAGGGTCATGATCCTCTAAACCATACCCTGGGACACATTGCCTTCATAGCCTTCCCATGATCTTCCAGGGACATCTGGCTGGGCTATGCAGACCTTGGTCACATTGAGCAAAACATTCCACAAATACTGGAACAGTTCAGAGGGCTATTTGCTTGCTCTCCAAATACTTCACAGGCTGAAAATGCCCTGCACCGCAACAGTTTGCTTTGTGCACATAAAGTAAGCAGGACACAGAGTCCCCCTGTGAAATACCTGTGGTTAGCGGCTTCTTGAGCAGAGAAGGGGGAAGAAGCTCACTTTTAATCACTGTGATAATCAACGACATATGGCCCTTAGCTCTTGATGTGCAATCCTTTCTCCTCCTCCCTTGTAGTACAAGGTCTGCCCACAAGGAAGTCCACACCAGTCAGACTTGGGAATGTGGACCATTTGTTTTTGTTTTTCCCTTTGCAGACATACTTTTGAAAAAACAAGCATAGTTCAGGCATGGGCGGAGCCTGTAGTTTAACAGAAAGTGCTGTGTTTCGAACCACAGTTTGTTGAGCAAATGATAAAATAAGCTTCTTTTTTTGGGGGGGGGTGTCTTTTTCTCATCCTACACTGATTGTAGGATTCTTTCAGCCATATCCCCTGCCCTCTCCCTGACAAAAATGAGGCAGGAATTTATATATTACCATAAGCACTTAATAGAAAGTATAAAACCAGAATGTCTAAAATCACATTCCCTTCTAGGCAAACCTTTTGGGGGCCACGTGCCAGTGGCAGCCAGGGCCAGAGACAAAAGTGGGGGGAGCACTGTATATAAACCTTACTTTTGCATAGTAGGCTAGTTGCTATACACAGCCACATAAACACCCCTCTTTATCCTTCATCCAGACAAGCAAGCATTCTTATCGAAGTTCAAGGAGACACTCCAGCCACACAAAAAACACCTGAGGGTGGTGTGAAGCAAGGCTGGTGAGAAAACTGACCTGGGGAGAGTGTGTGGACCTGGGGAGGGAGATGCCCTGCTGAGAGTCCTAAGGGGAAGAAAGAGAGGCCTGGAGGGCCACACTTGTCCCCCAGTCTTAAGGTCCACTGCCTTTGTTGAAAGATTGAAGACAGATAAAAGAACATACTTCTTCTTACAGCGCAACTGTAGAACACACTCTCATAGGAAGCAGTGTTGGCCATCAACTTGGATGACTTTGACAGAGGACAAGTTTATGGAGGATGGGACAGGGACCCTCGGACCTACGGGACCACCTCTCCTGGTATGTCCCCCAGAGGACCTTATGGTCTTCAAATAAAAACATCTTGGAGGTCCTGGGCCAAAAATCAGCCTGGACAGGCATGCTAGCCCCAAAACAGAGGGCATGTCCAGGAAAACCCAGACTTATGGCAACCCTAAACTACCATGTTCTGCAGCAGATATTTCTAATTTGTTTATTTTTTTAATACATTCCACTTTCCCAACACCATATGGCCAAGATGGCTAGAAACATTTTAAAGAGAGCAAAAAAGGATTAAATTAAAAACCAAAAACGCACACACAAAAACAAAACAAAAACATCATAGAAGGCAGAGATAACACCGTTTCTGATAACGTATTAGCCAAGGATTGCTTTAAAAGAAGGTATTTATGGTCTTTCAATAGTCCAATAACTATATTTTATGGTTTTCCTTTGAAAAGGTTTATTTTTTACATCTTGAGGGGAAAATGAAATAACCAAGTGGCTTGCGAACACAATCGTTTGCTGTTCAGCCACTTTGTTATTTGATGTCCCCTTTCAAGATAAATTTTGTTTTGTTTAACTTCCATCCCATAATGAAGAACAAATATAGCAAATTAAATAAATCACTGCAGTTTTATTTTTAAAAGAAAAAGAGGGGGGAGCCTTAATTTCAAAGTGAGAGAGCGCTATTCGTGAGGTAGCATTTGAGATATTCTCTGAGGCATAGCATATGCAGGTTCGGTATATGAATTCGAAATAGATCTCTTTCATGAAATGTGTGCAGGCCTACATTATATATACTCATATGCATATTCAGTACACCTATCCTTCACTTATTTTTTCAGTAAGGGAAAGAGTATGCCAAGGCAGCAGGCAATGGCTTTGTATATCATTAATACAAATAATTTCCATTAGGGAGAAAATGGATCGTAAGTCATGAGGGGGCAAAGTCTCAAGTGAGTCATGAAAGTAATTCCCCCTTAGTTATTATGATCACTCTGCTCAATAGGCCTTTGATATATGGAGTCCGTTAGATTATTTCATTAGATAACTACCAGAGTGGAGTTGGGCACTCCTGACAGTTCTTCTAGGGAAACAGCAAGTCAAGGGTTAATCTGAGTTTCTGTAAGTTATGGCTTGAATTAAGTTTGCCTGGGATTTCTCCCTCCTCCTCCTCCTCATCTTCATCTTCTTTGAAAGTGAGCCTCCTGAAAAGTTTGAACGTTCACGTGAAAGTATGCTGCCCTCTTTTATTTTCATTAGAGCTTCCTTGTGTTCCCACATCGGATGTGGGACTGCCCATCACCACCACTTCAATGGAGCATCTCTTCTAAATGGGGATGCATAGATCCCCTTCAGAAATTTTGCTACTGTTATCAAAACTTATTTGGCTTCCATTGATGTGCACCATCCAATGAAGAATCTCTGATTTCAATTTGAATTTCACTCTAGCCAGGAGAGTTGCTGAAGACCCAAGGCAAACGGGAACCTCAAGCAAGTAGTAGACAGCAGCACACTCCTTTTGAGAAGAGTGTCCCAAACATTTCAACCATAGTTCATAGAATCAGTTGGAAGGGACCCTGAGGATTGTCTAGTAGACCAACCTTCTGCAATGCAAAAATCCCAAGTTTCCTTGGGTGGCTTCAAACCACCAACCTTCTGGTTAACAGCCAGATGCACTGACCCACTGCGCCACCTGTAATACTCCCCCCTTTCTTTAAAATAGCATGGGTTATCTCTTTTCTGTGGGAGGCTGCATTTGCTGGATTGATTTCCATTCTGGACATGAGATGGATAAGTGAAGACCAGCAATTCCCACTTCTGTTTCTGGTACATTGGAATTCATCAATATCCTCTGTAAGCTGCCCTATTTCTCCTACTTTCTGCTGTTCTCTCTCCCCACCCTTTTCCTTCATTTTGGCCCACTACCTCACCCAACTGCAACAGCATTGAGGGTTGGCTGTACACCCCTGAATTGCGGAGGGGGTGGCAAACTTACTATCACTCACAAGCCATGGTTGGACAAGTACCAACCTTTCCAAACAAATACATCTCAGCAACAATGAGCATGCCACGTGAGAAGGTTTTTGAGATCTGTCTTCCTTCTCCACATGTTTCTCTTCTCAGTAGGCAAAATGCTTGATGAGAAGTGCTTTAGGAAAAGCTTCACCGTGCCTTACATTTCTCGAGGGTTGTTGATACCTCTGACAATATCCAAAGTTGGATTTTGATTCATTTGGACTGGGGTGGGCATCCTATGGCCCTCTGGTTGTTGGACTCCCACCAAGCATGACCAGTGTTCAGGAATGATGGGAGTTATGGTCCAACAGCATATTGAGGGCCCACAAGTTTCCTACCACTGGTTTTGACTGTATCCAATCATAAGTTTTTATGCATTTCTAAACCTGGGGAGAATTTGAAAAGGGCTAATTAATGTCTTCCCCTGCTTGAAATTCTCACCAGCCCTCTAATTTAGAAGCCAACCAGCCTGCCACCCATCTATCCATCCATCTGATGACGAATCGGTCTCCCTGGTGCCAACAACAGTAAATTCTCCAGTTCTGTCAGCAACAGCCAAGGAGGCTCCTCAATATTTAACAACATCACTTCTAACACAAGCAAGCTCTTTGCCTATTTTTATTTTCTCATGAGAGCTTAAACCTTCCCTGTCAAAATATGTTCAATGGACAGTCAGCGGCTCACCTTCTAATGATGAACTTTTTAGCATTCTAAAAAGACAATGACTGCCACTGTCAGAAACATATTTTAAAAACCCAAACCGACATGGTGCTCTCAGCTACACTGCATAATGTTGTGGCCAGACTTGGAACAATGAACTTCCAAAGAGCTTGTCTGTTATGATGTTTTCTCTCTCCCGCTTTCTCTCTCTGGAGCATTGGGCGCATATTATTTTCAGGTTAACTCCCCAACTCCTGTGTGATGTTTAGTTTTAATCACCTCCATTGCCATCCAGCAATAACACTTATTGCATTATGCTACTCGACATAGTTCCTGAAATCGAATATACATGAGGGTGATGGAAAGGGCATTGATCATTGAAGGTGTTCTTTGCATTTATGAGTTTGTTAAAAAAAAAAGAGGAGAGAAACACAAAACTGTTGTTGGAAATTATTGTTATGGTCATGTTTGTTCAAGGAAGTGTGTGTGTGTGTATGAGGTGTACATTTTCTCTCATTCCCATGTTTTACACAAAAATGAGGGAATACATTTGCTCCCCACTCACTTTCTCTCTCTCTCTCTCTCTCTCTCTATATATATGCACACAATATCAGTCCAGAGGAATATATTTTATTTATCATACAGATATATAGGTATGAAAATAATTTATGCAATTTGGGTAGAAGAAAGCAAACTTTTGCTAAATAATTATTGCAAGGTGGAGAATTCTGGGCCCACATTCTTTTCAAAACATTCAGCCTCAGAACATGTCCCAAAGATTTACGTATGAATTTTTCATAGGTAGACTTCTTGGCATTTTTTGATGGAGAAGTTGGATCACAGGTGTAGAGTGCTCGAGATAACAATTTCTTGATTCCCGGCTGACAGTTCCAGCAACATTATAACAGAAGTGAAGAGAAACTTAATCCTAGGCCCGTAAAGTCCTGGGCGATTCTAGCAGTGCAATGGGACAGAACTGCCCTCCCAACACTGGTGTCACTACCAAGATGGGGCAGTGCCAAGGTTGGGGCTGAGCAGACACAGTGGCAGAAATGCCAGATTGGCTCCACTGGTGCACCCAGGCAGCCCAAACAGCACCACTACTTTGCCCCACCTTGTCCAGGAAAGCTGCACTGATGCCAAGAGGGTGACTTCATAACTCTGCCCCACTATGCAAAGTTGGGAGTCTCCACCATTAGTCACTAAAAGGGATGCGGGTGGCACTGTGGGTTAAACCACAGAGCCCAGGGCTTGCTGATCAGAAGGTCGGCAGTTCGAATCCCCGCAATGGGGTGAGTGTTGGAATTTCTGCCTGGGTCAGAGCAATGTGACACAGTGTAGGCACCGGCAGATATTCCTTGGCGACCTCCCCGCTGCTCCACTCTGCTGATAAGCAGCCGAGGTCTCGGCGATTCTTCCCAGAAGTGTGAGAAGAACACACCGTTCATTCTCTCTCCCCTTTGGTGTCCCCCAGGGAGGGGAAAGAAGCAGACAGAAATCTATTTACATCTTTATTTCTGTCTCTTATACCAGTACAGAGAAAACATGTCTGCACTCAACAGCAGTTAGAATAAACTCCACCCGTGTACTTCCAGTACGGGTCATATGACACACACACTGAGCTAACATCCGGTGCTCAGTACAGAATGGACTGCCCCTTTGTTTCCATGGCAACAGTCACAAACATCCTGTTTGGCTTTCCAGCCACAAGCAGCTGCCTGAGCCTTTGCTTGAGCCTTTGCTTGCTGCAGCATTGGTGCTTTATGATAACAGTGAGCTCCCGTTGTTCAGTCCCTGCTCCTGCCAACCAAGCAGTTCGAAAGCATGCAGTGCAAGTAGATAAATAGGTACCACTCCGGCGGGAAGGTAAACGGCGTTTCCATGCTCTGCTCTGGTTCACCAGAAGCAGCTTAGTCAAGCTGGCCGCATGACCCAGAAGCTGTACGTCGGCTCCCTCGGCCAGTAAAGTGAGATGAGTGCCGCAACCCCAGAGTCGTCCGAAACTGGACCTAATGGTTGGGGTCCCTTTACTTTACCTTACCATTACACATTGGCCACTTCTTGGTATGGATAGTCTCCCCAGTTCAGCAATGGAGATTCATAGGTCACGCAGTGAAACAGATGAGGTCAATGCAGATGCAAATCTGGACACCTCTCTTTCTGCACATTTTGATTATTATCGGGCCCCATCTCAGTTTAGAGCACTGGAAACTGCTACACATGATTAGCTACAGATAACCAGAGTTGGACTACAGATAGTTTCTGCTAGAGGGTGGGAGAAAGAGGAGACAGGAGGATCCCTTAAGCCTCACTAAAAAAAAGGAAACCCACCAAAATTGCCTGGGGAGTTTTCACACCAGTGCCAGGTGCCACCTGTTAGAGACATTTACTTGTGTGCTGTAAATCTCCAAGCAACTAAGGAAACACAGCACTCAATGAGCAGTTCAGATATTCCTAAGATACAAGGAGATTGTTTTTGTATGGCTATTTTCTTCCATCTTCTTTAAAAAGCCATTATCCATCAATTAATGAGAAAAGACATTGTGACTGAAAATTATCAAAAGGGAAATAATTTTTTGGGCAAAATCCTCTTGGGTGGGGTCCTGGGATATTATTGTGCTTGACTTACTTTGAAGAGGCCCATAGGCGTTTGTGATTGTATTTTGCTTTCATGCTACAGATCTTCTCACCAGTAGCTTACACTTTGCTTCCTTCCTGTAGGCCCATGCTTCAACTGAAGTACAGAAGAAGACATCATGAGGTAACTCCTCTCATGAGTATTTTTTCAGATCTAGAATCAAGGGCTGCTGAGGAGGCTGCAGAGCACTTGAGGGATATTTACTGGAAAGACACACAGAGACACCACCTTAGGCCAAGCTCAGAATTCTGCACTGACTGAAATGCTGAATGAATTCTCAAGTAATTCTGACAAAATGGTAGAGAAACTGAAGCCTATTCGATGGCTATTAGTCATGATGGCTATGCTTGGCCTCCACAGTTGGAGACAGCAATGTTTCTGAATACCAGAAACCACAGGAGGGGATAGCGCTCTTGTGCTTGAAACATGTGTGTGGATATCCCACAGACATCTGGTTGGCCATTGTGAGATCCTCTTACTTTCTGAAGCCTCTTTCTCAAAGTTTTTCTGTTTTGTTTTAGAAACTGGAGGGTGGATTTTGGCACAGCACTAATGTGTGCAGCTAAATCCTGAGCCATCTCCACATTGATCCAGCCATGGTGGCGTGCTGCTATGTAGTATGCTAGCTTATCCACAGTAGGGGGAAAACACCACCTTCCAGGCAAGGACCCAAGAAAACTCAGAATTTGGCTGTCACATGTCCTTCAGCTGCAAGAGATGAAGTGATTATTGACCTGCTTCTCCCCTCAGCATGACATTGGAACCATCCACTCAGTTGCTTGCTGGGCCTCCCATTGAGACATAGGCCTTAGAAAAGACTTAAAGGAATCATAGAATCATAGAGTTGGAAGAGACCACAAGGGCCATCGAGTCCAACCCCCTGCCAAGCAGGAAACACCATCAGAGCACTCCTGACATATGGTTGTCAAGCCTCTGCTTAAAGACCTCCAAAGAAGGAGACTCCACCACACTCTTTGGCAGCAAATTCCACTGTCGAACAGCTCTTACTGTCGGGAAGTTCTTCCTAATGTTTAGGTGGAATCTTCTTTCTTGTAGTTTGGATCCATTGCTCCGTGTCCGCTTCTCTGGAGCAGCAGAATACAACCTTTCTCCCTCCTCTATGTGACATCCTTTTATATATTTGAACATGGCTATCATATCACCTCTTAACCTTCTCTTCTCTAGGCTAAACATGCCCAGCTCCCTTAGCCGTTCCTTATAAGGCATCATTTTAAAGGAGTCACTGGCAGCTGCAGCATCAGAGCTGGACCGTTATTTGCCAATGGAAAAGGCTACAAAACCCAAGGTTCAGCTCTGAAAGACTCAGGGCTGCCTCCGTAGCCAACTTGACGGTATCAATATAATGCTGCGACGTCGAGGCACCTCTGTCATTAATCACAGGCTAAATAATAAATTTGTCTTCTCTGTGTGAAGTAAAGGCATATTATTCTGCAACAGAATGATTTTGATACATCTTTTAACTAACCAAAAGTAGCATCTTGACAATTTTAATGGGCTAATTATACACTGATGGTCATCTAGGAATGCGTTCATTTTCAGGCCTTTATGTCCTGACAATTGTAAAAGTTATCAGCTGGAAAATTGGCATGCAAACACAGAATTTCAATCTCTGAGCCCCAGCAGGACTTGACAAAAATATTTCCATTGCGCAGAGGTTCAGTCTGGGGCATGCAGAGGAAATGAAAGGCTCGGGACTCCACAGGCCCTTGAAAGAGTCAGCATCCCGGTGCTAAGTGATTAAGAGCCACTTCACACATGGCATTTTTAAGGTGCACACCTGAGATAGGGAACATAAGAAGCTGCCTTATATTGAGCCGGTTGATGTAGCTCAGTATTGTTTATGCCGACTGACATGCTGAAAGGATATACCTAAAAATGCAAATTGTGAACTTGGCACAATGTACATTAGTCTGGGGTGGGTGGGTGGAATCCTTGGACCTGTGTTTTCCTCTGTCTGTACTGAAATTGGCATCACATAACTATTTCACAGTGCACTGCAGTTCCACTGGTTTCAGGAGAGATAAAGTACTTGCCCATGCAAGCATATCGTTAAACTGTGGAACTCACTTCCACAGGAGGCAGTGGTAGCCAGCAACTTGAATGCCTTTGAAAGAGGATTAGTCAAGTTTGTGGAGGATAAGGCTACTAACCATGATGACTATGTTCTACATCCACTGTTGGAAATGGGATCATCTTAATAGATAGGCCTGGTTGTGGGCAGGCCCTCAAACTGGTTCCCCCACCCCACCCCACCCTGGCATGGGTGGAGCTATCACCCTTACGCCGGGGTGGCACCACAATCACCCAGGGCTATTGCCCAATCATTTTGAAGGGTGATTGTGAGAGAATGTGTGATGGCCTGGGATTCGGACTCGGAGGCTGAATGAACCTGAGGAATCCCAGCCTGCACAGGAGTCCCCACCTCCAGAACTAGCTGAGCTGGGGCTGGGGCTTGAGCCTGAAGGGTCCTGCCTGCAGGTGCTCCACTCTCAGCCCTGTCAGGGGAAGGTGAGGTTGCCTCTGGGTCCAGTAACCCTCCAGCCTCTCCTGAGCTGCAGAGGCTCAGGGCAGAGAGGCGGAGGGAACTAAGTTCCCGCAGGAGAAGTGCTCGACTCCAGGCCAGGAGAGGCGAGTCACCTGTGGACCGGGGCTGCCCTATGCTTCGGGGCAGATAAAAGCCAGCCAGCCCCAGTCCCAGGTTGTGGGAGCAATGTTGTTGGTAGCCTGTTCCTGCCTGCACCCTGTCCTGCTCTTCTGCCAGAGTTCCTGACCTCACCTAACACCCTGCCTTGGACCCAGCTACAGCTTTGACATACAGCCTCCATACCGCACCCTCGACCTCAGACTGGACTCAGACCTCGCCGCATGGTTAACCCTCAGGACCAGCACAGAAAGTATAAAGGCATCAGCACTATGTGTGCCAAGCTCCTGCTTCGCGCTGCTGAACACCCCCCTACCTCCCTTTAATTTGTCCTTTGGCCTTGCTTTCGACTTCAGTTGGCTGCCCGTCTTGAGTCGGGGACCGGGTAGGAATTTTTTCCATTTGGCAAATTGGCACGGGTCACTTGGTATTTGCCTACCTCTTAGCAATCGTCACAACTTTGTAAGGTTTGCGGTTAGGCATTGGCTTATTGTTGAATGGAGGAGGGGAGGTCAGCCATTGCCTGCCCCTCCATTTCCAGGGTATTCTTTTAAAGGAATTTGGGGCCTGGATCGTGTCCGAAGTCCGCTTGAGGGGCTAGGACCATGCCAGGCCTCTGGGAATACCAGGGGAGATGCAGGCGGGTTTCCCTGAAGTAGTTTCCCTTTCGGTGGTTTGCCTTTACAGACTTCCTGCAAAGCAGGCAGGAGTCAGATATAGACTTATAAGCCAATACCGCTCTCATTCCTGTAATCAATAAAGTTGTGGCCAAAATTTTGCCCAAAAACCTTAAACAAAATATCCGTGTCTGTGTGAATTTCTTTATTCTAATGGGGGGTCAGCTTGAGGGTCTTGCCAGGCAAGCAGTAGGACTATGAATACTAGTTTCTGGGAAACATAGGTGAAGAGAATGCTGTTGCACTCTTGTTTGGCTTGCGAGCTTGCCACAGGCATCTGGTCAGCCACTTTGAGAACAGAATGCTGGGAAGGCTGTCAATGAAGTACCTGGTATGGGAAGTTCTTCCTTGGAAATATATAGATTTCTGGACTGATTTCTTTAAAAGTGAAAGGTAACAATGAACAGCAGTGATAACCAGAGGAAAGAGCCTTTCTGGCTTCCTGCACTTAGATAAACGCCCAGCCAATTGCAAACCACTAGTGAGAAGATTTGTAGAATGAAAGGAAGGGCACTCACAGACCCCCCTGTGCCCAATCCACGAAAATGTAACCAACTTTTCCTTTCTTCTTTCATCTTATTCAAATGCGATTTATTTTTGTATTAATTGATGGAGAACACTTGGGGTGGGGGAAGGCAGGATAAATTTTTGGCACATGCGCAAACCTCAAGCTAATACAGATACAGATGTGGTCATCTTTCATTCTCATGTGTCAGAAAGAAAGAAAGAAAGAAAGAAAGAAAGAAAGAAAGAAAGAAAGAAAGAAAGAAAGAAAGAAAGAAAGAAAGAAAGAAAGAAAGATGGACCATCACTTGGTTATCACTATGTGCCAACACTGGCCATCATGTGCCAACATTGGCCAGCCTTGCTGAGAATTGTGCCAAGACTGGAATAAGAGATGCAGGGACAGCTTTTTGGGACAGGGGCCATTGGCACAGCTTCCGAAGGAGAGGGGGAGGGAATGTAAAGCTTTGTGTAAATGTTTCTTGGCACAGTCTTGCACCTTCCATTTAAAAGCATTCAAATTCACCCGCAAATGCGAAAAAAATAAGGAAATAGAAAGAAATGTAATATAGGCTGATCATCTTCTCCATGTCACATTATCCCGCCAGCCGTTACCATCCATCACCGTTGTTAAGAAGCCTGGTGACATTCTAAATGGCCTATGAATATTACTTTGATACTGAGACTAATTCCTTGGATGAATTTTAACATTGCTCTACCTCTCACTTCTTTTTACGTTTAGCTGTGGCTAGCTACTGCTCTCTCTCTCTCTCTCTCTCTCTCTCTCTCTCTCTCTCTCTCTCTCTCACACACACACACACACACGTTTTAAAAAGTTCCCATGCTTTCACTGACAATGCTGTTGTAGTGCATTATAATTAAATTTGCAAAAGAGTCGGTGATGGGGAGATCAGAAAGAGTCTGGACAATTATTTTTTTACATTTTTGCTTAGCAGGTGGAAGTTTGGCTGAATAAGGAATATATATGACAGCAAAGTACACGAGAGGAGACTTCTGGATCAGACCAATGGCCTGTTCTTGGGTTGGAGAACTGCATTGCAAAATTCAGAGAAGTGAAAACTTCAAAGGACAATTGTGCTTTGGTTGCATATTACTTTCAAAGGTGAGAATTAGCTGCAATGCAAACACAATCAGACTTCTTCTCGCAACCCTACTCCCTTCACTTCCCATTGATAGGGGGGTGCAGTGGCCACAAGTTCTCCTTGTATCTGTAGCATCTGGAAGCGTCTCAATCTGATTCAGATCTATTCTGTATCTTTCCAGTTTGATTCTTTGTTTAGGTATGGATCACATCTGTTAAATCCAAAATCCCGTTTCATTTATTTATCTTATTTAGAGCATTTTGTGCCCTGCTCTTCAGCCAGAAAGTCTCCCAGAGTGGTTTACATGCAGTCCGTTAAAACAGACAGTCCCTAATCACAGGCTTGCAGTTTGAAAACGTGACAAGCAAGGGAAAAGGAACGCGGAGGGAAGAGGAAAAGAAATTCAAACTCATTCTTAAACAGCTGTTCTTATAATGAGCAGGTGGAACATTTTAGGAGGAGGAGGAGGTGCCTGAAGAAGCTGGGCTTTCAGCAAAGCTGGTGGAATGAGGCCTGCTTCCAGTGACTCCCACTGAGGCAGTCTGATGGAATAGCTGCTCCCAGGTGACAGTTGAGGAAAGAGGAGGCCTGATGGGTTTTGCCTGTCACAACAGTCAATGGAGTGGGTCCTATTTCCCATCTCTCTCACAATGTACAACAGAGAATCTAAAAATGACTATAACCTTTTTACCCTTTTCACATCAGTTGGAAAGGTGTTCCCCACTCTCCGAGTGGATTAACCCTGCAAAATTTTAGGCAGATCCAATTTCACACCAAGCTCAGTGATTTTGGGGAGTGAATTATGAAGATTCAGGACGGCTGATTTGCAGGCAGAGGAGTATCTGCAGTTCCATCAAAGGGTTTCCATGCAGCGAATCTTTAAAGAAAGAAAACATCTCTGGTTTTTTTTAATTTTCTGCCAGAACTGGATGGAAATCACAAGTATGGTGAGAGACGCAAGCCTGCCAAATTTCAGAAAGATGGGTGGAGTGCAAGGCCAGACTCCATGTGTGTGTGTGTGTGTGTGTGTGTGTGTGTGTGTGTGGTTTAAAAATAAAATAAAAATTGAAGGTTCCCTGTACTAAAGTTCCCTGGGTGGATCTTGAGAAATTTTACTTGTCCAAATCAGCTGTCTTAAATAGTCAAAATCCCACCCCCAAGTCATTGTGATTGGAGTGCACTGGGAAACTGATTCTATGTGATTAAAAGCTAGACCTGTCTGTCAAAGCAGTCCCCTTGGGAGGAATGTCAGGATATAATTTGAATGAAGGAATACAGTGGTACCTCTGGTTACGTACTTAATTTGTTCCAGAGGTCCGTTCTTAACCTGAAACTGTTCTTCACCTGAGGTACCACTTTAGATAATGGGGCCTCCCACTGCCGCCACGCTGCCGGTGCGCAATTTCTGTTCTCATCCTGAGGTAAAGTTCTTAACCCGAGGTACTAATTCCGGGTTAGCGGAGTTTGTAACCTCAAGTGTTTATAACCCGAGGTGTTTGTAACCGGAGGTAAATGTAATAAAACAAAAGCTCACCTCCCACTTCTCCATGCCTGCCCCACTGGAGCACCTAACATTTCCACAGTCAGTTTGGTTTCATTTCTCAGATAAAAGCAGGGTGGAGAGGTCTGAAGCAGCAGATCTCCATACAAGGTTGAGCACTTCCTAATCCACCTCAACACACCTTGTTAATGCAGTCTGATTCAGTAGCATAGACTACTCCAAATAACCTTGATTTGCTTCATTTTGCATGGGGCCAATGCACATCCCCATTGGATGCCACTCAGTTAGATTTTAGGCATATCTCCTGTTCTTAACAGTCAGTTACACATTCATTTCCCCCCTCCCCCGGTTGTGTTGTTTCAGACAAATAAAAATAGTGTGGAAGAGGGGGAAAAGAGACTCAACCTCTGGTAGAAGGGATAAATTTCAGGACCAATGAAACCAATCACAGAATCATAGAATTATGTACAAACATGTGCAAGAAGGAGACATTTTAAGGAGCTGCTGGATCAAGCCAATGGCCCATCTCATCCTGCATCTTGGTCTCACAGTGATCACTTAGATGTCACATCTATATACTGTCTGAAAATGGTTTGGTTGTGTATGGAGTTTCCTCTTTTTTTAAAGAAAAGAAAAGGAAAAAAACTCTGGGGATAGTAGCTGTGTGATGATGATCTATGATCCAGATCTCATCACAAGAACAACGGTCATCATGTCTCAGTGTTTGGGAAGTGGGACAGTTGAAAAAAACAACAACCCAGGAAAAAGGAAAATTGAAATTGATTTTAGCTTGCAGTGAGTTCCTTGTGTGTGTGTATAATTCATTTTGGAAAACCTGAATACCAAATCAAAGGTTTTGGCCTCATTCCTATAAGCAGCCCACATCACAGGGTCTTCCTTCCTTCATTCAAAACCTGAAGACTTCTGCTTTGAGAAGACTGAGCTGTCCTGATCCAAATCGATTATCTGAAAAGTCTTGGAGTGAAATGGCCTAATCATCTGTGGGTAGCTAACAGATTCACTTGGAAAATGTGTTCCATGCATTAAAAAAAATGGGAGTCGTATTTTCCAGGTGGGTGGAAAAACCGTATTCTCCCAAGAGCATCCCCAAATGGTCGTAGACTTTGTTGCTTTCCCCCTCCTTTGTAATCATGTGTTCCATTTTCCAAGTGATGAACTGCATTGTGGCATCACATATATTGTGCCCATCATACTGAATCAGATCAGCATGCATGAAAGACAAATTCTGAAGTGACAACACAGTGTAGCCCATCAGCCAGGAAATGTGGAGGTTGGGGTGTCTAGTTTTCTACGATAAATAAATGAAAACAATTCTTTTGGTAGTTCTTTTTTTTATAGAATGTGTTCTGATCGATCTCCGTCGCTTTTTAGGAGCTCATTCTGTAAGATGCAGAACAATTACGGACCAAAATTGTCTTCTCCTGTGTGTGTGTGTGTAAGAGAAAGAGAGAGAGAGAATTATGCATCCAAGCAGATTTCCATCTGTCTCCCCTTCAGTGCTGGAAATATAAGTTTTAAGGGTTGAATGATTGAAGTCTGAATCCAGCTAAGTCATTGTTTCAGCGAAATGTCTTCTGTTCATGGAAAATAAGATCGCTTTCTCCTCCCCACTGCACCTTTTCCAATTCTGCTCAGTGGGAGGAGGAAATGGGGGGAGGGTTCTGTTACATGAGCAGAAATTGTTCCACTTGCAGTAATTTAGTTGATTTAGTGTTTGGCCATTGGTAGAAACTGATCAGTGACATTCTTCTTGCAAAGCACACACCTTACCACTGAGACTTTGACTCCTCTCCAAATCAACATGAATAAAAATCAGCTATTTTACATGGTTTCAATATGTCCCTTTGTATCCCAGTCACTTTGCCCCTTTGATATAGTGAATGGCTGGATCTTCCCTAGATTAAAAAGTGACAACTTTTGAACTTAGACACCACCTTATACCGTAAACCAACTTACCGACAAACATATCTACATGCCTCTAGCTACCATCCCAAACATAACAAACAGTCCATTGTATACAGCCAGGCACTACGTTACAGCCGTATCTGCTCCAATTCTACAGACAGAGACTCTCACCTAAGAGATCTACAGCAAACCTTTTTAGAACTAAAATACCCAGCAGATGAAGTTAGACAACAGATCAACAGAGCCAGACTGATACCCAGAGAGAACTTGCTGCAAGACAGACCCAAAAAAGAAAATAACAGAACACCTCTAGTCATCACATACAGCTCCCAAGTTAAAACAGTACAACGCATCATCAGAGATCTACAACCTCTCCTGGACAATGACAGTTCTCTTTCTCAAGCTCTGGGAGGAAGACCTTTCATTGCCTACAGACAGCCACCCAATCTTAAACAACTCCTAACCCACAATAATACTACAACCAGACTTAACACGGACACTGGCACCAGAGCCTGCAATAAACCCAGATGCCAACTTTGCTGCCACATATACCCGGACAACACCATTACTGGCCCCAACAACATCACACATACCATCTCGGGACTATTTAATTGCTCATCGTCTAAGATTGTGTATGCCATCAAATGCCAACAGTGTCCTTCAGCTCTCTATATTGGACAAACAGGCCAAACCTTACGCCAAAGAATAAACGGACATAAATCTGACATCAGAAATCACAAGACAGAGAAACCAGTAGGAGAACACTTCAATCTCCCAGGACATTCTATACAAGATCTCAAAGTAGCTGTTTTACTACAAAGGAATTTCAGAAATAGACTGGAAAGAGAAGCTGCTGAATTGCAACTTATTACCAAACTTAAAACCATGGAGAGACCTGGTCTGAACAAAGACATTGGATTCTTATCTCATTATACATGACAAAGCCATTTTTCACCTTCTCGTCCCTTGCTTTTTCCTGTAAGACCTATTGCAGTCGTTAAGCGTCATCAACAGGCTCATCACAGCTATCTGCCAATCACCCATTCCCACCACCCTTCTGAGTAATACCCCTCCCCACCTTCTCACTATATAGAAGGGTCTGGTGACTTCTGTTTCAGTGTATCTGAAGAAGTGTGCATGCACATGAAAGCTCATACCAAGAACTAACTTAGTTGGTCTTTAAGGTGCTACTGGAAGGATTTTTTTTTGTTTTGACTATGGCAGACCAACACGGCTACCTATCTGTAACTGGAACTTTTGTACAGTATGAGCTGGCATTCCAGTATACATCCAAGTTCAGGGAAATCAAAGGGAGCTCTGCACATCTAATTGCATACATAATTCTAGTGAAGGACTGGTGAGTCTTTTGTGTCTCATTCATTGAAATTAGAGGTTGAAGGTTTTCTACATAAGCAAAGAAGTGTTTAAGGTTCTGTCCAGTTCCCCCTCCCCTCCCATTGCTGGAATACTGTCATTGTCAGGGATTCAACAGTATAGTGCCTTCATTCCAGAAACCGCACATGGTTCATATCATATCATTGGTTAATTTCTCCACTCGCTTTAGAAGTGTATGTAGTCCTATCAAAATCCTGTTTGCTATCCTTGACATTCCTCAGGCATGTCATCCAAACTGGAACCTGTAAATTTGGATCGCTCTTGGGTTTATTGAAAACTAGTGCAATGCTAAAAGCTTCTCCTGCATTTTTGCTTACTGTTCCCTATCATTTAAACTGCATCTGAGAAGGGGAGAGTAAATGTCGGTGACATTATCATGAGTGGAACGCAGGGTTTTTGATGCACCTCTCAAAGGAAGACGCTGTGAAGTAACACCTCCCATCACACTTTTCCAGATTGAGAAGAATGATCAACTGGGGAGGCTTGAAAAAAATATTTACTGGAAAGAAAAGCACATGTGCTATCCTTGGTTGCCTCAAAAGTAAGCTCAGGATGACACACTCTCCTAAATTCTAAATAAATTCTCATGAGTCATGGGAAGGAGGGAGAAAAATGGAGGTCTCTTTCACAGAGGATGAAATACTGAGAAATTTGAGAACAGAACAAATACAACACGACTCAACAGTTGATGGCATGCAGTGGCAACTCACCCGACCTCCAATTGGTCACATCACTGTTGCCTACCAGAGAGCCAGTATGGTGTAGTGGTTAAGAGCGGTAGACTTGTAATCTGGTGAACTGGGTTCGCATCTCCGCTCCTCCACATGCAGCTGCTGGGTGACCTTGGGCCAGTCACACTTCTCTGAAGTCTCTCAGCCCCACTCACCTCACAGAGTGTTTGTTGTGGAGGAGGAAGGGAAAGGAGAATGTTAGCTGCTTTGAGACTCCTTCGGGTAGTGATAAAGCGGGATATCAAATTCAAACTCCTCCTCCTCCTCCTCCTCCTCCTCCTCCTCCTCCTCCTCCTCCTCTTCTTCTTCTTCTTCTTCTTCTTCTTCTTCTTCTTCTTCTTCTTCTTCTTCTGCCAAGGGGTAAAGAGGGAGGATCAGGATGGTGCTGAGGGTGGTGTGGTGCAAATGCAACAACGGGAGCACCAGATTGGCTCTGCCAGTATGTTTGCACCATGCTAGCCTCCCTGCCACCCTGCCAATCCTCCTCCTCCTGGTAACCAGCAGCAACACAACTGACTAGAGGTCAGGTGAGCACCACCAACCCAACACAATGTCTACTATGGGCACTATTTGAAACATACTGGTGTGATTGGCAACATGGGGACCCCTTCCCTAAGAAACTGCATAGTGAATGGTGCTTTCTTTGCATCCATCAGTTCCTTCTGAAAATTATTATTATTATTGTTGCTATTATCATTTCATGAAATTTATATACTGCTTGACTGTAGGAAAATACCACAAAGCAGATTTTGACTAGGTACATTTCTCAAAGGAGTTCCGGACAGGCTTAGTTTACCCAAACCTTTGATCGCTGCTGTTGTTGTGAATGCTGTAATTTCGTGCTACAGGGCATTTTCAGCATAGCCCTTACAGATAACCCATCTTGTCTCCCACCCCCAGCCCTGCCCCACACAGGAAGCCTTTTGTCTTTCAGAGCATATTAAAAGGCAGGCTTCAGAGCACTTCACTGCCATGTGGCCCAAAAGCCTAGAATACCACAAAAGTCATGAAACAGGTACAAAAAAAAAAAAAACGGGGACGGGGGTGGGAGGAAGAGAAAAGGATGCTTTAGAGCACCTTTCCTTTTAAGTAGTCCCTGTTCTCTGCCAAGCAGTTTTGAGCTAGATCATTTACGCCAGATTCTTTTTTGCATTCGTCGTACGACAATTTTTACTTGCTGCCAAGGGAGCACCATGTTAGAGGAGGGGTCAGCACTGCAGGGCCTAAGATCTTAGGGATGAATGGAAAGTTCTGTAGAAACTTTTCTGCCTCTGTGAAATGAAATCCTACATGGAGGGAGGGAGGGTGAGAGAATAATAGAATTGTAGAGTTGGCAAACCCTCTGAGGGCCATCTAGTCTAACCCCCTGCAATGCAGGAATCTCAACTAAGGTGATGGGGGAGAAAGAGAGACTACAGAGGTATAAAAACGTTTTGGTTTTTTTCTTTATCTTTTTTAAAAGAAGTCCACTGTCTTGTTTTCCTTATGGTTTGCCAGAAAGGGACCACAATAGACACCGGACGTTGAAATATAACCAAAGGCCAGGTGTGCAGGTTGAGCTGAGTCAGATCTCTGTGAAAACTCACACAAATAGGTGGATTGTCCTGCTACTGCATATAAACCTCTGACACACAAGAGAGCTTCTCACCCTCCAATGCGGTCCATTCCAGTGTCAAAGGGTTTGCACCATCTGAATTCCACCCTCCCCCCCCCTCCGCCAGAGATAAGATCAGTTTTCTCATCCACGTTCTGTCACATTTATTGTGGATTATGATAAGAAGGTAAAGGTAAAGGTACCCCTGCCCGTACGGGCCAGTCTTGACAGACTCTGGGGTTGTGCGCCCATCTCACTTAAGAGGCCAGGGGCCAGCGCTGTCCGAAGAGACTTCCGGGTCACGTGGCCAGCGTGACATTGCTGCTCTGGCGAGCCAGAGCCGCACACGGAAACGCCGTTTACCTTCCCGCCAGTAAGCGGTCCCTATTTATCTACTTGCACCCGGAGGTGCTTTCGAACTGCTAGGTTGGCAGATGCTGGGACCGAGCAGCGGGAGCGCACCCCGCAGCAGGGATTCGAACCGCCGACCTTTCGATCGGCAAGTCCTAGGCGCTGAGGCTTTAACCCACAGCGCCACCTGCGTCCCAATGATAAGAAACAAATGAGCAAAAAACAAAAAAACCACATTTAAATGATATGCATTTGTGTATGCACTTTCCTGTATTTTACACGTTTTGTATGCTTTGTCCCTTAAAATGTTCATTTTTCTGATAGAATAGGCTTTGTTTAGCTTGTTTTAGCAAATACACTCGCATCATAAAATTAAAGCAGACTGTGAACTGCATTCCAATCTAAGCATAAGTCCAGTAAAGTCCCATCCAAACTAAGGAGGGGTGAAGTTGTCCATTTCAGTTTCTCTCAATTTCTCCTTTTTCCCTCAATCTTAAATTCAGCTCTTTGCATTTCCACAACAGTTTGTGGTTATTTTTAATAATACAAAGTCCTCATGCAGATTCATTAGTATTTTGATGCAAATTCCTCCTAATATACCCGTGTTTGTATGCAATTTTGCCTAACATACACATTTCTGCAAAGCAATTTCAACTAATATAATGTGTTTCCATATGTGATTTTCACTAATACAGTGGTACCTCAGATTAAGAACTTAATTCATTCTGGAGGTCCATTCTTAACATGAAACTGTTCTTAACTTGAGGTACCACTTTAGCTAATGGGGCCTCCCGCTGCCGCCACTCCGCCGCCGCGCAATTTCTGTTCTCATCCTGAAGCAAAGTTCTTAACCCGAGGTACTATTTCTGGGTTAGCAGAGTCTGTGACCTGAAGTGTCTGTAACCTGAAGCCTCTGTAACCCAAGGTACCACTGTAATAGATACATTTCCATGCACACTTTATCCTAGTATATACATTGCTGTGCACACTACTTGGTTGGGGAACAGCATTTCAAAATATGAAGAAGCGTGAATTTCAAAAGATGAGTGTTTAGGTTTGCTTCAGAAAGTGTGAATCAGGAAGGGTTGACTTTAAATGCAAACCGGATCAATTTTCTCCCCATTCCCTAATTTAGTGTTGATATTGGCACCCTCTTTCCATTGACATGCCATAATTCTAACCCTGACAGTCTGAATTTCCTTGTCATTTATTTTTTTTTTAATTTTATGGTAGGTATTGTCTCCGGAAGTGTGCAAAGAAAATAGCAAAGAACACGCTAAAACAGAACATGGCAATTTCTCCCTATTTAAAGCAGCTGTTTGGGTGCCAGCTGCCTAGTTAACAAATACATCTTTAATGAAATCAAACAATCCGGCAGGATTTATTGATTGCTAACAATTGTTTTGAACGCAGCCTAGTAGACTGGGCTGTTAACATCCTTTTTTGGACCAATTAGTTCAGTTGGTTTGAATTAGAGACACTTTGCTATTATCTGAGAGGAGGAGGAAGACGGGGAGGGGGACAAAAGAGGAGGATGGAAACCCTGCCTGTGAAGCAGCCCATTTCTCCTCCTTTTAGAATAAAGTGTGGCTGAGCTGCATGCAGAACAAAAGATACGGATGCTGCTCCAGCTGTTTGGGGGGAAGACAACTGCACATGTTATCTGGGCCTTTCACCTCTCCAACTGCAGTTCAAATCCATCCTGGGATCTTGAACGAAGAGGCTGCAGAGTTTTTTATGCCTCAGAACCCATCAAACAGCAGAAAGGACAAGGATCCCCCATGTATCCGCGGCACTTCAGAGCCAATTTCTGCAAGGGAAGGATAAGAAAGTCCTATGGAAACGCAAATCTTCAAGCTGACCTCTATCTGTCTGTAATTCTATACATGCGATTGCAGGCAGGAGAAAGTCAGCATTCTTGTGAGGGGATGACCGGAAAGCAGCAGGCGCCCTGGCTGTCCTTCTTTCAAAGAATCTGCGAAAATCCATCTCTGACTGCATAATTCCACAGGTCCTCTTGCTACCCAAATCCCTGGCTTTGCACAGAAATTATATATCGGTCACAACTAGTGGCGGGTAGCTGGTGTCCTCAAAGTAACAAGCTGCTTATTAGAAATCTGCACTGATTTTGACCGAGATTTTAAATGCGGAGAAATGACAGCATTTGTTGGCCAAAAATCATATCCATGAGAATTAGCGGTGTCAAAAAGCCTTGGAGCTGTCCCCTTCTGAATATGAATTTTTGTCGTGTTCTTAAAGTGGGCCTGTATTCCAAACACCAGGGCAGCTATCCTTTCACAACCCACAGTAAATCTCCTCCAGCTTAGGTTGCATTATGTATGTTCTCCTTTCCTCTCTTCTCCCTTGCTGCTTTCACCCACTCTTGCTGTGGCAGCAGTGGGGAAGAAATGAGGTCTAGGCTGGTCCTTCCTGGTGCTTCTAATTCTGCTATGATAAGAGTCAGATGTGCTTGAGAGCCTGGGAAATGGAGCTTGTAGAAATGTTCAGTGCACTTTAAATGTATTTTATTTTGCATTTTGTTTTATTTTAGTTAGTTGTTTTAGTAAACACCACTTGATTTTTTTAAAACAACAACAACCATATTAGTTTACAAAAAGGGAAAACAATAAGAATCAATAAAAAATGACAACCCACAAAATGGTTTACAAAAAGCTAAAGCAATAAGAATCAATAAAAGAGAAGAAGAAGAAAAAGAAGAAGAAGAAGAAGAGGAGGAGGAGGAGGAGGAGGAGCAACAACAACAACAACAACAACAACAACTTACTTATACCCCACCCATCTGGCCGGGCCTCCACAGCCACTCTGGGCGGCTCCCAACAGAATATTAAAAACATGACAAAACATCAAACATAAAAAACTTCCCTAAACAGGGCTGCCATCAGATGTCTTCCAAAAGTCAGATAGTTTATTTCCTTGACATCTGGTGGGAGGGCCTTCCACAGAGTGGGTGCCACTACTGAGAAGGTCCTCTGTCTGGTTCCCTTTAACCTCACTTCTCGCAGAGAGGGAACTGCCAGAAGGCCCTCGGAACTGGACCTCAGTGTCTGGGCTAAACGATGGGGGTGGAGATGCTTCTTCAGGTATACTAGGCCAAAAACATACAAAAGGTTAAACTATTAAAACAGATTAAAATTCACAATAGCATTTCTAAGCAGTTGGGTAAAGGTAAAGGACCCCTGACAGTTAAGTCCAGTCGCAAACGACTCTGGGGTTGCAGCGCTCATCTCGCTTTACTGGCCGAGGGAGCCGGCTTTTGTCCGCAGATGGTTTTTCTGGGTCATATGGCCAGCATGACTAAGCCGCTTCTGGCGAAACCAGAGCAGCACACGGAAACGCAATTTACCTTCCCACCGGAGCGGTACCTATTGATCTACTCACACTTTCATGTGCTTTTGAACTGCTAGGTTGGCAGGAGCTGGGACCAAGCAACAGGAGCTCACCCTGTCACAGGGATTCGAACCACCAACCTTCTGATCGGCCAGCCCAGAGGCTCAGTGGTTTACACCACAGCACAAGAAAGTTTTTTAGCAGGCACTGAAAAGAATATGTGCTTGATATCAATAGGCAGGGAATTCCAAAGTATAAGCCCTGCAACACAAAACAATCCAGTTCCTAACAAATGTGGAACAGGTATCATGTACCTGTAATGATGCCAATTCTGCTGATCAAAGAGGTTGAGTGCAATCATAGGTAAACTGGTCCCAAGTTCTTATGGTCTTTATATACTAACAGCAATACCTTAAACCTGACCCAGTAGCAAATCAGCAACCATAGCAGCATATCCCTGGAAAAACTAGGACATCCTGTTTTTTATCACGAGAGATAGGCGGCCATTTTGGTTGCTGTGATCTCACACGATTTCACAACACTATTCCGCCCCCCCCCAAAAAGTGCTTTTTTAGGGACTGTGATTTCACGGGGTGCCACAAAACGTATGTTATCAGCTGCTGTGCCCCAAAAGCACCTTTGGGGATGGAACATTGGGATGAAATCATGCGATAACATGGCAATCAAAATGGCTGTCGTGATCTTGCAGTAAAAAACAGGATGATGGTGTCTGGGAAGATGGCATCCCAGATTTTGGCTTCAAAGAGTTGCTGATCTCTGAGCACAGGTGTTAGCTGCTGACAAGTCCTCACTCCTGTCAGCAGTCGTGCTCTTTGTATGATGTGGATGTCACCAATATCTCTGCTTGTAATGTTCAGTAACATTATTTCCTTACAAGAACATGGGGCTCTGCCTATTCTGCCCTAACAAAATATCAACCATTTTGGTGTTCAGCCATGGTCATGAGTATGACTAATGTGACCCCCATCCCAGAAAAGTAAAGATGAGATCACTAAAACCACTTAAGCAAAAAATTTAGGACGTGTTTTAAAATTCCAAGCAATTCTCTACCCCTTTTAAGAGATAAACACAGCATGGGTTCTATCCATTATATTGTGTGCAACTGGATTTCATTTACTGAATTATAAATAAGTCTTGAGAATACATAATATTAGAACTCAGCGGTTCGGCGTTAATTTTATTAGCCCTTTGGTAATATTCCCTGGGGAAAGGGTGTCTATTTCATCTGATATTTGTGTGTGTTCCTTCAGAACGGGAACTACAAGGTCTTTAGACTGAATGGCTTATAAATATTTATAGGGTTTGTAGCACACGTTCCTAGAAGCCCCAACTGAGACGTAGCCCTTTCAGAGTCTAGGCCTTATTGCGTGATGGGGAAACAGACCAGACCCACTCAGAATATACATGCAGTATCGCTTCTCAAGGAAGAAATACTTGCGTACAAGCAAACTCCAGTTTTGCAGATGCAATGCTGATAATACAGACAAGCCTTTGTGCCTTATGAAGTTCTCATGACTCTATACAGTACAGTGGTACCTCGGGTTACATACGCTTCAGGTTACAGACTCCGCTAACCCAGAAATAGTACCTCGGGTTAAGAACTTTGCTTCAGGATGAGAACAGAAATCGTGCTCCAGTGGTGCGGCAGCAGCAGAAGGCCACATTAGCTAAAGTGGTGCTTCAGGTTAAGAAGAGTTTCAGGTTAAGAACGGATCTCCGGAACGAATTAAGTACTTAACCTGAGGTACCACTGTAGTGTTCTGCATTTGCTTCAGATGAGACACGACTCTGAAGTCACAATCCCTACATCAGAGATATTTTGACCACCTAGGACTCTGAGGGTAGGGCAACAGGAAGGAAGGAAGGAAGGAGGGGCAGGTGGGGGTAAAAGTACACAAAGAAGGCTGAGACCTACCTGGGGGAAGTTAAGCCCAGCACACTTCTTGCCTGACATGGTCACCCTCACTCAGGGTCAATCTCAACAGCTCTCAAGTGGTAGCATAAATCATGCCCTCCAACATGTTCAGTCCCCAAAACAGGATGCGGGTCTTCCTGTCTGTGCCCCTGTTTGAGTCATGTGACCCACACAAGATCACAGAGCCCCAAATGACCACCATGCTCTCGTGGGGAAAATCAAGATGTCCCGTTTTTCCCAGGATACTTGTGGGGTATGCATAAACCCTGTGGTGAGGCAGGTGATGCTGTCCAAGCAGTTTTGTGAAGCAGCACTACTCAGAGTCAGATCCTGTTCAGAGCTAGCTCTTCCTGCTCTGTGACTGGCTTCCCAGCATCGGAAGCTGCTTGTGAAGGAGCAGAAGCCAGGCCACGAAGAAAAGCCCTACGCAGGATCGTATCCAGAGGCGGATTTAGGGCAGCGCAACAACAACAACAACCAGGGTTTGGATTTGATATCCCGCTTTATCACTACCTGAAGGAGTCTCAAAGCAGCTAACATTCTCCTTTCCCTTCCGCCCCAGCAACAAACACACTGTGAGGTGAATGAGGCTGAGAGACTTCAGAGAAGTGTGACTGGCCCAAGGTCACCCAGCAGCTGCATGTGGAGGAGCGGGGAAGCGAATCCGGTTCACCAGATTATGAGTCTACTGCTTAACCACTGACCACACTGGCTCTCTGCCACACCAGGCACCAAGCTTAGGCGGCGCTGCAGGACATCGTAACTATGCCATAGTGAATTGAGGAGGTCTGGAGGTGAGAGGTGACAGGATGCTAAATGCTGGATTTGCACAGGGTGCCTCTGAAATTTGAAATATCCATATCAATGCAAATTGCCTACAAAACAAAAGAGAAAAGCATCATTTATAGGTGCAAAGAACACACTCCAAAACCTGTGCCACTTTGCCTGAAATTGGCCAGGCTTCATCCCCCAGATGGGACTACTAACTCCACCCCCCAATAAAACATAATTCAGTGGATATGGGGGGGGGGTTTGGGGGTGGTGAAGAGAAGACAGCAGGGCAATGATTAATTTTTATTTTAAAAATTGCAATATTCATTTTTTGTGACTAACATCCCATCCTTGAAGGAAGGAATGAAGCTATTTCTTCTAATAAGCAAAATCTTTAATCCTGCTGTCACAGCAGATCCCAAATGAAACATATTGCAGCACAGCCCATAAAAGTGTTATCTCTGTCCAGATCACCTTTTTATCCTTAAACTGAACCACATGGCCATTAAGGCATCCCAGTCTATCATCTTCTAAACATTTAACATTGCAGCTATGCAACGCTAGCAATCAGCCTGCCATCAAAATATTATAACATAATTAATTGAGGCTCTACATAAAACCCCCCAGCATAATTGGCAAAGCATTGCATTATTAACATATTAATACATTGACCCTTGCTACACGAGGCTCATAAATTGAGATGTGTTAACGCTGCTGGAGAAGGCTGCCATAGAAGGTGGGAAAGCAGAATGTAGAAAGGTAATGGCTCTCACTTACACCAATCAAAAGATGGTTTTGTTAAAGGGAAGAATTTGTGTTAATATTTTCCCCCTGGAGAAAAGGAGGGCAGCATGGAGGGGAGATGAATCCAGATTCCTTTTGGGCTTTGGGTATATAGTGATATCATTTCAGGTTACAGAAAGCAAAGGATCTTTGGAAATTAACCCAAATTGTCACATCAGAAGGAGGACATATTGTAATTAGGTAGATGAATGCCCTTATCATCATCTTCGTCACATTGTATTCAGAGATGAGTGATGTTATGAAAAGGGGAAGCAGTCTTCATTTAAGGTTATTTGGCAATGGATGGACCTGGGAGGTAGGGTGGCCATGAATGCATTTTTTTAAAGGCATCAAAAGAGGATGGCTATTCTTCACCTTCACTGTCAGAGGCCATGTGCTTCTCCATGCCACATGTTCGGAGTCAAAAGTGGTCCTGCTTTGAGACTTCCTATGAGCATCTGGTTGGCTGCTGCGAGAACTTTCAAGCACCATAAGCCTAAGGCATTTAGGCTAGGGTTACCAGATGTCCCCGTTTCCCAGGGACAGTCCTCCGATTTACAAATCTGTCCCTGGACAAAATCGGTCCCCGGAATGTCCCTGGATTTATATTTTAAGTGTTGTAGATTTATTAGTAGGGAATGAAAGTTGCGTGATTGGTTCAATGGCACAAGACACATCATATGAGCACTTCCGGCAAGGCAAAATGGCGGGCACCACAGCAGTGAGCAGCTCCTGAAGCCAACTGCACTACTGCCTGGCTCCGGGCTGCTGAGACTGCCGCTGCCACTGCCGAGGGAGAACCGGGGACACCCGGCACATCAATTGGGGGAACCGCTGACACACACACCCTGTGACCCAAATCGAGCTGGGAGCAAGAGCGCCCGGCCACCCAGCCGACTGCCCAGAGGCACTCCGGGGCCAGGAAAACCTCAGAGTCGATGCAAGGAGAAGGAGGAGAGGAGAAGGAGAAGGAAGAGAGAGAAAGAGGAAGGAGAAAAAAGAGGGGAGCCCTGACCTTGCCGCACTGCTGCTGCCACCGCTGCCGCTGAGGAGGAGAGGTAGGAGAGTACCGGGAGGGCAAGGACACGTGGCCAATCCCAGACCCAACCCGAGCCTACTCCATGGTGGCTATTACTCCAAGAGAGCAGGCCAGGACCCAGAGAAAGCCCATGCAACAAAGGAGACCACAGAAGAGAAGATATTACTTCTTCTTCTTTTCTTTTTAAAAAAACCTTTTTTTTAAAAAAAACTTTTTTTCTCTCTTTTCAAAAAAAAAAAAGTGTCCCTGGATTCTTTGAAAAAAACCTGGTAACCTTAATGTAGGCTCCTCTCCTGTGGTTCCCCCACACCTTTTCCATTCAAGGGTAAGAGCTGTAGCTCAGTGATACCTGCTTTGCATGTAGAAGGTCAATTCCTGACATCTCCAGGTAGACCTCAGATGGGTCTCTTGTCTGCAACCCTGGAGATATTGAAAAGCTTGCAGTTCTCACTGGACTATCCATACTGAACACATCTGAATACTTACACACCTTTTGTTTTTGTTTTTAATCCATCTTGTCCTTTATAAAAAATATGTGGATGAGTGGGAGTCAAATGCTGCTTTTAAGAACAATGACTTTCAAACTGTCTTACCTGTAAAGGAAACTTTTTGTTAGTTTTTTAAAAAGTTTCTCAACTTGATAAGGGCTCTGGAGAGAGCCTAATTATAATCTAACCAAGAGATTAGAAGTGGAGGAAATTAGCAATACAAGGAAAGGATTGTACAATCACCATCCAGATTTCTATTGTGCTTGTCATCCCAGAGGGGCCCAAAGCATTTGACAAGATGCAAGGGAAAGGATGACCTGTATCACTCGGGTGAGTTCAGAGGAAGATGGTACGTGAAATCACACACACCTCAATCAAATAGCACCCATGGTACAGTTTCTTGCATTTTTAATTTTAGCTTTTTAAATTCATGCCAGCACTGACTGCACATTGCTTAACATCCAAATCTCTCTCTCTCTCTCTCTCTCTCTCTCTCTCTCTCTCTCTCTCTCTCTCTCTCTCTCTCTCTCTCTGTGTGTGTGTGTGTAACAACAGATAGTATGTCTGATTCTTTGGAATTAGAACCAGACAAGTAAAAGTACTTTTCAATATAGATGTGTCAGGCAGAAATTCACCATGAGGTGTCTGTGGACAGCTAGCAAACTGAAATCAGTGGGACTCATCTAAAGTCTGTTATGGGGTACATAAAGCATGTAGGCTCCTCCAGACTGACGGCTTTTTTGTAGGTGTATTCTGCATTGTGTCATTGATCCAATAGTAGTGCATTAGTGATGGATTTATATTGGACTGTCCACACATAAATTCTTCAGTGGTTTCTTAAAGGAAACTAAGGTTGGAACCAGATATTCCAGGAGCAGAGATCCATTCATAAGTCCTGGAAGAGGCAGGAAGTGATATCTGTAGGTTCCCCTATTCTCTGCAGCACAACTTGTCCTCTCCATGATCTTCTTTGGACAATTGGAGGACCCTAAAAAGTATAGTGGAACAAGAAGCCACAGGTGAACCTTCTTCTAAGCAGCTTGGAGTGGCATTCAAGGCGCTTTGCTGCTCTTATTTTATCTTCACAACAACCCTGTCAAGTAGGCTGGAAGGACAGACTGGTCTCCCTGTGAGTTACACAACAGGGAGTGGATCCTAGGTCTCCTAGGTCAGAGTTTGACACTCTATAATCCAGCTTTTGCTAGCCTGATGCCGTCCAAAGGTTTTGAGCTACAACTTACTTCTGGAGCTGGTGGGAGTTGTAATAATCTGGGGAGGTGTGCACAAGGCTGGCAACAGCTGTTCCAACCACTATACCACACTACTTATATAAAAAGCTGTCACTCTTACACTTTCACATTGCATTCCTAGATTTCTATTAATCTGCTGGCACTCGTGACACTTTGCATGTCCTTGTTTCTTAGCATTTGCTCTCCCTTTGTTTTAACTCTGCATTTAACTTTCTTGAGACGTGTGTTTCAGTGTTCTATTTTTTTAAATAGAAGATGGTCACCAGCAGTCAAAGGACTCTTGTTGTACAATGTGCCCTCCCTATTCTGCTGGACTGACACTGAAGCCGAGGAGAAAATTAAACTAATTAGATACAGCTGCAACCTCAAGGTTTCTGGAGCATGTTTTCAATGCAAGGAGGGCGCCGACCGACCTTCGTTAGGTCATGGATTCTGGCATGATCTCAGCCCCAGGTGGTAGTATTTGCTTTGAGAAGTGCAAAAATTTCGGTCTTGCCGAGTAGAGTAATTACTGTGGTCGGGAGATGTTTTACCTTAGCAATTAAACATGTGCATCCATTTCTATAGGTGGATCTGTAGCTTAGTGACAAAATATACAGTCAAGGAGACACATGGTACAGCTTTTGCTGGTTTATTTTAATTCAGTCATGTATATATACATATAACGTAATATGACAGCATTTCAATCCAACGTTTCGTCCAAAGAGCTCAAAGTGGCAGACATGGTCCTCCCTCTTTTCCCTTTATCCTCACAACAACCCTGTGAGGTAGGTAAGCTTGAGAGGCCCAGTGAACTTTGTGGCTGAGTTGTGCAGAACTCAGTACCTCTGCCAGGTGGGGTGGATCTGCTAAACTGGTTTCCCAGCAGGAGGGTCACTGTTTCATGCTGTGAAGGTGGATAGCAGCAGGGTGATTGGTACAGTGCAAACACATTGATGGAGCCAGGTTGTTCTGATTTTAGAGTGAACACCTCTTTTTTTCTCTCCATTCCTGGGAAGAGGAAGGTTTTTTTAATTACTGTGATTTTATTTCTGTTGAACACTACCTTAATTACTAGTTTTCGTTTAATATGTTTTTATTAAATAATATATATATTAGATTTTGTTGTAAACTGCTTTCAGGGTTCTTATTTTTTTAATTGAAGGATGACACCGAATTATTTTAAAAGCTAAATAAACAAACAACAGTTCTTTCTTAGAAACTTGCGGTGCTTGTCTTCCAATCTACAAGAAGTGCCAATCTTCCCTCCATGTACACAGGACAACTTCTGTCTTTAAAGTGTGTCTTCCTCTTCATTGTAGGATGAAGGATGAAGTTGTGATCATCTCTCATTGACAGAGGATGAGTTGTGCTGTATTTCCATAATCTTAAGCCGAAACTGTTCCCTTCTTGGCAAAGGAGAACACGAGGGAAGCCTGGTGGATCAGGCCAATGGCTCATCTTGTCCATCATCCTATTCTCGCAGCAGCTTACCAGATGCCTATGGGAAGCCCGAAAGCAGGACCTGAGTGCAACAGAGGCTCTGTCAATGAGCTACGGCATTGACAGAAGACATCACTTTATCAAAAGAAGTATAGTGTCCCGATCAAGGGAAGTAATAGGACGAAGAAGAAGAAGAAGAAGAAGAAGAAGAAGAAGAAGAAGAAGAAGAAGAAGAAGAAGAGGAAGAAGAAGAAGAGGAGGAGTTTGGATTTGATATCCCGCCTTTCACTCCCTTTAAGGAGTCTCAAAGCAGCTAACATTCTCCTTTCCCTTCCTCCCCCACAACAAACACTCTGTGAGGTGAGTGGGGCTGAGAGACTTCAGAGAAGTGTGACTAGCCCAAGGTCACCCAGCAGCTGCATGTGGAGGAGCGGAGACACGGACCTGGTTCCCCAGATTACGAGACTACCGTTCTTAACCACTACACCACACTGGCTCTCAAGAAGGATATTGACAAGCTGGAATGAGGGCAACCAAGATGATCAGAGGTCTGCAAACCAAGCCTTATGAGGAATGCTTGAGGAAGTTGGGTATGTTCACAGTGACCAAAAAAAAAGGAGCACCAAGAGGAGATATGATAGCCACATTCAAATAAAAATGGGCTGTCACGTGGAAAATGAAGCAAGCTTGTTTTCTCCTGCTCTGGAGGCTATGTCCTGTACCAATGGCTTCATGTAACAAGAAAGGAGATTCAGACTCAACATCAGGAAGAACTTTCTAACAGTAAGAGTTGTTCAACAGTGGCATGGACTCGCTTGGAAGTTGGTGGATTTGCCTTCACTGGAGGTTTTTAAGCAGAGGCTGGATGGCCACTTCTCATGGATGATTTAGTGGAGATTCTTGCATTGCAGGGACTTCGACTAAATGACCCTCGGGATCCCTTCCAACTCTATAATTCTATGATTCGATTATCAGTGTCCAGTGCCTTTGGGCCTTGTTTCAAGGCTGAACTATGGCCACTGAGATATAAGTTGCATTTCACTTTGCCCAATTTCTCCCTGGAATCTTAATAGCAGCTGTGGAGACACAGGAACATATATTTTATGTGGAGTCAGATGATTGGTCCATCCACCTCAATGTTGTCCACACTGACCGGCAACGGATCTCCAGGATTTCAGATCAGGAGGATCTTTTTGGAGACCCTGTGGATTGAACCAGCATCCATCTGCATGCAAAGAAGATATTCTACCCTTCTGCAAAGTGAGGGGAAATCAGGGGAAATCTGCCAATGCCTGTGACATGTATGTCCCACTTTTCGCCACCAGGTGATTATTATTATTATTTGCTAGCTTTGGGCCTCCCTCAAAATTCCTTGAAATGATGTTATCTGTGGCGTTTTCAAAAGCAGGGACTTTTGAACTTGAAGCGGCAAAGAATGAGAATCGGGAGAGCATTTCACCAACTCAACTTGAGCCTCAATTTGGGATTCTGTCTCTGTCGCAAATGAAGCCAAACCTCTGAGGACCTCAGGCATGCACGCCCAGAGTGGGTCACTGTCTGATAATTACCAGTAATCAGAGCAAACGCTGCCACACAGTAGCTTTTGGGCCTAGCGGAGCAGTCTGGGAATACCTGGCCCTTCCCTCCACAGCTTGAGCTGGGATGCCAGATGTTTGCAGCCTCTGATGTAACCCGAGGGAAGCTGAGAGGCCCACCCTCTTAATCTGAGGGTAAGGGTCTGAGGTGGGGAGGGGGCCTTCAAGAATGAAAATGGAAGGGAGGTGAAATAATTGGATCGGGAGCTGAGGGAAAGCCCCCTCTGCAAAAACCAGAGCATGAAGTCCAGTGTCAACAGGAGCCTCTGAAGCACACGACTGTGCCTTTCAGCAAATAAATGAACAACAGTTTTCTTTCCAGAGGGTAACTAACCCAAAACGAGCATCTAAAAAGTGCTCTAAATGTAACCTTTAACGAGCACTTTGCCACTGCTTTTTTATGATGCTTAAACTAATAAACACATTTTATACATATAAAGCGATGATGTCCTTCGTATTTATGCTGCTCATGCTTGGATTCTGATCACTTATCTGGATAATTAAGCAATATCAGCGAGGAGGCAGATACCAGGAATCTGATATTAATCCATCCCTCTTAATAGCGACTCAAAACCACTGAGGTGGAAAAAGCAGCCCTCGCCTCTTTAATCCCCTTTTACCAACATTTTGGCATCGGCACATCTCATTTATTCACAAACGGGAGTCCAACACATACTATTGCTGGCTTATGCCTAATTTAGGAGAGATAGATAGATAAATAGATAGATGGACAGACAGATAGATAGTCAAGGTATGCTAAGGAAATTGCAAAAAAAAGGGGGGAGTGGAAGGAGGGGTGAAGATTACAAAAATTACTCGTGGGAATAATTCATAAGTGGTTCACAGCGTTTCAGCCGCAAGAGGTAAAAGCTAAGTGCCTGGATCTTGTTTGTGTTGCTTTTTGGGCACAAATACTCTGTTTAGAATTCTGTGGTGGAATCAGGAGTGCCTGAGGAGTTATCCATTTGGAGGAGCAGGGAGGAACATAAACAAATAAATCAGATTGAAGATGCAAACTTTCTGTTGAGAATTTTCTTCAGTTTCCATTTCTGAATCTTATTTTCCCTCCAAAAAAACAACAACAGATGATGATGAAGATTTAATGTGGCTCTCCATCCATGCAGTTGGTGCTTTACAATGACCCAGAGGACAGGCCCCAGACCCAAGGAGATTGCAATCTAGATATAAAAACACATGAAACAACACAGAAATGAAGCTAGGGGTAAATATAAAAAGGGGGGGAGTTCTGCAGTCATTTCATTTATGCACAACTTCTGTTTAGGTATTCTTCCTTGCTTGTATGATAGGAAAAGCTTCTCTTGCTGACCCTCCCCATTGCCTTCAGGTCAGCTGGGTAGGCCGTACCACTGTCCATGTTCTGCAGCAGAAGTTAGCAAAACTATGCATATGATGAAGAAAGGGGATGTTGTTGTTGTTGTTTAGTCGTTTAGTTGTGTCCGACTCTTCGTGACCCCATGGACCAGAGCACGGCAGGCACTCCTGTCTTCCACTGCCTCCCGCAGTTTGGTCAAACTCACTGCCTTGCCTTGGCGAAGGGGCTTGAATAACTCAGAGAAGCTGTGAACTATGCCGAGCAGGGCACCCAAGATGAACAGGTCATAGTGGAGAGTTTTGACCAAACGTGATCCACCTGGAGCAGGAACCGGCAAGCCACTCCAGTATCCCTGCCAAGAAAGCTCCATGGACAAAGACAACAGAAAGGGGATAGGCGAATGTTATTTCTTTCCTCCCTCTCCCAAACTCTGCAACCTGCGGGCTGAAGCTGACCATTGGATGATTCAAAACAGAAAGTCCTTCTTCACACAGATGCATACACTAAGGGACTCAATCCCACAGCAGACAGTCATGGCCACCAACCCGAATGGCTTTAGAAAGGAATTCTACAAATTCATGGGGGAGGATGTCAACGAGGCATGTTGGCTATGTTTTGCCTCCATGGTCAGAGTCAGAAATGTTTCTGATACCAGTTGCTGGAAGCTATAGGAGGGGAGAGGACTCTTGCGCTTGAGTCCCACTTGCAGGTTTCCCACAGGCATCTGGTTGGCTACGATGAGGACAGGGTGGTGAGCCATTGGCCTGATCCAGCAGGCTCTTCTTATGTTATCCAGGTCTCCCCCTGCCCCTCCAATGTGTGGAAGGAGACTAGGCTGGACAACAGAAATATGACAGGAGGGCCAGGCCCAGCAAGTGTGTCCCTGGTTTCCTCCCTCATGTGATACTAACCATGTGAGTAAGAATACCTGAATTGGGCTGTACTCAGATAAAGTAGGGCGTAGTGCCTTCAATACGTTATTGGGTTACAGCTCTCATGTTCTCTGGCTATTGACCACCCTGCCTGGAGCTGGCGGGAGTTGGAACCCAACAAAATTTGAAGGGCACCATGCTGTCTTCCCATGCAGTAGGGTATAAATACTAGGGAGATGTGTCAAAATCTGCATGGGCATTTGTGTGTGATTATTCACCTTTCCTCAGTTCTGCTGAGTGTGATTGTTTCATGTTCTGCTGCTACCTTGGTGTGATTTCCTCCCCGCCCCCCGACTGAGGGCTTCTATCTCCTTATTGGATCCATCTCATGGATAACCTGTTTCTAGTGCATTATATGTTGATGGGATATTGCACTACTATTGCCAGAATGAGACTGGCACAAGCAGAGCAGTGAGAATTAAACCCAGCTTTTTGGGAAGCCAACTAGAAAAGCCGTTTTTAAAAGGCACAATAAAATTGAATCTGGCTCATTATTATTTTGTTCTTTGCATATTGGCCTTAGGGAGTTCCTAGGGTTCTTATGGAATATAGATAAATATATAGAGATACACACATGCACACAGCATCACATACCCTTGATATGCTAGATGTTCTTCTAGCCATTAGAAACTGTAAGCCAGGCTTTCCCAAGCCATGTTAATGGGGTCTGGTGGGAATTAGAATCCAAAACATTTGAGGGCACCAGGTTGAAGAAGGCTGAAGTTCATAACCTTTAACTTGGTCAGCAGATGATCCGCAATAACATTATTCAAATATTCCAGTCTCCTCATTTCCAACCCAAGGTGGACGCCAAGAATAAAATCATAATCATTATGAGTGGTTTTGCACTATTAGACTGACCTTTAATTAAAGGTCTGGCAGTACTTTGTAAAGATTAATTAAGCATCACTTTTTTTCCTTTTCAACCAAGAATATAATAAGCCATTGAGTTAAGGGTTTCACCTTAAATTACCAAGAAGCAACTACAGCTAAGGATCTATGCATTTCCCCCATTAAACCATTGCTCAAATTGTGTCTATTTTCAAATTTCTTCAGCTTTTCTATATGTGCATGTGTTCAGTTGTGGAGGAAAAGGAAAACATGTGGGATATTATCCATTTTTGACCAGCTTGTGGAACATCCAGTTGGCATGAAAGAATGTTTAACACCTCTCCAAAAAAGGATCTTCCTGACTCATGTTAAGCTCAGTCAGTAGAGCAGGAGACATTTCATCTCAGGGTTGTGTGTTCAAGCTCCATTTTGGGCAAAATAGTACTGCACTTTAGGGATTTGGACTATACAGGCCTTGTGGTCCCTTCTAATTGTACAATTCTATGCATCAAAACTATGTACACACCATACATGAAAAGCATATTTGAATCACAAATGCCTTCCAAGAATCCTGGGAACTCTAGTTTACAGAGCTACAGCACCCTTAACAATCTACAGTTCCCAGGATTCTTGGGGGGTGGGGGTGGGAGTGTGCTTTAAATGTATGATGTGTACACTGCCACCACCCAATGTTCAATCTCAAAATCTCAAAGGTAACTTCAACAACCTGTCAGAGTCGGCCCTACCATTGGGCAAAATGAGGAAACTGATTCAGTGAACAAATGAAACATAGGAACACTGCCTTAGACTGAATCAGATCATTGCCACATCTCTTTCTCTTTCTTCTCTTTGACGATCACTCATAGCTGAGTAAGATTGCCTTCCATAAACACAGTTTTAACAGTGAGTCCGTAAGAGACTGTAGAGGCCAGTTCTGGATCCACACGTCCTTCCACAGTGGGGACATAGGTTTGCAGGTGGGAGTTGATCACAGTGAGGGTTTGCCAAGCGTACCTTCCTCTTAGCACATTTCTCCCTTTCATCCTGAGTTCGAGCATCTTCAGAGACCATGACACCTTTGGTAAAGGCTGTTCTCCAACTGGAGCACTCGCAGGCCAGTGTTTCATAGTTGTCGGTGTTTAAACTACTTTTTTTTTTTAGATTTGCCTTGACAGAGTCTTTAAACCTCTTTTTGTTGACCACCAGCTTTACGCTTTCCATTTTTAAGTTCGGAATAGAGTAGTTGCTTTGGAAGACGACCATCAGGCATCCGCAGAATTATTGCTTCAACACTGGTAATCTTTGCTTCTTCCAGTACACTGATATTAGTTTGCCTGTCTTTCCAAGTGATGTGTAAAATTTTTCGGAGACACCATTGATGGAATCTTTTGAGGAGTTGGAGAAGGCATTTATAAGTGGTCAATGTTTCACAAGCATACACAGTGCATCTCAGAAACCAGCCGGATTGCTGTAACCAGCTAAAAAGTTTGCACAGTGACCATCCACAATTCCAGGACAGGATGATTGTGGCTCTCCACAACTACAAGACAGAGAGTTCTTCCCATCCCTACCTGGAGATGCCAGGGATTGAACCTGGGACCGTCAGCATGCAAAGCAGTTGCTCTACCACTGAGCTATGGCACTTTCCTGTAACAATATCCTGAAAAATGAACCAACCTAATAGATGAGAGCCGGAGTCCAACAGCATCAGGATAGGATACCCATTCCTGATCTAAATGAACTTAGGTGTAGACCTAACAGGCACTCTTTTAGACAAATCTCCTAGTTTAATAAGGTTCTATAAGGTAAAAGGGTACCCAGGTGGCATTTCTCTCTTCTTCCATTATTCAGTTATTCCCTTGGTACCCTGGTTTATCCTCTAGAACACCAGGCAGGCACCTCGCAACATGGCCCGTGGTCTCCATTAGCTGGTTACAGCAATTCGGCTGGTTTCTGAGATGCAATACCCTGTGTTTGATATTCAGTAAGATCCCATGCCAGTAGAGGAAACTATCAGGTTATTTTGAAAATAATTAGCCTTCTGTTTCAATGACAAGAAGGAATGGCAGCGTGTAGGTAGAAAACTGAGGTGTTGCCTTTACCTACCTGCTGATATATATATATGTGTGTGTGTGTGTGTGTGTGTGTGTGTATTTGTACAAAAACAGTCACATGTTTTTACAGAATAGGCCAATAGTGTCACAGGAAATGAATCAGAGCATCCTTAATTAATATGTCAGAATATAAGAAATGGGGGGAAAATATGTATAATTAAATTCTTTCACTAAAAACAAGAATTAAAAAAGTCGCTAAAATAGAACACTGCTTCTTTTTTGTTCCTTAAAAGGAAGTGTCATCTCCCCGTTCCAACACCTCGCTTGGTGCTGCTCTGTAATGAATTGCCGGTGAGGAGAGCTGACAGGTTGGGCCTTCCCAAAAAACCCCAGAGGCTCTGTGTCGAGATTAGAGAGCCTGCAAAACTTTCAGCTTCCTGCATCATTTCCATTTCGAAGTCAGGGAGAGGGTGAGGTGTCGGCAACCGACCAATGCGGACCGTGGCAATAATGAGGAACTGCTCAAAGAAGGTGATAAAGAAACAAGATGAGAAGAGCAATCCTGAGTGGGGAAGGGTGGGAGAGGGTGGTGATGAAGTTCTATGGCCACATCCCAAGCCCAGCTAGTTTGTGGCAGCCAGGGTTTTATGGTCTGGCCAGGTGGTTGTTTGCACTGAAAGGTAATGTAATGAGAAGAAGGGGCTATCAATTCATACTCGCTGCCTATTCTTTGTTCCTGCCAGTGGTGCTGGCTTGCGACTGTGGGTGCCATGGGCCATGCATGCTATTGGGCGTGCATGTCAACGTTAGCACTCCTGGCAGCATTTGTGAGCGACATCCCTAGCACACTGCTGGGTGTGCTGACATCGGACACACACAGCACTGGGCAAGCTGACGTCGGATGCACGTGCCCAGCACACATGCCACCAAAATTTGTGGGTGCCCAGCCCTCTCAGGGGGAATTGGGGGGGGGGCTAGAACATCCAGGGCCCTCTGGGTTCCAGTAGTAGGCATAGTTTTGCATTAGAATCATAGAATTGTAGAGTTAGAAGGAACCCCCAGAGTTATCTAGTCATCTAATCCAAGCTCATCCAATGAAGGAATCTCAGCTGAAGCATCCATGGCAGATGAACACCCAACCTCTGCTTAAAAACCTCCAATGAAGGAGAGTCCACAACCTCCTAAGCAGCTCTTACAGTCAGAAAGCTCTTCCTGATGTTGGAAACTCCTTTATTGCAACTTCAAGCCATTTGGTCATGTCCTACCCTCCAGAGCAGGAGAAAACAAGCTTGTTCCATCTTCCACATGACAACCCTTGTAATATTTGAAGTTGGCTATCATATCTCCTCTTAAAGGTAAAGGGGCCCCTGACCATTAGGTTCAGTCACGGACGACTCTGGGGTTGCGGCGCTCATCTCACTTTTCATAAGGCTCAGTTTCCAAACCCTTGATCATTTTGATCACCCTCCTCTGCACATGTTCCAGCTTATCCTTCTTAAATTGTGGAGCCCAGAACTGCACAGGTGTGGTCTAACCAAGGCAGAACAGAGTGGTACTATTACTTCCCTTGCTAGACACTATAATTCTGTTGATTCAGCCTAGAAAAACATTACTTTTTTGTTGCTGTATCACACTGTTGACTCATACGAAGCTTGTGTGTCTATTAAGACCCCTGGATCCATTTCACATGTACGGTAATACTGGCAAACCAGGTGTCCCCCATCTTATATTTGTGCATCTGGTTCTTCCTGCCTAAGTGCAGGACCTTACATTTGTCCCTATTGAAATTTATTTTTTTACTTTGGGCCCAGTTGTCCAATCTGTTAAGGACATATAGAATTCTGATTCTGTCTTCTGCTGCATTAGCTACCCCTTCCAGTTTGGTGTCATCTGCAAATTGGATGAGCATCGCTGAACACCTTTATTCAAGTCGCTTATTAAGATATTGAATGAAAATTGGCCCAGGACACACATACACACCCAGGTCTGTAAGTAAAACACATGTTTGAGAAATGACTTAAACAAACTGAAGTGTCCATTTTTTAAATAAAGTAGTGAAGGTGAATAATTCACAAATCATAATCACAATCATAATTTTATTACTTATACTCCACTCATCTGGCTGGGCTTCCAGTAAATATAAAAACATAATAAAATGTCAAACATTAAAAACTGCCTGATACAGGGCTGCCTTCAGATGTCCTTTAAAATTTGTGTAGTTCTTTAACTCCTTGACATCTGATGGGGGGTGTTCCACAGGGTGGGCGCCACTACCAAAAAGGTCCTCTGCCTGGTTCCCTGTAACTTCATTTCTCTCAGTGAGGGAACCACCAGAAGACCCTTGGAGGTGGACCTCAGTGTTTGGGCTGAATGATGGGGGTGGAGACACTCCTTCAGGTATAGTGGGCCGAGGTCATTTAGGGCTTTAAAGGTCAGCACCAACACTTTGAATTGTGCTTGGAAACATTATTCAAACTGCATATAAGAAAGTGGTCCACTAATCTCCCCCGCCCAGCCTGCAAGTCAGTCTAATACTAGACATCTTTACTTGGATGAGAAAAGTGGTGTTCTATTCAATGGGAAGTAGTGGCAGTAGAATTGGGGTAGGAATTCAATTCCATGTGCATTTAAAGGCTAAACTACCTCATTTGCACTCTACAGCGCTAGTTGCAAACAAACACAGTGACCTTTCAGCATTCACATTTCTCTGAAATATGCAAGGCCATTCTTCAGCCAAGCGATACATAAAAATATCCATATGCTAAGGCCAGGAATACATATAAATGCATATATTCATGTCACTTTCAAACAGAAACGTGTTATATCAGGAAACTTTGCATTGCAAAAATGCGTATATTATTCAAAATTGCACACAAAAATGTGCATATTAGGAGAAAATTGCACTAAAATGCTGTGGGGAACCCGTGAGAAGGACCTGAGCATGAAAGCACTCTCCCTTCCTGTGGTTTCCAGCAACTGGTATTAAGAAGCATTGGAGCATTGGTATTAAGAAACAGTTGGAGCTGCCTCCAACTGTTTTTTCCGAGTTCTTTCTTGCAGGAAGTAGGCAAGCAAACTCTCTTTTCCTAAGTGATGGATGTGGACGGGTTGGTCTCCTGATTGATGTGGTGATCTTCCTGGGAAGAAGGGGGCACAGCCTCCAGTGCCAGCCAGAGGCATAGCATGGGTTACCAATGTCCGGGGCCACATGGCTGTGGGGAGGGAGGGAAACAGAAAAAGTACACATGCACATTCAACTGCCTAATGGCATCTGCATCACCCCAGAGATTGCAGCCACGGAGATAAGAAAAGAAGAGTCACTCTGTTGTCAGGAGTAGTCACTTCAAAGTTTGCATGGAGAAGATGTTTTCAATGAAGCCCAGAGACAGAAGCGTGCAGCTATATTGAGGCAGCACCAACAGTTAAAATTTTGTGCCCCCTAACAATTTTGCACCCAGGACAACCACCCCTGGGCCCCCATCACCACTACGCCACTGGCCCCAGCCCATGGCGAAGACTAGTGTGTGTTTTTCCTTGGTTCTGTTATCCTCACCACCTACAGTATCAGATGACTTTGTGGTTGCAGATTATGTAATGAGGAGGAGAGGAAGCGGCAGAATGGTAATCAGCATGGTGCGTGGAATGCCAGAGCCCCATGTCCTGCTAAGTTAACATTTAACCCAGCATATTTGCCCCTATTTCACATGCCCTCAAAACATCGCAACGTATATCATTATTATTCTCAATTTGTTATCACTTTCGCTTGCTGCTGCCCCGAATAATTGTGAAAACAATTCACATTGTGTTGAGAAATGATCTGATGTGTTATGCCTGTGATAATTGTCACACTTCTCCTGCTCCCACCAGGTCATTAGGGCGCAAAAGAGGACACTAGGAGAGCATTAATGAGCTCTCATTGAGGATGTTTAAAAGCTTATATTGATCTGTTTGTCCAAGGAGGAGATATTTAAGCCGTCGTGCAGAGGGCATGGGAGGCAGAGATTGCTATCACAAAGCCTTTTATCCCAAACCTCTCTGTTCCTGGCTTCAATATTGTCCAGCCTCAGCATGTCTAGTTCCGGAGGTCATGCAGTGTTAAGAGTTTTCTTCTTTCCCTTGCTCTCTCTCTCTTAAGAATAATACAGAGCACACACTTAAGTTTTACTACGGGGATCCTTTCTGCAAACTGCATGCTTCCCAGAAGATGCCATCTCCCTCTTTGTGCATGTCTAGCTTTTAGGCTTAGATTTATTTATTTATTTTAAAAAGATTCAGACAAAATGAGAAATTTGGTTCAACTTTCAGTAATGTCGTTATTGCTTCCAGTAATTCATAATTATTTTTGGAAACCCACAGAGATTCTTTTTCATTAATAAAATGAAAAGTCCTACACAAACATGCTACACTGCTAGAGAATCTTGCTCATGACTCATGTGAGATTACTGGTCCACTTCAGAATCCACAGTCCAGTGGATTCCATTATGAAGGGGGTCCGAGTGTTGTTCTGCCTCCATTCCTGCCCCAGATTTTTTGCTTTCAAACTGTGTGCTAAGCTGCACACAGCCTGAGCAGCTACATGAGGTTCCTTACTATAACAAGAGCAAGGCCGTCTGAGAATAGTGGGACTTGATGATATTCCTTTTTCCCTGGGAGGAATTGTATGGGGAGAAACATGGCTGCAACTCTTGAACCACATTGGATGTTGGAATAATAATAATAATAATAATAATAATAATAATAATAATAATAATAATAATTTATTATTTATACCCCACCCATCTGGCTGGGTTTCCCCAGCCACTCTGGGCAGTTTCCAACAAAACACTAAAATACAATAACCTATTAAACCTTTAAAGCTTTCCTAAACAGGGCTGCCTTCAGATGTCTTCTAAAAGTCTGGTAGTTGTTGTTCTCCTTGACATCTGGTGGGAGGGTGTTCCACAGGGTGGATGCCACTACCGAGAAGGCCCTTTGCCTGGTTCCCTGTAACTTCGCTTCTCACAGTGAGGGAACCGCCAGAAGGCCCTCGGCGCTGAACCTCAGTGTCCGGGCAGAATGATGAAGGTGGAGACGCTCCTTCAAGTATACTGAACTGAGGCCGTTTATGTATGAAATGTTTGCTTAATGTGTGTTCCTGTTTGTTTGTTTGTTTGTTTGTTTAAGAATTAGCCATTAAAAATCCACCTGCAGATAGGACAGGATGGATTTAGTCCTGTCTTCATTGCAAACTGGAATACAGGAGAATTGAATAGTCCACCCATCCCTAGCTTCAGTCTGTGAGGCCAATAGTAAGGATGAATGGGAGCTATAGTCTAGCGATGGACATTTGTTTGGCCAAGTAGGCCAGATGTTTATCTCCTCACATCCTGTGGGACATGAGTGACAGCTGAGTAAAGCCACCCTCCGGTCAATTTTCCGACACCATGATGGGAACACACTACTGAAACATTTCCTAGAAGACTCAGTCCTGCTCTCTGAGGGGCTCTGCTTGCCAGTGCATTCAGCACCCAGCAGCATTGAACCCTCCCCCTCCCATTAGCTCACATCACCTAGAGACATCAGCTGTTGACAGATGAGCATGGTTGGTGGGAAATTACTCCATGGGCCAAATTGGACCTCCTTGGCTGTGGGTCAGAGGATCCCCAGTCCTGCTTCGTTGACTGGCTTTTTGGTTTGTAAATTTTGCCTTCTCCAACAGCAGCTCCAAGGCACAGAAGCAGACTTCAGAAAGACCACATTTACTTCTTTCGCATACAATAAAATGGAGAAAAACAATGAAACAAGGGGAATGCATGGGAAATGACACCAGATTAATAACATTAATAACAGGGAGCCACCGATGAAATGATTTTACAAGAGGGGTTTGTGAAGTAGAGTTCTTATGAGAGAGAACACCACAACTTGTGGGGTTGGTAGCTCTGTGCTGAATCTTGCCCTCCATTTTCTAAATAGAAATCAAACCTCTATAGATGTATGCAAAAGAAAGTATTAAGCATAGTAGTTCTTGCATTACGGAATACCCTCCCTGTGCAGGTGAAGCAGATGCCAACAGATGCATGGATTTCGACGTGCCATGAAAACATTTTTTTTATTTCAGCAAGCATTTCCGGAACATTAATTTTATCTGGTCAGTTTTAGTACTCTACTCTCTTATTTATGACGTATGTTATTCTGTAGTTTACTCTGCTATAAATCGCTTAGAGATCTATGGTTATAGGCAATTCATAAATATGTAAAATAAATAAATAATCCAGGGTTTCTTTGGCCCTGCAAAACAGGCTGCTGTTTTGTTTTGTTTTTTAATCCCGTTTCTTTCTAAGTTGCTTTTCATATTTTCATTTTGGACAAGTTATCTTACTTAAGAGGTGGTGCTTATGAGCAGCTGGCTTCTTCCACCCTCCAACCAGCTATTGGCTGGCTGCAACATTCCCAGCCTATGCTTCTTCCAAACCCCTGAAAACCATTGGCTGGCATCTTCTGTAAGACCAGGCACCTGATACTGTTGCAGAGTGCGAGTAGATGATTTGTTGAATGAAAGGAAGGACACTCACAAACACCTCTCTGTAGTTGCAACAAAACCTCCACATCCCACTCATAAGAATCTCACCCAGATCCCTGCTCCTTTGACAATTTTGAAATGCAGTTTCTTGACGAGGAATCGTGGTGGTGGTAAAAACACAGGAGAGGTTTTTGGCGCAGCACTACAACACTCAGCAAAAAGCTGAGAGTTTTGGCACCTGAAAGTGCCCTTGCTCCTGGTTTGTAACAGGTCTTAAGGTCGTTTCCTTCAAATGACCTGAACCCAAAGCCTTCAGGAATTTAAAGGAAAGTAGTAGCATCTTAAACTGCTGTCTGAGTTTGGTAACTGATGCAATACTCACCATCAACACTGCCTAGCAGTAGCAGTGGCAGGGCAACAGTGCTTACCTGACCTCCCAACAGCGGTGTTGCTGCTTACTGAGAAGGAGAGGGGAAGGGGTGAGACAAGAGGAAGGTCAACATGATGCAAATCAAAAGAACAGATTGGCTCCCTTGGTGCATTTGCACTGTGCCAGATCCTTCACCACCTCTCTCTTCCTCCTCTCCTTCCTGGCAGGCAGCAGCTGTTGGAATTCAAGCCCGTCTTGAGGTATGTGCCTATCTGTTCAGGCACCGGCTGAATTCCTTAGACCTCCCTCCGGCGACTCCCGGCAGGATAAAACATACGCGAGGTCCGTTCCGGCGATTTTCCTCAGGCTGTGAGGAAAACACACCAACTGCTCCTCTCTCCCCTTTGGTGTCCCCAGGGAGGGGAAAGAAGCAGACAGAAATCTATTTACATCTTTTATTCCTGTCTTTTACTTCAGTACAGAGAAAACATGTCTGCACTCATCAGCAGTTAGAATAAACTCCACCCATGTCCTTCCAGCACAGGTCATATGACAAACCCACTGAGCTAACATCCGGTGCTCAGTACAGAATGGACTGCCCCTTTGTTCCCATGGCAACAGTCACAAACTTCCTGTTTGGCTTTCCAGCCACAAGCAGCAGTCTTGGCTGCTATAGCCTTTGCTTGCTGCCGCATTGCTGCTTTAGAATAACATACTCCCCCTAAAGTATCAATGCGTGCTGCGAGCAAAGCGTCATCCAGAGAAGAAAACAAACAGTTGTTATACTTATAACATTCCCCTGTTGTTTCAGTTCCACCCTTGGAACTACCCTCCACTGGTTTTACCAATGTACCTCTCTGGTTGTGTGACTTCCAAGGAATGAGTGCTTCTGCATTACCTTGGTTAGCAACTCTCTGTTGTGCCTTTGTCTCTGACTCAGACACAGCTTCAATCTGACCTTGGTCGTTTACAACAGCAACAGCTAAGTTAGCAAACTCTTGTGAATACCTCTTTGGTGGTACACCCTTCGTTGCTCTCTCAGACCTACGTAAGAGGTGCTGCTCTTCTTTGATTTCTGGTTCAGCCTCTGAACTCTCTGGAGAACCAGTACTAAGCTTAATCAGTGGTTCGTCCTCCTCTTCTGAGGATCTAGTCATTATCTGAGATTTCCTCTCAATGACTGTGACAACTGAGCTGTCTGAGCTATCGCTGTCATCATCAGTACTACTGAACTCAATAAGATCAAACTCATCATCATCATCAGAATCATCTTCACCTGTGGGAAATGTGTGAACAATCACTCTCTCCTGTTCAGGAGCACTCTCTAGAAATTTTGTGAGAATCACCTTTCCAGATTCAGACAAAATTACTCTGTAGAGACCCTTTTCATAACCCACAAAAATGCCTCTGGCATTCTTTACTCCACCTGGAGCTTCTGTTCTCACATGAGACCCAAAAACCTTGAAATGGGCAACAGAAGGTTTTCTGTGGAACAGTTTCTCAAAAGGAGAACTTCCCAACTCTTTTGAAAACTTTCTCAACCACGTGTAACAATATGACATTAGCGATTCAGCCCAGTACTCATGTGGCAGATGTGAACTAAGCAATTGCGCATGCATTCCCTTTTGCAATTCTTTGTTCACCCTACTACAGACACATTTGTTCCAAGCTTGTTCGGAACTAGCAGTTTTGTGTCTTATCCCTTTCTTCTTCAGGAACCTCTGGAACTCCTGTAAAAGAAAAATTGGCTTCTCATCTGTGCAAAGACAATCTATGTCAGCATCATGCATATTTTTAACCTTGTCACAAAACTCTTTAAACCTTTCTAAGGCTTCTTTCGGTCTCTCCAAAAGATAAATCCAGACAAAACCTGTGAAAGAATCAACACATATTAGGTAATACTTTGCATTGCCTCTAGATGGTGCTAAAGGACCAATCACATCAGCATACACCCGCTGAAATGCCTTGTCGACCCTCGAGGTGACCTGCTTGGTGTTCTTCTTGGCTACACCTGTAAAAGAGATCATGTTAGAATCACAAGAATTACATTCCATGTAATCACTTTGATCAAAAGTCAACAAATACAGTCCATCTTTCTCTTTGGCAGAAAGATACAGCTCTCCATCTTTGTAGATCTCGCAGTTCTGATCATCATAGGACAGTTTTAGTCCCTTCTTGGCAATCTGCGAAACGCTGAGCAGATTAAACTTCAACTCTGGAACCAAATAAACATTGTCTATAGTCAAGTTCAGACTTTTAAGATACACAGTTCCAATTCCGGTGGCTTCCAGCTCTTGACCGTTGGCTAGTTGCACCGCGAAGCTTTGCTTCTTAAACGTAGAAAATAGTCCTCTGTGTCCTGTCATGTGAACCGTCGCGCCCGTGTCTAGGATAAAGAAGTTTCCCACCTCTGGTGTGGCTTTTAGCGACATCAAAGCCTTTGCAGTCTTTGCCTTTGGCTTGGTGTGACCTTTGTCTGACGCCTCAGACTTTGTGGAGCTCGCCTTGGCTCCTCTGTTCTGACGTGGCTTCTTGCAGTACCGCTGAAGATGCCCAGTCTGGTCACAATTGTAACATCGGACAACGTTCAAAGCTACGGCATCTCCTCCAGTAGCAACAGCAGTAGGGGCGTTAGAACTCCGTTCTTGGCTCCCCCTGTCCTTTACTTCCAGGGCGGCAAGTCTGTCATGTTCATTCAGAACCACGGCAAAGACCCTCTCCGAAGTGAGATCCGCTGCTGAGAGAGACCCCAGCTGACTGGCAACCGTTTTGTAAGTCCGATTCAGGCTGTTGATCACCATGAAGCAAAACACTTCCTCATCCAGACGGAAATTGCGTTCCACCATCTGTTGACGCAGAAATTTCATTTCCGTCAGGTGCGCTTGAACATCTCCATCAGGCGCAAGCCTCAGGTTGGTCAGCTTCTCAAAATACAGCAACGCTGAAGAACCTGCATCTCTCTGATGTGTCCTTCTCAGCGTGTCCCAAACGTCTTTCGCGTGGTTTAAATCTTGTACGTGGATCAGCTGTGAATCTGACACGCACAGAATTATAGCAGTTCTGGCCTTCACATCCTGTGACTCCCAAGCACGCGTTGGTGCCGCTGGAATGGGGTTTTCAATCACCTCAAACAGTCTCTGATTCTGCAGCAGGGCCTTCATCTTAATAGACCAAGATGCATAATTGTCACTGGTCAAAAGGGGCGGAGAAGGCAAAGCTCCCTTCTTTGCATCCATCTTGAGTCCTTGCATTGACTCTCAAACACAAGCCTCTAAAATCCAATAGCTGGCTTGTTTACACTCTGTGCCACCTGGCAGCTCTGAACGCTAGCCGCGTTGGAATTTTCCAAGAGCTCTTCAGACTGTGTAGTCAAAACATTCCATTTTAACTTTCACTTCTCCTCTCTGAGGCATGGCCTTCACTGAAGGGCGTCGCTTAGCAACGGTGCATTCCATCCCTTGGACAGGATTAACCACAGGAATGTTTGGAATGCAGTTTCTCTTTTGACTGGAGCTGTTTTTATCAAACCTTGCTCCCTCGAAGCAGAGAATAAATCAATCTGCATTCACACTTCTAAGCCCGAAAATCTCATACCTGGGCTCCGTTGCTTGGCTTTCAGATTCTTCTGGTCAGCTTCTGGCTGCAGAGAATCAGCCTTCTCACCTCAGGCTTCCATGGAGGCCACTCCTTGATGCAGAGGTCGATGAAAACAGCAACCGGCGTCTGCTACCACTGTTGGAGTTCAAGCCCGTCTTGAGGTATGTGCCTATCTGTTCAGGCACCGGCTGAATTCCTTAGACCTCCCTCCGGCGACTCCCGGCAGGATAAAACATACGCGAGGTCCATTCCGGCGATTTTCCTCAGGCTGTGAGGAAAACACACCAACTGCTCCTCTCTCCCCTTTGGTGTCCCCAGGGAGGGGAAAGAAGCAGACAGAAATCTATTTACATCTTTTATTCCTGTCTTTTACTTCAGTACAGAGAAAACATGTCTGCACTCATCAGCAGTTAGAATAAACTCCACCCATGTCCTTCCAGCACAGGTCATATGACAAACCCACTGAGCTAACATCCGGTGCTCAGTACAGAATGGACTGCCCTTTTGTTCCCATGGCAACAGTCACAAACTTCCTGTTTGGCTTTCCAGCCACAAGCAGCAGTCTTGGCTGCTATAGCCTTTGCTTGCTGCCGCATTGCTGCTTTAGAATAACAGCAGCAACTCAGTGATGAGGAGGTCAGGTGAGCACCACTACCCCACCTCACCATTCGCTACTGCCACTTAGCTCTCCCAAACATTCTGACAGCTCAAATTTAAACCATCAGAAGCTTCTCAACTATCTTCAAAGGTAGCCCTAAGTGGAAGCTGTCTTAGATTGAGTTGGCCCATTGGCCCACCTGGTTCAGTATTGTCCACACTGACTTGCCGTAGCTCTGCAGATCTCTCCAACCCCTACCTGTATAATTGAACCTGGGCACCTCTTCACAAAAAACCAATGTTCTACCACTCAGCTTCCTATTACAATAGGCGCTGTGGGTTAAATCACAGAGCCTAGGACTTGCCGATCAGAAGGTCGGTGGTTCGAATCCCCGCGATGGGGTGAGCTCCCGTTGCTCAATCCCTGCTCCTGCCAACCTAGCAGTTCAAAGGTATATCAAAGTACAAGTAGATAAATAGGTACCCCTCTGGCGGGAAGGTAAACAGCGTTTCTATGTGCTGCTCTGGTTCGCCAGAAGCGGTTTAGTCATGCTGGCCACATGACCCGGAAGCTGTATGCTGGCTCTCTCAGCCAGTAAAGCGAGATGAGCGCCACAACCCCAGAGTCATCCGCGACTGGACCTAATAGTCAGGGGTCCCTTCACCTTTACCTAGTAAAGTTGGACATTTGGTGGGACAATTCATATTCCCCCACCAGAAAGGTTTGAGTGCCCCACAGTTTCTAGTCCAGAGCTTGGAAGCTCTTCATTTTCCACCAGGAGGTTTAGCTGGGAGTTCTCCCCACCCAATCTATGGGTTCAACATGGCTTGAGTGCCTCAATGCTGCACTTAATGCCAAGGAGAAAAGAAAAAAAGAAAAACCGCGCTGTGGCAAACTGAGGATGGGGAGGGGGGCAGAAAAGAAGAGAGGAAGAAGGGGAAACCACCCTGGACCAAGACGCGCTTCTGATCTGGCCTGACAATGATGTGAAACCTTCAGAGACGGACAACCTTCCTCTGGTAATGGCATGTTATTGATATGGTAATTTTTATATTAACAAACATGTGGTGGAAAGTCGTCTGTGATGTTTTCTTGCTTGGGAAAAGGAAGAAGAGGAAATGGAAGGCTGCTCAGTGCATTCTAATGAAGCTATGTTAATAAACCAGGCTAGGACTTTCCCTGCTTTCGCAGGGGGCTCTACTCTACGGTCGACATCTGCTGAGGTAGATGGGGCTTCTGAACTTTAAGCATCTTTGTGAGGCGAATGCATATAGCAGGGGTGCCTTTCCCCCACTGCAACTGCAGCAACGGCGACAAAAAACTAACATACCTGTTTCAGTGAGTGTGATCCCAATAAGTTGTGTGTAGTGAGAGTAGCTCCAAATGGGGATGTTTTGCTCAGCGAAACAAAACAGCAGTCATGTTTTGAGCATTTCCTTCACAACCATGAGGGCTAGATACATCTTTTTATTCAAGCAAAGCTGGTGGCACAGATAAAATTCTCCGTAGCCTGAGGTGACCATGAGACAGGGTGTGACGGATTAGGAACAAGTGCCTCTTTATCATAGCCTCGCACATGTGAAGGCAACGGAATCTGCAAACGCAACTCTCCTTCCTTGATGTATGTTAAAGATCTTCACTAAAAAGACCTACAAAAGGAAGTTAGGCATACTTTTTAACTTTGGTGCTACATTTAGTTTCATTTTGAAATCTCAGCCCGCCACTCCCCCTTCAGTTCTGCCCTGTTTCCATTTTTCAAGCTGTTAAATTAGTACTTGGGGATTTGGGCTTTTTGCCTGACTTTAATCAGCATGGAGATGGTTTCAAGTCAACCAGCTTTTCACAAAAAAGATGATTCTTGCAGGTGTCACATAATAAGTTGCACTTGACAATTTTCCTTGGTCACAAAAAAATATATTTAAAAATTCCATGTACCAAACAGCTCACTTTCTCTTTAACATTATAGAGCTATAGACACACACAGAGAGACCAACCCCTAGATCAGATCAGAGGTCCATCGAGTCCAGCATCCTCACACTGGACAACACATAGAAACACAATAATACACCAAACATTAATAGCAACAATCTGATCCAATATAAAAATCACAATAACTTTTAAAAAAACAAATTATATCAAATAAAGCAATATTAATATGTCAAAATCTAACAGTAAAATTAAACATCAACAAATAATAATATTAATAAACAACTCACACTTATCAACCACAATAAAGAATTACAAATCTATAATTAATAGAAGTAACAGCAAATCACAATGCATAAAATACCACAAAACATACACAACCATGTAAAAGGATCAAATTGAGAAACAAAGATGCACAACTTATAAGGCTATTATTATTATTAGTAGTAGTAGTAGTAGTAGTAGTAGTAGTAAAAAAAAACCCTGAACTCCTCTGCTATTGTCATAGTGTGGGAAAGGCAGGGAGGGGCAAGGCAGGTGGAAATGTGATTGCCTAATGAGGCCCTTCTTCACATGTCTCCCCCATGAGAGCTCTAGAGGGTGGCAGCCCTGGAATGGGCCTGTTCTGCAGTTGCTCCTCATTTGTCGAATGCTCTCCCCAGAGCAGCTCACCGGGCACCTTCATTACATATCTTTAGGCACCTGGTGAAAACGTTTCTCTTCAACCATGCGTTTGGCTGACTAACAGTCTATGGCCTTTGAAATGTGTCTGCAGGAGAGGGTGTTATTGGTTTGTTTTGCTTTCATTTTTTTCTATGTATTTTGTGTTTTCATTTTTCATTTTTATGTTTTTTAACTACCCTGTGATCTTTGGAAGAAGGGTGATATACAAAACAACAACAACAACAACAACAATATACAGTGGTACCTCCGGTTACGAACGGGATTCGTTCTGGAGGCCCAGCCGCATCCTGGAAACTTCGTAACTGGAGGTGTCCTTCTGTGCACGCGCGTGGTGCACAGAGCACTTCTGCGCATGCGCGCACAGCGAAACCCACCACATTCGCAACCCAAAGTTTACGTATCCAGAGGGATATGTAAGTAGAGGTACGACTGTATTGTGAAGCTTTTAATGTGTGATGTTTTGTTTTGTTCTTTCATATACTGTTGGACGCTGCCCACAGTGGTAGAGTACAATAAATAAATTATTTCAAATCCCTTCCCTCCAGCTATAAATATTCAGAAAATCACTGGTGAATGAATATTCAAAAGATGCATTGTTGTTGTTGTTGTTGTTGGAATTATTGAAAGCATAACTACTTCAGCTTTGCATACATAAGAAATTCATTTTTGAGATACAGCTACCTTCAACCCATCTCACCGTGTCCTATGTCCACACGGTGAAAATTATTTTCCCACATGCCCCACTCCTGATAGTACCCGATTTAAAAGAATCTTTAAAATACTTGAAGATGCTTAATACTTGTGGCGCACTGCACCGCTTGAGGTCTGATTTTAGAGAAAAAGAGCACTTGCAAAAAAAAAGAAAGAAAAAGTTTCTGGCTGTCTCAATGAAAACTTTTTAGAACGCGTTAAACAAGGCCCGTCCCATCGCACGCAGCTTGCCAAAACGACAATCAACCACTGTGCATAAACAAGCACTTCTTTTCTACTTATTTCACACCGGTGTTAGCACAGCAGTCCCACTAAGAGGGAAAGAGCAAAACCTTGGCAGACACAAGAGAAACTTCAGAGTGTTCCTGGAAGAGGAAATCGGGAGGGGGAAAAGATTAGCGAGCGTTTGCTCAGGCAACAGCTGAGGAGATAAGAGAACTGTAAGACAGGCCTGCTTCCAGTTATTAAGAGGCCTATTTAAATATCCCAAATATCCTAAATATACATAGAATGGCTGGAGGTACAGGGAAAGAAGCATGCATGCAGCCAGTTGTGTGTGTGATTTCACCCCTGCCCTGCAGCCAATCACTTGGCTGAACAGGAAAGCAAGCTGGCTTTAAATGAAAATATTATTCATAATAATGATGGTGATGATTATGATGATGATGATGATGATAAAAATTTATTATTTATACCCCACCCACCTGGCTGGGTTTCCGCAGCCACTCTGGGCAGCTTCCAACAGAACACTAAAATACAATAACCTAGTAAACATTAAAAGCTTCCATTATTATTATTATTATTATTATTATTATTATTATTATTATTATTATTTTCTAACCCGCCCATCTGGCTGGGTTTCCCCAGCCACTCAATAGCAACTTGCCCATTCTGTTGTTGTTATATATTTATTTACAACACACCTTTTTTTCCTGACAGGGCTCAAGGCAGCTTACAGATAAAAACAAGAATCTCTACAAACAAAAGGGAGGAAAAACAATCATTGTGAACCATTAAACATCAATAGAATTTAAACTGCACACATATATAAAAATCTGTTTGAAACATACAAATAATTACAATAAAAACTGCCTGGCACCAGCCCGGGCATTAAAAACAGTCAGTTCCCAAAGCCTCTTGGAACAAGAAGGTCTTCACCTGCTGGTGGAAGGACAACAAGGAGGGAGCCTGTCTAGCGTCTCCAGGAAAGGAGTTCCAGAACCTGGGGGCAGCCACCAAGAAGACCCTTTTTCAGTGTCCTCACCAGGCATGCCTGTGAGGGTGGTGGGAGTCAAGAGAAGGGCCTCCTGTTGAATGATTGGCTGAATGTAGGTATTTTCAGAGCGCTCCCGCTGCACACAGGGTTGATGTAAGGGCCAGCCTGGCCAGGCATGTGCTGAGGTCCCACGTTTCAGTGGCCACATTTGCCAGGACTTTTGCTTCTCTTCACCATGGTGACATGCTTGCAAGCCCATCTGTCGTTTGGTCTGACGCAGGTAACAGCAGTGAGCAGCTGGAGATGTTGCTACTTGCTTGCTCGCTTGCTCGTTGGCTCTCTGCCTGGCAAGACGCAGGTGGCGACTGCAATCGTCATAATTATCAGTTTATTTGTATACCACTTTCCGACAAAATTGTGCCCAAAGTGGCTCACAACACAAGCTTGACTGGCAGGTGAAGATGATAGAATACCTGGAACTTGTGAAAATGAATGGGAAAAGAAGGTTTAAGGTATGTCAGCTTGCTCATACAGTGGTACCTTGGGTTAAGTACTTAATTCGTTCCGGAGGTCCATATTTAACCTGAAATTGTTCTTAACCTGAAGCACCACTTTAGCTAATGGGGCCTCCTGCTGCTGCCGTGCCACCGGAGCACAATTTCTGTTCTCATCCTGAAGCAAAGTTCTTAACCTAAAGCACTATTTCTGGGTTAGTGGAGTCTGTAACCCGAAGCGTATGTAACCTGAAGCATATGTAACCCGAGGTACCACTGTACCTGGAACTTGTGAAAATGACTGGGAAAATAAGAGGAAGGAAACTCAAATCAGAAAGTGAGCATAGAATGGACAATACTTAAATAATATTTAAAACCATATTGTGAAAATGCAAATCTCATGACAGATATAGATTGAATCTTGAATATTAAAGAAAATTATAAATGTGAAAAATGTTTCTTGATATGTAATAGATATAACAGGAAGTGCGTATAGGTTAATAATATTTAGAAAGCACAACGAGGTGATTTGGAAGTAAAAAAAATATGTGTAATGTTAGATGATGTGTAGTCAGTTAAAGTTAAGTTGTCATTGTGGTATTGTTTGTTCTGTTTGTGTTGTATGTTTTGCAAGAAAGTTAATAATAATAAAAAACCAAAGTGGCTCACAACATATCAAGAGAACAATTCTCTTTTTTTCTGTATGTATATATATGGAGAAACAATTAAAAATAATATCATCAATTAGAAATATTATGAATCAATCAATATAAAAAAATCAACCCACACTTGTTTGTATAAAATAATACAAATAAACAAGCCTAATTTAACAACTTAAAACCAACCAGGAAAGAACATTGTCTAACCTAGAAATAAAAAATAGTATGCGGAACATTCAACTGCTCCAGAAGGGTCCATTTCCAATAGCTCAGACGCAAGATTCAATCTTCATGCATCCAGGTACCTTGACCCCACCTCTCATCTGTGGTACTACAGACATTCCCACTCTTACAACCATTATTACCATAGATCTCACTCCATACAGAGACCAATAACATGCATTCCACATTCTCCCACCAATCAGCATACATTCATCTGGGCTAGGGATGGTAAACGAACTTCTATTGGAGGAGGAGGAAACTGTGATGATAGCAATGAGGAGATAGACACGTCATCTCAAAGAACCAGGCCACTGTCCTAAGGAGGCAGAGTTGTGTGGCACAATCAGGACTGCTTTCCTAAACGTATAGTACCAGCCTCAGCATATGGCTATTCATATAAATTGGTACACTAAGAAAGCTGTTTTTGCAAATAGGAAGCCAGTACAGAACACAGCAAAGACAGATTGTCGAAGGACGGAAGAACACGAGGACTCATCATGCATTGAGTTAAGCGGCTGATAACAATCTAAAGTAACTTCCCCTGATTTCACTGGGTGGTCTTGAATTTATACCAGCTCAAATAAAAGTTGGAATTGCCTCATTGACTGAGACCTTTAGAATCAGAGTTGGAAACTCTAAAAATTGCTCATCTGTAAAATTACAACTATTCTGTCCCTAATGCTTAAATATTGGTTTATGAAAATGCACCATAATAAAACCCCCACAAAAATAGCAATAAAAACTGATCGTTAAGTATTCTCCCTCATTACGCCAATGCACTGTTCTCTCTATTAAAGTACTGGCCGATTTCTAGGGGGAAATGATACGTTCTGAACATAATTAAGAATACTCAATATTTGTATAAAACTTCTTAAATCCATCCTCATATTCTTTTCTTTAAATATGATCTTTGGTGGTTTGTAGTGCTCACTTTTAAGAATGAGGGGAGCATTCTCAGTCCTGAGTTCTTTTCTGACTCAGATTTTAATTCAAGCCAGAGAAGAACTCCTTCCTTCTTCCAACCATCCTCTGGCTTCACTTGTTGCTCAGACGACTATTGAGTGAGATGATCTTTAAAATTTATTTTTTGGTCCCTTTCAGCCACTTTTCCTTCCTCCTTCTTTCCTTCAAGGTGCCAGAGAGGAGCAGGCATGTGAGGCAAACAGAAAGAGACAATGACACCTCTGTCTGCGGGCAGGAGTTGGGGCTCAATGGGCTGTCTTGATGGGGAAATCACACTCACGGTGAAGTCACTAGAATTCAGATGGGGTTCTGATCTGCAATTCAATCTGAAAACAACTCAAACATTTTTAAAGGAAAATAGCTCCATTAGCTAAGCCCAATTATGAGTAAGGGTAGAAGAGGAATCTATTTAAAATGCATTTCTGACTGTGACCAGATCATGCTTTGCTCACACTGAACAACCTTTTGGATCGAGCGGCTGTTTATGTCCAAACTGGTCATGCATTATCAGTTCTTTTTTTCTTTTAAATTCCCACTAATTAAATGCAGAAATGCATATAAAATGGCATAAAGGTAAAGGTAAAGGTACCCCTGCCCGTACGGGCCAGTCTTGCCAGACTCTGGGGTTGTGCGCCCATCTCACTCAAGAGGCCAGGGGCCAGCGCTGTCCGAAGACACTTCCAGGTCACGTGGCCAGCGTGACATCGCTGCTCTGGCAAGCCAGAGCTGCACACGGAAACGCCGTTTACCTTCCCGCTAGAAAGCGGTCCCTATTTATCTACTTGCACCCAAGGGTGCTTTCGAACTGCTAGGTTGGCAGGCGCTGGGACCGAGCAGCGGGAGCGCACCCCGCCGCAGGGATTCGAACCGCCGACCTTTCAATCGGCAAGTCCTAGGCACTGAGGCTTTAACCCACAGCGCCACCCGCGTCCCTGATAAAATGGCATACACAAATTATATTATGTCTCTCTTGGCAGAGCGGTGCATGCTCTAGTTATTTCTCGCTTGGACTACTACAATGCACTCTATGTGGGGCTACCTTTGAAGGTGACCTGGAAACTACAACTAATCCAGAATGCGGCAGCTAGACTGGTGACTGAGACCATATAACACCAGTCTTGAAAGACCTACACTGGCTCCCAGTACGTTTCCGGGCACAATTCAAAGTGTTGGTGCTGACCTTTAAAGCCCTAATGGCCTTGGTACAGTATACCTGAAGGAGCGTCTCCATCTCCATCATTCTGCCTGGACACTGAGGTCCAGCGCTGAGGGCCTTCTGGCAGTTCCTTCACTGTGAGAAACCAAGTTACAGGGAACCAGGCAGAGGGCCTTCTCAGTAGTGGCGCCCACCCTGTGGAACTCCCTCCCACCAGATGTCAAAGTGAAAAACAACTACCAAACTTTTAGAAGACATCTGAAGACAGCCCTGTTTAGGGAAGCTTTTAATGTTTAATAGGTTATTGTATTTTAGTGTTCTGTTGGAAGCCGCCCAGAGTGGCTGGGGAAACCCAGCCAGATGGGCGGGGTATAAATAAATTAGTAGTAGTAGTAGTAGTAGTAGTAGTAGTAGTAGTAGTAGTAGTATAAAAAGCCAAGCCTCATGCTGTTTTGTATTTCTGCATTATTCTTTTATAAGTAAATTAATGCATGTATCTTTTTTATACAGTTATGGACATTGCTGTGTCTATTTGTGTGCTGGTCATGTTAGGACACCTGGAGTGTGCACACATATTATATGTATAATAATGCATATAAAATATCTGTAGCCATGTGTATAATAATGTTAGCAGAACCAGGACAAAGGAGGGGAAAACTTGCTTCCCATTGAAATCAAGGCGTGAGGTGGGAATTAGAAGAACAAAAAAATAAAATAAAAAAATGGCTAGAACTCGCTCTGCCAACTCTTGAGAGTCCCATGGACTGCAAGAAGATCAAACCTATCCATTCTGAAGGAAATCAGCCCTGAATGCTCAGTGGAAGGACAGATCGTGAAGCTGAGGCTCCAATACTTTGGCCACCTCATGAGAAGAGAAGACTCCCTGGAAAAGACCCTGATTTTGGGAAAGATGGAGGGCACAAGGAGAAGGGGACGACAGAGGACGCGATGGTTTGATAGTGTTCTCGAAGCTACGAACATGAGTTTGACCAAGCTGCGGGAAGCAGTGGAAGACAGGAATGCCTGGCGTGCTCTGGTCCATGGGGTCACGAAGAGTCGGACACGACTAAACGACTAAAAAACAACAACAAAGCTCTGCCGACATTCACACCCTACATTTAGAGCACTATGATACCACTTTAAGCAATCATGGCTCCCCCCAAATAATTCTCACAGAGCTGAAACTCCCAGAGTTCCTTAGGAAGAGAGGTTGATTGTTCAACCACTCTGGGAACTGTAGCGCCGAGATGGGAATAGGGGTCTCCTAGCAATTCTCAGCACCTTTCACAACCTAGAGCTCCTGTAGCTCCTTGGGCCTGCTTCAGGTGGCATCATAGTGCTTCGTGTTAATGTGACCTCCATCTCCCAACACTAAAATGCATGACTGTCATTCTAATTATGGATGGGAGAGGATGGTGGCTCATCCACTGACACCACCAAGCATGCCTGCAATGATAAGACAACAAACTTTAAATGTGTGTTGTGAATGCTGCCTAGTTTATGGGTTATAGGGGCCAGGGATCAGAGAAATGGTCAGGAATGGTGGTGGTGGGGTTTCCACTGCTGTCTCTTTGCACACTCCAGCAGCTACTGCTTGAATCCTACTCTGCTTAATGCTAGGCTTCACGAACGCACACACACACAGCCTGAGCATTTGCGTTTTCAGACCCAGAAACCTCCCCCCTAAATAAATTCACACTTGACTCAAATTTTGGTTTTTGGCAGAATTTAGGCCATTGATTACAGAAAGTGACTGGTTGCATAGGCTCTGGTTCGACTAGCTCCCTGTCATGCAGGTAGTGCTGACCCAGGGTTCCAGCATAGGTCAGCCAAGGGTGAACACCTGGATAAGCGGAAAGCTGGGAATGGGCTAACTCTGCCACCCAAATGTCCCCCTGGACTCAGGCATGGGCACAACCCCCTCTCAATGGTTGACCAAACCATTGAGTCCCTGGATTCCTTTAACGGAATACCCTTCACATAGGGATGGCGAGAGCGTTCTCCCATCCCTATCACCTGAACCAGAGCCTATCTGCAACCTTACAAGTTGTTTTTTTTTTAAATAATATTTATTAACAGTTTAAAGATTACAAAAAAGAAAAAGAATTAAACAAAACAATACAATACATTACAAAAACAAAAACACTACATAAAACATTGAATTAACAAAACAAAACAATTAAAAACACATCCAATAATTTCAATATCTTATCTTTCATTCACTTGTTTCAGCGACCTCCTCACACCTCCCTTTTTGTATTCCACTTCAATTAACTGTTTCAGCAATTCCTTTCCATCTTCCTCTGTTTTCTGTCCTGTAATTTATCTTAACATATTCTAACCTTATTTTTCCCTTTAATGCATTAACAATCTATTTGTACTTAGTTCCTTATTACCCGCAACCTTACAAGTTGTGATGATTTGATACGTGGCAGGCGAAACCCAAATGGCCACAGCCAATCAGCCAAGTGGGAGAAATTCCTGCCGTGCCCCTGTCCCAACGACAGAAAACACACGACAGAATAGGAAGGCCAAGCACAAAGCCCTAAAAATAGGGAGAGATGGGCGGGTGTTCTGAATGCATGTGCCGAAAGAGGAAGCTCTGGGTCACGTGCATGGGCATAAATAGGTCCCTCAAACCGTTTAGACTGTGTCTCATTGGCCAGATTGCACCCAGCTTTGAGGGACCTACCAGTCGGGTGTTGTGGCTGTCCAAAAGTACCCACCCACAACACAGGGTGTCGGTTGTCTAGGTCTCACCGCAATACGTGCCCTCTTTAAGGGAGAACCCAATTTTCAGCATCCATAGGGTGTGATCCAAACTCCTGGTGAGCGTCAGCAGGCTGAAGAGAATGGTGGAGTCACAACTGCATGCAGAACCCTCTCACTCATACTGGCCTGGGTGGAAGGTGGGGGCCAGGAAAATCCAGTTTGCTCACCACACCTCTTCCAGGCTGGTACACTAGAGAGGCCAGGATTGGGTCCATTGCCAGGAGCTGGACCACCTTAGGGTCCTGTGGATCCTTAGCTGGCCCAGTAACTTCTCCCTGCCACAGTCAAAACGCAGGGACCTATGCCACAACAGGCATACCCCTTCCACCATGGTGGATGGCAGTGGGTGGGTTGGATTGTTCTGCTAAATCTTTTTAGATTTTAATGACTGAGGCATAGGGTATTTCTGAATTTGTATTAGTATGCAATACATTAAGGATTGATTTACCTAGAGAGTTTGATCATGTTGTGTTTTTGATTTGTTTGTTGTGGCAATGTTTTGTTTTGCATACGACCAGCCAAGCTGTTAAGAGTACATTATAATTATTATCAATAATTATTTTTTAAAAAACAGGAAAAAAATAATTAGAATCAAGATCTAAAAATGTCTGAGGGAGGTGTGATTTCCCGTATTTGTAAAATTTTATTCCAGGGTGAATCCAGGTAGTTGCCTTTCCAGATGGTAAGAAGGGAACCGAGCCCCCACCCTCGTAAACCAGCAACACAACACAGTCCTATATTTTTATATATGCTAGCAGGAATCAGAAAGTGGTGGGAGTGTTTTTGCACACTGCACAATCATTCTGAAAGTTAAATTGTCATGAGGCACAATTCATTACAAATTTCTCCTATGCAATCCCACTGCAATGAATAGCAATAAGCCAGGCAACCAATATTGTGTACTACTGACTACTGGATCATGTCCTTTCCTCTGTCCATTCATTCATTCATTCATTCATTCATTCCGGTTGTTGTTTTTATTCTGTGTGTGTGTGTGTGTGTGTATACACACTCTCTCACACAAATACATATATATATTCATCTCTTCATGCAAAGGTAGGAGGCAAGCTTTAGAAGCAAAGTCTACAAATTGATTCACTCAGAAGGGTTGCCATGGTGACAGATTACTATAAAGTAACTTGAACCGGCCCTTTGACATGGAGAGAGTTCAAAGGTCAGCCCTGCCTGCGCTAGGACTCCTTTGACAACTTCCTGCATAATTTGACTGTTATTTGCGTGTCTGGTCACTGTCTGACCTCAAAGTCTGGAAAGAATTGAGAGGTACTCTGTATATCTGTATCACAGGGACCTCCAAAAGGGCATTTTTAATCACATTTCGGTGAGAAACCCATACTCAAAGCTAGTGTGGGCGACAGCTGGCAGAGCAGCTGAAATCCTGTGGATTCTTCAGGATCCGTTGAAAAACTTGCCTGCCTGCATTTCAGAGTATTCATGCAGCTGTGACTTCTCCCGTTGCAGAGAGATTATTATGTTGGTTCATAAGATTTAAGGATCTGCAACGAAGGGCTCGTTCAGATGACCTGTTTATTGAGCATCCGTCCTGATTCGCTTGCTCAAATTTTGCATGGAGGTTACATGATGTCTTCCCATCAATATTTTATTGAACATTTGCCATGATTTTCCTGTGGGGAGGTTATATTTATTTGATTTGTCTAATGTTTAACATATAATGCTTAACACCATGTTGAAAAACAGGGTTGCCAAAAAAAGATATAAATGATGAAACCAGTTGAAAGTAACCATTAAATCAGGAAATTCCTAAAGAAAACAAATATTCACCAAGCATCTGAGGTTCAGCAGGGGAGAGGCCTGTCTGATCTCAGTCAGCAAGGAGTTCCATCAGTGCAAGGATTTCTGCTTGTGTGATGGGACTTCCCCTCTGGCCTGTGTCCTCCCCAGATCTCCTGAATTTGCAACATAATTCTTGCTTTGAAGATTGGGCTCCTCATTTAACATGGAGCGCAATATAGGATCTGCCCAGTGCCAGATTTACGTATAAGCTTAAAAAGGCTATAGCTTAGGGTGCCACTCTCTTGGAGGCCCCCAAAAAATTTAAAGGGGAAAAAAACCTGGATGTACATTTCCAAAATAAAAGATAAAAAACAAATAAAAGAAAAACTATATATAGCAACAGTGGCAAATGGCTTTAGATACCTGTTAGGTCCATAAATTACCATATAGCATATATTCAACACAAAAAACAGCGATAATAATAATAATAATAATAATAATAATAATAATAATAATAATTTATTATTTGTACCCTGCCCATCTGGCTGGGTTTCCCCAGCCACTCTGGGCGGCTTCCAAGACCAAAAATACACAAAAATAAACAAAAATTTGTTGTTGACAACAGACAGCTGGACATATAAAGGGCCCCATTACCTTCAGTAGCTTAGGGCCTCATCAAACCTAAATCTGGCCCTGGATCTGCCTCAGAGATATGGAAGTATAGGAATGAAATTTGGAACGTAGTTCATTGCTGTTAAAATTCTCTGTTTGAAATCTGAACACCCGGCCAGTGCTCACACTCATTTTCAAGGTGGCCAGAGAAGGTGGTGAACATGTTTCAATGTGCCACTTCCCACATGGACAAGGAAAAAATAGCAACGCACAGCCCAAACTTCCAAGAAAAATGAAAAGCCTTCATTAGCTATGATTCATTACGGATGCAGATAGGTGCCTCTCTATCCTTTAGCACCTTTATGGCAAATCCCCTCCCGCAATCAACCTTGTACTCGAAGTTAGAGTGAAAAATTAGTTCAGTTTTAGACCTGAATCAGGACTGTGATGTTTGTAGCTCTCTCATAGTTTTACCTCTAGGATATCTCCCTTAACCTTGAAACATCACAATGAAATTGAGAATGCACTCTTATGTGTAGTGTAGTTATAGCTTAAACAAACCAATTATAATCATACATCCTTGGAAATAAGAGGCAAATAAGTGTCATTGAAATGTGTGTGTTACTTCCAGATAAATACGTTTTAGAAGAGGGTCATTAGGGCCAAATTGACACTGCCACAAGCTTTAGGTGCCCCCTTTGTTCTTTATATATATATTTGTTTTCTGTATTTATTAACTGTGTTTCTTTTATTTATGAATTGCATTGATTTAGAAAGCACAAACACAAACATTCACTTGGCTGTCTTTGGCTTCGTACGCACAGGATAATTTCTATAAGAGAAATGTAAAATGTAATGTGATTTGTGAACTGTATAAGGAGAACTAAAATGAACGTTTAGAAAATCTAGAGGGGCAATCCATATTCCTTTTTTTCAAAAGAAGAGGAGGAGGAATGACCATGGCTTTGGAATGGAAAATAATTTGATACATTTTGTGCCGATATAAATCCATGTGCCCACCCCCTGTCAAAAAAATCCCAGGCAAACCATAGGAAACTCTAAAGGAGTCCTGGGTGACTTCATTTACCCCCAATCTCATCAAATATGCAGTATATTTCCATAAATTTCTGAATGACTATGCTCTAGAACAGTTGAACATAGAACTGACCAGTGGAGAGGTGACCAAAAACTTACTCAGAACCTGGTGTAAGAAGAAAGTGTTGATCAACCATATAGGAATAGTGACCACAGTATTATCAAATTCATATTTTAAGCGCTTGGTTTTTATCTTTTGCCTTCAACAGCAACAGCAAGTGGAGTAGAAGAGGGGGAAATACTTTCTCTCCTTTAGTCCCCTCTTCCCTGAAAGTGGCAGTAGCAGCATGAAATTGAAAGAGGAAGGTCTAAGGCTAAGCCACCCCATGGCTAGGATCAGTGTGGGATGGCTTATACCTTCCCTATTCCACTGGTGTGGGGAGAGGAATGTAGAAGAGAAAGGTGTGAGGTTGGCAGCAGAGTAGGATTGATGCTGGAGGGACTGCCCCAACCTTCCTACATGTTCCTCTATGGCTTGCCTGGGCCGGCAAATACCGACACTGCTCACTTTCTCCATCCTCACCAATCTCTCGCCTGCCCACTCGCCTGCCAGTTCTCTCCACCAGCCTGTCCGTCTGAGTCACCCACTTATTTGCTCACTCACTCTCTCTGCCTGCCTCCTTCTCCTGCTCGCCTGCTGTTTTGTCATTACACTGTAGTTTGCATAGTCACCAACAGGCAGCCACATAGACTGCTGCATGACAACATCCTTGCAATTTTATTATATAGTAAGAAATGATATTCACAATGCCATGTAACCCATGGGAGTTTTCTATAGTACATGCCTGAAAAGGGCTTCTTGCCAGATCTAGAAATTCAATTTTATTCATGCCATTTATTTGACTAAACCAAGGGTAACCAATGTGGAGCCCTTCGGGTGTTGTTGACCACAATGCTTATCAGGCCCAGCCAGCATGGGCAATGGTCGGGAATTATGAGAGTTGTAGTACAAACCTCTGGAACGTACCATATTGGAACCCCCAGACTAAATGAATAGCCATCATTTCCTCAAGATGCAAGTGTCAAAGTCCTCTAGCACAACTCAAGACATACAAATTGCAAGGTGTACCGTGGGCCTTCAAAACCATCGCAAAGGGGAAATCTGGAGGGCTGAGACTTTTTGAATCTCTGTGATCTCCTTGAATTTCCAAGCTGCAACAGAATCTGAGGCAGTTTTTAACTGTGTATATCACTGGTCCCATCACTGGTCCCATCACTGGTTTTTAACTGTGTATATCACTGGTCCCATCACCTCCTGGCAAATAGAAGGGGAAGAAATGGAGGTAGTGAGAGATTTTACTTTCTTGGGCTCAATGATCACTGCAGATGGTGACAGCAGCCACGAAATTAAAAGACGCCTGCTTCTTGGGAGAAGGGCAATGACAGGCCTAGACAGCATCTTGAGAAGTAGAGACATCACCTTGCCAACAAAGGTTCGTATAGTTAAAGCTATGGTTTTCCCAGTAGTGATGTATGGAAGTGAGAGTTGGACCATAAAGAAGGCTGATCGCCGAAGAATTGATGCTTTTGAATTATGGTGCTGGAGGAGACTCTTGAGAGTCCCATGGACTGCAAGAAGATCAAACCTCTCCATACTGAAGGAAATCAAACCTGAGTGCTCACTGGAAAGACAGATTGTGAAGCTGAGGCTCCAGTACTTTGGCCACCTCATGAGAAGAGAAGACTCCCTGGAGAAGACCCTGATGTTGGGAAAGATGGAGGGCACAAGGAGAAGGGGGCGACAGAGGACGAGATGGTTGGATAGTGTTTTCGAGGCTACCAGCATGAGTTTGACCAAACTGCGGGAGGCAGTAGAGGACAGAGGTGCCTGGCGTTCTCTGGTCCATGGGGTCACGAAGAGTCGGACACGACTAAACGACTAAACAACAACAACATATCACATTCGCTGCACAATTATATAGACCGAATGCAGATGATGGAAGGTGTTGCACTTAATAGGTGAGCGGTCTCATTCAGTATATGGCAAATCCCATTTTTGATTATAGAGTAGGAGACAGCCAACATTCCTTCTGAGGAAAAAGAAAGATGTTCATACATAAACGAAGAGGGGAAATGTGTTTTCTGTGCAATTGTGTCCCCCCCCCCTCTTTTGCAAACCATCCTACTTAAAGCTAGTAAAATTACACAGGGAAAAAGAAGTGGAGCTATTATGTGTTATTTTTCCATTCACTTAATGATGCATTTCAGTTCACTCGGAAATAAAGAGACACGCTTGAGTCAATAAACAAGGACTAACAGAACAGAGTCTATCCAAAAGGCACTATCTGAGCATCTCTAGCCTAAACATGATATCTCTGCTGCAGCAGGAAGAAGAAGAAGAAAAATACCTCTCTCTCTCTCTCTCTCTCTCTCTCTCTCTCTCTCTCTCTCTCTCTCTCTCTCTCTCTCTCCTTGGATACTGCTATTTATTTATTTGTGGGCATTATGGTCGCTCAAGTAGGCAAATAAAAGAAACCAACTGTGTGTCCTAAGCAACACAGCATTCATAAATCCTCTAAGATGTTTTATTTAGTGGGGAAGCGTCTTCTTTGCATGCAGAACATCCCAGATTCAATCACCAACATCTCTAGGCAGGGCTGGGAATTATCCTGTCTGAAACCCTGGTGAGTCACTGCCACTCAGTGTAGACAATATTTATCTAGATAAGAGTTTCCTAGACTTGGGTCTCCAGCTGTTGTTGGACTACAACTACCATGATCCCTAGCTAGCAGGACCAGTGGTCAAGGATGATGGGAATTGTAATCCAAAAGGCCCAAGTTTGGGAAACCCTGATCAAGATGGATTCATGGTCCAATATAAGACAGGTTCCTATGTTCCTAAAATGGAAGAAAAGTAAAGAAACCATCCTCACTGATTCTGATTCAGTTCTTCAAGTTTTATCACTTATGTACTGAGAACGGCAACAAGAGGAAGGTACCAGCAGATTCAAGGTAACCTTGAGGTTTGCAGAACAACAATAATCTTTAAAAAAACAAAACAACTGAGCCCCACACCCTGAAAAAAAGACCAACTCAGTGCCCACAGAAGGTAAACTGATAGTTTGTTTTATTTAAATTTTATTTGTCAAAGCATAACAAGAAGAAAAAAACACTGCCATCATCTGCTGACATTAGCAATCAAAGTATTCCATCGATCCTGACAAAAATGCAAATTTAATATAGGCATGCCATATGTGTACCTGACTGTTGAGGGATGAGAGAATGGAAAGGAATGGAATGGCTGGAAAAGGAGAATGGAGAAAAGGACACGTAAATATAGAAAAGTGACAGGCTGCCAGCAAGCTTCCGAGACCGATTCATGGCTAAGTTATTAGCATATAAAGATTTAAATGGCTGGGGAGCCAAGTATCTGTGGGAGATACTTCCCCATTACCAGTTAACCTATTTGTTACAATCAGCAGGAAACAGTGTAAGCTGGTCCATTGGGGACCCGAAGGGACCTCAGCTCCTAGAAGTTGGCTCCTATGGTTCCAGATCATCACATGCAACAGTGGAGTGTGTGTAAGCCCATTCCACCCTGTTCCACCCCTTTTCTAGCCACTTCCGGGTTGCTGTGACGCACATATGCACGGTCGCACATCAGTTGGACACACGTGAATTGGTTGTTGCCTGCACTGCAACTTTGACTAGTTCCAACCAGCATAGCCAACAGTAAGGAATGCTGGGAAGTGTGGTCCAGTGACATTGGGACGGCCATAAATTACCCACCCCTGTCTTAAATAAATCAAAAATCTCACCAGCAGTTTGGTGTCATCCACCAAAAGCTGCAGGCTATCACAGCCAACCAGTAGCTTACAACATCTCACCTGAGAGTCAGTCACTATCCATATGGCAGACATACACACACACACAAATCCATGTCTGTTAAAAAAAACACAAAAAACGGAATTCTGGGCAGCTCACAAATTAAAATATCATGCAAGCTATAAAATGCTGAAAATCCACAATAGCAAACGGCAAGCCAAGCACAAATTAACCAGTAAAGGAAAACAGCAACAATTCACAATGTAGTGATCTTAAAGCAAACAGCATCAACATAATAAGAGAAGAGGATACTTAGCCAAATGCGCTCCCAGAGAGCCCTCCTAAAGAGCCATGCTTTAAATAACTGCCTTTTGTAAACTGTTTTAAAAGCAAGTTGTTTCTTTATTTGCTTTTCCTGTATTTGCACTCTACCTTCCTTTGGTCATGAAACTCAAGGTGGCTCCCAGGAAGTCACTCATCCCCACCCATGCCAGACCTAGATCTGCTTAGTTGCAACGAAGTGGTAGCGGCGCAGCACATGCCCACACTGCCCAGGGAGGGCACCCTTCCGAGGGGGTGGGGCATGGAGGGTACAGGATAGCCCAGGCACGGGATAGCCGCTCGGTTGCACGGAGCAGCGTGCGAGCCCTGCAGCCAGGGGTGGAGTGAGCTGCCCTGGGGGGCAGAGCAAGTTGTTGATGGCGGACATTCGACACACTGCCCACCCACGACTCCCAAGCCTACCCCGAGCTGTCAAAATGAAGGGGGAAGGGGAGGAATGCCGCCAGCAAAGCTGCTCAGCCCCCCCGATAGTCACAACACTCCCTCTGTCCTATGAAGCTATACCTGCAAGGCTGGGGATACCCACCTGCCGCCTCACATCAGTCCAGTCCGGAGCTGACAAATATGTACATGCCAAAAGTTTGCCCAAACTGTGGCTTAGACAGGCCACAGAGGGACAGCCCGGGACAGCCGCCCAAAAAACATCCCACTCTGCCACTGATTACTTCCTCCTCAGCCTACTATTTTGCTAAGTCCAAAACAGCAGCATTGGTGGAAGCACAATGGTGGCAAAGGAGCCACCCCAGCTGCACTGTCTCTCCCCAACCCTGCTGTTCTGTCACCATGGCTTGGGAGTCGCAGCCAGGCAGCACGCCAAATGCCACCCCCCTCAGAGAAGACACCCGGGCTGGTCTGCCCCCACCACACACCCCTTCCTCCGCCCCTGCAAAGTGGCAGCCTCATATGCCTTCAGGCCACACTTTGGCATCTTGTGAATGGACATCCTTGGCTCCGTCTCTGGCATCTCCACTTAAAGGACCTTAAACAGACCTGGGAAGGATGACATCCTACCTGGGACCTCAGAGAGATGCTGCCAGTCATACTACCAATGGGCTTGACGGATGGACGGTCTCTGATACAGCGGAAGGCAGCTTTTTAATGTTCCAATGGGAGCCACCTTTTGCAGCAAGCAGCTGAAAAGTTTTCATTTTCTTTTATGTGTGTGTGTTCATACTTAGGATGAAATGGGGGGGGGGATATCAATGCAACTTTGGAGTGTGGCCCAGCGGGACAGTCCCTCCATCCAGATCCTGTATTGCGGGGGACATGAAGGTGTCTGCAGTCCCCATCTCCCCACCTGACCATTCCTGTGGGTATCCCTGGCCTCCAGCAATAAGAAGAAGGGGGGAAATTAGAGAAATGTAAATAAGGAAGGAAACTTGCCATTTGTCACTTGAAAGTCCTTATTTCATGGCTTGTTCCCCGTACTCCTGGAATTTTGTGTCATTATCTCCTGTTAAAAGGATTCAAATGACATTATTTGCATGGGAGCGCGCATACAAATTGTGTCGCCTGTGTCACAAAGTTGCATTACAATGAAGGGAGTGATGGCTGTGTCACATGTACGTGACATTCTTTGTGTCATTAAATTTAAAGTCAATGCTGGCAGTTATAAACCACTCACGTCTCCAGAAAATACATCACTTCTGATCTGAAATGAATATTTTAAAACGCCAACTCCAAATGCATCAAATGGCAATAACCTGCAATGTCATCTATTCTCTCTCTTTGCCCCCTCCCCATGCAACCTTCCTCCCCCCCTTTTTGAAAATCTGGGATTCTTAACAAAGGTGGACATCAGGGAGTTTTATGGAAATGCAGGAAAGCAAAAACAAGAGAAACCAAACTGACAAACATAAAACATAAATAATTCCAAAGCATTTTTTTTAAAACAACAATATCAAAAACAACAACAACGGATCTATCTGTGGAATTTTCTTGGGGAAGATTTTTTAAAACCCATTTTATTATTTTAATTTTCCTTTTCAGAGTCTACAGTCAGACTCGCAGGTCCTGTCGCTTTCATTTCAGGCAGATGAGATGCATAATTGCATCTTCAAGATCCCAGCACAGGCCACGGTGCACAAGGTTCCCATCTATTGTCTTGCCAGAGTCCAATAACCCTGTCAACGTAGCAGGCTTTGTGCAATCTCCTCCACACTCCTCCAAAGATTCAAAGGCAAAAGATGACAATGAAGACTCTACCCAAATTTACAAGGGCCTCTTCAGCATAGTAAACAGAATAGGGGGCTGGGAATGTAAGGGAGCTCTCTGCACTCAATTGCTAAAGCAGCTGGCATTAAACTGGATGTTTGGAAGGTATGTGAGAAAGAAGGGGTACTCTCCCCCCCCCACACACACCTGCTGAGAATGGAAATAAAGCTATACCTAATGGTGCCTGGACAAGGTTGCCATTATTATTATTTCAAGTTCAAAAAGTTTTGCTATTTTTTTATTGCAGACAATGTGCTTTAAGTAGAGTGCTACCAGCACTCTGTTTAACTTCAAGACATTTACCATGCTCTTGGAGACGAGCAAGTTGGGGGTAGGAAGGGAAATGGAAAGGACATGCAAGAATAAGGTAGAAGCAGAGCAAGGGAAAGAATAAAGAGTCAAGGGTGAACGTAAAGGAGATTAAGAGTGAGATTCAACTAATGAGTCCTCCCAGTGGAAGCACTGTGATGGAGATTTTGCTTGGACAGTGGGGATTTCCTTCCCTTCCTCGGTGCCCCCCAAATGGGCTCGTGGGTATCAGAAGAACCCCTGGAACAAGCACTGGGGAGAAGAATTGTTTATTCGGGCAAGCTGAAATGCTCATCTTGGCACAACTCTGATTTTCTCCCTAAGTGAACGTTTTCACAAGAAGGTGAGGAGTGATGAGAATCATAGAACTGTAGACTTGGAAGGTATATTGAGGGTCATCCAGTCCAACTTGCTGCAGTGCAGGAATCTCAACTAAAGCATCCATGACAGATGACCATCCAACTTCTGCTTAAAAGCTTCAGATGAAAGTGAGTCCACCACCATCTCAGGGGATCCACTGTCAAACAGCTCTTACTATCAGAAAGTTCTTCCTGATGTTTAGTCAGAATCTCCTTCCTTGTAACTTGACGCCAAATGAGAAAGAGAGGCAGATGGGGCTCATCAGCCTGGGAAGTTAGCCCATCTAGGAGAAGGAAAGCTCAGATCCTAAACCTCTGCTGCCTTGTGGGATATTTTTGGGAGAAGAAAGGGCTAAGGAGTAAACCTTGCACAAATCCAGAGTGGAGTCCCTAAGGCAGCTGGATAGCGTCTTGTGTGCCTCCTTCCAGCAACTCCTGTAGCCATGCTGTTGCCAAACATATTGGTCTGCTTTCCTATAGGCTACATCAACGAGACTGAGAGAGGGGTCCTGTTGTCTGGGCAGCCCAGGACCTCCCTACACACTGCCCAGGATTGCGACCCGGGGAAGTCACCTAGGTGCTGCTCACACAGAGGTCTGACTTCACCCCTGCAGGCAAACTCCATTGTTTCTCGAGACAGACAGATTCCAACAACAGCAATATAAGAAAGTCTTCTCTCCACGTTTAGCCTAATTCTAGACCTGTTTACTAGGGGGAAGAAAATTGGCATGAAGTTTCTAGTACATATTGAGGGTGGGGTGGGGTGAAATTCAATTCATTCACATTTAAAGGTGAAACTACCCAATTGGCCCTTTCTGAAACAATCCGTGAACCGAAATATAGTCATCCTTCACAATTTGAAATTCAGTTCGGCAGACAATAAATGTGTACACTAGGGTAAAGCCTGCATAAAAATTCAGATATTAGTGAAAATAACATTAGCAGAAATTGCTTGCAAAAATGTGTTTATTGAGCAAAATTGCATGCATATATGTATATTTGGAAAAGTTCATTTGAAATGCTAGTGAATTTTCATGAGGGCTTTTAGAACAAACAAACAAACAAACAAACAAACAAACAAACAAACAAACTGATGTATAAAACTGAAGGTAAGACTGGAAGAATGAGAAACTGAGAGAATCAAAACTCACAGGTTCTCCCATTCCTTGTTCCTGGAAAACGTGTTTTGGGTTGCAGCCAGTAACTGCTCTGTACTGTTAAAACTAGGAATTGAGGGATGGGCAGACATCTAGTAATGTTCATGTTTGTGTGTGTCCATCTGTCGGTGTTTTATATTTAAGGAACTGAGATCACTCTAGAAAAATACTAGCGAAACTGCACGTTAGAAAATCTAATATCAGCATACCACTGTTTTCATGTGGGTGGAAAATCGGACAAGCAGTCAGTGACACATCCATGAGAATTAAGCGTAACAAAATGAAGACAGATGGTTCCCCTGGCAGTGCTCACTTATATCTACGGTCCAGGGATCAGCCAGACCAAAGAAAATGGGAAGAAACAGGGCACCAGAGGCCCACAGAGGTCGCCGAGGTGGATTCCAAGTGACAACTCAGGAAAAAGAAGTAGTGTTGTCCCGCTGAGCTCTGATATAGACACAGTCTCTAGGGCTGGCACTGATTACATAAGACTCACGACTAAAGATGGGCAGAGAAGTCTTTTTTCCAGACCCAGCCAATTTTTCATGGATTCATGCATCAATACATTCCATTCCATTCCCTCATTAATCTGTGGATTTATTTAAAAACCTGCACAGAAAAAAAAAACGTTTACATATTACCAGGGACTACAGAGCTGAAGGAAGGCACACATGGGTCTTTGCCATGGGCCAGGGGCAGATTTTGGGGTGTGTGACTGGTTCGGTTGCACTGGGTGCAGAGCCTCAGGGACACTGCAGAAGGCACTGCAACTAGGATGTGGAATGAAAGGTGAGAAGCGGGGGGTGCTGAATTTTGGTGTCATACAGAATTCTGTTAAAATTTGAGGTCTGCCACTGCCAGGTCCCAAGAGGCCACTGGTAGGTTACATTCCTTGCCTCCCAGGAAGAGGTCATGGCAAGAAGGAAACCAAGCTGGCCTCATTCATTGGCCACTGAAGGAGTAGCTGGGAATTCTTGTTTCCTTCTTCCCTCTCTATTTTTTTATCCTTTTGTGCCATATTCATTAGTTTGTGAGCCTGCTATGAACTGCCCTATATTTCAGGATCCTTATGGTGCACTGCAAATTATAGAAGAAGTGAGAAAAGGACTTTCTATGTGTTGACCCCCCACTTCTGGAACAGAGGTGGATTTAGGGCAGCACAACCAGTTCCACCCCACCGGGTGCTGAGCCTAGGAGGCCCCACAAGACGTTGATGGAGAGAATTGAGCAGAACGGAAGGCAATAGGCAGGGGGCACCAATTTTTGGCCTCACCCAGGGTTCTGCTGAAATTTAAAAGACCAAATTCTTCCCCTGCTCTGGAATGCCACCCCTGCTACACAAGAGAGAATTAATAATCATGTTTTTTGGTACTTTTCTATCCTGCTCGTATTTTTATCTGTTTGTTCAACATAATATATTTACAAATAGAATCTCTGAGTTGTTCTTTCTCCAATCTGGAGCAGAGGGTTGCTAAATAACGCAACCAAGAAACCCCATTAAAATAATAGGGCAAAACTAGGGGGGGCACCCAAGAAGCAGTGTGTTGGGTGCTGACTTTACTCAGGCCATTGGATAAGGTGATCCAATGGTGGTCATTTGAAGGCTGTGTGTTTCACCCGTTATAATATAAGCAGGTACAGTGGTACCTCAGTTTTTTAACGTCTCCGTTGATGAACATCTTGGTTTTCTAACGCCATCAACCCAGAAGTGAATGCTTTGGTTTTCGAACACACCTCGGAGGTCAAGCATGAAATGTGGCTTCCATATTGAGTTTTCCATTTTGAGGCTTCTGTACTGAGTTTTTGGGTTTTGAACGTTTTGGAACTCAAACAGTCTTCTGGAATGGATTACATTCGAAAATCGAGGTATCACTGTATTTGGATTGGTTGAACTAAACAGAGGGGGAAAGGTTTGTTTTATGAATACGATTGCTTCATGGCAATTGGTTGGACATGATGGGTGTTAGAATAAAAGAATCATAGAACCATCATTTAGGGACATCTAGTCCAAACCCCTGCAATGCAAGAAACTCAAATAAACCATCTTTGACAGGTGGCCATCCAACCTCTGCATTAAAACCTTCACAGTCTCCTGAGGGAGACAGTTGCACTGGTGCTGGCATACCTCCCTTGGATCTGTGTGATGATGGGCTGGTTTAGAGACTAAAAGAAGCAATTAATATCTCTCCCCCCCCCCCAGTTAACTAAATAAATCTCATAAAAGCAAGTTACAGAAATTTAAGGTGAGTTCCTCAGGACAGAGCCTTTGGAGCTCAAAATCTGGTTGCTTTTCACAAGGTGAAAGTAAAGTTTAGCCAGGCTCCAGCGTTAATCTATCAAGGTGACAAATGCCTCCTCCGTGATCCATCATTCATGCAGAATCTATGGCAATACAGAATAAGGGGTTGACGCTCTCAGTAACCAGTGTTTACATATTATGGACAGAGCCCTCCCTAAATAGGAGCAGTCCATAAAAATTATAAATGGGTGGCAACAGCCCTGCACCAACTTTCCATGCCTCCCTGGAGAGGCCCGTGTCACACTTGGGAGAGCCAAGTGCTTTCCAAGCCACTTATCATCTTTGTGGCTCTCTGAATTAGCCTTAATGTCGACATCCATGAAATGATGTGGCCCGAATGGGAGGGAAGGTGATACGAAGGGAAGACTTTTGTGAACTTGATGGGAGGGCCAGGCCTGGCCTGCTCTGAAATATTTCATCATTGCGTCTGTCCACATTTCTTTCTATCTTTCCCGGGAAGCTCTCTCGCGAAGCAGTTCATGGTTGAATCACTGCTCTCCTTTTAAAAAATAATAAAAAATCTACTTTCTTTCTAAAGAATCTACAATTTCCATCTTCATGGTTATGGTCCAAAGCAGTGACACATATCAGCAGTGCCCTGGGAGGTGAAGATTAGAAATGATATTTTGCTTCGAAAAGCTCATTGGTAGCTTATTTCCATGGATTAAAAAATCCAAGTCCATTTAAAGAGGCCTGAAGGAACATTCCATCCACGTCAAGCCAAGAGGCAACATACACATTATGTCTGTTGGTCATATATTACCTAATTTAAATTATTTTCACCCTGCTGTTCAGTTGGGGGGGGGGACTCCCAGAGTGGCTTCCATAAGATCAATTTTTTAATTCCCCGCCTGCGAGCTTTCAATGTAGAAGGCACAACACAAAAGCAGACCCTCCAAGTGTCCCTATTTTCCAGGTACAGTCCCAGTTTTACAGAAGCCATCTCAGTTTCTGATTTGAACCTGAAATGTCCCGCTTTTCCTTAGGGCGCCCCTGTTTTAATCGGACAAACGTTGGAGGGTATGGAGTTAGGCGACTCCTGAGCCAAGGAAATAAGTAACTACAACCCTTAAAAGACATCTGAACATATCCCTAAATAGGGAAGTTATTTAATGTTTAATGGGTGGCTTCTTCTTCTTCTTCTTCTTCTTCTTCTTCTTCTTCTTATTATTATTATTATGGAATAGGACATCCCTATTTTCATCGGACAAATGTTGCAGGGTATTCAGAAGGGGAAAGGGATGGAAGGGAAGAGGAAAACAAGAAACCTCAGCTACCATTCTTAATGTTACATAGCAATTTTTAGAATGATCACCTGTTGGAATGGAAATATTTCAGAGAGGAAGAGTGTTGAATGGAGCTGGTCTCCCACGAAATGTTTCTACTACAAATTCTAAATTCCTATTTCCAAATTCAGTGTTGTTTCTCCTTCCTAATTCCAGTTAAACTCAGTGGGCTAGATTCAACTAAATCAATGTTTTCCAAACTTGGGTCTCTAGCTGCTTTTGGACTACAACTCCCTATCTAGCAAGTGGTCAGGGATGATGGGAACTAAATAGATCTGCTAATGGGAGTCAGCGGAATGAATCCCACTAAGCACATGGGACTTCTCCCCACTTGTCTCTCCCCTTGTATCCTTGTTCCCCCAAACCATCTATGGGGGGATCAGGAGAACCCCCAGAACAGTAGGGGGAAGGGGAGAGTGTTCCATCAAGCAAGCAGAAATACTAGTGCTGATGGAATGACCTTTTTAGCATTGCTATGAATTCCACCCTAGTTGTCTTTCCACTGACCAGCTTCTGTGGAATCTGGCTGTAAATACTGTGAAATAATAGTACAAATTAGTAAGTATTGTATCTTGGTCTAAAAGCCTGGGCTATTTCACTGCAAACAATGCACAGTCTTGGGGAAAAACTCAAAAATGATCAGACAGAAACGTTTGGGGAAAGACAGTTCCTTTGTCTGTCCTTCTCAATATAATTTCATATCTAATTTCGAGACAGCAGTACAAATCACCCCTTCAAGCTTTGAAACGGCTCTTTTAATCAGAGGACACTGTTCCCCCACAACAAATATGAAAAGCATTTAAAGTGGTTTTCTAGCAGGAGTGCATTACTTTTGACCTCTGCTGAAAGACCACAATAAAAAGAATTCAATGAGGTTTGCTCTCTTAAAATCCTTAGTTCTTAAGCTTTGGTGAGCACGTGAAATATGATCACAGATGGACAATGTCTTTGTAACAGGGTTGAAAAGTCCATAGATCTCCTGAAGATGCCAATTACCAGAGCTCAGATTTTGCAAAACAAACAGATGCATACACGGTTCTCAAACTATACAATACAGATCTTTTTGTTTTTTTTAAGCCAGAATTATCACAATATTTTTGAGTTCTCCTCAAAATGCCTGCGGCATCAGGCAGTCAGATTTGGGGGTCAACATTTTGAATGGGCTTCCCAAGCTTTCCCTAGGAAATTTCTGAGAAGAAGAAGAAGAAGAAGAAGAAGAAGAAGAAGAAGAAGAAGAAGAAGAAGAAGAAGAAGAAGAAGAAAGGTGGTCTTTTCCTATGTGTTCTCTCAAAACTCAGAAAAATGGACCTGGAGAATCCCACTGTCCCCACTCAATCCTCCAACACACACACCCAATTTTTTAAATTGGTTGGAGAGAAGGAGACAAGAAACTGGTTATAGAGAATTCTGAGAAAATCTGCAGTCCATTACTTCCTTGCATTTGCTGTGCATGTAGGCTTCGGGGCCTGCCCAACACAGATGCCATTTTGTTCCCAAGAGTTATAGCAACAACTTGGATGCAATGACACACCGCTCCAAAACCACAGATTTACCTTGTTTGTTAAGGCCAGTCCAAGATTTGATTCAATCCCATTTTCACCCAGGTGCATTCAGTTACAAAAGTGACCAAGAACAAACATGAATTTAGTCAAAGACAATACAGTGGTACCGTTGGTTGCGAACGGGATCCGTTCCAGAGGCCTGTTTGCAACATGAAAAGCCCGCAACCTGAAGCGCCATATCTGTGCAGGTGCAAGGCACGATTTGGTACTTGTGCTCATGCGCGAGCCGTGAAACCCGGAAGTAACCCTTTCCAGTACTTCCGGGTCGCAACCTGAAAACATAACATGAAACAAACGTAAAATGATGTATGACTGTATGTAAAGGTAAAGGTAAAGGGACCCCTGACCATTAGGTCCAGTCGTGACCGACTCTGGGGTTGCGGCGATCATCTCGCTTTATTGGCCGAGGGAGCTGGCATACAGCTTCCGGGTCATGTGGTCAGCATGACGAAGCCACTTCTGGCGAACCAGAGCAGCACACGGAAACGCTGTTTACCTTCCCGCCGGAGCAGTACATCTACTTGCACTTTGATGTGTTTTCGAACTGCTAGGTTGGCAGGAGCAGGGACCGAGCAATGGGAGCTCACCCCGTCACGGGAATTCGAACCGCCGACCTTCTGATCGGCAAGTCCTAGGCTCTGTGGTTTAACCCACAGCGCCACCCGCATCCCTATGACTGTATGAGGCTTTCATTAATTTGGTCAGATGGGTATGACTGCATCGTACCAGGGCTGAAAAGCAAGGTGGCATGGCTTTGCTGAGCAGAGGTGTGTGGGCGTCTCGAGTGCTCGCTTTTGGCTGCCTTCTGCATAAATGGTAGAAGGAGCTGTTCTTTGATGCTGGGCTCAGCCGTTCTGGTTTGTAAACGTAAGAGAATGAAAAGGATGCTGCTGTCAGCCCACTTCAATTGAGCGAGGCTGTGGCATCTGAAGCACGGTTCTCCCTCAACTGTAGCCGTCACTCAGAAAGAATGAGGAAGTGGGGTGACAGAAGGAAGGGGCCTTTGATGCTTAGAGAGGGGAGGCAGCATTTAGCTGAGAAATTACCAACTCCAAATTGCTGATCGTATACTGCCGTCCACTTATTCAGGCAAGAATAAGCAAGGGTTCAGTTACAGCACAGATGGCTCCAGGTCCAGCAGATGTGCTGAAAACTCAATAGGACAATTCTCCTCACAAGGTGTGGGAATGCTAAAAAGGGTGGTTTGAGGTTGGGAGAGTAGCCCTGAAGCCATTCTTTATTTCCATACATCTCTGAGACAGTATCAGACATCAGCAACGCCTTTGCAAAACTTCTATCAGATACCTGGGAGGAACATTTAAGATTAGCAAATGAATTGTTAAAACGCACAGATGCAGTGAAGTTGGGCCCGCAAGAAAATGGTAGCTGTGAGGACTGCTCCCATCCAGGGGCTCAGTCAGCCATAGACCTTCCTAGGATATTCCATTCCATTCTACTTCATATTTCCATCCCCTCTTGCCATAGGCAGTCTGTGGTGACTGAGCATGCTCAGTCATTTCTTAGCTGTTGGAGATTGTTCCCCTGCATTTTTCTTTAAAAAACCTATTTCACCTGAGTAATAATCCCCAAATAAACTTTCCATTTTACTTTAGCAGCAGCCAGCCCCACTCAAGTCTGCCAACAATCTCTGGGACACATTGAAGAGGCCTCTTTAACCATCCCAAGGGGGTCAAGTCAAGAAGAAAGACACAAGCCCAGGTGAATTCTCCTCACCTTCTGCTTTCATTATGAAAGTTTTCCACATCCCCTAAATATCCTCTTAATTGTTCTCAAACATCTGCCCTTTCTAAATCACCTTCTTCTGATGGAGTTGCAAAAGGCATTACTATTTTAGGTTCTTTCTGTGCTGAAGCTGAAGCAGTAAGCTGGGGGACTTTCAGAAGAGATTGCACTAAAATGTCAACAGATGGCTTGCTAATCATATTGGAAAAAAACTACTCCTTGCTGTTCTAAAATGGCTTTTTTTTTCAGTGACTAGATCAGAAAGGAATGTTTATGATATAAAACATATTACTCACAACGTCTTTTAATTATCATACTTAATCATCAAGGTCAGGATGATAATTGTTTCTAAAAATTAACACCTAATTTTTCCAAGAAACTTACCCAAACGCATGGTCAGATTCACGAAATTTCCTCGCGTTAGTATGAAAAAATGTGGTTGCTCCTCCGCTGAACCAAATGTATATGCAAATGCCATGAAAGATTTTCAGATGCAATACCTATTAAAGGCACAGCCTAATTAATCCGATTCCTACCTTCTGAATGCAGTCCTTCTAACCATATGCCCCAAGTGGGGTGCCATGTGGGAGCATAGCAACAGTACACATTGAAGATGCACTTTTCATAACACAGTGTTACTCAGTGCCACACAAACGCATCCATGGCACATAGAGTTATTGTGACCTGTGGGAAACAACTTTTTTTTTGGGGGGGGGGGATCAACCCTGCTATGATAGCTATGAGAGCCAGTGTGGTGTAGTGGTTAAGAGCGGTAGTCTCGTAATCTGGGGAACCGGGTTCGCGTCTCCGCTCCTCCACATGCAGCTGCTGGGTGACCTTGGGCCAGTCACACTTCTTTGAAGTCTCTCAGCCCCACTCACCTCACAGAGTGTTTGTTGTGGGGGAGGAAGGGAAAGGAGAATGTTAGCCGCTTTGAGACTCCTGAAAGGGAGTGAAAGGCGGGATATCAAATCCAAACTCTTCTTCTTCTTCTACTTGATGGTGAATAAGTAAGCCTGATGGGTTACTAGTCCACATTATGCGCTTACATGAAAAGAAAAGCTATACTTCCTAGATGGCTCAATGGGGATATTGTCCCCCTTTAATTTTGTATTATTCTGAATTTTTTATAGAGAGATGGTGTGTTGAGTATAAGTTGGAGATCTCTGTTAGACTATGACCCACCAGATGAATAGGTTGCGGATAGCAGGACTGTCTGGAACAAGTCCGGAAGCCTACAGAGAGTTCATGTCAAACATTCCCAAGGGATACAATTAAAGTGAATGGAAATGGAGTAAAAAAAAGATGGGTGTCTCTTTGTGAACAAGGTTACAATCTCTGGTGGATGGTCACTGTTCCTTAAAAGAAATTTGGTGATCTATGAATGATTCAGACAGTCAGGGGCATCTTACCCATAGACGTTAGTGGCGCGGGGCACCAGGGCGCCAGATTTTGGAGGGTGCCACAGGCTTAGTGTCCGGAAAGGAGAGTCGGGGCGTGCTCCCTTCCCTGCTCTGGGGGAGCCTGCTCCTTGCCTCTCAGCTGCCCATCAGAGCATGCTGCGTCCGGCTCAGGGAAGCCCCTTTGCATCCCCTCCCACCAGGGCTGCCTGGGCACCTAGCAGGCGCAACCCGGGGGGGCATGTCTCTCCTGCCCCTCTCTGGCTGTGTCGCTGCCTGCGCACCTCCCTGTGGAGTCTGCAAGTGAAGCAAGGAAGCGCCCTGTGCAATCCCAGTGCCGCGTGAGGATGGGACAGCTGGCAGGCCACCTGATCTGCTTGCGTGGACTTCCCTGGATGGGGGCAGGTAAGGGGCACCAGGTGCTTAGAGGGAGTCTTTGTGGGAGGGCGCAGGAGGCTGTCTGGGTTGTGATACGGATGCCACTTACTTATTTGCAGTGGACCATGAGATGTAAACAAGCCAGACTGAAGTCCCCCCCCCCTTAAAAAAGGTTGACAACACTGGGAAACCGGGGGGGGGGGGAGAGATATTTGCACCATGGCATTGGATATGCTTAAGATGGCCCTGTAGACAGTTAGTATGATACCATCCTGGAATTATTTGTGTAGCAAGAAGTTGATTTATCATTTTCAACAAAGAGTGGAACTATCTTTTTGGTGAGATCCAGGTAGGACAGGATTGTTAGCAGTAGGCATGGATGGATCTGCTGTGTCTCATTCTGGAAGTAGTCCGCTAAATTGTTTATTTATGCATCATCATTTATAATCATTTGACAACAATGGGTATGTTCCTGCACCAGAGGACCAGTTTTCATCATGAACACAGCAAGAAAGGAAAGGGTTAACCCTTCTCTCCACCTGCTGTGAATCAGATAATTAGCAGAGCCTCCAGCACATGCTATTTGCAGGTTTGTTTGTTAAAGCATGCATGCTAAATATAAAGGGTGGCATTCAACTAAGTTTTACTCAGAGCAAACCCATTGAAATGGATGAAGATGATCAAGTTTGGTCCATGTATTCCAAATGCAGATTGCTATAATGGCATTATGATATTGGCACTCTTGTTTTAAATTCTTTTCCTAGCTAGGAATTCCCTAGCATGGAATTTGCCTTTTTTGCTGTCACCACAGACCGGGTTGACATCTTTATCAAGCTACCTACTGCGACCCCAAAGTCTTGTTCCTGGCCATTATGTGTTTCCCCACAACATACACATTTTCGCAAAGCAGTTACTTCGAATTAAATTCATTTCTGTACATTATCTTCACTAGTGTGTGCATTCTTTTGGCGAACTTTACCTTAGCGCATACATTCGTATACACACTGGCTAGAGAACTGTGTTGCAAAATTCGGAGAAGAGCGAATTCAAAAAGATGGTGGTTTGCATTTTCTCTCCCCCCCCCCCCATCTGTTATCCTACCGACAGAATATTATTGAGCATGAGGTGGGGGCTTCTTTAGTTGCTTGCAATAATGACAAAACAAAAGTGAAAACACAAAGCAGAAGAATTCACCCCCCCCACACACACAAACACACTGTCCTTCAGGTTAGCCTCTGTCTCCTAAAAGTTATTTAGAATTATCTCTTCCCCACAGAGAAATCACCAGAACACAGCTCCAAATTTTCTGCCCCTGAGAATGAGGGGCTGAACCTCAGACACTGAACTTGCAACCTACCTTTACTGTGCGATATTGTTTTATATTATGTTGTAAGCTGAGATTGAAGTGGGGTTTATAAATCTTATAAAGGAATAAGCAAATAAATAAATTTGATTTGACTACCTGGTAAAGACAGGGGGGCGAGGGCAGTGCAGAGGCAATCTGTATTATGTTGCTTCCTTATTGCCACATGAACTTCTAAGGGTAGGAACTGTCTGGTGTGGGAGGTAGAGACAGAGGCCACATTCACACCACACATGTATTATTATTATTATTATTATTATTATTATTATTATTATTATTACCCCACCCATCTGGCTGGGTTTCCCCAGCCACTCTGGGCGGCTTCCAGCAAAATATTAAAATACAATAATTCATCAAATATTAATAGCTTCCCTAAACAGGACTGCCTTCAGATGCCTTCTAAAAGTCAGGTAGTTGTTTATTTCTTTGACATCTGGTGGGAGCGCGTTCAACAGGGCGGGAGCCACTACCGAGAAGGCCCTCTGCCTGGTTCCCTGTAATTTGCTTCTCGCAGTGAGGGAACCGCCAGAAGGTGACTATGGGGTTGCATCGCTTATCTCACTTTCAGGCTGAGTGAGCCAGCATTTGTCCACAGACAGCTTTCCAGGTCATGTGGCCATCATGACTAAACCGCTTCTGGAGCAACGGAACACTATGATGGAAACCAGAGCACACAGAAATGCCGTTTACCTTCCCGCTGCAGCGGTACCTATTTATCTACTTGCACTGGCGTGCTTTTGAAGTGCTAGGCTGGCAGGAGCTGGGACAGAGCAATGGGAGCTCACCCCGTCACAGGGATTCAAACCGCCAACCTTCTGATCAGCAAGCCCAAGAGGCTCAGTGTTTTAGACCACAGCGCCACCCACATCTGAATAGCCAGCCTGCTTGCCCCAGTGAAAATATTTATACCACATGAGACTCCCAGATTAGGCTGTTATGTAGGCTTTTTTAAAAGCATAAGTGGGGATCCAATAAGTTGGGGAATCCAATCCTAGAATCAGGAATGCTGTTTTAAGAGAAGTTTCTGCATTAGTGGGGTGTGGGTTTGAGAGAGAGGGAGCACCTTTAGATGATCAGTGTGGGATTCAACTTACGAGTCCTGCTGCTGGAAGCCCACAGAAGGACTTCAGCCAGCACAATGGGGCTCCCCCTCCTCCACTCACTGCCCCCCAAATTGGTTTGTGGGTCAGAAGAACCCCCAGAATAGTGCCCAGGGGAGGAGGGGGGTGATTCTGTCCAGCAAGCTGAAAAGCTGGTGCTAATGGAACAATTGCCATAGCGCTACATTGAATTCCCCCCTCTGTGTTTTGTCGGAGGACTTCTCATGCATACCTGGAAATGTAGGTTTCCACCATAAAAGTGTCACCCTAACACAACAAATGTGCCTTATACAAGAAACTGACTTTTCTAGTTAGACAAGTGATGTGAAAATGAGAATAATGAAAGAAAGAAAGAAAGAAAGAAAGAAAGAAAGAAAGAAAGAAAGAAAGAAAGAATAACAGGGTGTGCAAACGCCCCATAAGCAAATCAGGATGAATGTTCATTGTCGTCTAACCTCCCCACATACAACTCGGAACAAATGCTCAACAAAGGCTTGATAGCATCTAACCTCTCTGTAAGCAATCAGGACGAATGCTCAATGAATAAGTCAACTGGAAGAACCAAGGAAGAAAGAGAACAAAAAACCTACAACTTACAAGGGTGAGAAGATGAAGCTCTCCTTTTCTCCTCTTCCCTGCCTGCCAAATGTGATGGACCTTTATCCAGTAATAATAATGATGATAAATATTTAATAATCATAATTAATTACAATAATTCATCCTAAAGCTGCGGAGAGGCCTATATGTGTCATCTGGCACATAGGCAGGGAGAGGTAGCGCGTACCTTTGTTCTACTTGACACCAAAAGATTCAGCTATATCGCCTGTTCTTCCTCTTTTTTTAAAAAAAAATGTTTAAAAATTGATGCAGGAAATTATAACTGGACTTTTAAAAACATTCCACTCTGACAGGAGGAGAGAGATCAGTGTCTTTGTTTTGCACAACTTATTGAAGTTTGATGTCCTTTGAGGAATATTTTTCATAACCCACTGTTTGCTGTCCTGTATATTCAATTATTTAGAACAAGCAATCTGTCATTTTATTGTTTCCCTCCAATTATATAACTTTGGTGACAGTGGTGACAGAGAGAGAGGATTCTTTGCATGGGGAAGAAAACCTTGCCATACGATCTCCGAGACTTAGGTATGTATTTATGTTCATACATATTTGTGTTCTTGTTTTAAGGGTTTCGGTGGCTGCACCAGAAGGATTTTGATGCCATTTGGGGGCAGAAGAATTTAGAGGTATCTTTTTTTTTTCCTGAGCAAGAGTTTCAAAAGGAATAAAGATTCTTGAAATGTAAGCAGAATTAAGATTGGAGAGCCTCTATGCAGGCACCTAACGGCAGCTAGCTTTGAGTGCCTAGTCTGCTGAATGCAGATTGCAGAAGCTTGGGATCTTTCATTACATTCTGAGATAGAAAAGAACTTCTCGGGGAAATGACATTTGATTTGAATCTGAATTTAGCCAGCCGTTATGAGCTGGGTAAATCGGCACTCGGAATCAACTAATGATTACCTTTGCTAACATTGCTAGCTTGAACGAGATATATCTGGCTCAGTAGTAACTCATCCTCTTCTCCGCCCCATTGCAGCCCCTTTCACTAGCGCACAGGGCCTCTGTGCAATGAAGGAAGGACTGTAAAGGTAAAGAAAAAGGACCCCGGACGGTTAAGTCCAGTCAAAGGTGACTATGGGGTTGCAGCACTCATCTCGCTTTTCAGGCCAAGGGAACTGACTTTCTTCTACAGATAGCTTTCTGGGTTGTGCAGCCTGCATGACTAAACCACTTCTTGCACAACAGGACACCGTGACAGAAACCAGAGCACACAGAAACGCCATTTACCTTCCCACCACAGTGGTACCTATTTATCTACTTGCACTGGTGTGCTTTCGATCTGCTAGGTTGGCAGGAGCTGGGACAGAGCAACAGAAACTCACTCTGTTGCGGGGATTTGAACCGCTGACCTTCCCATCGGCAAGCCCAAGAGGCTCAGTGGTTTAGACCACAGCTCCACCTGCGTCCCCAGGAAGGACTGTAGGTCAGTGGGGAAGCACCTGCTTTGCTTGCAGAAGGTGTCAGGTTCAACCCCTGCCATATTCATGGAGGACTGGGACACATGCCCAGTCTGAAACCCTACTGCTGGTCAAGGTAGACAATACCAATCAGATGGACCAATGGTTTCATTCAGCAGAAGGCAGTTTCTTATGTTCCCGTGTTCCAGCCATGGAATGTTTTTAGGGTAAGGAACAGCCTCACAGGGATGAGCTCTGACTGCACTCTGCGTGTTCTGAGCCAATACTCAAGCAAAGAGTCCCTGATCAAAGGGAGAGCTGCCTCCATGTTGGAACGTTGCAGATTTTGTTGTGATATACGTATTTAGAGTTGGGCGGGGTCAGAGCTTGGCACTGCAGCCAGAGCACCCTGTGCAGCACATGTCCTTTGAACAAAAGGAGCCACACCCACACTTCTGAAAGGGCTTAGATCAGCTCTCTTAAGTGGAACAATGGCCATGCTGGTTTTCTGGAAATATTTGTGGTTGACCATTTTGGCAGACTAGTTAAGGTGGATTTTAGCCAATTTAGGGTCATCCATGCAGCCTTGTGGTTAATTTTGACAGCGCATTCATGAATTATGCTAAGAATGCAGTTTCGTCCTTAAAATGTTGTGGATTTAAGAAAAAAAATTAAAATAGGATTATTGTCAGTTCAGCAAACACTGTGGAAAACATCCATTTTAATTTGGCAGAGAGATTTAAAATTTGGCTTCTCTTAAGGAGGCAGCACTGTCTATTAGGTGAAACTGTCAATTTCAATTTCTCTCCATTGTTCTCCAGTTCTCCACATTTTCAGATCAGTTTATAATTATTATTTTTTAATGCAAGCTCTCATTCAAATTCGTCAGCAGTTCAGTGCGAATTCCTTGTAAGATAAAGTATAATTCTTTGTTTGCCATTTCACCCAATATACATATATTTTGGAAAGAAAATTTCCCTTCTGTAGTGCACGTTTTTATGCTATGTTCTGTGCACACTTTACCATTGCATATGTATTTTTGTACACATTGCTTGGCTGCAGAACTGCAGTGCAAAATTCGGAAAAGTGCAAATTTTGAAGGCTGGCCACAATCCCCCACCTCCCACCACTGAACATTGTTTGGGAAAGTGAGAGCTAGGTAGATCCACCTACAAATGTGAACTGAATCCAGTTTCTGTCCCGCAACTCCTGTTTATACATGTGCTGAAAGACAGAGCATTTTATTATGGGAAGGGAAGCAGAAAACCAAGATCTGGGTAACCCGAGATATTTGGATATTTCTCTGAGAACTGAAAATCAAAACCTAATGCCTGCCTCCATCTTCCTCCCACTGCCTTAAAGGGAGCTCCTAGTGGAAATTCTCCATGCAGTCCTGATTTGCATGCTGGGTGTAAATTTTTCTAGGACGTTTTCCAGAAATCTGCATTTAGATAGAAAGTACTTTAAAAAGTCGAAAACCTGAGATTTTATGTGTGTCCTATTTTTCCTCCTGCCCCCTCCCTCCCCTATGGATAGCTAAAAAGAAAGCGATTTTTACTTATTTTTTACACTATCTCAGATCAGTAAGACTCCAGCACACCTTCCAACATATTATGAAGATTGAAAAATACATTAATCCTTCTCCCACCCCCTGCAAACCAAACATCTGAGTCAACTGAGCCCCTGTGATCTATCAACCAGATAGATGGCAAGTTACCTGCAGCTCTCTTTCACTTGAGCTTTAAACAATGTGAAGCAAGTCTTACCTCTCATCTGGAGGCAAACAGCTTTTAGGGGCAAACTTGATACACTGGTCTCTCCTTCTGTTTACTGTCCTTTGCTGCTTTCACCTTCCAAGCTCCTAATGCCCTCTGTCTCTCCCTACAGCCCCTTTTCACTGGTTAACTAGCTGCCATGAGTTTAAAGCCTGGAGGACAAAGGAGAATGGGAGTCTGAGCCCTGAGATCAGAGCCTTCAAAGGTGGAGAGGTGAGGAATCCTAGCTTTAATTGAGCTACCCCTCTTGTCATCTTAAGAGAGATATCATCTCATCTCATCTGCTTTTCTTTTTCCTTTTCAGTCAATGGGAAAGTTTTCTGCCCTAACAAAAAAATGATCCACTTTGATTCATTATAAGCTTTCCAAATAATAATAATAATAATAATAATAATAATAATAATAATAATAATAATTTATTTAAACCACACCCATCTGGCTGGATTTCCCCAGGCACTCTGGGTGGCTCCCAACAGAATGTTATTATTATTATTATTATTATTATTAATAATAATAATAATAATAATAAAGCAATAAAATATCAAACATTAAAAACTTCCTTAAACAGGGCTGCCTTCAGATGTCTTCTAAAAGTCAGATACTTCTTTCCTTGACATCTGGTGGGAGGGCATTCCACATGGCGGGCGCCACTACCGAGAATGCCCTCTGCCTGGTTCTCTTTAGTTTCACCTCTCGCAGTGAGGGAACCGCCAGAAGGCCCTCAGAGCTAGACCTCAGTGTCCAGGCTGAACGATGGGGGTGGAGACATTCCTTCAGGTAGATTTCCAGGTTCTTCTCAGGTACTTATTGTGGTGCAACCTGCTGAATACATTGTGGGACGAACTCTCAACCTAGTGTGTGCTTACTAATTTGTTTGACTTTGAGCTATTACCCCTCAAATCAGAAAGTCACCATGGTTCTGTGGCTGCTTTTGCTGAATGCTAGGTTGGCTCAGAGTAAGACCTCATGCATCCACGATCTGACTGTGTATGAGGAGGCAAATCTGTACCACTGAGACCTGGATGGGTGAGCAGGGTGAAGTTGGTCTCACCCAGCTCTGCCCACCTGGGTACTCGTGGCAGCATCTTGAGGATCTGGGAGGGCCTTCTTCTTTTGCAATCCTGTGAGGAATATACCTTCCTGGTTTTAATTTTTGTTTTAAAAAGACCAGTGCATTCCCTAAACATGACAGCAAATAAAAAAAAAGTAGTTTCTTCTGATAGAAACTTTACACTACAAAAAAAGTGGACATTGCTAAGCTTGTGTCCATTCCATTCCATTTTGTCTGAAACATTTTGCTTAGAAAGAATAAACATTGATCGCTAACCACCAAGATACCATCACAGGCAAAAATATGTTTGCAAATAAGAGTATTTCTGTGCATCTGAGTTGGGCTCCTAGTGTTTTGGTTAGAAGATACCATCATGAGCAAAAATAATCCTAAAGGTGGTGGTGGGAGATCCTAAGGATGTTTAATCACCTGATCCAAGATCTTATGTGAAAAGTTTAATATACACACAAAACACACACATACACAGCCTGCTGATTCTGAACATAGAAGTTTCAAGGACATTCAAACTTCTCAAGGGCATTTATCAATGTGAATTGTTGCATTTGCTTTTTTTTTTTTTTTGTCCTAACTAACACAATCCATTCCAAAATAAATGTGCAAAGTATATCTAACTGATATTGCCCTCCCCGTTCCAGGGTGGACTGCAGTTTGGCAGAAAACAACAGCATGAATCCCTTTCACATGTAGCCTTTTAGCTGTCCCTTCAAAACACTGATCAGATGTTGGAAGCCGAACTGTTTTGCGGGTGTGTTGGATTGGCAGGGGCTGGACTTGGGTTTCAATTTTCTGTCTCTACCAACACAAATTTTGTCAGTAAGCCTGCCAAAACCATGCGAGCGAGAGTTGGCAACGTTGGTGGAAAGCTAAATTGGGAATTCAGTGGGAATTTTTGTCATCCCAAAAGGTTTGCGCTGATGGACTGCTCATCTAATGAAGTCCATTTGCCCGACAGAAGAGGCTTCAACTACTAGTCGATGGTTGACAAGACTCTCTCTCCCTCTCCCTCTCTCCCTCTCTCTCTCCCTCCCTCCTTCCCTCTCTCTCTCTCTCTCTGCTCTCTCTCTGCTTCAGTTGAAGATGCTGCAGAAAAGTTATACTACCTAGTGATATGCTTCTGATGGGGTATCTGGAAAGCTTAAGGGATGTAATTTAATTTGAAGCTCTGAACACAGATTATATCTGAAGGTTCCCCAAATAAAAAAAATAAAATGTAAAACAACTACTGCCACTAATTTCGATTGTTCTAGTTCACCTAATATTCTGTGTTCAGAAAGATTGGGGGGATTGGGGGATTCAGTAAGGTTGCCTTTAAAGAGTTTGGTTCTCCAACTACAGTGGGGTTGCCCTGGGGTCACATCCCAGCTCAGCTATAGCCTCCCTGGGTGGTGTGAGTGAGTCAATTTCTCTCTCCTTCAGCCAGACCTAAGCGGGGAGCAACAGGGGAAATTGTCCTGGGCCTCACACATGGGCCTCAACACATCATCTCGGGCAAATTGTGTAGTCCATTTGAGAGAAATGGCACTGACCCAAAATGCAGTGAGAAGGAACGGGGAGGGCTTCAAATGAGCATTTAGACTCTAGCCTTCTTTTCTGACAGTGGTGGACTTGGGGGTCAAAAATTTCAGCGGTGCCTTCTGTGACGCAAATATTTCACACCTCCCCACCTCGTAGTTGTGGTGTCCATTGTGCCACTCCACAAGGCTCTGCACACACAGCCTCTGTTTCTGATCTTAAAATAAAGGTAAAGGTGCCCCTGCCCATACGGGCCAGTCTTGCCAGACTCTAGGGTTGTGCGCTCATCTCACTCTATAGGCCAGGAGCCAGCGCTGTCCGCAGACACTTCCGGGTCACGTGGCCAGTGTGACAAGCTGCATCTGGTGAGCCAGCGCAGCACACGGAACACCGTTTACATTCCCGCTGGTAAGCGCTCCCTATTTATCTACTTGCACCTGGAGATGCTTTCGAACTTGAGATCGGCAAGTCCTAGGCGCTGAGGTTTTACCCACAGCGCCACCCGCGCCCCTAGGTCTTAAAATATGAGACCCTTAAAGAATCCTTATTTTCCAGGAGCAGTCCTGGATTTACAGAAGCCATCCCAGTTTCTGATTTAATCCCGAAATGTCCCACTTTTAATTCAGACGTCTCTATTTTCATCTGAGAAATTTTGGAGGGTATGGAGTTATGTGATTGAGGAACCAAGGAGATAAGTAACTATACAACCTTTAGAAGACATCTGAAGGCAGCCATGCATAGGGAAGTTTTTCTTTTTTAATGTTTAATGTTTTATTATGTTTTTATATATGTTGGAAGCCACCCAGAGTGGCTGGGGAAATCCAGTCAGATGGACAGGGTATAAATTTTATTATTGCTGTTGAACAGGACATCTCAATTTTCATTGGAGAAATGTTGGAGTGTATGAAATATTCTTGGCATGAGATCCTGCACCCCTCTCCCATGGTTGTGCTGCTCCTTAGTGGGTTTGAAGGTGGCAGTTTATCCCATTTCTCCAAGAGTTAATTTTCACTTTATATTTGAGCTTTTGCATTGCGTAAAAAAAAACACTTCCAGAAAGGTAATGGGATGTAATACATGTTTACTGCTGATTTACGTGCTCTTTGATTATAGGGAAAATCTGTTTGCAACCCCCTTAACCCAGACATTTGCAGGAGTAAAACAACGAAACTTGAGGTGGCATACCAGAATAGAGTTCTTTCTTGCTGCTATTATGGGGAAACAGAAGTGCACATGTGCATGTGTTGTGCCACACCATACCCACTGGCACCTCTGGCATGGCATGGCAGCACATTGGTCAAACAGCAACAGTCCCATAAAACAACAGCCCAGTACGTGCACTGCCACACCTGCAGATGTAAAGGAGCTTAAAGGGGCTGAAAAGCACTGCCCAAGCATCACCCTCTGGAAACAATAATCCAAGTAGGACCAGAACCACCACAAAGTGGTGCCACCCACCCCTAGGACAGCCACTCCAGAAGGATACCATGGCTGATGATATCAAAAGCTCCTGAGAGGTCAATGAGAATCAACAAGGACACATTTACCCTCTCTCCTGACATAGGTCATCATACAGAGTCATAGCCCAAAATACACCATGCTGGCTAAACTTGCCCAGTTTGATCCGATGTTTAGTATACCGAGTCCAGTTACGCTTCTGGTAACATAGAAAGATGAAAATATCTGAGCCAGACTTCCCCAATCTGGTGCTCTCCAGATTGTTAGACTACAACTTGCACCAACTGCACTCAGCATGGCCAGTGATAAGGGATGATGGGAGTTACGGTCCAAACCATCTGGCGGAAACCAGTTTGAAGAAGGCTGCTCTGCATTTGCACCAAAAACACTGACTGTGAACAGTTCCCCACCCCTGGTGTAGATGGTTCATCAGGATGACCAAATGACCAGGATGGTAACATGTTAATTCTGGGATAGATTGCACCATCTCTTTACTCTGGTGTCGCCAGACATTGGGTGGGGTGGGGGGAATAAACCAGAGGACACAAATATTTGATTTAAAAGAATTACTGTTCTGTATAAAGAAAAGTACATCTAGCCCTAATTTTAGCTATCAGAAATGGTTCAAACTGAAAGCAGATTTTCTAAGCTGCACTGACGAATTTCCAAATGTGTCTGCTTTAACCAATTTGGTCTGTGATCACTGTATGCAAAGTTCCTTCTTCTTCCCCACCGCTCACCGCACCCTTTCCCTCTGGTAAAGATAGCGACGCTTAACTGGATGGTCTCTCTTAATGCAAGATGCTGATTAATAAAATGTGTTATAATAGGTGAGACATGCTCTTTAAGGCTTTCAAAGCTTTGTAGTCACCCATTAATTCAAGTGCAAATTGAAATATGGTTACATTCTGTGGAAATAAAGTGACTCAGACTTCAAGGATCCCCATTTTACTTACACTTATGAAGTTTGAGATAATTCACCACAGACAGAGCAACAGCAGCTACAGAAGGGATCAATTTGGCCATTCCCTCACCCCCTCCCTCTCTTAAAGCTTCATATCTTTTTCTAGAAGAAAAACAAAGCCCTGATCTTCTCCCAACTTTTTGGTTTCAGCAATGGTTTTCTAGCTCTTTGCTTTTACAAATTAGTTACACCTGAACAAGTCAAGAAAATCATGGTACATTTACAGTGGATTGTAAGCCAAAGATTTTTCAGTGTTTCTTTGGATAGAAAGCAACCATACGGATTTCAGATACAAAGTTTGAAACGTGTTCTCCTAAAAAAACCAAAAAACAACAACAAGGTCCACATTTTTGAATCAGGTCAAAATTTTAAATTTTGTAACCAGTTGTGCTACAGGTGAGGTCATTGAGAATACCATGAGGGCAAAACTATGTTCCAGCAGCAGCAACAAGGTGGACAAAAGAGAAGGCTGCTTCTCTGTTAGACGCCCAAAGCCCTCCTGACAGAACTTGCCATTCTAAAGATCCCAGGAGCTTGACAGGTATTCCAAATCCACACAAATGCCAGTAACAGTGGCATAGCGTAGGGGGTGCAGGCCGCACCGGGCGCAACATCTGGGGGTTAGGGTTAAGGGGCGCAAATCCACAGGTTACTTGCCTTGCCCCGGGTGCTGACAACCCACGCTATGCCACTGGCCAGTAACTCCCAGGGATTTTTGAACAGAAAAGTTCCTGCTGGTGAGGCTTACGAGCCTAAAGAAGACCTGAAGGACAACCTTTCCCTTTCTGCATGCACTTCCCTGCTTCTGGGAGGTAAGTTTTGGGAACAGTAAAGGAGTTGCTGCTTCAGGACAGGCCTGAACTTATTTATAAACTGTGCCAAAATTTAAAGGGCCAGATTCACATATGTTTTTGCATGAACAGAAGCGAGTGTAATAAGTTTTGCTAGGGTAACAAGACTTCCCTTTTCCTTTCCCCCCTACCCCCTGCAAACACTCCTCAAATGTGCTAAGTATGGCTATCTTTGGATACCATTTTAAGTTTGTAAAAAAGCGTAGCCTAGTCTCTAAAAACCTCAAATCCTCTCATTGTAGAAAATGAGTTGGTGTCATGCTGTGTGTACACATTTATAGAGTTTATTTGCAAGCTGCAATTTAATCAAGGTGGACCGATAAGTAGATCTGGTTCATTGTGTTTACCTGCAAACACAATTCACTTTAAAAAAAATAAAAGAAGTGTGCCTGCGTAAGCTAGAGTATATTGGAATCCAGAAAACATATAAGCAAATAAATGCACTGACGAACATAAGAATGGAATAGTCCGTGTTGATGCTTGCAATTTACTTGGAAAATGCACATTTGAAGCATATCAGGTCCTCTGGCTGAATTTTGCATTACACAACTTGTGGTCCACCACAGACATATTAAAATCATATCACTCTTCCCACCCTTCCAGATTTTCTCAGCCTTTCTCATTTCACCGTCTTTCATTCAGATGAACCCCCTGCTCCTCCTATTCAGTCATGAATCTAGATTACTGTGGTGGGATCTGAATCTTCTGGCGATTCTCAGTATCCAGTGAGCCGATTAGATAAATGAAGCAATGCTCTTACAGTGGTGCCCCGCTAGACGAATGCCTCGCAAGACGAAAAACCCGCAAGACGAAAGGGTTTTTCGGTTTTTGCGACGCTTCGCTAGACGATTTTCCCTATGGGCTTGCATCGCAAGACGAAAGCCCATAGGGAAATCTCGGGGACCTTTTTTTAAATGCTGGCGGTGGGGAGCAAAGCCTTCTCCCCCCCTCCGGACTTCAGAAGAGGTCCAGGAAGGCCGGCGGGGGCGAAAGGCTTTGCTCCCCACCGCCAGCATTTTAAAAGCGGTCCGGGATAGCAGGGAAGCGCTTCCCGCTATCCCGGACGGCTTTTGAAGGCAGGCAGGGGGGGCAAAGACTTTTGCCCCCCCTGCCTGCCTAACCGGGGGCTTTTAAATCACCCCGGGACTGTCCGGGGCGATTTAAAAGCCCCCGGACGGCTTTTGAAGCCTCCCCCCGCCGCCCGGCTTCGGGGCATCGTCCCGATGCCGGGCGGTGGGGCAGGAACGCCTCCCCCCGCCGCCCGGCTTCGGGGCATCGTCCCGATGCCGGGCGGTGGGGCAGGAACGCCTCCCCCAGCCGCCCGGCTTCGGGGCATCGTCCCGATGCCGGGCGGTGGGGCAGGAACGCCTCCCCCAGCCGCCCGGCATCGGAACGATGTCCCGAAGCCGGGCGGCCGGGCGGGAAAGCCTCCCCCAGCCGCCCGGCTTCGGGGCATCGTCCCGATGCCGGGCGGTGGGGCAGGAACGCCTCCCCCCGCCGCCCGGCATCGGGGCATCGTCCCGATGCCGGGCGGTGGGGCAAGAACGCCTCCCCCAGCCGCCCGGCTTCGGGGCATCGTCCCGATGCCGGGCGGTGGGGCAGGAACGCCTCCCCCAGCCGCCCGGCATCGGAACGATGTCCCGAAGCCGGGCGGCCGGGCGGGAAAGCCTCCCCCCGCCGCCCGGCTTCGGGGCATCATCCCGATGCCGGGCGGTGGAGCAGGAACGCCTCCCCCCGCCGCCCGGCTTCGGGGCATCGTCCCGATGCCGGGCGGTGGGGCAGGAACGCCTCCCCCAGCCGCCCGGCTTCGGGGCATCGTCCCGATGCCGGGCGGTGGGGCAGGAACGCCTCCCCCAGCCGCCCGGCATCGGAACGATGTCCCGAAGCCGAGCGGCGGGGCGAGAAAGCCTTTGTCCCCCCTGCCTGCCTTCCCAGGGGCTTTTAAATCGCCCCGGACAGCGGAGAAGTCCTCCGCTGTCCCGGGCGATTTTAAAATGCCGCCCGCCAGAAGAGGTCGGGGGAAGGCGTTTTCCATAGGAACGCATTAATTGATTTTCAATGCATTCCTATGGAAAACCGTGCATCGCAAGACGAAAAACTCGCAAGACGAAGAGACTTGCGGAACGAATTAATTTCGTCTTGCGAGGCACCACTGTATTTTTAACTCAGTCCAACAAGAAAGGAAAGGGTTGAAATCCACACAGGCTTGCCCGTTTGTGTGTGGCCATTTAATAATGTCATATTGCCCATGAACACAAGGCAGCTCAAGCTTCAGTCCAATGCTCACTGACTTAATGACTGACATGCTCTGTGGCAGCAGTAAAGAACCTCCAGGCTCCCCCATTCAGCCCACCCAGCTGCTTTGGCCAAGCCAAGCTCACCATGCCAGATGTTGGCAGGCACCAGGCTTGCAAGAACTGATGATCAGCTGATCATTGGTGGTTGAAAAGCAAAGGACACATTGCAAGGGCCAACAATCAGCTGATTGCTGGCACAAAGTGGAGTCACCAAATGTCATCCTCCCTGGATGTCATCATGACAGCAGGCAACCGACAGGTGAGTAGCCCCTCCCACCTGTCAAAGCTAGCCGCAGTATGTGTGCGAATGAGATAAGGATCTGGCCAGCACTCAGGATCCAGTTCCTCACCCCTATGGCTTTGGAATCAGCGGGGGGTTGTTCCAAATAAACATGGATACATCTGGGCTCAGTGGGCTGGTTCTGATGTTCCACCCGCTCACATGGAGGCAGCTGAGAGATGTTTCCATTGAAAAGGGGGAGATCCCCTTTTTGGTTTTGTTTTATTAGTAATTTAGAAAACCGAGCTCCTTTAAGCACGCAGCAATGAAAGGGTCAAAGCCATAGTATTAACAGAACCCTCCCGAGGACAAATGTTGTTTACAGTATATGTTTAAAATAATATTCCTGGCTAGTAGGACTTTCCCCTTAGGATAGTGCAATTACAACAGTAACAGAGGATTAATTAAAGCCTTTCCCACAGGTGTTGCTGGAGATCTGGAATCGACCAAACGGGGATACATTACTAACTTGGCACAGGGGTGAACAGACCAGAAGCCGCTGACAATAATTACTGAGGCAGAAGGGTAGGGTTGAGCCTCTTTGCCTCCTCCGTCTCCTCTGCCTCCTCCTCCTCTCTCGTCCTTGCTTTGTTTATCTGATTTTGATTAATACCTTCATTTCATAAGATACAATGCCAAAGAGGAACAATAAATCCCTCCTTTTGTGTGTGTGTGAAAGAGAGAGAGAGAGAGAGAGAGAGAGAGAGAGAGAGAGAGAGAGACCAGTCCTTCCAATGCTGAAACCAATAAAGAAGGAATTCCTTCCTGATCATCTTAAGGAGTGCCTGTTTCCAACACCTGCATTTAAGGAACATTGCCCCACTTTCCCAAAGGCTTTCTCTCAGGGAAGGAAGGCACAGTTTCGGATTCCCCCACCCACAAATCCCTCTGAATACTTGGCACTCCAGGGTTCGGGCGCTGAGCCTCAGGCTAACATTGATCTGCCAATGTGCTTGAATCATCCGGTGAAGTGATCTGTTTTGCTGGCCTCTTTGTTACGGTGCCAGCCTACGCAGAGACGCGATGGTTTTAGCAGGTCAGGATGCGCTGAGGAACCAGCCATAGGGCAGGGAGTTGGTCCTTCCACCCCTTTGATGGCATCGTTTGGATGGCTTTAAAACGGGATTCGACAAATTCGTTGGGGAGGAGCGATCAGTCCATGGACACTTGCCATGATGGATTTATGAAGCCTCCAAGTCCAGAGGCAAAATGTCTCTGAATATCCACCATAGCAGGAGAATCCTGCTGCCTTCAAGCCATGCTGGTGGGCTTCCTGGAGGCATCTAGCTGGTCCCTGCAGAAAGCAGGATACTGAACAGAGATGGGCCTTCAAGAGAGCTTTTCTTACATTATCATTTGAGTGTGGAGGATTGACACGCTAGAATTGCATTACATTCACATGAACACAAGTGAATAATATGAAATAATTATGAGTTCTTTACATGTGTGCATAAGAGCCTTGCTGGATCAGGCCAAGAGTCCTTCTGTTCCAGCGACCTCTTCTCCCGGTGGCAAACCACTGTGCCTGGAAGCAGGCCTCTTATTTCTCATTGGTAGCTCAGGGCCTTTCCAGTGATGGCACCCCTTCTCTGGAATTCCATCAGTAGACAAGCTCTCCCAGTATTGCTGCTGATCTTTTCAGTGCCGGGTAAGGGCCTTTTTTATTTGCTGAAACTTTAAAATGCATTGATGCAATTTTATCTTATTGATTTGGGTTCTAAGCGACCAAATATAGCTACTGTTGATCATGGTTTGTACTGTTCTACTGATTGGTGGTTTCAGTGAGATGATTGCTATTAAATATATCTTGGCCTATGTGAATAATGTTTCAATGTAAATCATTGGGGATTATTAAGAACTTTAAGTGAATTTGTTAGACTGTGCAAACTCCATTCTCCACCCAACCCATTGTTTTCTCACCCTAAACCCACGATGCAAATACCAAGGTGGTGGAAAGTTGTATTTTGTTGGCTCTGGGAGTGGACCTATATCTAACTGGGTCTGGAATACCTAAGGGGATGTCTCTAGCTTTGTGTTCCATGGTTATCTTTGAGATCAAATTAGGGTGCATTCATAACAATGTTGTCTGTGAAATGTGTTGCAATATTGAGGGTGTGTAAAACATAACAGCTTCAGTGGTTGCCCCACATTTGTGGGACTCTGGTGCCTTTGAAGATATGCCAAATTCCACACCTATATAATTCCACCTCAAGTGGCTAGCTGTAGGGTGGTGTAATATTATGTGATATACTTTCCCACTTCTGATGCACAAATGGCCCATTATTTTGGTAAGGATGTGTGGTGCAAAGAGGTAGAAAATTATCTTTGGCTCTGTAGGAAGAAAAGCAGGTAATTGGATGTGCACTGCAATGAAATACAGATGATGGGTTTTGGAGGGTGGGCATTATATGAATGTGGTGTACAACTAGCATTCAAATCTGCATGGTACTGCTGTGAGAGATGCCTGGTGGGCATTCAGATAGGGAACATGATGTACAATTCAGCCAACTGCGCATAACAATACTGCAGAGAATTATGCATACTTGTATACATAAGTTTATTTGATTGCCGCCTTTCCATAGTTCAAATCATGCTCAAGGCACCTTACAACATGAAGAAAAAAATAAATACATAATCACAACAAAATTAGTAATAAACAATAAATAAAACATGAAAAATACTCAACCAAATCAAACAATTTCCACAGAAATCATCATCATCATCAGAGCAATAATCCTCCCAAACAGAACACCCCAAAACAGTACCCCAGTCCAATTATGCAGCAATTCAGGCCTTGCATCAGATTTTGCAGATAAGTGTACAGTGCGTGTGGTGCCAGAAATAGATGGAAAATCGGAAAAATCTCAGGAAAGGAAGAAACATGGACAGCATTCACACATCGTGTTATCTGGACTGGCACAGCATGAGTAAGCAAGAATGAACAGCAGAAAAATTTGGATTCACACCCTCCCCTCTCCTCCAACTCCTGAACAGCTGCTTCCACTTTTTCTCAACCACGGTTTGTTGTGTTCTATGGACAGACAAACTGTGATCAGCTACATTTGGCCAACTAGACAACTTCAAACAGTGGTTTACAAAGCTGGCTTGTCTAAAGTGCCCCTTGATTAAGATTATCCACAATTCTGGGTTCAGACAGCTCAGCACACTGTGGTTAATCAGATGCCGAAGCTTCCAAACTCCTCCCAACTGTGCAGGAGGAAGAGACAGGAGTAAGGGAGCCAGTGTGGTGTAGTGGTTAAGAGCGGTAGACTCGTAATCTGGTGAACTGGGTTCTCTTCCCCGCTCCTGCACATGCAGCTGCTGGGTGACCTTGGGCCAGTCACACTTCTCTGAAGTCTCTCAGCCCCACTCATCTCACAGACTGTTTGTTGTGGGGAGAGGAAGGGAAAGGAGATTGTTAGCTGCTTTGAGACTCCTTTGGGTAGTGATAAAGTGGGGTATCAAATCCAAACTCCTCCTCCTCCCCTTCTTCTTCTTCTTCTTCTTCTTCTTCTTCTTCTTCTTCTTCTTCTTCTTCTTCTTCTTCTTCGGAGTGTGCAAGCTTGAGTCTCACTGCCGTGTGTTTCTTCCCATTCATATCACCCTATGATTTAGTGCAGGCTTGGGGACCTATGGCCCTCCAGGTGTTATCGGACTCCAACTCTCATCAACCACAGCCTGATGGCCAGTGGTCAGGGATGATGGGAATTACAGTCCAACAACACTGGGAGGACAGCAGGTTTCTCATCCCTGACTTGGCATCATCTGCAACCACTGCCAGGTTTTGCATCATTAGGTAGCTTTGATTTACCTGGTTGGACAGAATAGGTTTTAATAATTGTTGTTTGTTCTGAATGTCCCATAATCATGCCAGAATTTGTATTATCTCTCTTCCCCCTCCCCATTCCCCGCACCCACAAATATACACAATATTTGAAAAATGAGCCCTTATCCAGCATTCAAAATGAACTTGTGGACTGGGAGACCAGTACCTACATTTGCTCACTGTGTCATTTGCTGATTCTACACTAGCTGAACAAGGGCACTCCCCACACCTCCCCAACACAAAGCTTTAAACAAACTTACAGTCTCATGAAAAAGCTAGGCTAGGCTTTGCTTTTTTACTGATACTTTGGAATTTTTCTCAGAGTGTCCTGCTGACTGCAAAAAAAAAAAGTTCCTAAGTAAAAATAAAAATAAAATCAATATGTACTAGTCCAATAATTCTCGAAGGCGCGCATGAATAATAGGACCCAGTACGGAAGGCTGTGTACCATCACATCCCGCAGTTGCCCCCTGATACCTAACTTAGTCTATGTTGTGGACTGGGATTCATATTTGTCCATATAAATCTGTTCTCCAAGGGTCCAATATCTTAAAAAAGATAGTGTTATATACTATTGATTGAGAGTTGTTTTGTGCATATTACAGGCGGTGGGCAGACGACGCAGTTGCTTGGTGGGGTTTCTGCCTCTGATATTCCCCAAGTGATTCTGTTCCTATTCTGCAGATACTGGGAGTTTATGCATGCCCGCTGGCGTCACAGGGATTGGTTACAAAGCTTAAGATGTGAGCAGTGGGTGCATTGTGTTTCCAACCTACCTGGACATATATTGAAAGCGCATGTCGCCTGGGCACATCTGGGAAAGATTTCATTGATCACACAGGGACTTTGAATGTGGGCCCTGTTATTTTACGATTTTAGGAAGCATGGCCATAAACCCCCTTCCTGCCACAAGAGCTCCTTGGTCTGCACACAGAGGGGGTGGAGAGACAAAGAGAATAGAGGCAAACAAAGAAAACAGAGGCAGGCGAAGGGAGCTAACAAGTCATCAATTCAACCCTCTGCCATAAAGCTACTTACCCAGTATCTTTCAGCATCCCCAGTGAATTCGTTCTGCGTATTTCTTGAAAATAATCTCTCGGAAAGTAGCTCCCACAACATCCCTAGGTGGCCTGTTGCTGAGAAGCTTCCTTACCTGTATATGCGGATTAAAAATCAACCCTCCTGCACAAACACTGGGCTGAATGCCTGTGCCTGTTTTACAAAGTCCTGGACAGAGAAACAAGGGCTTAACTGAAAACACAGAACCCGCTGATTTGTAAGGCGACAAAAATGCAGTGTATATACAAATGTATATATCATGGGCATCTGAGGGCAACTGATAATTCTGTGATTACGAGATAAATCTGGAAGGAGGAGCTGTTATCGTTGCTGGTAATGTGCACCATTGTGGAGTGGGAAGGAGCATTTCCTGGAAGTCATCTAATACACCATGGCTGCTCTGTTATCACTGTAGCATCAGCACCAGGGTGGAGCTGGCTGCCAACACCCAGAGATCCATGGCCTTGTCACTACACTCTCTCCTTGCTGTTGCTAAGGCTAAGCTGAGCAGCCAATGCCATATCGTGTCAGTCTTGCTAGCACTGAAACTACATCGATCCAGCCCATTCCAATGTACTCCACCCAGTGTACACTGTGTCAGAAAGGGGAGGGGGAGATTCAAGGCACTGGTGCAAATACACCAGCAGGCGTGCCAGACTGGCTCCACCAGCAGTGTGCCAACCTCGCCATCACTGTGCCCCGTCCCACCTCTTTATCTTGCCATGAGTCAGTCAGCTGGAGGTCAGGCACATGGTGCAATCCCAGTAACAGTAGCTAACAATTAGTATTGTTTTCTTCCTCAGAGCAGTGGAGCAGATTCGGTCTAATGGGACAGACCAAATGAACAGAAGGTTGCAAGCGGGAAAAGGAAGAGGTGGGGTGCTGGTATGGTGTATTTATCCTGGCTTCATTCAGTCTTTTATGATTGCTGGTTTTGTGGGTTTTGGTATAATGCCAGAAACTGCATTATACCAGTCAGAGTGTAAGTACACCTCAAATTGTCTGCTCTGGTGGCTCCCAGGATGGCCACCAGAGATTCTTCCCATCACTTGCTACCTGACCTATCAAGGAGTGAACCTGGGATCTTATGCATTTATGTGCTGTGCCACTGGGCTAAGGCCCTTCCTCCCTTGGGAAGCTGAATTCTGTGCTACATTTCTGCTCTTTTCTGTTCTTGAACAAGTGCAGAATTCATACAGCCCTGGCTGCAAGCGGTCGCCAGTAGGTGGTGCTGGTTGTTGTTCTAAGAGATGAAGTGCTCTTTGGCTCATTTAGTGTCACATACCTGTGGTAAGCAGCCTTGTGAGCAGACAGATGAGAATTATAAGAGGTAAGCTCGAGGCAAACGAAACATCTCCCAGAGCTCCAAGACGTAGCCTCCTCTACCGTCTAGCCTACCTTGCTTTGTTTTTCTGTCATAGCTTAGCTATTGGGTTTGGGTGGTTTCCATTTCCTTTTTGTCACTGGCAACGGAAGGAACTCAAAACCCCAAACAAGGAAGCATTCCATATATTTACAGGGGATCTCACCAGTGGAAGGACATTGAAGATATTTGGAAGGAAGATAAAGCTTATCAATGGCTACTAGCCATGGTGGTTGTGCTGTGTCTCCACAGTTGGAGGCAATAATGTTTCTCAATACCAGCTTCTGGAAACCAAGGGAGAGGGGAGGGAATACTCTTGTCCTTCTTAAGGGTTTGCCTTGGAGGCATCTGGTTAATCGCTGTGAGAACAGGATGATGGAGCTGATGGGCCCTTGGCCTGATGACCCAGCAGACTAGTTTTTTTGTGTGTAGAGGAATTCCTGAACCAAAGTATTGAATGCTACCTGCTCTTACATAACCACATGCCCACCAACCACTGCCCTGATAGCAACATTCAACACCATTCCTCAGCCGTACTTCACCAAGAAACATACTTCACTTTATCTGTAGATGGGGCAGGTGCATTCAAACAACCCCCACCTATGGGGCATGCGGGTTTCTCTTTCAACCTTCACACATCCAATCAGCGTTCCCAGTTATAGTGCCATTTCACTTAGAAACCCTCTTCAGACCTTTGTGCTAAATACACAAGGGTTTGATGAAAGAGAAGTCTTTGCACCCAGGGATGTTGCCTCCTACCAGAGCACAAGATATTCACTTCTCACCCTCCAAAACCCATCTATCTATTTTATATCGCCTTTCAATTGTGCAACATGCCCAAATTCCTAAAAGCATCAATGAAAATTAATGCATAATAATAAAAGGGGAGCAATGCGGAAAAACACTTTTAAAAAAAGCCAGATCATAAGTACATAAGCAAAGTGCCCTACATTCTTCTTAGGTAATATATGGAAGCTTCAGTCATATGGGGAATCCCCCCCCCCATCATGCTGTTCCTTCCTCTACCAGTGCATTCACCCCACCTAATGACTCGAGAATGATGCAACTGCAGATTTTTCATATCTTACGAAACCAACCTATGAACTGACCACAGGGAGGTGGTTATTTGGTGGCTACCGTGCTGCCACAGAAACTCACTCACCCACTGTGTCTTTCTGCAAGAGCAGCAAGATATCAGGCGTGTTTGTGTGAGAAATGAAAAGAGGGGTGTGAAATGAGTGTGTTTGTGTGTGTGGAGAGGGTTGGAGAGAAGATGCAAATGTGCTTTGGAGCCACAAGGCATTGTGCCTTGGAAGTGAGGTGGGAAGAAGAAGGGGCATGGAAAGATGCCAGGCAACTCCCAAACAGGACTTCCTTTAACCTTTGGCCAGAATTTAGAAGTGGGTTAACAAAATAGCCAGGCCATTGGCCCATCTAGTCTAGCATCCTGCTCTCACACTGGCCAACCAGATGTCTCTGGGAAATGTGCAGGCAGGATGCAAGCCCAAGAACACTCTGTCCTCCTGAGGTTTCCAGCAATCAGTATTCAGAAGCATTACTGCATCCAACTGTGGTGGCAGAACCTAGCTATCATGGCTAGTGGCCTTTGATAGCCTTCTCCTTCATGAATTTATCCCATCCTCTTCTAAAGCCATCTGAGTTGGCGGCCATCACTGCCTCTTGTGGGAGGCAAGGGAGGCCTCCTTCCTAGGGTGAAAGCTGCAACAGAATCTGTGAGGTGCATTTTGAATCAGAACTGGAACAAGAAATCTGCAAGTGGGGCCAGATTTCCAAATGCAGTGGTATCTGGGGTTGAGATGCTTCAGGTTACTGACACTTCAGGTTACAGACTCCACTAACCCAGAAATAGTACCCCAGGTTAAGAATTTTGCTTCAGGATGAGAACAGAAATTGTGCGGTGGCAGCACGGTGGCAGCGGGAGGCCAGATATTGAACCAGTGACCTTCTACGTACATTTAAAGCTCTGTTGCTCAGCTCTGGAGGTGCAGAGAATGAACAGTAGTCCATTCTTCCACCCAATCTAAACATTTATGTCCCATTCAAAGAGGCCATGTTTGCTGCTCTGAATATCCTGGAGTGGACGGTCAATGTAAAATAAATGCACAGTGATGTGTCTGCAGAAGGTGGGCGCCATGTGTCACGATGAGTTTTGCCGCACCTGATCTGCACAATCTGGAGAGGAGAAGGGGGGTAGGGGTGGAGAAGGTATCACTTGGTATCATTCTGTCTTCAGTGGAGCTATAAAATAAATGGCTGCATGGCTGCAAGCTATAATTGGTGCCACATGGCTTAAAGCCAAGCTCGCTTGCTTTCTCAAGGCAAAGTCTTTCGGATGCCTGGCTTTGATGGGATTTGGCCGGAGATGGTAGAGAGAGAGAAAAGCGCCGAAGTGTGAGCTAGGGGGACAAGGACTTCAGGAGTTCTTCCCCCTCCCCTAGCAAAGCCTTCACCTCTTGTGATCACGGGACTCCAGGAAGCAGCACCTTCCATGACGTGCCGGTGTTGAGCAGCGAGGAGCCAAAGTGCAGCGGCTGTTGTTTCCCAGGCAGAAATGGTTCGGCAGGAAGCCAGTTCTTAATCACACAGCCACATCATATCATTACGGAGCGTCACTCGGCGCAACCACTTGCTGCACACCCTGCACCTCTGCAGCATGATGCTGGCTTCCTGCCAGTGGTTTAGAGAAGGGGGGTGGAGAGAGAGAAAGCTGCTATCGGCTTATATAATTGCTTCCCCTGATGAAACAACCCACTGAAATGGCAGGGAGAGCTACAAGACCACAAAGTTCCCAGACTTCCAAGTCCAGATCTATTAAGCACCAATTAAACTGCTGGCCAGCTTCAGATGTCCACCACAATGGGACTCTATTGTCAGCTTTGCTGGCAGGCTCAGCACAGAGGCCAAGGGGGAAATGTGCAGAAGAACTAAGACTGTCTCTATCTCTCTCTCTCTCGCTCTCTGAGCAAAGTTTGGCAAAAGTGAGAAAACTGGTACAGCTGCACTCCTTGTGTGTAATACAACACGATTCAGGGCTGTGTAAATATATCTTTAATATACAGTGGTACCTCGGGTTAAGAACTTAATTCATTCCGGAGGTCCGTTCTTAACCTGAAATTGTTCTTAACCTGAAGCACCACTTTAGCTAATGGGGCCTCCTGCTGCCGCCACACCGCCGGAACACAATTTCTGTTCCTATCCTGAAGCAAAGTTCATAACCCGAGGTAATATTTCTGGGTTAGCAGAGTCTGTAACCTGAAGCGTATGTATCCTGAAGCGTACGTAACCTGAGGTGCCACTGTATATAGTGTTACACAATAGCATTGGTTTGGCTATACGGCAGGCATTCCAGACTTCGTACAGAGAAGGAAGAGGGGTCACACTTTCAACAAACTTATGGAATAAACACATCTTAATGTCTTTGTATTTTCAGGGTCAAACATCCTGCTTGTAATGCACTGGGCTAAGGGTGCCATTTGCTAAATTTGCAAGGGCATAAATAGAGCTGGACTAAGATGGATAGGGAATACTTTTTAAATCTGGCTTGGCAGCAGGATTTAATATCTGAGGTTGTTGTTTTTCCTTTTCTAAAATCTGTATATTAATGTTTACGGGAAAGTATTTGTAGCATAACAGAGTTCAGGTCAGATAAGAGGGAGCTTCAGTGTCACAATCTCAAATACTTATCAATGCATCCAAGATAACTTTTGTTTGACAGGGTTGGAGTAGTGGCGGAGCTTCATGCTCCGGTACCGGGGGGGCGGAGAGCAGGCGGGGGCAGGGTGCACGTCATGGGGGCGAGGCGGCCAGCATAGGGGTGGGGGGGGCAGCCGCGATGGCTCCCTGCCGGGATCGCGCTGCCAGGGGCGGTGCGCTCCCCCCGCACACCTCTTCCTCCAACAGTGGGTGGGAGAACAGAAATGCTCTGCTGCTTCAGACCATCTGGCCCAGGGATGGCTAACCTGTGGTGTTCTTGGAGTCCATCTCCCATCAGCCTTAGGAAGATTGAAGTTGTAGTCCAGGCATAGGCAAACTCGGCCCTCCAGATGCTTTGAGACTACAGTTCCCATCATCCCTGACCACTGGTCCTGTTAGCTCAGGATGATGGGAGTTGTAGTCCCAAAATGTCTGGGGAGCCGAGTTTGCCTATGCCTGTTGTAGTCCAACAACCTCAGAGAGCCACAGGTTAGTGTGGTGTAGTGGTTAAGAGCGGTAGTCTCGTAATCTGGGGAACCGGGTTCGCGTCTCCGCTCCTCGACATGCAGCTGCTGGGTGACCTCAGGCTAGTCACACTTCTTTGAAGTCTCTCAGCCCCACTCACCTCACAGAGTGTTTGTTGTGGGGGAGGAAGGGAAAGGAGAATGTTAGCTGCTTTGAGACTCCTTCGGGTAGTGATAAAGCGGGATATCAAATCCAAACTCTTCTTCTTCTTCTTAGTGAGCCCTGATCTAGTCAAATATTTTGTCTTCTCACTGATGTCTGCAGTAAACCGACAGGGGACATAGGGTTCACACAAGTACACTGCATCTAAAACATGGACATTGTATTTTGTTATCGTGACTAAAAGCAACTAACAATTCATTAATCCATGAAGCACCTAAGTGATTAGCTTTCACTATATCTTATAAATACTGTATGAATACAGTAGGTTCATAATTTGCTGTACATATAAGTATTTTTTGTGTGTCAGTCCTACGCTTATCAGTTTCATTAGGTGACATTGAGTTACTGCAAGAGAGGGAGGGGGGAAAAATCCCCATTCATACACAATGAAACAGCTGAAAGCAATTTCTTTCCTACTTAGGTCCAATTTCACACAGGATGTATTTAACCCCAATTTTTGCAGATAATCTAGGGGAACATATAATGTGAGAACCATATCAGACAGATCAGTGGTCTGTTTCTGAGATTCCTAATGTTAGGAGACACAGGTCATCATTTTAGCCTCCTTTCCTTAAGCAAGCCTCTTTGTTCATGCTACAAATATATACTGGCTTTATCACGGGTATTTCAGTGTGGTGCTGAGATTTTTCAGAGATGCCTAGGCATCTTCTGAAACTACAGTTCCCATGAATCCCTGAGAGGGAATAGAAAGCTAAAAACAGTTTTACCCTCAGAGATGTCGCTGTGCTGGTTGTGAGAAGACTTCATTTACTAGGTAAACTTGTGTGGACACCTCATGTGGTGGGGAAAATGGGCATTTTTTTGCATTATTTGATAACTTTGGGCATAGTAAGTACCGGACAAAAGATTCATTTAGGATCCCAATTTGGTGCTTTGGATACTGGCCAGAGTCAGGAGGCTTCATAGTTTACCTTGAGTCTGAACCAGGACACAAGTTCAGGAAAACCAAAGCTTCATGCTTTCCATTCCCAGAATGGTTTAACCAGTGCTTTTTTTTTTCGGGGGTGGGGGTGGGGTACACATACCCCTAAATATTTTGTGAATCTAAGTTTGGCCTCATTGAAGGGCAGTATCTCAATATGAGTAGGAAAATGAGAGTACCCCTAAGCATTCTTTAAGAAAAAAGCGCTGGGTTTAACAATCAAACCCTCTTCACAGGGAACTCTGGGAATTGTAGCTCTGTGAGGGGAACAGGGGCCTCTTAACAACTCTCAGCACCCTTAATAAACCACAGCTCCCAGAATTCTTAGGGCGAAGCCATGATTGCATAAAAAAGTGGTATCATGGTGCTTTAAATGTTGTGAATGTAGCCCAGGGTTCCAGAATGCTGGACCCCAGGACTCTCAAAAAAGATTATGGAAAAAAGAGTGCTCATCTGTATGTACTGTAGCTGTCAGCAAGGAAAGTACTCTAAAATAAACCTCTTCATTTAAGAACCATAGTCTCGGTCCCTGTTTTGATTTTGAAGAATCCCGGCCCTCTGAACTGAGTTCTTCTCTGGGAGCCAACACATTTTCACAGTCCCAGTAAACCATGGTTTGGCTTACCATGTCTTGCAAGCCACAACATTCATAGAATCATAGAATCATAGAGTTGGAAGAGACCACAAGGGCCATCGAGTCCAACCCCCTGCCAAGCAGGAAACACCATCAGAGCACTCCTGACATATGGTTGTCAAGCCTCTGCTTAAAGACCTCCAAAGAAGGAGACTCCACCACACTCCTTGGCAGCAAATTCCACTGTCGAACAGCTCTTACTGTCAGGAAGTTCTTCCTAATATTTAGGTGGAATCTTCTTTCTTGTAGTTTGGATCCATTGCTCCGTGTCCGCTTCTCTGGAGCAGCAGAAAACAACCTTTCTCCCTCCTCTATGTGACATCCTTTTATATATTTGAACATGGCTACCATATCACCCCTTAACCTCATAACCCCTTAACCATTCATGGAGAATAAGGCTGGTTATTAGTCATAATGGCTAAATAAGAACATAAGAAGAGCCTACTGGATCAGGCCAATGGCCCTTCTAGTCCAGCATCCTGCTGTTATTATTATTATTATTATTATTATTATTATTATTATTTATTTTATTTAACTTTCTCTACCACCCTTCACCCTGTTTATATTGGAAACAGGGCAGTTTACAATATAAAAAAACAACATGCATAACAAACAAAACCAATAATCCCCAGCCCGAAACACACAGTTAAAAATGCTATAGATATGTAACGAAGGAGCCAGGTGAGCCTCCTGGGAATGAGCATTCCGCAAACAGGGAGCCACCATAGAAAAGGCCCTGTTCTCACAGCGGCTGACCAGATGTCTGCAGGAAATTCTCAAGCAGGACCTGAGCACAAGAGCGTTCTGCCCACCACTCCCATGGCTCCCAGCAGCTGGTATTCATAAACATTACTGCCTTTGACTGTGGAGACAGAGCATAGTCATCATGGCTGGTAGCCATTGATAGCTTTATCAATTTGTCTAATCCTTTTTAAAGCCAGCCAAGTTGGAGGCCATCCCTGCCCTCTCTGGGAGTGAGTTCCCAAGTTTAACTGTTCACCACATGCCCTTGAATACCAATTACTGGGAGAATAGCAATCGGAGAGGGTTGTTGCCTGCGTGTCCTACTTTTTTGGTCTTTTGAGAGGCATCAGACTGGAAAATGGAAACCCAAGGCTGGACTAGATAGTTCTGTTCCACCAGGATGTTAGTGGGGAGTCTCCCCCACCCTTGTCTTTTCAAAGTTCCTCTGCGTCCGCTACAAGCGATGCATCTTTCTAGTTTGTTTGTTGATTTAAAATATTTCTAATCATGCCCTTCCATGAATCATGCCCAAGGCAGCCATCATCAATAATATATACAGAAATGTCAATGAAGCCATTGAACAATTACAAACAGCAGCAATAAAAACCAATAAACAAACAAGCAGGGTTAAAGCATTACAGAAGAGCAGGTACATTATTAATAAAACAATGCAAAACTGTAGAGAGAACAGCATGTCAGAATAAAAGCTAATAATTTTTCAAGCCAGAAACCCCTCTGCCTAAACAGGAAAGTTTTTACATAGAAGTAAAGAAGAAATCAATTAGGGGTAGCAGTGGGGATGTAAAGCTATCTGGGGAGAATATTCCACTTTTGTGGGGCTGCCACGGAAAAGACCCTCTCTCTGGTTCTTGCAAACACAGCTTAGAAAATGGTGCAATAGCAAGTCAGGTTATATTTTGCTTAGTTGCCATTTTGCTGAGCTAATCTAGACACACATTGCCTCCCTCGAAATTTTGTAGGGAGCAATAAAAAAACCACCAAAACAGCAAATGCCCTGCTGATTGCACAAATCAGGTGCAACATGGAGGGCACCTGGAAACCATGCATTTTTGCTAACACCACCTCCAGGTGCACCATAGTTGAATCCTCCATCTGCGACTTGTCTTGTTTAGAACAATTGGCTGTCCCAGCTCTGCCCCCTTTCCCACCCTCTCCCTACTCCCAATATGAGACATAATGGATCCCATCCATTATTCTAATGTGAAAACCAATTGGCACTGTGCCTTAATGGAGAGCCAGTGTGGTGTAGTGGTTAAGAGCGGTAGACTCGTAATCTGGGGGACCGGGTTCGCATCTCCACTCCTCCACATGCAGCTGCTGGGTGACCTTGGGCCAGTCACACTTCTCTGAAGTCTCTCAGCCCCACTTACCTCACAGAGTCTTTGTTGTGGGGGAGGAAGGGAAAGGAGAATGTTAGCCGCTTTGAGACTCCTTTGGGTAGTGATAAAGCGGGATATCAAATCCAAACTCCTCTTCTTCATCTCTTCTTAATGAAGGCCTGTGAGATTTGGTATATGCTGGTTATCTCTGAAAGGGAGGCTCTCACTTGTAGCTTTTGCCCACTCACAGTTTAGGCAGTTGCAGTCTGGAGTTCCCTGATGGAGTCCTCCCTGGAGAGCAGCACAGCCAAGCAGAGCTGAACAGAGGGACACCTACGCATGCCTTCTCCTATGTGGCAGATCAGGGAGTTGGGCTGCTTTGTCCAACATGTTGTGGTCTAAACCACTGAGCCTCTTGGGCTTGCTGATCAGAAGGTCGGCGGTTCAAATCCCCACAACGGAGTTAGCTCCCGTTGCTCGGTCCCTGCTCCTGCCAGCCTAGCAGTTCGAAAGCACGCCAGTGCAAGTAGATAAATAGGTGCCACTGCGGCGGGAAAGAAAACGGCGTTTCCGTGCGCTCTGGCACTCATCACGGTCCTCCGTGCGCCAGTAGCAGTTTAGTCATGCTGGTCACATGACCTGGAAAACAGTCTGTGGACAAAATGCGGCTCCTGTGGCCTGAAAGTGAGAAGAGCGCCACAATCCCATGGTCGCCTTTGACGGGACTTAACCATCCAGGAGTCCTTTATCTTTGCCCTACACCACCAAACCAAAAGGATGTCATAGAATCATAGAATCATATGGTTCCGGAACTAGAATATTAATAGATAATGTGTAAAACATGCAGGGGTAAGCAAGGAAATAATAAAATTATTAAATTACAACAACACAACAAAATGGAAGAAGTAAAAAATATATATTGAGATCACACATAGGTGAAGGGGAGTGGGGGGTATAGGGGAATTTATAAAAAAATTCTAATATAATATTTCTAATTGTGTTTCATTTATATACAGCAAAGGGAAGTTTATAGCAATTTGGTATATTTTAATTTAGTCAACTATGGATTTTGAATTTGATGTTTGTTATTCTTTTTTGTTTTTGAAATTTTTAAAAAAGTGAAAGAATAATAGAATTATAGAGTTGAAAAGGACCCCAAGGGTCGTGTAGTCTAAGCCCCTGCAATGCATCCATGACAGATGTCCATCCAACCTCTGCTTAAAATAAACTTATTATTATTATTATTATCTCCAAGTAAGGAGAGTCCACCACCTCTTGTCAACATTTGCAAAGCCTCCCCCAAAATTCCCTTTGGGTGCATGCAAGTTCTTTTTGGGATCCCAGCCATCATTTAGCCATGTCTTTAGAAGAAATCTGAAGGCAGCCCTGTGTAGGCAAGTTTTTTTAAATATTTGATGTTTTATTATGCTTTTATATTTGTTGAAAGCCACCCAGGGTGGCTGGGGCAACCCAGTCAGTTAGTTGGGCAGGGTAAAATTATTATTATTATTATTATTATTATTATTATTATTATTATTATTATTATTATTCAGAAACAAAGCAGTGCTATGCTATGCCTTAATGCGGGGCTGTGAGGTTTGGTTGCTGTTCTGTCATCTGGGGGAAAGTGCAGGCAACAAAGGAGTGAAGTCTTGATAAAGGAAGACTGAAGAGTGCATATGTCTCGCTGTTATACATGATTAAAATAAAGCCTCCAACCTTATTTTATGATGATGTTTGTATAACATATGGCTTTCTAGAGACAGTCCTAACCATTACCTCTTTATCTGTTTAGAGCAGGATTCTCGGCTATTTATTATAAGCAAGCAGCTCACTAATATACTGGCATTTTTATCGTTAAGGTCAGTGCAATGATAGAATTTGCTTCTGCTTTCCTTGTTGCTTATAGAAAGAGAGAGAGAGAAAAGTCAGATACTTGCAAAGGTTGGGTTATTTCCTCCTCCCCTTCTTTGCACTTAGCTTCTGACATTAGCAGGGTACATGTTTTAGTGTCTATTTCCCACTGGAGCTAAAACATCAAATTAATAAATGATGGTAGGGCAAGGAAGAAAGTATCAGGGTCTGGCTTCATGCAGATCTCGCTGTGTTTTTCCATTTGTAAAGCTAATCAAACACATTTCTTCTCTCTCTCTCTCTCTCTCTCTCTCTCTCTCTCTCTCTCTCTCTCTCTCTCAAAGTCAGCTATGGTATTGCCTGCCTGACAGACAGCTCTCAACTCTAATTAGTGTGGGTGTCTTTTCAGATACTGTACAGCACAGAGATATTGCTTGTAATTTCATGAACATGTGTACTGTTAGTTTTTCTTTTCACTAGGCTAGACTCAAGACAATTGCTTGACACATTGGGGATGAAAGCAAATATAAGTAGGCAGTTTGTCTTGTACCAGATGGGCGGTTTTGGCCATCCAGGTTAGTGCTGTCCGCTCTGAATGGCAGAAGCTCTCTGTGGTCTCAGGTGGAGGTCTTGCCCCCTCACCTGCAACCTGGAGAGACAAGGGCTTGACCTGGAGAGTCTAGCATTGAATCTGGGACCTTCTGTGGGCCAAGCAATGCATTCTAACACTGAGTGGTGGTTCTCTTCTCTGCCTTTTGCAGGGTGTTTAAAGGGATTTCAGCAAAATCTCTCAGGGGTGTTTCTCTAAGTTGCCTGCTGAATTTATTTCTATAAAGAGAAATCCAAGGGAAATTTGGAAGAGCTTACTCAAGGGCAGGGGGGTCATGTAGAAATTCTAAGGAAATCTGAAAGGATTTTGATGAAACTCACAAAATTATGCTTCTTCCTCTCTCAAATCCTTAAGGTAAAGGGTAAAGGGACCCCTGACAGTTAAGTCCAGTCCCGGACGACTCTGGGGTTGCGGGGCTCATCTTGCTTTAATGGCCGAGGGAGCCAGCATTTGTCCGCAGGCAGCTTCCAGGTCATGTGGCCAGCATGACTAAACCACTTCTGGCGAACCAGAGCAGGTCACGGAGATGCTGTTTATCTTCCCACCAGAGTGGTACCTATTTATCTACTTGCACTTTGATGTGCTTTTGAACTGCTAGGTGGGCAGGAGCAGGGACCAAGCAACAGGAGCTCACCCCGTCGCGGGGATTCGAACCGCCAACCTTCTGATCGGCAAGTCCTAGGCTCTGTGGTTTAGACCTCAGCGCCACCTGCGCATCCTTAATCTGATCCAAATAATTTCTCCAGATTTGAGAGTCCTTCTAGTTCTCTACCGTGTTTTTTCACCCTCCTGGCTCTACTCACTGCATTCTCTGTGGCTCCAGCAGATTTTGAAGAATAGAGGAACATAAAGAGGGTCCTCTGCATTAAGGCAGTGGTCCATCTGGTCTAGCATCCTGTTCTCACCATGGCCAACTAGATGCTTGTGGGAAACCTGCAAGCAGGATTTGAGCACAGGATCCCTCTCCCCTCCTGCAGTTTTCAGCAACTGGTATGCAGAAGCATTGCTACCTGAGACAGTGAGTGCAGAGCATTGTCATCATGGCTAGTGGCCATCAATAACCCTGTCCAGAAAGTGACTGGTTGGATAGGCTCTGGTTCGACTAGCTCCCTGACATGCAGGTAGTGCTGACCCAGGGTTCCACCATAGGTCAGCCAAGGGTGAACACCTGGATAAGCGGAAAGCCAGGAACAGGCTAACTCTACCACCCTAATGTCCCCCTGGACTCAGGCATGGGCACAACCCCCTCTCAGGGGTTGACGAAACCATCGAGTCCCTGGATTCCTTTAATGGAATACCCTTCACATAGGGAGAGGGTGTTGGTTTTCCAGGTCTCACCGCAATACATGCCCTCTTTAAGGGAGGACCCAATTTGCCAAGGTTTCCCTGATTTCAGCCTTCTGTGGCTAAACCTGGTTAGTTCTCAGTTTTGTCACTTTGAAGGTACTTTGAGGACATCAGTAGCAGCTTTTACTTACCAAGCTCAAAATATAATGTTAAAAACAACAGCAGAGGAGTTGCCACGAAGCAAAAATCAGATCAGATGCTATCTATTGGTAAACATGAGGACAGTCCAACTGTTTGGATTTTGTTTTTTAGCTGCTTGGAAAGGCTGAGTTTCAATGTTGTGCATAAGCCTAAAGATTGTATGTGTGATCCGCCTAGAAATTCCACATGCTTCATCTCTGTCTAAGGAGACCAAATCTGTTCCCGCAAAAAGGCTTATCTGCTTGGGCTTAGTATGTTGCAGAGACCGTCTCCATTATTTTGCCCCATCTGAAACGGACTAAGGATTCACCCAGACTTCCATTTGCGCCATGTTTTCTGGACATTGGTCCAAGAGGTTTTTCTTTTCACCCTTCCATTTCCCCCAGGAAAATCCGCCGTTTACTGCTGAATCGGAACAAACGTCAATCGGGTTTTCTACAGATTGGTGTTCATTCCGATTCAGAGGTAGACAGTGGGTTTTCCTGGGGAAAGTCACAGGACAAAAGAGAAACCACATTGAAAGCAGCGTCAAACCACTTTAAATAGTCGTGGCTTTCCCCAAAGAATCTTGGGAACAGTAGATTTTTAAGGGTGCAGATAGTTGTTAGGAGACCCCTATTACCCCTATTCCACTGCAGTTTCCATAATTCCCTGGGAAGGGGAATTGATTGATAAACTACTGTGGAATTTGTCTTGTTTCCTGCTTCTGAAACTGAAGGCCCCTTGTAGTCATCATTGGAAAGTCTTTTGTAGACCTATCCTCCATGACTTTGTCAGGAGCCTTTCAAAAAGCCAACTCTGATTGTGGCCATAATCCCACATTGAGAACCAGTAGGGTGTAGTGGTTAGAGGTTGGCCTAGGCCCCGGGAGACCCGGGTTCAAATCCTTGCTCAGCCATGAAGCTCATGGATGACCTTGGGCCAGTCACAGTCTCTCAGCCTAACCTACCTCACAGGGTTGTTGTGAGGATGGAATGGGGAGGGGGAGAGCAACACACACCACCTTGAGCTACTTGGAGTAAAGGTGGGATATGAATGTAATAGTAAATAAACAGAGAAATGGTAAAATCAATCAATTAAGCTACGCCTTGTGCAAATAACTAACAAGCAATTCTGTAACATTTGGGTTGGTGGATGCCTGGATTGGTGCAGCGCCAAAATCTGCCCTCCACTTTCTAGAAAGTTTTATTTTACTGTGAAAGAGGCTTCCATGGGTTGTTTTGTGTTTTTTGCCTCATTCTCAAGGCACTGTAGGATTTCTTTAGAATTTTGTTGAGTGGTGTGTGTCGCTTTGGGTATCTAAGCTTCTTGATCTATGACAGCTCCGTGGAAGGAACTACTTCAAGATGAGTTCCTATAGACTTTGCTTGAAGCATGGGCACCCAGGGAGGCTGCAGAGTGCAGAGCCCTGGTGAGATGGTTTAGAGAGTGAGAGAAAGGACACTCACAAAGACCCATAAGCCACCTGAGAATCAAAGTTAAAGGCAACAAAAAGCCTGCACCTCACCCATGAGAATTTTACTGAATCACCATTTGCTTTTTCTAATTTTTGAATGCATCCCCCGTACTCATTAATTCTTCTTTTTTTTAAAGGAGAGATTGGAGAATGTTTTAAAAAAGAAAAAAAAGAAAAGAAATGCAGGATAATTTTTGACACATCACTTGCTCAGATGCTCTCATTGTGATGATGAATGTAAACCTCTCTGAAACAATGGTCAGGGGATCATTACAGAAACATTTCATGAAAAATTGCAAATGAGTAAACTTTGAACAAAGGCTGCCTACACAAGCCCTTCTGTTATATATCAGAGCAGCAGCATGCTGGCATCGGGAAGGAAGAGCAAAACGAAACCCTCTCTTGAATTCTTTACGCCATTTCACACATTCCCCAGCAAATGGAATCAAATTTGCCACTGACAATACACTCAACAGGAGTTGCAATAAATCCTGTATGTCTGATTCATGATAGCTATCTTCAAATATCTGAAGGGCTGTCACATGGAAGATGGAGCAAGCTTGTTTTCTCCTGCTCCGGAGGGTAGGATTCAAACCAATGGATTCAAGTGACAAGAAAGGAGAATCTGAGTCTACATTAGGAAGAACTTTCTGACAGTAAGAGCTGTTCAACAGTGGAATGGACTACTGTGGAAAGTGATGCTCTCTCCTTCCTTGGAGGTTTTTAAGCAGAGGTTGGATGGCCACCTGTCATGGATGCTTTACTATCATTCCTTCACTACAGGGGGTTGGACTAGATGAAACTTGGAGTCCCTTCTGACTCTACATTTCTATGAGTCTTGTCATGGTCGGGTTCACGGGCAAACGAAGTCCTGGCTGGGGACGTTGGGACCGGGTGCAAGATGGTGGGGTGGGAGCAGGAATGGGAGTCCAGAAGCTAGGAGTCAGGAAGCCAAGAGTCGGAGGGTTAGAGAGCTGGGAGTCAAGAAGCCAAGGGTCAGGAAGCAAGGAGTCACGAAGCCAGGTGTCTGAGGATCAAGAAGCAAGGAGTCAAGGAGCCAAACACAGCAAGGCAGGGAACATGTTGCTGTGGTAAAGAGCCAAAGGGAAATGCTGACCTTATATCCCTTCCTGTCTCTTGCTACCAGGTGCTGTGAGTTACCAATCGGCCTCACCTGTGCGGCCGCGCCTTGCCTCTTCAGAACAAACTTAGGAAGGACCCAGTCCTGCAAAGTCCTACTGGTCACAGGGCCAGGCTCCTGCATGCACTCCTGACAATTCGTACATCTGTGTACTGCACACTGTTTATGTCCCATCCCCTCATGGCACATTCAGGAGTGCTCTTTAATTAAACTTGGACATATACCTAAAAACGTAACACCTGAAGAAGTTTCCTTGCCAGGGAAAATGGTTTCATAATAGGTTTTATTGTTTCTCTTTGTTTCTTTCCCCCTCTTTTGTTCTTTTCTAATTGATACTATCAAAACAAGAGGTTTAGTTTAGTTTATGGTTTGTTTTTTTGTTTAAGAAAAGCATTTCACTTCCTTTGCTCACGCACTGCACCCCTGGGGGAGCCTCAGCAGAAGGATATAAATCGTTCAAGCAAATATTTGGTGTGTGCTGTGGCTTCCTAAAAATAACTTGCTACTTTTTACTACTGTAAAAATAGCCTTCTCCCAAGTAGACATGGCTTGTCCTTTCCAACAGTGAAATTTCCCAGCATCTGGAATCAATGGAAAGCCCTTTTTACTCACAACAGGTAGGGATTCTCTTTTCTTTTCGAGGGGGGCGGGACATATTACGATCTTTCATAAGGTCTAGAAACTCCCATGGGAGGGAGCAGAATAAAGTTGTGTTGCGTAATACGTGTCATAAGGACTGTCTGCTGAGCTAAATCTCAAGCTCCCACAAAGTCACTAAGGAGTAAGAGGTCCCTCCACAATCCTAATATTGCATATATGTCTATGTGAGACTGAGTGAGTGAGTGATGTCAGTCTTACAACATGTGTGGGCTTCGAAGCACAACATACAAGTTTCAAAGCAGGCTCTAAAGATTCATGGGTCTATAATGCATAGTTCCAAGGTTGCAGGTTCGATTCCCATATGGGACAGCTGCATATTCCTACACTGCAGGGGGTTGGACTGGATGATCCTCAGGGTCCCTTCCAAGTCTACAATTCTATGATTCTATATGCACAAATCAAGGAGGCCGGATGGATGGACGGATGGATCCATTCATTCATTGATTCCTTTTGCAAGATTTATATGCTGCTTGGTCAAAATAAAACCTCATAGCAGTTTACAAAAAAAGAATAAAGCGATAAAATTAAACCAAGTTAAAAACAACTACAGTGGTACCTCGGGTTAAGTACTTAATTTGTTCCGGAGGTCTGTACTTAACCTGAAACTGCTCTTAACCTGAAGCACCACTCTAGCTAATGGGGCTTCCTGCTGCTGCTGCGCCGCCGGAGCACAATTTCTGTTCTCATCCTGAAGCAAAATTCTTAACCTGAAGCACTATTTCTGGGTTAGCGGAGTCTGTAACCTGAAGCGTATGTAACCCGAGGTACCACTGTATTTATTCAAAAATAATAAAATCTGGCAATAAGATTGGGGGGAAAAAACACCCCAGATTAAAAGACATGTCAACATTCTACATTTCTGAATGGGCTTGTCTAAACAAAAAATGTTTTTAGCAGGCACTGAAAAGAGTACATCCCTGATAGCAATAGTCAGGGAGCTCCAAACGCAGGTGCTGCCACACTAAAAGATGGAGAGAGTATTATACAACACCTCTAGCGGTGCCAGTTTGGCAGATCAAAGTCGCCCGGTGGGGTAAGGAGACCTCACAAGTAAGCTGGTCCCAAGCTGGTTAGAGCATTAGAAGCTAATCATGTTAAACTTGGCCTGGTAGCAAACTGGCAACCAGTGCAGGTCTCTGTTATGTACAGACAGTGTTATGTATAGACAGGGTCTGTCTCCTGTCAGCAATTGTGCTGCAGCATTCTGTACTAACTTCAGATTCCTGTTCCAGGCTGCTCTTTTTGGATTGCACCTATACAGAAAGCAGGTTGCTGGCTGCATGCTTCATCATGCAAACACACACACACACACACACACCACCTCCCTGCACACAGAAAAGTAGCATGTCAGGGCTAAGTTAGATTCCTTCCCTGTTTATATGCCAGTTTTCTGCACTCAGGTCATTAATTTTCTTAGGGGGCAATATTCAAATAACCTTCCTGCCAACCAGAGCAGGCCAACATGATTATATGGTTTAAATCTCAACCTGACTGTGCACAACCAAGGCTGCATTTCTACACACATGGAATGATGTTTCTGCTGCTTTGCTATAGAGTTTTGAGTGAAATCACATGTGATCGCCCCATCAGGATCATCTGCCATTGCAGCACTTGTGCAATTGGCTCACGAGGCAAGAATTAAGAGAAGGGCAAAGTGGTGGAGCGCAGGCTTTGAGTGCAAAAAAAAGATCCCAGGTTTAGTCCTGAGCATCTCTGGGTAGGTCTGAGACGCTAGAGAGCCACTGCCGACCGATGTAGATAAGAACAATCTAAATGGACCAATGCTCTGACTCAGTAAACAGGTTTCTGACATATCTCTGCCATTCAGATATGACCAGAACAAGGCGGAGTGGATCCAGCCATGGGGAAGAAGTACGGTAGCTGCACCTTTCTGGTAACATGTGCAGTGGATCTCATTCAACACAATTGGCTCGTTACGCATATGAATTGACAAGACTTTATCTTTGCAGCATTTGGCACATGGCAAAGCAGTTGCCTGTGCTCGGTACACAACCGGTTTGAAGAAACAACTGCATTCATGACAAAAGTGCTAAGCTAGCAGGAGAATTAAGCTTGTTTGTGTGCATCAAAGTTACCACTTTGTACCACTCCAGCTCTGCTCTGGATTGTGTGTGGCACAAACCACTTTTGGTTACTTTTAAAAAAAAGCAAAAACAAAAATATTTTTTTAAAAAAAAACCTGCAGCCAGGGTGTGGGCGTGCTTGTTTTCTATTTCCAGGGTGCATGGCCTGATTGATCAGGATTCCATCCCCATTTTTAAAACCTTATGAAGGTAAAGATAAAGGACCCCTGGACGGTTAAGTCCAGTCAAAGGCAACTATGGGGTTGTGACGCAAATCTCGCTTTCAGGCCGAGGGAGCCAGTGTTTGTCACAGACAGCTTCCCAGGTCATGTGGCCAGCATGACTAAACCGCTTCTAGTGCAATGGGACACAGTGACGAAAACCAGAGCACATGGAAACACTGTTTACCTTCCCACCACAGTGGTACCTAGTTATCTACTTGCACTAGGGTGCTTTCGAACTGCTAGGTTGGCAGGAGCTGGGACAGAGCAATGGGAGCTCACCCCATCATGGGGATTCGAATCGCCGACCTTCTGATCAGCAAGCCCAAGAGGCTCGGTGGTTTAGACCACAGCGCCACCTGCGTCCTATGAATGTAGAAGGCAGCCACCTTCAGCCTGAAGCTGGTCATGCATTGGCTATGGAGAAAACATGGGCAGCTGTAGGTCCTGAATGCCCGAACAGGGATTAACAGCTCATGCCTTCTAGGTACAATTCACATTAATCGACAAACATACAGATTCAGTTTCTGTCTCTCTGCATCTCTCCTTTAGGTCTTCTTGTCATTTTACCTCGATCCCCGGAGAGAAGCTGAAAACCCAGTATGGGTTGGGGGGTCCTTGAGAACTTTTGTGTTACACTCATGGCTTATTCCAGCTGCTCCTTGTCTCAAAGGAAACATTGATTGATAGACCCAAGGCCCACCCAGTGACAAGAGAGGCCCAGCGTCAAGGCTTCTCTTGCATTCCTTTTTCGTTCCTTTTGGGGGGGAGAGGAGAGGGGGAGGAGGGAGACATTACAGCAGGGTTGACTTGCCATATGCTGTCGGAGAGATGAGAAATCTTGGAGGCTTGATAGCCTTAATCCCCACCGCAGAAGTGTATAAAATTTCACAGCTTAGCTGCCAGAAAAGCCAAGACCACACCAGGAAAGCCGTCTGCATACAAGAAGATACCTGCCAGGTCTTGTCTGCCAGAGCCTGGACTAATGATGAATACACAATGTCCCAATCAATCAAACTGGATTTGTCTTTGCCCCAGGTCTAGGTGAGGTCTGGTATGAGGTGACCATAACTGTCAAGCATGCAGTAGTCGTGGCCAAGAAAATGACTGCATATTTATGCATTTTCTCAAAGTGAGGGTGAATAAATGTCTTTATTTCTGAACCAAACTGCCTCACGGCACACCAAGTACACTACACAGGCCCCCTGCATACATGTGTATTCAGTTTATACCAAGATATCACCATCTTCATTTCTTGGTACATGCTTTATATGCAGGTACAGTCTGTGCTTAAATATTCATATATACATACGTACACATTCCTTTGTCTCTCTTTCTCCAATGTGCTCTTGTTCGGAGCTTTGCATATGATTTTAATATGGCCACTTGGAATATGATCACATTAAGAACTGAGAAACACACCACTCTAGCAGAACCGAACCACAACACTATACACACACGTACACGTCTCTGTGTGTGTGTGTGTGTGTGTGTGTGTGTGAACTGCAGGGAGAATGAGCTTCGTTGTATCTGTATTAACTCTCCATCACTGTCATTACACTCTGTCGGATAAACTGGCAATGATCACATTTCAAAAAAGGCTTATTTGCATGGGAAACCACAATGGCTCTCAATGAAGTGGGACAGGGAGCTCAAAAGCAGAGCCCATGTGTTGGGTAGGGTCTGTGTTTCTCTCATAGATTCTACCAGCTACTGTAGTGGTCAAGCATAATAATCCTACACAGAGTTCAACGTGCACCATTATGCAACAAGAAGGCTCTTGTTCATAAAACATTCCCCATTCACTTCTGTGGGATGGGCAGCTGTGACCTCCCTTTGCCTTCCAGTTTTTCTTGTATGAGAATCAACAGGAAGTTATTCTGCTTTGCTGTCTATTTTATTTTTGTTCTGGCCAATGACAAGTACAGACCCATGCAAGTTCAACAGAGCTCCATCCCTCCAGCAAACCAGTTGATTCGGACATGCTTCCTCTAATGCAGGGATGAGGGAGCAGATGTTGTTGGATACTGCCTCCTATCACCTCCAGCCAACATGGTCAGCGGTGAGAGAAGGTGGGAGTTGTCACCCAAGATCTGGATGGCCAGAGGTTCCTCACTGCTGCTTTAATAATAATAGAAATAATAATTTCTATCTGACTGAGTTGCCTCAGCCACTCTGGGTGACTTCCAGCATATACACTAAAACCTCAAACATTAAAAACTTCCCTGTGCAGAGCTGCTTCAGGTGTCTTCTAAAAGTCAAATAGTTGTCTATCTGTTTGACATCTGATGGGAGGGAGCTTCACAGGGGTGGGCTTCACTATTAGTAGTAGTGGTAGTAGTAGTAGTAGTAATATACTGCCCTATACCCGCAGGCCTCAGGGTGGTTCACAGGATAAAATCACAATATAAAAACACAAAATACCTAATCAAAATAAAAACAAAAACAACCTAATAACTCTCCTTCTCCCAACACATTTTAAAAGGGCTTTGGATGTCAATCAACCAAAGGCCTGGTTGAAGAGGAACATTTTTGCCTGGCACCTAAAGGTGTATAATAAAGGCACCAGGCAAACCTCCATGGGGAGAGCATTTCACAAATGAGGAGCCACAGCAGAGAAGGCCCGTTCTCATGTGGCCACCCTGTGGACCTCTCATGGAGGAGGCACACAAAGAAGAGCTTCACTACCTCTGCCTGGTTTCCTATAACCTCACTTCTCACAATGAGGGAACTGCCAGAAGGCCCTCAGAGCTGCACCTCAGTGTCTGGGCTAGACTCTGGGGGGTGGAGATGCTCCTTTGGGTAGACAAGGCTGAGGCTGTTCAGGGCTTTAAAGGTCAGCACCAACACTTTCCTGCATTGTTTTATCACCCATTTGGGTGGAGATAGAAATGGCTTGCACACACACCTACCATGAGATGTTCATCAAAATGTCGTTTTTGTTCTTCAGACTTCCAGCAATTCACTTGGAAATAATTCAGTGAGGCCTTCCCTCCTCCTCCTCACTCACCCATGTTCATAATTTTGCTGATGGTAGCAACATTTTTTGTGTCTTCAAAATCCATGCAGATGTTTTAGCTGAGAAAGAGCCTCCAAATTCCCTTCAAATTTCATATCCAATGAAGGGAGAAGTGAAGTGAAGAGATTTATCCTGATGCCTTGGCAAGGTGGAATGGGGGGTCTCGTATAACACGAGAGACCCACAGAGCTGCACTGTCCTGTTTCCCACCATCATTAATTGCAGGAAACAGAACAAGGTATGGAGCTGTCCAGTTACATTACCGGTTGTGGGGACCCTCTTTCTCATGGATGAAACCACACATTTCTGGACTGAATTCCATCCGTCACAGCAGTCCATGGCAACTTGTGTTGCCTCTGTAATTTCATCTAAAGTGAAAATCCAAAGAGAGTTTCAAGGTTGCTCCTCAGGCCAACTATCTGAGGAAATCCAAGAGAACCCAAAGGAGTCAAAATAAGAGTCATGAAATATCTTAGCTTCTGTTTCTAGGTTGGGACAAGCTGCTAGGAGTGCAGAAGTGGAGAAGCAACCCTTTGTCTGATGTGGCTTTTAGAGTCAGAGTTCACAATGTAGAAACATTTAAGAACATAAGAAGAGCCTACTGGAAAGGCCATAGCTCGGTGGTAGGGTAGCTGCTTTGCATACAAAAGGTCCCAGGTTCAATCCCCTGCTTCTCTAGGTTGGGCTGGAAGAGACCGCCTGTCTGAACCTCTATAGAGCTGTAACCAGTCATTGCAAACAGTGCTGATGTCAAGGAGCTGTCAGATGAGCCCAGGTCATCCATAGGGCAGGAAAGCACAGGAGGCACAGAATGCAACCAGTGTTTTATTAATAGAAAATAATAACTCAGCAGAGTTACACAGACTCGACTCAATCAGCTCAAAGCATTGCTGAAACTGACCACTGGCCCCGCCCTTCTACCTCTAGCGTCTCCCTCTGAATCCCTCCCAAGCAGACAAATGCTGCATCAAGTGGGTGGGCCCCTCCTCTGGACCGGTCTAGTCCATTGCTCAGCAATGTGCAGGACTCTCCTCAAGGAGGGTGTCAGAGTAGGAGGAGCCAGCAAGACTGGCACTCTCCTGCTGCTGTGTAGCAAGGGCAATCTCTGACTCCTCCCTGTCTGGGTCTGCTCTCACACTGTGGCTCTCAGTCTCAAACCCTGTCCTGGAAGAGCCTCCTTCGCCTGACCCCCCCCCCTTGATCACTCAACCCCTCTGCTTCTACACCCTTGTGCAAATTAATTGAAACAACCAATGTAGTTTGCTGTACAAAACTCACATATACATGTACAAAACTCACATCTACGTACATTAGTAACAGATATGACCTCTGCTTTTTTTAAGCAGCATTTGAACATGGTTTGGCATGGAGTCTACTAGTTTCGAGCAATCACTGTTGATTTTCAGATCCCTGGACCACACTTGAATCAGTGCCTGAATGAGCTTCTCCATGGTCGTATAGTTTACAGCATGGAGGCGACTTTTGCATTTAGACCACAAATTCTCAATGGGATTTACGTCCAGGGAATTCCATGGTCAATCAAGTACCTGTATTTGCTGCTCTGTCATGAATTTCTTCACCACTTTCGTTGTGTCACAGGGGGCTAGGTCCTGCTGCAACAATCCAGTACTGTCAGGATTCCTCTTTTCCAGCTCTGGAATAACCCTCTTTCGTAGAACCTCAATATATTGCGGTGAGCACATCATTCCTTCTATTGGCTGCAGGCTTCCGACACCATAATGATCAACTGACTTTTTGTGTTTGTTTTGAGTACAGGATTACGAGTAAGATAGAAAACATGCTTTGTTTCAATTAATTTGCACAAGGGTGTAGCATCTCCCAGCTTGTCTCTTCCCCAGATTGCTCCTCAGTGTCTCAAATCCACAATCCGAGGGCTAAATTGCCGTCTTCTGTGTCCTCCCTGGGGAGGGGGGCTCTTAGATGAGTGGCTCCCCCCACTCTTCCTCATCCAGCCAGTCCATGACCCTGATCTATATGGAGATTTCATGGAGCCTTCATGACTAATAGACAAATCCTCCTCCATGGATCTGTTTAATTCTCCTTTAAATCCATCTAAGTTTCTGGCCATTATCACATGTTGAGGTGGTTATGGAATCTGGATCTCATCCAGTGGGTTAAAAGGTAAAGGTAAGGGACCCCTGACCATTAGGTCCAGTTGTGACCGACTCTGGGGTTGCGGCGCTCATCTCGCTCCATTGGCCGAGGGAACTGGCGTACAGCCTCCAGGTCATGTGGCCAGCATGACTAATCCGCTTCTGGCTAACCAGAGCAGTACATGGAAACTCAGTTTACCTTCCTGCCGGAGTGGTACCTATTTATCTACTTGCACTTTGACGTGCTTTCGAACTGCTAGGTTGGCAGGAGCAGGGACCGAGCAATGGGAGCTCACCCCATCACGGGGATTCGAACTACCGACCTTCTGATCGTCAAGTCCTAGGCTCTGTGGATTAGCCCACAGCACAAATACTGCTTTATCACATTTGTTGTTTCTTTTAGCAGCTGGATTATATAAGATAATAATAATGTTATGAATGTTACTTTATAGCAGGAAGCCGTATGGAGGCTCCTTGGTGCCTCCCACTCTCCAGGAGCTTTGAATTCTGAGTATCATTCCAAAGGGAATTTCCCACAATTAAAGTCAAGTCCCGGCCAGTCTAAGGTGGTGCCGGTCAGAGCTAGTAGTGCTGTGTGTGTCTTTTGCAAACGTGTGTCACAATGGTAATTGGAGACTGGAACGGCACAGCTATTGCAGGCAGCCGTTTGCGGGGGCTTTTGGCTGAGCGAAACTACCCAGATCGGAGGCAGGGCTGCTCGCTGTTGATTGCAGTCCTATATGCACTCACATGGGAGCAAATCCCAGGGAACTCAGTGAAGCTGACATCTGAGTAGACATGCACAAGACTGTGCTGTAAGGCTGCAGGCCAATGCCCTTTTGAGATTAAGGGTTCATGCACACTTCCCTTGGTTTCATCCATTTGTCTTGGGATTTCTAGCTTTTTGTTTTGTCCCACCGCTTTCCCCAGGGGAAACCTGTGGTTTACTGCTGAATCAGGACAAACATCAACCTGCAGAAAACCTGAATGGCGTTTGTTCTGATTCAGTGGTAAACAGCAGGTTTTCCCTGGAAAAGCGGCATGATGAAGGAAGAACCTATTGGATCCAAGCCTAGAAATCACAAACAGGAGCATGGATCAGCCCTAAATCTCATTGAACTCAATGGGACTTACTTCTGAGCAGACATATGTAGCCTTGTGCTGCAGTTGTTGATAGAATAGAGGCAGATAAATATGAAATAATGGCAAATTGTGAATGCATATGGAGGAGTAAGGCAAGCAGTCCTAATTTCAGAGTTCAGTGTGTGGAGGAAAATATTTCAGGGTGGCAGGGGGATGACTTGCAAACAGGTTTAAAGCCTGTTGTTCAATATATTAAAGATCAAAATGCAAAAGAACATGTTGTATGCTAAGAGCATCTGTTATGGTTATATTTTTTTAAGCATCTCACAATTAATTAGGCAACATCACTCAAAAGAATCCCTTTTTGGGAGCAAAAGGATTTGTGCCTTTAACATGCATACCTAGTACATAGGCTCCTGTAACTGCTTATAGTCAATAGTTACAAGTGTAAAGAATAAGTAAGTTGGTTCAAAAAACAGGAATAAGGATGCAATTTTACGTTTTGGTATTGAGTACAATGGGGGAGAATTTTCACAGTGAGTTTGTGTGTTTCAGAAAAATCCCAGCCAGATTAAAAGGCCACTCCGTCATTTAGTAAATATTACATTGCCAAAGTGCAGTACATATTGAGAACATTGGTGGTGGTTATTTTCTGTGTTTCATCATAACCACAGAGGGATACACACGTTATACATTTAATGCATATTCAGTGCACATTTATTTTTCTTATTCTTTTTTCCATAAAATTTATACACTACTTGATTGCTTTTTAAAAAACTCAAAATGATTTACCAAAAGATAAAGCAAGAAAACTGAGAAAAATTCACAGCCATACTTTAAAACATACCGAAGCATTTGGGAGGCTTGTCTAAACAGGAATATTTTTAGCAGGCGCTGAAAAGAGTGCAGTGAAGGAGCCTTGCCTGATATCAATAGGCAGGGAGTTCCAAAGCGCAGGTGCTGCCACACTAAACAATCAAGTTCTTACAAATGCAATGGGTATTATATGATGCCTGTAGCGGTGTCAGTTCCACCAACTGAAGTGGTCAAGTGGGGTAAGGTGATCTTGTAGGTAAACTGGTTCCATATGCCCTTAGTAACACCTTGAACTTGGCCCAATAGCAAATCGGTAACCAGTGTGGATCTCTGAGCACAGGTGTTACATGCAGGCAAGGCCTCGCTCCTGCCGTCAATCGTGCTGCGACATTCTGCACTAACTGCAGCTTCCAGAACATGTGCAAGGGAACCCACATTGCAAGAGTCCTGTCTTGAAGGAATCAGTGCATGAACTACTGTGTCAGGGCTTCCCTGGTCCAGGAAAGGCTGTACCTGTCAAACTAGCTGCAGTTGGTAAAAGGCAGTTCTAGCCACTGAGGCTACTTGAGCCTGCAAGGACAGAACTGGATGTGGAAGTACTTTCGCACCGTGAACCTGCTCCTTCAGGGAGAGGGCAACGCCATCCAGGCTGGGCAAGTAGCCCCATGATGCTTGCCAAGGTTCAAGCTCAGCTTGTTTTTCTCCATTCATTTCACCACTGCATCCAGGCAATGGCATCTCACCCCGAAACTCCTAATGGCTTCTTGTAGGTATTCAATAGTACCAGAGAGAAGATGATCCCCTGCGACCCGCTATAATGTAGCTGCCAGAGGACCAAAGGGCACTTTCCCTTTCTTACTCTCAGGAAAGTATGATTGGAACCATTGTCATACAGTGCCCCTATTCCCACTTTTTTCTGCGGGAGAGGAATCACGCAGGATCACAGCAACCCTAATAATAATAATAATTAATGTATTTATTTATATGCCGCCCATCTGGCTTGGTTTCCCCAGCCACTCTGGGTGGCTCCCAACAGAATGTTAAAAATGCGATAAAACATCAGACATTAAAAACTTCCCTAAACTGGGCTACCTTCAGATGTCTTCTAAAAGTCAGATAGTTGTTTATCTCCCTGACATCTGATGGGAGGGTGCCACCACCGAGAAGGCCCTCTGCCTGTTTCCCTGTATCCTCACTTCTTGCAGGGAGGGAACCGCCAGAAGGCCCTCAGCGCTGGACCTCGGTCTCTGGGCTGAATGATGGGGGTGGAGACGCTCCTTCAGGTATACTGAGCCGAGGCCATTTAGGGCTTTAAAGGTCAGCACCAACACTTTGAATTGTGCTCAGAAATGTAAATGGCCACCGTTCTTTCGCGATACAAAACGGGAAGGTGGCACCCGGGAAGATGGAATCCTGCATTTTGGCTTCGGTATGTTGGGGGCTATGCCCATGCCCCTTTCATGGACTGAGTTTAAGAATATCTGAAGTTGTGAGGAAAAAAGTCTAAGGAAAGAGCTAAGACTGTTTCTGTGTGCCAAAGGATCCTGTCTCAGCCTAGTCCTCCCTCCACAGAGGAGTCTTAAATTGACTCCTTCTCCTTCCTCATTTCCATGTTTAACAAACGGACTGTTTCGTCGACCTTGTTTGCATGCCGCTTCCGTTCCTCTCAATGAAAGAATAAACTCCGCATGCCTAAGTATTAAGGAGAGGACAGACTCTCAAGGTAAAATCTGTCTGGCCATATATTGTTCCGCGGAGTTCATGGGCGGATGTGCGAGGGATCATGCATGATGGAAGAGCTCGTAATAGGCTGGTTGACTTTGTATGAGGACGTTGGCCCTAACACGATGCTAATAGAAGCATCTCATAATAAAATCCTAATTGTGTGAGTGATATGGAGGCACCCGCTCTATCTACCATCTCCCTGCTTCCAAGCCGCTGTGATGCTCTCTCATAGGAACAATATAGGAGTGACCATATCAGATGACCCCTGCTACATGTTACCGGTACTCATAAATCCTAATCTGGCAAATTCAATCTCTCTTGGCACAAGAAGGACATTTTAAATCTAGATGCTTCAATCCTGGTTCTCGGCGAGAAAAGTATTAAAGCAGCGCTGATACAGCTATCAGATCAAATACATTTTCCATGATTCTGCCTGGGATGGATTAAAATGTAGGTCCTTGTGATCAAAGGGCAGGGAATGAAAGCAATATACTTGTCTGTGTCCTCTTCTTCTTCTTGCATTGACTCAACAGACTTGCTGCCTCTCCCCCCCCCCACCTCCCCTTTTCAACAGAGTGCAGGAATCTTAACACTCCATTTGGGGCTGCAGGTGATGTTTCCTAAACTACCTGTATTATGTAAATGACCTGCTAAAACAACTGAAGCGTCTGATCATTTTCAGGCTGAAAATGGAACAATCAAAACTATAGAAGCCGAGAAGCAGAGCAGTTCCCTGCAATTATCTGTTTTGAAGCAATGCATTGATTTGACGTTCTTAAGAAGCCACAGATGTCTGATTTCATAATATAATTTGTAGAAGTTAATAAAGAGGCGAGTTAAACAGTTGCCGACACACATCACGTTTACATGTGTTCAAAAGAACTTTCTTTAAAAAAGAAGAAAAAACACTTTCCAAATCTTACCCAACAGATTTGCGGTGTCATTATTCTTATTATCTAAAAGCCTATCCATTTTCATGGAGGGCGGTTGATGTTGAGGGATGGAAAGTTCTTGTCCTTTCACCAACTCTATTGCCTTGCTTTCTCCCTGCTCCCTGCCAATCTATCACTGAATGAGGCCATCGCCACATGAAGAGAAAAGGCCAGGGCCAGATTTGTTCTTCCAGACTTGGCGCACCCTTCTTGCACTTGATTTGCAGTTCTTGCGCTTTCCTCCAGAGGGAGACCCTGGCAGCCATCCCAGCCTCTGTCTGCTACGCTCTATGCTAGATTTTGTTTCTTACCTGCATGATAGTTTAACAGAAATTTGGGGAATGTTTATGTTGCTCATCTGAATATTCAAAGCACTTTACAGGGAAGTGAGAGACAGGTGAAAAATACGAGGGGAGGGGGGGTCACAGAGATGAATGTGCCAACCACATCCCATCACTATTCTTGCCACTGTCCATGGGTGGTTGTTGTTGTTTAGCCGTTTAGTTGTGTCCGACTCTTCGTGACCCCATGGACCAGAGAACGCCAGGCATTCCTGTCTTCCACTGCTTCCCGCAGCTTGGTCAAACTCATGTTCGTAGCTTCGAGAACACTGTCCAACCATCTCGTCCTCTGTCGCCCCCTTCTCCTTGTGCCCTCCATCTTTCCCAACATCAGGGTCTTTTCCAGAGAGTCTTCTCTTCTCATCAGGTGGCCAAAGTATTGGAGCCTTGGCTTCACAATCTGTCCTTCCAGTGAGCACTCAGGGCTGATTTCCTGCAAAATGGATAGGTTTGATCTTCTTGCCGTCCATGGGACTCTCAAGAGTCTCCTCCAGCACCATAATACAAAAGCATCAATTCTTCAGTGATCAGCCTTCTTTATGGTCCAGCTCTCACTTTCATACATCACTAAGGGAGAATTTAGTACTCATTAATGTTAGAATCTTGATTTGCCACAGTTCTAAAATGGACACGGATTCTCTAGGAGAAACTTTGGCCCAGAGGGGGACCAGATTTGGAGCCAGCTTGTGGGGTGGTCACTGCCATGACCATGGGAGGGATCCATTTCCCCTGGAATCTTGTGGGGCTTCCTTCTGTTGCATGGCCCAGTGAGCTTCTGGGGAGAAGTGGGAAGGCAGGCCCTTTAAAAGGGCTGTACAGCCCCAGACTCGGTCTCTCTTGCCTTGTGGCTGGATTTCCCAGCCCTCTCTCTAGAGTCTTCCACTGATGGAGCTGGTGGCCACTGGTTTACAGGGCTGGGAAGGAATTTTGCTCTTGACCACACCTGGTCTTTGAGTGGAAGGTTTTTGCCTTTTTCTCAGCGGTTAACTGGTGACTGTGAGGGGTATACTACAGAGCTATTTGTCACAGCTTGGAAGCAAATGACATTGGGTGGGATCTGAGCGTAATGGGGACCCTCTTAAAGGGTCTTGAGGAGGTGCAACAGCTCCTGGCCCAGGTCAGGGTCCAGCTCCACTCAACTCAAGTCACTGGTGGGATTCCAGTTGCATGGTGTGTTGGGCCTCATATGTTTCTCAACTCCCATAACATTCCCCAATAGGTGTGCTGGGATGGTATATCAGGCTTCAGATCAGAAGTTTTATGGGATAACCGAACCTGACCCAATGCCATGCGAATGGCCAAGGATTTTGGGAGTTGCAGTTCAGCAACATCTGTTTCCCCACTCCTTCTACACAGTGCTTTTTTCTGGGGGTACTTAAAGGTATCCAATACCAGCACCTCTTTTTTTTTCAAATGTTAAAAGTGTGCCACTTACTGTAACAACTTCATGGTGAGTACTGACACCTTTTTTCTTTTTTTAAAAAAAGCACTGATTATCATCACCATCATCATTCTAGAATTTCAAAGCTTTGTTTTGTGTGATAAACTTTGTACTTTAGTCCAGAAAGAAAGGTATCCATTTATCAATTTGCCCTATAAAAACTGAGCAAAAAATGTCTTTCTTTCTCCACCCCCCACCCCGCTTGCGAAATGTTGGCAAGTCAGAGAGTTTCCATGAATGCATTTGATACTTCAGAATTAGTCATCTCAGACTTTTCATTAGGATATCTTCATCTACATTACTGAGACCAGTCTCTATGGCACCATTTCCTAATTATTTGGCTTTCCCCTGGAGGTGTTTAGCATAAGGAAAGGCTTCTCTTGCTACATCTTCTGTCACATGACTGTTCATCACTCCCCACAATGATATGAATAAATGGCACTCAGCTGGCCTTCGGACATGGCACTGAGATAAAAACCTCACTTGCTGATCTTCTTTTAAGTTTTTTTTTTTTTTTTTTTAAGCATACACACAGAGAGTGTTCGTGTTTAAAGAACAGGATTGGCAAAATTGTCACCATTCTTTGACACTACTGCCCATGTTATGTTAACAAGAAAATGGGTGCTCTCATAGTGCCGCTCTTGTGCAGGAAGGATTCAAGTGTATGCCAGAAATTTAGGTTAGATTAAAGTGCTTTGGTGCCCTGCTGCAACCAGGGCGTTGTTGTTTTTTAGTTGGAACTTGCTGGAACTCAGTTTCGGCACCTCTGGGGGGGGGCATGATTGCCATTAAAATAGAACAAGGGAGGCATTCATGGTAAGATCCAGTACCTCTTTTTCTAGAAAAATAGCACTGGCTGCAACAATCCACTTTGAAATTAAGAAACTAGGATAGAGATGAGAAGATGGACTGTAAAATGTGGGGCGAATGAATGATTTAACATGAAGGTGTACAGTGCTGCCTTGGTTCCCGAACTGCTTAGCTGACAAACAAATCAGCTCCCGAACACCGCAAACCCAGAAGTAAGTGTTCCAATTTGTGAACGTTTTTCGGAAGCCGAACGTGCATTTCGGCTGTTGGCATTGTTTCCGGGGCCAGCCAATCAGAAGCTGCGTCTTGGTTTTCGAACGTTTTGGAAGTCGAACGGACTTCCAGAATGGATTGAGTTTGAGAACCAAGGTACCACTGTATAAACACTCTGGAACCAGATCAGGATGGGGTGCATGCCTGCCCACCCTTTGAGCCTTCAAGTGTTCAGGTGAATGAGTGAATGCACCCAAAGGTTGAGAGACCCTTGTGAGGATGGTTGGAAGGTGCTGTGTGCACATGCTATGGGTTCTCTAGATCGCAAACCATCAACAGTGTGAATCTTTGCAATTTTCTGCCATGCTGGGAGTTCTCCTTAGAGTCAGGCATAAGGAAGTTTTGGCCCTCTGTGTGCTGTTTCACTCCAATTATCAATCCCTGTTCCCCGGGAACTCTGGAAATCATAGCTCTGTGAGGGAAATCTTGAGGTAACTCCTTCCACAGGGCTTTACCAGATCTATTATTGATCATGGCTACAAGGAAATTTCAGGTTCAGAGGTGTATTGTTCTCCGCCTCCCCATTTCCTCCACACAACAACCATGTGAGGTATCTTAGGCTGAGAGACTGTGACTGGCCCAAGGTCACCCAATGAACTTCATGGCTGAGCAGGGATTTGAACCCAGGTCTCCCAGGTCCTAGTCCAACATCTCACCACTACACCCTGCTGGTTCACAGCATGGGATTTTTGCCACTATCAAAGTAGGCATTTTAAAAAGCTTCTGACAAAGTAATGAGACTACCAAAGTCTCGCCAGTGTTTATGTGGAACCTTCAGGTTCAGAGGCAGGAAACATGACAATCATAGAATTCTGGAAATGGAAGGGAACTTCGATGTCATTTATTCCCCACCTTTCTTCATTGTAAGATGTATAGTGCAGGATTCAGCTATGGCATTCCTGACTAGATACCCCCCCAATCCAATTCCCAGAATATATTAACAATCAATCCAGCCTTCCCAAGGAACTCTGGGAATCAAAGCTCTGTGAGGAGAATAGGGGTTTCCTAACAACTTTCAGCATCCTTAGCAAACTACAGTTCCCATGATTCTTTGTGCGGCGGGGTAGCCATGATTGCTGAAGCGGTACAAGAGTCCTTTAAATGTGGCCTGAGTGACATTCATTTACTTCTGGGGACAGTGGACTCATGCCTCTATACACCGAGTACATAATATATCACAAAACAGGGAGTGTACATCACTTGCTTGCTGACAGGAAAACAGCGGCCGTGTGTATTTCCTTAAGGGGCTGCCTTTCCCAAAGGATAAGCTGAGTGTTGGCATCTGGCAAGTTGCAGCTTTGTCCTAGATAAAATAAATACGTTTAGCTTTTTTCACTGAAGCAGCTGCCCAAAGTGTTGTGAAACCAGTCAGGGAGTGAGTGACGGGTGTGGCTTTTGGAGGCTGGAGAGGGCATCTTAATTCTGAGGTAATCTTCCTCAGGGTTACTTTGCTAACGCAACGTGATTGAAGTTGGTGGTGACGATGATCTGCGGGTACTAAAATGTGCCTCCCACACATGGGAAGCTGGCAGTGGACACAAGTTCAGAACAGTCCGAATTTTTCCGAGCTGATTCAGAAGACACGTCTCCCTCTTCCCCATCCCCACCCTGACTCTCCCTGTTTCACGTAGAGTTGTAGACAATCTGGAAAAGATTTTGGCTGTGTACACACTACCCTTTACTTCGGCTCCTATGTGGTGTTTGGCGCTATGTACAGATGGCATTAGCCACATGTGACTGCACACGCACTACACCTTTGAAGTGCATTTCTCCCCCCTCAGTGTGTACATAACCTAAGACAGTGGTTTTCAACCAGTGTGTTGTGGCACCCTGGGGTGCCTTGAATGATGGTTGGGGTGCCACGGGCAACACTGGCCTGTGCCCCTCTTTCCCTCCCTCCCTCCCTCCTCTGATGCCCCCTCACATCTCTGCCTCCCAAACGCTTGCACAGCTGTTTGTTGAAGCCCTGGCTACAAGCTCCGCAGGTGAATGGTGCCTCTAGGGCAGGCCAGCGGGTGCTTCCTAGGCCCCTGTGGGGCAGTGTGAGAAGTCACTTCTCTTTGGGGCAGAGGGGGCAGCTCAGAGACCAGGAGCAGCACTTGTGGCTGCCCAGAGGAGTCCCAAGGAGAGGGGAGAAGAGAGGAGGCTGAGGGAACACTTCACAAGGTATAAGGTAAAGGTAAAGGTACCCCTGCCCGTACGGGCCAGTCTTGACAGACTCTGGGGTTGTGCGCCCATCTCACTTAAGAGGCCAGGGGCCAGCGCTGTCCGGAGACACTTCCGGGTCACATGGCCAGTGTGACATCGCTGCTCTGGCGAGCCAGAGCTGCACACGGAAACGCTGTTTACCTTTCCGCTGGTAAGCGGTCCCTATTTATCTACTTGCACCCGGAGGTGCTTTCGAACTGCTGGGTTGGCAGGCGCTGGGACCGAGCAGCGGGAGCGCACCCCGCAGCAGGGATTCGAACCGCCGACCTTTCGATCAGCAAGTCCTAGGCGCTGAGGCTTTAACCCACAGCGCCACCTGTGTCCCCTTCACAAGGTATAGTGTGTTTGAAAAGGGATGAGGGGCTGCCAGCTCTGCAGGCAAGGAGTGACATAACTGGGCTCCTCAGCCCCACAGGGGTGCCGCAGAAAGAATGTAGTTGCTCAAAGGAGCTGAGGACTCAAAATGGTTGAAAACCTGTGGCCTAAGAGATTGAATGTGGGGTGGGTGGGGAATGTGGGGCACAGATAGAGAGAGATAGAGAGAGAGAGACAGACAGAGAGAGAGAGAGAGTCTTTAAATACGAAATAATTAGCGCACACACCTTACTGAAACTCCTTGGGTTCTTTATTTTTGGCATTGCAATTTTTAAGTGCAAGTTTTAAACTGTTTTGAATATTGTATTTGAAATTGTTGTGTCCCACCCAGTGACCTTAGGGTGAAAGACAGGTAGATGGAACTCACCAGAACTGAGTTCTGGCACCTCTTAGGTGGATACCATCTCCATTATAAGAGAACAAGGGAGGCATTCATGGTGAGTTCCGGTACCTCTTTTTCTAGAAAAATAGCACGATCTATCATCACGTGGCAAATTTGTGTTGTATCCAGCACTGCCTTTCTATTGGCGCAATAGACTTCCACTTGTGTACTGGAACTCACCCCTGCTCTCCTCTGCAGCCCCCCACCCTCACATCACATCAAAATCTGCTCCTGAGGGTTGGAGGATCCATCACAGCAGATTTTAGAGGCATGTGGGAAAAGGAGAGGAAGGGCAAGTCCTGGTGTGCTTGTAAAGGCCGCTCTTCTCGTGCTGAATACAACCCTTCGTCTTTTTCCCTCCAAACCCTCACAATTAACTGAGAGAGGACTGGCGAAGGGGGTATACGGATACTGTTTCAGCTTCACAAATGTACGTTTTATGAAAAAGCAAAGTGAAACCATCTCTCGTGCCCTCAGAAAGAAGTGGCTTGGAAAAGTATCTCTTTTTCTTTTCCCCTTTCTTTTCATGTTTCCATCGAGCACCACTGGCAAGTCAGGCCATCTTGGACAGCAGTAATTTTCAGTCAGAGGATTGCCTTGAAAGCCGGAAAAGCCACAGAGTTAATAGGAACCAGGCGGAGAAAGTGAAGGCTAGACCAAGGAATCCATAGGCAGAACCTTCCAGAAAAGAAAAGAAAAAAGGCTCGGCTGTGGGAGGTCTGGCTGAGTCACGCATGGCCACAGATTGGCCTGGCACCTTCAGAGCAGAGGATCAGATCAAGAACTTGGCATATGGATCGCAGCCTGAGTTTTCGAACTCCTCACACACTTTTGTAGATTTTCATCTATGCTGGTACTTTTCTGCCAATAGAGTCTGACTCTGCTAAGGATATATATATATATATATATATATATATATATATATATATATATATATATATATCAGTCCCTCCATGTGGAAGTCCCTCATAAATATCATGGGAATTAATTTGTGCATGTCCCTGTTCCTTGCTAAGGCACAGCTATGCATGATGCATCTTTATGCTTCCCGAGTCTATATAGTGTGTAAATCAGTCACTGTGGACTGATACGAGCAACCCATTGGGGAGTGCTACTAGAAGGAATAGCGAAGGAAGACATGCTTTGAAATGAGGGGAAGGACCCAGGTACGACTGCATTAACTTAACAAACACAGGCCTGGAGATAATGCTAGCAGCGAGGCAGACCGAGGATGGGAAGAAGCAGGTAAAGGGGAGAAGGTTTCCGTATTTGCTGCCTGGCGTGAGGGAGCTGTTGACAGATATCCCGAATTAAGCGCTGCCGATAGAACGGGGGAGAGAGTATAAGAAAGGAAAACATGCCCGGAAAGTTGCTGTAATTTATTAGCGCATTGAAGAAGCCCTTCACATTTAATCAGTCGCAGCTGTGTCACATTTGATCTATTCTTAGAAATGGATCTCATTAGGGATTATATTCCCCCCACCAGCACCTCCTTCCTTCACACAGGGCTAAGCAATGAGGGAGTAGCGTACAGGGTTTCTGGACCCCACACACAATTGCTTTTGGATCACAGCCCATATGGATCGTGCTCCATGCCGCTGAGGGTTAGGGGACGCAACTTGTGGGCCTAGAGTCTAGTTTCATGGGGATGGCAAGGAGGGGAGAAGTGGCAGAAAAGGGGTTGTGGAAGAGACAAGGGGTAGTGGTGGAAAGAGAGAGGGAAGGGGTAGAACCACTCATCCTTGGCTCTGCTACTTGCCTATTTCCGGCTCTTGCCCTACCCACTGCTAGCAAGTGGACAACCTCCATTTCCTCATTTCCCATGAGGAAATGTGGTCCTCTCTCGAGGAAAGATGGCCCACCTCTAAATCTAAACACAGTCCAAGGCTGTGTACACACCATACATTTGAAGCATATATCCTCTTCGGGGGGGAGCATGGGATTTGTAGTTTACCGCAGCTATAAAAAAGGCGGCATTTTTTCATCTCCGCCAAGCTAAGCAGCTCCTTACCTCACTCGCCCTGACCTAGTCACTGTGATCTACGAGACGATCACCTCCAGGTGTAACTCACTCTACGTGGGGCTGCCCTTGAGACTCCAGCGGGTCTAGAATGCTGCGGCGAGACTCCTTATGGGGTCCTCGCCGTGTGACCACATTTACCCAGTGCTATACTAGCTGCACTGGCTCCCAGCACCCTATTACTGCCAGCACCCTATAGTTCCCAAGATTTTCTTGGGTGGAGGGAGAAATGTGTTTTACATGTATAGTGTGTATGCAGTCAAGGTCTGAAATGGATTTGGAAATTTGGGCTGCAAATGAGTCCCTTCAGGCATCTCTTCTTCACATTGTTTCTCAAAAGCAAGTAGGGAAAGCAGAGAGGACTTCATGTACCATTTGAAGTTTCCCATAGGATCTCAGGCCCTTATGCATCCAGGACAGCTGGGTGGTGTACTACTACTACTACTACTACTAATAATAATAATAATAATAATAATAATAATAATAATAATAATAATGCAGTCTGCTATGTAGACTACCCAACCCATCCAGGTCTGATTACCCATCCCCACCAGACCTGATCTTGCATCCGAGAGACCAACATAGTCTGAATGATGTACCTTGTGGGTTTTATACATGCCTCAATGAGTGCATCTAAACCCAAATGCGCAGTGAGTGGATCTAGTCCTTATTCACAGCCTCATTCTTCGTCAGTGGTCGGCAATGTAGAACAAACATGTCCTATGAGTCCCTCACCTGTTGCCCTTCAATTGGATAGAAGATGACCTCACCAATCTACTCAGAGCTGTCATGAGAAGGAGAAAGTCTCGGGAACGTGGACTCAGCACTAGCTACACCTTTCTTATCATCTCCCTTGCTAGAGCAGTAGCATATTCCTGTGCTCTGCCCTACTCTGGCTCACCATTTGGCGTTGTTCCTTAGAACCACTTCGCTTAGATCTCTTTGCTTAGCAGCGGCTGGATTAAGTATGCAGTGACATAGAGAACGAGTGCTGTTTTGAGGGTGCGGGGGTGAAGCCAGTGAATGCTAAACTAAACCATTTAATCATGCTTGCCATATGGAATAGAGGGTTTATGCTTACATAGGTTGAGAATAAAACAAACAAAGGGTACCTGCAGATGTTTTCAATTAACACATAATAGATAAGACCAAGCGCAGGAGTCTTTCTTCCCTCCCTCCCTCCCTCCCTCTCTCCCTCCTTCCTTCCTTTTCTTTTTTCTTTCTACACAGTTTCACTTGAGAAACGCAACAGGAGCAAGACAGGAAGCCGGAAGATTGACCATCTCCTCTCTGCCATACTTTAAGAAGAAGACCAGCAATAAAAGGAACATTCTAGGTAATCTTTTGCTTTGGCAACTGATAGATTCCCCCCCCCCCGCCGCCCTCCACCAAGTGCATTTGGGAAACCCAAATTTGCAAGTCTGCAGAAACTAAAGTTATTCAATTGTTTGTTTTTGATGCTTATTTCGTAACCAGAAAGGCTTTCCCCAAAAGAATGCTGTGGTTTCATTTAAGGACAAACTAACAAGGCTTTCTGCCAAACGTCTGAAAAGTGATGTGATCTAGCGGGTAGAAGCAGTGAGCAGGGGAGGTCCAACAGCTGCCTCTCTGTGTGCTTGCCTTCCCCAAATGCCCTTTTTTAGTTTGCGTTCCCAGAGAGAACTTTGCTATGGCTGCAAAGGGGCATCCAAGAGGGCAAGTGTCCATGCAAGGCGCTTGCCCCCCATTTCTGAACTGCTGTCATTAACATGTGCTTGCCCATCTAGAAATATAATTTGCCCCTTCTGTACTTCCCCAATTGTTCTTTTTCCTGGTGCTGCCATTGTATGGCTGGAGGGGAAGTATAGGACACAAATTTGGTTAATTTTGCATTTTAATGGAAATGCAGTTCAGGCGTGCCAGTCCAAAACATGAAACTAAATGTAGCTAATCTGTAAGAAATGCATATGTCTCCCAATTTTGCACCACAGTTCCGCAACCCAAAAAATGCATTGCTTTAAAAATAATATGCGATCCATATAATAGGAGAAATGCACACCAACAGGGCTAACGGTTTTAGAGCTTTTAAATAATAATAATAAAGGCATAGTGATACAGAAATAAATATAAGATTGGAAAAATAAGAAACTAAGAGAAACCAAAACCGACACATCTATCCCTAGATGGGGACAGGAGAAAAACAGGGGACAGGTAAAGAGTTAAGCATCAGAGTTAATGGTCTTCATTATTTTCCCTTCCCGCTGTCAGTCTTAGATGTTCTGCAAGATTCTCCTTCCTGACAACCACAGGACGATTGAGAAAAGATTGGCCATGCTCCACCAGAAGAGCACAAGACTCTTAATCACAGGGTCATGGGCCTGAGCCCCACATTGGGCAAAAAATCCCTGCATTGCAGGGGGTTAGACTAGATGACCCTCATCATCCCTTCCAACTCTACTATTCTATTATTCTACAATTCTCATCATCGGTGTTTCTTCTGGGTCTGAGGGCACTTCCACAGTGTTGCTGTTTTGGGGTGAGACTGAGTCACATATCAGCAAACTCAGCTTGCACAATTAAAGGGCCACAATACTGTTTCGTTTAGGAATTTTGTTGTTTAGTTGTGTCCTACTCTTCATGACCCCATGGACCAAAGCACACCAGGCACTCCTGTCTTCCACTGCCTCCCGCAGTTTGGTCAAACTCATGTTAGTAGCTTCAAGAACACTGTCCAGCCATCTCATCCTCTGTTGTCCCCTTCTCCTTGTGCCCTCAATCTTTCCCAGCATCAGGGTCTTTTCCAGGGAGTCTTCTCTTCTCATGAGGTGGTCCAAGTATTAGAGCCTCAGCTTCAGGATCTGTCCTTCCAGTGAGCACTCAGGGCTGATTTCCTTCAGAATGGATAGGTTTGATCTTCTTGCAGTCCGTGGGACTCTCAGGAGTCTCCTCCAGCACCATAATTCAAAAGCATTGATTCTTCGGTGATCAGCCTTCTTTATGGTCCAGCTCTCACTTCCATACATCACTACTGGGAAAACCAGGGAAAACAATATGTAAAGGATGGATACAATAAGGCACTCGAAAGCTTGTGTCAGGTTAATCTGGAGGGGGGAAATCATCACAAGTTGGATAACTTTTCTGAGCCAGTCCAAAGGTTCAGAAACATCTTCCCATCTGCACTTCGGCTGTGTTTGCACTCATTGTATTTCCAGTGCTGGGTTTTTAATCCGAGTCCTTACACCCTTCCTAATTCATCTCTAGCCAAGGTGTGAACACCTTTCCATAGAAAATATGTCCCCTCCCTGTCAGCACTCTCTGATCAATTGAAGCTAAACTGGTGGGAACAGCTGGTGGAAGAGTGGGGGGGGGGAGAGAGAAAGAGAGCTGCAAAACACCCCAGAAAAACAACAACTTCACTATGCTTAAGACAGTAATGTGAACACACCCTGAATCTGGAGCTCCTTTCTCTGGGGTGATGCTGCTGCATTGAGTTGGGGACGGTTTGATTCAGTTTTCAAGGGCAAGACCCAAGGTTAGAAGGAAAGAACCCACCTCCTGTTGAACTTCGGGGGGGGGGTGTCTTCCTACCCTCAGATTTCCACTTGCACCTTCTTTCTACACATGCCCGTGCATCCTAATGAAATAATTTAGTTCCATTAAAAATATAGGATCTAGTAAATGCAATGGTCCCTTCACTAGGTGTGGGCTTTTATCTCCCCACCCCAGTTTTAGCCATATAAGCAACATGTTGATCTAACTGCATTTGGGGATTAAGTGTCAGCAATTCTTCTCTGGCTCAGATGTTAATCCAAGGAGGGAAAGAATTTGTGGGTTTACAAAGCTTGCCTCTCCATCCCACCGCACAAGAGATTTTCAATCCCTCGGACTACTGTGTAAAATAAAGTTTTCCAGAGATACAGTAAGAGTAAAAAAATAAATAATAATCTTGCTGACAATAAGCAATCCAGCATTAAGCCCCAGTTTGCTCAGATTAGCATGCAAAGGGGGAAGGTTCAGGTGCCTTTCACAATAGCAAAATCCTATTAATGGCACCAGAGAGGCAGGGGGACTTCACCAGATAACTAAATCCATTGATCTCTAATCCTCTGGGCCTTTCTGACTCTGGAAGAGTTGCTTGCGTGGCTTCGGTCCAGGACCAACACACTGCCAAAAAACACTTAGTTCTTCGGCAGCCAACAAAAAGCGCCACTCTGCATGTGGGAACAGCATAAAAAGCGGAGGGGCGGGGGGAAGAGAGAAAAAGAAAATGGTGTTTTGAGTTTAGCCTGACGAACATCAGCACGGAGCATGGGCTGATGCTAAAATGAAATGGCAGACATTTTAACCATACCTTTGAAGCGGGACAGGGGATATGGAGAGGGGACACATGTGTGCGCTAATTAAGAGAGACTTGGGTGGCACGTCAGGCTTCCTCCGCTGTAAGTTTCCTCTCAAGAGTGCCGGTTCAAAACCATCCTGAGGGAAGACATTACTATTCATGTGCATTTCTTGCAGGCTTAAGACATTCAAAAGGATACGCCGTGGAAGGTAGATGCATTTTACCTTCTGTTTAGACGTAAACGCAGCAGTGATGCATATGGATTAGCAATTACGCCGTGCTCCGGTGGCAAAAGAGTTTTAGAAACTATTAGGGGAAATAGTGAGGTATCTGTAGCTATCCTATTAGTCCATATTCGCCATCGCGCTTTAATGCATTGCGCTCCTTTCTTCCTGCTTGCCTTTGTAAACATAATGTGGTTTGGAACGTATAGAAAATTTAGGAATATATTAAACAAGTAAGAGTCAAATATTCGTGAATGTGGGTTGTAGTGCTGTTGCTTTAATGGTTATGTAGTTCTTTTCTGCATCCATTCCTCTTTTCCTGTTTTACACACTCCAAATTCACCATTACACATACCACTTTCGAGGTGCATTCAGAAGTGGGTAATATTGGGTTGGTTTTCCAGATTGTACTGCTGCTACTTCTGTCTCATTTCCTAATGTTCCTTTCACACTGCGTCACCTGTTGCATTATGGGGTTGTGGCTTTTTTTCCAGGTATACCAGCATGGCACGCTAAATTTCATTCGCACAAGTGGCCGTGGTATGACACAACGCTGAACGTTGTTGGGACTCATCACTTCTTCAGTTCACTCACTAAAACAATAGGAAAGCAGTATACCACCCCAAATTCCGTCACTTTTCCAGGTATATGGGGCTGTAAACAGATATTTTCTGGAATCATGTAACATGGGAATAAGCACTAAACATGTGCTATATTCCGTTAGTTTTCCAGAAATGGCTTTCAAATTGCGCAAAACTCAAATATAAAGTGAAATTAACAGGGAAATGTTGGGGGAATGGGATCATAAGCCATGTGAATGCAGACTTAGACACAGAGAACTTCTTCTTCTTCCTCTTCCTCCTCTTCTTCTTCCTCCTTCTCCTCCTCCTCTTCCTCTTCCAAATACAAGAACCATTAAACACTTATACAGCAGCACATCTAATGGCAATTGTTTTATCCATTGACTCAAGATATAAATTTACACATTCAACATTCAAACATATTACTTAATGTACCCTCTCCATTGAGAATATTGAGTGGTTGGTATAATAGAGTCTTGATTTTGGTCAATGCCTTGATAGTGTTGCCTTGCACCTTGGTAAGCAGATAGGATTTGAGATGGGCATTGGAGGGCACCGAACCCAAGAAAACGCACAAAAAAACCAATGGCCTCCCTATCATAGTGGTGCAAAACAGAAAGGGATTTGCACCATCATTGCCATGAGCACCTTTGATTTAGTCCCATGACCATGTCTTAGGCTCTGAAAATTTTCTGTGAAAAAAGGTGGGGTGAAGGATAGAGAGCACCAATGCTGTTGATGCAGGGCAGATTGTTGGCACCAAACCCATTGCTCCTTCCATGGCTGGAGTTGTGGCATTGTCCTTGACCCCACTGCTGTCTCCTGGTCATTGGAAGGAGCTGTGTCTGCCTTGTTTGCCTTGGTTCCTAGAGTGGTTTAACCATCAATCCCTCTTCCCAGGGAACTGTGGGAATTTGCAGCTCTGAACAGGGGTCTCCTAACAACTCTCAGACCCTTTAAGAAAATACTGTCCCCAGGACTCTTTGCGGAAGCCATGGCTGTTTAAAGTGGTATTACACTGCTTTAAAGGTACAGTCGTACCTCAGAAGTTGAACAGAATCCATTCCAGAAGTCCGTTCGACTTCCAAAATGTTCAGAAACCAAGGCATGGCTTCCGATTGGCTGCAGGAAGCTCCTGCAGGCAATCGGAAGCCGCGTAAGCCACGTCTGACGTTTGGATTCCAAAGAACGTTCGCAAAAACTCACTTCCGGGTTTGCGGCATTCAGGAGCCAAAACGTTCGACTCGCAAGGTGTTCGACTTCCGAGGAACGACTGTATAGTGAAGATGTGGCCCAAGTGTGTTCAAAACAGATCAGGTTGCTTCCAGATGCTACAGATACGGATAACAAGGCAAATCTTGTTGTCTCTGCACATCGCTAATACACAGCAGTTTGATCTGGCATCTTAATCCCAGTTAACTAGTAGGAAAAGAGAAGGAGAAAGATTGATTATAATTATAGTCTGGGAGACAATGTTTGCAGCCGAAGAAAGGAGAGCATGTTAGAACATTTGAAACAATTGTTCGTCCTATATTTACAAGTTGCAGGGGATGTTTTTTCCCCTCCGTGCCACATTCCTCCCTTGTCTGTGCTGAGGTTTAAATCAGTCATGAAAGAGAAGCCTTCCAAACCTTTCTCAAAACTTGCCTGGCCCTTCGCGAACGCTAAGTTTTTTCTCTCCTTCAGAACACATCGAATGCGACGGCAGTTCAGAGAAGAGGGCGTACTTGTAAAAGAAAAAGAAGTTTAAAACAACAACAATCAAATTTGAATTCTGGAACGATATATACGGATAATGGCCCACCAGCATTACCGTCTTCCTCCCACCCCCCAACCCCCGCCAGCCTAGGATTTGGCCTGCTGAGCAGACATTGATTTTGCATGGTAGAATAACTCATCAGTTTTTTGGCAGAGGCCCAGAGACGAAGCGGCTGATTAGACTGTGGACGCACCTGAGTGCACAACCGAAGACAGCCCCCTGGATACCTTTCTCATGTTTTCACAGGTGGGCTTCAGCTAAATTAGTAATGGGAACTCACCTCTGATTCCTTTTCCCCTTCTGGCTCAACCAAAGTGTGTGTGTGTGTGTGTGTGTGTGTGTGTGCGCGCGCGCGCAAACACACACACACAGAGGAGAATGAGAGAGTATAGAGTATTCCAAAGGGTCTGGAATTCTAGAAGGCCAGCAAAGAGATGTGGAAATAATTGGGCACAATTACTTAAAGCTAACGACAAGGTGGTTTATTTTTTTTTTTTTAAGTGAAATGTATCCAGTGAGAATGTATTGAATTCCATGCAGATTTTGGCTAAACCCCTCAGTTCTCACCCCCAATTAAAACAGAATGCTCTGCCCCTCAAATTTACTTTTGTTTTTCTGCACCTGAGTGATAAATCTAGTGTCATCCAGAAGTTGTGGAACTATCACACTCATCATCCCTGGTTGGGGCTGATGAAAATCAGTGTTCATCAACATCTGGGGTGTTAGAGGTGGTCCACCTCTGTTAAAAAACACACACACCTCCCTTCTTTCTCTCTTTTTTTATCCTTCCTTCTTCTCCCTCCTATTGTCTGCCCACACTGTGGGGACGCAGCCTCATGGATCAGGTCAGTGTCCCATCTAGTCCAGCATCCTGTTCTCACATTGACCCTCCAGAACCTGAAAGGAAGCCTGCAAACAGGACCTGAGGGCAACAACACTCTTCTTTCCTATGGGTTCTAGCAACTGGTATTCAGAAGCATACTGCCTCCAAGCGTGAAGGCAGAGAATAGCTATCATAGCTAGCAGCCATTCATAGCCTTTATCACCACGACATGGGTGGTGCTGTGGTCTAAACCACTGAGCCTCTTGGGCTTGTCGATCGGAAGGTCAGCAGTTTGAATCCCCGCGATGGGGTGCGTTCCCATTGCTCTGTCCCAACTCCTGCCAACCTAGCAATTTGAAAGCACACCAGTGCAAGTAGATAAATAGGTACCACTGTGGTGGAGAGGTAAGTGGTGTTTCCATGCACTCTGGTTTCTGTCACAGTGTTCTGTTGCACCAGAAGCGGTTTAGTCATGCTGGCCACATGACCTGGAAATCTGTCTGTGACAAACACCGGCTCCCTGGGCCTGAAAGCGAGTTGAGTGCCGCAATCCCATAGTCACCTTTGACTGGACTTAACCGTCCAGGGGTCCTTTACCTTTACCTTACCTTTACCTCCATGAATTTGTCTATTCCTCTTTTACAGCCATCCACTTTAGTGCCTGTCACCACTTCCTGTAGAAAGGAGCTGCAAAATTCATCTCTGTGCTGTGCGAATAGGTACTTTCTTTTCTCTGTCCCGAATCTTCTGGCAATCTGCTTCATTAGATGCCCATGAGTTTTTAGTGTTATGAGAGAAGGAGCAAAACTTTCCCTGGGCCGCTCAATGCATAATTTCCTACACTTATATTATTATTTAATATTATTATTTGTAGAAAACTTCAGAATGCCATAACTTATTGGTGCACAATAAACTCAGTACCTAAAATACACAATAGGTAGCCTATTTGAAGCAAGGACTGGTTTTTAATTTTTGTGGTGTTTTTTTTTTTGAGGGGGTGGTAGGATGGGAAAGTTAAGGGCTGTAAGTGGTGCTCACAAGATGTTGCTGGAATACAAGCCCTACATCCCTGACCATTGGCCAAAACCTCTGGAGGGCATGAGGCTGAGAAAGGCTGTCTTGGAGTATCCTGGCAAGGCACTTGTGGCATCAGACTGGGTCAGTATAGGCTTGCCTCAGAGATGGAAAGAGGACACTGTCCCAGTGAAGGAGGAATGGCAAGCAAAGTTAATGGACTATGAAGAAATGGCAAAATCAAGAAGAAAGAAGGTTTGACAAAGAATAGGGGAGATATGTGGTCTATCTAAAAATTATTGCACACAATTAAACACATCAGCAGGATGAATTTAATATCAAGCAGTTAAAAGGTGACTTTGGAAGAATTGTAGAGAGTAACAAACAAAAGGAGTTAAGGGGGAGATGCAGTTTTTACAAGAAACCAAGGAAGGAGAGGAGGGAAGTCAATACAAGTATATATGTAAACGTAATTGATTATTATTGTTGTTAAACTGAAAAATGAAAATTATCAAAAAGAGGAAAGGCTTACCTTGTGCCGTCTGTCAAGACTGTCAGGCATCGTAGGAATCAGAGCAAATGTCAATCTGCAGAAAACCTTATTGCTGTTTGCTCTGATTCAGAGGTGAAACTCAGGGTTTCTCCAGTGAAAGCACTAGGACAAAAAGCCCCCAACAAAAACAACAAAACTCTCAGACACAGAGCTTTAAAGCCCGGACCTGTGCCTAGAAACATGGCGCAAAAGGAAGGCTGGATGAGCCCCAAACTGATCTCACTGGGATTTCACACAAAAGTCTACTCCTGGTTAGTTTTCTTCATCTCAGCAACCTAATTTGGGAGGATGAGATTGACTTTGTTAGACACCTGGGAATCATAAGCCCTTACAGATCTACTGGAGCTCACCCAGGTAATCTGCCAGTAAATCTTGATTCAATATTCAGCGCATTCAGTATTTTGCACCCAATTTTGTGAAACTCCCTTCTGGCTGAGGTCAGATGGGCCCCCGCTCCCTGTTGACCTTCCAGCGCTTCATGAATGCTTTTTTTTTTAATGGAAGCAGGTTTTTAACTTGACTCTGATTTTATGGTTTAAATTCATTTCTAATTCACTTAAGCTCATTGTTAGTCGACCATATGCCTCCCCCCCCCCAACATATGTGTGATTAAGCAGTATATAAATTGTGGAAATAAATAGTTTCTTCTCAACCTTATTAAGCATTGTGCATAATTTCACATGCCTCTGTCATGTCCTCCTCCTGCTGCAATCACTTTCACATGGATCCCGCAGGGTCCCTACTAGTACATTTGCACAAGTGGGGCCAGTAACATAATGTGGCAGTATGCAGTGCTCTTATTCCATGCCCTTTTCCTGCATACACCATTCCATCCCCTTTCCCCTCATTGTTGTCTTCCAGACGAATAGGAAGCCAGCATTCTGTTGTCTACTTGGCATGCTCAGTTCCCACTTGTTGGTAGATGTTCCCCCCTTAGGGTTTTCTCTGATCTATCTATCTATCTATCATCTATCTATCATCTATCTATCATCTATCTCTATCTATCTATCTATCTATCTATCTATCTATCTATCTATCTATCATCTATCTATCTATCTATCTATCTATCTATCTATCATCTATCTATCTATCTATCTATCTATCTATCATCTATATCTATCATCTATCTATCTATCATCTATCTATCTATCATCTATCATCTATCATCTATATCTATCATCTATCTATCTATCTATCTATCTATCTATCTATCTATCATCTATCTATCTATCATCTATATCTATCATCTATCTATCTATCATCTATCTATCTATCATCTATCATCTATCTATCTATCTATCTATCTATCTATATCTATCATCTATCTATCATCTATCTATCTATCATCTATCTATCTATCTATCTATCTATCTATCTATCATCTATCTATCTATCTATCTATCTATCTATCTATCTATCTATCAGCTATCATCTATCATCTATCTATCTATCATCTATCTATCATGTGGGATGTGGGTGACACTGTGGTCTAAACCACTGAGCCTCTTAGGCTTGCCGATCAGAAGGTCGGCAGTTCGAATCCCTTCAACAGGGTGAGCTCCTGTTGCTCTGTCCCAGCTCCTGCCAACCTAGCAGTTCAAAAGCACCCTAGTGCAAGTACAGTGGTGCCCCGCAAGACGAACGCCTCGCAAGATGAAAAACCCGCTAGACGAAAGGCGCTTCGCAAAACGAATTTCCCTATGGGGTTGCTTCGCAAGACGAAAAAAAATCTTGCATCCCCCCGCAGGTTTTTTCGCTTTTTTGCCCTTTTCTTAAGCCGCTAAGCCGCTTATCAGCTGTTCCGCTGATAAGCCGCTTGACAGCTGATCGCTGGAAGCCGCTTGACAGCTGTAGCGCTAATCCGCTAAGCTGCCAATGGGCTTGCTTCGCAAGACGAAAAAACCTCTAGACGAAGAGAATCGCAGAATGAATTCTTTTCGTCTAGCGAGGCACCACTGTAGATAAATAGGTCCCACTGCAGCAGGAAGGTAAAGGGTGTTTCTGTGTGCTCTGGTTTCTGTCACCATGTTCCATTGCACCAGAAGTGGTTTAGTCATGCTGTCTGCATGACCCAGAAAGTTGTCTGTGGACAAACACCGGCTCCCCTGGCCTGAAAGTGAGATGAGCGCTGCAACTCCATAATCGCCTTTGACTGGACTTAACCATCCAGGGGTCCTTTACCTTTACAGTGGTACCTCAGGTTACATATGCTTCAGGTGTTACATATGCTTCAGGTTACAGACTCCGCTAACCCATAAATAGTACCTCGGGTTAAGAACTTTGCTTCAGGATGAGAACAGAAAATGCATGGCGGCTGTGCGGCAGCAGCAGGAGGCCCCATTAGCTAAAGTGGTCTTCAGGTTAAGAACAGTTTCAGGTTAAGAACGGACCTCTGGAACAAATTAAGTACTTAACCCGAGGTAACACTGTACCTTTTACTTATCATCTATGGAAGCATTAAGGTTCCCCTGAGTTTGCTGATACCTCCATCTTGTGTGTGGACAGTATCATATTCAAAGAATGGTCTCACTACTAGTGCATAGGGTTTACGCTGGCCTTACTCTCTAAGCCAGCTTTTCCTTGTTCTTCCTAGCCATTCCCAAACTGATCTGATCCTTAGTGATCTCTCTCTCTCTCTCTCTCTCTCTCTCTCTCTCTCTCTCTCTCTCTCTCTCTCCTCCTTCCCTTGCCTCCCTTCCCTACACCACCCAAGTGGGGAGGGGGTGCAATGCCCCATTGCATATTTAATTTCTCTTCATCCCAAAGCAAACGCATCTGATTCTATTCCTGTGGCAATTTCTGGAGTAATTACTTTGCTTTGTTTTGTTTGCACATACAGATGAAATTGCTCCCCAGTTGGACCAGTTTCTCCCTTCCTCTGCTTCATGCTGGAAATGGTTAATCTGTGCTCTGTAGCACCAAATAACACAGCACTCAAATAGGGAACCAGTGAGGCTGCTTTAATCAAAAAATTGTGTTTGGGTGAAATCAAAGTAGTTTTTAGGAATCCAACAGCTGTCCATAGAGGACATTTTCAAAGCTAGAGATTTATTTATTTATTTAATACAATACATGTAGAGATTGTGGTTAACGTGACTTTCTTTCCTACACTGTGCGGTGGCAAGAGGACTAAGGCCACGTTCACAACATAAATTCAAAGAACTATGATACCATTTTAAGCAGCCATAGTTTCCCCAAAAAAATTCTGGGAGCTGTAGTTTGTTAAAGGAGCTGAGAGGTGTTTGGAAGTTCCTGTTCCTTTCACAGAGTTCCCTGTGAAGAGGGATTGGTTGTTGAACCATCCTGGGAATTGTATTTCTCTCAGGGGAACAGGGGTCTCCCAACAACTCTCAGCACCCTTAACAAACTACAGTTCCCAGGATTCTTTGCAGTGGCATCACAGCGCTCTAAATGTACGGTCCGAATGTGGCCTATGCCAGGATGCACTGGATTCTCTGCCAGCCCAGCTCCCCTCTCCCCCCATCCTGAAATGCCTTGTTGCTGAAGTTTACAATGGCAGTCGCCTCTGCCACAGCTGGGCGCAGATCCCTTTTGGCTCTTCCTCACTGGCAGAGGCTAGCAGTGCCAGACATAGCTAGACAGCAGGGACTCCACACACCCAAATCCAAACCTAGCACAGCAGACAGGATTGCTCCATCCGTGGCAGAGTACTACAGCCCCACTGGTGGTGACATTGTAATATTCAAATCTATGTCCCTCAATGCAGCCCGGCTCGCTTCGTGTATAAATATGTTGTTAAGCAGCCAACTAAATCCTAACTCCAGGTTGGTATTCTTAATTTCCACCAGGGACCATAGTAATAAGTTTGTCAGCCCCCCCTCCCCTTTAACCAGTGAACTGTGACAGAATTATTTTGCAACTTAACAACTCTACAAATTATTCTCATTTCCACTCCGGCGTTACCCCCGCCACCCGCCGCCCCCCTCGCAGGGCTGATTTAACTAGTGTTAAGTATAAAACACTTTAGCGAGGTAAGCTTTGTGTAGTCACAAGAACTAGATTAATGCACATGGGTAATTTCTGGCACTGGTTAAATGCCTATAGTGCTGAACTTCGCAAGAGTAGGATTGATGAGTTCAGCCATTAGGTGCTGAAGTGTAGAGCTGCGAGAGACGGCTTGTTTCTTGTTTAAATTGAAATCATTTCAATTCATTTCCTTCTTGGTTGGACAGAAGCATGTTTTTCAATAGGGAGGAAATCTTGAGGGAATCCATTGACCCAGCCAGTCATATAATGCAAAAAGTTAATGGGCAAAAATGATATTCATCTGCAGTTTATAATAGCATTTTCTTATTCTTCTCCCTGCCGTCCCTTCTCCACCAAGCCTCCGAACCTTACAAAAGCAAGCGTATAATAAGAGCAACAGAAAGGCTGTCCGAGGCACAACCTTTTAACAATTATCAGGTCTGTGGCAAAATAAAATTAAATTTAAGCAAAGGTGGGTGGGGGGAATGGAACACCAATTTTGATGCTGAGATAACAAATTATAAATTATGGAAGTCAGAGGCACCAAACAACTTGTAAGCAACCGTCCCGTCTCTTAGCAACAAGCCGGGCGAAAGCTGCTTGTTGATACGACGAGAGCAGACAGGGTTGTTTTGCAGTGATTACCACCAAGGAACCAGGAACAACATTTTAACACCTGCCGCAGGGCACTGCTGCACCTAGCTATGCATCTCTCCAGTGGCCCACAAAGCCTGGGCTAGATGCCAGAAGGCTTCTGAGGCCTACCTCTCCACCGCAGCAGGCTGGGGGAAACAAAAAGGACCCCGGAGGAAAGATCAAAGAGGCAAAGTTCAGGTGTGTGATGCACCCGCGCCAGAGCTCTGTTCCTTTCAATACCCTTCCAGAAATTGGAAGCGATAGCAGGTTCCACTGCTGATACTTCCTCTCCTCCCATCAGCCGTTCTTTCTTTTTTCTTTAACGCAGTGGTGGATGGGGCCACTTCAACTGCAGCACAAAGGCTACCGCCGTGTCAGGAATGCAGCTGAAGACCAATGGATTCAGCTCACTTATAACACCTTCAGTGCACAGGAGATGTTTGACTATAGTTGATCGGTGTGTTCAGTGTGTAACTGTATTGTCTCAGCTGCTTTGGATCTAGCAGTTTTGCAGAGTCATACAACTAACAATGGGAAATTCACCCAGGCCCCAGGAGATCTAACCTTCCACCGAGTGTCAAGTGGATTCCCCAAGTGGATTTTCCTTATGCCTGACTTGCCAGCAGAAGTGCCGTGCTTATTTCTACAAATACGTGACCGGTTAAAGGATAGTAGTCAACGCTCAAGAAGTATCCCAGTCTTGCTAATAAGACTTGGAGCAACAAAGTGATAATTGCTTGGGTGAGGCAAGGTAGCCCAGTGTCCTATTGTGTAATTGACAGTTCATGATCACGATGATTTTGTGCTGATAACTAGAAGGTCTAATCCAGCCTTTCTCAATGTTGAGATGGGCTACAGCTCCCATCGTTCCTAGCCAGCATAACCAATGATCAAGGGTGATGGGATTTGTAGTTCAAGAACACCTGGGGACCCAAGGTTGAGAAAGGCTGGTCTAATCTCTGAATTGTTGGATTAGCATAAAGTACAAACACATGACAATGGAGAAGAATCCATGATGCAGAGCAAAAGGCCACCAGGTGAAGAGATTACTATAGAAATTTATTTTATGGACATTGGCGGCTTAAAGCCGATGGACTCCAGTCCAATCTAGCTGCCCAGATTAATTATTCCAGTTTGACTTCCTGTCCTTTGAGGTTTCTAATTGAGTAACTATGAAGTACTGTTTTTGTTGAAGTTGTGTGAGTGTGTAAAGCTTCACCCACTTTTTATGTCTGCATCATAGTTGCATATTATTTATGTCTATTCCTGTCGAAGTATTTGTTCCAAAATGTGTTGGGCCTTGGGGGGGGGGGAGAATTGCGTGTGGTGCATCTGGAGTTCTTTCCCCTTTTCTTCCAGTTCTCACTAGGTTTACTCCCATACCCAGTGATCTGCTGGGTGATCTTTCTCCTATGGAAAAAGAAAAAATGACCACAATATTGCTGAGGATGGCAGTATTATTGGCCACAGCAAGCCTTCTTCTTCACCACTGACAGTGGGATTCTGCTCATACCAGGCTCCTTGCAAATAAATGCAAGGACTCTCTCAGGCACAGACTCTACCTTAATTATTTTTTATTTATTTTAATAATGTGTACCTCATCTAATCTGCAAAGAAATTCAGCAAGGGGGCTTTCAATCCAAAGCAGTAGTAATATATATGACAATTCTCCATTAAAATTGCAAATACTAACATTAAAGTGAGGACCCGCTGCAAAACTTTTTAAAAACAGCCCCTCAAATAGTGTTGAGGACTGACTAGGAATGGATTTTTCTAAAAAGCACAATGCGGAGCTTATTAATGCAGATTCCCTGCCACCAAATACCACTTTGCTCCTTGATCTCAACAAGAAGTGTGTTACATTTTACCAGTTATGCTAAAAATACAAACAATTCTCACATCTAATATGCATTATAATGCACATAAAAATTGTCAGATATTATAAGCATATAAAGTGGTACCTCTAGTTATGAACTTAATTCGTTCCGGAGGTCCGTTCTTTTTTTTATATATATATATATAAATATTTATTAGAGTTTTTAGAAAAAAGAATACAATGATAATAAACATTATTGCTTTGTTTTAACAAAATTTCATAATATCCTTGAACTTCCTCACGTTTCCCGCTCCCATTTACATCATTAATAAATTTTTGTCAAGCAAATTATCATCTTATTTCCAAATCTATAACCACTTACTTAAATACAATAAAATAATTCTCCTGCAAATTTGTTTCTCTTAATCTCTCTTATCATCAATTCTTGATCTATTTTAGTGATGGCCAATTATTTATAACCAAGCATCCTTCTTAACATTCCACTAAATCACAATATTTCTGCAAGTAAATCTTGAATTTCTTCCAATCTTCTTCAATCCTTTCTTCTCCCAGGTCTCGGATTCTGCCAGTCATCTCCGCCAGTTGCATATAGTCCATCAGTTGCATCTGCCATTCTTCCAGTGTGGGTAGATCTTGAGTTTTCCAGTTCTTAGCGAGTAGTATCCTTGCTGCTGTTGTTGCATACATGAAAAATGTTCTATCTTTCTTTAACACCTTCTGGTTGACAATGCCCAGAAGAAAGGCCTCTGGTTTCTTAGTAAAGGTATACTTAAATACCTTTTTCAGCTCGTTATATATCATTTCCCAGAAGGCCTTCACTTTGGGGCAAGTCCACCAGAGGTGGAAGAATGTTCCTTCATTTTCTTTACATTTCCAGCATTTATTATCAGACGAATGGTATATTTTGGCAAGTTTAACTGGGGTCATGTACCATCTGTATATCATTTTCATTACATTTTCTTTCAAAGCATTACATGCAGTAAAATTCAACCCAGTGGTCCACAACCTTTCCCAGTCCTCAAACATAATGTTATGCCCAATGTCCTGTGCCCATTTTATCATAGCCGACTTAACCATTTCGTCTTGTGTATTCCATTTCAACAGCAAATTATACATTCTTGAAAGTACCTTAGTCTTAGGTTCTAACAGTTCTGTTTCCAACTTCGATTTCTCCACCTGGAATCCTTACTTTTTGTCACTTTTAAAAATTTCCTTAATCTGAGCGTAGTGTAACCAGTCTCGCACTTTATCCTTCATTTTCTCCATACTCTGCAATTTCCAATTATCTCCGTCTTTTTCTAACAGTTCCCAATATTTTGGCCAGTAGGCTTCCATATTGGGTCTTTTCCAGGCCTTAGCTTCCAAAGGTGAAAGCCACCTTGGAGTTTTATTTTCCAATAAGTCTTTGTATTTTGTCCAGACATTAAACACTGCTTTTCGTTCCGGAGGTCCGTTCTTAACCTGAAACTGCTCTTAACTAGAGGCGTGCTTTCGCTAATGGGGCCGCTGCGCCACCGGCACACGATTTCTGTTCTCATCCTGGGGCAAAGTTCTCAACTCGAGGTAATTCTTCCAGGTTAGCGGAGTTTGTAACTTGAAGCATTTGTAACCAGAGGCGTTTGTAACTCGAGGTACCACTGTACACTCCAGTTTTCCCAAAGAAACCAGCTCAGAGAATCATATAACCATCGAGTTGCAGGGTTGGAAGGGACCCTGAGGTTCATCTAGTCCAACCTTCTGCAATGCAGGAATCTCAATTAAAGCATCCATGACAAACGGCCATCCAAACTCTGTGTGATGGCCTGGGATTCAGACTCGGAGGCTGAGCCTGAGGAATCCCAGCCTGCACAGGATTCCCCACCTCCAGAACCAGCTGAGCTGGGGCTTGAGCCTGAAGGGTCCTCACCTGTGCTGGATCCTCAGGTGCAGGCACCAGCTGAGTCTGCTCTGGCCCCTGAGGTGATGGAGGACCCATTGCCTGCAGGTGTTCCACTCTCAGGCCCCTCAGGGGAAGCTGAGGTTGCCTCTGCGTCCAGTAACCCTTCAGCCTCTCCTGAGCTGCAGAGGCTCAGGGCAGAGAGGCGGAGGGAACTAAGTTCTCACAGGAGGAGTGCTCACCTCCAGGCCAGGAGAGGCGAGTCACCTGTGGACTGGGGCTGCCCTATGCCCTATGCAGATAAAAGCCAGCCAGCCCTAGTCCCAAGTTCCGGGAGCAACGTTGTTGGTAGCCAGTTCCTGCCTGCACCCTGTCTTGCCAGATCTTCTGACCTCTCCTGACTCCCTGCCTTGGACCCAGCTTCAGCTTTGATGGACGGCCTCGATACTGCACTCTCTACCTCCGACTGGACTCAGACCATGCCTCACGGAAACCCATGGGACCAGCACACTCTGCTTAAAAGGAAAAAGGATTCCTAGCTCCAAAGGAGTCTGTTCCATCGTCCAGCAGCTCTTACTGTCAGAAAGTCCTTCCTGGTGTTTTGTCAGAATCTCCTTTCCTGTAACTTGAAGCCATTGGTAGGGATCCTACCTCCCAGAGTAGGAGAAAATAAGCTTGCTCTAACTTCCATGTGACAGCCCTTGAGCCCATGATACCTTACAATGATGAGTCTTTTGTGAGCATCCTATTATCTATATTTCTGGACAGAGGCTGTCAATCTTGCACAAAATGCATAGCCATTACTTATTTGTTGCATAGATTTCGTTCCTCGGAGAGAGTGCTTCTGTCTCATTCCAGGTTTGTCGCATCCCCCCCACCCCCACCCCAGTGGTAAAATACCAAAATTTTGTTGCTGAGAAAATGCATGTTTTCCAATAACATCCACTGCGATCGTGAATGTTTCTGGAATGTGTTCGACATGTGTTACAGGACCCTATTGGATTAAGGGTGCAATAAATATCCACAGTGCCTGGTTTCTGAAATGAAAATGGCATATTCTCAGCTATGGACACACTTCCCAAATAAAGAAATGGCTTTCTGAAAAGTTATTGCAGGCCAGGGTGAGTGGGGGCCGGATGGAAAGGTATAGGCTTGCTGCACAGATGTTGCTCAATTAAGCCAATTTCACAGAAAGGGGGAAGGCTCTCTTTTCTTTTCTCTATCCCCGTTTCTTTTCTTTTCTTTTGCTACACCTCGGCACCACATGCAATAACAAACCAGTCAGCACTTTGAAGGGGAAATGGCGCACGGTTGTTTCTAGCAGCAAATTAACCATTTAAAGAAATAATAATAATCCCACCCTCGTAACTATTATATATCTGCTTTTGTGAATAAAGGTCCCAAGCACATATATCACTTTCTACTTGTGTAGAGGTATCAGCAGAAATAGCACAGAATGTTTGACATATCTCTCTGTATTGGTTATGTTATGTGTGCAGTGGTCTGTGTTCGCCTGAGCTCGAGTCTGGACTAGGATCCAGAGCCATGTGTTTTGATTTGATACATGATATCCAATCACATAGTATTGTCAGGGTTTGGGCTACTGGCATTGGCTCTTAAACTCTGGGTTACAATTCATAGCTTGGGGGTTTAGACAGCCAATCACGTTGAGAGTGGGAGCGGCCCAGGCTTTCAGAAATGCATATAAGAAGTTGTTTTGCCCCTGTTTGGCAGTCCTGTTCTGTTCGCAATCAGGTCAATAAAGTCTCTTGTTATCACTGTGTCCCGCCTCGCAGAAACCTACGTAGTCTTCAGGTAATGAACTATGATGTTCTTAATGATGAGCGACACTCTCCTGCTCCCCTGTACCATTTGGTAGCACCGGTGATAGTTACTTCTTTTAAGCAGGGATGGAGCACCAGAGGCATTTCAGATGGTTTTGGGCAACAACATCATGCTAGATCGGGCTGATGGGAATTATAGTCTAGTGCTACCAGTTCCCTACTGGTGGATTTGGAAAACCAAACTACTGGCCAGTTGCTAATCTCCCTTTCCTGAGCAAGTTTCTGGAGCGTGTGGTCACAGACCGGATCCATGTGCTTTTGGAAGAAACTGATTTTCTGGATCCATTTCAGTTGGGGTTTAGGCCAAGTTTTGGCACAGAAACTGTTTTGGTCGCCATGCATGATGACCTCTGTTGAGAGCGAGACAAGGGAAACATGACCCTGTTAATTCTTCTCGACCTCTCAGCAGCTTTCAATACCATTGACCATGGTATCCTTCTGGAGCGAACTAGGGTTGGGTGGCACCACTTTGCTGTAGTTCCAGTCCTACTTGTATGGTTGCTCCCAGAGGGTGTTGCTTGGGGAATGCTTTTCAACCCCGTGGAACCTTCAGTGTGGGGTTCCGCAGGGCTCAAGCCTATCCCCACCGCTGGTTGGGGTTATCCGGAGGTTCGTTGTCAGCAGTATGCTGATAACACTCAACTCTATTTATCCTTTATATCCGCAGGTGAGGCAGTGGAAGTGCGGGACCTCTTGCCTCGGTTATGAACTGGATGAGAGCCAACAAACTGAAACTCAGTTCACATAAGGCTGAGGCATTGTTGGTGGTTGTTTCCCTGGACCAGATGGGTGGGAGATCGCCTGCTCTTGATGAGGTTACATTTCCTCTGAAGGAGCAGGTTTGTAGCTTGGGAGTACTCCTTGATCCTTTGCTATCGCTCGAGGCTCAGGTGGCATCAGCTTCGGCTGGTGGCCCAGGTGGACAGGGATAGCCTAACTACTGTTGTCTATGCTCTGGTAACCTTAAGGTTAGATTACCATAATGCATTATACGTAGGGCTGCCTCTGAAGACAGTTCGTAAACTTCAGCTAGTGCAGAATTCAGTGGCCAGGTTGCTCACCAGAGCAAGACGGTTTAAGCATATTACACCGATCCTGGTCTGACTGCACTGGCTACCAATTAGTTTCCGGGCCCAATTCAAACTGCTGGTTTTGACCTATAAAGCCTTAAATGGCTCAGGACCGCAACACCTCAAGGACCGCCTCTTTCCATGTGAACCTACCCGGACCCTGAGATCATCTTCTGAGGCCCTTCTTCATGTGCCTCCTCCACAAGAGGTCCAGAGGGTGGCAACACGAGAACAGGCCTTCTCTGCAGCAGCTCCCTGTCTGTGGAATGCTCTCCCCAGGGATGTTCACCTGGCGCCTTCATTATACACCTTTAGGCACCAGGCAAAGACTTTCCTTTTTAACCAGGCCTTGGTTTGATTTGATTTCCATCCTGTACCCTTTTAAAGTGTGGGGGTTGGGGGAGTTATCGGGTTGTTGTTTTTTCATTTTGATTATATATTTTGTGGTTTTATATTTTGATTTTGTGCTGTGAAGCGCCCAGGGACCTCCGGGTATAGGGCGATATATAATTTCAACAGATGATGATGATGATGATGATGATGAAAGGCCCACCCTGCCATGCTGCTGAGTAAAACCATAAGGAGAGCCTGCTGGATCAGGCCAATGGCCCATCTAGACCAGCATCCTGTTCTCACTATGACCAGCCAGATGCTTGTGCGAAGGCTACAAGGACAATCTAAGCACAAGAGCAACTGGTCACAGCTTGCATGGGGTTTGGGGGCATGAGGAATAGATGAGGTGAAGGATTGGTATCTGAAGCATTTAAACCGGCAATAAGGACAATTCAGGCAGCAAGATTTCTTGGGCCAGTACCAAAGTCATTACTGCTGGAAAGGGGCAATATAGAAAGAGCAGTGTGTGCCTACACTGTGACAGCCCTACCCATTTAGCTTCAATTTCTGCGACCCATGCAGGCTCCCTGCACAATTAAGAGTCCTGGAAAAGAAGGGTTCTGAATTGCACAGGGTGCTTCCACAAATAGAAAAAGGATCCCCACAGCACTAGAACATTTTGATGAATTTTCATGAGGACTTACAAAAATAATAAAAAAATCACAAGCTGATGTGGAACTGAACTTCAGATGGGGGGGAGAAACCCCAAGAAACTGTAATTGGCATGTTCACACATACACACACAGCTGGAAAAAAATTCATGTTGAACACAACGCCAAATTATACACTGCCCTAAGCAACAATAATTTGTCATGTATGGACCTTTCGGTTTGTTTTCCTCAATTTAATCCACGGCCCTTCTCTCCCAAAGTGGAGAGCTGCAAGCCGGTTTACAAACAGGAGCAGAACTATTTTCCCGTGACACAAACACTACTTTCCTCCATCAGCCCTTAATTGCAGAGGAAGTTTACTGCACTTTTGTCGCTGGTTTAGGCTTGCACTAAGTATTGCACTAAGGGAAAAGTCTGGGGCTTTTCTGTCATTGGCAAGGCCCTAAGGCTCACCGGGCAGGAGTGAGTTTCCTCCACTGCTTCCCCCGCCACAACTTACCGGTGGCCAATTTGAATGGCGGAGCCCTACAAACAACACATCCTCCTTCTGTGAGATAGTTTTAACATAGTACCTCCAGGCTCTACCGTCCCAGAATGCCGTGCGACACCCTGGCAGTAGTTCAGCTGAAGACTAAACATTTGGCTCGCTGACAGCAGAGCTGCCAAGAGTTGGCAACAGGAGACTCAAAGGGAAGCAGCAGGCTGCTAAACCCTTTCACATTTTTAATTAGATCCACACACCCATGTCTTTGAGCTATCATAAATATACAGATGACACAGAGAACATTATTTAGGGGGTAAAACACACACACATGCACACACACACATGCGCGCACACACACATTGTGCTGTGGTATCTCTTACCTTATTAAAATAATTTACCTACAGCGAGGTGGGGGAGGAGAGGGAGCCGTGTGACATTTCGCACCGATCGCTGCCTGTGACTACAGTACATTTTATCCTGCCTGCCTTGTATGTATGCAGGTCTCTGGAATAACTGACACCTAGACTTAGGAGCTGCAATAGCATCGCCAGGAGAGGGCATTATCAGCACCAACTCTAATATGTAATTTCCCAGCAGAACGATAGATCCAAGCTTTAAGTATTCTTGAGTGTGTGCCTTGCTACAGTGATATTGTTGTTAATCCTCCTTATTCCCTTTCTCGCTCCTGCTATCCGAACTTTCCCGGAGACACTGAAAGGAATGCAGGGGATTGTAATTTTTTTTTAGCTTTCCTTCGGAATCCCTGCTCACACACCTTACCAGATCCTTCCTTTCTTTCTTTTATCTCCTTGCTGCAGAGCTTGCCCTCTCGGAGTTAGTTTCAAGAAGAGAGTGCTTAAAATCAGTAGGGTTTTTGAGTGACCTGTGTGTTAATGTCAATGTGAAACTTCTTAGAACATGACAGTACAGCACAAGCGGCTACAAGCGTCTCCAAATTAAATGTCCTTTGAATTCTAACTGCATTGTCATCTTCTTGTTTTCTCCTTGTTTACTTGGTTTTCAAACCATGCACATTTAATATAGGGCATGTTAGATTGACACTGGAGTTTTTCCTCAATTCAATTAAACATGTGAAACGTATTAAGAATCTGAAGGGAAAATGTTTGTGCGGAGGGAATGTTCTTGCAAAAGTCTCAGGATATTCATGTGTCTAAGTGCTGCCAAGTGGTAACCTTGCACCCATGAGTGCCTGCAACAGTGTTGGGGAACTTTTGACCTGGAGCTTCCATCAGCCTCAGCCAGCCAACCTCAGGGATGATGGGAGTTGAAGTCTAGCAGCATCTAGAGCAGTGTTTCCCAAACTTGGGTCTCCAGCTGTTTTTTGGACTACAACTCCCATCATTCCTAGCTAGCAAGACCAGTGCTGAGGGTTGATGGGAATTGTAGTCTGAAAACAGCTGGAGACCCAAGTTTGGGAAACACTGATCTAGATCCATCTCTCTGGCTTATGTGGCCACCGAGCTTTGCCTGAACTGAATTTCAAAGTTACTACAGAAATTCTTCCACAGGCAAAGCATCTCGGTTATATAGTTTCAATAAGGCCAGCAAAATTTCTCAAGCTTGTTTCCTGTATTTCCAGGCAATTGGAAAATTGCAAGGAAATTTGGTAGCCTTTCCATTAAAGTTACCAGATTATTTTTTCAATGAATCTGAGGACACTTTTCAATTTCCTACTAAATAGATGGATTTTGTCAGGGGACTGATTTGTAAATCTGTGGACTATCCCTGGGAAACGGGGACGTCTGATAACCTTATCCTCCATGGACAAAACATTTGGCAATTTTCAAAGTAGGCCAAATGAGTTTTGATAGGAATCATAAACAGTGTGGGGGTTTGGGGGAATTTGAGGGGAGGGGAGGGATACACCCCATCCCTGGTTAGTTGCCAGGTTTGCCTGAAGCAAATTTCAGCACAAACTTGAATGTTCCTCTTAGTGCAAAGCATTCAAATAATCCTGAAAAAACAAAACAAAATTACAACCACCTGCTTGTCCATTTTTGATGGATACGTTTCAATATTTGCTGTGTGAGTGAGGAAGTAGGCTTAGATCACTCTTGGGGGGGGGGGATATTCCTTGAACTCAGCTGATTGGAGCATTTGCAAGCCTGTGTCCCAGTGACTAGCTTTGTGATCTTTTTTGAGCAGTTATGGGCTACCTTTACTTCTGGAGAAGTTTGAGAAATAATATGCAAGGCTCCATTCTTTAGCTTCCAAGTTGGCTTCAACGTACTAGTTAGGGTTGTCAATTTTGCACTCACTCTCGGGAAAAAATAAAATGCATCACCCCAAAAAGAGGAGATCAGAGGACACTGATAGGCACAGAATTCACAAATGGTGATTTATATTTATAGATGCCAATGGAGAAATAATTCCTATAATTTAAGGACATAGATAGTGCGTGCTACCCTAGAAGAGAATACTGTGAGCAGGTGATCTGTAGGTGAGCAACGTCAAGGTCCCTGCGCTCCTTTGTGTGTGTGTGTGTGTGTGTGTGTTTGTGTTTGTGGAGTTCTTTATCTTTTACCCCCTTTAAATAGAGTACACCTTCAGAGCACTGTCCTCTGTCATCCTTTCAGAATAGAGGGTTGTCCTCTTTAAAGCAGTATGATGTAGCCCCCATAGCGCTAGTAGATATTTAAAGTTAAGCAGGGTCTTGTCACGCCACCCCAATACTTTCCTGCTTCCTTAGACCAGCAGATTGAGTGTTGATCTGCCTCCCATCCTTTGTGTCAGCAAACAATAGCGCCCTACAGGACAGGTTGCAGACTTGTGGGGCTACAAATAAAATTAAAGAAGCTCATTTTGTTGTTGCTGCTGCCGCTGTTTTGACCTGGAAAGCTGACATACAGTGTAACCTTGCATCTCCCTTGTTATGAAGTCTTCACATCGCTGTTCTGAACAGAAACCGTAGCTGTATCATCAACCTGCAGCAAGAAAGAGACAAGCACAAAGGATGTTTGTTACTGGGACCCCCAAGGGGTTGAGTTTTCCTCCTTGTACTTTTCCTAATTTTAAAGAAAATTTAACAAGGAAATGAAATACTTGAAATGCTGGGAGGAAATGAAGGATCACATGCAATCCCGCCTCTGAGCACAAATTTTATAAATAGACACTCTGGCAAACATCAAAGAAATTGCTGCAGAGAGAAACTAACTGATCATGTATATTTTACATTGCCCGTTTATTCTGAACAGAGTTAGCCCCATACTGCCAGTTAACTCTGAAAGAGCAAGTAAAACACTGCCCACTTGGGACATTAGAAAATTCTCTTCTCCGTTCCCCCCCAGACCATATGTATTCTTCCTCCAATCCATTAATTGAACATAGACACACTTTACATAACCTGTATACATAATCTGAAAAACATGGGCAAAATGAATTGACCTAAGCTAATGAAATATTCCTAGAGGCATCTAGAGGCAAGGAAACCAAGGACACTAATGGGGACAAAATAAAGTAGCTGAATGTAAGAAAAGTCTTGGTGTTTCTGTTGTTGTTTAGTCATTTAGTCGTGTCCAACTCTTCATGACCCCATGGACCAGAGCACGCCAGGCACTTCTGTCTTCCACTGCCTCCCGCAGTTTGGTCAAACTCATGCTGGTAGCGTCGAGAACACTATCCAACCATCTCGTCCTCTGTTGTCCCCTTCTCCTTGTGCCCTCCATCTTTCCCGACATCAGGGTCTTTTCCAGGGAGTCTTCTCTTTTCATGAGGTGGCCAAAGTATTGGAGCCTCAGCTTCAGGATCTGTCCTTCCAGTGAGCACTCAGGGCTGATTTCCTTAACAATGGATAGGTTTGATCTTCTTGCAGTCCCATGGGACTCTCAAGAGTCTCCTCCAGCACCATAATTCAAAAGCATCAATTCTTCGGCGATCAGCCTTCTTTATAAAGCCAAAAGCCACTGTAGCCCAGCATCTTGTTCTCACAATTGCTTTTGTTGAACTCGTTCCCAACTTTATGAAACCTTTTTCTTCTGAAAGAACACCGTGAAGTTTGAATGCTCCTTCAGCAAGAGAAATGTGTTTCCCATTCTCCGTTTAGTTACTCATGTTCTCTGGAACCAACATGGCAGTCACATTCTAAACCAGGGATGCCCAACTTCTGCATTCTTGTGGGCCACCCCTATTGCCAGACGAAAAGGAACCAAAAGAGTATTTTGTCATTCAGCCACATGTGGTTTGGCTCTATAGCAGACTCTGTAGAAGTTGCTGAATTCTAACTCCCCTCAACCCCAGTAAGTCAGGGATGGTGGCAGTTGTAGTTCATTGATAACTGGAGGGCCAAAGGTTCCCCACACCTGCTCTGTAAGAAAGCTCTCACCACCTGCATACCCCCTCAACACATTATTTCTCTACCGTTTGGAATGGTGACTGAAAGGAAGATGGATTTTAAACCAAGATGGAGAACTGAGGCAGTGGAGAAAGGCCAAAAGTCAGAAGGAATGCTAAGAGTATAATTAAGTCTTGAAATTGGAGGCAGGGGGACTCTGAGAGCCAGTGTGGTATAGTGGTTCAGAGCGGTGGATTTGTAATCTGGGGAACCGGGTTCACGTCTCTGCTCCTCCGCTTGCAGCTGCTGGGTGACCTTGGGTCTCTCAGCCTCACTCACCTCATAGAGTGTTTGTTGTGGGGGAGGAAGGGAAAGGAGAATGTGAGCCGCTTTGAGACTCCTTAAAAGGGAGTGAAAGGTGGGATATCAAATCCAAACTCCTCCTCTTCTTCTTCTTCTTCTTCTTCTTCTTCTTCTTCTTCTTCTTCTTCTTCTCCTCATAAATCCTCAGAACCATGCTGGCCAGTTGGTTCCCTTCCACCCCAAAAGGGTAGTCGTTGTTTCAGTCAAGAGATTTCTGAAGTGAAAATTGCATAGGTATTTCCTTAGACATAAAAAAAAAATGGAAAGGAAAGGAAACAGGGAAAAGATCTGCCTCTAAATAGTAGATGTCTGTTTCTTATTATTAAAGATGCAAAAACCAGGAGCTAATTTCATTGAGACTAAAACAATTTATCCCTCTGGCTAATCTCTGGCTGGAAGGAAACCGTCTCAGGTGAGTAATGTTACTCAAATGAGTAACATTTCATGCCTTGACCATCATTTGACACAGAGCAAAACAGTAAGCATCTAATTAGTACCATGGAAATCTGGCTCACATATGTGTAAGCGCTGAACTCTTGAAAGAAACCATACTGGTTATGAATCCTTGAAAATAAAATATACAAGACTGAAAGAGGCTCAACTCCTTCTCACATTTTTATTTTTCTTGAGGGAAATAATCTCCTTTTTCACATTTGTAATGAAAGGGGCAGAGTTTAAGGATAGAGAAGAATTTTGTATAGTTCCACATTTTTCAATGACCTAACCTAATTTGTGTTGGAAATGCAACAGCAGAGATCATTCCATGTGTAAGTAGAGGACTAGCATGTGTGGCTTTGCTTTGTTTCATCTTCATCAGAGATCTCTTCTTGTGTTCCCATGTATAATATGTGTTTTATCTCTCCCTGTGATACTGAGGGAGGAAATCAGACCGTGTCAACATAGGGAGAAGAAAGATGGACAGGTAAGCATTGCCATGTCTCTCTGTCCTTGGTACCTACCCTGGAAAAGTCGAAGAAATAAGCAAAGCAACATAGAAGGCAGCTTTGGCAACTCCACCCAAGCAATCTGGGCAGCTGCCCAGGGCCCTGGCACTGCCAGGGGCCCACAGGCATCTTTCTGCATGGGCCCTGACACAGCTCCTTCTGTCAGGATGAATGTGAACGACACAGCAGCTCCCAAAGCCAAATGCAAGAACAAAAGTAAATTATCAGCGTGCCCTGAATCTCTGATGCCGTTCCAAATCTTGGACCCCACTGGCAACAGAGGCTGAAATTTTGAAGGTCTTTTCCTCAAGGCCCATGGATTCCTGGAGCTGGGCCTTATAGGAGGGCGGGCAGAGAGGGTAAGGAAATCCAATATGGAATCAATGGAACAGTTACTGCTTCTTCCATCTATGCTAGGACTAAGAGTAACAGATGGACCACACACTGCATCCAAGACGTCAAGGCCTTTCCTACAGCCACCACAGGGCAACTCACCATGAGCCAGTCATTGTGGATGGAGACTGCAGACCATGAGTTGGCCCAGTCTTGCTTTAAGGGGCCTGGATGCCTAAGGAATGGATTGCTGAACCACCTGTTCAGTGGAATGGTGAGCCAGTCAATTGCAATTCCAGCATCAAAAAATGGCAGGGTAACATGAGAAATGATCATACTGTGTGTCATACACTCAATTTAAAGCAGGAATGGGGAAGCTGTCTCCAGATGTTTTGTTGGATGACTACAACTCCCATCATCCCTGACTATTGGCTGTGCTGGTCGGGGTTGATGGTAGTTGGAGTCCAACAAGATCTGCCTGAAATGCTCCTTTGGATGTTACTTATAGTGGCACAGGCATAGTGTCAACATAACTCTTTCCAACTTATTGTAACAGTGGTGGAAGTCCATGTTGTGGGGGGTACTCCACTTTCTACATCAGCCTGGACACTTTTGATTACAGTGGTATGAACTTAATTCGCTCCGGAGGTCTGTTTGTAACCCGAAACCGTTCTTAACATGAGGCACGCTTTCACTAATGGTGCCTCCCGTTGCTGCTGCACCGCCAGTGCACGACTTCTGCTCACATCCCAGGGCAAAGTTCGCAAAAAGCGGCATCCACTTAGCGGAGCTCGTAATCCGAAGCATTCGTAAGGAGGGCAGTATATAACACGAGGTCCCACTGTATTCTTGTCATGGATGTCTGGTGTCTTTTGAGCAGTGCGAGAAGTAGTCACATGACAGGCACTCCCATGCCTCTAAAAAAAAATTGGACCATAGAGTTGGAAGGAACCGTGGGGGGCATCTAGTCCATACCCCTGCAATACAGGAATCCTTTTTGCCCAGCGTGGGGCTCAAACACATGACCCTGAGATTCAAGTCCTTTCAACTAGAAGAAGTAGGAATTGGACCTGTAACCTCATACAAGCAAAGCATGTGCTCTACAACTGCAGTTACCAGTTATAAGGAAGACCATAAAAAGATCCTGGTGGACCAGGCCAATGGTCCATCTAACCGAGCATCCTGTTGTTGCTGTGGCCAGCTGAATGCCTCTGCGAAACCTGCAAGCAGGACCCAAGCACAAGAGCACTCTCCCCTTCCAAAGTTTTCAGCAACTGGTGTTCAAAAGCATCACATTGATGCACCACCCAGATCTAGTTTCATTCGGCTTCTTGCTGCCTTCCAGAAGGCAACTGGGTTGTTGTATTTATTTGAGCTAGTGACTTTCTTATTCTTTATGAGCCACCTTGTGCTGAACATCACCAGCATGTTTTAAATATTGTAGAGGACAGGGCCAGATTAAGACCTTTACAGGCCTTAAGCGCTTAAAGGATTTTGGTGCCCCCATTTATATATCTAATTCAGCCAACATGACTAAGATAAAAATGGTTGGCATGGCGTGGGGGAAAGGAGTGTTGTTACATCTCCTGTGGGTGGGAACCATGGAAGTGTCTTAAAGATTATTTGGAACTTGTTTTCCTGCTGTAAAGCACTGAGGAGTGCCTACAGAATGTTTCAGCAGACATTTGCCACTTTCCAGTATTTTTCTTTTGGACTAGGAGGATGAGGAAAAGAAGGTTACTAAAGTCCCTCAGTAAAGGTGACAAAGAGAGAAAGAGAGGAAGAGAGAGGAAGAGAGAGGGAAAAGGCAAATAAATACCATCAGAAGCTGTAGATTACATCCGCTTAAATAAAATAGATAATGTGTGCCCTGAGAGCTGACCTTTACCATACAAAGGAAGGTTATATTTCAGAGCTTATTTCCTTGCTGTCCTTATTTGTATTGAAAGTAATGTCGTTAATGCACAATGAAGGGGGGGGAGAGAGACTTGACTAGCCTCAGTATTTACTGCATTTCTGTTCTCAGAAAATGCTCCGAAATGCCACCGTGATAGCGAAGGTGGCTGAGGTGACTGTTGCCCCTGGAAAGGGGGAGAGTTTTCCAGGTGAAAACATGCATTTTCTCCTCTGAAAAGTTGCTGGTGTTTCAGACTACCTTTTATTCTGTATCACCTTGCCTTTTGCACTGTGTTTTCAGCACAAACGCCCCCGCTCCCAGTTTGGACTGACAGCAAAAAGTTGTTCCTCCAGTGCTCTTCTAGACCAGACTTATTTATTCTCATTAATTATTATTTCCATTTGTGTGCCACTTTTCCAACCCGCACCCCACTGAAAGAAGCAGCTCACAACACAACCGTAATAAATGGATAATTACAACTGCAGTCTAATGCTAATTCCTAATATGACGATCCAGATAAAGAACTCATTTTGGTAATATGGACATGAAAGCATTCTAAAAGAATATTAAATTGTTCAGGTCCATGACTGCACCATAAAGAGACTGGTTGAGAATAGACCATCAATCATTAAAACACATCAATTGATATCAGTTCATTAAAATATATAAACCAGAATCAGATATGATAAACATTTCCAGAGGAGTCAGATTTTATAACCAGCAACCAGCTGGTTATGACAATAATATAACTTGACTCAGTTGGCAGAGCATGAGACTCTTAATCTCAGGGTCTGAGACTCACATTGGGCAAAAGATTTCTGAATTGCAGGGGCTTGGACATTATGGTCCTTTCTAACTCTAGGTTCTATACCCTAAGAATACTTAGCATTTGCATAGCACCTATCCTGAACTTTAAATGTGCTTCCCTATCAGCAATCTGTACAACTGTGTAAGGTAAACCAGTTTATCTTCCCCATCTTCGAGGTGAGAGAGTAGAGGCAGAGACAAAAATAATTGTGGCTTGCCTATGTTGTGGTTCCTTCCAGAACCGTCTTTACCCAGGGGGCAAGGGGTGTGGGACACCCGGGCGCCAGATTCTAAGGGGCGCTAGGCACTCACTGCTGAAGCCTCCTAAGCTCTTAACTATCTACCTGTTATGAAATAATAAATAATTTTGATCAAGCTAGAAGAACAAAATGCATATATACAGTGGTACCTCAGGTTACATACGCTTCAGGTTACAGACTCCGCTAACCCAGAAATAGTACCTCGGGTTAAAAACTTTGCTTCAGGGTGAGAACAGAAATCATGTTCCGGCGGGGCGGCGGCAGCAGGAGGCCTCATTAGCTAAAGTGGTGCTTCAGGTTACGAACAGTTTCAGGTTAAGAACGGACCTCCAGAACGAATTAAGTACTTAACCCGAGGTAACACTGTACCTAGGTATTATCAAAATGTATACCTACTGTTTCACTAAAGGACTTTCGACTTTGTGCGCTCATTTACCAAAGATGTGCCGTGCCAGCAGTGGTGCTTCTCATTGACAATGGTGGCACTTGTCTGACTCAACAACGGCGCTTGTCATTCACAACAGCGCCATGCACGCAAAACTGGGGGGGCATCTTTGCACCCCGGTGGCACATATGCTAAAGACAGTGCTGATTCCTTCACACTCTTAGCTACTTTTATGCAGGGCAAAGTATCCTCTGGCACACCCTATCTTAAACAGGTCGGCCCCTGCATATGGATTTCTCTGGCAGGCAGGTATGAGCTGCCCTGTTAAGCGCCCCCCGGTACCCCACTCCTCTGGGAACTGTAGGATATATAAAATGGCAGCTGGCAGACCCAGCCCAATGGGTAGGGGAGGGATTGCATACACCCCCAAATTGGAAAGCACCCCAATGAAAACACCTCTGTCCCCACGCTTCCCACAACCAGATATTTTGTTTTGAAATCCACACCCAGTGAATAGCCTTGCTAAACGGAAGACGCTGGTCATTCAGTGGGGAGAGGAAATCCAAGTTGCTCACTTCAGAGGCTGGGTCCCTTTCCTGTTCATTAAGTGGCTGGAGCATGGAATGTGCAGCTCTTTCACCAAGTCCTCTGCTGTGGTGCCCTCTGGACACTGCATATTACCAGGTCTCCTCTGGTGGTTTCAGCACTGTGTATTATTTGAGGGTAAGCTAATCCCACAGCAATTCATCTCCGTCCAGGTATGCGCATACCTCTTTCCCACATAAAGGCATCTGAGTAGCTCTTTGAAGTCATTACTGACCCTCAGGGGGCAGAGGAAGGCCCTGCTGCGCTGTTTGTGCTTTTTCATAATGTATTAAATGTTCCCGATCATTTCCTTTGTGCGGACAAAGACATAATGAAGCTCGAGGCTGGGTTCGTCTGCGGAATTCTGCCTTTACAAGTGAAGAAGCACAGCTGGCGGGAGGAAAGAGAGAGAGGGGTCCAGAAAGGAAGGATGCTAGGCGATAGGATGGGCCAGGAGCTGGAGAAAGGGGGCAACTGGACTCATTATCGGTGCCCCCCTTCTCCACTAGATAGCCTGTGACATGTTACAAAAGCATCCAAGCCAGCGACAGTGGTTGTCAGTTTGTTTTAGAGATCAGGAGTGGCATCTGAAATTGGCCTGCATTGCAGGGGAACAAAATGTGACATCAAACTAAGCCTGTGTACGCAGCCCTGCTTGACTGCATAGGGGTCTTGTGTTGGGGAGAGGAGAAACGTGAGCTGTCTTTATAGATTGGAAGTACTTTCCCTGCACCACTTCCAGGTTCCTTGTCACTCATAATATCCGATGAAATGCTTCATGAACCAATCATGCAGCTGCCCTGAAAATCTTCCAGAGGAGCTGTCAAACACCCTATTAACACACTTACTGACACTGGCCACAGATGACTGTCTTTCTAACATGCCAGACTCAAAGTATAAATAGTTTTGTTGTAGGATTTACTCAGCACAATTGAATATTAAAGCCCTAAATAAATAATGCCACATTTTTACTTTAAAACATTAAAAATGAAAATCTGTATGGGCTCCGCTCGGGAGAATTCTTTCATTTAGCCAGAAGATTTAGACATGTCTTGATTGTTCAGATCTAGTTGTGGGGAGCAGAATGGATGTTGCACACCCACATAATATAAACTCCAGTTTTTAGATGACTCCAGCACAAACTTTTTTCACATAGCCAAACTACTAATAGCCACTTCTCCTGAAACAGCCACACTGATATTTAATATTCCATGACCAATCCTTCTCCCCCAGAAGTCGTGATATTTATGAACATCCCATGACACCACAGCACCTCAGCCTGTCATTGTTAGTCATTCTGCCATTCTTTAGAAGGAAGTTTAAGTTGTAAACACACAGGGGCACTGCTGTTTGACAGGCACCATTTCAGTATAGGACTCCTTTCATTTTAGAGGGAATTAGGAGAATTTTCACACCAAAGCTAATAGGTGCAATAACAATTGAGGGGGAAAAGAATATTGAGTTAAAATTTTAATTATGCTGTAATCCTATACTTTCTTGGGGGGTAATTCTGTTGAAATCAGTCTTACGCATTTCAGGATGAAGGAATGTGGTTAATAACATAGCGTTGATATGAAATATAGAAATGTTTTGATTGGTAAAAGTGTAATATGGGAGACAGAGCTCCCCCCATCCCGCTAATCAGAATTTAGTTCTCACATCCTTTCTTTTTTAATATTTTTTATTAATTTTGGAAATGTATAATTGAAATTAATTGTGATTTGGTATAATTTGATATTGTAATAATGTGGCCCATATTGCAGTGTTATTAATGAAAAATAATAATTCTCACATTCTGTGCCTCCGTCCCACAAATGTATTTCTAGGCGCCCTCGTTGTTTTGAACGGAAGCTTTTCAATCGCCATCCCCTCCATTTTGTAACTACATTTAAAGTTAATAGTAGCCTTCAGTCCAACCGAACCAGGGCACACAATAATGACTCAATGCAAGTAAAAATTCTAAGCAAATGTGGGGCTTCCTTGCTAGGTGAAACACCTGGAGATCATGAGGGGAACAAAGAGACTTTCAGTTGATTGTCAGCATTTTCCAATGAGGTGACAAGATGGTTGCCTAAGGTTTCGTGTTAAAGCAGGGCTGAGGAGAAGCTGTGGAACTCTAAATGTTGTTAGACTCCAACTCCCATCAGCCCCAGTCAGCATGGCCAGTGGCCAGGGATGATGGGAGTTGTAGTGAAGGACCACAGTGTTCCCACCCTAACTAGAATTTTGAGGTTCTTCTTCAAGTGAGTCATCTGAGAAAGCAGAATAATTTCTAACTCTCTATTAATATTAGGCAGCAAGACACCTTCATTGCACTGTTTCTGGCACCCGTTGAAAGCTTTTTTGTTTTGTTTAGACAACCCTGCCCAGCTGTATGTGTGTATATAGTTTACTATTTTCAATGTCTGTTTTTAATGAATATTTTATATTAGCTTATGTAAACAAGCTTCCTTTTTTATTAACTGCAATAAAAATCCTGCAAAATAAATAAAATATAAGTGCCTCCCCTAATTCACCACCAAAGAAGTGTTGGATTTGGGGAGGGGCATGGCCAGCTCAACATTAAATAAAACTGCAGAACTTTCTCATCCCAAAATAAACAGACAAACTGTTGGTCTTTCATATTTTTTTCCTGAGTAAGTCTTCAGGCTTACTGGGGCTGCGCGCACAGCCACCCATTTAAAACACATTTTGCCCCCAAATAATTTACAGAGCTACAATCTTGTGATCCTCTAAGAGCTGGATGAGATGTCAATGTGCCTTAACTGTATTGTGTGTACGCAGCCTGGGACTGAAATGAATCCATGGAGGCAGTTGCAGAGAAAATTGTGAACTCTAGCCAAGTGACTCCAGAATTATATTTCTTCCCCTCAACTCTCCTGTTGTTTATTTTACTAGGGGGCAAATGAAGTACACAAGTGCTTAAGCCCCAAGAAGGCATTCATTTCACATCTCCCCCCCCCCCCTCCTCAAGATCCAATTTATTCTATTACTAAATAGTGCCAAAGGTAATGTATTTAAAAGAGATGTTGAAGTGATCAGGTTAAAATTTATGTTCACTAAAGGAAAGAGGTGGCTTAATTGAATTGGCGCACTTAACTCATTAACCCTTTGCCTCTAGGACTAATAAGGATGAACTCCTCGTTGCTAATAATCACAAAGGTACAAAGTTGCGCTTTTCATCCCTGCTTGGGAAAAAAGCGAGAGGGAGGGGAGGAGGCATAAAAGGGAGGGAGGGAGGGAGGGAGGGAGAGAGAATGAGAATATGCTCAGCCGGATGGACTTTGCTTGCTTGTAAAACCTTGAAATGAATTTCATTAATATGAATTCTTCCCATTTGAAGTGCAAGTATATTGAGGAAGTTGGTACCTTTCCTGGCAGCCTAAATGCATTGCCAGCCACAGAGGTTGTGTGCCCCATGCTGGTTTCTCTGGCTCCACCAGTTGCATGCCCTCCAACATTTCTCTGATGAAAATAGGGATGTCCTATTCCGCAATCATCATCATCATCATCATCATCCTTTTATTATTTATATTCCACCCATCTGACTGGGTTGCCCCAGCCGCTCAGGGTGGTTTCCAACATATATAAAACCATAATAAAACAATAAAATTAAAAAGCTTCCCTATACAGAGCTTCGCTATACAGACCAAACCTAGACAGCATTTTAAAAAGCAGAGACATCACCTTGCCAACAAAGGTCCGTATAGTTAAAGCTATGGTTTTCCCAGTAGTGATGTACGGAAGTGAGAGCTGGAGCATAAAGAAGGCTAATTGCCGAAGAACTGATGCTTTTATGGTGCTGGAGGAGACTCTTGAGAGTCCCATGGACTGCAAGAAGATCAAACCTATCTATTCTGAAGGAAATCAGCCCTGAGTGCTCACTGGAAGGACAAATCCTGAAACTCAGGCTCCAATACTTTGGCCACCTCATGAGAAGAGAAGACTCCCTGGAAAAGACCCTGATGTTGGGAAAGATGGAGGGCACAAGGAGAAGGGGATGTCAGGGGATGAGATGGTTGGACAGTGGTCCCGAAGCTACCAGCATGAGTTTGACCAAACTGCGGGAGGCAGTGGAAGACAGAAGTGTCTGGCGTGCTCTGGTCCATGGGGTCACAAAGAGTCGGACACGACTAAATGACTAAACAACAACAACAACACGACTAAATGACTAAACAACAGCTGCCTTCAGGTGTGGTATAGTTTTTTATTGCCTTGGCTTGGGGGATGCATAACTCCATACCCTCCAACACTTCTCCTATGAAAATAGGGATGTCCTAAGGTAAAGCAGGACAATCCAGGATCAAATCAGAAATGGGAATAGCTTCTGCAAATCCTGGACTGTACCTGCAAAATAGAGACACTTGGAGGGTCAGCAGCTGTGATGTGGACATGCAGGGACAGCCAAGCACTGACATGGAATGAAATCACTGGTACATAGATAAGTGGGACCCGCCACACCATGCACTTTAAGAGCATTGCTCCCCCCCAAGCATCCTGGGAACTGTGGTTTACTCCTCAAAGAGATAAAATTCCAAGTACCGTTAACAAACCTCAGTTCCCAGGATTCTCTGGGGAAAGCCGGCTTTTAAGAAGTTTAATCAGGACATTCTTCCCCAGTGTGGTGAAATGTATTGGGTTCTCCCCCCTTAAATTATGATAATTATTTCTAAAGTGGCATCTAGTCACATAAATTAGCATATGCAAATTGGTGTCCTCTTTCAGCCTCCATTTCTAGTGATGCATTTGCACTCCTTTTTTTGGCACTGTGGAGATTCAACTTTGATATAACTAACATTGCAAAAATAAAAGACGCCAGTACCTCTGCTAAATCTTGCCCTCATAAGATCTTGCTCTGTCAATCTCTGGTTTTTAGCAGAGCACCTAATATTTCCGAAGATGCTTTCTATCTGCTAGTATCTCTCCTGCGCCTGACTTACTTTCTGAAGATTCTCTAATTATATTTCCTTAAATCAACCTTTAGCCTGTCCCAACGCTCAAACGGCTAAGCTGTCACAATTAATGCTCCTTTCAAAGGGCATCAAATAAAAAACTTTGCTTCCTGACAAAAAGGGGAAAAATCTATAAGATGAAACCAAAATGTATTCCATTAGAGAGCTACAGAGAGAATGAACTCCAATTAAGCTGGACTTAGAGATCAAATTCGCATTTGGTAGGTCAAGTTGAAAATCAGGATATTTTCTCTTCATTCCAAACTGATTTATGAAAAGTCTGGGATTCAGTGTCCCCTAAATGTTGGTCTTTGTGGGGAAGTAATTTAGGGCCAAACTACAGTTGACATTGGCAGGGCAATTCAATACATGGCTACTCAGAAGTAAATCCTGTTGAGTTCAACAAAGTTTGCTCCTAACCTATACAAGGTGAAGTTGTATCTTCTCTTTTTTTAAAAAAAGTAAAATAACATCTGCTGCTATCAGCCTCAAATCAGAATTGGGGTTTAACCCTTTCCTATACACTATGTTTCCAACAATTTTTATATTTGGCTGTCTGCATGGGGTTGGGGGGAGGGGGAGGACTTTTGTCAGAACTGCAGAATCCTTCCAAGAAGGAAGGATTAACAGACATCTTCTTCTTTCTCTGGCGATCACTCGTAGCCAAGTAAGATTGTCTTCCATGAACTCAGTCTTAACAGTGAGTCTGTAAGTGACTGTGGAGGCCAATTCTGGATCCACACATCCTTCCACAGTGGGGACATTGGTTTCTGGGCAGGAGTTGTCAGTGTTTATACTACATTTTTTTAGATTTGCCTTGAGACAGTCTTTAAACCTGGTTAAGAGTGGTGGGCTCGTAATCTGGTGAACCGGATTCGATTCCCTGCTCCTCCACATGCAGCTGCTGGGTGACCTTGGGCTAGTCACACTTCTCTGAAGTCTCTCAGCCCCACTCACCTCCCAGAGTGTTTGTTGTGGGGGAGGAAGGGAAAGGAGATTGTTGGCCACTTTGAGACTCCTTAGGGTAGTGATAAAGCGGGATATCAAATCCAAACTCCTCTTCCTCCTCCTCCTCCTCCTCCTCTTCTTCTTCTTCTTCTTCTTCTTCTTTCCCTGCTTCAGAAATTCTGAAGAAGTTTTTGTATACCCTGTTGGAAGTCTTCCAGAGTGGCTGGGGCAACCCAGTCAGATGGGCAGGGTACAAAACAATTATGCTGCTGCTGCTATGAGATCGCTGGCCACAGAAGCAAAGAGGAGAAGAGTCCACATGGGATGACAATATACAGCTGGCTGTTTGCATTACAGGTTTCCTGCCCAACCAATCTGCTGCAGGTCCCTAGAAGAGGCATGGGAAATGCATTGGAGTTGCTGAACTACAACTCCCATTATCACCGGCCACTTGCTTTCCAGGGCTGATGGGAGCTGTACTTTGGCCACATCTGGATGGCTACAGGTCCCCACACCTGCCCTAGAGCTTCAGGGGTTATGGGCTAGATGTGCTTGACGCTATTCTCGGTGTTTCATTCAAGCGTAAGTTTCCACAAATCTACGAGGCAGCAATATAAACACAAAGGTGTTGCCTGCTTGCTGGGAAAATATGTGGTCTTTCTTTTCAATTGAGAAAGAGGATTTGCACGTTTGCAGTAGGCCCTGTTGAGCCCGAGTCTCTCGCATCAGATCTACTTCCCCTTGCCAATCTCTGTAATAAACACAGGGGGGGCCTTCAGCATCATTATTATCATCACCTTGTTATTGCTGCTTCCTCTCCCCACCACCACCACCCCAGAACATTATGATATATTACCCCATTTCAGTGCAGTTTATGTTATTACATAAGTACTTCAAATGACAAACTAAAGCATACCGGGGTATCCCTGCAAAGCGCCACGTAAACCGTAAATCATCTTAGGATATTTTGGAGCCTAGAAAAGATTCAAAGGTTTCAGAGTGGCTCAAAAATATAACTTTCCGCTCTGCATACTTTACACGACACCACCTTGGTTCGGCAATGTAGAAAGAGCAAAGATCGTCAACATATCGAAGAACTGTCAATCACGTCCATTTCTCATCATGTTTAATTTTTTATTTCCATGGCTCATACGAAGCTGCCTTATACCATTGGTCAGACCATTGGTCCACCTGGCTCAATACTGTCTACACTGGCTGGCAGCATCTCTTGAGGGTTTCCGACACACAACTTTCCCAGTTCTCTGTGGAGATGTCTGGGATTGAACCTGACTGGTATTGCTACAGACTATGTTTGGGGGGGGGTATCTCCTAAACCCTCAAAATTAATAAATGCTAGGGTTTTGATTATTTGGGATGTGAAGGGGGAAATAAAAGCTGCAGAGGAATTCCTGGGCTAGCTTATGCTAAAATGACCTGGCTAAGCTAGGGCCTTTCCCAGTAGTGATGTATGGAAGTGAAAGCTGGACCATAAAGAAGGCTGATCGCCGAAGAATTGATGCTTTTGAATTATGGTGCTGGAGGAGACTCTTGAGAGTCCCATGGACTGCAAGAAGATCAAACCTATCCATTCTGATGGAAATCAGCCCTGAGTGCTCACTGGAAGGACAGATCGTGAAGCTGAGGCTCCAATACTCATGAGAAGAGAAGACTCCCTGGAAAAGACCCTGATGTTGGGAAAGATGGAGGACACAAGCAGAAGGGGACAACAGAGGATGAGATGGTTGGATACTGTTCTCGAAGCTACCAGCATGAGTTTGTCCAAACTGCAGGAGGCAGTGGAAGACAGGAGTGCCTGGCGTGCTCTGGTCCATGGGGTCACGAAGAGTCGGACACGACTAGACGACTAAACAACAAAGCTAGGGCCATTAAGGTAAGGTTACCAGACGTCCCCGTTTCCCGGGGACAGTCCCCGGATTTACAAATCAGTCCCCATACAAAATCCATTGACGTTGAAAAGTGTCCCTGGATTCATTGAAATGAATAACCTTACATTAAGGAACAATAGAAGGCCATTGAGGGACATTGGCAAAGCAGGAGAACTATGCTTCCCAGGAAGCCGCCATCTTCTGCTTCGACACTGGATAAGGTATTACCCAACTCTTGGGTGTGCGGCGTGACCTGATCTGTCTCCCTCATGGCCAACTAATGAGGATGCTCAGGTGAGTGGTAGGCAGGATGGTTAAAGCTGCAACCCTAAACACTTAGCAGGGCAGCCTTTGCTAATTTGGGATCCTCCTGACATTTTGGACCACAACCCCCATGAGTTCCAGCCATGCTGCTCATGGGAGTTGTAGTCCAACAATATCTGGAGGGCACCAGGTTGGCTGTACTAGGGAGTACACCCTGTTGGAGACAGTGTGGCTTCCTTCCAAATAATCATACACAAAACTGCACAATAAATACAACAACTTGTACTGCAAGGTTGCAGTTGTGGCCTCAGATTTCCAAAGGAGATTTCTCTGAATGTCACTAAAAGAAATGCATTGTTCTCTTTCTCACTTCCTTTTTCTATATGCATTTCTGTCAAGGGCCACTTAGTTTTTCAGTATTTTGCACCAAGAATCGGGAGGAAATCTCTTTTCCATTGAAATGCTAATGGGAGAGTAAACTGTATAATAAGACTGCATCCCCTTTGGGCTCACGTATAATTTACACATAAAATGAAACAGCACATGCCCTTGTTTCCTAGCAAATTTGTTTAATTATCTTTCTTTAAAAGCTTTCTTTTTTTCAATTAATTTTCAATATCTTTTTTTTTTAAAGGAATACAAAATGTCCATATACCTGATAATTAAATAATGTTTGGGGAATAATTAAATTATCTAATAAAGGAAATTTGTCCGGCTATGTAACATAACTAACACTGTGCAATGCTTTTGCTAATATCGCCTCATCACGAAAGAGTGTTAACAAAAAACAAAACAAAAAAGCACCCTTCCAGTGTTCTGGATTTCAGTCTAGCAGAGACTGTGCTGAAACTATGAAGTTTCTTCTGCCACAGTACTGGAATGAGAGAAGACCCTGTTTGCTGAAAGTCTCCCTTTCACCACTGATATTAGTTGCCAAAGTAAGGGGACCGTTGGTTTGTACAGCCCTATTCAGTTGCTCTTTCTTGCAATTAGAATCCCATCGGGGTAGATTGGGGCTCAGCTTGGTGGTCACACCCGTGCTACCATACATCTCCTGCAAGCCCCGCCCACCATTCTTCAGGTGGAAGTTCTGAAGCGGGGACATGAGCTGCTTCCCACGCGATTTAGAATCCTGGGGAACCAGAGTTCCATTGCATGCAAGGAGTCTAACTTTGGCCACATTCACACCATACATTGAAAGCACTATGATGCCACTATATACGGTCCTGGCCTCCCCACCCCCCAAAGAATTCTGGGAGCTGTAGTTTGTGCTGAGAGTTGCTAGGAGACCCCTTTTTCATTCACAGAGCTATGATTGCAGAGTGGTTTAACAATCAACCCCTCTTCCCAGGAAACTCTAGGAACTAATTCTGGGAGTGGAAGATGCCTCGACAACTCTCAGCATCTTTAACAAACTGCAGCCCCCAGAATTCTTATGGGGGAGGTTGTGGCCATACAAAATGGCATCATAGTGCTTTAAATGTTGGCATGAATGTGGTCATTGACTCTTCTCTACAGACCTTCTTATGGAGGGGTGCAGGGTGGGACCAGCAGGGCATCTGTCAGCAGAACTTTTTACAGCATGTGTGGGGAACGGTGGCCCTCCAGATGTTGTAATACATCATCTTCCATCAGCCCCTTGTAACATGGCCAATGGACATAGATTAAGGAATGTCTTGGGGGTAGTACCTCTGGTGGGGGACACACCGTGCTCCTTCTGGGGTAGTATGTCCACCTTTGGTCCTCACCCTGCACACAGATCTCACTGTGGCTCCTAGAAGCTGTCAGCATGTGACAGCAGCCACACAAATGGATTTGACTGGCAGGCTAAACCAAGTGAGGGTAGTTGATGGGTCTCAAACCCTTGATGATTTAGGTGCCTGTCAACCTGGGAAGATAGCCTATATAGGAGAAGGAAAACTCCACTGCCTTGTAGGATATCTTCAGAAGAAGAAGAGGCCAAGGAGTAAACCCTGGAGTGCTGTCCCTAAGATGGTTAGATAGGGCCTGCAGCCAAGCTGGTGCCAAATGTATTGCTCTGTTTTCCTTTGGGCCACATCAGCAAGGCCAAGAGGGAGTCTTGTTGTCTGGGCAGCCCAGGACCTCCACACATACCGCCAATGGTTATGACTTGGGTGCTGCTAATGCAGTGATTTAACTTCACCCCCAGAGGCACACTCCATTGTCTTTTGAGACAGAGAGGTGCTAACAGTCCAACAATATCTGGAAGGCCACAGGTTCCCCATTTGGCCAATGAGAGGCTTGAGAAACAATGGTCCCTCGAATGGGCTTGTGAAATGGGCAGAGGGAGAAAGAGGGATTTCACTCAGCCCTGGTTATAACCCTGGGAAGAAATGCTCCGTCATTCCAATGAAGGGTCAAATTACTGGATTTTGTACCAGAAGAAGCTACCAGATAGTCTTCAAAGGCAGCTCTTCATACAGCAGGACTTGAAACTGACTATTGTAGTAGTCAGTTTCATGTGCTTTGCTGCCACACATACCATACAAGGCACGTTGCAGTGCTGATGGAAATGGGCAGTGTATGCAGTCCAGTTTCAAAGGAGACCTTAGATAGTCAGGGGAGCTGCAAGCACAACGTCAAGTGTGTTAATAATACTAGCATTTAATGTGGTTGGGAAACCATTGGCGACTAATGTGCTGTGCAGGAAATGACAGGCAATATCTCTAGCAACTTAATTGTACTAGGGAGCCTGGCAAAGGGTAAACACAACAGCAATAATGTCTCAAAAATAAATATAGCTGTTGCGTTTGTAAGGGAAGCTTCATTTAATCGTTAAGAGATTAGATGTTCACAGCAGTGCATGAAATACAATCGGGTAATTAGGGGCTGAACTTCAAAAGTTTATATTGTTCCAGATGACATATACTGCATGTGTTTATGTATGTGTGCACTGGGCTCAGAAGCAGGGTCCTTTGTTTTTTGCCAGTTTTTCAGAGAGTGTGAACAAAGTAAGGAGTCCATGATTAAATGGGCTTCGGTCAAGCTTGAACAACTTGTGAGCCATCAAGCTGAGTGTCACCCAGAAACCATGCACTGTGGTGTGCTGATCTTTGACAATACTCTGCCATGTTGTTGTTGTTTATAGTTCCAAGCAGCAAAAACAAGATGTTTGTTGAACATTCCGGGCCACTGTAAGCACATGAAATGTCTGCTGGATTAGACTAACGAAGATCAAGCTAAATCCCCATTCTCTTTCCTGTATTGGCCTCTTTGAAGTTTACAAGCAAGTCATGAAACAAGGCCCTTCCGCCGCTTGATTGATTCACCCCGTACAGTAGGTGTGTAAAGGTATACTGCCACTAGATTTGGAGGGTCTATTTAGCTATTCAGCTCGATGACTCACCTATGACCCAGGGAATACCCAAAAGCTCACCAATTTTCTGAAGAAGGCTCTATTTAGAATGCAGGTCTCACTCATTTGCCCTATTTATAGAATCATTGAATTGTAGAGTTGGAAGAGACCACAAGAACCATCTGGTCCAACCACCTGCAATGTAGGAACCTTTTGCCCAATGTGGGACTCAAACCCACAACCCTGAGATTAAGAGTCTCATGCTCTATTCTTATGGTTTCCCATGTTTGTTGCCAACCCCTCCATGTGCACCCACCTCCGTGCCAGATCAGGTGTTTGATATGACACTGTAAGTGTTGCTTTTTAGATTTCTCCACTCATTCTCTGAAGAACTGCATTAGCTCCTAACACCTAAGGTGGCCCTGAATTCTCTATGTCACATCCATTTCCCGATATATAGCCTGGGGATAAGGCTTTTCCATTGGCAATTACAGTGACGGGGAACCAGTGGCCCTCCAGATGTTGTTAGACTCCCATCATTCCATCATCCCTGCCCATTTGCCATGATGGCTGGGAGATTGAATCCATTTGTTCCTCATCTCTGAGCTACCAGATGTACAGCTAGATATTTCTCCAGAGCCTTCTCCATAAGGCAAGAATGGGGAACTTGATCTGATTGGCTGTCCAAATACTTCCTTCCCCTACCCACCCTTTGGGCTAATTTTGACCAGTAGGTGGGGTCACTCAACTGTCAATCACCTGACATCTTTAAGGCATCAGGTGACATATTGAAGCTAAGCCCTTTTGAAGGCCAGCTGTCAGCTGGAAGATACAATTGAATACAAACTGCTTGCAAATAGAATTTTATGTGCAGGGGGAGTACATCTTGTCCATACATATGCACATGCACATCTCTCTCTCTCTCTCTCTCTCTCTCTCTCTCTCTCTCTCTCTCTCTCTCTCTCTCCCTCTCTCTCTCTCTCCATATATTAAAACAGACCACAGAAATGTAATTAAATACACTAGGGTAGAAGAAGATGAAGAAGAGTTTGGATTTGATATCCCGCTTTATCACTACCCTAAGGAGTCTCAAAGCGGCTCACATTCTCCTTTCCCTTCCTCCCCCACAACAAACACTCTGTGATGTGAGTGGGGCTGAGAGACTTCAGAGAAGTGTGACTGGCCCAAGGTCACCCAGCAGCTGCATGTGGAGGAGCGGAGACGCGAACCCGGTTCCCCAGATTACGAGTCTACCACTCTTAACCACTACACCACACTGGCTCACTGACAGGGTCATCATGGCACAACTTTACCAAGTCAAACAAGTATGTTCACCAATAATATATAAAGTCCGAGCTGCACCATCCTTACTTTCAAATCTATGACTGTTTTTACTATTGCCCATATATCTGGAGACTGTGGATATATTTTTAATTTTTAATTATTAATAAATTCTCTGTTTAAAATGGGTTTTAACCATGGCCTTAAAAAATTGAAAATAACATAAAATGCAAGGACAGCTAATCTATTGAAGCTTCCCAAAGGTGGTTTCATGGTGAACTATTCATTAGCAATCCCAACTTGTGTTAAAAATAAAATACTTTAAAGTATTTTGGCTCTGAGAGCAATGTTACATTAAAAGTCCATCTAAATGTAATCATTTTTATTAGCTCCCATAAAAATTAAATTTCCTCCATAGGTGAACTTAACCATCAAAGCACAAATGGCTAATTTAGCTTCCTCTTCAGAAACCAAGGCTTCAATCCTACACTATCTTAGCTGGAGGTAAGCCTCATTGAAACCAGTGGGACTTACTTCTGAGTAGACATTAGTAGGCTTGTGTTGTAAAACACTGTGGATTTTGAGAAGTATTGCTTATTTAAGGCTTTTGACTCTGGGTGATGAATGGAAATGAATAGGTTCCTTTTTTAATCATACACAAAGTGAACCAGCTTTCAAAGCAATAAATATGAAGATACATAACTATAAAGATTTACAAATAGCACAGAAGTCATCTGTGAATTCCGCATCCATCATGGAAAGGCTTCTTTAATTCAAGTTTTCAGAAGATTGTGAAACCATTATTTGAATTAGGTCGCATTCCTAACTCCACTTATCTAGGAGTAAGCCCCAATGAATTCCATAGGACTTACTTCTGAGTAGTCATGGTTAACATTGTGCTGTTAGCTACCAACCCATATTTATATTTAATTGCATTTATATTCTACGTTTTCTCCTAAGGAGCTCTAAGTGCCATATATGGTTCTCCACTGCCTCATTTAATCCCCACAATGACAACCCTGTGAAGTAGGTAAGTCTGAGAGGCAGTTCCTGACCCAAGGACATTCCAGTGAGCTTCATGGCCCAGTGAGAATTCAAACCCTGGTCTCCCGGATGTGAATCAAACACTCTAACCACTATTCCACACATGGAGCTATAAGCCATATTTAGCCAGCACAGCTAGACTGCAGAACAAACTTCTGTGATAATACCCACAGTGTTTCTTCTGAAGTGTCGTTGTAATTTTCTTTCTTTCTTTCTTTCTTTCTTTCTTTCTTTCTTTCTTTCTTTCTTTCTTTCTTTCTTTCTTTCTTTCTACATACCCCGCCGATCTGGCTTGGTTTTCCCAGCCACGCTGGGCAGCTACCAACAGAATATTAAAAACACGATAAAACATCATTTAAAACTTCCCTAAACAGGCATGCCTTCCGATGTCTTCTAAAAGTCACATAGTTGTTTATTTCCTTGACATCTTATGGGAGGGTGTTCCACAGGGAGGGCCCCACCACCAAGAAGGCACTCTGCCTGGTTCCCTGTAATCTCACTTATCGCAGAGAAGGAACGGCCAGAAGGCCCTCGGAGCTGGACCTCAGTATCAAGGCTGAACGATGGGGATGGAGACGCTCCCTCAGGTATACTGGTCTCAGGCCGTTTAGGGCTTTAAAGGTCAGCACCAGCACTTTGAATTGTGCTTGGAAACGTACTGGGAGCCAATGTAGGTCACACACACATATACACACACACACACACACACACACACACATATATATATATATATACAGTATATGGCTTTCTAAACCTGTGACAGGACATCACTATACAGCAGCTTTGGTCCAGTATGAGGCCAGGCAAATGTGTGTCTTAATGATATCTCAGCTCTCAGTAAATTGTTCATATTGTTATGGGAGGTCTAGCAGTAAAACCAAGAGATGGGGAACCAGTGGTCCTCCAGATGTTGTTGACTCTAGTGGTCGGGGGTCATAGGAGTGGAGTCCAAAGTATTACACTGTAGCAGCACCCACCCCAAATTCTCTGCTTGTTGCACAAGTTGAAGACCATGTTTTTAAAAAAATCACTTTCCTCTTCATGTGGTCATTTCATCATAATTCCAAGCCAACTAAATGAGAAGAAGCTGCAGCCATGCAGGAACATCAATTTATCTTTAAGCCAGGGGTAGCTCACCTGTGATATTCCAGATGTTGTTGAGTTTCAAGTCTTATCAGCCCCTGACAATATGTCTAATTGTCAGGGAGAATGGGTGTTAGAAGTTAGTCACCGCTTTTGAAAGGGTACCAGTCATTTTGAGTTTAGCAAAGCACCCTAACTATACTCTGGAAAAGAAGAGAAGTAGTGATGATGTTTGCAACAAATAACAAGCAACTCGAATGTATGCATCTGAGCACAGTTGGTAGTTGGAACGCTCTGATGTATATGTCAGCAGAATACAGGCTCGAAACACAAGGGATGAGCCAATGTAATTGCCGTTTGCTGTGATCTCTTGGTTTTTCAGTTGAAGAGATCATGTTGAGGGGTCTATGCCACTTCTTTTCTCATAAGCTTTAGGCACTTAGAAGTATTTTCTCCCATTCTTAATTTGCCTGGAGCAAGGCTTTTATCTAGACTTTTAGCCAAGAGGCACCTACTGAAATATTCATTGGCAGAAATTGTGCCATGGGTGTTTTTCCCCATTTGTCCAGTTGTGTGTCATTATAATGAGCCTGAGCAGGATGAAAATAGTATTTGACACAGAAGAATGGTGTCCTCCCAAGGCTTTATTAAATAGGCAATTAACCCTTTTTGGTAAGAAACTGTAGAGGCTAATGGGAGTTGAGAATTAGCCCTCTGTTCATGCTCACATCTTTTCCTTTCTTTTTCTTTTCCTTTCTTTTTTTCTGAGGATACTTTCTAAGGAGTTGCAGGGTGACAGAGCATGATTTCCTGAAGTTTTGAATTCTCCTTTAGAAAGAAATGCTTTAGAAGCCACTGGTGTTTGAAAAAATAGAGTGAATCAAGTGAGCAAGGTTATAGAATTATAGAATCATAGAGTTGGAAGAGACCACAAGGGCCATCGAGTCCAACCCCCTGCCAAGCAGGAAACACCATCAGAGCACTCCTGACATATGGTTGTCAAGCCTCTGCTTAAAGACCTCCAAAGAAGGAGACTCCACCACACTCCTTGGCAGCAAATTCCACTGTTGAACAGCTCTTACTGTCAGGAAGTTCTTCCTAATATTTAGGTGGAATCTTCTTTCTTGTAGTTTGGAACCATTGCTCCGTGTCTGCTTCTCTGGAGCAGCAGAAAACAACCTTTCTCCCTCCTCTATGTGACATCCTTTTATATATTTGAACATGGCTATCATATCACCCCTTAACCTCCTCTTCTCCAGGCTAAACATGCCCAGCTCGCTTAGCCGTTCCTCATAAGGCATCGTTTCCAGGCCTTTGACCATTTTGGTTGCCCTCCTCTGGACACGTTCCAGTTTGTCAGTGTCCTTCTTGAACTGTGGTGCCCAGAACTGGACACAGTACTCCAGGTGAGGTCTGACCAGAGCAGAATACAGTGGCACTATTACTTCCCTTGATCTAGATGCTCTACTCCTATTGATGCAGCCCAGAATTGCATTGGTTCTCCATGTTGAGTTGTGGAAATGAACAGTGAATACTGTCTTTTTCGCTCTATAAGACTCACTTTTTCCTTCCTAAAAAGTAAGGGGAAATGTGTGTGCGTCTTACGGAGCGAATGCAGGCTGTGCAGCTATCCCAGAAGCCAGAACAGCAAGAGGGATGGCTGCTTTCACTGCAATCCCTCTTGCTGTTCTGGCTTCTGAGATTCAGAATATTTTTTTTCTTGTTTTCCTCCTCTAAAAATTACGTGCGTCTTGTGGTCTGGTGCGTCTTATAGAGTGAAAAATATGGTATCCTCTTGGAGAAAGTTAGGAAGAGATCTTGGCACAGCAATATTCCTAGAGTACGTGTGTTGGGTGAATGTGTGCAAAGGAGATGGAAGCAGGATAGTGCCCACTTCCATACATTCAGATAATGGTCTCAACAACTATAAGGTCCATTTAGACTGGAGGTGGGAGAGAACTTTCATTTGGTTTACATTTGAAGGGGAACCCATCAAATTCACACGTTCCGAAACTACATGAGAAATGAAACACAGCCATCGTTCAAAATTTGCCCTTATCTGAATTTTGCAATGCTGTTCTCCAGCTAAATAATGCGTACCCCCCCCCCAAAAAAATCCATATATTCTCTATATGGATTTTTTAAATAGGGAATTCCTTTTGGGAATTGAAGGGACAGAAATACCCAAGTTGTATAGAAATTTATTCATGTATGTGACTACAGCGGCAAGAATGTTACTAGTCCAAAAATAAAAACTTACAGAATATGCAAAAATGGCAAAACTTACCAGAAATCAAGATAACAAACTTTTTTAAAAAGAATGGAAATGGTTTATTGAATATTTACAAATAAACTGTAAACAACTAAGAACATTGGCAGGATTATTGTAACAACCTGCAGTTTTATAAGAGTATATATTTAAAGTAGATGCATAAATGAGCAAATTAAGTTCATTTGGATATGCAGAAAATATTAAAAATAAATTTAAGGAACAACAGAAAGTGGGGGAAGGAAGTCATGTTTTGAAATCTTATAATGATTGAAATGTATAAAATTGAAAACCATAAATAAATAAAAGCAAAAACAACAACAACACACCACCCATATATTAGTGAGAATAACATACAAAGTGTATTATATTAGGGGGAATTGGTTACTTGGTAATTTTGATGGAGACAGACATAACTCTCCAGGGAGGAACTACTACGAAGAATGTCCTGTCACAGATCAGTGCCAGCACTCAGTGGCAGTACCATCAACAGCCCCTTGTCTGGGCTGATCTTAAGTCTCAAGATGGTTAATATCAGGGGAGGCAATCTTTTGGGTCTCAAACCACTCAGAGCTTCGTAAACCAGTACTCATACGTTGAACTGGTGCCCTCCTCCCACTGTCCTTGACATCTGAATCTAAGTAGGTTGCCACTATGGAGAGGACTTCCTTCATTGAAGGAACATGCTTAGAGAATTCCCTCTAGAGATGCTCAACTGGCAGACCCTTGAAAATCCTTTGGGTGACAAGGGAAGTGTCCCCACTCCCTGACTTTCTAACTTTTCTTTGCTAATTTTTGGGTTCAGGGGTGCCAACTATAGGGGGCTCTGGGTGTCCGAGCACCCCAAACAATATTGTTGTGGGTGCTCAGCACCCACACCACAGGGCTCCCTGTGGGGATGCTGTCTGAGGCCTTGTGAGACCTCAGAACTTGACTTCTGGTGGCACTGGAAGTTCCATGGCCGGGGGGGAGGACCTGCACGTGATGTCATGACATCACGTTGCAACATGACATCATGCTGTCGTGTGGGCTGGGCACCCATAACCTGGGGCCCAAGTCAGCTCCCCTGTTAGGGTTCTTGCTGTTGCTCTATTGGACTTTATTGATTGGTTGCAGACCACTGCTTTGTTCATTAACAGTTTCAATATGTGCACTCTCCCTGGCAGATAGATTGAATAGGATCTACCACCCCACTCCCAGCTTATTAATTCCAGCTGCATATCTTGCACATGCTAGACTCATATCATATTCTATCATTGGTGATTAGGGAATTCCATACAAACGGTAGAGAGGGATACCATCATCACATCAAGCTTTATATTCCGCTTAAGAAAATATTTCATGAGTGTTTTATCTGAGGATTCAAGAACTGCATTCTAAGATTGATAGTTTTGCAAATAGATGTAAAGGAATTTCCATATCGCTGTTTGACTTTGTTGGCCAAAAATGTTACTGGATGTCAAAGCAAAATATTAAAATGTCAAAGCAAAATATTGCATGCATAACACTTCTGTGATTGTCATGTCTTTTAAAGGGGGAGGGGAAATGTGTAATGTCAGTGACATTTAGCACCAACTCTAATTGTTGATTGCAGTCATTATTATGATCAATATATAAATAGATGATGAGTGGAAATTATTTTTCTTCTCCAAGCCTGTAGATAATGAGAATATTGGAAGATCCTTCAAGTGATCAGGGTTGGATTATTGTTGCTTCTGGAATGGCAATAGCCAAGCTTGATCTCCAAAGATTTACTGCAGAATGTTCAACTATTTGCCCCAAACTAGGGGTAGATAATTTCTTTCAGTATGTTTTTAATGTTTGATGTTTTATTATGTTTTTATATGTGCTGGAAGCCACCCAGAGTGGCTGGGGAAACCAGACAGATGGGTGGGGTATAAATAATAAAAATGTTGTTGTTGTGCATTTTTAAGCAAATTAATACAGTGCACTGAAATATGTGCATGTGTAAATTTACTTCTAGCAATGTGTACATTGGAACTCCTTGCCTATTGACATGAAGTTTATACCAGAAATTTAAATTGCTGAATAAAATAAAACTGGCAGTGATCTACCCATTGTCATTGCCAGACTTGCTGAGCTTTTTTCTTTTTGGGGGAAGAAGTGAACAGAGTTTTTTTATAGGGGGGTGTCACCCAGGGACCTACCTGTCGATCACGGCTGACCAGCTGTGCATGTCTGCTCTAGTGTGAGAAATCCACTAAAAAAAAAAAAGACTTTGTGGTTAGGAAAGTGATGGGTAAACACTCTGAAAAGTGTGGGATCATAGAATTTGAGAGTTGGAAAGAACCTCAAGGGTCATCTAGTCCAGACTAGATTCTAGTCCAACCACTTGCAATGCAGGGATCTCGGCTAAAGCATCCATGACAGATGGCCATCCAACATCTGCTTAGAATCCCCCAAGGAAGGAGAACCCACCACCTCTCATGGGAGTCTGTTCCACTGCTGAACAGCTCTTACTGTCAGAAAGGTTTTCCAAATGTTTAGTCGGAATCGTCTTTCTTGCAACTTGAAGCCATTGGTTCAATTCCTACCCTCCAGAGCAGGAGAAAGCAAGCAGGTTCCCTCTTCCATGTGACAGCCCTTAAGATATTTGAAGATGGCTATCCTATCTCCTCTAAGTCTCCTCTTTTCCAGGCTAAACATACCCAGCTCCTTCAAGCGCTCCTCATAAGGCTTAGTTTCCATACCCTTGATCATCTTGGCTGCCCTCCTCTGCACACGATCCAGCTTGTCAACATCCTTCTTAAATTGATGAATCAGTGATTCATCAGAAGGCATTTATCAACCACAGAATCAAATCAGGATGATTTCAGGATGAATGGTTCTTGTTGTATAACCTCCCCACAAACAAATCAGGACAACCGCTCAATGAAGACCATTGTCTAATCCCTGAGTAAGCTTTGTGCGATCAAATTGGGATGAATGCTCAATGAACAGGTCGTCTGGAAGGGCTCTCCGTAGAACAATAGTAAGACTTCAGTTACAATTACAGTAGCCAGAAATGTCACAAGCTGATCTTGACAGTCAGCTTGAGTGAAGAAGTCTATAGCTGCCAACAGAAGAATTCAGCAGCTGGTGCCCACCTGATCTCCGGAAAGGGGGGGGGGCATTCCACATAGTAGGCACCATCAGAGATATATGTATGTGAGGTTGGCATGGAATGGTAAGAGACTGATCAGACCATCCCCACGCCAGGCCAGTGCTGGATTTAAATATAAGCTAAACAAGCTATAGCTTAGGGCCCCACTCTCTTGGGGCCCCCCAAAAAAATTAAAGGGAAAAAAAACCTGGATGTACATTTCCAAAATATTAGATAAAAAACAAATAAAATAAAACCTACATACAGCAACAGTGTTTTGTGTTGTGTAGGCTCCTATGATGTAAGTAATGGGCCCCGACTGCTAGCTTGCTCCCTAAAATATCACATATAAAGGGCCCCATTACCTTCAGTAGCTTAGGGCCTTATCAAACCTAAATCCAGCCCTGGCCCAGGCTATCAAGAGAGAGTCATGAAGAAGGACATACTTCTTCAGATGGAATAGTCTTCTCTATGATACTCACATGAACAACAGACTTAGAGCAGAGAGCTAATCACTGCTCTGTGGTGGTGGTCGTAGGCATTTCCGGGTGTGTCAAAGATTTCTCAATCTTTCAGATTTTTACCTTTTCAAGAGGTCCCCCCCTTCAGACCTTCTGTCCATTTGAGAAGGGTCTGGGGCAGAGACAATGGAGATAAGGACATGGGGCAGAGCCCCCCCACCTCCCACTCCATGCATCCTTGGAGGGTAATTTCTGACAGGGGCTTGGGTGTTTTCAGAAACCTTTAGAAGACTTTGTGTTCGGTAATAACAGGTTACGCTGGACATGTGCCAGGTGGCAAGCTTTCTGGCAACAGCTCATTTGTATGTTTATGTTGAAATCCCAGGTACCAGCTGCCTTTTCATTAGACAGTTATTAGCATTTTCTGCATTGAGTTCAGTAGGGCTAAATGGTTATCAAGTTTTCTTTTGCTATGGAAAATAAACTCTTTTGATGCTTTCCCATTAAAATCATGCTTGCCATTTACTGCCATTTCTCACCCTTCATGGGCCTATTTTTCATCTTTAAACACAGCCAAGGTTGGCATTACATTCGTCTTAAAGAACCGTCTTGAAAGCGCCAATGTTATTTCCATCAGTGTCTTTCAGATCCCACAGCTGCATTAACTCAATGAAGCAGTCAGTCTTGTCTTAGGCAATTTTGATGTAATCAAAAAGTGCTCTAACACCCTTGGCTGCACTCAGGCTTCTAAGAGGGTAGCATTATGATTTTATTTTCTTGGAAAACACTGTTTATGCTACAGAGCAGCAGAAAGAAAGGGGGAAGAAATTGAAAACAAGGGATGGTTGGAGGTTGTTAATGCCAGCAATAGCTGTGGTAAGAACACAGGAAGAGCCAGGTGGCCCCCAAAACAGGACATGGCAACGGCCATGCTAGCAACTGGTATTCAGAGGCATGAGGGAGGTGGGTTTGTTTGTTTGTTTGTTTAATGTTGGGGTCAGAAAACAGGCTGGATTCCGACTCTCATCAGCTCTTCCATCAGAAAAGATACCAGAGAACTTAAAGACGAAATTGAAGACAGGTTTACAACCTAAGACACAACACAAAAGGGAAAAGAGATGGCGAGGAGGAGAAAAGCAATCTCATGCACCGGTTCTTAAAAGTTAGAGATTGACCAGTTCAGAAAGAGAAGCCAGCCTGTCAGCAGCACTTTCCTGTGTCTCCCCCTTCCACAGTCTGATGGAATTACTGCAATTCAGCGGTGAATCTGCGGTTCCCGTCTTGGTGGATTTTTCATTGGAACCAATTGGAGGACTCATTGGAATCTGCCTTAAGTGATGCAGTCAATCAGCCTTCCCCAAACTGGTTCCCCTCAAAGGTTTTGTACTCAAGTGTCCATCAGCCCCAACCAGCATGGCCAATGGTCAGGAATAATGAGAGTTGTAGTCCAACGACATATGGAAGGTACCACGTTGGTAAAGGCTGTGGAAGAGCCTTTATATGTACATGTGTCTTGCTTTGGGTTGGACCTCAAGCTTTGCTAGTATTGAGATGTCCACCAGACATACAGAGCCAAGCTCATTCATACCTGCATTTTATCTTATTTTAGATTTTAAAACATTTTATTTTTGAATATTAAAAAAATAATTTGAACCAAAAAAAATGGCACTCAGTTAACTGCATTTTACAGCTTGCAGGACCTTGGTATAGCTTTGCGTATATTCGGGTGTTACTAGATTACTGTAGTCCCTTCCCAGGATCGTCTTTCAAGACACATGCAAGCTCTTTCGTGCCACCAGGACCAAGCTGGACAGGCAGATGGAAAGGGCAGCACCTTCGTTCACAGCATCAGTAGTTCTCTCTATTCTTTAAGGTTTTTTGGATGTGAAAGGGGCAGTACAGTCATTCAAACTTTATCCAACCTCTTTGCATCTTACAAAGTTAAAACAGCTAAAAGAAGTAAAATAAGAAGGCAATGCTTGTGAAATGTACAGTGCATAATTTGGAAGGGCCGGTTTCATTACGATTCACCCGCTTCCTTCTCCTGTTCAATTGTTTCTTTTGAAGGCAGTGGGTTTTTCGCTTGTGTTTCCATCTTCTTCAACTTAGACTTGTCAAATTTCTTGATTTCAGCCATATCTGGTTTGTCAGGCATATCTGCCGATTGATCAGCGATGCGCTCTCTTCAGGTACAATTCCGCTCTTTTCCATACCTACATTTCTAACTAAAAGAAGATGCTCAAAGTGGTTTACAGGCAACATTGAAAGTTAATATGCAATTCCAATTAGCTGGGTCAATGGAGAAACACCTCTGAAGGTTATATTGGTGGCTTTTAGAAGGTAGGTAGAATATGATGAGTTGGGTGTTTCCTCTAATGTTAGAAAAAACTCAAAATTAGCCTTCCTCATTTGTGCTTTGCCCTTTCTGTTTTAAGAAGCCAATTGTAATGTGATGCTGGCTTTCCCTTTTGTCCTCTTAAATGTGAATAGTAAAAACAGTTGCTTGCATTCTTCCTACACTTCTGCAATATAATTTCCAGTAAGGCCATGCATGCAGACAATTGGTATGAGGCCCTTTCCTATGAAAAAATGGTGGGTTGCATGCATTGTCATTGGCCATGGCTGCACCTGTCCTTCAAGGGCTTTCCAAAGTCCTGGGATGCTCTCAGTGGGCTCCGTTTACTGGGTTTTGGAGTATGTTGTCTCAGCAGATGTTTAGCCCACTGAACCCTTAAAAAGACTGGCAGGGCTTGACCTTCCCACAATTCCATCTCTCTGGAACTTCTGTTATCAGTATTTAGAGGACCTATCACCTGTTCTGTAGTCACATGGTGCTGCATGCTGGTGGGTCAGGGGAACGTCTTCAGACTCCCAAGGATAGTTCAAATGGAAGCAGTGCAGAAAGGGTGGAATGACTGGTTTATCATCTGAACCACTCCTCCTCATGCCAGCACTGGGACATGACAGTGTCACATGCTAATTTGTGCATGTGGCAGAAGGGCATGAATGTTCAAGCTTCCTTGCTGTACTTACATAAATTAATGAACTGGCACAAGGATTAGAAAACCCCATGCTTCTGTTGGTCCTCTGCGATTCTACTGTTCTATGGTTGCGTACTGACTCTACTTTTAAAGCCCATTCAAAGCGTATTTCCCCCCACAAAAAAAAATCCTGGGCAACGTAGTTTACCCCTCATGGAGTTATAATCCTACCAATCCTTACTTTCTAGCAATTCCTTGATGAGACAGGGAGGGGCTTATAGAGGAACTTAATATGCATAGAGATCACTCTTAGATGTGATTCCTGCTGCCATGGGTTCTCTTTTTAGCTGCTGGGTCAAATCAAGGAATAATACACTGGCTCAAATATTTCATCCCACCGTGTGTTATCCTGGATGCTATATGGCCAGGCTTGATCAAGTTCATTGTGTAAAGTATCCCATTCTAAAGCTCTGCATTTCAGAACCTTCCCAGAGTGGGAGCAAGCCTAGCCAAACAAATCTATAAAATCTACAGAAATTGTATGGCGTTTGCTCACTCTTTTTTCCTACGAATCCCTTCTCATTTTCAGTCTGAGTTGCATGAGATTGTACTTTTCTAAAGTAGGAAAGATTTATCAATTTTGTATTTAAATCTGAAGCTCACAGCTCTAATCGTAATTTAATATGACTAAATACGTGCATACTTTATGGTCAATCATCCAGATCTTTTACAAGGTCCCTTGGCTTTGGAATTACTAAATCTTAAATGGTACTATATATGAGCCTTGTCTGACATGACATATATTGAAACAGACTGCAGAACGATCACTTAGTGATGAGAACCTTGCTACAGTTTTAGTGAACCAAAGCTAAGAGGCAAATTATTCAATTATAGTAAATTTACAGTAGCTTAATATTTGATAGAAGTGGTTCTTCTATCATCAGAGCGTTGCATTGGAAACCCTTGAGCAGCAAAATAGCTCCGGAAATTCTGAGGCTGTTTTAGCCACTTATTAAGAAAATTCATCTATCTTGATCTTTTATGAACACTTTGTGCCTCTTATAGCTTGTGTGCAGTAATTATTATAACATATTTTCCATACGCACTTTTGACTCTTCAGATTAGTCTTAAATTGTGAACTAATCCAGAAGGGGGAGCAAGAATGCAGACGGGGGGGGGAGAGAGTCAACCATAAATGGGAATAGATAGGCCACATGATTTATCTGCACAGAGCAAGACCTCTTCCAGGTGGCTCTAATCCGGGGAGACAATGTGATGACCCTCCAGATCTTCTGCATTGCAATGCCTATCAGTCAGTATGGTCCATCATCAGGGATGATGGGGAATGTAAAAACATCTGGAGGATTCCATGTTGACCATATATGCTCCAGATGTTGTAGGACTCCAACTCCCTTCATCATTGGCCATGCTGGATGGGTCAGGTTTTTTTTTTTGGGGGGGGGGGTTAAAAAAAGATTTTCCAACTGTGCATCCCACCAGACACCCACACTCACAAACCGAATGAGCTTTGCTCCCTTGCTTACAACTTCTTTTGGTGTTGGTTCCTCCATAGGAGTCAACAGCTGTTCTGTGCCATACAATAACTAACAGGGCAACCCAGTGGCCCCGGCACTGTTGTGAATCTTAACTCAGTGACCTGTGCCAGGGCCATTGGATGATCCTGAAAATTACGGTATATCTTTTCCAGCTGCCTCATCAAACTTTGGCCTGTGCTTGTCCTAGCCAGCAAGGAACTCCAAAAGCGATCTATAGCTGCTACAGTTCTCCTCTGTCCCCGAGCCCCTTCTTGCTCAGCCCTTCAGCCCTGATTCTGCTAAGTTCACTGGTGATCATAGAATCCAACTCCTAGTCCCCTTGTCCCCACCCCAATAAAATATTTGAGGGGACTGGGCCCCCAAAGTTGATGGACATTGCCATTCAATTGTTGTGCTTGCAGTGCATCTTGTGATCAGTTATGTGGGGCAGGACTTACCTGCCCTCTCCCACACAATAGTCTATTCAAGTTGGAATCTCTTACGGTAATTCGCTGCTAGTTCGCTCTCAGTTGAGGAAAAAAACCAAAACCATAGCACAGGCTATGACACTTTCTTCATGACCTGCAGGTTCCTCCTCCATCCTTTTCTAACCCTTCCAGTGAAAGTGAATATTGGAAGATTCAGGACAGACCAAAGAAAGTACTTCTTTACATTAAAAAAGGGTAAAGGGACCCCCTGACCATTAGGTCCAGTCGTGACCGACTCTGGGGTTGTGGCGCTCATCTCGCTTTATTGGCCGAGGGAGCCGGCGTACAGTCATGTGGCCAGGAGGACTAAGCTGCTTCTGGTGAACCAGAGCAGTGCACGGAAACACAGTTTACCTTCCCGCCGGAGCAGTACCTATTCTATTTATCTATTTGCACTTTGACGTGCTTTCAAACTGCTAGGTTGACAGGAGCAGGGACCGAGCAATGGGAGCTCACCCCGTCGCGGGGATTTGAACCGCCGACCTTCTGATCGGCAAGCCCTAGGCTCTGTGGTTTAACCCACAGCGCCACCCGCGTTCCTACTTCTTTACATAGCAGGTAGTTAAATTGTGAATTTGATGCCACAGGGTGATGTTGTTATTATGTTATGTATTTTTGCGTTTTTATACTGTAAACCGCACTGTGATCCTCGGATGGTATATAAATTTAATAAATATTATATAGATATCTAGATATAGATGCATTGCACTCATATGCGTAGGCTCAGAGTAGCCCACAATATCTGAATCAGCCATTCATTGTTCCTTTTCATATATTTTACAGCAGCTGGCACGATTGTTTTGAATATACAGCCCCTCCTCTTTTCCCCTTTAAAATGCATTTGAAAAGACTCTCGCCCAGTACAAGTTGTATGTATGCTTGAAAGCCACTAATCCCCATTTTAGCCTCAGTGTAGGGACTAGTCTGCAGAGCAAAGTGTGTGTGATTAATAGAGAAGAATCCGCCTGCCTTTCTCATTTCTTTTATTAACACGCGCACCTTAGGCTGGTCCGAGCGGAAAGAAAACAGTGTTGTGAAAAAGAAAGGGGAGAGATCATCTTTTACCTTTTAACCCGGCGATTGTCAATTTCTATCAGGGGAGGCAAGGCCTGACATGCTCAGGGTAGCTGCAGCCTGATTTGCATACGGCGAATTCTTTCATCAGCAGCAGGAATTGTGACAGGGGCTAATTAGCATTTCCACCCCGTATTCAATTCTTTTATTTTATTTTTTTTGAGGACAAGTGCCAGAAGCAGTGGAGGAAGTTTAACTAAACCCAGATTTTGATTCCCCCCCCCCCCCCACTAAAATGGGTTCTGATTTTGGAAGAAGAAAATGATGTTGATGAAATAATCACCATAATAACAACAGCATAGTTTTGGCATGGTGGTGGAGGGACCCATAGGAAAGGGACAGCGAATTCAGTCAGGAAATTAAGTACTGTACAGGAATATCATGTGTGGATTCTTTTCAGCTTCTGAAGGCATTAAGGCATGGCCTTTTGGCAAAAAGATTTACTCTTTGATTTCACCCCAATGTGGGAGGCTAATGAGAGCCATGTTGCATGGCCAACTCATCACCCATGGGTCGAGGTGACTGCCTCTGGTCGAATGATCCACAAGGACAGAAGATCCCAGTGTAGATCTTTGGTCTCCCCTTGTTTCTGGTGTAGATCTTCACTCCTCACTTTTTCACTGGCAGGGAGAGGGCACTATTTTGAGGTTTGCCTCAGGTGCTGGGTTGGAATTCTTCCTTTATAGTCTTATATTTGGAGTTGTTCAAGCATGGGAGCCTATGCATAGAGCTGCAAGTTTAGATGTCTTCTAAAGGTTGTATAGTTACTTATCTCCTTGGCTCAGGGGCACATAACTCCATACCCTTCAACATTTCTCTGATGAAAATAGGGATGTCCTAAGGAAAAGCAGGACATTCCAGATTCAGATCTGAAACTGGGACAAATTCTTTAAATCCGGGACTGTCCCCGAAAACCGGGACACTTGGAAGGTGTACACTATTGCACATGGAGGGTTATTCTGTGCTTACTGCAATCTGCACTCATTTGGTCTATTCTGCCTTCTAAAGCAAAAAAAAAAAAAAGTGTTAGTAAACAGATCTAACAATCTCCTTTATTAAAAGAAACTTTTTTAAAAACAAAAATTAAGTATACAGTGGTACCTCTAGTTGCATTCCGCTCTTGTTACGGACTTTCAGCTTATGAACGCAGCAAACCCAGAAGTGTTTACTCCCGGGTTCACCCCGTGCACATGCGCAGAAGTGATCTGCATGAATGCACAAAAGCGATCTGTGCGCTTCGTGCATGCGCAGAAACGCTCGATCGTGCTCCGCCCATGCACGAAAGAGGCGCTCTAGTTGTGTACTTTTCAGGGTGATATTAGCACCCCAAAATGGATTAAGTCCGCAACTAGAGGTACCACTGTATTTATATCCCACTTTCCCCCAAGTTGGGATTCAAGGTAGCTTACATTTTTAAAACATCATTATAAAACATAGGAATGTTTAATAGGTGGTTTTAATGCTCACAGCATAACTGACTTCACTTATCATGGAACAGTTATAATTAGGTGTTGAAGAGCCTCATCTATAGCTCCCAGCACCCCCTACACCACCCTAAAAATATTTTCCAAAAATACAAAAAGAGAGAGCATGATTTACCAGGGACAGGACCCAGAATAATGAGACTGCTTCTGATGGATAGAGACATTTGAAGCATGGGAAATGAGTGACTCATTACAGATGAAATAAAAGAGACCATATTAAGGAGTTATTAGTCCAGCTCGTAGGTGCAACGCAGACATAAAGTTTAAGTCCTTGAGCATTACTCCAAGGAAGTACAATCTTAAGTTGGGGAGCAAACTGCTAAAAGTAGTAGCCTGTGATGACATCCATCCCCACATCAACTTGTGAGGGACCCATCAAAAGAAGACAATTGCCATTTTATGGATTTCATACCACTCAATCAGGACAATGAAGACTCCCTTTGGAATCGTACTTGTAATTGGGGTGCTATTGGAAGAGGGATGATGTGGAGATGATTTGACTGTGGAATCATCTGGGAGGCATTTTGGGGTGTTTGGGGGGTCACTTAAGGACTTGCAAGCCTCTTCCCTTTTACAGCTCATTTTTGCATGTCTAATTTATGGCCTCGGTCAGCAGATTCTAACTAGGAATGAGGGAGACATTTGACTCAGGTTGTTGGAGGGAAATCCAAGCATACACTGCAACTCGGAGAAGCTCACCCCCCAAATGCCCCATCAATCATTGTGCGGGGAGACACTGTCATTTGTTTGAACTTGGATGACTATCAGCGTAGCATCAGGAAGATTTCAGGACATTGCTTTCCCTTGTTCCTCACACAGAGCAGTTGCTAAGAAAAGCATACGTTACAAACTAAGACGTCTCCGGTTCAAATCCCATTGATTAAAATTAAAAACCTGAATGAATGGAATAGAGAACACTTGAAAGGTAACAAAACAGGTGCTAGGCAAACATATTAATGGGAAGAGTGAGCAGATATGGAAGTTGCTTTGTACTGCAGTGTTCCATCTAGCTCCACTGACCAACAATGGCTGGATCTCAGACAGGAGTTTTTCCTGGCCTTCCAGGAGGTGCCTAGAATTGAATCTGGTATCTTCTGCATGCAAATCACTTTCTGTTAACCCTGAGCTACGAGCCTTCCCTTAGGTGCCACCGCAGAAAAGATTCCTGTGTTCTCCAAGAGTCACCCACCTAAGCTCAGAAGAAGGCAGCACATGGAGAAGAACTTCAGCCGCAGGCAGATTTTGTGAGAGGCCAGTTAAACGCTCAGGGTCTCTGTCTAGTTTTGTTGCAGCTCTGTTGTCTGTTTCTCCCCTATAATGGCCAAGTAGTAAAATGACAAAGGGCAAGACTCAACTAATTAGTCCTACTAGTGGAAGTCTGTGCAAGGATATCTGCTAGAGGATCAGAGCTTCCACTCCTTTCCTCCCCTTGCATGCTTTCCATGATTGGTTCGGGGAGGGTGGGAGGACTCCCAAAACAGCATGTGGGGAGAGGAGAGGGGGGAATTGTTCTGTCTGGTGAGCGGAAAAGCTAGTGGTGTTGGAATGATTGCCATAGCGCTAAACGGCCTCGGTCCAGTATACCTGAAGGAGCGTCTCCACCTCCATCGTTCTGCCTGGACACTGAGGTCCAGCGCTGAGGGCCTTCTGGCAGTTCCCTCGCTGCAAGAAGCCAAGTTACAGGGAACCAGGCAGAGGGCCTTCTCAGTAGTGGTGCCTGCCCTGCGGAACACCCTCCCACCAGATGTCAAAGAGAAAGATAACTACCAAACTTTTAGAAGACATCTAAAGGCAGCCCTCTTTAGGGAAGCTTTTAATGTTTAATAGGTTACTGTATTTTAGTGTTTTATTGGAAGCCGCCCAGAGTGGCTGGGGGGACCCAGCCAGATGGGTGGGGTATAAATAATAAATTATTATTATTATTATTATTATTATTATTATTATTATTATTATTATTATTATTCTGTATGTTCAGGGAATGGGATAGTACCTGCCTGTCCAACCCTCCCTCCAAATCTCTATTCACTTTGCAAAAGTTTTTAAAGAGGCCTCTTTATGCATGCCTACCGCTGAGCACCCATGATGTTTTGCACAGTCAGGAATCCTGGTTAGAGAGGGTTATTGTGTGAATTACTTGTGTGTTGCAGTTGGGGCAGATGAAGGTGTCCTGTTCCGCTGCTGCAGATTCAACATGGTGGTTTTATGCCTCTGGGCGCACCTCCCAGTAGTTGTTCCACCTCTGGTCACTGCTGTGGATATTGACATGGGGCTGCCTGGCTTAAGGCAGGCAGTAGCTGACCAGTGGGACATGCTGATCTCTCCTATCAATGAAGGCAACCCGTAGCACTGGTACTGTATGCCAATCCAGTTGAACTTATAGCTCGTAACTGCTGCCTCCCACGTTGGCCCTTTCTTTTTGAACTCGCAATTTTTATACCTTACAATGAGAGGAGCGGAAGGCAGATCCCTTTGATACCTAGAGAACAGCATTGCACAAACACAGCTTAGGCTCCTACCTGGATTGTTCTTTAATTACAGAAAATTAACGAGGAGAGTTCTCCCTGACAGCCCCATGCCTCTAACTGTGTTTGTGAAAATATTCTGCGCTTTCAGAAGTGCAGAACTTCCATGCCTTTAGGATATAGCAGTTCTTTACTTGGATTCAAATGATTAAAGAGCTAATTTTCTTAGTGGGAGGTTGGTACATTTCTACCAGATAACTGCATTATAGGGATATGGGTACTTTTCAGTTTCACGACAGCCTAGGGAATTTCGAGTCACCCAACTTTCCGTGAGCTGCAGTTCAGAATATGTGCCACCATGAAAGCAAACGGGAAACCACACACTAGGTACAAACAGCTTCTGAAGCCCCTATTTTTTACATAGCTGGGGACTCTCTTTTTTCTCTTGGGACTGCCTTGTGCAGATCTGTTCTATTTGATCAAGATCTGCTCTGTTTAAATGAGTACATTCATTTACATCACAGAGTTAATTTACTCTGCATTATTCCACTAGAGTTTTCTACTGATTTTCAATGTTGCTGCAATTGTTCATTTTAATCTGCTTTAAATAAAACACACACACGTTCAATAATTTATATCATAAATTATCAGGGCACTTTAGGCCAACTTGGGCATCTCTGACAGACCCCCGCACTTAATTTATAAATAAAGGAGTCCTTTTGGTTACCAATCTCTTCTGGCTTAGGAATTCTACCTTCCAATTATGGATATGGGGGACCCACCTAAATTTTTATCAGTAATGAGGAAATGCCCTCTGCACATGCACCGGGGAACTCTTTTCTTTGCTGTCGTTTTGCCATTGACAAGGGGAGGGGCTGGAAGAGGGAAGAACACTTGAAGGGGAGTGATCCTGCACACCACCATCCAACAGGCCTCCCTGAATCCTCATGGGGGGGGGAGTTTATCTTCAAGGGCCAGAATGCAATAGCTTCTGCATCCAAGTTGAGTAGACCAGTGGTCGTCTCCTCCTTTCTCCCAATATTCTTGAAACTTGAGGAAGACAATGCAGGATCTTTTTTCCACTTGAGATCAGGGACATCCACTGAAGCTGAAAGTTGGATAATTCAGGACAGACAGAATAAAGTTAGTGACCCTATGGAACTCACTCCCACAAGAGGCAGAGGTGGCCACGAACTTGGATGGCTTTAAAAGAGGATTGGACAAATTCATGGAAGGCAAGAATATCAATGGCTCATAGCTATGTTCCTCCTCTGTTGTTGGAGGCAGCATGCCTGGGAATACTGGGAATCACAAATGGGGAGAGTGCTGCTGCCCCCCCCCATTTTTCACTTGTGGGCTTCCTATCAGCATCTGGTTGGCCACTGTGGGAAGAGGATGCAGGAATGGATGATCTAGCACAGGGGTCAGCAAACTTTTTCAGCAGGGGGCCGGTCCACTGTCCCTCAGACCTTGTGGGGGGCCGGACTATATTTTTGGGGGGAGAGGGGAATGAACGAATTCCTAGGCCCCACAAATACCCCAGAGATGCATTTTAAATAAAAACACACATTCTACTCATGTTAAAAACACGCTGATTCCTGGACCATCCACGGGCCATATTTAGAAGGCGATTGGGCTGGATCCGGCCCCTGGGCCTTACTTTGCCTACCCATGATCTAGCAGGCTCTTTCCATGCTCTTATGGGGGTTATACTACAACTCCCACCATCTCATGTGGAAAATGCCAGTGCCTCCACTGTGACCTGAAACAGATTGATTTGTACGAATTGGGCTCTTATTTGTGAGTGTCCAGACAGAACAAATACTTTCCCCCATAAGGCGACTAATGTGTTTGCCTATAGTCCGCAAAGGCTTATCCATCCAAAAGGATGGTGTTTTCGAAGATCCTTTCTCGACGTTCTCGCAAGTCCATCACAGCTTCAGCTCAGGAATTTTTTTTTGGGGGGGGGGGGTTGGAGAAAAATAATAACAACAAACTGGCCTTTGCTTCTGTGGAGGAACCTTCCCCCCCCACTTTATAATATTTTATAGTATCGCTTGAAAGCAGATGAAGATTGATGTCAATTCTTTCTTTTTCAGTAGTTACACACAGTACAGTAACCTGGGTTCAGACAATTTAGCTTATTGAATGAAAACCCTCACCCCACCCCACTGGTCTGCATTCCAGAATTCAAAAGGAGGTGTGTGGGTTTTTTTTGGGGGGGGGGGTGGAATCGAGGCTGGGATTAGAGCCAGACTGAAGAGTACCGATGCAGTCTGTCAGTGAGCCCTGAGGTAACAATATCATAATTTATAAATTCTACCAACAATAGGCTAGCAATTAAAGAGGTAAGTTTCCTTTTCCTTGTCCCTGTTTCCAGCCAAAAAGATCTCAAAAGCTCAAGCAAATGCGTTTGCGTTTCAAGAAAGGGGGGGGGGAGAGAGAGTAAAATAAAGCACAAAGTTAAAAGTGGAGAGAGGAGGAGAGGAAGACTTCGTTTTTGCTTCTGTTGTAACTTGCAGCTCTTAACTTCTCCTGCTCTCGTGGCTGACAGTAAGCCGGACACGGCGACATGCCTCTTCAAGTGACCCAGAGTAACGTTCATGCCCAAGCAGTTTTGAACATTTAATTGGTGTTATTTTAATAGAGCGCAGAGGACCAGCGATTCTGTTGGGATAAACGGGTGGAAATGTCATGCCTGTGCTAGCTGAGCTCTGCAGACTTCCTACCCCAAAGGAAGGTGGGAGAAACGGACGGCAAATGCAGGCCACAAGAAACTGAAAATAAGGACTATATCCCCCCCACAACTGTCAGAAGCAGAATACAGTGGTACCTCGCTAGACGAATGCCTCGTAAGACGAAAAACTCACAAGACGAAAGAGTTTTTTGTTTTTTGAGTTGCTTCGCAAGACGAATTTCCCTATGGGCTTGCTTCGCAAGATGAAAACGTTTCCTTTTTCTTAAAACCGTTAATACCCAATGCATTCCTATGGGAATCCGTGCTTCGCAAGACGAAAAATTCGCAAGACGAAAAAACTCGCAGAATGAATTAATTTCGTTTTGCGAGGTACCACTGTACTAGACAGCGCTGAGCTAGAGCACATCCAGACCACACATTTAAAACATGAGGATACCATAGCCTAAGGTTACCAGACGTCCCTGTTTCCTGGGGACAATCCCCGGATTTACGAATCAGTCCCCTGATAAAACAATCTATTTAGTAGGAAGTTGAAAAGCGTCCCTGGATTCATTGGGAAAAAAAATCTGGTAATCTTACCATTGCCTCCCTCAAAGAATCATGGGATCTGTAGTTTGTTAAAGGTGCTGAGAGTTGTTAGGAGACCCCTATTCCCTTCACAGAGTTACAGTTCCCAGAGTTCCCTTGGAAGAGGAATGGACTCTGGGAGGGGAATAGGGGTCTCCTGCAAACTCTCAGCATCCTTAACAAACTACAGTTCCCACAATTCTCTGGGCAAAGCCATGACTTTTAAAAGTGGTATCTGAGTGCTGCACTGGTATGGTCTGAATGTGGCCCTAGATGGGCCAATGGTCCGACTCAGCTTCATATGTTCCAAGCTCAAATCAGTTTCTCTCTGTGAGTGTTATCGAATCACTCTTGGAGGAACCTGATTTTCTAGATCCATTTCAGCTGGGGTTTTGGCACAGAAACTACTTTGGTCACCCTGTATGATGACTCTGTCGGGAGAAAGACAAGGGAAATGTGTCCCTGTCAATTCATCTCTACCTCAGTCTCAGCAGGTCTTGATACCAGCAACCATGATATCCTTCTGGTGGTTTGTGGTAGTTCCTCCTTGGACAATTGTTTCCAGAGGGAGTGTTTTTCAGCACCCATTGAGTTTTCAAAGTGGGGTTCCTCAGGGTCTGATCTTATCCCCCATGCTGTTTAACATCTACCTGAAACCACTGCATGGGGTCATTCACAGTTTTGGATTACTTTGTCAGCAATATGCTGGTGACCTTACCCACAACTCTATTTCTCCTTTACATCTGCAGGTGAGGCAGTAGAGGGGCTGTTCTGTACACCAGTTGCTGGAAATGGCAGCAGGAGAAAGTGCCCTTGTGCTCAGGTCTTGCTTGAAGGTTTTCTACAGGCATCTGTAGTTGGTCAAAGTGAGAACAGGATGCTGGACTAGATCTAGAGAGGCACAAATACAAGATGGGTGACACCTGGCTTGAGAGCAGTACATGTGAAAAGGATCTAGGAGTCTTGGTTGACCACAAACTTGACATGAGCCAACAGTGTGACGCGGCAGCTAAAAAAGCCAATGCAATTCTGGGCTGCATCAGTAGGAGTATAGCATCTAGATCAAGGGAAGTAATAGTGCCACTGTATTCTGCTCTGGTCAGACCTCACCTGGAGTACTGTGTCCAGTTCTGAGCACCACAGTTCAAGAAGGACATTGACAAACTGGAACGTGTCCAGAGGAGGGCAACCAAAATGGTCAAAGGCCTGGAAACGATGCCTTATGAGGAACGGCTAAGGGAGCTGGGCATGTTTAGCCCGGAGAAGAGGAGGTTAAGGGGTGATATGATAGCCACATTCAAATATATAAAAGGATGTCACATAGAGGAGGGAGAAAGGTTGTTTTCTGCTGCTCCAGAGAAGCGGACACGGAGCAATGGATCCAAACTACAAGAAAGAAGATTCCACCCAAACATTAGGAAGAACTTCCTGACAGTAAGAACTGTTTGACAGTGGAATTTGCTGCCAAGGAGTGTGGTGGAGTCTCCTTCTTTGGAGGTCTTGACAACCGTATGTCAGGAGTGCTCTGATGGTGTTTCCTGCTTGGCAGGGGGTTGGACTCGATGGCCCTTGTGGTCTCTTCCAACTCTATGATTCTATGATTCTATCTGCCAGAGGCCTGATCCAGCTTGTTCTTGTTGTGTCCTTATGCTGTGTGTGTAGCCATTCTTACGTGAAATCATCCCCCCCCCCCCGGAACTACTGTTTTATTCTTTTTGTAAACTTTTAATCTTGTTTCTTAAAACTTTTGTGAAGAAGAAGAAGAAGGGTTTGGATTTGATATCCCGCTTTATCACTACCCGAAGGAGTCTCAAAGCGGCTAACATTCTCCTTTCCCTTCCTCCCCCACAACAAACACTCTGTGAAGTGAGTGAGGCTGAGAGACTTCAGAGAAGTGTGACTGGCCCAAGGTCACCCAGCAGCTGCATGTGGAGGAGCAAGGACGCAATCCCGGTTCCCCAGATTACGAGTCTATCGCTCTTAACCACTACACCACACTGTGGTATCTTTTCATATGCCACCCCTGTCCAGATGTCAAGTTCTGCGCTGTATTCAGTGGCGGAGGAAGGCGGGTGCGTTGAGAGAGGGTTGCCCCTGGTGTCACCACTGGGAGGGGGTGACAAAATGCCAGGCGGCACTCACCACAGGACCTGCAGCACGCCCAAGCCATGCGTCTCTCTGCTCTGCCCAAACAGTCTACTCACTGCCTCCCGCCGAACTGTACGGTGGCTGAGTGGGAGGAGGCAGGCAGACTCTGCCGCTGGCTGTATTGCAGGTTCTCAATGAGACACAAAGTACTAGTAAGTTTTAGGCTTGTTAGTGGAAAGCAGTCAGAAGTAAACAACTCATTCCCCTAGCGGCAGCAAGAGTCTACTGAGAAGCATGGGCAAACAGAGAGGGACACTCCCGTTTGGGCTAGATCTCCTTTCCCATCTCTACATGGTGCTACATGGCGCAAGCTGGAGTGCCAAGACAGTCCCACACAATTATCTTGTTGACAAGGTGGTAAACTTGTGGGCTAGACGATGCACCTGATATTTGGATCTGCAGTTGGTTAATGAGCCATACCTAAAGAGTGTTCATTAATGGCTCCACATCAGCATGGAGAGCAGTGACAAGTGGAGAGCTGCAGGGGTCTCTCCTGGGCCCATTGTTGTTCCACATCTTTGTAAATGATTTGGACAAAAGGAGCAGAGAGGATGCTCATCACATTTGCCGATGACACCAAACTGGGTGGGGTACTTTAGAAGACAAGGAACAGGATTCAAGGTGATCTTGACAGAATGTAGAACTGGGTCAAAACTAACTGAACAAATTTCAAAAGAGATTTTGGCAAAGTTTTCCAATTGATAGGCAAAGTCAGATTCAGAAACATAGCATGGGGTGTCACCTAACTTGAAAGCTGTACTGTATGAAAAGGATCTAAGGGTCTTTGTAGACCACAAGCTAAGCATGAGACAGCAGTGCAATGCAGTGGCTGAACAGACTAATGCAATTATTATTATTAGTTAATATTATAATTCATTAAATTTCTATGCCACCCTTCATCCAAGGATCACAGGGCGATTTACAAAATGAAAACTCAAAAACAGAGCAATTCTAGGCTGCATCAACAGAAGTAATGTCCAGATCATGAGAAGTAATGGTTCCACTCTATTTTGGAAGATGTTGAGGGACTTAGATAACAAGTCCTATGAAGAAGTTGGATATGCTGGTGAAGGGATTATCAAAAGGTGATATGATAGTCATCTTCAAATACTTGATCAGCTGCAATGTAGATGACAGAGAAACTGTCTCTTCTGATGTTCCAGAGAGTAGGGCCTGACCCAATGGTCAAATTGCAAGAAAGGGGGTTTCAGCTAAACATCAGGAGCACAGTATGAGCTGGTTGATATTGACAACAGCAGAAAGGTAGACTCTCTTTTGTTATAGATGGGATGCTGGGATGTCCACGTTATCTGTGATGCTTTAGCAATTTCTACATTGCTTAGGGGGCTAGACTATAGGATCTTTGAGCTTCCAACTCTGTGAGTCTAAAGACAGGAGAGTGCAGCTTTTAATTTCTGCATAGCTTGCATAAGGTTTGAAGGGGATTTTGTATGGGGAATAAGCTTTCTCCACCATGTCATTTCCTCGTCTAATGTTACACTGGCCTGGCAAAAGCAGGAAGCATCATTTAATTGTGTTTCATCCTATCCCACCCTCCACACACAATGTGTGAAATTGCTCTGCGATTCTGACACTAACAAAAGTGCAACATTGAGTATTTGGCCTCGTTTCCTTCCTCTCAGGTAGGTATAATGATCTAATTTTCATAACTGTGGAAACAGCCAAAGCCAAAAGAAACACAATGCTTTCTTGGTGTGGCACACAAAGCTGGAATCCAAGCCAAAATACAGAATCTAAGGCCTCTGAAACACTCCTTTGGACTTGTAGAAACAGCCATGGATTTGCACTGATGGTCTCACAAAAGGCGAGACATTTCCTTGAGTGAAGAGGGCGACTTTTGTCTTGGAATCAAGTGTGGCTATCTCCAGAAAACAAGTTTTTTCCTGAACAGCTTCCAGTTCTGCCTAGTTCATTCCAGTTGCACGCCCTTTCCTCAAAATGTGTTCCCTCATGTATGAGTGCCAGCATAGCTGTCCTGATAAACCGAGGTTATAAAAGGAGTTGCTTCAGGCACTGTTGTTTTGATCGAGGCAAGTGCTCTGGAGAGGCAGGATGGGAAATAAGTCTCTCTCTCTTTCAGGAGAGAGAGAGAGAGAGAGAGAGAGAGAGAGAGAGAGAGAGAGAGAGAGAGATATTGTGGGGAGGGGGGAAGAAGACATGATATTGAAGTTAACATTGTTGTGAAATGTGACAATGCTGTCCTCCACACAACTTGTGCTTTGTGAGGAATTCGAGTGTTGAGTCCAATCAGACACTCAAGCCATGTTTGATCCCTGCTCCGAGTGAATTAATGGAAGGGAAATATTTGTGGCAGGTGGGGCGTGAGGGAAGGGGGAAAAAAAACATATTCTAAGGACAGAAAGAGAAGATATAAGGGAAACTTGGAGTTCTCAATCCCAGGCTTCCTTTGTGACACAGTAATGCGGGGAGTGGGGTGGGGCAGAGGTCGCATGCAGGTAATAATTGGCAGTGATAAGGAATACTTAATTCTCCCCAAGAAATAGTCTTGATTTTTCAGCATCTGGTCTTTCCAACTCTCAGTGAACCCAGCTACGACTGTGGGTGGGTGTTAAAAAGTCTCTTCCAGAATACAAGCGCATAGTCCTATGCAAGTTTACGTAGAAGTAAGGTCCATTGTATTCAATGGGGGTTAATCCCTAGAAAGTGTTTTAGGATTGCAGCATTGGAGGACAATTCAAACGCCTGGCACTGACGTGGTAGTGCCAAGGACTCATCCGCACCTCAGTCACACATAGCAGGGGCAGGACAATCTCTGCACCAGTCTAGTATTGATGCAGGGACTGGGATCATCTCAGGATCCCATAAATCCCGGGAAGGCTCAGCTCCTCCCTGTCAGAGGCGTACCTAGGATCATCATCATCATCATCATTTTTAATTTGTATGCCACCTTTCCATAGTTAAAAAAACCATGCTCAAGGCGGCTTATAAGCCTTTGACAATGAGCTGCCCTCTCTATGAAAAAATCACAATAGCCATATTAGACATTATTATTATTATTTACCCCACCCATCTGGCTGGGTTTCCCCAGCCACTCTGGGAGGCTCCCAACAGAATATTAAAAACATGATAAAACATCAAACATTAAAAGCTTCGCTACACAGGGCTGCCTTCAGATGCCTTCCAAAAGTCAGATAGTTGTTTATTTCCTTGACATCTGGTGGGAGGGCATTCCACAGGGCTGGTGCCACTACCAAGAAGGCCCCCTGCCTGGTTCCCTGTAACTTGGTTTCTTGCAGGAGGGAACTGCCATAAGGCCCTCAGAGCTGGACCTCAGTGTCCGGGCAGAAGGATGGGGGTGGAGACTCTCCTTTAGGAATACTGAAGGTCCAGAGTGAGGAGGGCAAGAGTCAAAAATGTGCACTCCTTTGTGCCACAGTGCAAGAAGGATGGGAAGCTTCTCCTGTGTCACAACACACCTCTGTGTCATGCACTCTGTAGTCTTGTAGCTGATTTCTGTGTGCACGCGTGTGCACGCGAACACACACACACACACTGGGCCTGCACCCCAAGTGGGGACCAGTTTCGCCAATCACTAGGATACACCTCTGCCTGGGACATCCTGTTTCAGGGCCTGCACTTGTGTGGACGCTCCCAGCACCACACATTTGGTGGGCAGAAGGCAAAGCTCTGCATAGGTATTGGTGGTGGGAAGCTGGCTTGGCCAGCAGAACTGGACAGAGAGGCACGTGTGCTCAGTCCAGTCTGGAAAAGGGGGTTGGATTGCTCTTCTTTCTACCAGTAGGTGAAAAACTTCTTCTTCCAACATGCTTTTCAAAACTGACTGCTTTTAATGAAAAGGCTGGCGCCAAACTATTTTTATTGTGATTATCTCTATGTTTCCAAACAAATTTTATATATGTATATAGTTTCAATCTTACATATGTTCAGTTGTTTTTTATGATTGATTTTTCTATGTTTTGATCTATAAACTTGCCTCGAGTCCTGTCAGGAGGAAATGCAGGGTATAAATAAATGATGATGAAGAAGAAGAAGAGGAGGAGGAGGAGGAGGAATCCAGCTGAATAAGACCATTAGTCCTTCTGCTACAGTGTGGCCATCTTGGCACTTCCAGGAAGCCCACAAGAAGTTGGTAGACCTTCTCCAGCAACCAGTATTTGCCTAGGAGCTATTGACAGACCTTTCCTTCCATTACAGTGGTACCTCGGGTTAAGTACTTAATTCGTTCCGGAGGTCCGTTCTTAACCTGAAACTGTTCTTAACCTGAAGCACCACTTTAGCTAATGGGGCCTCCCACTGCCACTGCACTGCCGCTGCACAATTTCTCTTCTCATCCTGAAGCAAAGTTCTTAACCTGAAGCACTATTTCTGGGTTAGCGGAGTCTGTAACCTGAAGTGTATGTAACCTGAAGCGTATGTAACCCGAGGTACTACTGTAATTTGTTTACCACAGGCTTCCCCAACCTGTTGTCCTCCATATGTTTTGGAGTACAACTCTCGCTGTCCCCAAACAACGGCCATGCTGGATGGGGCTGATGGCAGCTGTAGTCCCACAACATCTGAAGGGAAGCAGTTTGGGGAAGGCTGACCTACAAAGTCCTCCAACTTCATGGGAGTCTTTCATTGTTTGAGTGAATCCTTTCCTAGTGTGCCCACTCAGTGCAGAGGCAGAGAACAACTGGTTTAAGGAGTACATGTGAAATATATAAAAAATGTAAAAGGTCCAAGAGTTTTGTATCCCAGATCATCAGATGCTCATATTCCCCTTAGAATAGATGCAAAATAAACAATAGATGAAAAGGGGAAAAGCAAGAAACCTGTCTCTGTGAGCCGAATAATATGATTTTGAATTTCACACATCCTCAGAGGGGAGGACAATGCAAGGTCAATGCATTTTTGTCTCACTTTTATGCAAGCTAACTGAACAGACAATTTTCCATGGTTTTCTTTCTTTCTTTTTTTAAAAAAACCTTTATTTTCATTCAGTGTTAATCTAATGTGCAGATAGAAATAGCCCCAAAAAGAATGTATTAAAACACAAAATTCCCCCTCAGGAGCTTGGCCTCCCACCCTAAAGCAGAGTGAGCTCGTCTTCTGGCCAGCAATGCCAATCTATAGTTATTATATCTCTTTGTCTCTTTTCATATCTCCTAATAGAAACATTGTTGTAGCTTCTGGCTAGAAAATTAGCCAAGTGAACTCTCGCTGTCTGTCTCTCCCTCTTCTCATCAGATTAGTGGGGGAATTTAACAGGGCCTCGTTCAACTCACTTGCTCTTTTCTATGCGAGGCTGGTACCACAATGCAAAAGGGAGCTGCGAGCATATTAATTTACCTCCGTTCGTCAAAGGCCCTTCCTTCCTCCTTCCTTGTCAGAATATATTTGCCGTTATAGTTTATCACAAGATTCTGAAAGTGTCCAGTTGGATACGAGCATCTTCCACATTCTGCTCTCAGGCCACAGACTGGAAGTTGAAACCTTGAATCACTTTGTTGACATGCTGTGCTTCTACTTAAGGGACCCTTAACCTAAGAAGACCCAAAGGTCTCCAGCCAGATACCCATCAGAAGCTGCCAAGCAGGCCAAAAATGCAATAGCTCCTGCCTCACGTTGTTCCCCATTGACTGGTATTCAGAGGCACACTGACTCTGATCCTGGAAGTAGTATTGCAGTCGTCACAACTAGTTGATTGCCTTATCTCCGTGAATTTTTCTGAACCCCTTTTAAAGCAGCCCTAGTTGGTGGCCATCAACACAACTTCTAGCAGTGAATTTCATAGTTTGTTTTCTGTGAAAAAGTACTTCTTGCCTGGCTTGAATCTACCTTAGGATTCCTGCAGTTGTTTCCTTGTTACCCTAGTCATGCTGGGAGAATACTGCACTTTTCTTCACAACAAAACCATATCTATTCATTCCCTGTCCGGTGATTCCATACTTTCCAATATTTCTCCACTGAAAATAGGGATGTCCTATTCCATGATGATGATGATGATGATTTTATATACCTCCCATCGGACTGGATTGCCCCAGACACTCTGGGCAACTTCCAACATATATAAAAACATAACAAAATGTTGAACTTTTTTTTAAAAAAAATCCATATACAGGGCTGCCTTCAGTTGTCTTGTAAAGGTTGCATCATTACTTATCTCCTTGGCTCAGGGGTTGCATAACTCCATACTCTCCAACATTTCTCCGGCGAAAATAGGGACATCGTGAGGAAAAGCGGGACATTCTGGGATCAAATCAGAAATTGGGGTGGCTTCTGCAAAGCCAGGGCTGTCCCTGGAAAATAAGGACATATGTGATTCCAATCACTTGAGGGGGGACATAAACATTGGCCCCTCTCCCTCCACTGCATTCCTGACACAACCTGTCTTTACAGTCCTCTCTGTGGGATGCTTAAAAATCTTTAGTGGAAGCCAACAGTGCTCATCTTGGCTTCCTGCACTATTTAACAGGGCTGCCCATTATGCAGCAAGCCCGGATGAGTAAAGCTGTCTCCCTGTTGCAGAAATGCCTCTTGAACACATAGGAGGCTGCAAGATGGGTTATGATGAATGTCACAGAGGGACAGAGCCAGTAGTCACTTCTTTAGTGCCCCCCTCAATGACTGGAGACATGTGAGTGATAATGGCTAAAGAGAATCTTCATTCCTCAAGGAGCATCACCAGTGCTTACACACACACACACACACACACACACCATTCTGTGTTTTTGGTTCACAGGCCAAAAAGAACACACACCACCTTCTCATGATGTGCTTTTGTGGCGCACATGTGCAAAAATTCAAAGACACTTTGAAACCTTGCAAGGATAGAAAACTTTCCTCTGAGTTTATACTGTTGAATTTGCAATTCACCGAGCGACTTACGAATTACGATGGGTTCAGTTCACCCAGCACAGCAGCATCAGCCATTTGCTGTTCCCAGTGTCTGTTTCCAAACATTTGCATATATGTGTCCCACACCCATTGCACTGTTATAAACCTGCAATATATTCACTGTCCAGAAAAGACACGGTTTGCAGCAGCACAGTAGCTCCAGAGGACTTTGTTTTTCATTTGCTTTTTGAGCTCATAACACTGTCCACAGCTTGTATCCTTAAAATCCAAGTGCTCCATTCTAATAATTGTTCACTCCAACTCTTGCACATTCACATGTTATTAACCCACCTGGGATTCAGCATTCCCTGTGGTATGTTACAGAGAAGATTTATTTTAAAACACTTGATATATTTTGCACAATGCAGGTTTGGGTTGTTCCCCCACCACTTCAAATTACCATTGGGCTGATAATAGTGTACGCCTAATACAGCATTTAGAAATCATTAACACTATTTTAGTGCTTAAGAGAGAGGAAAGACCACTGCCTGCATAATTGCATATAAATGGTGAAAATAATTTTCATTCTTTCCATGCATAAAGGAAAGCGCAAGAGACAGATTCGTCTAATATAAACAAATCATCCCCAGCTTCTCTCTCCATCTACTTTCTTCTCTCTTTGTTACAAATTGTTCGTACATTCGGCTTAATAATGAATGAAAACAGTTGATATTTCTAATGACATAGGGTAATCTTGAAGTGATGAGTTTCCTTGTTTGCAAAATCCTTTTTTAAAAAAAATACATTCTTCACTGAACTTGATCAGGAGACAGATTTATATTATTCACCCGGGGATATAATTGAAAGCTTATGAACTTGCTCAAATGCAGACTAGAAGGGTCTTATATCATACATAAGATAATCGTTTAGTCAAAATCAGCTTCATCTGGTAAGTGACTAGGCCTTATCCAGAATTAGATTTTCTCCAAGAAAATCTTGGGGATTAATTTTTTTTGAAGAAAAAAATAAAGTTAAGACCAGGTAAGTAGCTCCTTGCAAAATATGTGTTTATGAGTCCTTGAAGGCCGCTCTTGTCCTTTTACCAAAAGCTTCAATTTTTAAACTCATGTGCTACTGTTTAGTTGGAAGGAGGTAGATTGAAATCAGTGGGGGCTGGTCCATTATGACAAATGGGGCACTGCCCCCAAAAGATTCAGCCTGCTCTCAGCTAGGCTCCACCTGCCTGCCTTCTTACTTACAACCAGCCCAAGGGGCGATGTGACACATGTCCCTCAACTGTCCCGGGAAAACTGTGACATCCTGTTTTTTCACGTGAGAGCATGGCAGCCATTTTGGGCGCCATAATCTCACCCCCCAAAACAACGACTTTTTCAGGGGTTACAATGGCACACGGGTCAAGCGACTCATCCAGGAGCGCAGCCCGAAACACACACATCCTGGTTCGGGGCCTGGACAGGTTGGAGGGCATGCGTGACGTGCTGATATATTAGATCAACAACACTACAGGTACTGGAGTGTGAGAGGAACATTAGAAAATGAGTCAGGAGCACTAGCATTATAATAAGGAAAGATAGCACAATATTCCCCACGTCGGAATGCACCCCAAGAGGCATTATGACAGTTCAGTGACACATTCTAGGCAGGCAAGGGAAGTCAGAGACAGCCTGGAGCAGTGCTGTTGAGGGGTGTGATCTGCAGATGCAGAGACCCAATGCTTAGATAGAGAATTCTGGAGGACCAAAGTCAATGCCCAGCCATGAGGCTTCTGATCCCTGGCTTCTGGGACCACTTGGGTCCATGCCAATGATGATGACAATTACCATGTGGCATTTTGTGTGTGCGTATGGTGAAGTTTTCATTTCTCAGTGTGATGAAGAGTCTCGCGAATGCCCAACAATGTGTTCCCCATGATCACTGTTCATCACATCCTGGAAAATGTTTTGAAATCTGGATTGAAGAAGAATGTGTTGAGCCGTGATGGCAGGCTGCTATGCTTGGCAATGTCAGTTTGTGGTGGCCTCGGTACGTCACCACCATGTCAAAAAATGATTTCGCAAATTTCTCCCTTTCCCCCAGCCTCTGGCCTTTGGAACCAAGTCTGTTAATTGATGTCTTTCCTTCTCTTGCTCCTCTTTCCTTTAAGAAACATTTTAAAAAAACTGAACTCAAAACCATTTTAATAATGTTTTGCACATTCGACAAATTGCCTTCATTAAAGAAGGCTCAAAGTACACTCTGTGCTTATATTAGGCTAACTGTATGCACAACCTATTGCTGTGGTTGCCTGTGGTAAGTTACGTTGGATCAGTAATACTCAAGTTAAAGGTGTGATGAGCATGTAATATGGAAGCAAAACCCTCCCCTCCTGCTGGTTTCCTTTTGTCTTTTCTCGCCTGGCACAAGCTCCCTTTGCTCTTTGACTCCATTTCTTTCCCTTTCATTGGCTTTTGCTTCTCAATGTGGAGCAAAAGGTTTTGCAAACATTTCATTGGGATAAAATGATATGTTCTTCTGAAAACATTGGTAGGGAACCTCCAGTTCACAGGACAAGGTAGGTCTGCAATATCTCCCCAACTGGCCATTTAGGCGAAACTTCCACAATCAGAGGTAATACATCCTTCTGAATACCAGTTGCTGGAAACCACAGCAGGGGAAAGTACTGTTGTGATGTTTGCTGATTTCCCACAGGCTTCTGGCTGGCCACTGTGAGATCAGGATGCTGGACTAGATGATAAAAAGACTTCTGAAGACTTCTGATGGGGCAACAGAGCAAGCTGCCGTTAGTCTATCTTGCTCCATTGATCTGTAGCAGCCCTTTGGGGCTTCGGACAGGAGTCTTCCCATGTGGGAAGATGCCAGTAATTGAATGTGGGACCTTTGCATGCAAAATGTACTGTACCCAGTGGTGGCTGGTGTCTCCTGGGTCTGGTGGGGCAGCAGGGGATGAGGCCAACAGTAGGTGGAGGCAGATGGTTCTAGGTTTGTCACACACACCCCTCCTCCCTGTTGAGTTCTGCAAGGGCAAAACTAAGACTGAGGGGAAAGGACTGACAGCCAAGAGAGGCATCTCTGGTCTGGTTGTAATAAGGCAGGAAGGTGGGAGCTGGCTGAGATTGGTGGGTCCAATCCCTGTTCATTAGAGTGGACCAGCCTTCACTGTACCACTAAGCCCATTCCTGGTAAGAGGATGATATAAACACAGGAGGCCTTTGAGAGCAGTGGTCTTGGGGGCCCAGTTTGCAGGCAGCAAATTTGGAGGCTTCTCCTTTAATTTTTCGGAGCGGTAGCAATAGTCGGGGCTGCTGATCACTCGGCAGAACTTCCTCTCTCTTTTACTCTTTTCTTTTCCCCTAACTGCCCCCCCCACTTTTTTGGCATTCACTATTTCCCTCCCCTTGCAGAGAATGTGTGGGTCTGAGCAATTTTCTGCTTGCCCCCATGATTTCTATGCATGGGTCCAAGTGGTTTTCCATTTGCGCCACCACTTTCCCTGGGAAAACCTTCTATTTAGCACTGAATCAGTGCAAACACCAACCCATCGGAAATCTGATTGACGTTTGCTCCGATTCATTGGTAAAGAGCAAGTTTCCCCAGGAGAAAACGGGGACAAATGAAAGTATAGATGAACCCTAAGTCTAGTTTTATCCCCATCTTCCACCCTGCTGAGTTCCTTAGGAATAAAACAGAGACTAGGGAGGAGGAGGTTAAGAGCTAGTGCCACCCCCTAAATTGGATATAAATTATAAGGCACTTGGGGGGGCTGGGGGGCAAACTGAGGTTTGTGGGGCAGCACCATTTCCCCTAATGCACCAACATCCGCTGATCAATAATAATACATCTCTTTTACGACTTCAATTATGTCTCAGACCTGTTGAAACCTCCTTTCCCCCACCATCACCCGAAGATATATAATTCCTGGGTTCTTGTTAAACTCTGTTTACAATCAACTCCACAGAGTCCTTCATCTTGGCTACAAATCTGTACTCCAATTCAATCATTTTCAAATAGGAAAAAAAGGATGTCATGTTTCCTAATGAATGCTGAGAAAGAATTGTTTAATATAGATCACTAGATCTCCCGGAGTATATTAAAGTACTCAGAAGAAAAAGCTCATCCTCCCCTCCCCTCTCTTTTCCGTAGCTCCCGGAGTGTTCTCTATATTCCTCATACATTCTTGTTAACATTTGAACACTCGCAGGCTCTTGTACCTGCTGCCCTCAATTACTTTAGCAAGGAACAACTCTTTCCTGGCTCTGTTGCTGTTTCTCTCCACCTGCTGGTACAGAGGAAGGCGGGGGGGGGAGTGTCACAGTACAGGTAAATGGGAGCCCTGAGATGTTTTCAGTTACTGAGAAGCAAAAATCCATCAGAAATCTATTCCTCTTGAAAAACACTAGAGAGCTCAGTTCTCAAAATCCCCTCTCCAGCCACATGAGATGGAGCGAGCAGGAGCCGCTGAGGACCAGAGGAAAAATTGGATGTGTCGTGTTTCAGTTGTGGTCTCTTGACAATTTGGGCTAGTTTTTGCTCAGAGTAGACCCATTGAAAATGAATGAGCATGACTCGGCTAAGTCCTTCATTTCATCAGATGCACTCTGAGTAAAAGAGAGGTGGACGCTATGCTTGTTGACACCTGTTTGTCTTGAGGAACAATGGAGTGCACCCCAGACCACATACTTAGCACAAATAGCCCTATTCAGATGCCCTGGCTAAATGGAAGGGACAATGGCCACATTCACACTGTTTAAAGCTCTAGGATATGATTTTATGGCACAATGGAACACCGTGACAGAAGTGTGCATGGAAACACCATTTACCTTCCCGCCGCAGTGGTACCTATTTATCTACTTGCACTGGTGTGCTTTTGAACTGCTAGGCTGGCCAGAAGCGGTTTAGTCATGCTGGCCACATGACCTGGAAAGCTGTTTGTGGACAAATGTTGGCTTCCTCGGTCTGAAAAGCGAGATGTGTGCCACGCCCCATAGGCGCCTTTGACTGGACCTAACCATCCAGGGGTCCTTTACCTTACCAATGTATACAGAGCAGGGATAAGGAACCATTTCCAGTCCAGTTGCCACTTTCCCTCCTGGATGACATGTATAGCATGTCAACAGTGTCAATGGTGGGTGGTCTGCTGAGAAGAGATGGACAAAAGCATTATGTGAAAAGCCATAAAACAACAAGCCCACCAGCCAATTTCATCAGAAAAAAAGGACAAGCAGCAACTTTCTGATCAAAGGAGCTTCTTACATGGATGCTGGCTTTCGATAACTTATTTGATCCAGAAATGGAAGGCCCTGTGTGACTTAAACCTCTTGTTGTGCTACAGGAATATGTGGCTATTGCAGAGAAAGCAACTCACAATGTACATGTTTCTAAGGGTAAGGAAAACCTGGAACGTTTCTTCATCATTTGGTGGCATTTCATTCCTCATACGTCAAATTCAGATATGCAAAACTTTCTTCCCTTCATCCAATAAGGAAATGTGGCTTTCATGGTGTGTTTTTCTTCCTTTATTTTTCTACATTATCTGCTTTCTACCTTTTTTTAGAAAAATAAAACCTCTGTACTGCTCCTATGTTTTGTAACTTTGATTTTTCTTTTGTGCCGTTGATTTTACATTAATAAAAACCTTGATTTTAAAAAATGGAAAAAGGCAGTATTTTCCTGAGTCATTAACAGCCTGCTAGATTATTCCTCTGATGGTGATAGCTTGGAGGCTAATCCACATGACCCTCTTTTTCTCTGGGGCTTTTGATGTCCACTTTAGATTTGACCTTGAGGCACAGTCCTCGACACATACCAAACTGGCTGTGGGTGGTATCCGCTTCCCATGTCTAGGTCACCAACAGCTAGAATCAGCCTCATGCTAACATTTTAATCCACTATTTAGAACTGAATTTCAATTCAAAATTAAGAAGATTGGAAGCTGCCTCTGTTAGCAGTTCCTCCATCCTTGGAGAGGGATGTGGCAGCATATGGAAGAGACTTCTCTGTGGTGGCCCCCAAGCTCTAAATCCCTGTCCCTGGATGTGCAGTTGGTGTCTATTTTGCACCCTTTCACCACGGTGCACCTTTTCAGCAAGGCTTTCAGCCATGGCTGAATGTGAGTTTCCCCTTTTGTATCAGAAGCTGTACTTTAGGTGTGGGGAACGGTTGACCCTCCAAATGCTGCTGAACTACAACTCACCTTGTTTCCTAAGGCTGATGGGAGCTATAGTTCAGCAGCACCCTGAGGACCAATTGTTCCCCACCCCTGATTTTAGATACGATTGTATTTCTGTTGCATCTTGCCGTTGGACTTTTTGCAAAGGGCACATAACAAATGCTTCTAAACAGTGCAACTCACTATGAACACCTCCCTTGTTCTCTTATAATGGCAATGGTGCCCACCTAACATGCCTGCCTATTTGCACATCTAGACTAGTGTTGGCTGCTCTGACTTGCAGGGGCTCCCTTAAGGCATAGTTCTTTCACTTTGATTGACCCTTTTTGCTGGAAATGCCAGGGACCATCTCAGGCTTTCTACATGAAAAGCATGTCCCCAAGCTAAAGTCTTTCCTACTGGGTTGTGCCAATCAGCTCTTAGCAGATGCTAGTAATTGGCCTAAATGAAATATGTCCTATGCTAATAGAAGGGACAGATGTCACAGCTGATCATCTTCCCCACAATAGTCCCTTGTGCCACCTTGTAATTGGCTGGTTAAAACCCTGATCAGTATACAGTCCTGTTCTCTTATAACTCAAGGTGTTCAGTTCTTTTCATAAGTCAGCATGCACAGCTTCTTATACCCAGTCACCAACTAGTTCAGGGGTGGACAGACTATCTTCTGTTGGAGGGCTGCATTCCCTTGGGGGTAATCCTTTGGGACCACATGCAATCAGTGGGTGGAGCCAAAGACTACAGTGTTCTGCTTCAATCAGGAATAGAGACCACTTTGCTTCAATTTTCACCATAGCTACTTCAGATTACAGTGGTACCTTGGGTTACAGATACTTCAGGTTACAAACACTTCGGGTTGTAAACAACATCAATCAGTCAATATACTGACACTTCCCATTGTTCTGAACTAAATGGATGAAGAGGGGTGGGGTGGGGTCAGAGAGAGAAAGAGATATTTTTAAACCCAGGGGGGGAAATGAGGGAAGGGAAAAGAAGGACGGAAGGAAGCCTGATGAGATGAAAGCATGAGGAGGTGTTGGGAGCTGCCGAAAATGAGATTGGGAGGTGAAAGTGGTCCCTGGGGCAAAGGTGTGGAAGCAAACACCCCACTCACCGTTTCCATGCAATCTCCTTTCCCATTTCAACCCCTGACATCATTTCTGCATGGAGGGGTCCCTGCAACCTGCCTGTGGCCCACACCTGATCAAAAGCTGCAGTGGCGAGGTACCTGGGGTAAAACCATCATGCACCTGAGTCTTTCAAGAGAAGGCCATTGCAACCACGTTTCCAGATTATACCATAAAGCGTTTCTTAATACAGTGGTACCTTGGGTTAAGAACTTAATTTGTTTTGGAAGTCTGTTCTTAATCTGAAACAGTTCTTAACCTGAAGCACCACTTTAGCTAATGGGGCCTCCCGCTGCCACCACGTCGCTGCTATGCGATTCTGTTCTCATCCTGAAGCAAAGTTCTTAACCCAAGGTAATATTTCACACGTAGTCTGTAGTCCACTGGCAGTAGGACTACAATATGGGCATGTCTTTAAATTAACATCTTACATTAAAAACCTGACAGTACCAAATTATCGAAGGCTTTTCACCAAAGCCAGACTAAACGTCTTTCCTTCTGCAGTGTTGGATGGCAGGTTGAGAGGAGTTCCCTACCAGGACAGACTTTGCTCGTGTGCTCAGGACATTGATTCCATAAAACATATTTTGTTGCACTGTGCAAAATATGAGCAAGCCAGGGCTGAACTGATATTACCCTTGCTGATAACTTTCCCGGGAAAATCAGAGGCTCACTATGTCAGGTTCCTATTGGAAGACCGGACAAATGCTAGAACATTAGCAGTGGCCAAGTTTTTATCGGTGGTTGCAAGAACCAATGATCCTTATATTCTGAATGAAATGCTTGTTTAACCTGGAGGTAGGCTGTGTGAATTATGTATTGCTGTAACGATTTGTTGGGTCTCAGGACCGTAATAAAGGTTGATGATGATGATTTATAGGTTAGCGGAGTCTGTAACCTGAAGCGTATGTAACCTGAGGTACCACTGTAGTCCTTTCAGATGAAATCCATAGGAAGTTGCGTTATACTGAACCAGACCATCTAACTCAGTATTGTCTACACTGACTGCCAGCAGCTCTCCAGCTTTACAGGCGTGGAGGGAGGGGGTCTGTCCCACGCCAACTGAAGATGCTGGGGATTGGAGCCCAGGACTTTCTGGGTACAAAGCAAATGCTCGACCACTGAACTGAAGACCTTCCCCAAAGGCACTGTGGGAGGAGAACCGCAGGTGGCTAAAATTTCTGCTTCCAGTGGCTTTCCCAGGCTCTCACTAGCAAGGGCAGAAAAGTGCTCTTCTCTCCTCCATCCGTTTCTATTTCCTTCTTAAAGTAAACAATTTCCCTACCATTTGGAAAAATGGAAGAGAAATAAGTAAGATTGAACTATGTCAGTTCCTGGGTTGGCAGTTTGATCTCAGGTTTGGTGGTGTGCCGGGGAGCTCGGGAAGGATCCTTTGGATCCAATGGCTTCCCTTGATCTGCACCCAAGCAGCCCACAGTGCACACACTATTCAGAGCTCCAAGATTCATACAGCCAGGGACCCAGAGGTGTCTGCGGCGACAAGGATGGGGCACCTGACTCCCCTCTCTGACATCAGAGATTTCTCTCTACGCCTGCAGAACGGCAGCTCTGGTGCTTCCGTAGCTCAGTGGTAGAGAATCTGCCTTGCATGCAGAAGTTCTCAGGTTCAATTCCTGGCATCTCCAGGTAGGTTTGGGAGCATCTTAAACCTTTGAAATCCACTGTCAGGTGGCATACACAGATGGACCAATGCTTTCTATGGACCAACGCAGCTTTCTGTGTTCCTACGGTCTCCAGGATGCCATGTGATTACTGGGCTCCTTAGATTATTTAAAAATAAACAGACTGGAATTTAAGAGCAAAAGATGCTGATCATTGATAGGAGATCACGGTATTGTTCTCCAAGGCCTCATGGCTTTCTAGACTAACAACTAGAGCTGAACAAATCCGCTTCATCTGGTAAGCGACTAGGCTTTATCCAGAATTAGATTTTCTCCAAGAAAATCTTGGGGATTAACTTTTTTGAAGAAAAAAAATAAAGTTAAGACCAGGTAAGTAGCTATTCTGCAAAATATGTGTTTATGTGTCCTTGAAGGCCGCTATTGTCCTTTTACCAAAAGCTTCAATTTTTAAACTCACATGCAACTGTTTAGCTGGAAGGAGGTAGATTGAAATCAGTGGGGGCTGGTCCATTATGACAAATGGGACACTGCCCCACAAGATTCAGTCTGCTCTCAGCCAGGCTCCGCCTGCCTACCTTCTTACTTACAACCAGCCCAGGGGGTGATGTGACACATGTCCCTCAACTGTCCTGGGAAAACTGTGACATCCTGTTTTTTTGTGTGAGAGCATGGCAGCCATTTTGGTCACCGTGATCTCACCCCGAAAAAACCCGACTTTTTCAGGGGTTACAATGGCACACAGGTCAAGCGACTTGCCCAGGAGCTCAGCCCAAAATGCACACATCCTGGTTCGGGGCCTAGACATGTTGGAGGGCATGCATGACGTGCTGATATATTCGATCAACAACACAACAGGTACTGGAGTGTAAGAGGAACATTAGAAAATGAGTCAGAAGCACTAGCATTATTATCAGGAAAGATAGCACAATATTCCCCATGTCAGAATGCACCCCAAGAGGCATTATGACAGTTCAGTGACACATTCTAGGCAGGCAAGGGAAGTCAGAGACAGCCTTTAGCCACTCAGCCCTTCTGCCCTCAGCCTTCAGCCACTCCTGACAATAATGGACATATTTATGTTCAGCTTTCTCGGGTCAACTTAGCAAAGAGAATGTGGTGGCCCCATGCAGAGCTGCAAGTTATTCTTAGCGGCTTACTCTACAGTGCGCCATGCAGGGACTTGTGGCACTACTGACTGTGGGATTGCAGTCTCCTTTCAACCTTTGAAATGGAGTAGCCCGCCAATATATGCATGGCTCTCAAAAACTTTATTGACACCTGACTGAGAATTATTTAAATAGAGAGAGAGAAAGCGGAAGATGTTTAGCAGAAATAAGCACACAGACGTTTTTCCATCCGAATACATGGGGATAAAGAAATCAGCCGCATTATCGCCCAAGATGGAAGAGGCGAGGCATGGGAAATTCAATGCACTGCGGTTATTTTACCCCTGTTTTTCATTACGTGGGCAACCTCAGAGCTGTACTTCTTAGCATTTAGAAAAAGGGGGGGTTAGTCTGCTGCAGGGGAGCCATTATTGTTGAAATGTGCTAGCATTATCTTGCTTAAGGAGGTGGGGGCACATATTGTTTATGCAGTCTATTTATCAGTGTAAGAATGTATCTTCCAATATGGCAATATCTTGGGTGGTAATAGCATACAAGAATAAAAGAGTGTTCATGAATAGAAAGTTCCTGCCTGTAGCATGTACATCTGAGATACTAAAGGATTATTTACCTATCATTAAGATATGGATTTTTAAAAAATCTGGTCCAGTTTTTCTTCCAGCGGAAATCATATTAAACTCTCTAGTTATTTTATCTGACTTCTGTTGGGCAGCTTTTCATGAGCATGGCAAACTATATGTGTGTATAATTCAGGAACAGAGAAATAATACACCACACACACACACACACACTTTCTTGCTTTCTCTTTGTGTGTGTGTCTTCTTAATCTGTTCCTGGTGTGTTTGACTGTTGTGGGGAGGCATTTGATTTCGTTTGCATTTTAATGGGATACTACCTAATTTAATGAGATGCTACCTAATTCCTCCCAATACACCTGCAGAAATCTCCTGTTTGCAGTAAGGAGCTTGCTGGGGTGTGTGGCAGGTGCAGGATCCCAAACCTTTTTGTTCCTCTGGCATGTCGGGGGGGGGGGTAATGGGTTCTGGAGTCAGAGGTGCAAGGCACATCGAAACAACACTGTAGAATGAAGTGCAAGAGGCTGGGGGCACCATATTTTAGAATTGCACAGGGTGCTGCTGAAATTTGAGGGCCCATATTCCTTCACTGCTGAAGCCAACAGAGTAAAAGAAGAGAGATTTTGATCAGGTAGTCCCCTGAGGTACTCTAAGCCTCCCCCTGGTTTGGAAGAGAACAGGAGTTGAAAGGACTCTGGATTCGTTGGCTCTAATATGTTTCCCTCTCTTCCCCAACACACCTTTAAACTGCCCTCCATATGCCCCTCTCTGGCTCTACCAGTACCTGAGCTCCAACACTGGTAGGGTGTCAGGGTTAGAGAGCAAGCTCCAAAGTATCTTATGGTCTCTATGATTCCCTCCTAGGTAAAGGGGTCATAGGTCAGTGTCAGAAGGACTCGGGATCAATCATTGGCATCCCCGGGTAGCTCTGAACCCCTGGAGATCTCCTGCTGCTTGTCAGTGCAGGACATAGTGAGCAGGATGGACCAATGTGTCCAACTCAGTATAAGCAGCTTCCTATCATCCTACAAGAATAGGATTGTAGGCTTAAATGCTGGTTCCAAATGTTTTATGTCTGATGATGACTATTGCATTTTTTAAATGGGCTTCTCCTTGTGACAGCTGTTGACTTAAAAGGCAGCTTAAAAATATCTTAAATAGATAACTACTCAAATAAACATTGTACCTCTGGAGAGAAAGGCTCCAGAATGTCAATGGAGACGTGGTCGTGGGTTTTGAATGCATGAATTTCCGTTTCATTCCACACCCCTCCTTCCATAACTGGTAAGAAATGCATATGAACCGGGTGGCACTGTGATCTAAACCACTGAGCCTCTTCTTGGGCTTGCTGATCAGAAGGTTAGTGATTTGAATCCCCGTGATGGACTGAGCTCCCGTTGCTCTGTCCCAGCTCCTGCCAACCTAGCAGTTCGAAAGCACGCCAGTGCAAGTAGATAAATGGCTGTTTTGGGAAAAAAGGTAAATGATGTTTCCGTGCGCTCTGGTTTCCATCATGTTGTTCCATTGCGCCAGAAGCGGTTTAGTCATGCTGGCCACATGACCTGGAAAGCTGTCTATGGACAAACGCTGGCTCCCTCGGCCTAAAAGCGAGATGAGCGCCACACCCCATAGTCACCTTTGACTGGACTTAACTGTCCAGGGGTCCTTTACCTTTATCTTTTTACCTTTACATTATGACATCCATTATGGATTCTCCGTTAAGTATGGGTCCTTTGGTCTTTCATGGAGCCTTCCTAGTGCTAAATCAGAGCGTGGATTGACAGTTGGCGTTAGCAGATTGACAGACTTTTTTACTGGCTCATACAAAGCTCAGGGATCCCTTTTCCCAAAGTCCTCCTGCAATAAACTCACATATCTTTTGCAGTAAACTGAGCACAGCTGACACAGGACAGGAGGGAGAGAGCAAGGGAGAGCGGGAGCCTTGTGTTCTGTTTTTATAGATACATAATCCCCGTACAATGATATTGTGTTTATTCATTTTGTTTATTGGTTTGAACATGATTTTTAATGCGCACATAAAAAAAAATGTTTTCAAGTTTAATTGCGGTGTCAACCCCATCAGGTTCATCTTTATCTTTGACCACTTTTCTTTCCAGGAAGCAGCCAAGCTGGGTTTTTTTTTTTTTTTAATAGGATCCCCACACATAATAAAGCATCCAAACAACTTTTTCACGTCATCTTCAATGAATTCAGAGGATGCAACAGTTTGCACACTCTCCTGCACACATTTTATTACTCCCACTTTCATTCTACAAGGCTGAAGCGAATCATATAATAAATATGTGTCTTGCACTTGTGAGCTTGATATACTGTTCCCTTCCAAGAGGCTCTTTCTGCTCGTAACTTAGATTGCTGGCAAAAAGCATTCCCCATTCAGCTTCTCAGGTTAGCAATGTTTTATAAAGCCTTACAAGGGAAATAATGATAATAATTAATGTTATGCCGGATATTCACCACGTGAGATTATCGGGGCCAACAGAGCTGCTTCAGGAAAGGAGGAATGTTTGCTGCATAATAGTGCTCCCTCCTAGAAAAAGAACAGAGGTTCACCAGGATATCTTGGGCACCTCATTCAATACAATGGTCTTGGTTTTTCACCCTCCAGTAACACCGTATGGCAAGATTTATCTCTCAAAGAAATGCAGGTGGAACAGTGGAGGCAGGTACCTTTGGGTCAAGGGAGAACAGTATGGGTGGGGTTTAAGCAGAGGTTGGAGGACCATCTGTCATGGATGCTTAAGCTGAGATTCCTGCATTGCAGGAAGTTGGACTAAAGGACAGTCAGGGTTCCTTCCAGGGCCATCTTTACCCGGGGGTGCAAGGGGCGCCAAATTCTGGGGGGCACCAAATGTATACCTACTGTATACCGGTCCCTCTCGATCGGCGGCAGTGAAAAGCAATATTGTGAAAGTCCCCACCCCTCCTCCGTCACTCTGTTACTCCGTAGCATCAGATATCACTGACAAGTCAGGAAACAAAAGCAGTTATTTCTGCTGCATCGTTTTGTTGTTGTTGTTTAGTCGTTTAGTTATGTCCGACTCTTTGTGACCCCATGGACCAGAGCACACCAGGCACTCCTGTCTTGCACTGCCTCCTGCAGTTTGGTCAAACTCATGCTGGTAGCTTTGAGAACACTGTAGCTTTGAGAACATCAGGTTCTTTTCAAGGGAGTCTTCTCTTCTCATGAGGTGGCCAAAGTATTAGAGCCTCAGCTTCATGATCTGCCCAAAAAGGTCAAGAACTATGAGTTCACCTCCCCTAAAAAAAGGTCAACAACTTAACAACTTTGGCTTCCTCCCTCCCCCCCCAAAAAGCTCAATAAAAGTTAATTAGGAGGCGGCTAAACTGAATTTGGGGGCACTGAGCAGATATTTGCACCACAGCGGCACATATGCTAAAGACAGCCCTGGTTCCTTCCACCTCTACAATGCTATGCTATGATTCCCCCAATCCCAGTCTGCACTCAGACAGTCTCCATCTGCCTGCCCTCTTACTTGCAACCAGCCCACGGGCTGTCAGTTTGCGCCTCCTTAATTTCAGTGCTGCGCTTGTAGATCTCAGCAGGTTTGAAGAAGATGGTGACAAATTGAGAATTAGTTGGCTCCACCTATCCTTGGCTCCGGCCCCACCTACTCTTGGTCTCCCTGCATTCTGCCCTACAAGTCTGAATTTTCCTACCACTCGCCACTGGGTAGGAAATAGTGCTGGGCAAACCCCTCATAATTGGGTTCAGAATATCAAGCTTTTCCTTTTCACTATGGAGTTCAAGAGATTCAGGCCAAACAAAAGGAAGTACTTCTTCAGCTGGCATAATTTTGAAAGTTTGGGTAGTTCTGTCCCTATAATTCCCAAAAGGAATTCCCTAAAAAAAACACCAATCCATATAGGGAATATATGATTTTTTTGGGGGGGTACACATTATTTAGCTGGAGAACAGCATTGCAAAATTCAGATAAGGGCAAATTTTGAATGATGGGTACACATTACTTATCCAACCCCTGATCCATCAGAAGGCAATTCTGTATAGGGAAGGGTTTTTTTTAATGCTTAATGTTTTATTATGTTTTTTATATTTGTTGGAAGCTGCCCAGAGTGCTGGGGCAACCAATATGATGTGTATTGTATAAAGAGTAAAATTATCATTATTGAATGGGATGTCCCTATTTTCATCAGAGAAATGTTGGAAGGTAGGCAAGCGGATAGGTCTTCCTCAATCTCCCAACCCAAGACCATCTAAAAGCAAAAAATCTAGAGATCCAAGCAGGGCCGTATTTAAGTTTGATGAGGCCCTAAGCTACTGAAGGGAATGGGGCCCTTTATATGTCCAGCTGTCCTTTGTCAACAACAAATTGTCACCTTTTTGGGGGTTGAATATATGCTATATGGTAATTTATGGACCTAATAGTTATCTATTGTGATATTTTAGGGAGCAGGCTAGCAGGCGGGGCCCATTATTTACATCATAGGAGCCTACACAACACAAAACACAGTTGTTGTATGAAGGTATTATTTTATTTGTTTTTTATCTTATATTTTGGAAATGTACATCCAGTGTTTCTTTTCCTTTAAAATTTTTGGCCCTAAACTATAGCTTGTTTAGCTTATACGTAAATCCGGCATTGGATCCCAACAATTAGATCTGAGATTTACTATATTCGAAGCACAACACTGAGATGTGCCCCCTCCCTTGGGCCCATTTTGGATTAAAGTGTCTAAAATTTGTCAGCAGTTCCTCATGTTTACTCTTTGGTGGCAGACCAATTTCATGTACCCTAATTTGTTTGTTGAGTTTGGGGATGATTCTGCTACCTGTTGTATGTTGGTACCTTTAGTTACGTGTGTGTGTGTGTGTGTGTGTGTGTGTGTGTGTGTATCTATATCTATAAAGATAGATGAATAGATATAGATAGCTATAGGCTACACAAGAGCTGCCTCTCCAGTTGTAGCTATAGGTATAAAATATCTTTAACCTATTTTGTCAGTCTGGAATGTGTTGCACTGGAGACAAGAAGAGATTCTGAGGCATCTTTTTAATGCCACTCAAGAATCCATCTGCAGAATACAAGTGGATAAATACCTCACATCTCAACAACCATTTCTCACCTCATAAGAGAAAAGCAAAACTGCAACTCCTGCCACCCCATGTTCTTAATTCACTCTTCTTCTTTTTTGCAATTCAATGTTTATTGATTTTAAATATTGAATCCATTCACCACAAAAGAAGCAAAGAAAAAAACAAATCACATCAAATTAAAAAAAAAAAATGTTATATATAAAATAAAGTTCTTCGATACGTTGAGATTTCTGACATCCTCAGTATGGATTCTTTGTTTCCTTGTTGGCTGCATATTGTATGACCTTTAACTAATCATAAATTATCTATAATCTTTGTAGCATATAACATTGCAGAAGTTAATCAAAGCATGTCAAAGATTTCATATGGGAGCATTGTTCTTTAAACATAATATGTATATATCCCATTCTTTGTTAAACTTTTGGTTTGTCTGGTTCCTGTCATCTTTGCCAATTATACTTGATCAAATAATTTTGCCTGCCACTCCATTTTAGTTGGTATTTTGTCTCCCTTCCGCCATTTGGCTATCAGCATTCTCACGGCAGTGGTTGCATACATGGATACCTTCCTCATATTTGCCACCATCATTCCTAAAAGGAAGGTTTCTGGTTTGTTGATGAAAGTTAGTTTAAATAGTTCTTAATTCACCATTAATACATTCCAACAAGAATTCACTTGGGCTGCATAGCACCAGCCCTGTTTTTGAGGGATGCTTCAAAATACATCAGCACCTGTAAAGTTTAGTGGTATTTCCCAGTTGTGAAGAGGGAAGCATCATCTGCAAGACTGTAATAGTGTAGATCTTCACTCGGCCCTTCTTCCCCGTCTGGCGCGGGCGCCATTTTGTGGTTCATTTCAGGTGCCTAAATGTCTTGAGCCGGCCCTGTCAATGGACATCTTGGGGATTTCTCAAGAGGACATTGTGTTGTGGAGTTTTGCCCTATCTTCCTCTCACTGTGGCTTTTCAGTACTCCCCATCCTTTAATGCTACACTGGAAACAATTCCAAATACCATCATGAGGTGCCTAGCAGCTGACAGCATAAATGGTTGGCCTTGCTTATCATACTTCCTAGTTTCAGGAGACCACAGGTGGAGGATACCGAACAAGAGCAAATAAATCATTCACGATGAAGCTACTTGAAAGTTTGGCAGATGTTGCTGTGATTAACTGAAGGCTTGCTCTGGAATGTTGGTTTGGCACAAGGTTAAATGCACATGAATGAATCTGTCTGCATACTTAGACACTGCCGTGAAACTTCGTTCTCATAAAAACGGAGGCCAGGGTGGGGTGGGGGCTGTTTTCTAGGTTGTTGACAACAGTTTACTATACTTTCATATCTACACATGGTGGCCTGCGACATGAGAGTCCGAGCTGGTGAGGGTGTTAAGAGTTCTGTGCTCCAGACAGATAATATTGAGAAATTTGTCAAACTTCATCTATATATGTGTGTATATTTGCCCAGGTTGGGAGGGTGTCTTTCTTTAGCCTTTGAAAAAGACCACTTTCAACTCCGAGATCACATACTGAAAAACGGATGGGCTAATTTGTGTATTGTGGTCGTTCTGTATCCTAACAAGGAAATTCTGGTGCTTATGAGTGCTTTCTGAGTGAAGAGATACCAGTCATGGTAGACAAGATGCCTTAAAAATAAAGTTGTTGCTGTTAAGATTGTATTAATGGTTTTCCTTCTCTTCATCTGTGAAAACTTTGAGGCTTCTTACAATCAAGTGGTACCTAAATGTCATGAAATAAACAAACAAACATTCCCCATCCATCTTTTTTTTTTAAAAAAAAGGCCTGGTGGTGGGGGAGAAGAAGCATTTTTGTCCGGCAAAGAAAACCTAATTGAGAGAAGAGTCATAGCTTTGTGGAGAGCAAATACTTTTTATGTCTTTGGTGTCTTCAGGTAAAGTTGCGAAAGTCCCCCATTTGAACTATGCATAGTTACTGAGGTTGGACAATACATCCATACCTTGGAAGTCGAACAGAATCCGTTCCGGAAGTCCGTTTGACTTCCAAAACATTTGGAAATCAAAGCACAGCTTCAGATTGGCTGCAGGAAGGTCCTGCAGCCAATCGGAAGCCATGGAAGCCCCATCGGATGTTCGGCTTCCAAAAATAGTTCACAAACCAGAACACTCACTTCCTGGTTTGTGGCGTTCAGGAGCCAAAACGTTCAAGAACTAAGCTGTTCGAAAACCAAGGTACGACTGCACTGAACATGATGGACAATGCCTTGCAAGCTGTTTTTCCACCTGACCTGGGAAAACTGAGTCCTGACTGACTTCAGCTACAAATGCTGAGACTGCTGAACAAACTCTTGGGCTGGGGTATTGGTTTTGTTGATGGGTTTTTTGCTGTTATTGATATTGATATTATTGTTGTTGTTATTGTTATTGTTATTGTTATTGTTATTATTTTCTTTACAGTGATTTATGAAAGAACTGTTCAATTTGGTTGTATAATTTTTGATGTTCTATTTATTGTTTATTACTAATTGTTTTGAATTGTGTAACCCCTTTTCCTGTTGTAAACTGCCTTGAGCGTGGTTTTAACTGCAGAAAGGCAACATACAAATAAATAGAAGTATATATATATGACAGCTTCCCATGAAATTGGGGGCCACCACTGAAAAGGCCCTGTTGTAGTAATGACCTTCTGAACTTCACTAGGTGTTGGTACACCCAAAGGGCCTTCCCAGCAGACCTCTATTCACAAGCAGGACAGTTCATGGAAGAGCTGTTCTCCTTCAGCAGCAGAAGTTATGAACCAGCAATTTTATGCAAATTAAGATGGAGTCTTGAGTTCAAAATTGAAACTAAGAGACTTGGGCCAACATGCCACAGACAAGGAGATTCCCACATAAGCCAAAAGAAGTCTAGTGGAATTAATTTTAAGTAGTTAATAAATAATATTTTTATTCTACAGTGTGTGTGTTTTGCTTTCTAATGTTAGATTAAAATAAAAAATAAAGTCCTGTAGTTAAATGATTCACCCTAAAGATTCCCCCGTCACCACATATAAATTCATCTTGCTAAGTCAGTTTCTAGCTTATTTCAATTTGGGTTTTAGCTGGCTGGTTTGTTTTGCTTCTGTTTCACAGGAGGAAAATGGACTATTTCCTCCTGGCTCCCAGCTCCCCGCCCAGCATCTTTCCCCCCCCTCTGCATCTGAATAGTCGAGATTGACATAAAAAAGTACTTCAAGGGTTGAACTCTCCTGCAGCACACAAATACACTGGATTTCTGTATATCTTTAAATGTTTTATATGTCCCGTCATATATAATTTATTATGTTGTGAAGCCGAGTCCTTCATTGAATGAATTTTTTTTTTACTGTCAGAGCCTGGGGTACTTTAGTTTGATGATTTAAAACTCCCAATGCACTCGTAGCAAACAGCACTTTATTATTATTATTACAGCCTGTTTGTCCAACAGGTCAAATTCTCAGCACTGCAGGACATTTCTCCTGCTCTAGTGTTATTTCAGGGAACAAGTCCCTTAACCAATGTTGATTCACTGTGTGAGGGAACAGGTTAAGTCTTCCACACAGGGAAGCATGGATGGGACCCAGAGAGAAAAGGGAGAAGATACATCTAACGCTGTCCCAAAACCTGTCTTCCAATTTCCTGGACGTTTTCTTCCCTCGTGAAAGATGCTTCAATATTTCTGCCTCATTCACAGGGAATTTTAGAAATTCTTTAGAGTTTTGGTGGGTGTTGGGTTGAGCTTACCTCAAGAATATGAGAACTACAATAACACCCTCCCACCCTTTTTGTAATGTACGCAATATCTCTTTTTATTATTCTGTTTTGTTTTGGGTACTATTTCTTGTATCTTCTTCCTTTTTGTGTCTTATCTTACTCTGTGCACTTGTAATTTTGTGCTTTTTATTTTTCAATAAAGAATACAAAGTAAAAAAAGAATATGTGAATGTTGTTCTTCTGTTTCACTGTTCTCTCTGTATTATTTTATTTTATTTTATTGTTACCAATAGGTATAACTACCTACCTGTTTATGTGTGGAAAGTTCAATAAAAAGAAGGTTTTTTAAAAAATAAAAAAGCATGAGAAGCTAATAAAACAGGATGAATGAATGAATGAATGAATGAATGAATCGATTTATTATGGTCACAGACCAGAAATACAGACATATACAGCAATAGAGAACATGTAAACAGTACTTTTTTCTGGAGGGATGCAGTGGTACACATCCCCCTAAACATTTTGTGAATCTTTGTACTTTTGTCCATTTACTGTATTTATTCTTCCCGATTTGAACTATAAAACGGTGATTTTCTTGAGTCAAAATGAGAGTACCCCTAAACATTTTTTAAGTAAAAAAAGCACTGCATGTAAATATACATAGATTAAATTAAAAACTCTATAAGCTAGAGCATGTTAAATAATATAGATATAAAACATTTGAAATATGTAGGTTAATTTAAGGCTAATTTAAAACATGCATGTTAAGACATTGGCCATTAGATTCATTCAGGGCTTGTCTTCTTAGTTTAAGGTAATCTCTGGTTCCCTGTCCTCTGTTAGATTTTTTAAGGAGTGGTCATCAGATGTGCTTGGCGTGTGTTGCATAATTGGAGTGATAAATATTGAATGTAGGTCCCTAGAGTTCTTCTTCTTTGGCGATCACTCGTAGCCAAGTAAGATTGTCTTCCATAAACACGGTTTTAACAGTGAGTCCGTAAGTGACTGTGGAGGCCAATTCTGGATCCACACATCCTTCCACAGTGGCGACATTGGTTTCGGGTGGGGGTTGATCATCGTGTGGATTTGCCAAGTGTGCCTTCCTCTTAGCACGTTTCTCCCTTGCATCCTGAGTTTGAGTGTCTTCAAAGCCCATGACACCTTTGTTAAAGGCTGATCTCCAATTGGAGCGCACGCAGGCCAGTGTTTCCCAGTTGTCAGTGTTTATACTACCGTATTTTTCGCTCCATAAGGAGCACCGGATCATAGGGCGCACCTAGTTTTTAGAGGGGGAAATCAAGAAAAAAAATCTTCAGCGAAAGGAACCTGAAGCCTCCAGAACGCAGCGGGAACTTGCGCTGCACTCGGAAGTCTACAGGCGGCTATCCCTGAAGCCTGGAGAACGAGAGGGGTTGGTGCGCGAAAGCAACATGAAGCCTCTGGAGTGCGGAGGGAGCGCTCCCTCTGCGCTTCGGAGGCTTAGCGTTGCTATCGCTGAAGCCAAGGAGCCTGCATTCGCTCCATAGGATGCACACACATTTCCCCTCAATTTTGGAGGGGGAAAAGTGCATCCTATGGAGCGAAAAATACGGTACTTTTAAAAAAAATGCCTTGAGACAGTCTTTATGTAACAGGGCATGAGTAACAGTTTCCTCCAAACCTCAAGGAGTACAAGATGGTCATGCAGTTCTCTGCCTCCCACAACTACCCTGTACACACTGGTGGAGGAAGAGGCATGTCGGGGGAGCACACTGCCCCCAGCAGCATGATCCCGGCAGGGTGCCATCGCAGCTGCCCACCCCGCCCGCACTGGGTGCCATGCCCCTACGGGCGGCACTCCACGCCCCCAGGATGCATGGCATGCCCCTATGGGTGGCGCGCCATGCCCCCGGGATGCATGCCAGCTCCACCTTCACCTGCTCTCCGCCCCCGGTGCTCCGCCACTGCCTGTGCAGAAGTACAGGGGCAGGCTGGTGTGGAGAACTCCCTGGTCCTGAATGGGGTGGTTTTTCGCCTGGGAGTCATTTTGGACTCACAGCTGTCCATGCAGGCACAGGTCAATTCTGTGTCCAGGGCAGCTGTCTACCGGCTCCATCTGGTTCGCAGGCTGAGACCCTTTCTGCCCATGGACAGTCTCGCCAGAGTGGTGCATGCTCTGGTTATCTCCCGCTTGCTGCGAGAAACCAAGTTACAGGGAAGCAGGCAGAGGGCCTTCTCGGTAGTGGCGCCCGCCATGTGGAACACCCTCCCACCAGATGTCAAGGAAATAAAAAAGTATCTGACTTTTAGAAGACATCTGAAGGCAGACCTGTTTAGGGAAGTTTTTAATGTTTGATCTTTTATCGTGTTTTTAACATTCTGTTGGGAGTTACCCAGAGTGGCTAGGGATACCAAGCCAGATGGGTGGGGTACAAATAATAAATAACAAATAATAAATATAGTAATATTATCATCATCATCATCACCACCACCATCAATTCTATTATATCTGCAGAGGGATGTCTCGTAGAGTAACAGGGCCAGAAACACCTCAGTAGGAAGGGACTTCCATATATGAGGAGCCACCATTAAAAAGGCCCTTTACTAGGACCACATTCCTCAGACTGCAGAGGCACTGCCATGACAACCTCATATGTGATCAATGCTTTTCCCCCCAAGCTGGCAAAACTCCTTTGACAACATCAAGGAACCAAGCTTCTAGTGCCACCAGCCCAATCTTATGGAATACTCTGCCAACAGAAATTCAGCAGGTGCCTTCTGTCTCTACCTTTAAATACCTACTGAAAACTTTTTTTTATTCTGCCAGGCTTAGGCTGGCAATTAAAGACATGTCTTCCTATAACAGTTAGGTGATCTCTGTTTTCATATATTTGTGGTTTTTATTGTATGGCTTTTGTATATAGTTGCTGCAAACTGCTCAGATTTTTTTGTTTGTTTGTTTAATGAGTAGCAGCATATTAGTATTCTTATAACTAAAGACGTACATGCATTTCCCCACTTTAAGCAAAAGCGACTAAAATATATATTCACCATCCCTTGGGAAGTTTTGACAAAGGAAGAGACCTGCCTTGGACAGAAAGGTTTACAGCGATGTGAAACTTCTTGAATGGGTGTTAGGCTAAATCTGACAGGGTGTGGGTGCCCTCCTAGAGCCGTTTGCTTCCTCTTCTCTCTATATGTTTGGTCGATGCTGAGCCTATTAAGTTGGCATCAAATCAGTGGCAGTACACAAACTGAGTGCTAGAGAAGTCAGCATCTGTCCTCTTACCTGACACTCCTGCCTCCTTTTACTGATGTTAAAAGAAATTTCTACTGTCAGTCATATAACCAATTCACTTTGTTCACAGGCAGTGACAACCTTGTTGTTTTTCTCTCCCACCACAGAACCAACTTCAGTGAATTAGCATCCTCAAAATTTAGACGAGCTCATTAGTCTGAATAAATTTGAAAGCTGCTGTTCAGACCTTCTTTATTATTATTATTATTATTATTTTAGCAGTATGGTTCTTACTGGATATTATATATATATATATGGTTCCTAAGTATACATTTTAGAATTTTAAAGAGCCAAAGTTTCTACTTATTTCCCCTTCCGTTCTTGGCTCTTTAAAGTAATCATTATCTTCATAATTCCCAAGTCACCTTCATTCCCATTGCCCCGTTTACGATTTCTTTTCTTTTCTTCTTAAAAAAAACCCCAGGATAATAATTGGAAAGACCAGCTACATCAGCAAAGCTGATGCTACACAATAGCCACTTGATAATTTGTTTAGAAGTCTGATCCCAACCTTGGGATTTCCTGGAAAAAAAACACCTGAATTGTGTTTTTCAATTAAAACCTTGGGTTAAAACACAGAGCCTAGGGCTTGCTGATCAGAAGGTCGGCGGTTTGAATCCCCACGACACGGTGAGCTCCCGTTGCTTGGTCCCTGCTCCTGCCAACCTAGCAGTTCAAAAACATATCAATGCAAGTAGATAAATAGGTACCACACCAGCGGGAAGGTAAATGGCATTTCCGTGTGCTGCTCTGGTTCACCAGAAGCAGCTTAGTCCTGCTAGCCACATGACCTGGAAGCTGTACACCGGCTCCCTTGGCCAATAAAGCGAGATGAGCACCGCAACCCCAGAGTCGTCCATGACTGGATTGTGCTGGTGAACCACAGAGCAGCGGCGGAGCTCGTCGATTGGGCGCCTTAGGCAGCTTGCATGCCCTGCAACCTGGGGCAGGGCCAGCCACCCGTGGGGCGAGCGAGCCTGGGCAGGATGCTCCATGGGGCCTCAGAGAAGTCTGCCTGCCTCCTCCCACTCAGCCACCCTACAGCTTAGGGGGAGGCGGTGAGCAGACCATTTGGGGAAGCGCAGAGCCTGGGGGCGCCTAAGCCACCATGTCACTCCCAGGAGAGACATGTGGCTCAAGTGTGCAGCAGGACCCATGGTGTGTGCCGCCCAGCATTTTGTCACCCCCCCCAGTGGTGAGGCCCGGGTCAGCCCACCCCCACCGCACCCCCTTCCTCCGCCCCTGCCTCAGAGCCAAGGGGTCAGATGAGTCCCTCCCAGACTCCTCCACCTGGACTTTAAGACTCTCACCTGGGCATCCATCTTCCTCAGATGACAATGACTCCCTCAAAGCCATGACTCTGACTGAGACTTTTTTCATGTCCTCCTTGAGGGTTTCAGCCTAGTAGACACCAGTGAGGGATGCTGGGGGGCAGCAGTGCTGGGACACAATTGGGTGGGGCAGGACAGCAGGGGCTCCCTCCACCTCTCTATTTTTTAAAAAAAAAAAATCCATAGAAAAAGAAAAGTTCTTGATTGACGTTTTGCTAGCAAGACTGGCTATTCACAGAGGAGCATTTTTAAAAATGTGGCACACACAAACACCCCAGCCAACTATCCTACAATATGAAGGGGGACAGTCAATTCTACCTAGTTAGCATTCGACCAGGTCACACTGGGGTGTGTATGTTTGTGTGTGAATGTGTACACACAGGGGAAACTCCACGTAAAACCGCCAGGAAGGATACATCAACGCGTTCCACATGTGCTGCATAAAGGAAGATTTTGGGCATCACTTGGCAGGACAGAGTCTCAAACAAAGATGAGTTTCCCCAAGCTCGCATTCCCAGCACATTTGTACTACTGTCTCAGTGATATCTTTGTTGGCTTGGCCATGTTGAAAGAACGGAATATGGCAGCATGCTCAAGGACATGTTCTATGGGGACTGGCTTCAGGCAGAGGCCAACTCTGCATTACAAAGATGTCTGCAAATGAGATAGGAAGCCTTACTGATAACCACAGTGTCTGGAGACAGGCAGTAAAGTCCTGTATCCATAGTAGTGACCAGAGGAGCATTAACTGCTGGGAGGAGCAACAAGAGAAGAAATGTCATGGTGCATCTGCAGCAGCATAACCCGATGCCTTCATCAGCCCCAGACCCAACAAAACATGTCCCCATCCTATATTGGTTTCTACAGCCACAGCAGGTGCTGCTATCTTTTAACAATGTGACTGTACCCTTAATGCCACATGCTTCCAGTGTCTCCCAAGACAGACGGATGCCAACCATGTGCAATGATGGCAATAAAAAATAGCAATAATAATCATCATTATAGTAAAACAACAACAACAACAACTTATTTATACCCTGCCTTTCTGGCTGGGTTTCCCCAGCTGCTCTGGGCGGCTCCCAGCAGAATATTAAAAACATGATAAAACATCAAACATTAAAAACTTCCCTAAACAGGGCTGCCTTCAGATGTCTTCTAAAAGTCAGGTAGTTGTTTATTTCCTTGGCATCTGATGGGAGGCCGTTCCACAGGGCGGGTGCCACCACCGAGAAGGCCCTCTGCCTGGTTCCCTGTAACTTGGCTTCTTGCAGCGAGGGAACCGCCAGAAGGCCCTCGGAGCTGGACCTCAATGTCCGGGCTGAACAATTGGGGTGGAGAGCTCCTTCAGGTATACTGGGCAGAGGCTGTTTAGGGTTTTAAAGTTCAGCACCAACACTTTGAATTGTGCTCAGAAATGTACTGGGAGCCAATATAGGTCTTTCAGGGCCAGTGTTATATGGTCTCTTTTGGAAGGTATATGCACCATACATCATTGGGGTTGGAAAGAATAGCAGAACTGGAACTAGGGAGAGATTGACTATGAGTTTCAATAGAGTTATGGTTGACAAGGGGGAGGGGGGTTCAAACACCTTTAATAGTGTGACGTATTTTGTGGAGTGGCAAGGTTTAAGCCACGGCTCTATATCTAGCGAAGGGTTCCCCAGCTGAGCTCCACAGGGTAACAGCAACTGACGCGTAATTACTTTTGATATCTTAATAGAGGGGGAAACGCCTCCCCCAGGGGGGGACCGTAAAACTTTAAAATGGCACATTTTAAAACTATGAGGAAAATGGTTAACAGCAGGCTGAAGGGCAGAGTTAAAAACTTTCAAACCACAGACTCAGCCTGGAGGCTATTCAAGAACATTGTGTTAGAAGCACAGATGGTTTGTGTATCACTGAGGAAAGAAAGAAAGAAAGAAAGAAAGAAAGAAAGAAAGAAAGAAAGAAAGAAAGAAAGAAAGAAAGAAAGAAAGAAAAGAAAACTACACAGAGATATGCAGTGGCCTGTTAAGGTGGAAAAGGAGTATTTTGAAAAGAGAAATGCTTTCTGAGCCACATAAAAGGATTATGGAGAAATTTAAAATACTAGAAGAGAAAAGAGGAGAAAATGGAAATGGCAGCCGAAGACTGCTTAAGGGTTCCTTCACTTAGACACATGCACACAGTGCAGAAAACCAATGGCCTGACTACTCTTTGTCATTCATTGTGCTTAATCCCCTTGCACATTCACACACACACACACACACACACACACACACACCAGTTTTAGGATTTTCTTCTGAACCCCAAAAAGCTGTCCTAGACATGCAGCAAGAGCATCTGCGTTTGTGGATCAGAGTTGCCTCTGAACTACTGAAGAGCTGCAGAGAAGTCAATGGCTTCTACCCCATCCATTTCCTCTGGAACTGGGATCATTCATTCACTCCGTCGTTCCGGAGATGTGGATGGCATTGCTGCCAAACCGCTGCATTCCAGTGTTTCCCACATTGACCGCCTGTCTTTTTTAATGGTCTGGTTTGTGGGTATTGGCGTTTCAGTGGTGGTGGTGCCAGGGACAACTGAAATGAAATTGCAGTAGCAATCTGCAAAATTTTTAGATACATTCTGCTGTTTTAGAATGGGTTGTAATGGGAATTTTAGCTGTTCACATTGATTAATGGATTTTTGTTTTAAATGAAGCTTTTATTGTTCCCTGCTCTTTTGGAGTAAAGGGTGAACTATGAATCTTTTAAAATAAAGATAAATAAAAATAAAAATATTTCCAAATATTTTTTCTGGTTTTCCTAAATTTCCCCCTTCTTCTCATTGCCCATCCCACTCAGTTGTTGTTGTTTAGTCATTTAGTCATGTCCGACTCTTCATGACCCCATGGACCAAAGCATGCCAGGCCCTCCTGTTTTCCACTGCCTCCCGCAGTTTGGTCGAACTCATGTTAGTAGCTTCGAGAACACTGTCCAACCATCTCGTCCTCTGTCGTTCCCTTCTCCTTGTGCCCTCAATCTTTCCCAACATCAGGGTCCTTTCCAGGGAGTCTTCTCTTCTCATGAGGTGGCCAAAGTATTGGAGCCTCAGCTTCACGATCTGTCCTTCCAGTGAGCACTCAGGGCTGGTTTCCTTAAGAATGGAGAGGTTTGATTTTCTTGCAGTCCATGGGACTCTCAAGAGTCTCCTCCAGCACCATAATTCAAAGCATCAATTCTTCAGCGATCAGCCTTCTTTATGGTCCAGCTCTCACTTCCATACATCACTACTGGGAAAACCATAGTTTTAACTATATGGACCTTTGTCAGCAAGGTGATGATCCCACTCAGTAGGGGTATCTAACCCTTGAGGGGGGAGTCCTCCACTGAAGGTGAAACTATATGTGACCTTAGCTGTGCATTTCCACCCTTGAGTGCAGGTCAGGATTGAACTGGGAATCTTGTGTATGGAAAACATGTCCCTGAGCTTTGGTCGTTCCCCACATTGATCTGGCATTTTGAATGCACTCAAAGCAGGGCCTGAAAAGTATGTTACCAGCAGCAGATAACAAACCTGAAAGACCACTTCAAGTGAACATCATTGCAGAGGTCATTTTAGGACATCACTTCCTTTCTTCAGATACCCATCCTTGCAACCTCACTGTTTACATTTATGGTTTTGGTTTATTTGATTGCACCACATGTGGGCTGTTGGTGGAAAACTTTTGTTTGCACACAGCTGTGTTACTGAAAAAGATAGCTCTTTGCACACTGATGGACTGTGAAGATAGGCAATTAAATGGCGGGCATTATGACACTGCATTCCTGGCTTAAAGGTAAAGGGACCCCTGACCGTTAAGTCCAGTTGCGGACGACTCTGGGGTTGCGGTGCTCATCTCGCTTTACTGGCCGAGGGAGTCGGCGTTTGTTCACAGACAGCTTCCAGGTCATGTGACTAGCATAACTAAGCTGCTTCTGGCAAACCAGAGCAGCGCACGGAAACACCGTTTACCTTCCCACCGGAGTGGTACCTATTTATCTACTTGCACTTCATGCTTTCGAACTGCTAGGTTGGCAGGAGCAGGGACTGAGCAATGGGAGCTCACCTTGTCGCGGAGATTCAAACCACCAACCATCTGATTGGCAAGCCCTAGGCTCTGTGGTTTAGACCACAGCACCACCCGCGTCATTCCTGGCTTGAAGCAAGCTTATTACATTTTGTTCCAAAGAGGACAACTGAATTATGGGTTAAAGATTTAAGAGGAAGCATAGATAATGAGTCTCATGCTCTACCAACTGAGCTATTCTCAGGTCGTTTGGTATGTTGCAGAATGAAGAGAAGTACATCTACATACAATCAATCAGGGTTTTTAAAAAGCTATATGACAACCAAACATCTGAATTTTGAAACATTGATGGTGTTCTTTGTCTATTTTTTCCTCATACCTAGGATATTATAACATGCATGTTAAAATGGAAGTCAGATTTTCTTGTTCTGTGTAAAAAGTATACTTTCATTTCTATATAGTGCATTTTCTTGCTTCGTTATGAACTAGTGACCCCTTTTTTCATTTTCAAGTATAGGTAAAGGTAAAGGTACCCCTGCCCGTTCGGGCCAGTCTTGACAGACTCTAGGGTTGTGCGCTCATCTCACTCTAGAGGCCGGGAGCCAGCGCTGTCCGCAGACACTTCCGGGTCACGTGGCCAGCGTGACAAAGCTGCATCTGGCGAGCCAGCGCAGCACACAGAACGCCGTTTACCTTCCCGCTGGTAAGCGGTCCCTATTTATCTACTTGCACCCGGGGGTGCTTTCGAACTGCTAGATTGGCAGGGACTGGGACTGAACGATGGGAGCGCACCCCGCCGCAGGGATTCGAACCGCCAACCATGCGATCGGCAAGTCCTAGGCGCTGAGAGTTTACCCACAGCGCCACCCGCGTCCCCTGGTTAAAGTATAGAGAACCCGGTTAATATTTCTGCTGCTTCTATTGACACTGATTTAGCAACCTCTGTTGACCAAATACAAGAGAGCCTTAAATATAGCAGTAAATGCAGTTAACTCCAAATTGAGAACTTTTTATCCAAATAGCAAAACCATACAAAACACCATCCCTTTGGGGCATTTACAAACCTGATACTAAAGGCTTGACAGCATCAGACTCTTATTGCTTCCTGCCTTAATTTGGGTTAGTGATGGCTCAAGGCTAATGCAGCAAACTGGAGAAGTGTTTGATAAAAGCCAGGTGGGGAAGGTAAGAGAGAGACGGTTTCTAAACACCATGTTAACCCAACATCAAATATTGGGACTTTCAAGTACTTCTGCAAATGGAGTCTCAGACAGGGGATGGTGGGGAAGCAATGAGTCATCTGGTCACACCCTCCTGAGAAGAGATCTGCCAAGATAAGGGACGCCAAGGCATCTGATTAAAACAGCAGCACAAATTCTGAAAAGGAAGTGTAAAGTGTGAGTGTCCCCACTAGGGACAGATAGATCTGTCAGTTCTCAGTTTCCAACCTTAAATTTAATTCTCCACATTTCTTCAGCTGTTTGTGATTCTTTCTTTCTTTAAAAAATAAGCCCTCATGGAAATTTGTCAGCATTTTAGTGCAAATTTATCCTAATAAAATCTTTATTGTATATATTAAGGAATTGCTGAAACAATTAACAGAAGTGGAATACAAAAAGGGAGGTGTGAGGAGGTCGTTGAAACAAGTGAATGAAAGATAAGATATTGAAATTGTTTGAAGTGTCTTAAATTGTTTCTGATTTGTTTTGTTAGTTTAATGTGTTAGTGTTAGTGTTATGTAGTGTTTTTGTTTTTGTATTGTACTGTATTGTCTTGTTTAACTTTTTTGTAGTGTTTAAACTGTTGGAAAAGTAATAAATATTATTTTTTTAAAAAATAATAAAATCTTTATTGTATATATTTTGCCTAATATATCCATTTTCCAGTTTCCCCTAATATAATGCATTTTTATGTGCTCTTCAATGACCTATGCATATATATATACGCACACTTTGCCCATGAATATGCATTTCTGTACACATTACTTGGCTGGATAACTGCTTTGCAAAATTCAGAGAAATTCAAATTGTGTGGATTTGGTAGGTTTGCTCTTACAGGCAAACCTAATCGAATTTATCCCACATCCCTACCTTGCACCCCAACAGTAAACTTACAGGCTTAATATTAAGAGGAGGGCGATCAAGATGACCAAGGGTCTGGAAAGCAAGCCTTACGAGGAATGGTTGAGGGAGTTGAGTATGTTTAGCCTGGAAAAGAGGAGATATGATAGCCAGCTTCAAATACCTCAAGGGCTGTCACATGGAAGATGGATCAAGTTTGTTTCCTCCTGCTCTGCAGGGTAGGACCCAAACCAATGGCTTCAAGTTAGAAGAAAGGCGATTCTGAGTAAACATCAGGAAGTACTTTCTGACAGTAAGAGCTCTTTGAAAGTGGAACAGAATCCCGTGGGAGGTTGTGCACTCTCCTTCAATTGAGGCTTTTAAGCAGAGATTGGATGGACATCTGTCCTGGATGCTTCAGTTGAGATTCCTGCAATGCGAGGGGCTTGGATTAGATGACCCTCATGGTCCCTTCCTCCTTCATGGATCACTGCCTGGTCATGGCGAAGGGGCTTGAATAACTCAGAGAAGCTATGAGCTATTCTGTTCATGGCCACCCAAGATGGACAGGTCATAGTAGAGAGTTTTGACTCAATGTGATCCACCTGGAGCAGGAACCGGCAAGCCACTCCAGTATCCCTGCCAATAAAACTCCATGGACAAAAACAATAGGCATATAAAAGTTATGACACTGGAAGATGAGCCCCTCAGGTCAGAAGGCGTCCAACATGCTACTGAGGAAGAGCGGAGGACAAGTACAAGTACAAGTACATCACAGCTGATGAAGCAGCTGGGCCAAAGCTAAAGATCAAACCTATCCATTCTTAAGGAAATCAGCTCTGAGTGCGCACTGGAAGGACAGATCCTGAAGCTGAGGCTCCAATACTTTGACCACCTCATGAGAAGAGAAGACTCCCTGGAAAAGACCCTGGTGTTGGGAAAGATGGAGGGCACAAGGAGAAGGGGACGACAGAGGATGAGATGGTTGGACAGTGTTCTTGAAGCTACCAACATGAGTTTGAACAAACTGTGGGAGGCAGTGGAAGACAGGAGTGCCTGGCGTGCTCTGCTCCATGGGGTCATGAAGAGTCAGACACGACTAAACAACAACCACAACAACAGGGTCCCTTCCCATTCTATGATTCTCTAAGTGTGTCTGTGTGGCTGTGACCCTCCGCTAGCATTTAGCCCCCAGAATGTCCCCCATATGGTAATGCAGCTCTCAAACTGAAAAACGCTCCCCACTCTTCCTCTCTATGGTACTAATGAGCAATGGCACACGTACACTATTATATGTGAATTCCCCTCTATCGCTGCTTTATAAGAACCTTGGACACTTCAAGCTGATTAAGTCATTGTTAAGACATGCATTTTACTTGCAGAAAGCAAGGCTGTGGGGATTTGTGAAAAATTCAGGGGGAAAAGACACTCTGTTACAATAAGTAATGCATCCTGCTAGTGCAAAATGAAGAGAGAGAAAACGCCAGGGCTCTTGAGAAATTAGGAGGATTTGGCTTGATTCGCTCGGAGTATATAGATCTGTGTATGTACATAATATATATGTACATAAATATTCATGCACCCCCATTTTACTCCCACAGAGAAATAAATATGCTCAGCGTAACATGGCATATAGAAGGGCCAGTGTACATCTTTATTTAAAATACACAGGATGCTGAGATGGAAAAGTACAAAAAAGGAAAAGAAATACATATTGTTTTTGAAGCTGAAGCATGAATATGGTTGTAATTTTAATGTTTCTTGCTGGGAAAAGGTCATCTTTGGTGAGGTCGGGTTTTTCTTAAGGTCATTTCACATTGAGATATCTGCCTGCTTTTGACATTTCATCTAGAAGAGGCACAACTATTCTGACACATGAAATGGGTTCTTTACAAACCCAATGGCTATTTCTATCAACATCTGTTATTCTTACACAAAGGGGGAATATGCATTGATTGCAAACAAGGCTTCATGGTTTTTTTTATTTTAAAAAAGAGAATATTAATGTAGCCATTTGCACTTAAAGGGACAGGAATGTCCAGCTTAAAGGGGGGGGGGGAGAAATAAATAACAGTTTCACACATTGCTACAAAAGTCATCTTTGCTCATTATGGTTGTTGAGTTTGTTCTGTAATTATGCTGCTCCTATGGAATCAGTTCAGTTATGGGTGGTTTCTAATACGTCCCAAAAAAACCCCCACAACAATCTGTCCTGGATCAGACTTTTCCAACCTGGCGCCCTCCAGATTTTTGAACTCCATCTCCCTTCAGCCTCAGTCAGCACAGGAGGTTGTTGGGAGTTGTAGTCCAAAATATTGAGATTGTACCAGGTTGACGGAGGCTACTCTAGGCCTTCACATACAACTTGATAATAAAGTACACAGTTTGTCCACTTACCAATTTACAGGTCAGTCATTAGCATGGTTACTTTGAAGTTAGTCCAACTGCTTCCAGTCATTTATATATATATATATAAAAATGCATAGTACTGGAGATTGAAGGTTGTGTGGTGTGAAGCAGTGGCACAATCATTGTTATTCACCATCCTCAATTAATCGTTCAGGCAGTCCCATGAAGGGCATGGATTCCACTACGTTTTCATATGTGAAAGGGGTGAATCCTTATTCAACCTGGCTGAAGGATGAGAAAGTGGTTGTCACTCATTCAGATCATCCATGCATTGGGTTTTGTAGATATTTCAACAGAGCTCAGTAAATTGTCCAAATATTTTCACACATAAATGCACCCTCCTGACTCCAGGCTGAAATTGTTCACAAGGCTTTTTGAGATACTATGAGGCTTCACTTGTAGTCGGAAAAATTGACAGCTAACAAAAGGTGACAAAGTTCTTGGAACCTATACCATAACAGGAAAAGCAAAAGGAACCAACCATATTCAATTCGTCATAAGCTTGATTTGCGTGTTCTCAGGATGAAAGTGCAGTGTAGGGGGTTAGAGTGTTGGACAAGGACCTGGGAGACCAGGGTTCAAATCCCTGCTCCCTCATGAAACTCACTGGGTGACGTTGGGCCAGTCACAGTCTCTCAGCCTAACCTACCTCACAGGGTTGCTGTGAGGATGAAATGAGGAGGGGGAGAACCATGTACGTCACCTTGAGCTCTAAGGAGGAAAGGTGGGATGTAACAGTAAAATAAACAAACCAATAAAACAATGTGCTCAGAATGCAGAGATTGCTTATGAGCCATACCTGGCTCTCACAACCTTGACCACATGGAGCCCCTATAATCCCATGGGTACCATCCAGTGAGAGCCAGTAGTGGTTAAGAGCAGTGGACTCATAATCTGGTGAATCGGGTTCGCTTCCCCGCTCCTCCACATGCAGCTGCTGGGTGACCTTGGGCCAGTCACACTTCTCTGAAGTCTCTCAGCCTCACTCACCTCACAGAGTGTTTGTTGTGGGGGAGGAAGGGAAAGGAGATTGTTAGCCACTTTGAGACTCCTTAGGGCAGTGATAAAGTGGGATATCAAATCCAAACTCTTCTTCTTCCATGCTAGAATCAGCAGTATGGATTAGAGGGGTGCTTGCATGGTATCACCTCTATAAAAGTAAAGGGGGGGAAGGTAAAGGACCCCTGGACAGCTAAAGGCGACTATGGTGTTGTGGCACTCATCTCGCTTTCAGGCCAAGGGAGCTAGCATTTGTCCACAGACAGCTTTCTGGGTCATGTGGCCAGCATGACTAAACCGCTTCTGGTGCAACAGAACACCATGACGGAAAGCAGAGCACTTTTACCTTTTACCATTTACCTTCCTGCCTCAGCAGTACCTATTTATCTACTTGCATTGGCATGCTTTCGAACTGCTAGGTTGGCAGGAGCTGGGACAGAGCAACGGGAGCTCACCCCATCGTGGGGATTCGAACCGCCAACCTTCTGAGTGGCAAGCCCAAGAGGCTCAGTGATTTAGACCACAGAGCCACCCACGTCTCTTATATATCACCTTTATATCATCCCACTGACTACACGTGACTCAATTATCCACATTGCCAGAGAGAAACTGAGCCATGCAAAAGTTGCCATCTTTGGCAATGAATGAACAGAGTAGTAAAAAGGATGATAAAATACACTGAAAGCTCTGCTGGATCAGATCAAAGAACCCTCCTGGTCCAGCATGTTCCACACTGATCATTTCATAAGCTTATTGTTCTAGCCAAAGTTCATGACAGTAGTATTAATAAAACAACGCAGAACATCCATCCATAATATAAGCAGACTTCCCTGATGAAAGAGAGAGAAGATACCAGAGACACCAGCAAATCCACACTGATTTCAGATTAAACCTCCGTGTCACCAAAATAACTTAAAGAGAAGGAAGCAGTTAGGTGGCATGGTTCACTGGCAGAATCCCTAATCTAAAATGGATGTCCAAAAATCGCAACTGGAATTCAGCCAGACAGGAAGCTTGGAAAAGAGTGAATCGCTACAGAATACAGAAAATGCCCCCCAAACCCTCATGCCTATGCTGATGCTGAATCAAATAGTGTATGTTCATAAGTGGAAGGTGTCTTATACTGATTCAAACCATTGATCCTTCTTGCTCAGGAGTGTCTACATTACCAGGCAACAGCTCTCCAGGGTTTCAGACAAGGCTCTTCCTAGCCCTACTTGCAGAATCAGACGGGACCTGGGTGCTCCTATACCCAACATGCATGTTCTGCAGCCTAGCTGCAACGTACTCATAAGCCTTCTATGCTCAGGATAATATTTTATTCTCTTGCTAATTATGCTGTTTTAAACGTGTGCTTTATAACTGACTTCCTTTAGTCGTGTTTTCTTTTGAAAGGTTTAAGATAACTTTGCTGCCTTCAGTGTGCATTCTGTAGCCGGCCTCCTTTGTAATGTTTTGTTTTGAAATCTTTTAAGATAATATCCTGGTTTCCTGTTAATTACGTTGCTTTGAATGTATCTTTTATATTTGACTTTCTTTAGTAACGTTTGGGTCTGAATTGTTTTATATGATGTTTTAAAGCAGATTGTAAACTGCTTTGACGCGGGTGGCGCTGTGGGTTAAACCACAGAGCCTAGGATTTGCTGATCAGAAGGTCGGCGGTTCAAATCCCCATGACGCGGTGAGCTCCCGTTGCTCGGTCCCTGCTCCGGCCAACCTAGCAGTTCGAAAGCATGTGAAAAGTGCAAGTAGATAAATAGATACCACTCTGGAGGGAAGGTAAACGGTGTTTCTGTGCGCTGCTCTGGTTCACCAGAAGCGGCTTAGTCATGCTGGCCACATGCGGTACGCCGGCTCCCTCGGCCAATAAAGCGAGATGAGCGCCGCAACCCCAGAATCAGTCACAACTGGACCTAATGGTCAGGGGTCCCTTTACCTTTACCTTAAACTGCTTTGAGGTGTCTTGTTTTTGTTTTTGTTTTAAATAAAGTGATAGAGAAATAACAACAAAAGCAACAACAACAATAATAAAAAACCAACTTCTTACCAGCTTACCAAGCCTTCATGCCACAGGGTTAGGTTGCATTTGGTGTGAAAAGATCTCAAGTCCCACCCAAGTCAATGGAGACAGTTTACCATGGCTGCTTTCCATTTGACAATAGTAAACACCACCACCCCGATGCTCAGTTCTATCTCTTGCACTAATCAGAACATCTGGGTCTCTAACAAAGGATTCTTAGCAATGTCGCAACACCACCATTCCATGAGAGTGAAACCAATATAAATTTATAGCTGCATGCCCTAATTACTGTCTGTGTGTATGTGTGTGTGTGCAAAAGGTATGTAGGTAGGTGTTGTACTCTGAGATATGCTTACGTTCTTTCATAAACCTCTTGGTTTCCCTCCCAGAATGATTTTCATTTCATCAGGAAACACATTTGGTTTTGTGATTAATCTCGTCTTGGCACCAGCCCAACAATTTGCTGCGAATTGCTTGTACGAATGTGGAATTCAGCGATCTGAATGTTTTGTGAACAGCAGCTAATAAGGGATACGGACAGGCCAAATTGGCACTCGGCTCCACTGAGGCAAACTGGGAAATGTGCAGGTTTTTGCTTGTCCCACTGGCTCCTGAAACATCAGTAAACTTGGGGTCACAATCCGCCCAGCTATGCTGAATGTGTCATATTAAACTTTCCTATGAAGTGAGTGCTTATGGCAGACATCCACCGGGAACTACAGGTGCTGTGATTCTGGATTTGTGCCATATGTCCAGAGGGCATTGAAGAGGTTAATATCCAGGTGCAAGGAATGTGCTGCTGGAACATGTTCTGCATTGCTTTCAGACTTTGGCCTCAAATAATCTCCTTTAACATATTTTATTAAAGTGTCATAATTAGATTTATTTAATGTACTGGGAGCCAAGGAATGTCAGCTCGGTGAATGACCAAAAAAAAAACCCTTTCAAGAGAGAAGGAAATCTACATTTCTCCAGTTTCTTTTAATCATCTCAAGCCTGTTTAGGGACAGAGATATGACGATCCAGGGCATGGGTAGGCAAACTAAGGCCCAGGGGCCGGATCCGGCCCAATCGCCTTCTAAATCCAGCCCACGGACAGTCTGGGAGTCAACGTGTTTTTACATGAGTAGAATTTCTCCTTTTATTTAAAATGCATCTCTGGGTTATTTGTGGGGCATGGGAATTCATTCATTCATTTTTTTTTCAAAATATAGTCCGGCCCCCCACAAGGTCTGAGGGACAGTGGACCAGCCCACTGCTGAAAAAGTTTGCTGAGCCCTGATCCAGGGTAAATGAAAGAGGGGGCACATCTCCTGCAGAGTTAGTGCTTAAGGATTATCTGTTCCCAAATGGGCAGCTGTTAATTAACTCTTTCCACTTAATCCTGCAATTGTTCCAACGTATGACCCACGACATTTTTGTTCAAAAGTTTGCCTCCCCATTGAGTTCCGTTGGGTTGAATCCCCGGTAAGAGTGTTTAGGATGGCACTTTTAGGACTGCTCTCGAAATGTGGGAAGCTGCATTTTACCAGCAAGGGATATTTTGCTTGTGAGATAACACACACACACACACACACACACACACACACATCTCAGGTCCAGAACTACCACCAAGAGAGGTTTCTTCGACCTTGGCAGTCATGCAGATACCAGATCCGAATACCCAGACTGTCTCTAAAGCAGGAACGGGAGCCATAAATAGATGCCACCTGACAAGCCCACTCCCAGAAACTGCCATGGTATCCCCCCCCCTTCGCCAACCCCACCCTCACCCCCTGGTAACTCCCACAGTTGTAGGATTCAGGTTTCAGTTATAGGATTAAGTTCAACAGCTACTTTATGTTCATGTCAAATGTGCTTCATTACTCCGAGAAAAACATATGTAATAATTTTAGCCGGGATGGATTTTACCTGCTGCTTTGCCGCTTCAAATTTGTTGCCAGGGGCTGGCTGATTCATTTCCCTTGCAATAATGGCTTATTTGTGGTTACTGAATCATACGAAATAATTGTAATTCATGCTATTTTTAACATATTGTTTTGCATTACCAGTGAATTGTGCATGTGGGGGGAATTGCATCCACAAATATACATTGATAGGAATATTGCTGTGGTCTAGTTGGCACGCGGCTGTAGGACGCTAGTACTCAAAGGGGACCCTGTGTGCGTTAGGGCTGTTGCCCAGCACAACAAACTTTTGAATCAGGGTGGGGGGGTGCGCAGAAGAAAACATTTCTCCTCTGTTTTTTGATGGGGGGACGGTGTGGCAAGTGAAAACGTATGGCATTTCCTTTGGGGTGGGGTGGGGTGGGGAAGCCTGCACTTAAAGAACAACAACCTGTGGTTATGTACTATGGCAAAATGACTCTACAACATTGGCATCCTTTCCTTGCCCATGGGTGCGAAGAAAGGTCGATTTGCTGTAAATCATAGTATCACAGAATTGTAGAGATGGAAGGGAGCCATAGGGTCACCTGGTCCTTTTCTGCACAAGGGACACATTCACTTCTGAGCAACTTTCAGAGGGTGCCAGTATGAAGCAGGGATCAGAGGCGAAAGTGGGTGGAACAGTAAATGTATACCTCAGGTTAAATATGCTTCAGGTTGAGCGTTTTCAGGTTACGCTCCGTGGTGACCTGGAAGTAATGAAATGCATTACCTTCGAGTTTTGCTGCTCGCACATGCTCAAAATGATGTCACGCACATGCGTAGAAGCGGTGAATCATGACCCGCGCACGGGCAGACGTGCAGTCGCAGGTTGCATTCTACTCAGGAGGTGATCAGAAGGTCGGCGGTTCGAATCCCCGTGATGGGGTGAGCTCCCGTTGCTCGATCCCTGCTCCTGCCAACCTAGCAGTTTGAAAGCACATCAAAGTGCAAGTAGGTACCGCTCTGGCGGGAAGGTAAACGGTGTTTCCGTGCACTGCTCTGGTTCGCCAGAAGCGGCTTAGTGATGCTGGCCACATGATCCGGAAGCTGTACGCCGGCTCCCTCGGCCAATAAAGCAAGGTGAGCGCCGCAACCCCAGAGTCGGACACGACTGGACCAAATGGTCAGGGGTCCCTTTACCTTTACATTTACTTTAAACACAGTCTCTCTCACACCCCCTGCCTATCCTCCAGCCATACAAGGAAGAGGCATTCTTAGATTCCAATGACAAATTCATATAGTCATAGGATTGTAAAGACGGAAGGGACCAAGAGGGTCCCTGCAATGCAGAAACCTTTAGCCAAGTGTGGGGCTCCACCCCACAACCCTGAAATTAACAGTCTCATGCTCTGCCAGCTGAGGTGCATCTCTTGCAGCCGGTCAATAACACTTGTGGAGTGAAGCAGGGCCAGTGAGGGGTGAGGCCTGAGGGAAGTTCCAGAGCAAGAGCATCCAATATGAATTTTACCTTCATTCAAAGAATCATGAAATCACAGAATGGTAGAGCTGCAAGGGACCACGAGGGTCATCTAGCCCAACCTGCTGCAATGCAGGAATATGCTGCTGTCCCATTCAGTAAACTGGTTTCTTCGCAGTTGCACATCCTCCTCTATCCTGCATGTAGGGAAGAAAGAAGGATTATCAAAGTTCAGCTGCACAGAAATTCTGAAGCAGGCATGGGGCTCAAAAGGCGGTCCCAAGTGCCAGAAGGAGAGGCCTGGAAGGTCACATTCTGCCCCATGACCTGAGGTTCCCCACTCCTGCTCTGGTAGAATGGAGGTGCTTAGTGTAGTACTCTGCAGGCCTCTGAGAGAAAACCAGAGAAACGGTTAATGTTTCTACCTCATTGTCCTCTTCTTGCCCCTCCTTTTAGAGGTGTTCACCAGGGGAGCCGATTTGGGCCCCGGGTTATGTGTGCATAACATCTAGATGTCACATTGTGACGTGACGTCATGACGTCACCCGTGCCCCCGACCTCAGAACCTGACTTCTAGTGGCACTTCACAAGACCTCACAAGACCTCGGAAAGCATCTCCAAGATCTTGTGAGGCCTCTGAGATGTTTTCTGAGGTCTTGTGAGACCTTGGAATCTGACTTCCTGAAGTCAGGTTCCAAGATCTCACAAGACCTCGGACAGCATGTCTGATGTCTCGCGAGGCCTCGGACGTGACTTCCAGTGCTTCGTGAGGCACTGGAAGTTGTTTTGGAGGCTCTGTGGTGTGGTTGCTGAGCACCCACAAGAAAGACAGCAGCCAGAGCCCCCTATAGTTGGCACCCCTGGTGTTCACACAAACACCTCCTGTGTCCCACACCAGTTGTGTGTTTGATGCATGAAATGGATCTCTCTGGGGGCAACTCACAGATTTCATCTACATTTTCAAGATCCCCACTTTGTATGAAGGACTTCTGCCTTAATGAGTATGCACACAGAGTTCCTACTCATGCTTTGCTCACCAAGCACATTGAGAGCATGGTCACAGAGCAAGTTAGTGACAGACAGTGGGGCTAGCCTGTGCTTGAAAGTGTGAAGGGGTTCACCTGAACCCCTGTCAAGTCATTCCCCTGTATTCCTTAATTCATGAAAACTAGTCAACGGAAGGAACATGGCCGTCATTTTTTTATCAGTGGTAGTCTAGTGTTTTTTTCCTGGAGTAGGATTTTTTGATTATGCAGCAAAAAAGAAAAAAGATTTGATTGCTTGCAGAATAAGAGGCATTTGAAGAATAAAACACACACACACACTCATACAGATACCACTTAGAATTCATGCCAGTGGGGAAGGGAGCTACCTCATTAATAGAATAATTGAACTGTTAGTTAATTTTACTTGTTATCTGCAGAAAAGGGCAAAAATATATTTTTGGGGAAGCAATTAATATTTGTTCCACAAATGATTAAAAGAACAGCAACTTATCTCTAACATATTTGGTAATTACGTCCCAGACACCTTTTTTATAATATATACATAAAATGTATAAATGAAAATGGTATAAAACGCAGAAAAATATTCCTTTATAAAAAGAGGGGGGTGTAATTTACAAAACACTACAAAGGTGTCAGCTATTCCCTGTAAGGAACTTTCTTCCCTTCCCTTGTTCTTATTTGCAGCAATTTGCTAATTGATAATTGATACCTTTATCTTTGTTAACAGTAGCTGCGGGTATATCAACACTTCCCACTTGCTACAATCAATACAGTTTACAATGAGGGCCGATAATGCATAAAATTAATAATAACAGCAATAATTTAAAAAGAGGAATTTGCAAGGGGAATTTTTACATTCCATTTACTTTTTGCATCTTGTTTATGGTCCTTTTAACTGCTTTCTGCCTTTCCTGCAGCCAGACATCTCTGTCATAAATAAGGATTATATCCATATAATATAATTCTCAATTTTTCAACATCATCAGCTACCACAGGCCATGGGCTGTATAGAAGCCAAGCCAACTGGCACAAGATCACAGGTCAGCTCATTGCAGTGCAATGCCTAAGTTATATTTCCAGTTACCTTAAAGCAGGGATGGTGAAACTCACATTCTGTCCCAGCCAGCATAGCCAAAGGTCAGAGATGAAGGGAGCGGCAATCCAACGAAGTCAGGAGTGTCAAGGCTGCCCCACCCTTGTCTTAAAGCAGACATAGGCAAACTCGGCCCTCCAGATGTTTTGGGACTACAACAACTCCCATCATCCCTAACAACTGGTCCTGTTAGCTAGGGATGATGGGAGTTGTAGTCCCAAAATATCTGGAGGGCCAAGTTTGCCTATGCCTGTATTAAAGTAAGTTGCAATGCCACCTCCAGGCTTTTGGGGGAGACAATTGGACAAGGCACCTTCCCCTACAGGTCCTCTTGATTGCCACTGCCAACTCCACACCTCATCATTGATGATGATGGTGATCATCATCATAATTGTATCATTTATACCCCACCCATCTAACTGGGTTTCCCCAGCCACTCTGGGCAGCTTCCAGCAGAATATAAAACATAAAGAAATGTAAAAACCTCAATTCGCCTCAAATGTGCTTGTTCTTGTGAATTTGTTAATTTATAATGTTTCATACCTGCCTTTCAATGATTGGCTTATTTTAAAAAATAAATTTACAGCTAAGGGTCTGTGGGGCCTTATTTATGCATATCTCCTAAATGTGCACACAAATTGGCAGCTCTGAGCATAAGTGGTAGTTGTTGTGCATTGTTTGTGGCGTGTAGATGCTAGGCCTACATGTTTCAAACGTTCTCCATAAACAATACAAAAACTTTTGAGTACGAGGTGCCTGATAACTACAGTTCTGAAGCCAAAGCTCAAGCAGGAAGTGGCAGTTACTGCTGTTTCCTCATGGCTGCCCAAATTCAGTTTCTTATTCTCTCTGGGCTCCCTTCTTGAGAAGGAGGAGCAGCAAGCCCAGCAAGCTCTTGTTGGGATTTAGGCCCTTGGCAGGTGCTCAACTATGCTGAGATCTGGCACCAGCACTGACATAGCACAAGATTGGGATTGTGTCCACCTACCGCAATCCTTGTGCTCAGGTCACCTCTGATGGTCCTTCACCATGATCCAGCCTAATGAATGTACCGTGTCATTGTTACACTGGTGTGCCCAGTCTGAGATGTGTAGACTCAGTACTTTATAATCCTTTCCTGGTGCTCCTGAAGGGAAGAGGAACGAAGGAACGTAGAGTCTGCTGCATTGCAAAATTCAAAAACGTGCAAATGCAGAAAGGGGGCTGTGTTTTGGTTTGCATTTCCCTCTCACCTCCCTTGCCTTCAAATGTGAAATGATTCAAAATTCTCCCACATCCCTATGAAGGAGGAAGTAGATGATTGGAAGCTAGAGATGGAGGAGAATTTCATTTGGTCCTCATTTATAAGGGAACCAGTTGAATTTGCCTTTTCTGCGGTGGCTCCTTGTTTGTGGGATGCTCTCCCCAGGGCAGCTCCCCTGGCACCATCCTTACATATCTTTAGGTGCCAGGCAAAAATATTCCTCTTCTCCCAACGATCTGTGGCCTTTTAAACTGCCAGGGTATGGTTTTTGTTTGCTACTGCATTGTGAATATTGTGGTTTTATACTATAACACACACACACACACACACACACACACAAACGGTCCTCAAATTCAAACAACAACAACAAATTGTGCTCCTAAACTAATACAGTTGTTTTTTTTGGGGGGGGGATTTTGAACTTATCTCAATTTTAGTTCTCAACTCAAGCAGCAAACCAAAACTCAGAAACAAATTTATGTTTTATGCTAAAATACTAATGCATATCCAGATCAAAATTATCATTTTTGGGGTAAAATATGTATTTAAATGTAGCCCCTACCCCCGAAAAAAGCACAGATTGATATGTAAACAGAATGAAGATTCATGAAATTGACATGGACTGCGAAATCGACATGGGCTGCAAATAAACTCATGCATTCATCCCTAAAAGAAACTAGTTGTTTCCACTGCTCTAAAAAGTTTTGGTGGAACGTTAGTGGATTTTGTTCTGCCCCAGCAAATCTCCAACCTGCTTTGCAGAAAAAAAACACAGAGTGGTCTCCATAATCCACTCCATATTTTTGTATCGGAATTCGGCTGTGCAGAGTTCTCTCCATGCATGCCCAGAGCCCTCCAGACACATCCAATAGAGTCTTCATGTGGCCTGGGTGTATTCCTGGTACTGTTTGTAAATCTGAGGTTTTACAGTTAAGTCATCTGGGCAACTGTTTTCTACTGTTGGCCTAATACAGCCCTTTTCAACCTGCTGAAATGCACCGTGCCAATTGGCAAAAAGCTGTACAGCTCTGCTTTTGCCGCTAATGTGAAGCATCTGAAGCCAAGAGCAGGAGCGAATCCTATGAGGGGGAAGGAGGCTAGCAGCAGGCAAGTGTTCCTTTCAGAATAAAATAACACGACTCAACCAGTGAAGCAAAGTTAACACACTAGGACCCAAAACACGAAGAACAGAAATAAAGAGCCTCTGGTTTAATCTGCTGGTGCCATTAAATTAAACGTAGTTGACTTGCTGTTGGGGATCATATTTATCATGGGGCAACGCAATTCTCTCTCCAGAAGACTTGCGCTAGAATGAAGGCAATGTGCTTTGATGTTAAAGGCAGTGCTGCCTTCACCCAGTTGCAGCTGGTAACCGAGCCATGACTTCCTACACCAGACAGAAAACAACTGTGAATCTGCCGGAAATGAGTGCATTTTCATATAAAGTCAAATATTGTATAAATCAACACAGTGTCTTCTATGGGGATATTATCTGGTTCATTGTCCTTCTTCCATTAAAGGACAACCATATTTGGCAAAGCTGGCATTTTCTTTACTAGTACAGATGCTGGCAGGGGCTGATGGGAGTTGTAGTTCAGCAGCACCTTGAGGGCACCAGGAAAAGTTGCTTTACGATATGTGCAATTCGATCCACTGAATGGGTTCTGTTTGGTTGCCTTGTGCTAACCTACCATTTCTTTAAAGAGCTTAGGGCATCATGCATGAGGGTTGCTCAATACTATCCTCACAAACCACGCTGTGAGGTAAGTTAGGCAGAGAATGCAGATGGCCCAATGTTATCCAGTGGGATTCATGACTCTTTTTTTAAAAAAATGCATCTCCCAAGAAAGAAAGAAAGAAAGAAAGAAAGAAAGAAAGAAAGAAAGAAAGAAAGAAAGAAAGAAAGAAAGAAAGAAAGAAAGAAAGATGTCCCACTTAATTATGACAGAACTCTTGAACCATAAACCATCTATCAAAATGTTGACCAGACAATGACTCTATATTCAAGTTGCTCCCCATATGCAAGCCATTTTTAAACAGTCATGGCCCCCACCCAAAAAAATGCTGAGAAGTGTACTTTGTTAAGGCTCCTGAGGGTTATTAGGAGACCTCCTATTCTCCTCATGGAGCTACAATTCCCTAGGGTTCCTGGCAGTGGCATTGCGTGGGTTGCCAGTGCCCGGGGCTGCATGGAGGGGGTGGGTGGGTGGGTGGGAGGGATGGAAACATGCAGAGTATGCATATGCATTTCAACTTCCTAACGGTGTCTGCTTCACCCAGGAAACTGCAGCCACAGAAATAAGAAAAGAGGAGTCATTGGCGCTGTCTGGAGAGGCCACTTCCTGGTTCGCATGGAGATGCTGTTTTCAATGGAGCCCAGGAACGGAAGGTGAAGGTGTATTGAGGCAGCACCAGGCATTGAAATTTTGCACCACCTAACAATTTTGTGCCCAGGGCAACCATCCCTGTGGCCCCCAGCCTATGCCACTGGTTCCTGGGGAAGAAGAATTTATTGTAAAACCATTCTGGGAATAATAACTTTGTGAGGGGAATAAGGGTCTCCTCACAACTTCAGCACCTTGAAACTAACCACATTCCCAGGATTCTTTGGGGTAAGCCATGACTCTCCAAGGTGGCATGATGCTTCAAATATATGGTGTGGCTGCAGCCTGGGTTTAAGCTCTGAAGCAGCCATTCTGTGCTCTGTGGCTATTCTATAGGGAATGTGGGGGGGGGGGGACCACAGCATACAGTAGAATTATTTTTTTATTTAGCCATCTCTATTGTTCTATACTTGGGTCAAGACCTCTCACCTCTTGTTTATTTCTTTCCATGTTGACCTTTCACTGCAGCACCAGGCTAATTTTGTGCTCCAGTGACCAAGAATGGGAATTTGTCACTTTATTCAAAAAGAAATGAATATAGGTATGCTTGGAATTCTCAACAAGGCTTTAACTCTTTCCACACTAAAGCTATCCCCCTGTTCTCTGTTAAGAAATGTCTTTTTCTGAAGTTGAGATAGATTGGATATAGATATATAATATCTGCATCTTTTGTCTGAGAAAGGATTTTCCTTCCTTCCTTTCCCTGTGGAAAGCTGCCTATGATTTTCTTTGCTGCCAGACAAAGACCACTTTACATATTGTAGGGGGAACAAAATATGGCTGTCCCCTAAGTACATGATGGTAGCCACACACACACCCCCGGTAGAATTACCCAGGAAGGGGCAACATCTTATAATGTACTGCTCCTTCCAGGTGACTTTCTAGTCACAGTATAAGAGTGGAAACCTCAGCACTTCTCCAAGTGAGCCAGCATGGTTGTTTAAAAGAAGCCAGGAAAGTCATGGACCAGCACAGAAGTTCTAAAAAAAAAAAAAAAAAGCCAGTTGAAAGCATGACTATTAAAGAAAACAAAACCCTTTAAAAAAAAGCTGCACAGACTGGCCACTTTATGTGCAAGGAACATAAACCAGGTCAGGAATCCTGAACTTTCATCCATTCCTACTTCTGGGTCTGGTTGGTGTTCAGATAGAAGACTGCTCAAGAACCACATCCACACCAACTTGGTTTCCATGGCAGAAGAAAGGCAGGATACATCAATAACAAACAAACAAACATATTCTGTGATTGATATGAATTATTATTTTTATTGATAATTATTAAATCTGTACACCACCATTCATCCTTGGGTCTCGGGACAGTTCACATCATAAAAATGCAATTTCAGCTTAACATACCCAAAGCTCCGTTAACAGGCATTGTCCATAAATCTCTTCCTATCATTCATGGTGGCCACATAGAAACACCACGTCTGAAGGCTTAAGCGTGTATGGTAGGATGAAGGGCAGCGAGGACACACACACCCTACAAAGAAGAAGAAGAAGAAGAAGAAGAAGAAGAAGAAGAAGAAGAAGAAGAAGAAGAAGAAGAAGAAGAAGAAGAAGAAGCAGCAGCAGCAGCAGCAGCTTAATATCCATTGGGCACAATCAGTGCGCACAGAATGTTGTCTACGGACTGTAGGGAGAAAATGGAAATCTGGGAAGTGGACTGTCATGGAAAAGGACATAACAGCTTGGTTTGAACCCTGAACAGCTCTCACACCATAATGTCTTGCTTCAGGTCCTGCTAAGACTACTACTACTAATCGCTAATGGAGCCACCACATTCAGGGTTCGTATTTCTGCCTTCCCGCTCTGTTTGTGAGCTTCACAGCCTGAATCTTGCATCCAGCCTAGGACTGGACCCACAGCAAACAGCCAAGCACTTAACTCTGTTCTTACTTGACAATGTATTTATATGGTGTTGTGTTGCTGTTGTTTTTGTCCATACTGCAAACTGTTGTGCGTGCTCAGCTTTTGAGCCTTTAACATTCCTCCATCCCTTAAGTTGCAGGAGGTGAACCGGAATGAGCATGGGCTTCCACATAGCCACTTCCTGTCAAGCTGCTCTCTCTCTTACGCAGCACAGGTATGCAGTGGAATGGAAAGACACCTAATGCCCACCTTTCCTCCCCCTTCCTCCTGTCCCCGTGGCAACCAGACCAAAACAAAACAGAAGCCGCTAACCTCTGGCAGTGCAGCTGAGGCCTGAAACCCTCCAGAAAGAGCATATCTTACCACGTCCGGCACAATCCGAATGGGAGTGTGTAACTTGCAACAGCATGTCCAGAGTTGTGTTTATACTGCAAACAGCCCAAGTGGGTCAGGTCTGCTTTTATTAAACCCGCCACTAACAACTCTCCAGTATAACTGAAAGCGAATGACAGCAGCATCTAGCACTGTTCACTTTAGTTATGCAATTAGGCGAATTTACATTAAATCAATCATGGAATCATAGGAAGTATCGCAGCTCCTTGATGTAAGTATCAAAACCAAATACTTTCCTTTACACGGCTGACCTTTGTCAGCTCTGTGTAAACTGAACCAATGATGAGTCATTGAGCTAGCAAATTAGCTTCTCGTAGTTGTTGACAGGGTCAGCAGAAAATCTGTGGCGTTTTCAACAACAACAAAAACGAACTGATCTCTTAGGTACTGAATATTATTACTCGCTACATTCAGTCTTCATAATCTCCGATGACATTCAGAAATCCTCAGGAGTGGAGTGGGAAGAAAAGGATTTTGTGCTATTCTTTGTATAACCGCTTGTATGAAGTGCGAACAAATTTGGGATGCCACAATGTAAAGATTGTACCAGCTGCTCTTTGTGACAATATCCTTCCCCCCGCCACAAAAAACTTTCCTGCACCTAATAAGGTTATTCAACTGTGTGTTGCTTCTTCAAAAAAATGAGAACAAGATGAGAGCAAGGGCAGCTTAAGGTGCTAAAACTTGGAAGGGAAGGTGCGATTGAAGATGCTCACGACTTCCTCCTCAGTGAGCCCATTATGAATTAGGAACAGATCCTATAAATGGAGAAAGTGTGGTTCAATAAATTATGGGTTCTGGCAACTTTGAAACAGATAACATCCTATCTTGGGGTTATACAAGGAAAACAAAAGGTTAATAAATCTGAACAAAGAATTAAGGATCTTTGGAATAAATATAAAGGAGTGACAGGACATATACCCTTTCCCGGTTTTATAACGGCTATGTAGATTTATATTTAAGGTTCAAGGACACATTCTGGTCAGGCAAAAACACTTGAGGGGGTGGAACAAAACCAGTGAAATTTGCAACCTGGGAAGGGCCGTGGGCTGGGGAGAGGACCCACGTCCAGCTGTAGGAACCAAAACCAGGATCCTAGTGCATACCCTTCAACACCTTGAAGCCAAAATCTGGGACACCATCTTCCTGGATTCCATCTGCTCTCTTCTTAAGGCAAGAACATGGCAGCCATATTGGTTGCTTTCTTTCAGAGGAAAATTGCACTGTGAAATCACATGAGATCACGGGACACTTGCAGGGTATGCTAGTGCCAGAGCTACGCCATGATGTAAGCTATTGTACTGCCATCTTTGGTGCTGTATACTAAATGTTCAGAGCACACAGTCCTTGTACTAGTCACCCCCCTTTTGGACTTGTCCAAGCATAACTTAGCAAAGGAATACTACTAAGAAAAGAGAGACAGAGATGTCCAGGCTTTTTATATATATAACCAGAGCTCACTAGACCTCAGCTCAGGCACCTCTCAGACAGATGCCATTGCCATCCTAAGAAAAAGAGGGAGAAGTTCGTAGTGAGTTCTGGAACCACTTTTTCTAGAAAAATAGCACTGGATGTGCCCTGAAAACTGGGGCAAAGCCATTTAGCTCCCTCCATCAGGGAACACTTACTTAACATAATACATATCAGATAACTTAGTTCCTTATTTAACACTGCATCAAAATGCATAACTTCTATGGTGGTCCTACTTTACAGAAGACTCTTTGAAGAGGCTGCCTGGTCCAAGTCCAGTTTAAAGATCAAGAACCCCCCAAAAGAGGAGCGGGGGTCTTGAAATTGCCCATCAAAACTACAGCAGACTGAGCAGGAACATAGGACACCATGTCACAACCACCACCACCACCACCCTGAACACAGAGTGGGAGGTATTGTATTTCTAGTTGCACTAGTTATTTCTGACATTGCGTCGCTACATATAAATCTGCACATGCGACTTTGATGCAAATCAGCACCCACTTTTGTCCTCTTTTTTGACAATGTCTAAATGGACAACCTACTGTCTTCTCTTCCCTCCAGAGGGACTTTATATAACTGTGCTGGTCTTCCGAATCTATTTTGCTTTTGTGCCAATATGTTAGCCAACTCTGTTGTTCCTTCTAATATTTGGCATTTGCTTTTGAATTATGCTTGTCCATCTGTTATTTGTCCTTTTTGTGGTGCATTCTTCCCGTTCCGTTTGTTCTTCTTCATTTTTTCCTTTGGAAAAAAAACCAAAAACCAGTTACATTTTCTACCACACCAGCACCGAAATTTCTACTGGTATATCTGTTTTACTTTCATCTCCTATCTTTTCAGGTCTAGCCTGCACCTCTCTGTTGAGGGAATATGATTCACCTGCACCTTCATGTGTCCTTGGGTGACTGAAGGTGGGGCAGATCATCTGGGGCAATGGAAGGGTGTGTACATAGGACAAGGAAACTGAGAGAGCGGGAGCAAGTCTGCAACTGATTCCCAGTTCAGCTAAAATCCATTGTCAGAAATCAGACCTCATTGCCTTGATCTCCTCATCTCCCCTCTCTGCAGCTTCCCCTCTGCAACAATGAGAAGCTACAAGTGCCCCCACAGCATTTGCATGAAGGATGACAGGACTTAACTGTGCAATTGAAGGAGGTGCTGATTTCAGCTGATTTCTGGCTTCCAGAAACTGGTTTTTGGAAGCTTTGCCGTCTCCAACTGTGGAGGAGGAGGAAGAAGAAGAAGAAGAAGAGTTTGGATTTGATACCCCACTTTATCACTACCCGAAGGAGTCTCAAAGCGGCTAACATTCTCCTTTCCCTTCCTCCCCCACATAAAACACTCTGTGAGGTGAGTGGGGCTGAGAGACTTCAAAGAAGTGTGACTGGCCCAAGGTCACCCAGCAGCCGCATGTGGAGGAGTGGGGAAGCGAACCCGGTTCACCAGATTACAAGTCTACCGCTCTTAACCACTACACCACACTGGCTGTGGAGGCAGAATATAGCCATCGTGGCTGGTAGCCTTTGATAACCCTCTTCTCTGTGACTTTATCTAATCATCTTTTGAAGCCAGCTGTGTTGGTGGCCATCACTGCCTCCTGTGGGAGCAAGTTCCATCATTTATCTGTGAATTTCACATTATCTGAACCTTTTGCCAGGTTCTGAGGGAAAGAAACCCAACTTGTCAATGGTCCCCTCTCATTACTGTCAAGAACATCAGTTAGGGAGGGATAAAGTTGGTCCAAGGGTGGTGATCAAGGATGCAGATCAGTGTTTCCCGAAGATGGTAATATAGCCCTCTGGGGGTGCTGGAATGGTCAAGGAGGCAGTAGTAGCCTCAGGTGCAATTGGGGGATCTTGAATAAAAATAAGGGGGAAGTGGAAGCATAAAGAAAAAGAGAAGAAAATTTTGAAAAAACCATTTGTACATGTTCCATCTGTTGTGCAATGATGCATACTGCCAAGTTGAGCAGCATTGTGGGACGGTGACAATGCCTTCCCTGGATCTGGGGGCGGGGGGGTCATGCTGCAGAGAACTGATTTGGCCAATGGCAGGGGGGCTGTGGCACCAGAACTGCCCCTTGGGTGGAGTGCACTGAGCCAGCATGTTTCATTCCAGTCCACCCTATGGGTTTTTAATCCTGGGGTCTAGTTCACCTCCACCAATATTTTTTTCTGTTCTGATGGAGATGGAGATAGAAATGGCAACAAAGCAATGTGGGCAACTAGGGAATATAATTTCATCATGGAACTAGGGATGGATTTAGGTTTGATGAGGCCCTAAGCTACTGAAGGTAATGGGGTCCTTTATATGTCCAGCTGTCCTTTGTCAACAACAAATTGCTGCTGTTTTTTTGTGTTGAATATATGCTATATGGTCATTTATGGACCTAACAGGTATCTAACCAGTGATATTTTAGGGAGCAGGCTAGTAGGCGTTCAAATGCCAGGATCTCCAAGTAGGACTGGCAAAGAACCCTGCCTGGAATCCTGGAGAGTTTTGGCCTGTGAGCATAGACAATATTCAGCTAGGTAGACAGTACAGTGGTGCCCCGCAAGACGAATGCCTCGCAAGACGGAAAACTCGCTAGACGAAAACTCGCTAGACAAAATTTCCTATGGGCTTGCTTCGCAAGACGAAAATGTCTTACGAGTTCCTGCGGGGTTTTTTTCCTCCCCCCCCCTTTTTCTAAGTCGCTAAGCCGCTTATCCGCTAATCCGCTAAAAGCCGCTAAAAGCTGCTAATAGCGCTAATCCGCTAAGCCGTCAATGGGCTTGCTTCGCAAGACGAAAAAACCACTAGACAAAGAGACTCGCAGAACGGATTCTTTTTGTCTTGCGAGGCACCACTGTATAAGGCCATTTTTTAACCTGTTCCAAACCTGTGACCTTCTAGCTGTTGGACTTCAGTTCCCAACAGCTCCAACCACATGACTAATGGTTAAAGATGTCGGAAGTTGTAGTCCAACAACAACAGCTAGGAAATGTGCACAGGGTTAATTTAAGCAAGGTATGTAGAGGAATTGATGGGACACGGGTGGCGCTGTGGGTTAAACCACAGAGCCTAGGACTTGCCGATCAGAAGGTCGGCTGTTCAAATCCCCACAACGGGGTGAGCTCCCATTGCTCAGTCCCAGCTCCTGCCAACCTAGCTGTTCGAAAGCACGTCAAAGTGCAAGTAGATAAATAGATACCACTGCAGCAAGAAGGTAAACGGCGTTTCCGTGTGCTGCTCTGGTTCGCCAGAAGCAGCTTAGTCATGCTGGCCACATGACCCGGAAGCTGTACGCCGGCTCCCTCGGCCAATAAAGTGAGATGAGCGCCGCAACCCGAGAGTCGGTCACGACTGGACCTAATGGTCAGGGGTCCCTTTACCTTTACCTTTATGTAGAGGAATTATTTTAAAACATTGTGTGTGTGTGTTTTGAATAATACGGTGTTCTCCAGCGCGAATCTCTTGGAAAGAGCAGGATGCAAGATAAAGTGAATGAATATTTAAAATGAATGAGCCAGCATTTGCTGCAAGACACGCTGAGATACAATGGGTGGCGTGTGATGGACAAAATGCAACGGAGAAAAATCTCTTGCAAGCACTGATTTATTGCTAAAAGGAGAGGTGCCAGGGTGAAGCTTATGTGGAAGCTACAGAAGCTGACCTGGAAGCCCCGGATCTCAGCCCAGGTGTGTAGGGTATGTTTGGAGTAATTATTCTTCTATAATTAATTCTATATTATTACATCTCTAATTCCAAGACTGAGACTGGATGGCAGAGACCTGCCTGAAAGTAAGCCACAGGTGGGAGTGTATTTGGGACACGCATTGCGAAAGCTCTCCGGGGAAGCCCCAAGAAAATATTAATTTCTCTATGCTTTTTTTGCCCCAACATGATTCCTGGATTATTTACTGGGAGGAAAGCAGGGGGAGATAAGAAACCTGCTGTTTATGAACATGAAGCCTTCCAATTTCATATGTACACATGGTGGAAGCAAGGAGACTGTGATGAAAATACTTGCAGGGAATAGCACAAATTAATTGTTAACTTAAGAACCAACTGTCTTTTTAAACATAAAAATATCATATACTCAATGACTATCGTTCATGTCAAATAACACACACACACACACAACACAGATATTTTCACAAACATACAATGTTCTCTGAATATGCAGGGAAAAAAATATAATGCAATGTGTCCTTAACATGAACTTATTTGCCAACGCTATTTAAAAGCAAATCTTTCATTTTATAAATATTGGGGTTTAAGAATAATTCATGAAGCACATTGCAATGTAGATATGGTATGTGCTTATAATTTTTTAAACAAAATTACAAAATCAGCCAGGCCCAGTTTTAAAGAAACTCTTTTAAAAAACTTTGAAATATTTATGAGTCTTTGGGTTTCTCTCTCTGTCTCTCTCTCTCTTCTTCCTCTTCTTCTACAGAAAAAAAAAATGTTTTATGTAATGTGGAAAGCAGCTAATCTTAAGAAAACCTGTACGTAAATATGAGATGTTTTGCCATTCCTACTCAAAAACGTTATACTCCTAAATTGAGAGGGGGGAAATGGAATGGGCAAAGACATGGAAGTATATACAACATGCGGTCTTGCGCATTTGTCAAGAACAAATTAAACTTGGATCAAAATTATTCAGAACCCTCCAATGCAATTGTAGCAAAAGCACACAGAGAATGTCTTCATAAATGCTTTCTAATTTGCAAAGCAAGCCCCTTTGTGGGGAGAGTTTAGTAATACGACATTAATACTCGCATTACTATTAAACAGTCATGAAGAGTATCGTTTAAAAGCTTTTGCAGTGGGGGAGGAGGGGAAGGAAATGCTAGGGAACTCTAATAATCTGTGTACCTTTCTGAATCATGTTCTCAAAGGACTCCATTGCAGACTGGCTCGCAAAGCAGAAGGGGACAAACAGAAATGGTCCCAAACGTGTTTATTAATGGAAGAAAAGATGTGAATAAGTACATTCAGTTTATTCTGATTTCAGTATCGGTCATAAAGTGGCATTTGTGTGAGAGTTAATGCGGGTGAATTTGCAAATCAATGGTCTCAGATAACCGGTTCAAGATTGGCCATTGGCTTAATGCAGTCGGGGATCATTAAGCCATACCTCATTGCCATTCCCGTCATTCATCATTTAGTGATTTGACATCACATGGAGGAATGTCTGTATATGAAGGCACTAATCAGCTCATATGTGCACACCTCATTATTACACAGACACCACAATTAGAGCCCCATTGTCTCTATAAGATGCTACTCCACAGAAATGTACCAAACACCATTTTCATACAAGAGGTCAATCGCCAGATATTGTCGTAAGAGGCAGCATTTTCAAGTCGACAATGTTTAATTTTCAATAATGTGACATTTAAACTATCAGAATTAAGCCTCCAATCCTCAGCCTTACTTAGAATCATAGAATTGTAGAGTTGGAAGGGACCCCGAGAGTCAACTAGTTGAATCCTCAGCAATGCAGAAATCTCAAATAAAGCACCCAAGACAAATGGCTACCCAACCCCTGCTTTAAAATGTTCAAGGAAGAAGAAGGGAGTTCTGTAAAAGTCAGTGGTTCGTACTTCCGAGTGTAGAATGATAAGATTTCTCTATTAGGATTCCCTAAAGTGTGCATTTATTTTGGGTGATCGGAGAATGGAAAACCTGTTTACGGAATTTGAATTGTAAGATCAGGCTGAACATTTTAAAAAAACAACAACAGAGGTGTGTGTGTGTGTGTGTGTGTGTGTGTGTGTGTGTGTATCAGGCCCATACAATTAATAAAAAGAGAAAATGACAATCCTGTCAACCAGAGAGCCGACTTTCATTCCTAAGAGCGACAATTAAAGGATTTGAGTTGCAATATCGTACATTATATGATGCATTATTTTTAATCTGGCAGCCTTTGAGTCATGCACCTGTCGTTTTAGCCCTGACAGATCTTTCTTTCTTTCTTTCTTTCTTTCTTTCTTTCTTTCTTTCTTTCTTTCTTTCTTTCTTTCTTTCTTTCTTTCTTTCTTTCTTTCTTTCTTTCTTGGCATTATTTGTTTTTTCATATAAAATATAGCACCCTCTATTTGAGAGAGAGAGAGAGAGAGAGCGCTTACAGTATATGCAGAAGCAACGTACAGATTGCCAAACTGAGAGAAAACTAACTTGGCTACTTAATGCACTAAACTTCAGGTCTCCCTGTATTATGTGAAATGGCTTGAAACAGGAGGCAGCTGCCAAGGAATATCACTGCTTCTTTGCTCAAGAGAGAAGAGGAAAGGAAGAATGAAGGGGGGGAATTCCCCCGATGGATACCACAATAGCATGTCTTTCATTATCGCCCCGTGTCAAGGCACTGTGTAATATTCATTGTGCATGCATAGTAAATTCCTATTTACCTGGCAGCTCCTTTGATAAGTCAGTCTCTTCTCCCTCTTTTCGTCCACACAGCATGGACTCCCCCCGCCTCCCTTTTGCCTATAATTCTTATTAAGGTGATACCTTTTCTGAATAAGAAAGCACACGCTTCCAAAGGAGGCATTCTCTGGGGTTTTTAGGGGCCATTGTTTTTATTGTTTTCCTTTTATTCCTCCCACCCTGCTGCGTTTTAATGCTATAGTGACTTCTCTGTGTATACAGCTCTCATATTGAAATGTCTGCTGCAGATATATGCAATATTAAAGAGTGCTTATGAATTTTTGACATCTAATTAGTCGCTACCCAGTTAACATGTCAAGACTCAGAGGGATTAGGGAGTCAGCCCTTTCTGAATAAGTTAAAGCTATGCCCTGTCCTTTTCATGTATTATTCTTTAATGTAGGTGGTGATTATTTTGCTGTGATTAATTGATGAAGCTCATTGGTCTGGCAAGTGTTACAGAATTCACCATTCCTCACTTTTATTCCTCTCTGTAGGGTTTTCCTCCTTCATTTGAAAGAAATTGGTTCTATTCCGGTATGTGAAGCCTCTTTTTTCTTTCCACTGATAGTATTGGATTTTGCTTTTCCTTTCAAGATGCTATCAACTTAATATTCTGTCTTTTGGGGCTGTTGAAGAAATTAATTATCTTTAAAAAAAACATTTTGACAAAAAAAGAGAGAAAAGAAGCGGGTTTGGGAAGATAGTGTTTAGTTCTCTCCAGCTCAAACCCCCCACCCCTCACAATACTCTTCCCACTCTCGATGTTCGCTCCTTATTTTGAGCTGAAACTAGCCTGTTCTTTTCAAGGGTGAAAACATAGTTACTGTTTTGCAAAGCCCCTCTATCTTGCAGGATTTTAAGACGTTCCGTTTTAAATGCCCCACCACACAAAAGCACTTATTTTTTTTCAGATGCTTTTCTTCTCAAATCTTGATTTCACTGTATTTATCGTACATTCCCTTTTCAAGTCTATCTGGATTGTGTAATGTTACACAAACAACTTTTAGTCTCTGAAATAATTTTTTGAAAATCTCCAAGATTTGCTTCACGGCACTTTGTACCCTCCCTCCCTGCTTTCCTCCAAAACACCTGTAGACATCAAAATGATGCACTTTTCAAACAATGCAATTACTCATAAATCCTGTAACACGTTATGGTATTTGCAAACCGTGATGGTGCATGCCAAAAGAACGTTCCATTGATTATACGCAGCTGAGAATATCCCAAAAGAAAGAATGCAGAAGTCCGGTGAATTTAGTATTTTTTTCAGGGCAAGTGATGCATGGATCATGTGATGGACAATGCAAACCATACAGTGAGCATAAAATGGGAGTGCAATGTGCAAACACAACATATCCACAGCAGAGCTCATTGCCACATCAAGTTTGCACTGTGCATAGTGCTACATGTTGCTAGTTCTTCATAAAGCCTTCACCATTGTTGACACGCGGGGAAGACGAATTGCTACTAGTTAGAAGACCCATTTCACCTGGAAGGCCTTCGCAAACTTCTGTCGCCATAAAGGAAAGAGGAAACAGAAGAATGGACAGAGGGCCATTCAAGAGGCAAACAGCGTATGCAAAATTCGAGCTTTACACAACTCTCTATTCACAAGCCGGCGCTACTTAGCACTTCGTGCCATTTTGCCCTATCTCTTCATAGCAAGGCGGCAGAACAAAAGGCTACAGCCATCCCTGGCCGCCTTCTGGTTCTATGGACGAAAAATAATTACTTCTCTAAGTAATTCTCAACTCAGGCCCATTGTAAATCTCCACTGCTCAGTTCTGTAAATCGGACAACAAAGAGCGCTCCGGGTGGGTTATCTTGGTGGAACGGTACAAACTCCTGTAAACCATCCTGGAAAAGAAAAGATACCCTTGTGAAATAATTCTTCACCTATATTCACGGACGGGAATTTTAATTAGAGCCCTCTCTGCAATCCCCCAGCCCCGATATTTTATTATGCCTGATGTGTTTTGCAGGACTCCACTGCCTGGCACTTAAAGGTGCAGGGATAAAGAAAGTAAACATCTAGGTGTCAACAGTTATTTCCCACAGTGTTTTGGGAATAGGTGTGAGAGGGGATGACCAGTGGTGGAATTTGATTTCCAGAAAACTGGAAGCAATTTGTGAAAAGTGATGGTGGAGGAGGGTAGTCTGAGGCAGCGAAGCATGCTCACCAGCCATCAGCAACCCCTAGGGGGGAAAAAAACCTAGCCTGAATCTCGGCTTATGAAGGGAGGGAAATGTGAATAAACTACGTGAGAAAACAAAATAGTATATGTAGAGTAGGAAAGGAGGCTTCGTATGAGAGGCACCGGGGAACGTGGAATTAAAAGAACTATCAATCAACAGAAGCATATTCTGCTTTCTGCCACACAGTAGATTTCTATCGGAAGAAAACATTGAACTTTGTAGCGTTAGCAGCAGCTGAAATTTAGAATTATTGTTTCCTCGTAACAGAAGACTCATTTTCCGCGGCCGCATTTGCAGCATAATAAGCTTTTTGTTATTTTTTCAATTAGAGTCAATTGACCTAACAAAATGGTTGGCAATTAAGTGATTTTTGTAATGGTCCGGGGGTAATTTAGTCGAGCTTGTCAGCTGTGTTTCATGAAGCCGAGATGTCTTTTTTCCCCATTGCCTCTCTCTCCTCCCCCCTTCTCTCTCTCTCTCACTCTCTCACTTGCATAATGGCTCATAATTTCAAAATCTTTCCCTTCTGTTTCCCTCACAATAATTCGCAATTACAGGAAGTTGTTGGAGGTGATTTTTTCTCTCTCTCTACCTTGCCTTTTGAGTAATTTTAAATAAAATGCACATACTTGTAAAAAAAAAAGTGTGTGTGTGTGTGTGTGAGAGAGAGAGAGAGAGAGAGAGAGAGAGAGAGAGAGAGAGAGAGAGAGAGAGAGATATTCAGGCTATTACGAAAATCACTTTTTTGTGTAAACTCAATTATTTTATGAATAGTGACACCAGTTTCTGCTGGCTTTACCAGCTTAAAAAGGCTGATGGATTATTATCTTCAGGCCAAAAGGACTGGAGCAGTCAGCACACGTTCCCCAAATCAAAACACCATTCAGTCAAATAAAGAAAATGGTCCTCAAGTTCCCAAGAGAGGTGAGAGATGTGAAGACATCTCCAAAAAATCGACCATCACCCTATGTAATCAGCTGGACTTTAACTTCTCTTGTTTATGACTTGTAAAGGTGTCTCTCATTTGCTTAACTGGTTCATCCCTATCTAGGGTAGTATTGTCTCTTCAAACGACACCTTTGCATCTTCATTTTTTATTTTTCAGAACTAATTGTGTTTGCAAAATACTGGGTGGCTGGGAGGGATTAAAGCTATATCTCTAGCCCACAGCCTTTCCCCATAACATTCACAAGTGCATTCTTGAATATAAACCCCATTTTTATCCCTCCCACCCCCCACTCAATATTGTATCCACAAATCACATTGGTTCCTTAGTGGGAAGACAGGCTACACAGATAGTGTCAGCAGGGGGCACTGTTAAAGAGGCCAGTACCTTCAGAGGCCTCCTTTCTTGGAAACAAATCAGTCGCCTCCAAAATATAGAGGTTGCCTTCTCTTTTCTGATTGGATGGAAAGAAACCATCCTTTTGACTTGACTAGTTGGGCTCAGCCAAAATCACATATCTGTAAGAATCGCCTCTGACTCCAAGAAATACAAAGGTCAGTTCGGAGATTCCTCCTTGTGTGTGATGTCAGAGGAATTCTGAGGAAGGATCAAAGGGATTTTGATGAAACCCGCCCTAGTATCTGATATCTTACTATACACACCCAGAGGGGATGACAAAAGAAAAAGTCCCCACCCACCAAGGAATGACACTAACGCATGGTATCAGTACACCAAAGGTCGAGCCATGGCAGACTCCCAACCGTACAGCAACCAGAAATCACCTATATGTAAATCAGATGGCTCAAGCGAGTGAGCCAAGCTGCAAAATTCAACTCCAGTCACACATAGGCATGAATTAAGTATGTGAGAAAGCGTGTTCTCCTTCAGGGAGAGCACGTGTTGCGGTGGGGTCTACTGAGCCACCCCTTTGTTGCTAGGTAAGTTCTCCAAGATGGCCAGGGGGCATTGATTGGATTGCCGAGTTGCTGGGGCAAAAGTTATGTTGCAATTATGGTGGGAGGGGTAAAAGGTTTAAATACTCTGCACCCAGCCTTGTACTTTCTCTTTTGCTGCGTGCAACGGATCGCCCGCCCACCCGCCGTAGAATAAGGGGTTTGTTGCGTTGACCTTGCTATGCCTGTCATGGGGTCGTCTGCCTTTGAGCAGGGGCCTGGTAGGAATTTTTCCACCTGGCAAATTGGCTGGGTGGGTGGTTTTTGCCTACTGCGTAGCAAATCGTCACAACTTGTAAGGTTGTGGTTAGGCATTGGTTATAAATCTGGTGGAGGAGGGGTTCAGGATAGGCTGGGCCTGCCCCTCCATGGTTGCTGCGGAAAGGGAATTCCGTTAAAGGAATCCTGGGGCTTGCCATCTTTTCGTCCAATCCCTGGAATGGGACTAGGGCCGGCAAGCCTTCGGGGAGCAGGCGGGTGAGAGTTGAGGGTCTGTGTCTCAGCTCCAATTCTTCCCCGACTTGCTTTCCCCCGCACTGTCTTTCGGTGGTGCCCGGAAGTCAGTTCTGTCCCCAGGTGGGGGGACAGATAGTCTTAACCAATGCCTAAACAACCACTCACAGTTTATATTTTAATAAAGTTGTGGCCAAAATCATGCCAAAAATCTTAAACAAAAATTACGTGTCCGTTGTGAGTTATTTTGGGGGGTGGATTGGGGACCTCAACACGCAAACATAATCATGCAATTATGCATGTAAGAAGCATTCACTCTCAGAAGTCATTTTACATGGAGACAAAGGCAAGGATCCGGGCTAGGAGTGAGTATTGCTACTACTCCACTGGCTGGCTGAGCAGTGCTCCATACAATAATCTCTGTTTTTCACTAGGTGGGCAGGCAGGCTGGTTGTGAGCTGGCCTTGGTCTGGCGGTAGCAGTTGGCTGAAGTCTTGAACCACAGCCATCCTTCAAATTTCTCACTTCTCCAGCCAAGTAATGTGTAGAACTGAGGTAAAGCATCCATAAAAAGGCATATCAGTATCCTTAAAAAGCAGAGCAAGACAATTTTAGAGGTTTCAAAAATTGTAGATGTTTCAGATTTCGGGGAAAGCGTGATAAACACCATTCGGGGTGTAGAGTTGCGCACCTATAAAAATGTACACATATATAGCTTTCAAAACTATAATGTTGACAATCTTGCAACTTGTATGAATTCTGTCAGTCCTCTGCTAGTACTGCGCCTTTAAGATAGCAGCAACATCAAAAAGCTCTTCCTAGCCCAGGAGTGGGGAACATCTGCCCCTCCAAATGTTGCTGAGCTATAGAACTCCCATCTGCTCTGCCCATTGGCTATGCATGCTAGGGCTGATGGGAGTTGTAGTTCATCTGCATGAATGACCAAGATGATCTGTATTCTGGAAACCAAGCCTTGTGAGGAACAGTTGAGAGAGTTGGACATGTTTAGCCTGGGAACGAGGAGAACTGAGAGGAGATGTGGCAGCTATCTTCCAATATCTCAAGGGCTTTCACACAGAAGATGGAGCAAGCCTGTTTTCTCCTGCTCTGGAGAGCTGGACCCATACCAATGGATTCAAGTTACAAGAAATGTCAGCTAAACACTAATAATAACTTTCTGGTGGTAAGATTTGTTTGATAGTGGAATGGTCTTCCTCAGGAGGTAGTGGACTCTCAGTTCTTGGAGGTAAAAAATGGCCATCTGTCATGGACGCTTTAGTTGAGATCCCTGCATTGCAAGGGATTTGGGCTAGATGACTAGAAATCCCACAATGCTATGATTCTGTGAACATTTGGTTAGCAAAAGATTCCCCACTCATGATCTAGCCTGACGTAGATACTCCTTTGTAACATGTTTGTTAGTCCTAATGAAGGTATACCCTGAGCGTTGTTGTTGGGATTAATCCATATTTAATATATACATTGGATACATCCCATCATTTTCTTTATGACTGACAATGTTCTTTTGCTGGGCCATGAGTAAGGAGGGAAAAACATTATTCTCTAGACTAGACTAGAATTTGACTTGTGTCTCCAGAGCCTTGATTAATCCACAACACCTAACCTCCCTCCACCCTGTCAACCGCCCCCCCCTCAAAAAAACATACACCATAGACTATAAAAGGAAAAGTTATGGTTCTGAATGAGCATCATGCAAGGGAGGGAGGGGGGAAAAGGAAGCAAAGCATAAAGTATTAAACTTTCATCTGGCACCATAGGAGAGATGTAGTTATTAAATTTCAGCTGCTTATCGAACTGATATGAAAGTCATTTTGCATGATTGCTTTGCATCCTCAAATCTTCTGCTTTTATTTGCTGTGCATCTCTCTGCTTTCTTATTAGAGAAATACTCAAAGGATGAAAAAGCTGATAATATTATTCAGTTTTGACAATTAGGTGGAGGAAAAAAACATTTTAAGAAGTGCTTTTTTTATTGCAGCTAGTAATAATATTGGTGGTCCTCCTGGTAGCAGTCTCGGCTGATGTTCCCCAGGAGTGATGCTCGTTTTTTACTCTGGAACTGCTAACGCCCTGGTGGTTCGACTGGGGAAGCTGTTAGGAAGCTTGGCCAGGGATGTCAGTCTCAATATCGTAAATGTCATGTGCAGCCTTACTTTACACAGCCTTCAGAATTGTCCTGATTCTTTTAGCATTTCTCCCTTATGTGAGAATCGGCGCCACTTCCTCGATCCTGCCTCCCGCTCTCTACAGCACATCAATCAGAATGACAACCATTTGGCTACTCATGTACACAGAAACCTGTGGTACGTACTCATGGTTCACATCCACTGTTGTGCCCCAGAGAGTGAAAACACATGGTTGTTCTTTAGGGAACCGTAGGGAAGGACCTGCCTGGCCACCGCCATCTGTTATTTGAGGGATAGCAGCGTAGGACAGGGACTTCTCTGTGGTGGTCCCCAGGTGGGGGAATGACCTCACTTCCAAGGAGCTTCACTGTATGTGTTTCAAGGATTGGACAAGAGGCACCTCTTTGTCCAGGCCTTTGGATGTGTGGGTACCTTCTCTCCTCCTGCTGTGCCCTGTTGCTGTTTTGTCATTCCGATATTGGTAGTTTTTGTGGTTTTATTTTGTGATCCTAATTTGAATTGTGATCTCCCTGGATCATCTAGCAAAGGGTGGGCGATAAGTGAAAATACTAAATAAATACAAGTAAGTTGCAGCAAGCACTTCCGACCCCAGCCTCTGGCATTTCGCTGCCCTCCTAGCCTTTTTAATTTCGAACCTCTCAAAAGGTTGACCCAGCCAGTGGTTCCCACTAAGAAGCAAACTGATTATGACATCCAAATCAGATTGAGACCTCAATATGTATTTGTGTGTCAGGGGAAAGGTTCACACTTCCCTGACCCCCAGTGCTATGATCCCAGAGAATATACATGTGTACACACACACACACACACACACACACATTGCCTCCCCCCTAGGGTTACTCAAGGGTATGGAGTACCGGCACTCCCCCCTCCCCCCGGAGAAAAGCACTGCATTCACCAGCTATTTAACTTTTGAAGAACAGCAGTACAAATATCCTGATTTCACATCCATGTCCTCCTGTGCTTTGGAGAAAGTGGAGGGCCTGCCATGAGTTCCTGCCGGAGGAAAGGTGACATAAATAATACTAATTATATGGGGTGCAGTTACGATGGGTGTCAAACCTTCCACCCTATCTGTGCTGTAGATGGGTGAATCTGTCCATTTTGGTTTCTATTGGTTTATGATCCTCTTCCCCAATTTTAAGTTCAGTTTGCCACATTTCTGCATCAGTTTGCCAATTTCCTTTAAAAATAGTCTCCATAACTATTCATCAGCATTTCAATGTATGTTTCTAACTAATGTGCATTTATTTGCAATAGTTACTATTACATTCAATTTTGCATCAGCTCTTGAAATACAGTCATACCTCATGTTACAGACGTTTCAGGTTACGTGTTTTTGGGTTGCAGACTGTGGGAAACCCAGAAGTACCGGAATGGGTTACTTCTGGGTTTCGCCGCTCGTGCATGCGCAGAAGCACTAAATCGCGCTTTGTGCATGCACAGAAGCACCAAATTGTGCCAGCGCCGGCACAGACGCGGTGATTCAGGATGCAAACTCTGCGGGTTGCGGACATGCCTTCGTCACGGATTATGTCCGCAACCCGAGGTTCCACTGTATTGAATTCCTGTACGTGCATTTTTATACAGACTTTCTCCTAAGATGCACATTTGCACACACGTTTTTCGTCAGGAGTTGCTGAATCACAAAATTCAGAGAAGGGCACGTTTGGAAGGAGAGCGGTGTTTCGGTTCGTGCCTTGTTTGGGGAAGTTTGCACGGGAGATGCAAGCTGAACCAAATTTCTCCCGTGTCCCTATTCCTGGCTGAGACGCTGCCGCTGCTAACACTGGAGTGGAAGGGAAGGAGCTGCTACTGCTCCCACATCAACTGCCTTCTCATTTGCAGCCTATTGACTTTCACCCACAGTAGCTAATAGCTCCCATTGATTTCTGCGGAAGAAACAAGATGCCGCCAATCCTAATGATGGGAAGTTTTCTAGTGACTAGAAATAAAGAGCAGCTTAAGGACCTGGAGATGTCTCTCTTGGAGTCTTCTTGGCAAGGCGCGACTTGAAGCCTTGCCCAATGGAAGTGACAAAATGCAGACACGAAATATTCAGGTTGCAGGGTCCTTAGCACTATCTGGTCTTTGGGTTTTTTTTGTCACTTTGGGGGCCTACAAAAGACACCAGGCTTATCTACACTGACCTTTCCTCTGCAGTTTCCAAGCATGGTCTTCTGAGAGCTTCCACCCACCCACCCAGAGCTTTCCCCACAAGAATCCACTTTTTAAAGCTCAGTTGGAACAGATGCCAATCCACAGAAAGCCTGAATTGACGTTTGCTTCGATTCAGTTTTAAAGAGCGGGTTTTCATGGGGAAAGCTTGTGGAATGCTTGGACACTGAGTGTTAAAATGCAGACCTTTACCAGGAAAGAATGGAGGAATGAGAAGTGTGGATAAGCCCCTTCCTACATTTTTTCAGATGTAGCCCTGGGACCATGAGGGCTAAATGAATATGAGTTCCTTTGTGTTTTGCCCCTTGGTTCGAAGAAAGAAATCATCGCAAGGACTGTAGGACATGGTTTCTTGAAAGGAATTCAATGACTACAAGGGACTGGAGAGAGCAGCTCATCCAATGATTGCCAGTCGATGCTCCATTTCCCAACATTTTCACTGAGCCTCCTGGAGCAGTTGTTTAGAGTGGCCCTGTTCACTGAGTACAGTCTTCTGTCAGCCTGGTCTAAGTCAGGTTTAAAGATGAAGCACCTTCAGAAAGGAAGAGCAGGAACGTATGAAATTACCCACCCAAAGTTTAGCAGTAGACTGAGCAGGAACACAGGTCACCAGATGATCACCCACACACACACACACACACACTAGTGAGATGTATTGGATTTCTATTTAAATCATAGCAATTTTTTATGTTAAAAAATAAATCAGCAGATGTAAATTAACAAATGAAAACTCACTGCAAACCCATTTGCTCTTTTGTCTTGTTTGGTGATGTATTTCATTTTCTTTGTTGGCATTCCATGGTGGCCACCCTGAAGCTGTTGCCTCTATGAACAGGAGCATCATCAGAAACTGGCCTTCAGCTGCCAGGTGCCAAGCACCCTTAGCAGGAACTAAGGTCCCCTTAGCATTCCACTGCTGCCCAAGTTCTGGCCCTCTGAGCCACTCCAGGCAGTTGGATCTAGCAGTCCTGTTAATCTCACAGATAGCCAGCGATGTAGCGTCACTCTAGTGCAGGGGCCGGCAAAGTTTTCATGGCTTGGGGAGGTTCACAGTCCTGCAGACGTCGCGGTGGACCAGAGTGCACACACACACAGTGGCGTAGCATGGGGGTGCAGGGGGGGCGGCCGCAGCGGCCGCAACATCTGGGGGTTAGGGTTAGGGGGCACAAATCCACGGGTTAGGGGGCGCAAATCCACAGGTTAGGGGGCGCAAATTACTTGCCTTGCCCTGGGTGCTGACAACCCACGCTACGCCACTGCACACACACACGAACATGGCACGGAGCTTCCTGCAGCCAATGGGAAGTCACCCAGCATCATGGAAGGCAGTCCCCACTCCACTCCACACCAGTTTAGCAAAGTCCATGGGAGCTGATCGAGCAGGCGGCGGGGGTCCACGGGCCGGTTAAACGACCCCCATGGGCTGCTTGTGGCCTATGAGCCAGTGTGGTGTAGTGGTTAAGAGCGGTAGACTTGTAATCTGGTGAACCGGCTTCGCGTCTCTGCTCTTCCACATGCAGCAGCTGGGTGACCTTGGGCCAGTCACACTTCTTTGAAGTCTCTCAGCCCCACTCACCTCACAGGGTGTTTGTTGTGGCAGAGGAAGGGAAAGGAGATTGTTAGCACCTTTGAGACTCCTTCGGGTAGTGATAAAGCGGGATATCAAATCCAAACTCTTCCTCTTCTTCTTCTAGGTTGTCGACCCCTGCTCTAGTGCAGTGTGAGAAATTTAAAGGGTGACTATAGAGTTGGCTTCATGCATTTGTCAGCTTCTGGGAATATGAGGCCTCACTTATAAAGGACTAGGCCTCTCGGGACCTTTTGAAATCTGAAGCTCCCAGCCCTGTGTGGGGAGACCTTGGTTTAACGGTGGATTTCCCATACAGAAGGCCCCATGTTCAGTTCCCACGCCCGGTCAGGAGCATCCCAAATGCTAAGATTTCAGGGCTCAAACTTGAGATCTAGGGGTGGCCTCTGGTGATGTCACAGGAGATGTGTGATGTCGCCAAGCCAGGCACTTTAAGCATGCGCCAGTCACCCAGAGCATGCCAGCAACCCCAGAAATTCTATGCAGTAATTGGTGGCCCTCTCCTGCAGCTCTGAGGCTTCAGTAAGCTGCATACACAGCAATAATAAATAAGTAAAGTGAGGTGCTCTTGACCACCTGCACAGTCAAGCTCTCCTCTTGCCACATGAGAGGGGGGGCAGGCAAACCTGGAGACTTCAGGTCATCCCAGGGGACTCTGGCAACCCTAGCCTTTGGCTTCTCCCCTTGCAAAAGACTGCGTAGAAAGTGGCATGAAAGCCCTTCTGCCTGGAACCCTGGAAAGTTTATGCCAATCACAGCAGGGAATATTAGGTTAGACTGACAAACCCTCTGAGCTGGTAGAAGGCAGCTTCTCATGCATCCTCAGAGAGGCAAGGCATTGCTTGGCCAGGTGCCAATCCTGCCACAACATAGGCCTGATCAGTGGCAGTTGAAGCAGCAAACCAAGGGTAAACTGCTGCCCTGATTGCTCATGAATACAATGCCTCCTTTACAGTGTGTAATGCATGGGTCAAACCTTTTTTTATTTCAACCCTTGTATTAATACGTTGTATTCAGTTTCAAGATAATCATTATTATCTCCAGGAGAGCATAATGGTTTCTCCGTAGCATATGCACTTTATGTTTGTGGTAAATTTTGTGATTCAAAATTATAGGCCTGTGGAATAGTTTATTATTATAACCATTCAGTGGTGAAAAACTGTCAACTATTGTAACGTGTCAATGCTATGGGTAAGTGGTTAGATTCTACATGGTATATACCAAGCAGTGTGTAACCTGATATTTTGTTGATTTGAGGGGGGGTTTTTTGTTTGTTTTTTACTTGTTCTTTTCCCCCAGAGGCTGTGGAAGGGTAGCAGAATTTAAGAAGAGTGGCATGAATCAAACTGTTAAAGTTTTTAAAGCCATGTTGCAAAGCAAAAATGGAAACGACATAGGAACTTTCTAATTGTCTTTCTGGATCAGATAAAGAAGTCGCTCAGCAGTAGAGCATATGCCTTGCAACACTGAACTAAGTAGACTGGTGGTCTCATCCTGTGCCTTTCTACCATTATTATTATTTTTCCACAGCTGTGACCAGGTAGATTTCTCTGGGAAGATCACAAGTAGAGTGTGATGGAGAAAGCCGTCAGTCTGTTGCTTGGCTCCAACACCCAATAAGCATAAACTTACATGGGGCTGCCCTTGAGACTGACCCAGAAACTCCAGCGGGTGCAGAATGCTGCGGCGAGACTCCTTTCGAGGTCCTCACCACAGGATCACATTCACCCGGTGCTATACCAGCTGCACTGGCTCCCGACGGAGTACAGGATCAGGTTTAAGGTGCTGGTTTTAACCTTTAAAGCCCTATACGGCCTAGAACCCTCAAACCTATGGGACCACCTCTTCTGGCATGTCCCACAGAGGACCTTACGGTATTCAAATAAAAACATCTTGGAGATCCTGGGCCTCAGGGAGGTTAGGCTGGCCTCGACCAGAGCCAGGATGTTTTCAGCCATGGCCCCAATCTGGTGGAACGCTCTGTCACAAGAGACCAGGGCCCTGCGGGACTTGACATCTTTCTGCAGGGCCTGCAAGACAGAGCTGTTCCACCAAGCCTTTGGCCAAGGCACAGTCTGACCCCCTCTCTCCTTCTGTAACCCTCATAGAACTCTAGCCCAACGGTTGCCATTAATTTAATTCTGAATTGATTTTAGAATGTATTTTAATTAATTGGCTGTGTGATTTTATATACACTGTGCTATTTTTACTTGTTGTTAGCCGCTCTGAGCCCGGCTATGGCTGGGGTGGCCGCGATGTAAATAATTTATTATTATTATTATTATTATTATTATTATTATTATTCTCAGCATTACAAAAAAACAACAACAACTGCACTGTGGAGTGGTCCTCTTCAGGATTCTAGCCAGCCAGTCATGCCTGCTTTCAGGCTACTCCATTCCATTGTCTCCAGCACTGGTTTTCCAATTCCCATGTCAATGGTCAATCAGTGTTCTATTCCCAGCCCTCACTGGGTATGCTCAGGCCTTCTTTTGTTCACATGCCTGCCACCTTAGACACCTCCCCCTGCACCAAGATGTTTTTCATACCTCTGTAGACATTAAGCTTTCTCCAAGCCTGATTTTTTGTTTTTTATTTATTTTTTAAAGAAGAAGAGTTTGGACTTGATATCCTGCCTTCCACTCCCATTAAGGATACTCAAAGGGGCTAACATTCTCCTTTCCCTTCCTCCCACACAACAAACACTCTGTGAGGTGCCTGGGGCTGAGAGACTTCAAAGAAGTGTGACTAGCCCAAGGTCACCCAGCAGCTGCATGTGGAGGAGCGGGGAAGCGAACCCGGTTCACCAGATGACAAGTCCACCGCCCTTAACCACTACACCACGCTGGCTCTCAAGCCTGACGATTTTTCCCTCATCTATGTGGAAAATTCCATTTTAGAGACCTAAGGATGCACTCTCAAGGGATGAGCATATCTGGCATATTGCCTCTGGATAAATATTGTTTTTCAATTCATTATTCCCTATGTTTTGCATCCATCAAAACTTTTCATTCACATTTCAAATCTATGGGTTAACATCACATTCATTTATGGTTAGATTAGGGTTTTTTGTGTGTGTTTTTTAAAAAATCATTTTAGAACGTTGCCTTCTTTACTTTTACTCCTGCTTCCTGCTACTAGCAGTCAAGTTGATTTGGGCTGCTGTCTTTTGGTGGCCGCCATTTTGTTTTTCCCCAATCCCCCAGATCTTGTATTATGGAACATAACTGGGGGAAATGGTTGCTTCCATGAGGGCCAGCCCTTCCATGAGGTGGACTAAGGCATCTACCTTAGATTTTACAGAAGAGATTTTGATGTTGTGTGGAAGATCACGTAAAATGAACCAAAGCATCAGTAAGGATACGTCGGGGAAATGGAATAAATCTGAATGCAACCCTTGCCAGTTGTACCATATCCCAGGAGGAGGATACTGTTTGCATGAGTTTGGGAGGTACAGAACTGCAATGTGTTGTTTGTTGCCCTTTTCTTCTAATAAGGGGTGGTGTGTGGAGATGTACATTGTGACATTGAAGAAAGACAGCACATAGCCTTCAGATAAAGAAATAAGGAGCCCGAAGGCTTGAATTTGTTAGTAGATTAAAGCTTTATTCATATGCATCTCCTGATTGACGGATGGGACAAGATTGACAGGCTCGGAGTTGTACATGGAGTTGTCATCTTTTCAGGCAGCTTCTGCACCTCGGTGTCTGGCAACGGATTCCCATGCAGGCATTTAGAAGGTCATGTTATTTATATTGATATATATTCAAAAGGTAGATGAAAACAGTTGCCGGGACTAAAAGTTCCCACCTCCCCACAGCTGTCTATGTCTCTTCTCTCCAGGGCTTATTGCAAGCAATCAGAGACTATGCCTGCATGCAGCCAGTCTTTGCTCCTCCTGTTTCATACCTCTCTTGCTTCTGGGAGGCAGAGGAAGGACAGCTTGTCATAGCAAGGGGAGGAGGTACGTGTGACTCTTCACTAGCCTGACTCATATCTGCCTTGTGACCTCCCTCTTCCTGCATACCTGCTTCAGCTTCTACCTCTGATTCTGGACTTCTCTCTGCCATAGGCTCACACAACTCACTGAGCCCTGTTGCCCCTTCAGCTTCCAATACCTCCTCTTCCCAGTATTCTCCCTCTTCTCCCTGTGACAACTCCTTGTTGTCTCAACCCCACTCCCCAGGTTCAGAGTCTTCTACCCTTGGTGGTTCCCTAGCTGGTTCCTCTCACCATTCCTTTGCACTCAACCAGTCCATGACAGCCACAGCTTCCCCATCCTTGATCAAAAGTGATATCTTATAATTTTTTCTGACACTAAATGGGTTGTCTGCACTTATATAGAAAGGAAGCACAGTGAAAAAGTCGGAGCAAATAGAATGGATCACAAATGTCCAGGAAATATTTAAGGTAGTTTTGTTGTTTATTTTATTTATTTAAAGTCTGGTAGAAACCTTTTTTGGGGGGAGTGGGGAGAATTGGAATGTAGGATAAATGTTCTGTCTTCTGGTCAATGCTGTTATTTCTTTCTGTGGTTTCTTATTCCTCAGGATGTAACAGTAGGGATGATAGGGACGTCTTCCAAGAAAACAAAGATGGAAAACTGTAGACTTCTAAGTAATTAGCCCTCAGCAGTGGTGTGATGAAAAATTCTTCTGCATTCCCCCTCCTACCCAATACCATTCTCCTTCAATTAATGAGAAAAGAAAGTGCATATCAAAGGAGGAGGGAAGATTTTGGGGGAAAGCTCATGGGTGGGATGGTAGGATCTTATTCTGTTTACTTTACTTTTGAGGTGGCCAATGAGTTTTGTAGGCACCCTTTCTCTCATTCTATAAATTACCTCTCTAGTGGCCTTCTTTCTGCAGCCTTCCTGGGTGCTCCTATCTCCTGAGTGCTTTCACCTAGGCTTTCCTATAAGTGTGGGAAGCTGAGGAGGCTGTCTACCATGCTCTAGACCGTTGTTTGTTGCTGTTGTTGCTCTTTTAAAGATGAAGCCTCCTTACTTTTAAGGAAATTGGTGGGGAGAGATTTTTAAGGTAAAAGAAGGAATGCAATCAGTGAGCCAATCTCAGGCATTTGGCAGCTCGCCTCTTTGACTTACATAACTTCAGTTGAAGCCTAGGGGAAGAGGTCATGAGGCATCTGCTACCAGGATGCTTTTTTTCAGATTGGGAAGTGTGGGCACCTGGGGAGGAACCACACACACACACACACACACACACACACACACACACACACCCTGCTCTTGGCAAGGCCCCTACCCTTTGAAATTGCAAAGGAATTCTAAAGCATTCTGTAAATGACATGGGGAAACCCAAGGCTCTTGTGCATGGGAAGAAAGCCTTTCAAAATTTGTAGGGCAAGTTTTGGCACAACACTAGTTCTGTGCAGCAAGCCAGTCTATCCTAGAAGTGTGAGCATTATGCACTTTTTTAGATCAGCAATTTCATTGTGCGAATAGCCAAGAAATACATAACAAGGGGGGGGGGTCAGAGAATTTACATAGGGCTTATATGTCACCTTTAAAATTCAGGACCAAGAGCAATCTCTCTTTTGACCAGAGACATGAGAGATAACTTTTTTTTTCCTGTGACTCTGCCCATATTGTGAAATTCCACCAAAGAGAGGCGATATTGGTTCCCTCTGTTATTTTTTCCACCAGCAGGCTAAGACCGTTCCGTTCAGACAACCTGATGGAAACTATGCTGTAGATCAGGCTTCCTCAAACTCAGCCCTCCAGATGTTTTGGCACTACAATTCCCATCATCCCTGATTAGCTAGGGATCATGGGAGTTGTAGGCCAAAAATATCTGGAGGGCCGAGGCCGAGGAAGCCTGGTGTAGATTATGCTTATCACACCAGGGAGAAAAGTCGGTAGAAGAAGATTGGAAGAAATTTAAAGACTATTTACAGAAACACTGTAAAATTAAGGAATGTTAGAAGGATGCTGGAATGAAGTTATGTGGTTTTAGCAGTAATGTTACAAAGGGGTATGTAAAAATGGATTGTTAACAGGTGAGAATGTAAAGTTACAATATATTAAGATAAATTATTAAGATAAAAGCAAAAATGGAAAGGATTTGCCGAAATAACTAATTGAACTAGAATACAAAAAAGGGAGGTGTGAGGAGGTCAGGGAAACAAGTAAATGAAAGACAAGACATGGAAAGTTTGACTTGTTTTTAATTATTTTTATTTTTCTGTATTTTGTAATTTTTGTTTCTTTTTTTCTTTTTTCTTTTTTGTAACTTTTTTGAAACTTTAATCAATATTATTAAAAAAAAACAGCAAAAAAATAGATTATGCTTATCACTGGGCTGTTGTCAGGGCAAATTATATTTTAATTGCTTGTTTTAGATCTATTGTGATGCTTTTTTTAAAAAAAAAAGGTTTTAACTAGTTTGCTTTTATAATTCTGTATTTTATAATTTATATTTTTAAATGTTGTAAGATGCCTTGAATCTCACGTTGGGAGAAAGGCGAGCTGCAAAAATATTACCTAATTGACTAAGTACAAGGATATGAACAAACAAACAGGGTTCTGAAGAAAGATTATAATCCATGTTGCTTTCACCCTTGGGGTGCTGCTGGTGCTTCCAATTGCCACGAGAAGGTGTTTTTGTGCCCCCATATCCCAACCCCTATTCAGTATTCAACATACCAGTTGCATACTGGTGAGCAGCCAGTCCCAAGCTGAATACTCTGCCAGTGCAACTCATGTGCAATGCTGCCAAGGTGGAGATCTGTCCGTCCAGCACATGGAGCCATGCTAGCAGCAGGGCCTCTGTGCCGAGAGTGTTCTGTCGAACGAACGACGGTTTATAGGACTTTATTTATCTTAAGCATTGCTACTCCGCCTAATTTCCCAAAGGAACCCAAGGCATCGAACAAATCAGATAATAACAGTGCAAAAACAAACAAACAAATAGTATTGCGTTTCCAAGTCGCAGGGAGATGAAAAGATGTATTTGCAAGATGCTTTCAGAACTAAAAGCAGGTCCACCTTTTCCTGTCTGGGTTTGCATGAGGATTTTCCACAGCAATAGGGTAAGGAGTTGTGAAACCTCAGATAGACGTGGGTGCATGTTCGGGAGTTGCAGGTTGCTCAGGGCTCCCCAGTACATGCATGCAAGTGTTTAAGAATGCAGGCTGTTGTCAGGGGTGGAGGAAAGGGGTGCGGTGGGGGCAGTCTGCCCCAGGTGTCTTCGCTGGGGGGAGGGTGACATTTGGCACACCACCTGCCCGCGACTCCCAAGCCTACCCCGAGCCGTTTTGACAGCTCAGGGGAGGCTTGGGAGTTGCAGGTGGGCGGCATGCCAAATGCCCACCATCAGCAGCTCTCTCTGCCCCCAGCTGCAGGGTGCACATGCCACTCCATGCACCCGAGCAGCTACCCCGCGCCTGGGAGGGCACCCTTCGTGCCCCATGCCCCTCGGGAGCACACACACCCTGGGCATCGCGAGCATATGCTCCGCTGCTGGCTCTTGTGCACAGTTGATGACATGTTTTAAGAGGATGCCAGCGTATCCTCAGCCAATACAATCACCATTGTCAACAAAGGGGCAGCTCTCACGATATGTGTGCTTCACATTGGGCGCAATGCCAAGTAGGAACTTCAGCCATGTTTTCAGAAATGTTACTACCCTCAGCCCGTCATCAGGTGCCCAGTGCAAAGGGATCTTCGAGTCGTTGAGTCTGAGTGCAGGAATTAAGCCACAGTCTCTGAAGATAAGACAGATACGTTTAAGTGGGATGCCCACAGTATTGTTTAAATGGCAGCTCCTTTTTGTATTTTATAAACAACAATATGACACCGTCACAAAAGCTGTTTCATTTAGAACCATCCTACATTCAGCAATTTAATTATTCCCTTAATTATTGAAGCATTCATCATAGTTTTCCAACTGATTCATTGCTGGCTGGCTGGCTGCTTTTCTTTGACTCATTAATATAGTGACAAGTGAATTGACAGCCTTCTTGCTAACCTACAAGAATACTGGGAATAGGAGACTTGGAATCTTGAAAGGAGGTGTGTATTATTGTAATTAGCCAACAAAACCTAGTGGCAAAAGCTTCATTAAAAGTCAAAGGTACATAATAATATGTCAGAAAAGCCCAATTATCGGCGGCTTTTATAATCATATCTACAAGGTAATATCTTCCAGACACAACTTTATTTTATTAGAGAATGAGCAATGAAGAAGAGATTCTCCATGCAAATAAGCCTTCTGTAGAATACAGAGCCTTCACCCTAAAAATAATAAATTCCACAGAAATTCAAACCTTGCTATTTTCAGCACTGAAAATGATGGTACTTACAAGAATAAATAATATCCTAGATGCTCAAAAATAAATTTTATTTGCTAATTTTGATATTGTTATATATCACAGTTTCCTTGCGCTGAAACAGAAGAGTTCCTTAATTTCTTCCAATAAAATGGGGACGTCTCTGCTTTTTTAATGACTTAATCTTGTGTTGTAATTTCTCACTGTTCCCAAACCTACATTCGCAACACCACCCTGTTTTCCCCTTAGACATTTTGCAGCTTCCCAGTCTGTCAGGTACACCCGACACCGTACTCAGTGGCTTACGTCTCAAGGGCTAACCTTCAGCTGGAAGGGCTCAGCGTCCAAATCTTAGCACCGTGTTCTGCGCGCCTTGGCTACTTCTTCACTTCACGGCGCTAAGAAAATCAACAGGGGTATTTGCATGCAGCAGAAAGGACTGGGGAGGAGAGGGGGAAATGGCAAAGCGGTGAGCTTGAGTGTTTGAAATATAAACCTTGAGGTTGAGTGTGTGCCACTGATGGAGGAGCAAATCTGTGTAAATCAATACATTTATTTAGCTCACTCACCAACTCTTTCTCTCTAAGTTAACACCCCAGCACACACAATGCTAGCAAAGGTGATTATCTCTGCTAGCATAATTCCTCTGTAACATCTGCTTTCGCCCATAACACTCCACTAATTTTTCCCTCATTTCATTACACATAATTTTCTTTCAACACAATCTACATGTATTAAGTGGTAATGACTTTCCAGTTAAGAGCAAATCGACGTCAAGGGACAACCCCCCCCCCCCTCCCGATTGCCTGCCGTGCCTGACTCCGGCTATTAAAGATAAATTTGGTGTCTCAGAAAGCGGCAGTAAGCTAATCAATCAATTAAGCGGTTAGGACATACATTATCAAAATTCCACAGTGTGGGGGTGCATGAGAGCGTGCTGATATACTTGGTGGTTTTAAGGAATAAAAAATAATTTGCAAGTGACTAATGAACACACTCTGAGGTTGAAAGTCTGTATTTAGCATCTTCTGGACTGAAAACACAAACTATTAGGCTAGTTAATTTCAGGGGGAAAGCTCGGTGTAAGCATTTGATATTCAAATTATGTTATAGATTCAGTGCACTGTCAAAGCAGCGTTTCAAGAATGAAGTATAGGAGAGACTAAATTCTTTGGCAAAACTGTGTTGTTGTTTTTTAAGAACAAGGAGCAGCAGCGAAGGCATTCTACATGAAGGCAGCCGTCGAAACTTGTCAGAATGTCTCTGGATATTGCTCAGGTCTCTGAACAGAGATTAATATTCCATTACATGCTAGCTACAGTAAAATTGTTTGAGGACAGCCTGGTAAGTAACACACTGCCTTGGACAGTTTTTGAAATTAAACGATTAAGTTAATTTGTATGCACATCTTGCATTGGGTTTCTTGAGACTTGGGTTTTTCAGAGATTTCGTAGAAATAAACTGATATAACTTTCCAAGAAGGCAATGGCACCACCCCCACATTTGAAACCACCTACAAACAACAGCCCCAAATATCTATATATATATACTACTCACCCATGTCAGGAGAATCTGCACAAATCTAAGCCACAGATGAATTCTGATTTTCAGTGAACAACCTTCACTGAACAAATAAAGAATGCAAGTTTTTTTTTTTTTTGGGGGGGGGGGGGTTAAGGCAAAAGCAAACTGCCATTCTTTCCTGCAACGTGTGTGTGTGTGTTTCTCTGTCTTGGAATAGGATGCACGTTCATTTAAGGTGGTTTTTAATTTCTTTTCTTCAATCTTGTGTCTCATGTATCAGCTTGCGTGTCAGTGTTTTGGCAAATAACGGTGAGTGAAAATGCAGAACGCCCTGCACTTGCTCTGAAGCGAGAGAACGAGATCAGCAGAGAAAAAAATAGGAAACAAACTTTATTTGCTCAAACGTGAGACTAAATACAGAAACACACACAAACACAGAGAGAGGGTTAAATAGAATATTACAGCAAGGAGAGACCCTGATAATAAAATTGTGAAACCCTTCATATATATTTTATTTAAGGAAACAATCAGTAAATCTTTAAAATAAAAAAGTGATTGTCACCAGGCCATGCCAATTACTTTTCCTGTCAGTGTTAACCATTTTGCCTAAAGCTTTGTTATCCTAGTGCTGTAGATATCAGATGAAATGACATGAAAAAACTGCAGACTTTTTCCTTCCAGCTTCCAGCCTCCGCCTTCCCCTCTTCGCCGCCTCCCCTCCCCATCCCTTACCTTCCCACAAACTGCACTGAGTCCTTTGCAGGCCATATATAACAAGCATGGAATGAGGAAAATCCTAACTTTACTCTGCAGGAATTTCAGGCAAAACAAAAGCGGCACTTGGGAGAAGAGAGAACTTTGTGATCCAATTACTGTTCAAATTAGGGAAAGGCATACGCCAGACTTATTCCTCTCCTCCCCCTTTTTTCTTTTTCATTTCTTTTTGCATCCTCTACATTTTCTCATTTTCAAATGTGTCCTTTTAATCTTCAAAATAAGAATGCCTATGGTATGGGGGGGGTGTTTTACGTCACAACCGATCTGATTGTTTATAAACTGAATGTATGTAATCAGCTGTCGAGATTATGAAAGCATAGTAAATTGTAAAATTAAAATAAAATAAGGCACCTTCCAGAAAACACCCCTTCCCCAATTGTGTTTTGTTTATCTTTCCCCCTTTCTCTCTCTCTCTCTCTGTCTCTCTCTCTCTCACCATTTACTGGTTTAATGTTCATTACAATGTAAATATTACATATGATAAACATTACCCCCACCCACCCATCCATCTCATTTGTGCTCATTTTTTATCTCAGTTCTCAGTGGCTTCGTGTTTTATGGCATATAAAATATTATAGCACTTTACCTTTATTTGAGTTGCTAGGAGAACATTCTGCAGAACATCCAAGGGTTGCTTTCCTTTAGTGGGAAGAAAGCACAGCAGTTCTGTTTTGTTTTTAAACCTGGCACTGAAAGCGTTAACTAGACTTCTGACTGGATTAAAAACAACAACAACCACCTGACTTTTCCTAGTTTTGAAAAATAATAATTGCCTTTTTATTCTCTATCTTTTTTTTGCTCACTCGTCTTTCATATAAAAGATAATAAACTCAAACTCACAGGAAACAGTATTGAATCCCATGCCAGTTGGGAGAAGGAAAAAATGTTTCCCATTTCCCTAGTCCATTTTGCCTAGCACAGGTAAACTCAAAACTTTTGTTTGCAAAGTTTGCGCAAGTTTGTGGAAATAAAACCTCGTTTTCCATTTTTATTTTTATTTTTTAAAAAAAAAAGAAAGAAAGATGGGGTCTCTGCAGTAGCCAAATGAGGGGATTTGGGGTAACTGTTGTTGTTTACTTGAAGCGGATAAAACACCCACCTTAAACCCACCCTCTATTCGGTTCAGTAGCACCTCCATACTCCAATAAACCGTTTTCATTCCATCTGGCGTGTGTTTGCTCTGAAGACATTTTCCTGTCAATCTCTCCCGCCACATTAAAAATCTGTCATTACTATTGCATTGCTGCCTGGCTCCAGAGATTTGTCTGACTGCTTTATTGCTCCTCTCATTTTTTTTCTCCTGCTACAGCCAAGAAGCAGAAATAAAGGTTTGTTGTTGAAACATGGCCGCAAGGAAAGTAGGAGGCACACATCTGTCAAGGTATTACCTTTCTTCAACCAGGGATTAAGGTGTTTTACTGCAGTCGCTACTGAGCAGTCACACTGAATAAATTTTCTCAGTAGAACATAAAAATGAACTCATACATTTTGAACTAGGTTTCATTCTTTCAACCAGCCCAGATAATTATGCAATGGCATCACAGTGGGGGTGGGGGGTGGAGGGGAGTCAGGAAGGGGGAATTCTTTCCCTGTCAAATTTGCATTATTTAAATACAAAGAAAGCCTGAGAAGAATTGAGGAGACTGAGGCACCACAGCATTGGGGTTGTGGGGGGGGGGGATCATTCTCCATCTTCCCTTCCTCTTGATCAGGACTGGTTATTACCTGCAAAGATTAAATAGGTTACAGGGTATTGCTTTTCCTTGCATTTGTCTTGTGTGCTATCCCACCCTGCCACCAAAATAATAAAATAATATACAGAACCACCCAGCATCCCCATCAATATTCATTGTCAACCCGAATGGAAGGAAATAAGGCAGCGTTTCTGGTTTCTGAAACACAGTCAGCCTGGCAGGCCCAAAGTTGTCGACGTAAATATGGGTTGCCACATAACAGCAGTTCTGACTGACAGGATGTAAAGTTTTGAAAATGGAAGGCCAAAAAAAAAAGGGAAAGAAAGAAAGAAAGGAGGGCTGCTAACTCCATCAATGGATTAACAATGTCAGAAAGACCGGAGAGTGGGGGAAGAAGGGGGTGGAGCAACTGGAACTTTTTAGTTTTCAAACTTTTAGTTTGTCCCAGCTAACTTAAGTCCATAGTGCTCAGTTTACTAGATAACTGTCCATACAGAGCTGTGAGCAAATTAAGCACATGGAGGTGGGGAGGTAAAGGACCCCTGGATGGTTAAGTCCAGTCAAAGCTGACTATGGGGTTGCAGCGCTCATCTCGCTTTCAGGCCAAGGGAGCCAGCGTTTTTCTGCAGACAGCTTTCCGGGTCATGTGGCCAGCATGACTAAATAGCAACTGGTGCAACAGGACACTGTGACAGAAGCCAGAGTGCACTGAAACACTGTTTACCTTCCTGCCACTGTGGTACCTATTTATCTACTTGCACTGGCATGCTTTCAAACTGCAAGGTTGGCAGGAACTGGGACAGAGCAACAGGAGCTCGACCCCATCGTGGGGATTCGAACCGCTGACCTTCCAATCAGGAAGCCCAAGAGGCTCAGTGGTTTAGACCACAGCACATGGGAGACAAGTGTCAAGAAGGGCTGAAACGTACCATAAATTAAAAGCATACTTATATTATAGCTGCTCACCAAAATAAAAGATTTATGGGAACTGTAGTTAACCCCTCACGAAGCTGCAATTCACAGCACCCTTAACAAACTACAGTTCTCTATGGCAGCCTCCCAACAATTAGCGCCTTGCAGATGTTTGGGCTCCAGTTTCCATCCTGCCACCACAGACATGCTGGTGAGGCTGATGGGCACCAGTTTGAGGAAGGCTGGTCAAGGGCTCCAGGGCCTCAGACCTCTATGGAAGATTTCTGAAAAACTTGAGGCTGAGCTTATCCAGATTTGTTTCTAATTCTATGGTTGCCATATTTCAAAAGGTTTCTACCCGGACACAGCTTCCGACTACAGTATTCTGTGTATATCCGGAAAATCCCGGATGTATGGCAACCCTAATAATTCCCATCTTGCTCCTTAATTTCCAGAAGAGATGAGGTTCTCTGCCGAACCAGTTATGATAAAAATATGAATATTTATCACACATTATATGCATTTTTGTGCATATAATATTATCTGCTTGCTATTCACATATAGCTTTGTATATGGTTTTAATTGTATGGTTTTATGTACCGTTGTACTTTGATATTTACATTGATCTCTCTCTCTATATATATAGTAAATAAATAAACACTCCTAAAGTAACCAGCAAATACATACAACTTTGCAAGCAATTCTATAAAATATATATATATTGCATAGCTGTTAACTTTTCCCTTTTCTTGCAAGGAATCCTATTTGGAATAAGGGAATTTCTCTTAAAAAATGGGAAACGTTGATATTGTCATATTTATAAAGTTATATTTTAGAAATATAACATGGGGCTTGACTCTTTTACATGTTTGATGTACATGTTCTTTTTTGCATAAAATGTTTGCAACGAAGGAAAAGGCAATGAACAACCAGCTCAGGTGTTCACTATATGATACATAATCTTATAGGTGTGCTGCCTTTCCACAGTTCAAGCCATGCTCAGGTTGGGTTACAATATGAAAGTGCAAAACTACAACATAGCAAAAGTAGTCACAAACAAGAAAGCATTAAAAAATATACAACCAAACTTGAAAAATCCATATGAATCACAATAAGATCTATAATAAAGATACAAAAACAACAACAACAACAACAACAACCCAACGGCAACAGAACACCCCAGCCCTAGAGTTCAGCAGCCTCATGTTTTCTAGTTGGAGTCAGTCAGCCAGTCAAGGACCCAGCCTCCCAAGCCAGGTGGGAAATGGCTTGCAAGGCAGGGGGCAGGTCTTCCAGGACTCACAGCCAAGTAGGGATGGGAAAGTCCACTGCCTGAAACCCCGGAAAGTCCCTACTAATCAATTTAGACCATACTGAACTAGAAGGAGCAGTGATCTGACTCAGTATAAGGAAGCTTCCTGTGTTCTTATGTAAGATGGGCCACCGGGAACATAGTGTTCCAGAATCTGTACTAGGTGCCTTTCAAACACCCATTTGGGCCCAAGAGGAGATATGCCTAAGAGATATGGTTAGGTCCTCTCCAGCTATACGTCTCCTCATACTTTCCAACGTTGAGCAAGAAAACACTCGTTAAGATTACCATTCATGTGTCCATTTCTGTCAATGTGATGGGGTAATCAAGGGAAGGGGAGAATGAGATTTCAAAGACTGCATTGGGCCAACCATATCAAATTTCACCCTGGCACCACCACCTTCTCATATTGAAGCACCCAACCAGCCATCCCTATGTCACAGTGGGTTCTGCTAGTCACCCTGTGGGAGGCTGAATAGGAATTTTATGGGTGTCCTAAACCTGTTTTGGGGGCACCTGCATTAAACTGACTTCTGAGTAGTGGGGGCTACAAATTGGCTGGTGTTTGCTTGGCATTCAATGTGCATAGGAATTTGAGGAACGCCAATGGTAAACTCCCTGATTTATTAGGGTGTGAAGGACACTTCTCCACCCACATTCCATTGCTTACTAGAATGGCAGGTGCTTGGGTTGGTCCTCTCGGGGTTTGGCCTGTACACTTTGCAGAATGATGGGCAGTAGAAGTCAAGTGCACAATCTGGAGACCGATAGTCCCTGCTTCTCTATTTGGGGAGGAGTTGTGACCTCACATCAACCAACAGGGTTGGTGGTTCAGAAGTTGTGGTTTTTCCATAGTGTAATGGGGGGTGTTCTCTCTTGGCTGAGCAGTTTCCACCTATCTGCGCTTCCCATGTTCAATGATTTGCTGCACATCTTAGTGTTTCATTATATAACCATGTGTTCCATCTGCTGTGTCTTCTTTTGGGTTTGTGGGCACTGGACTCATAGAATTGCAAGGGGTCTTGTAGGCCAGGTAGCCCAGCTTCTAGTTCAGTATGGAAAATCCAGAGTGAAAGCAACCTCAGCAGATGGCTATCCAGTCTCTCCTTGAAGACCTCTAGGTGGAATCCAATGCAGCACCAGACCTCTCCACCTGATGTGGGACCATCTCAGCCTGGCAAGTATACTCCCTGACGTCCAGGCCTTTTGGCCAGCTGCTGTCACTGAAGGGTCTTGCCAATGTTGGTCCAGTCTCCCAGTGTATATTTTCCAGATCTTAAGCACCGGAGCTTATGCTGTCTCTCTCCTACAAAGTGAGGTGGCAGTACCTCCACCAATGAGCAGGTGTTCCTACTGCTGTGGTTGCTGTTCTGAACATCTAACTTAGTAAACACAACACCAACACTGACTGGTTGATTTCTGATGTCAAGACTAGAATACAGTGGTACCTCGGGTTACATGCGCTTCAGGTTACATACGACCAACACGGCTACCTATCTGTAACAGGTTACATACGCTTCAGGTTACAGACTCCACTAACCCAGAAATATTACCTCAGGTTAAGAACTTTGCTTCAGGATGAGAACAGAAATCGTGCAGCGGCGGTGCAGCAGCAGCAGGAGGCCCCATTAGCTAAAGTGGTGCTTCGGGTTAAGAACAGTTTCTGGTTAAGAACAGACCTCCAGAACGAATTAAGTTCTTAACCCGAGGTACCACTGTAGTCCTTTGGACAACTGAATGTTAAGTCCCTTAGAAATGACAAATAGGTATGAACAATATTTTCTACAGCACATTCTGTACAGAGATGGAAGAGCCTGCTGGATCAGGCCAATGACCCGTCTAGTCCAGCATCCTGTTCTCACACTGGCCAGCGAGATGCCTATGGGAAGCCTCAAAGCAGGACCTGAGAACAACAGCACTCTCACCACTTGCATTTTCAATGTTTCAGACAGGAGCATTTTGCTGCCTTCCCTGGAGGTGTCAGGAACTGAACTTGGGGCTCTGTGCTTGCAAAACACATGTGCCCTCTTATTGAGCCGTTACCCTTCCCCTAAGGGCAGCACATCCATTTGCTGATGTAGGTCCAGCGAGTGCCACACACAGTGACTAATTGCCGCACGTGACCGAAAGAATTGGACGGAGGGATAGGCAGGTATCTGGCCGGGCTGCAGAATTTCCTTCTGCCTCGTTTTGTACAAACACAAAGAGTTCTGTGCCTTTAAATTGTTCCACCTGATCTTCAAGGACAAGAGAGCAACAGCTGTGGCCACACCAGCTCCCTAAACCTCCTGTTTTGCAAAGCTCTCAAACCAGTAGGTCTGCTGCACTGGGAGCCCTCTTGGCCACAGGTGAGGAACATAGCCATCTTCAATACACAGTAGGCCAATCAAGCTGGCCCTGCGTGAGGTAAGGTGGAGAGCCTCCCTGTGTGCCCTGATCTCCCTCTGAAATTTCAGCAGATCAATGTCACTGTGGCTTTTAATTACCCCTCGGATTCATCATTATTTCATGGGCTTTAATATGCCCTGCAGGACAACAGCATCACAGAATACAGATAAACAACCGCCGAGCACCATTCCCCCTTGGGGGTGATACAAACGCCATTGGAAAGGAACAATATAAGGCTCGTTTTGTTTAACAAGACTGACCTCAGCCTTTCCGTGTTACCTTTTTGTATCAACAACACAGCCTTAATTTATCCTTAGGTGTATTCAGGCTGGCTGCTTTGCTCTGGACACCGCACTCTTCCCCCACACAAGGAAACCTGTTGCTAATATTGCTGGCAGATTGTAGCAGCCGGCGATTTTCTTTCATGTATTCACTAAGGGTTAGCAGAGGCGAGAGGCACAGCTTATCCTGGACACTACCATAACTCTTCACATGGGCAAATGCACTGTTCCTCTTCTAAAGAAGTAATCCCCACCCCACCCCATCATACCAGAATTATAGTTTTGCTTTGTTTTTAGTTGTGGATTAATGGACTATGTGGTAAAGGTAAAGGTAAGGTAAGGTAAGGTAAAAGACCCCTGGATGGTCAAAGGCGACTTTGGGATTGCGGTGCTCATCTTGCTTTTCAGGCTGAGGGGCCGCCGTTTGTCCACAGACAGCTTTCCGGGTTATGTGACCAGCATGACTAAACCGCTTCTGGTGCAATGGGACACTGTGATGAATGCCAGAGCACACAGAAATGCCGTTTACCTTCCCGCTGGAGCGGTACCTATTTATCTACTTGCACTGGTGTGCTTTCAAACTGCTAGGTTGGCAGAGCTGGGACAGAGCAACGGGAGCTCACGCCATTGCAGGGATTCAAACCGCCAACCTTCTGATCGGCAAGCCCAAAAGGCTGTTTAGACCACAGCGTTACCTGCATCCCTATACTGTGTGGTACTACATCTGCAGTCCCAAATGGTTTAGTCCTGGAACACCTTTACAACTTGCTCTTTGTCAAATGCACAGAACTGGACTCATGAGTTACTCAAAGATTACCAAAACACCTTTCCTTGGGTGGGCGGCTAGTGCCTTTGGGGGCTGGCAGGGCAGAAAGTAGAAAGGCCAACAGTAGGTGGAGCCAGAGCCAGTGACACTCAGAGCCAATTCATTGCAGTTTTGTCCCCATCCTCCTCCATTGCCTTCTAGTAATGACAATGCTGAGGTGAAAGAAGAGGAAGCTGACAGCTGGAGTCACCCAGTTGAATGCTTGTAGATAAAAAAAAGAGCTGGACCATAAAGAAGGCTGATCGCTGAAGAATTGATGCTTTTGAATTATGGTGCTGGAGAAGACTCTTGAGAGTCCCATGGACTGCAAGAAGATCAAACCTATCCATTCTGAAGGAAATCAGCCCTGAGTGCTCACTGGAAGGACAGATCCTGAAACTGAGGCTCCAATACTTTGGCCACCTCATGAGAGAGAAGACACCCTGGAAAAGACCCTGATGTTGGGAAAGATGGAGGGCACAAGGAGAAGGGGACGGCAGAGGACGAGATGGTTGGATAGTATTCTCGAAGCTACCAGCATGAGTTTGACCAAACTGTGGGAGGCAGTGGAAGACAGGAGTGCCTGGCGTGCTCTGGTCCATGGGGTCACGAAGAGTCGGACACAACTAAACGACTAAACAACCACAACAAGTAAAAAATGGCAGGCTGGTGGGGAGTAGCTTTGGTCAAGCTGAACTTGGTGAGGCACTGGGGCATCCCTCCAGTTGCCCTAATGGACCAGCCTCTGCTGCATCGCATGCACTTCATTCATTGTATTGCATCCATTGCACTGCATGCTCTCCTTTTAATTTTGTCAGCCACCAACCTAACAGAAATTGTGCAGCTGCAGTTATATTCATCACCTGGAGGAGCCAAGTAAGCTGAACTGGTGGCAAGCCAAGCAGAATCCGCACCATGTTCCCAAGGTGGCTGGGCGAAGGACAGCTGCAGTCCTGCGTGAAGTAGAACACAAAGCAAGAAAGAGAAAAGTAGGAGAGCCATGGAAAACCCTTAAAGAATTTCATGATTAAGCAGTATAAAAGTTTGGTATGAGTAAATGCAGTGCCAGATTTACATATAAGCTAAACAAGCTATAGCTTAGGGCCCCACTCTCTTGGGGGTGCCCAAAAAAAATTAAAGGGGAAAAAAACCTGGATGTACATTTCCAAAATATAAGATTAAAAAACAAATAAAATAAAACCTACATACAGCAACAGTGTTTTGTATTAGGTAGGCTTCTATGATGTAAGTAATGGGCCCCCAATCATTTTAAGTTAGAGCTTAATAATTATTTCACTATTAATATACTTCTTCTTAATTGCATTTCAGTTCAACAATTACTTTGAAAAAAATAAACTTTTTTAATGGCTTGAGATACCTATTAGGTCCATAAATTACCACACAGCATATATTCAACACACAAAAAAGCAGCAACAATTTGTTGTTGACAACAGACACCTGGACATATAAAGGGCCCCATTACCTTCAGTAGCTTAGGGCCTCATCAAACCAAAATCTGGCCCTGAGTAAATGAATGCATGAATAACACCCATCAGCTCTCCAGGCACAGACTCAAAAGGGGAGAAGAGAGTGGGACCACAGACTCCACTGGCCCCACCCTAGTCATTCTGCATTCTGCTGTTTGCCCGCCCCCCAGTGCACAACATCTCCCACTTACATAGATGTTCTAGCCAGTGCAGAAATGTTTGTTTTATTTGCAATAAAATAAAATAAAATGGAACCTTCGTTTCATTTTTAATGTGTATATTTTTTTCTACCTTTCTGATTCAAGGAAGTGTATAACACAGAGAAACGACAGGCTATAAAGGGAAGGGCTGTAGCTCACTGGTTTGTTTTGCATGCAGACGGACCAATCCCTGGCATCTCCAGGCAGGAGAAGTTGAAACCCCAAAGAGATGCTGCCAGTCCGTGTAGGCAAAGCTAGATGGGTGAATGGCTTGACGCAGTATAAGGCAGATCCCTATGTTCCTGCAGAAGAAAAGTCAAACTGCCACCCTACAACCATTCAAAATACAAATTTACAAAAAATCAAGGAAACTGAAGAATCTGCTTTGTACATAGTATCACAAGAGAATAACAACACAGTATCAAGAAACAATAAAACAAAACCCCTGTCTCCACCAATGATAGCAAATTAATAATTGCAAGCAACGAAGGCAGCAACCGCAAAAGTACAATTAATGGTCACATCTCTCTGTCCCCAATGCACCCACAGACATGCCACCCAAACCACACCCATCCTGAGAACACAGTTGTGTCCACTCAATAGGTGCAGGATGAAAAGAATTTGGATGTGCAACTGCTGCTGATCTCAGTGCTTCAAAGTTTGAAGCTTGCCTTCGTTGTCACTATCCTTAGGCTAAGGTGGAGTGAGGAAGCTGTTCGAGTCTAAAGGTTTCATTGCCAAAGGTCACATGCCAGGGATGGGTGAGGACACAGGCAAATGGAGGGGAATCAAGATATGCAGGTTTTACCTTCCTGTGCAGACTGGTTTTGACACAGCCTTCTGGGTCCTCCATCCAGACAAGCAAGTCAGAGTTCAAGGATGCATTTGAGCCAATCAAAAGCACTTGGGGGCAAAAGAGTGATGGGGGTAGCCTGAAGATAGGGGTGTGGCCTAAGGAGAGATCCTAGGGCCAAGCAGAAGGGCCTGGAGGGCCACCTTAGACCTCCAGACCAGAGGTTCTCCACCTTGATACAGGATGATACGTTGATACGTTGAATTCATTTCATGACTGGGAGACAAAAGAGTACTTAAAAGAACATGTTTACACAACAGAGCTTCAGAGATTCTTATCTTGGGGGTCTTACATTATCAATGTAAGTACCATTGGGCACCAGATTTGCAACCCCTGCAAATGTAAGCAAGGCATGGATCATCCATGTCTCGTTTTCTTTACAAAAAGCCACCTTGCACCTGTTGAAATGCCTGCTTATCAAAAGTGTGGTGAGCATTATTAGACTCTCAAGTGGTTGTTGTGTATATGCTCATTTTGACCTGTTGCTCTTTCCTTGAGCATGTAAACATGACATCGTCAGCTGAAGTGGTTTCATGGGTTGTTATCTGAGGGAAAACTAATTATGTACAGGAGCAGCTAAGCCTGCCTACTTACTTGAGAGTAAGTGTCATTGAGCTCAATGAATGCAAAAGCTACCCAGTGGAGTCACTTACGGTACGTTGATACTGTCGATTAACACCTATGATTCATGGACAGCATTGGCTGGCTCCCCTCCCCATTTCAAATGTTCATATGTCAAAAGGGGTATTTAAATACCTTATTTTAATTTCTCTGCAAAGCTTCCCCCCATACTTTAAATCAAAGCTCCCTCTGTTCGTTTCCCAAGTGTCAATTCACAGAATTCTCTTGTGTGCCAAATGTTGTGGATCCTGGCCCAGTATCCTGTGTGCCAAATGTTGTGGATCCTGGCCAGTATCCTACACCTGCACACCTGCAGTGGCCAGCCAGGCTCAGGACCACAATACCTCAAGGAACGCCTTTCTCCATACGAACCTACCTGGACCCTGAGATCATCATCTGAGGCCCTTCTTCATGTGGCTTCTCCGCAAGAGGTCCAGGCATCCAGGCCTTTTCTGCATTGGCTCCCCATTTGTGGGATGCTCTCCCCAGGGAGGTCCGCCTGGCGCCTTCATTATACAGCTTTAGGCACTAGGCAAAGAATGTTCCTCTTTAACCAGCTGATTGATTTCCAACGCTCCTTTAAAAAGTGTTGGAGGGGTATTGGGTTCTTCTTGTTTTTGTTTTTATTATGTATTTTGTGGTCTTATCTTGTGGTTTTATCTTGTGAACCATCCTGAAACCTGTGGGTATAGGGAGGTATACAGCTAATGATGATGGTGGTGGTGATGATGATGATGATGCCTGAGGAAAACCTGCAAGCAGGACTGAGTGCAAAAGCACTCTCCCTTCCCATGGTTTCCAGCAACTGGTATTGAGAAGTTTTGCTGCCTCCAAACATAGTCATCACGGCTCGTAGCCATCGATAAGGACATTTCACCGTATGTATAAGCCAGTGGGTTTGCTTCCATTCTTGGCTTGAAACTGGAGAGCCTCTGCCAGTCAATGTAGACAATACTCAGCTAGATGGGTCAGTGGTCTACTCTGTGTAATGCCCCTGTTCCTAAATCAGAAAGGTGAAAGCTCTTGATGCCGTAGTCTGGGTTTTTTGTTTTTTGAAATGACATATGCCACACATCATTATATAATCATATAGTTTAAAAGGGAAACACAGGTTTTTGTTTTTTGAACATTCCAGACTATTTTAGTTCTGCATCCTCCTACCTCTTTCGTTTTTTGCCGGTGACAGTCCTCGTGGCTGTTCCAGAAGTGAGGAGGAAATGGGTTACAAATTGAAAAACTACCAGCTAAAAGGAAACCTGTGGGCTCTGCTGAGAAATCATGCTTTTTAACAATAGAGTGAGGGAAAAGAGTTTGCCCTTTCAGATAAATGGCTAAAAATAATCTGGTTCTTCTGCCCCCAAGTAAATATTTTCTGCTCGTTGCCTGTTCTTAAATCCCCGACGCCTCAAATAACAAGACGTCTAATGTAAGGTCAAAAGTGATGCTGAAGGGCTAATAAAAGCTCTTTGGTGAAGCTGTGCTTGTTGTATAATGAAAATGAGTCTAGTGTCCAAGGTTAAAAGCAACTCTGAAGGCTTATTAAACTGTGCAAAGTACTCAAGCAGTTGGGCATTTGGTCTTCCGTTAAGCAGGAGGACTGTAATGTGACGGAAGGGTCACCTGGAAGAAGAAGCAGTTTCTAGAGCGTGTCGTCATGGCTTTTTAAACGCCCACTGAATTGCTGCTTCTGAATGGACAGGATTTTTGCAGCCTGTTGTTATGGAACGTCCGCTGGAAGGAGCACAGAGAGAAGAAACGCCACGGTGCACCTGTAGCAGCAAAACCGGACACCTTCATCTGCTTCACCTGCAATAAAACAGGTCTCTACAGCCACAGAAGGCACTGCTTGACTTTACCCACAAAGGCGTGCTCTTCCATTGTCTCCCAAGACAGATGGGTGTCAACAACAACAGTAATTAAGGGGCTTTTGTCTATCGGGCTATGCAAAGGGGGACTGGATCAGGAACGGTCACATCCTCACCATCCTTATGGAGCACATGTAAGGTGCATGGCTTACGCCAAGGTAAACTACGCAGCTGTAGTTTACCTTTTATAGAATTCCCAATTCCCTTAACAAATGGTCTCCCTTGGGAGGCTGTAGACTCACCTTCCTTTGAGGTTTTTAAGCAGAGGTTGGGTGGTCATCTGTCATGGATGCTTTAACTGAGATTCCTGCATTGCAGGGGGTTGGACTAGATGACTCAATGACCTTTGGCCTCCCTTCCAACTCTATAATTCTTTGAGTCTATGAAACTACAGTTCCCAGGAACAGGTGTCAATGTGCATTGCACTCAGCGCTGCATTTTTAACCTCTCCATAGCCTGGATATTATACTAGTCCTCAAGATTTCCAGTAGGAACGCTCAGCCAAACTGAGAGATAGTACTTTCCCCCACTGCCTCTTACGCAAGGAATCCAATCCATGACTCACCATATATGCATTTTAAAGATCATTACCACATCCTTTTAAACAAATGAGTTGTAATTAGACTCATCTTATATGCGAAGAGTCTGTATTTTCACTTAAGCAGTCACACACAACAAAGTGTTTCCTGTAATAATAATCGGGGGGAAACGAACCCTTAAGAAAGAAAAGAAGTTCTACTCCCACATGGTTTGTTTTAAAAATATCTTTAAATACTATTAAAGAACAATCGTTGTGTACATTTATTTCATGTGAGTGGGAAGCCAAATCTGTCAATGTTTCATATTCTTCCTGCAACTGTAACAAAGGTACAGACAACTGCAGTAATAACATAACAAAACAGAACGATTGCATTTCATGCTGTCTTCCCCAATTAAACCTCCAACAGCTAAGCACCTTTTTTGTGCCGGCATCAATGAATGCAGTTGCACGGGGATTTCTGGGAATGGTGTTCTGGTGCCAAACCGAAAGATGTTCACCCCCAAGAGGCAGGTGCAATGCAGGATAACTTCACATCAAGGGTGCACTTTGGGAAGGGAGAAAGTGAGTATAATGCTTATTATTATATATAGTCATGAGAACTATCCATTATGGAGATCTCTGCAGTCTACTCTTTCGCTTAACAGGACATCAGTGAGTGACAAAGTTCCAAATTCTATGCTTAGGACCACCTCAAAACCTTTGAGAATTCTAGATAATTTGGGACTGGGAATGCGCAAATCAGTCAGTTTCAGTTTCTCTCAGTGTCTCATTTTTCCTAGTCTTAAATTTAGTTCTTCACATTTCCACATAAGTTTGCAATTCTTTTTAAAAAGTCCTTGTGAAAATTCACCAGAATTTCAGCTGACCTACACCTTTTTGCAAGAAAATTTCCCCTGGTGAAGTGCATATTTATATGTTAATTTGCATGAGTATATGCATTGCTATGCACCTTTCCCCCTAATATATAACTATGTATATATATATGTATATAAATAGATAAACATACACATGCAAATGTACAGACATTACAAGGCTGAAGAACATTGCAAAATTACATTGCAAAATTCAGAGAAGGGTGGATTTCAAAGGATGGTTGGTTTTCAGTTTGCATATTGTTTCTGATACTGTAAATTAGGTTGGTTCGCTTTTAAATGCCAGCAGAAATGATTCTCTTTCCTACCCCTAGTTGGCAGCCACATGAATTGAAATTGCACCCCAGGGCACCCTGTGCTGTGACATCAGATTCTGGCGCATGCTCTCAATTTGAGAAAGTGCATAGGAACAAAGGAAGTTGTCTTATACTGAATCAGACCATTGGTCTGCCTGTCTTAGTATTGTCTACACTGACTGGCAGCAGCTACTTGGGGGTTTCAGAGGGGAGTCATTTCCAGGCCTATCTGGAGATGCTGGGAATTGAACCTGAGACCTTTGGCATGCCAAGCATGCGCTCTACCGCTGAGCTACAGCTCTTTCCCTAGCACCGACTTGCATGATGGGTTCCTCTTTGAATTGTATCATCCCAGGCAGCTGCCGACTCTGCTTTACCGTAGAGCTCGTCCTCATCTCATTTGTAGTCCAATGGAAACTCTAACGCTTCTGGGGATTTCTGAAAGGCCTTTGAAACCATTTAGTCAAAACAGGAAAAGCCAACTAGGGAGGAGAAATTATTTTAAGGATATCCTAATTATATTATCAGGTATCATCTGGTTCTTAATGATACTTCAAAGTTATACCCTGCCTGAATTTTGCAGAATGCTTCAGGGGGAGGGCGGGATCTAGTGGAATATCTGAAGAGCTCGTTCTTCAATTAATGAGTGCTTCACCTTGACCCGTTTGAACTTGGGCAATCGGACCAATATTCAATTTACAAAACAGCGACATTTTCTCCCCCCCTCCCATTTTGATCCTGAAAATCTGTAGCCGTGTCACCAGTCCCTTTTTTAATTATACCATATTCTTTACATCTGTCCTGCTAAATAACTCTAATTGAAATAGCACCGGCGTGAATTTTTGTAATGTTCCCCCCAAGACATCCCGAAAGTGACTCACACGAGAAAACAGACTGAAGTCACAGCTGGAAGCACGTCAAGGATCATTTCCATTTTTACATGATTAATTTGAATTTAATATCTTAAATCAAAACCTGATTAATTTAAATAAAATTTTGATGGTGCCCTGCTTCTAATATACATTGCAGTAATTAGATTGGGCTTAATGTGATTTTTTTTTTACATAATTAAAAAAAAGAGCAAGTCAAGTGTAACAATGCAGTGTGTGTACAATGCTTTGATGTGGGGGGGGGGGCTAAGGAATTATTGCTGCAGATATCACTCAGCTTCAGAAAGGGTCAAAAATGAGAGAATATGCTAAAGGTCAAAATTGTGTGTGTGTGTGTGTGTGTACTGTCCCCACCTCACTGCTGCCCATAAAAATCGCAGGTCAAATGGAATAAAATGAAGTTCAAATATGTGCAGTCTATACTTAGGAAGTTATATGGATTGTGGGTTTCCCATAGGATTCTGGTAGGCCACTGTGAGAATAGGATACTGATAGATAGGTCTTTGGGGTGATCCGACAGAACTCTTTTATTTTCTTATCTTCTCCTAGTTGAGGTCCATCATTTGTTCTAGCTGAGCTCTCTGGCCTACTCCCGTGAAGGCTCTCCTCTCCTTACGAGCAGAATTCCTGGCCAGGCTCACTTCAAAATATCGCCAGCAAAATAGGACTGGGAAGAAGTTTGAGTGGATGTGCTAGTCTTTCTTGAGGAGAATGGCAAGTGAGCGAGCACCTGGGGGCTTAGGTCAGACTAGGGCTTGCTTGGGAGCATAGACAAGCCCCTTCTGAACCTTAGACAACACTGGAGAATCCCACTGCAGTATTGCCTTTCTTGTAACGTTATTACACAGTAGTTGTACACCACTCTAGTGCTAAGGAGAGAATACATGTCTGATTAAGGTTAGGGTATAGTGCAGTGTATAAATTCAATAAATAATGATAACAACAACATTAATAATAATAATGCAGAAGGCCATGTGCTCTGGCAGTCTACACCAGTGGCGTAGCATGGGGGTGCAGGGGGGCCCGGCCGCACCGGGCGCAACATCTGGGGGTTAGGGTTAGGGGGCGCAAATCCATGGGTTAAGGGGCGCAAATCCACGGGTTAGGGGGTGCAAATTACTTGCCTTGCCCCGGGTGCTGACAACCCACGCTATGCCACTGGTCTACACTTATGTCCTACCATAACAAGCGAGCAAGATATTAGTGCTGCTAGGAAGTGCAGCAGTTCTTTGAGTGGGTGGGATGATGCAATAAATCAGGGAGATCTGAGGTGCTTTCCCCCTCCCTGACTCAAAGTGCAATGTCAGTAAACCCCCTGTCAGTGCTATTTTTCTAGCGGGGAAATGGTGCCGGAACTCACCATGAATGTCTCTCTTGTTCTCTTTTAATGGCAATGGAGCCCACCTGAGAGGTGCTTGAACTGAGTTCCGGCGAGTTCCAGCTGGAAAAACAACAACAAACCCCTGTCCGCTGGAGTCCAATCAGGGCCTTTCACCACCATTTCCTCCCCCCATCGCTTTTTCATGATTTGTGGTTCTATTTTTTCATATATCTCTCTGTTTCCCTAGCTCAGCGGGCTGAGCAAGGACAGAGGCATCAGCTTCCCTTCTCAACACTCAACTGCTCCGGATTTGTGTTTGTTAATACACATAATTTTTAAAAATTCAAAAGCTGCATTTCAGTTGTTTTATTTACATATTTTTAAAAAATCTATATTGTTTGATTTCACAACAACAAAAAACATTTAGTCTGGCTGGGGCGGGGGGGGGGGAAGCGGTATCTAAATTAATTTAATTGTCATCATGCTTATCAGTGGGCACAGTTCATAAATTCTGCTCTCCGTCAGTTTTGCTGTTGGTGTTGTTCAGTTTTAAATCAATTATTTGTATTCTACGTATTGTGACCAATTGTGATGGCTTATAGTTTTTAGCAATAAAGATTTCATTCATTCATTCAAGCCTAGAGAAAAGGAGTGACTACGTGCATCTGAGCCAAACCCTTCCGTCCTACGTTCTGAGGAATCCTTCGTCTTAACACCACCTTGGCTGGAAAGGCTAAAGAAAATGCCTGTAGACCTCTGCAACTTTTTGCAAGGGAAATGTGTGCATCTCAGTAAAATTAATGAGTTGGGTTTTGACTACCCAGTCCTTCACATCCTTCTGCTGATGGATCTTGTTGACAGAAGCCAGACAACTTGAATATAAATTCTAAGAAAGCCACTTATTTATAATTCATCACACACTCCAATAAAAAAAAGTTGCCACTTTTTATCTGACAGCCAAGACTCTGATGACAATCAAGGATTTAATTTTCCCCACCACCACCTCTAAATTTAGGCTTTTCCTTGCACAAAGTCTACGTTTTTGTCTAAAAATAGCTGCTATCTGGGGCCTGGGGCTTGGGGTTGGCACTAACGTTCTTGTTCCATAGTTAAAGTCAAAACAAAATTAATCAGGAAGGGTTATCTATAATGAATCACTATTTATTCCTGGGGAGGAAAGGAAGAGGAGGAGGGAAAAAATACCTTTCACAGCAGCTGAAGGAAAGTACTTTCAGGGAGTTACATTAAACTATGGACTCTAAGGAGAAGATTACAGATCTTCCGTATTCAACAACATGAATGAAAACTCTTAGGAACTAGTCTAACTTACTCCCTGCTCCCACAACTCCTTCTGCCCCAAAGCTGCAGGGATTGCTTTTTGTATAGGGAATGATTTAGATGGCTAATTGAAAGTAAGCAGTGGTGAGCAGTTTCCTCGGTAAAATATTACCAAGACAATCTTATCTGAGTTTACAGAGTCATTTCCAATTTGTAAATGCTGTATTCATTTCTAGCAGATAAAACACCTTTTTTAAAAAACCCTACACCAGGCCGGAGCATGGATTGCTGTTATAACCACACTTTGCTCAGTCCTCATTCCTCACCCTCTTCTTATCACCTGCACAAACTTTAGACTCACGTTTGAATAATTCTGCTACCAAAAAAGAAAAAAGGAAAAAATCTCCCATCATTCTGCAAATAAAATTAACGATTTCCCCCTCTAAATCCTGATAACTTGCCACCGCTCTGGTTGCTGCTAGTTATCTGCCCTGCTGAGAATCACCTTCCTTCAGAGCCTACGATTCTTTTAAGAACATCACCTTTGCAAATTCATCCCTTACCTATAATATCCAACCCCCCCACCCCAACATCCCAGGTTTTGCTCCTGCATTATAATAGATGTAAATTAATGTTTTGCCATTGTTTGTTGCTGTAATCATAGAGGCAAGTATATGCTTCTAACAGCTATCTTATTTTCAATTTGCAAAGCATACTGTGCTTAATCCCATGTGGCAGCCTGTGGTCCTAGATATGAATTTTAAAAGGTAATTAGACCAGCGCAGGAGGCTCTCTCCTGAATGGAGACAGCAGACTCCTGCCAGGTCCAGGGGGGTCTCTGAGAGGTCCCAGACTGGTCCCAGTTCTCATCCTAGCTTATTACTCTTCTCCACTGTGTGAAACAGCTTATTTGTTCATGAAAATGTAAATCATGTTGGTACTAGAAAATATTATTTTAAGCCTTAAAAGGGTCACTGAGTTTCTGCCGTAGTCATTTTGTACTTGGGGTGGCTGCCCAAAGATTTACCACCCACCCACCCCTTTTATACAAATACCTGTAAAGGGGATTCCGTTCACCGCGGTGGATCTCCGGCAACTGCAGGTAAGCGAGGAAATATCAAGCAAACAATCATCTAATCAGCTAAGTAAATGACAACCTCCTTGGGGAAATGCTCTCTGTTTTAAGCAAAGCTCGATATATATCATGGAATGTCATTGGTGTTATTGAAAATCACTACTGTAATTGTATACACATGCAGACAAGGGTCAGAAAAGTGAGATTTGCTGGCAATTCCTGAGATTTTATGGTGCAAATGGGAAATACCAGTTAATTTTGGACATTTACCAGTGAATCCCAAAGCAAAACAGTTACGGATAGTAAAATCACCAAATACCATTTGTATTTCCATCCTTTTCTGGCAAAGGATGGGATTTACCATTGCTATCCTCACCATTGCAAACTACTTGGAGGTACTGTTGTAATCTGCTAAGAGGTTTTATTCGCAATCAAGTAAATTTATAAATTCAGGTAATTTTTTCTATCTTTTGTAAATGTCTAAAATAAACCTCCTGACATAAGCTTTCCTGATCTTTAGCAGTAACTCAGGAGGCCAATCGAGTGATCAAATACCATATTCCCATCAGCTATTGATAAAGGAAGACATTTGTTAATGGAACCAGCACGTCCACATAGAGCTGAATCAATTTCCCATGACGCCAGGAGTGGCCAAGAGGGAGGGATGCCACCGTGGACCAGGTCTCCCAGCGACAGTGGGTCAGACAGGTTGGTGGTGATATTAAGGCGGTTTGGACACCTCGGTGTGTAAACTGGATGGGCTCTACTTGTGCTTCACTCTGCACTCTCCTGGTACGCAGCACCAATGTTGCTGCCAGGAGGACAGATTCCACCCACCAACCATTCCCATGTGACACACATATAAATGTCAAAAACTAGTCAGTAGTGCAATCTTTTCTGACTTTTGCTAATACATCTCAAAAAATAACATTAGGCTTGTTGCTGTTTTCCAACACTGATCCAGTTTCACCCTCCTCATTTCTACAATTTACTGGTAAATATGAGCATTTTCCAGTACAGCAGATTTCTGTAATTGACTGGTAAATGTTACCATTTGCTAGTACAGGGGTGTTCTGCAAATCTACAACCATCTCTCTTACAAAGCACATGCTTTTCAGAGGCAGGAAAGCAACCTCGACCATCAAAACATTAGCAAGTCTCCAAATAATGGCATTAGTGCTTCCATTACTGGGATGACCAACAAACACTTATAAAAATATGTAACATTTCATATTGAATGGGCGTATGTGTGTGTGTGTGATCACATATTTGCTCTTTTTTAAAAAAAGCTAGCAACAGCAAAACCCCACTGGTAGACTAAAAAATCCATAAAAACAGAGTTGTCCTTTCAGTGTTGCTCATACACCTGTATGCAATATTGATGCCTCTTGGTGAACAGCACAGAGCCAGCTCTGTCGTACTGGGACAGCTGATTCACAGAACTGTGATATCACAGTTACCCTGCCTAGCTCTCGCTTCCTAGTGCTGCTAGAATTCCTTTATTAAAGCAGCACCCAGGCATGCTAGCAGAGTGAAAAAAGGCTTCTTGTCACTGTTCCCTGTTTAAAACTTGGCTTCCTTATGGGTTTTCAAGCCGGGGCTTTTAAAATCCATAGCTGCCTGCAGCTGACATTTAGAACTGGAGTGCAGATGTAGGTTTTCTAGGCTCCTGTACCAGCAAACGTACATCTTGCCTGACCCTGGAAAAAAAGGTGAGAGGTGGGTTTCACAATAACCCCATTGATCCTTGAACTTTGCTCAGACCGAAAATTGTTGTCCAGCATGCTGAAAACAACTCACCAACTGGCCATAGACAACAAAAGGGGTGGCACATAAACAAGCATGTTTGTGCAGGGACATAGTTAAGGAGTGGCTCAGTGGGGTCGAGTCCTGGGTTTTTGGGATTGGGCTGGGCCCTGGGAAGGAATCGAAGAGAAATTTCAGTTCACAATCAAAGGCAAATCTGCCCTTTCGGGGGGCGGGGGCAGGATGTGAACTGAGACACAGCCATCCCTTGAAATTCACGCTCCAAATTTTGCAATGTGGTTCTACAGCCAAGGAAGATGTACAAAGAGGCAAATACTGGTCTAAAGTAGTATACACTAGTATGTGCTTTTTTGAGCACCTTGCTTGGCATTCATATATATACATATATTAATGACAATAACATGCAAAACTGTGCTGTATTATGGGAAACTGCTTGCAAAAACGCAAATATCCATCAAAACAGCATATGAGAAATTAAACTAAAACAGGAGAAATTAATAGGAGAAATCAAACTAAAATGCTGGTGAATTTTCATGAAGATTTTTTAAAAATTGCAGATTTCTGCAGAAATGGGAAGAACCAAATTTAAGATTGTAAAAAACAAGAAATGTAAGAGAATAAAATTGGACAGATTCACCCATCCCTCTGCGTTTCTCCATGTTTTGTGCATGCTTTGCTTTGCTTTGCTTGCAGTGCTGATGAGAGCACTAGACAGCCACCATCTTAACTTGCTCAGAGACCTAGATTTTCTATGCACATAAATTAGCCACAAGTATTTTCAGCTCTGCACAGTAGAGATATGGATCAGGGCCATAGTTGCACCCTAAAGCCAGGGGCCTTGCCAATCATGAATTGTTGTTTATCCGCGCTCTCTTCAGTCACAGAAAGGAACCCAGAATGTGAATCAAGAAAATCTGGCTTCTCCTGAATTTCTTCACCATCTTTCACCTTCACTTCATCTTCTAATTCACACATTATCTATTCCATGCCCAGCCTGTGCCACCTGAAACAGGAATTCATAGCATGCCTAGGCAAGAATAATATAACACATAATGTCAGTCTTATACTCTTGCCTGCCTCTCCAGCCCTGCCCAGCTGCTTCCAGTGCAGTAGAATAGATGCAAATCCACACTGTGGCACATGGAAGAGTTGAATGTATATTCTAGTCCAGTCTTCCCCAATGTTGGGTTGCCAGATTTTGTTCAGAGCTACTTATCAAACCCATTGGCCTATTTATTTACTTGTGCTTAAGCTTTAGCCCAGGAGTGGGGAACCTTGAGCCCAGGGTCCAAATGTGATCCTACAGGCTTCTCTGTCTGGTCCTCAGGACCCTCCCTAGATAATGCCCCATCTCCTCCTCATCAGTGCTGCCTTGCAGCCACCAGCTAGATATCAGCATGCACAGTTGAGGATGTCTACCTTGAGGTAAAGTGAAAAGCCGATTCATGCTTGATCTTTCTTCTTTTTGCATCTGCTTACTCTGCTAAGAATCAAACTTTTAAAAAAACACAACAAAAAAGAGCAGCAACAAGCAGCACAAGACAACATCCGCTCTCATTTTGATTTCCTGGAAGGTACATGTGGCTAGGCAGATGGTGCTTTTTTTGTTTTCGTTTTACTAAAACTAGTGATCAAATGTAAATAGTGTACATACATCTCTGTGCCCTGTTGCTGTAAGTTTTATTTCTAGGTGCTACTGCTAATATGTAGGACTTCCTCTCTCATTTCTTCTTCTTTTTAACCCATTGCTTCAATTTAGATTCTGAATTACAGTCACACCTTGGAAGTAGAATGGAATCCATTCTGGAAGTCCATTCGCCTTCCAAAATGTTCAGAAACCAAGGCATGGCTTCCAACTGGCTGCAGGAAGCTCCTGCAGCTAATCGAAAACCACGGAACCCGCGTCTGATGTTCGGGTTCCAAAAAATGTTTGCAAACTGGAACACTGACTTCCGGGTTTGCGCCGTTCGGGAGTCAAAATGTTTGACTCGCAAGGTATTCAATGTCCGAGGTACGAGTGTATTATCGTGGTTGCTATTACTTACCATTCATCGTAATACTTGCCTACTATGAGTGGTGAACTCATCAACCTCTGTATCTAGACCAGCATGCTAGGCAAGATACAGAAAATATGAACTCCCCAAGTCTCTTAAGATTAAAATCCATGTAAAGGTATTACAATGTGTAATACCTTTACACATAATGTGTTGTTCTTCAGCCCGTGAGTTGCAGGGTGAATAAAAGATGAAAAATTACCCAGTGAATGTGAAACAGTACAGAAGGACAAACAAAGGAACAAAGGACTAGGCAAAACAGTGCAGCCTTGATAAGTAACAATGATATAGATTATAGAGATAGATATATAGATATTGATATTATGCATATGATAATATATAATGAAAATGTGTATACTAGAACAAAGTGCATATATTAGTGAGAATAACACACAAAATGCAAAAACACATTGGGGGGAAATTGCTAGTACAAAATTTCACATATTAAGAGACATGCCCATGTAAATGGGCACACACTTTCGTGTGCAATTCATAAACAAATGCAGAAATGAGGCAAAGTTAAGGCTAGATGCATAAGAAACTTAGTGAAACTGAATTTACAATGCAATACTTACCTGGGGTTACAGCCCAAACTGGCTGCTATTACTGAAAACAAATATTCTGTTTCAAAAACTTCTGTTGTCTCATCCTAGACTAAGGAATCCAGCTGACAGATCCCAGGCACAGCAAAGATGGGGGTTTCCTTTGAAGTTTATTGGAGTTTTATCAGAAAATAGCTGATGAACAAACAGCATAAGTGTGTGTGCGTGTGCGCATGTGCGCAGAACGCCGTGGCTTTTCTTAAACAAACTTGTTGAAATGGACAGATCCGAATACCCTACTGTGTCGGAATGCTACAAACCTCATATCTGATTTTCCCTCCTCTTAAGAGGTTCTACTTAATCATGCAAAATCGTTTTTTTCTTTCTTTTGGTGAACAGGCCGGGACTACCACTGTTCATTGCTGCTGGAGATAATGTAGATATCAAGACAGTAATGGCTTTCATCATGTGCTGTAAGACTTCTAATTCAATTTTTATTTTACTGTGCTGGCACACAATATCTCACAGCATGGTCCTGGGTTGTCTCCGTAGGTTATGAAAGGAGTTAAAGAATAAGGAAAAGCAGCCTCATTCCCTCCCCTTACTTCATTTCATGTTACAAACAATGGCAATAAGCCTCTAGTAATGCATTTTGTGGTTCACAATACACTCTCTTGCTCCATGTGAGCAGTTCTTATGTTCTCCAGGTACGTGTGCATTTTGATGAAATGTAGTGAGCGTGCCAATGGATCACGGAGGTAGACATGGTTCACACAGTGGTGAGCAGTGCTGGCTCTTTCCTCAGTTGATAGTTGGGAAAATGTGTTGATTCCCTTCCCTTTCATATGGTAGTGTTTGAGAGTACTAGCCATGGCTAGATGGGCCAGAGACAGGACCCAGCAGGCTCTTCTGGTGTTCTTACACTGTTGTTGGATGTGACATGCTGTGACGTGAAGCGACAGGAATCCCATTATGGGATATTGACCTGGGTTGGTTCATAAGCGCAAACAGAGGTTCTTCAGTCTTCAGTGAGCATAAAAAAGGTAAAGGTAAAGGACCCCTGGACGGTTAAAGGTGACTTATGGGGTTGCAGCGCTCATCTTGCTTTCAGGCCAAGGGAGCTGGCGTTTGTCCACAGACAACTTTCCGGGTCATGTGACCAACATAACTAAACCACTTCTGGTGCAATGGGACACCATGAAAGAAGCTAGAGCGCACAGAAACATCCTTCACCTTCCTGCCATAGTGGTACCTATTTATCTACTTGCACTGGTGTGCTTTCAAACTGCTAGTTTGGCAAGAGCTGGGACAGAGCAACGGGAACTCACTCCATCGTCTTGATTCGAACTGCTGACCTTCCGATCGGCAAGCCCAAGAGGCTCAGTGGTTTAGACCACAGCGCCACTCACATCCTTGATTCAGTAAGCGTACGTAGTGCTAAAACAAATCCCCTCTCTACCCTCCTTTATTAATGTTGGAGTCATTCTCTATTTTTTTTTTGTAAAGTTAAGGTACTATGCACAGAGTACTTTCCATTTGCGTTTGATTCCCAAATGATATATGATTTCGGTGTTTGATATTGTACAACTGATAGTTTGTAATATTTTATAGTAGTTGTGTTGCGCTATGATTAGTACTGGACAATGCTGATGGTTGATATTGTGTATCAGTTCAGGGGGCAGGAGCTGAATGGTGAAGCAAATGGATTCTGTTCTAGGTGTGCACATAATTTGAGGGCCTTTCCCCCGTCCTGAATTGAAGCACAATTTCAATACCAACTATTCCTCAAGCTTTCTGTACAATGTAGCTTAACCTTTCCATGTGTCTCCAGGTTCATTGGCTTTGCAAGAAGCAAGGTTGTCCAAACTGTTGCCTGCGGAGCACTGGAGAGCTCAGGACTACTGCTATTTTTTGTTAAAGCACAGCAGCAGAAGATGTATTTTAAAAGTTCAAAGCTTCATTTAAGTTTTTGTGTTTTTTTAAAAGTGGGTTGTTCAGCTTAAAAGAACAGAGTTCTTCAGTATTTCAGAAGGCAGCATTTGAGAAATCCTCATGCTTACCTTCCTACTGGTGGTTTATAGGGCCTATGGGAACATATAAAGAAGAACTGGAGAGCTGCAAGTTTTTTTAAAAAATGTGCAAGCAAAAGTACTCAGCTCTTGGTCAAGCCTTAATTATTTTAATATGAGAAAGACCAAGAGCCACATCCCTGCCCCTGGACTTATAGGTTTGCAGTGTCGCAGGCTTCCCTGACTTTCTCCTCACGGTGTACGATGCCTACAAGGGAGTTTTGAGATCATTAGGTGCATTGATGCCACTGCAGATCCTTATCAGTTGTGGAACTTTAATCCAATTATTGTCTTTTGTCTTCATCCCCCCAATATCTGTGCATATGTCAATCTTCAGTCTCTGCTTATGGGAACCTGATGTCTTTAAAATGTTTTAAATTATACCCAAGTGCTTGTGAACTTTTTGAGCAGGGTGGGTGGGCAGCATAGGATAAAACCCTTTTTTTCTTTTTTTTTCTTTTTTGCTAAGCCCTTTCCTGTTTTCAGCTTCAAAGTTTGTTTTCCCCAGCAGTTAAGCTGAAAGAACACGCTTACTTTTTGACACACAAACACACAAAATGCATGGTCATCTTTTTCGTTTATCTCTCTCTCCAAGCCGCCTTTCCTCTTAGTGTGACTTTCGTTCGCTGGTGTGTTCGCTTTGTGGTCACCCAAACGGTTTGATGAACTACTTTCTTGGCGTTTCACATAGAAAGTTGCCTGGCAGCTGTTTAGCAAAGCTGAGCTAAAGGAGCTCAACTGATGGCCAAGATAGAAAGCTGAGGCCAGCCAAGCCACATGGTTAAGCAAGAATAGGTTGCCGTGTTTCAAAAAGTAAAAACTGTTGAGCTTTTCTTTAGGAAACCACCAAAATTGTTGTGCTTTTTTTGAAGCAAAAGACGAAAGTTGTTTTGTTTTTTTAGACAAACTCCAAAGTTGTTGAGCTTAAGATCCAGGACAAAGCACCAATTTTCAGAAACTTCCCCTGGACGTCAATTCCGCCTTTGAAATCCCAGTAATGTCCAGGAAAATCCTAACCAAAAATGAATAATAACTGTCATACAACTAGGAAAAAATAGATCACCCCATGGCTGGGAAGCATGGGACTAGGTGACCTATGTGTTTGCTCTCTGGATGCTAGCTGTTGACTTGCAACTTCAAGGCCACTGTACTCCTTTCTTACAGTTCTTTATGTTTAAAACAGACTCAGACTAGACAGCATTTAAACTGAGAGCCAGCCCCGGCACTATTGGCCGGGCCCCTCATGCTCAAGGGTCCTGCACTGGCCGTGACAGGGAGCCCCAGTTTTGTGATCAGTAAGAAAAAAATTCAATTATTGTGTTCAGTTTCGTAGTCCAGAATTCTGGTTTAAAAGAACTCCATGCAAAAATAAAATTAAAAAAACCAAGGTATTAGTTGACTCCCAGCCATTGAAGGTCTTCTTGGCTTTCTTTCTTTTCTTTTCTTTTCTTTTTTTGGTAGCTAAAAATGTGCTGCTCTTATTTAAATCTGAAATCAGCTCGGTTGATATTTTAGTCGAAAGATACCGTAGATTCCTGCATATAAGACGACTTTCTAACCCTGGAAAAGAGGTTAAAAAGTCGCAGCCGTCTTATACGTCGGGTATGGGCAGCGCGAAGCGGAGCCTGCCCACTGTGGCGGTCTCCGCTCCGCGTCGGGTGGCTTTCTCGTCGGGTGGCGATTGGGCTTATAAGACGAACCCCCAAACTGCAGCTGCCAATTTGGGGCATCGTCTAATACGCCCAGTCTCTTAACACGCCAGAATCTACGGTATTTGGAGTTGCTGTCCAAAGGTGCTCTCATCTGTCACAATGTTGGACTAGGAGGTCGAGGTTGAAATCCCCACTCTGCCATGAAGCTCACCAGGATAACCTTTGGCCAGTCACTCACTCTCATCCTAGCCTACCTTGCAGTAGGGGGAGGGGAGAACTATGTGTGCCGCTTTGAGCACCTTGGAGGAAAGGTGTGCTGTGAATTAGATCAATAAATAATAAAATTAATTCAAATCCCTCGGGAGGTTGTGAACTCTCCTTCCTTGGAGGTTTTAAAGCGGAGGTTGGAAGGCCATCTGTCATGGATGCTTTAGCTGAGATTCCTGCATTGCAGGCGGTTGGATGGGGTACCCTTCCAGCAATTCCACGATTCTACGATTCCATGAAATGAAATGTCGACTATGTTACAGATTTTATGAGGGCCAGATGAAAGAGGAACCATCTTTAAAAAGGTAAAGGTACCCCTGCCCGTACGGGCCAGTCTTGACAGACTCTGGGGTTGTGCGCCCATCTCACTTAAGAGGCCAGGGGCCAGCGCTGTCCAGAGACACTTCCGGGTCATGTGGCCAGCGTGACATCGCTGCTCTGGCGAGCCAGAGCCGCACACGGAAACGCCGTTTACCTTCCCGCTGGTAAGCGGTCCCTATTTATCTACTTGCACCCGGAGGTGCTTTCGAACTGCTAGGTTGGCAGGCGCTGGGACCAAGCAGCGGGAGCGCACCCCGCCGCAGGGATTCGAACTGCCGACCTTTCGATCGGCAAGTCCTAGGCGCTGAGGCTTTAACCCACAGCACCACCTGCGTCCCTGGCGGAACCATCTTTAGCAGGTGCCCAAAAAAAAGACAGCAGAGAAGGCACCTGCCTGATCATGCAAAGGGAAGGCAGTGCCAAAAGGGAATACTAGCACTGACCTACCTCACAGGATTGTTGTAGTAGAATGTATATGAAGTGGATCACTCTAAATCACAAAATAATTGCTAAGAGGAGGAGGATAAAGGAGAAGGATAGTGGTGATGATCAATTCTGCATATAGCTGAGATGCTGGTTAAACAAAGACGCACAGAAAGATAGTGCTAGCCACTTAAAATTTAATATCTAGGTGAGATCATTTTTTAGTATTTAGGGCAGATAATTTATATTACATAATTTCATTCCTGAATTAGATGATATCTGGCCTTGGAGAATTTTTTTATTTTATTTTTTGCCACTCAGGCATGCCTGTTAAGACAATTTATGGGAGGCAAGATAATGTATGTACATAATATCTAATAATAACTCTTTCACCGCAACATCCTGTGCCAGCACCATTACATGGCTCACTCATCAAGGGATTCGAAAAGTGTCTTTGCGTTAGGGGTCTTCTTTTGTGGTAGAAACCAACAACCAGCAACAACTGTTCTTGGTTCCAGGTGTTCAAGGATGTATACAACAGAGTGATGCATTCGACGACAACAAATAATTTCTGAGTTGCGGCTTGCATCTCTTTTGTAAAGAAAAAAATATTGAGATTTTTTTAAAAAAACCGCAAAGTAAGAAAAACGCAGTGGAAAATAATTCAGGGATAAAAATGTATTTGAGCAGATAGGCAAGGATAGGGCGTTTAACCCTTTCCCTGCCAACCTGCTTCTCACTCGAAATGCTTCCCTGAGTTGATTCTCATCCTTGCTCTTAGTAGAGTTGTAAATGCAGGCAAACATGTAATGCAAATATTGTTTGGGAGAGAAAGTATTGGGTGCTGTGAAACGGGCCTCCTGAAATGAGAACCATTCCTCCATCCAAAGCTTCTCTAATCGCCTCTGAAGATGCTTTGCCCCTTGGAAAAAAATGCAGCAATTAAGGCTGAATCACACACATTTGAGTGTAGCATGTAGTTGGACCCTTTGCACAGCGGCAGGACTTGTAAATCACACTTTGCAAAAGCAAAATGAAACACTGCATCCCAACAGAAGGCCTGAGCAAATAAAAAGGTCTTCACCTGGCATCAGGTGAGCCTCCTTGGTGGACAGTGTTCTAGAGGCAGGATGCCACAAGAGGAAAGGCCCTTTCACCATCTGCCTCACTTTAGATGGCAGGAGGTGCTACAGAAGAGCTTCTGATGAGACAAATCCCTGGGAAGAATTATAAAGTTGGACAGGACCTCAAAGCCCCACCTACTTGACTGAACACATGGCTCAGACTTAAAATGAAGAGTGAAGCGCCTACAATTTCTAACATCTCAGCTTTACATAAAGAGGGAAGGCACTCAGGGTGGAATCCTAGCCACACCTACTTACGGAAGTCCTGCTGGCCATATCCTGCTACAATTCACTTGTTTTAATTGAGAAACAACAGGCATAAAGATAAACACTTATAGAGAAGATGGCTAAGTGGTGGAGCTCACAGGGAACAGTCAATATTATTAACTTGGCACCAAGGAAGACTGAGTGACTTACCATATTTTTCGCTCTATAGGACACACTTTTTTCCCTCCAAAAATGAAGGGGAAATCTGTGTGCGTCCTATGGGGCGAATGCAGGCTTTCGCTGAAGCTTGGAGAGTGAGAGGGGTCGGTGCGCACTGACCCCTCTTGCTCTCCAGGCTTCAGGAAGCTATCAGCAACCCTGGGGAGCCCGCGGGAGTTCCCACAGGGCTCCCTAGGCTGCGGATAGCAGCCTGCTGCACGGAGCACAGGGCGTGCTGAAGCAGAGCACCCCACGCTTCGGGCAGACATCAGGCAGCCCCACAAGCTTGGGGAACAGCGGTGAGGCACAGCGCTGCCATCCCTCTGTTCCTCAACCTGGTTTGGAGGCTGGTGCTGGGGAGAAGTGCGCTTCTCCCCAGCGCCAGCCCCACAAGCTTGGGGGACAGCGGGGAGGTGGAGCACCACCATCCCGCTGTTCCCCGACCTGGTTTGGATTCCCCGACCTGGTTTTGGGGGTGGTGGAATAAATGAAAAAACAACAACTAGGTGCGTCCTATGGGCCAGTGCGTCCTATGGATGAAAAATACACCTATGGGCCAGTGCGTCCTATGGATGAAAAATACAGTATATCCTATGAAAACATAACTGGGCAAAAGATGAAAATGTGGTTCTCTTGATGTAGGTAGAACCAGTGGCGGCCTGGGACGTTTTGCCACTGAGGGCCAGTGTGGTGTAGTGGTTAAGAGCGGTAGTCTCGTAATCTGGGGAACCGGGTTCGCATCTCTGCTCCTCCACATGCAGCTGCTGGGTGACCTTGGGCTAGTCACACTTCTTTGAAGTCTCTCAGCCCCACTCACCTCACAGAGTGTTTGTTGTGGGGGAGAAAGGGAAAGGAGATTGTTAGCCGCTTTGAGACTCCTTAAAGGGAGTGAAAGGTGGGATATCAAATCCAAACTCCTCCTCCTCCTCCTCCTCCTCCTCCTCTTCTTCTTCTTCTTCTTCTTCTTCTTCTTCTTCTTCTGCTTCTGCTTCTTCTTCCTTATGCATGAACTGACTAGAGAATGAACTGATCCACTGGGTCTTCTGCTTTTTTCGTTGAACTTTGAGACTTCCTTTGAAATCTACAATTTGATACAATGAACAGTAAACCTTATTTATTCAAAAGTACAGCCGATTACGTCTTGTGTGTTTATTTTGTAGAAGTGTGATCAGGACATGTCCATTCAATCTATGGGGCCACACAGAAATAACGTTGCAGGGAATAGTATTTATTTTGCTTCTCTGTCTGCCTCTTTGTCCACGAACACTCCCATTTGAAGCCAGTCTCGAACCACCATTGGCTACTGGCTTTGCTCCCTTCATTCTTGCTGCAGGTGCCCCCTGCCCCTCACATCTCCTCCTTTGCAGGTATGCTATGCCACCACACCCATACCACCTCTTCAGGAATGCCCAGGGTGGGGTGGGGTGAGGCATGCCCATGCCAGCATCAGAGCCCACCTTCTGTGGGGCAGGGGAGCCCACGGAGGAGGTCACAGTAGGCATTGAGTCATGTCACGGACAGCCCAGCACTTAAAGTCGCTTTTCAAAATTATATGCCTTGTTTGTGAGTAGGGCACCATTTCATTGATTGTTTCCACTGGGGGGGGGAGTTCTCAAGCAGTTTCTCTGGAATGTGGCAGCAGCAGTAGAACATCTAACCACATACCTAAGTTTTTCTCATCCCTCCAGCCATCATGGATGATGGGACATCTGACCAATAGATTCTCCACTGCTGCCCTAGGCCTAGAGTGCCACAACTTCATTTATAAGCCTACAATGTGGTTCGCACGCAGCAAAAAGCCACTCTGCGTTGGCTCTGTGCAACTCTTGTTCATTTCAGTGAATCTTGCAAACGTCTTTGGCTGCTCCCAGAGACCAAATGCAAGATGAAAATACTCTGACCCAGTAAGAAATGTCCTCTAAATTCTTGCTGTCAGGTAATAAGTAGTGCCAAGTTCTCCTTTGTGCAATATGAAATACTATAATCCAACTGATGTCCCCCCAACCCTAATAAAACAAAACTAGTTCAACTTTGGTTAGTGTAAATCACAATCTGGTAATAGAAAGTCAATAGTAGTAAAGCGAGAAGGCATTGACTCTCTCCAAGTTGTAGAGGAAGAGCTTAATTGTATAATATCTTTCTTGTTAGCCTAGTTTTCCTACCCGAAATCTGTACTGCCAAATAACTAGCGAGTTCTTTATTTTTTAACTCGGAAGAATAAGATTACCCTTTCAACTATATTCTACATTTCAGGTTTCTTTCTCTTTTTTTAATAATAAAAAAAACTCCGTAAAAGTTGTTCGTTGTCCAATTTCTAGCTGGAAAACTATAAAAGTCCATTTCACTTTGCTAAAACAGATTTTTTTTCCCCTGAAGTAAGATTAAATTGATATATCTAGCGCTTCTGTCATTGTAATATGACATTAGGAAGATAGTCAAACACTAGCTTTGACTCTAAGTGTCCTACTAAAGTAGTAGTCTACTGCAGAGTGCTTTTTGATGCATCAAAGAAATGGTACTATCTTTCAAACAGCATTCATATTTTCACCTCCTATAATCGCTGTAAAGTAATAGCAGGACTCTAGCATGATCCTTTTTTACAGCTTCTAGAAGTCACTTCTATGAGGGATTGCCTAGGCTTGCATTAGATATTCAGGTTTAAATGAACCACTATCGGAGCTCTCCAATCTGCAAAAAAATGCATTCATTAGCTTTTTGTCCTTTCACTCTTCTTTCAGTTTAATCTAAGCTCTTCATCCCTGTAGCCCTGGCTATGGCTTCGTTAATAGCAGCCTATGGCTTACAACTTGCCAGCACGGAGTATTCTCCACAATAGCTTCCTGCTGCAAAGTTTCTGCTGCAAATAGGACAGGACTGTCCCAAGACATTTGGCCACCAGAGGCAGACCAACTCATGTCACCCATGGAGGCAGTAGTGATACCACTGTTCCCGCCCCATAGCAGTAGTGACATATGAGGGGGGAACAGAGGGTACCTCTTTGCACTAGTCTCCTGGCAGCTTACCAAGACAGGGCTGGGAGGGGCAGTAAGGTTGGGGTTCCACAAGAGTGTTGGAAGTCTCAGCACATCTGGCAGTTGGGGTGCAGAACACACATGAGGTTCTAGACTACCACATCAGTGTTCCGATGTAGTGCTTTCAAACAAGTATGTCTCCACAATAAAACTGAGATAATATAGTAAGGACGGGACTCATGAATGCTTGGGTCATCCTAGAATCTCTGTATATCAGGGGGATGAGTGCAGTGCAGAACATTTATTTTGTATAAGCAGCTTTCAAGCAAGTGACTCCACATGAGGCCGTGTGTTATGTTTGAGGGATGTATCACCTCGGCCCGTGAACATCTGAACACAATTCCAGAGGCCATTCATGCCAACTCTGTGTACAGCAATCTTTTTGCAGAACGTCCTCAGAAAGCTTCATTATTTATCACAAGACACCCACATGGGCTATAAAACAAGCAAGCAACACCGTTTCCAATTAAGGGAGAACGCGCTGCCGTCTATTCACCCCTAACCCTACGCCTTTTTACTTGGAAGTGCATCTTGCCATGTTCTGTGGAGCTTACTTCCAAGTAACAGAGCCCAGGATTGTTGCCTAAGATATGCTAATTGGTGCTTTTGTTTATTCCCCCTGGTTCAGAGCAATCATCCGGAACCTTGATAGATTCCGTGTCCTGCCGTGCTTCCCTAATTCGAGGCAAAACGAAGATCTGAGACGCAATTGTAAAGACCATCGATGGAAACGTCCAGTTGGGGAGGGACTGAGTAGCGTCTCTCAGCTGGCAAGTTTAAATGATCCCAGATGAGTTTTGTGCCTACAGTCCTACAGGTCCTGCTGTTTTTCAACTAATCATTTGCAAAATTGAAAAAAGAAAAAGAAAGGAAGAAAGGAAGTGGGGGGGGGGGAGGGAGAAAGCAGGAAGACTTCTGGTAGGTGAGCCACAGCAGGGCAATTAAGACGCTGCAGCAAATGTACACATCTGCTCCTAGAGAGATACAGTTTCACTGATTCTATCTATAGTCACAATCCTTCAGAGAGATAAACACCCTGCGAGAGCGGCACGCCAGAGGAAGTGCCACACTGAGAAAGTGGTGATCAGAGTGGAGCCTCGCAGCCCCTGTGGTCTGAGAGGAGGGAGGGAGGAGGGAACAGCCAGGCGAGCAACAGAAGTCGTGGGGCAGATGTGAATCAGAAGAACGGCGTGTGAGAGCCGACACTTGAGGGAGGTGGGATTCTAAGCAAGCGTGAGCTACACAGTTAAAACCAAAAGCGGGGGTTGGTGGAGGGGGGGGGGCGGAGAGCCTCTTCTCCATACTCTTTAGGAACCAGTGCCATTTCATTTCATTTCATTTTTATTTGCATTTATGCTTCAATTCAATACTGAACTAATCCAGTCAGAGGGGGCCAGTTGTAGTAATAGGCATTGCGTTTTCTCACCCCGGTGAAGGAACACAGAAAATAATAATAATAATTATTATTATTTATTATTCTTCCTTCTCGGTAGTGGTGCCCGCCCTGTGGAACGCCCTCCCATCCGATGTCAAAGCGATAAACAACTACCTGACATTCAGAAGACATCTTAAGGCAGCCCTGTTCAGGGAAGTTTTTAATGTGCGACATTTTAGTGTATTTTTGGTCTCTGTGGAAGCCGCCCAGAGTGGCTCGGGAAACCCAGCCAGATGTGCGGGGTACAAATAATAAATTTATTATTATTATTATTATTATTATTATTATTATTATTATTATTATTAATAATAATACCCCACCCATCTGGCTGGGTTTCTCCAGCCACTCTGGGCAGCTTCCAACAAGAGATTAAAAATACATTAAAACATCAGTCATTAAAAAACTTCCCTAAACAGGGCTGCCTTCAGATGTCTTCTAAAAGTCAGATAGTTGTTTATTTCTTTGACATCTGATGGGAGGGTGTTCCACAGGGAGGGTGCAACCACCCAGAAGGCCCTCTGCCTGATTTCCTGTATCTTCGCTTCTCACAGTGAGTTCTCACTGCCAGAAGACCCTAGGAGCTGGACCTCAGCGTTCGGGCACAATGATGGGGGTGGAGACTGTCCTTCAGGTATACAGAATATAAGAAAATGCTTTATGCTGCATCAGACCATTGTGGAAGGGGCAAAGCTCAGTGGTAGAACATGCAGAAGGTCCTGGGGTGAATTCCTGGCATCTCCAGATCGGGCTGGGAGAAACCCCATCTAAAACCCTGGAGAGCCACTGTCAGGCCGCACTGACACTACTGAGCTAGATGGAGGAATGGTCTGACTTCTTCTGTCCATCAACCTCAGGATTGTCTACATTGACTGATGGCAGCTCTCAAGGGTTCTAGATAGGGATCGTTCCCAGCCCTACCTGGAGATGCCAGAGATTAAACATGGGACCTTCTGTTTGTTTGTTTTTAGAAATACAGTCATATATTGGTTCTCGAACGCCTTGTGACTTGAACATTTTGGCTCCTGAACACCACAAACCCAGAAGTAGCTGTTATGTACTGAAGTTCTCACCCTGGGCCAGCAGGGGGATACTGTAGATAGTTCAGGTCCATATATGCAAATAAGGGATCGAAAGTGACGTTCAGTGATTGGATAGTTACAGAAAGTTGTTACAATTACATTGTTCTGGAGCTCTATATAAGCAAGCTGGCTGAACCCTTAAGTTCAGTTCTGTTCTGGCCTTTGAATAAACAAGAGCTGTTTGAAGAATCGCTGTGTCGTCTGATATGTTCACTCACAACCTAACAGTAACAATAATACAATAATCTCTAAAACTTTCTGTGGCTCACAGTTCAAATCCTGCTCGTGAAGTCATCATACTATAATATTTCTTTAAATAACCTGAAAAAGGCTTCCATTCTTGCGTAAAACAGCCGTCGCTAAGTTCTCTTATTTTAGCTGTTAATTTTGCAGATTCCACAAAATCCAAAACGTTACTTATCCATTCTTCTTTGGTGGGAACTTCTTCGTCTTTCCATTTTTTTGTGCACAAAGAATCCTAGCTGCTGTAGTTGCATAGGTGAACAATGTAACCATCTTTTTTGAGACTTCTGTCCCTATAATCCTCAGAAACATGGGATCTTCTGCATGCAGAGTAGATGTTGTGGGAGGAATTCAACATTGCACTTTGTGTTCGTAAGGCTGCAGACATGGCTGCTTATCTCAGGGTGAAAGGAAAATGATGCAGCACCTCTTGTTATGCCAAGAGCTGCAATCCTGTGTACACTTATTGCATAACTTAATTTTTGTGTAATGGTTAACCTGTATTTTTTAAAAAAAAACAACAACTGAAGAAGCCAAAACAAAGAATAAAACCCAAACCATGCAGACTAATAGTTGTTGTTTTCTTACATTAGCTTAGCTTCCTTTTAGACATTCAGGTTTTGTATGATCCTGTGGCTGAAAAGAACCAAAGAAGTTTCTTTTTACTCTAAAGGAATGCCCCTTGTTCTGCAATGTTCCTGAAACAATATGTCTTTAAAAAAAAAAGGCCCCTCCCCAATTATGCATCCTTATTTATGAAACTTTTGTCTGCCCTGCCCTTCTTTAGGAACAAACTAATCAGAGCTAAAATATACATGGGAGAATATTCTGCACTGTTTGATGCTAGTTCGTTGAGCTGCTTTCAGAAAGCTGCATTTCATCAGGACTGCGCTCCTTTTCACAGTGACTTGAAAGGGTGCCCTTCTTCTACCTCCACTTTGCTCTGCAAGCCTTTTCATCTTTTTCTACCTTGCTGGAGGCATGATTAGGGCACTTCACCTTTGACCAAATGGGCAGACGAGCATCCGTCCTCTGGAGCCACAACTAGTGCTCTTCAGTAGATCAGCTCTTCAGTGGTACTGAACTGTGACCTTGTCTGCTGTTCAAAGACTAAATACATAAACTCAAGTTTCCGTTGGGTCCGGCCTGGGAACCCGAGTTATCCCTTAATCCCAGGTCTCCCGGTCAGCAGTACAATGGAAAGATAGCCCACCATGCTAGCTGGCTGGCTAAAGAAAAAAGAACATCTTTCTTTGTCTTCTTGACAGATTGGCTCTTATCTGGACTGCCCAGTCTTCTGAACCCGCGCAAGCATCAGTGCTATTATTTATTTTCAATTAGATAATTGCTATATATATTTTTTTAAAAAATGCCAATTGCAATAAAATGTGGCTGCAATCAGTGGGGGTGCAGCTAAGTGTTTCTCAGAGTAGACCCATTGAAATTAATGCAGCTAACTTAGTAATGTTCATAATTTCCATGGGTCTACTCCTATAGCTATATCTACCGTATATTATTATAAAATTTTCATACAATCATTCTTCCCAAAGGAGCCCAGGGCAGGGCTGGGGAACAGCGACAAAAACAATAATGTCCTTCCCTCAGCACAGGTTGTCTATTTCTTGTTTGCTTCACTTTAAAAACTTGTATCCTGATTCCCCGCTTAGTATAGCTTGCAGTAAAAAACATAGACAAAACATAGACAAAATAAAACCAGATCCACAAAATGCATTAGAAAACAAAGGAAACAAAAAATCCAAAATCAACAAAAACAGAAACTCATAAAACAAGCAAGCAAACAAACAAACAAACAAACTAAGTGAAGGCTCAAAGAAAGGAAAATGATCCTAACAGATTCACAGCAATTCATTTTTTCAGCTGAAAGCCTTCCTAAGCAACCAATGTTTGTTCAAATGTCAAAAGTGCTAAAGTGTTAGGGCTAGGTGGCCAGAAGGGGTTTCTGCAGTGCTGGTACAACCACTAAAAAGGTCCTACTGCTTGATTCGATTACTCAGGCCACAGGTGGCTGAAGAATGTGGAACAGCAATTTATATGATGAATGGAACATGTGGGGAAGAACATATGGAAAAAGCATATCCAAAAGTGACTGTTCAGATTGTTTTCCTTAGAAATCTCCAAGAAGCAGAACTCACTCACTTTCCTGAATTATATTATACCTATAGAAATTCCCCATATGTTTAGTCTTTCTGTAATGCAAATTGGCCCCAATTCTGAGGAGGCTAATCACATTTAAATGGTCTATTCTGGAGCAGGGCTGTTATTCTTTGACTGTACACTTTTTAGTAGCACAAAGGCAGTGTTTCTCCACACCATTTTTGACATACCTCCTTTTTACATCCTTGAAAATTGGTAGGGATTCTGCCCAAACCCCAGGTTGTGGTTCGATGTTCACAAATGCCTTGAACCCGGGGCTTTGATGTTCCTTGGGGGTGAGCCAAGAAAGAACCTTTGCTGATTTTGTCAAAATTATTGACTTCAATATTTCTTAAATGTTTCATCCATTCTTCAACATTTCCAACAAATGTTTGAATGTTTCATATTTCATTCTCCTCCTGAACTGTTGGAGAATTTCCATACTTCTGTGAAGAACATTTGGCAAAATGAACCAGTTTTCTCACCCGTGACTTTCGGGTGCAACTATAGATCCAATTTTAATATTGCACTGCTTTAACATTGTTGAAGGAAACAATGGTCCTTGCTCCAACTCAACAGTGTATTGCTCTTTTAGTTCACTACTTCCTTTATCTATCCTCATGAGTATCCCTTGATCCATCATCACAGAGTTTCATTCAACAAAGTGAGTTGAAATTCTTAGAAAGTGGTTTTCTGACAAATTTTGGAGAATGTTGTTGATTGAACTCCTTCTGAACTGTTGGGGGATGTTAGTGCTCCCCGGCTCTGGAGAATAATTGGTAAGATATGTCCCCAACCATCTCTCTCTCTCTCCCTCTCCCTCCCTCCCTCTCTCTCTCTCTCTCTCTCTCTCTCTCTCTCTCTCTCTCTCTCTCATTTCACCATCCACAAATAGTCTTGTGAACTTTGGAAGGCCATTGCCACTTAGCCCTCTAGATGTGTACATTATGTCTTGAAATTTCTCTGTAGGTGAACTTTAACAGAAACCCACCATGATCATATCCTTTCCAGCTCGAGATCTGCCTCCAAATCGCTTACTTGTTCTCTCTGACCTGCCTTGGATATAAATGTTTCCAGGTGACATCTGGGGCACAGTAAGATCCCAACGTTATTCCCACTTCATTGCCTCCATCTATGTTCATTTGTCTGCTTTGCTTTTTCCTTTTTCTACATGCCTGTCTGTTTCCCTTTTCCAAATCTGTCTGCTGTTTCCCTCTTGTCACCTGTCTCAGTTTCCTTTGCAAATATCCCTTAGCTCAGACCCTGGCCTCAAAAGAACACTGCATCTAGGTTGACCATCTTGCATGAAATTAATGGAGGCTTATTCTGAAGAGGTCCAGAACCTCGGGAAGTGAAAGATGCATGTGTGTGTGTGTTGTTACATTCGCTGTTGTTTTCCAAAACTCCATTCATTTCATTCTTCATTCATTAACATTGCTTTTGTTTCCTTACAGTTTCCAGAGAGATAGGCTTGTTAGCCTGCTGCAGCAAAAGCAACAAGAAAACTTTTAGCACCATAAAGACTAACAGATTTATTATTGCATAGTCTTTCATGGAAGTAGAGTTCACTTCATCAGATGTACGAAGGATAACACTTTTTCTCATTGCAGTGTGTTAATAGCCAGACTGAACTGCATTGGAATATCTTTTGTGCAAATGTTTGCAAACAATGGTCAAGTTAATGTCATATACATATGCATATATTTGTTTAATATATGTGTAAAACTTTATATATAGATATATATTTTATTCCAGAGCAATGCCCATTGTAGATTTTGAAATATTCTCTGTGGAAAATGATAGCAAAAAATACAATAGCGTGTGTTATTTTTTAAAAAATATATATATATACTGTGGGGTTTTTTAGGTTTTTATTATTATTTTTTCTTCCTTCCTTTCTTTTTTAAACCCAGTGGGATTCTGATACCAGGCATTCTGCTTGGCTGACATCCACTGGGAAAGCAATGACACCATCAAATATTTAAAGGTTTGAAAACCACAAGAACTACTGTATATAACCAGATTGGATCGACTTTTTAACTCTTTTGATTAATAATGAATAAAGCCTCGGATATGTGAATTGGTTGAGTGCTAACCTGTTAACAAAAGGAGTATAAGGGATGAATGCTAACATACCTCATGAGTTATTCCACTTAACACATTGTCCAAACAACATGCACGCACACAGAGAATAATCTTCCTCAATCTCATCTATTCCAGATTCCATTAATGATTGATGAGTACCTAATGTTTCTCTGTATCTAGATATAGATATGTGTTTTGATCATCTGTCTTTCTGACACCAATATTTCCCCTGTTATCTGGGTCCCTCTTGTCCAAAGAGCGGGGAAGGGATGACCAATTCAGCATCCAGGTTCCCTGACTTTTTATTTGGATGTCACTAAATATTTATAGACTGCACTCTGGGGCAGAAAAGGGGGAGCTGGTCATTTAATCTGACCCCCCAGCAAATGATAACACTCTTTCCTACCAAGTAATTTCTTTCAGTGCACCAGTAGGATCCTGTAGAGAAATGAGGTAGGAGAGAGCAGCATGTGTAATACAGTTATGCTGCTTTTTGCCCAGCAAAATACAGAACAGCGTCAGAAAGCCCTTGGAGGACTACCATGGGCAGCTTAAAACATGTCTAAGGAAGAGCTGGGGTGAAATAAATTTGACTACATTTGTCTTTGCAACCTGCTGCAGAATATCTTTTGCACTGCATTCAGTTGTAAAGACTGCGGAGAAAATAATTGGGTGCACTCTTCCTACCTTGGATCAAATCTATGCTTCCAGGTGTCATAAGAAAGCTGCAGAGATAGTGCAGGATAGTGCGCACCCTGGAAATGATCTCTTTCAGCTTCTGCCTTCTGGAAGAAGGTACAGTACAGGGTTATAAAGACTAGGACTAGCCGCTTAAGAAACAGTTTTTATCCAAATGCGATTTTGGTTTTAAACACAGTGTAAGGTAGTCTCTGTGGGAGTATATTGTATTTAATTATGGGCTATCAGAGTTTTTGGGGGGCTAAACAGGCTGGGATAGCTGGGATAGCAGGATTGTTGGTTTTGAATGTCTGATGTAGATTTTTCAATTTCGTTGTTCTGTATGGGACAATGACAATAAAGATTATCTTATTGTATTTGGAAAGTTTTCCTTTTGCTCTCGTCAAGTTCGGGTGGCTAAAGGCTGAGCAGGGTTAGAACATTAAGGAGAGCCCTCCTGGATCAGGCCATGCAGTCCACTATCCTGTTCTCACAGTGGCCAACCACATGCCTGTGGTAAATCCACAAGCAGGAACTGAGCACAACAATCCTTGGTTAGATCAGGAACCCTGATTGTGCAGGGATACTAGTTGCAGATAAGATCTGAACACAGTTAGAATCCACCTCCCCACCTTGGAGCTGGACACAGAATTGCTGAGAAAGGAGCCAGTTTTGGCAGGGATTGGGGGGGGGGGACAGATTGGGGCCCCAGCTTGCATGTACATGGGGACTGGGGGGGGGATTCATTTCAGCTTGCATTTAAAGGCTAATCAGCCAAATACACACTTTTGAAAATGACCTAAGAACCAAAGCGCAGCCACACATGGAAATTTGCGCTTCTTTGAATTTTGCCACGTAAGGGGAACGAAATTGCATATACTGGGGTAAAGAATGCATAAAGTGTATATAGTATTTAAATAGCATACAAATTCATATTATTATTATTATTATTTACCTGCTTTTTACCCTAAGGTCCCAGGACAATTTACAACAATTTAAAATGCCATTTCAAATAGTTAAAAAACTTACAATAAAAAAATACAATCACAGAAGATTGGGGGATCCTGAAAATGTACATCTCATATGTCAAAGGCCAGGAGAAATTGGGGAAAACTGCTTTGGAAAAATGTGTATATGAGACAAAATTGTATTGAAATGTGTATATTGGGGGGGAGCAGTAAAATCCTGATGAATTTACACAAGGACTTTTTTTTTGTTAAAAAATAAATTGGAAATGCATGTGGGAATATGGAGAACTAAACTGGAGAGTGGAAAAATGAAGGAAACCAAAATGAGAGAAACTGAGAGAAACCAAAACTGACAGATTCACCCATCCCTTCACGCAAACCCCCTCCCCACTTTTAAGCCCACACACCTTCTTGTGAATGTCTGAAGAAGGCTTTATTTAACTTCATATCCCACTTCCCAGCCCACAAGGTCTCTCACAGTAACTCACCATCTTATAAAAATAGCAAGATGAGAAGAAAAAAGAAAAGAAAAGAATGCAGAATTAAAATTAGCAATTACAGCCGTAAGAAAACAATGAAACAGAAGCCCTTAAAAAAGGAGCCCAACTAAAACCAGCCTGCCACCATCTGCAAGCAGAAAAAAAATGTTTTCCTAAATGGGAAGGGCATTTAACTGGGTTCCTAAAAACGAGAAATGAGACGGCCAGGATGGTTCCTCTAGGCCAGGCATCCCCAAACTCGGCCCACCAGATGTTTTGGGACTACAACTCCCATCACCCCTAGCTAACAGGACCAGTGGTCAGGGATGATGAGAATTGTAGTCCCAAAACATCTGGAGGGCTGAGCTTGGGGGTGCCTGCTCTAGGCAAAGCATTGCACCGAGAAAATGTGGCTATTGCAAAAGTGAGAAAGTTCAGGGATGGTTGCTGGACCACAGATCCCAGCACTCTTGACCATGGACCAAGCAGGCTGGGGATGATGGGAGCTGGAGTGCAACAACATCTGAAGGGCCACAGATTCCCCCTCCCTGCTCTAGATCCAGTTGCCAGATGTTGGGTTTGCTAAGTGAAGTGAATAATGCAGAGTGACATAAACAGAGGTCTGTAAACTGATGAGTGGTGTGGGAAACATGGTTTGAGAGTCTTGCTCCCTCTCTGAAAACACTAGAACCCAGGGTCATTCCATGAAGCCAACTGGTAGGAAATTCAGGTCAGCCAAATAGGAAGCACTTATTCAAACAGTTCTCCTAGTGGTGAAGCAATAAAACTGCTAGCACATTTGCAAAGCTAAACAGGGTCCAGTCCTGCTTCAAACTGGATGGAGGACCATGTGTTGAGACACCTGGAAACTGAACTAGATGAACTTCCAGGTCTACAATTTTGTGATTCTATGATTCCATGATAGTTCACTCATGGAATCTGCTGCCAGAAGATTGCCAGGGGCTTCTAGCATAGGTGGCTTATAAAGGAAGTTGGAGAATAACGCTATCAATGGTTGCAAGTCATCATGGCCAGTAGCAGTAAGGGGGGCAACATTGGAGTTGTGCTGCTCTCCTGGCTCCCTAATCTGATTCTCCTGCTGTCATGCCAAGCTCCTTTGTACCTCCCCTTCCCAGTAAGGGGCAGAGAGAGTCAGCATTGGGAAGCTGGGGGAGCAGCACAGCCCCACCCGCACATCACTGGCCAGTGCTGATCAAGGCTAAATTCAGGTTCAGATTAAGTGTGCTTCTGAATACCAGTTGATGAGTAACAACACTGAGTGTTTGGGTTGTGGGCTTCCTAAAAGGTATCTGGTTGGCCACTGTGGAAAACAAGATGCTGGGCAAGAGAGGTCATTGGTCTGATCTATCAGCGCTCTTCATCTTGAATAGTGTGGGCACCATTGACCACCCACGTGTTCTACACACTCAACCCACCTTTCAGCCCAATCTAATCATCTTGCGGAACAGCTTTCTGACTGTTCCTTCTTATAAACTGCAGTTATTGCACCATGTGGCTGTTTGAGACCCATAACCCTGTTTGCTGCCCTGGCAAAATGGCCCACAATGGACATCCCTTTCCACCCAGTTATCGCCCATATCACATTTGCTAAATTCCTACTGATGGTAAGAACGAAGCCCCAGTCTAAATCCAACCTAATCAGAGGCTCAGACCAAGTTTTTTTTCCTCCTTTTCCCCCTTCTTTTTTCATCAGGTTGTCTCAAGAACTGGTCTTTCCTATTACACTATCTTCAACTGTCATTAAAAAAGAGGGGGAGGGAAGGGGAGGCGAGGGAGGAAGGAGGGTGAAAAGCATATCAGCATTTGTTTTCTTTTCCATCTGGGATTATGTGACAAAATGATCTCCTGCCTCTAATCAATTATTTTTTTCCTTCCCTATCTTTTGCATTTTCCTGCAGAACCATTTGCAAGTATAAGCGAGAGATCCTTCAGAGATAATCTGGTGATTATTACAAATTCAACCTCGGACGCTGCAGGCATTAAAAGATGAAAATTGCCTAAAGTCCACTGTTGTACAACAAATCCATACCTCTGGACTCCTGTCCTGAGGTGAAAATGCAAACAGGAGAGATATTTAGAATCATTTTGACAGTTCATAAAATTAAGCAGGGATTAGGGAGCCTTTAAAAAAATGCCATAGGGTCCACACAATGTTAATCACATCTCCCTGCAACAGGTAAAGCCGCAACACACCACTCGGAACTGGAAGAAAAGAGAAAATTGTATACCCAAACTTTAGGCATGTGACTCACAACAAAGCTGATTTAAATACCTGAATTGTGAAATAGTTGGTGGCAGAGGTGGGCAGAAGGGACACCAGGACCTACTGATGAATCTTGTCTACAAAAGCAACAACAAAATGACATTTCCCACCTTTATGAGGCTGCTCCAACGAAGAGTGTTGGAGTGGAATTTTCTGTGACAGGATGGTGAGCTCAGCCCTTTCCTGGAACAGAGAACAAATTCCTTGGCTCAGAATGTGCTCAGAGGCATCCTCTTCTTTCATTCCAACTGTATGTCTTTTACATCTGGTTGGAAGATCTATGGGTTCCAGCTTAAAGAGGTCTGTCCACTCCTGGTTTATAGAATGCACTTATCTGCTATATGGACCACAGCTCCCATCAAGCAGTATGGTCAATGAGCAGGGGTGGTGCAGGCTGCAGTCCAACGATCCTCACCCGTGGAATATAGAGATATATACTATGTATAACAAGGGAGGAAAAGGTCTGCTGGAGTGTCACATTTGGAGCTCTTGGGAGTGCAAGGACTAGATGTAGGAGAGCAAGACTGGTCAGTCAGTTGTCCCTATAATTCTCCATCTCCCTTCTCACCCTTGTGAGAACAAATGAGTGAGGACAATCCCTGGTAGGAAGCCATCCCGGTTTCTGATTTGATCCCAGAATGCCCCGCTTTTCCCTAGGATGTCCCTATTTTCATCAGAGAAATGGGAGAGTATGGAGTTGTGTGACCCCTGAGCCAAGGAGATAAGTAATGACACAACCTTTAGAAGGCATCTGAAGGCAGCCCTGTGTAGGGAAGTTTTCAATCTTTAATGTTTTATTATATATGTTGGAAGCAGCCCAGAGTGGCTGGGGCAACCCCGTCAGATGGGCGGGGTCTAAATAATAAAATAATTATTATGGAAAAGGATGTCCCTATTTCCACTGAAGAAATATTGGAGGGTATATGCTACATATCCTAGATACCAACTTGGAGGGTTGAGAAGCTAGTATATGGTTATCCTAAGTAGAAAGTGGGTTTGTGCAATTTAGGAGGAGGGAGAGGAGAGATGGGATGCTCAGGGCAAAGAGAGGGAAAGGGAAATCATATAAGGTAAGGAACTTGATGGCCATTTAAAAATTGCTCAGTTATGCCATCATGCCATCACGATTCAGTGCTTTAGAGTTGGCTTTGTTCTGCTTTCAAGCTAATTTGGCTTTCCAAATTCCCAAAGATTGCAAGGGTCTCATCATCACCCAAATTATTGTCTTACATCATGTTACGACACAATAGATGCCAAAAAAGACCCCCACAACCACCACAAGACCTGGGTTGACCACCACCTGCAGTTAGTTAAACAGCTGAAGTTCTACATATACTAGGCTACATATACAGGCTACATATACACAAGATGAAGACAATGAGAATGTGGCTGATAACAAACTAAGCAAATACTAGCACCATAATGAACTATGTGCAAGAGTGGAGAAAAACACACAGGATTCAATCTTTTTGGCACAGGAGCAGCACAGCTTCCTTCCTGTGCCATCAAAGGTAGGAAATGGTCTACACGATAGAAGCCTACACTGTGGTTCATGCCCATTCAAGTGTCACCCATTATTACATTACTCCAGAAGTGGGTAAAGAGGCTGTGCTAAAAATCCCAAACCACTCTTCAACAGTTAGAATGGGCTGAGAAAGGTGAGAGTGATAAATAGGAAGTGAGCTGTGACAACTTCCTCTTAAAGATACAGGCTCACTATATATCTCACTTGAGTTAATTCAACTAATTCAAAAAAGGCTAAAGTTAGGTGACTACTGTACTTCCACTCAGGGAAATTAAAAGGGATTGCTGCCATGAATGTGGGCAAGACAAGTTTTATGGGAGAGTTTCTTCTCAGTTTTAATGGTCAATGAGAATAATATATCCAGCATCATTCTTAGGCCTTTAAGGAAATCCATCTGTGCTGTGAATAATTATTATTGCTGGGCAATTAGTAAACCATTAATCAAAGACTTACAAAAGTGCAAATAATATTTCTTTTACAACAGCAGAAATGTGAATTTATCTTTCTGGGCCATTTCTAAAAGCCTACTCAAATTGCCAATTAACAATTCATTCATGTGTACCATCATCCCATGGGAGGGCTCCTCTAATTTGACAACTACGGTCTGCATCTGATGGATACAAAACCACCAAGGGATGAAAACCTTCATGGTGGAAGATCGTCATGGTTCCTGTGTGAGTAAAACAGTAGTGTGTATTAGGGAGGGGAAATTCGATTCAGTTCGCATTTAAATATAAAACTATCTAATTCACACTTTCTGAAACCATACGTGAACTGAAACACAGCCATCTTCTGAAATTTGCACTTCTCTGAATTTTGCAGTTCTCCCGCCAAGTGAAGGTGTACAAAAATGCATAGACTAAGTATGTTTAAATGCATATATTAGTAAAAAATAGCATACATAAGAGGAAATATCTTTGTAAAAATAAGAATATTAGGCTCAACCGCATACAAAGATTAGTTAATTAATCTTCTCCAGGGCTAGGGAACATTTTAAAGACCAAAGGCTGGATTTCTTTCTGGGAGAAGAGCTGCTTGACAGTGGTGGGTGGAGCAGGTAAGGTAATGGGTGCAAATTTTACCTTGCATACTCATGCAAAGTGAACCCACCATCTGGTGCCGCATAGAGTTCTGCAGGTACACAGGATTATGTTCTTGGATCAAAACAGGCCATGACTTTGTTTATTACAAATGTAAGTAATCTGGCACTGATTCTCCACTCAGTCAGCTCACCACCGATTGCTTTCCAGGAAAGGGTTGCCCTATGAGTTACATCAAATAGATGCAGCCCACCGGCATCTCTGCCCTGGGGAGTGCTATGGCCCTCAGCTGCCATCTGGGATTATGGATGAAGCACATCCCCTCGGATCCTTTTAACAGGATCCCCCAAATATAGGAGGGGGAAGGCAAGCCATACAACTCCACCTCCTAATTACTTACTACGAATCATACCCAATTCCTAACTGCCCAAGTTATGACGATTGCTATGAGGGAGGCAAAAACCTTGAGACCAGCCAATCTGCCTGGAGATAAAATTCTTTCCTGGCCCCAGATACAGTGACTGAAACATTCCACAGCAAGGTCATGACTGAAGCATAACAAGGAAACTATGAAGCTGAGGGTTGGGGGGAATACAGAAATGCCAACTGTGGTGCCAGGCGAGGAGGTGGTTCTCTTTTATTTCAGTGGAGAGGACCCGAGTGGGAACCACATGAGGCTTTGACCCGGCTCTGCCCCCCCCCCCGATGCCTCCTGAAAACAGCCCGTAATTGTTTGCCATCTTAGGCAGGAGATTTGGATTCTTAATGGCTGAGGGGAGAGGAGAATATCTCCTGATGTTCTTTGAGAGGGTCCAAAATGGCCTAGCACTGGTGTCCAGCCATGCAGCGCCACAACTGCCCCCCACTGTACAGTAGGCTAGTTTCTACAAACACTCACAATTCCCTTTGTATCTTCCATCCAAACAAGAAAGATGCACTGTGGATACGTTCCAGTCATCAAAAATTTTGAGATGTGAGCACGGTCGTCTTACCCATAGGCACTAGGGGTGTGGGGCACCTGGGCGCCAGGCTCTAAGGGGCACCAGGCCAAGAGTCCGGGGCCTGAGAATTGAGCCCGCCTGTCAGTCAGAGCACCGCTGTGGGTTCTTCTGCTGCTGGTGGCTCTGTGCTGCGAGTTTGGGGGCGACCGAGCCAGCAAGACACTGGGGAGGCCAGCCAGCTCTGCCCTCCTGCGTGCTTGGGACTGGACAACCTGGGGGGTGGCGCCAGGCAGATCTTTGCACCCCAGCACCGCATATGTTTAAGACAGCCCTGGGTGTGAGGCAGGGCCAGTGAGGGGTGTGGCCTAGGGGGAATTCCAAAGGCCTGACAAAGAGGTATGGAGCGTCACATTTGATCTATAGGCCTGAAGTTCCCCACATCTGGATTAAGCTGACGAAGATATGGTCAATCTAGCTATTGTAAAATTTGATATATGTGAAAATGGACTCAAGGCATGAACTTCTTTTACTGCAGGAGTGGCTGGGTGAAAGAGAAGCTGTGACACCATTAGGGCTCAGTGGGTGCTCAGTGTATAAACCAGATTGATGCACTGGGCTGACACAGGGAGGGTATATGGAAAATAAACTGCCCAATCATTCTGGACATAACAACCTCCTTGCTCTGGATGATATACTGTAAAGCTTGTAGTGGCAACTTCAAAGGTAGTCAATCAAACTGCCAGCAGCAGGGGCTGTTGAAATTAGGAGGCTAGCGGGATGAGGCAGAGAACAAAAGCTGCTCTTTGTAGATAGTTTCCTCATACTCATCCTTCTCTTCGTTTAATTTATATCCTTGTCATTATGACTTTTATGAAACTGCCTTACTTCCATCTGGGCAGCAGGTTTATGGTGCAATTAGCAGGACAATCAAAAAGGTCTCCTTCAATAATAGCCAGAGGTCTCCATTGTAGTTGAGATGAGAAAGAACAAGGTGGTTTTGACTTCTGTGCAACTGGATGGTGAGGGGTGAGAGGTGACCAAAGAGCGAAAGAGAGAGAGAAGAAATCTTACTTTTCCAAAGAAAAATGATGAGCCTCTGAACAATTAATCAATTCTGTCCAACAGTATATTGATGTTATTAACAACATAAGAGTTGATGCACCAACTGATGGCAAAGAAAAAGACTGAAATCAGTTAAATGTTCCTGTTGGAATTACATACAGAAGGCTTGTTGTTAATGGCATGTCCACACTGATATATGCAAAATTCAACCATAAGGACTTAAAAATATCTTTTGCTGGGTCAGGACAAAGGCCCATCTAGTCCAGCATTCTGTTCTCACAGTGGACAACTAGATGCCTACGAGAAACCCTCAAGAAGGGTATGAGTACAACAGCCCTCTCCACAAAACATCTGAAGGGCACCAGGGTGTTGAAAGCTGACAGAACCTCTAGGGCTAAATCTGAGCAAGGATCCCAGGACCCCCAACCTTGCTCTGACAAACGAAACTATTCTGTTCAAGGAACTCACATGAGCGAAAGCCTTGACATGGGGCTGAACTAGGGTAAGAGCTCTTAGGCTACCTGTAAATGGGATTTCAGTTTCAGCTCCAATGAATTATTCAGCAGGACCATTAAAGACTGAGGTTTGGTTACAGCAGCAACTAAAACAATAATCTCGACAAATGTAAAGTAGTAGATATGATGATGAAAACCCCACAACTCACTGCAAAATTAATATTGCAACCAAATACCACAACCGTGATCTACTCCTGACCACTTTATCCCAGTGCATGCATTTTTATACATATTGCTCAGCTGGCGAACGTTCAGCATTCGGAGAAGTGAAAATTTCAAAAGAGGACTGCATTTCGGTTTGCATATTGTTAAAGAAAGTGCAAAATGGATAGGTCTCGATTTAAGTGCAAAGCAAATCTAATTCCAGGCTCATCCCTACATATGAGTTTTTCTGTTACACATACCAATAGATGGTTGCCTCTTTATCAAGAAGCTAGGCACCTATAAGAGATGCTTCCCAGGAACAACCATGTCAGAGAGGTGAAAGGCAGGTGAATCCATCACCAACTTTTCAAGGTATCATAGAATTGGAAGGGACACCAGTGGTCATCTGGTCCAACACCCTGCAATGCAGGAATCTTGCTAAAGCATCCATGACAGGTGACCATCCAACCTCTGCTTAAAAACCTCCAGGAAGCAGTGTCCACAACCTGCTGAGGGAGACAGCTCCACTGTCGAACAGCTCTTTTGCCTGGAGGAAAGTTTCAAATTGAATGTGGACATCCTGTTTGTGCAAACATTCACTTGGAACATAGGAAGATGCCTCATCCTGAGTCAGACCATTGGTTCGTCCAGCTAAGCACCATCCATGTTGACTTTCCTCAGCGTTTTGGATAAGGTGGTGCCTGCCCTGTGGAGCGCCCTCCCACCAGATGTCAAGGAAATGAACAACTACAGTGGTACCTCGGGTTACATACGCTTCAGGTTACAGACGCTTCAGGTTACAGACTCCGCTAACCCAGAAATAGTACCTCAGGTTAAGAACTTTGCTTCAGGATGAGAACAGAAATTGTCTGGTGGTGGCATGGCGGTAGAGGGAGCCCCATTAGCTAAAGTGGTGCTTCAGGTTAAGAACAGTTTCAGGTTAACAACGAACCTCTAGAACGAATTAAGTTCTTAACCGGAGGTACCACTGTATCTGACTTTTAGAAGACATCTGAAGGCAGCCCTGTTTGGGGAAGTTTTTAATGTTTTATTATGCTTTTAACATCCTGTTGGACACAGCACAGAGTGGCTGGGGAAGTCTGGCCAGATGGGTGGGGTATAAGTAATAAATTATTATTATTATTATTATTATTATTATTATTATTATTATTATTATTATTATCCCTTTCGTGGAAATGTTGGGGGTTGAACCTAGGACCTTCTATGTGCAAACCTTTAAAAGCTTGTTTCTAGTGGGCTTCAGATGACCTGCCACCACCCCACCTCCCAAAAGACAAGTGTGAAGGGAGTCGTGAAGCCTCATGGGCTAGATGCACCTCTGTTGTGCACTGCAGATTTGTTCTCTAGCTGTCTCTTCATCCAGCTTCTGGAGGGACTCTACATGAGAAAACCAGAGAGGATCCACATGCCATGCAAAGGGAGACATTGAACCAATCACAGCATGCAATGGCATGGCAGAGAAAGCTCATGTGGCCTTGCAAACCCTCATTCACTCTTCCTTAATGCACAGAGGGGGTTGTCTGAAGCCACTTCCCTGCACATGTTTTCTCAGGGGATGAAACTTACACGAAGAAACCAGAGCTGAAAATATAGGGCGAGAAAGTTAGCTGGGCCCTTAATGAAAACCCACAAGCCCTATTCCCCAATTCTCCCCACCTTTAGCCAAATCGTGACTCCCCATAGCCTCCTAAACAACAAAATCTCAGGGTATATATCAAAAGTACACACTGCACCTTCTGTAGCACAGGAAAGAATAGACCAACAAAATTCAGTTTTGTAGGTGGAAGAGTAAATCACCAATCTGGTTATTCATAAATAAGCACCCTCTTCAATCATTCAGTCAGAAAATATTTTCCTCTTTCATCCCTCTCTTGCTCCCCGCCTTCCACGTGCCATCATTTCCTCATGTCTCACATTCCCTTTCATTGTGCTGTGTGGTTTTTTCCTCCCTTGCCCAGTTACTTGGTGTGTGCTTTCTCCACCGTTCCCAATTTCCCATGCTCTACTGGCTTGGATTTGAGTGGCAGCTAGGAGTCTGTAAGCAGGTGTTGTGGAAGTGAAGCGTGCTATTCAGCCAGTACATTAGGTAAAGTAACATCCCCTTGGGAATGCTAATGCTTAAAACTGCATCAGCCCCAACTGTTCCTCAGAGGAGAGGAAGGGGACAGTCCTGACCTACTCGGACCAGATGTTTTGGAAGCCTGCCCGTTTTTAGCAGACATAATTGCTGTTAATTTATCAAAAGTGTAATAAGTATCAAGGAAGCAGCCTGCTTGGTTGAAAGCAAGGGCTGAAAAAGAGGCAATTAGCAGTGCAGAACGCAGCCTGCATGTACGGGCAATTTCTTGTTATGTGTCTTTGATGCCATGAAATATCTCAGCTAATGTAGCATCCATGAAAGGGGAAGTCTGGCTGAAGCCTGAAGGAAGGAATGGCCATCGCTCATTGGTAAATATTCAGTGCTCAGGTGGGTCTGTTATACTTGGTTGAAACTGGGGCACAGAAAAGAAGCCGGAATGTAAGGTGAAATTTGAAGGCCGTTCTGAGGTCATAGGAATGTAGAAAGCTCCTTTGTCCTGAGTTTGGCCAAGGTAAGGTAAAGGTACCCCTGACCATTCGGACCGACTCTGGGGTTGTGCGCTCATCTCACTTTATAGGCCGAGGGAGCTGGCGTTTGTCTGCAGACAGCTTCCGGGTCATGTAGCCAGCATGACAAAGCTGCTTCTGGCGAACCAGAGCAGCACATGGAAACACCGTTTACCTTCCCGCCGGAGCGGTACCTATTTATCTACTTGCACTTTGACGTGCTTTCGAACTGCTAGGTGGGCAGGAGCAGGGACCGAGCAACGGGTGTTCACCCCTTCGCTGGGATTCGAACCTCCGACCTTCTGATCAGCAAGTCCTAGGCCATGGTGCATCTAGTTTACTAATGTCTATACTGACTGGCAGTGGCTCTCCAGAATATCACAAAGGGGACACTCCCAGGCCTACATAGAGATACCGAGGATTGAACCTGCGACTTTCTGCATGCAAAGCAAATTGTCTACCACTGAGCTGCACTCTTCCCCATAACAGTTCTGTAAGGTTGCTCAACATCACCAGACTTAAATCTGCAACTGCGTGTGTTCGGCCTGCGAGTTATAGCTCTTTCCCAAGATGCTGATGTTGCCTGTATCATCCTTAGCTGGCGAGGGTAAGGGAACAGAACAGCATGCCCCCATTTAAAACAACTGCCCAGGTGCTTCCAGCTATTTCTTTGCTATTGTAGCTGCATCTGTTTGCCATGTAGCCATCAGTCTCCCTAAGGAAAAGGAAATAGAGTCAGACCCGGTCAGTAGGGTTATCCAACTTTCCAGTCCTGTCTCCATTCACACTCTGTCCTCCTACCCATCCAACTCTGATCCAGCACAGCTTCAAGCAACCCCACGGTGATAGGCCTCCACGATAATCAGGCAGCAAAACCCATAACAGTACAATCAGGTCAAGATTACTTGAGGGAAAGGGAGAAGAGATGGAAATGAACTCAAGGAACTTTGGGAGCTGATGCAAATGGCACACGATCTTCCAAGTCTGCAATGAGTTGGAGAAATTTGAACTAGGCTGAAATGTCTTTATAAATAAAAATAAAATTAACTAGAACCCAGGAACAGAGGTGTTCAGGAGAGGATGAACCAATGTGAGAATAAAGGAATAGAATGAAGATGATGTTCTCATTATTAATAAGTGAGCAATGTGGAATGAGTGAGGACTGAAAGATATGCAGACCAAGAGTGTTGCTATGGGATGGCCCAGGAGGGATGAGTTCCAGACTGTTTGCACTGGACCCTGGATCTTCTTTCACTTCCCCCATTTTGTTAAATATGTACACATAGCTTCAAGGGTGACTGGGCACACCATAAAGTCCAATTCCAATGACATCACAACCAATCCCCATACTTGTTTGTCTAGAGCAGGGATAGATGGCTTTTTCAGTTTTCCTTTCCTTTCTGTTTCCATTTTTCCCAATCTTAAATTCAGCTCTCCACATTTCTGCAGCAATTTCAGATTCATTCATTTATTTATTTTTAAATCCTCAAGAATATCTATCAGCATTTTGGTGCAACCCCCCCCCCCAATAAACACATTTCTGAATGGAATTTTACCTAACAGACACATTTTTGCAAAGCAGTTTTCCCCAATACAAAGCACTTCTATGCATCGTTTTCAATAATGCATGCATTACTATGCACACTTTCCCCTAGTGTATGCATTTTTGCACACATTACATGGCTGTGGTAAAAGTCATAATAAAATCCAGAGAAGAGCCAGTTTCAAAGAATGGCTGCATTTCTGTTCATGCATTATTTTGGAAAGAATAACTTTGGTAGGTTCACTTTTGAATGCAAACTTAATTGAATTCATCTCCCCATCTCTAGTTTACAGGCAAAATTGTGTCAGGACGGGCCTGTTTGCCAAGTATTTTGAGTTTGAGCAATTTGAGCAATTCCCTTTTCCAGATCTTAGGGCATCCAGATGTTTTGGGACTACAATTCCCATCATCCCTGACCACTGGTTCTGTTAGCTAGGGATGATGGGAGTTGTAGTCCCAAAACATCTGGAGGGCCAAGTTTGTCTATACCTGTCTTAGGGCATTCTGGGTTTGATGGGAAAGACCACTTACCATGAATTGAGCCTGGAGAAAGCCTTAACAGCTATTGTGATTGGGGGAAAATGTTTTCCAAAATATGAATGCTCCATTTTCTTGTTCTTCAGAGTTCTCTCTCTCTCTCTCTCTCTCTCTCTCTCTCTCTCTCTCACACACACACACACACACACACACACACACACACACACACACACACAATTTGTATTCATAGCCACTTAAAGGAATGAGAGCAGCTTGCCAATTTTTCCAACTTAAAAAAATAATAATCAGATGTGTTCAAAATAGAAGTGTTTGTTCTCATTATCATTTCAAAGCACTGGGATGACTGTCAACTGATGTTCAGCCGAGATCCACAGGGTTCCTGCCAGTGGAACTGAGACAAGGTTGGCCCAGGACATTTGCAATCTTCAGCAGCTGCATCATACAAGCTGAGTTTTGCTTCATGCAAAACTACATGTGATGGAAACTTGAAGTTGTGGTGGTGGTGGTGTTCCAAGGGCAAAAACAGTCATGGTTAAGAACAGAGTCAGCAAGGGCATGGTCTGAAGAGACCTCTGAGGCCTGGTAAGGTAAAGGTAAAGGGACCCCTGACCATTAGGTCCAGTCATGACCGACACTGGGGTTGCGGCGCTCATCTCACTTTATAGGCTGAGGGAGCCGGCATACAGCTTCCGAGTCATGTGGCCAGCAGAGCGAACCAGAGCAGCGCACAGAAACACCATTTATCTTCCCACTGGAGTGGTACCTATTGATGTGCTTTCGAACTGCTAGCTTGGCAGGAGCAGGGACCAAGCAACGGACGCTCACCCCATCACGGGGATTCGAACTGCCAACCTTCTGATCAGCAAGTCCTAGGCTCCGTGGTTTAACCCACAGCGCCACCTGCGTCCCTGAGGCCTGGTATGCCTCATTAAACCCCTAGGACTGACGTTCCCCATCCCCACTGTCCATAGTGCATTGGCAGATGTCTGCTGCATGATTATGCTTATTTTTTTGAACAATAAAGTTGGACTGCTTTAGTCTATGGACGACATCAGAATAAAACAAAACACAGAAGACTCAATTACTGTTCATACCTAAAAATGACCACGTGTGCTGCATCAGGAAAATTTTGGGCCTCACATGTCAGGGCAGAGTCTCACAGAAAGATGCGCCCACATTCCCAGCATGTTCACAATCCTGTCACAGTGACATCATGTCCACAGAATGGAAGATGGTAGGATCTCCAAGGACGTGCTCTATGGGGAGCTGGCTTCAGGCTTGTTGGAAGACCAACTCTGTGTTACAAGGATGTCTACAGACGCTTCATGAAGGCTGGTCACATGAACTCTGCAATGTGGGAATACCTTGCAGATGATCACAGTACCTGGAGAGAGACAGTCAAGTCATGTATCCACAGCAGTGACCAGAGGAGGAATGACCATTGGGAGGTGTGCCGAGAGAAGAAGCACCATGGTGCATCTACAGCAACACAACTGGACGCCTTCATCTACCCCAGCTGCAACAAAACATGTCTTTTTCATATCGGTCTCTACAGCCATGACAGGTGCTTGCAACCTTCCAACAGTTTGATTTTACCCCCAATGCCACACTCCTACAATGTCTCACAAGACAAACAGATGCCCACAGCAATATGAATGAAGCTTTCCTCATAAAACAGGTAAACATTATTATAACCAAAATAAACGACATTTGGAAAGGATTTCAAAGCATACCAAAAGCATGGTCGTGAGAATAAACTACCATGAAATCACTGATAAATAGTGACATTTGTGATGGTTTAAATAAAATAAACAAACAATTACGTAAATGAAATAAACTTACTGGTGATCTGAATATAAGGTCAGGTTTCCCTCTCAAATATATTTGCCTGTTGGGAAATTGGAGTTGACCATGAACTTCTGGACTTTGCACATCCTGAATTTGCTCAGCAAGAGAAATCCAGGAGTTTATACCTCCTATTCGATGGCTCCCCCCATTTAGATTCTCTTTGGATGGGATTCCCAGGGAAATTCACATTTTGCTGTGAACTTCTGCCCTGAATTCCATTGCAAAATAGAAGGTGGGATATAACACAAAAATGCAAAATCACATATAAAATATACTGAATATGTTATGAAAAAAATCGGCCTGCAATCTGCCTTCCCTTGTCATTTAACAGGACCCTGTTCTGAAAAAAAAACCCTATCATTTTAGAGAAATTGAAGCACTTTGGCATTGTGGCATCATTGAGCAGTTCATTTATCGATGAGCTTGCTCTTTATCGTGATAACATGAAGCACCAATTTGTTTCTTTACTCCGAAGAAGAGGAAGGATCTGTGATTTGAAGAAGACATTCCTTCTTTAACTGCTGCCTTTGCTACATCCAATGCATCGCTGTGCATACAAAACATCCCATATGGCTGAAGTGAGCTGGAGGGGTTGCTACTAACCATATTTGAAAAAGCAGATGTTACTAATCTTCAAAATATTACACAAATGATGTCATCCTTGATTGACAATGGTCGGGGTTCATCAATCCCTTTCAGGGATATTTCTCTCTCTCTCTCTCCGTCTCTCCCTCCTCCCTCATAATAATACTTAAGTGAAAGCACACACCCCCCTTTAAACAGAGCTTGGCTCCAGAAGGGCAGCCCATTATTAGCACGGAATTCACTCGCAAAAAATGACATATCCTGCAGGGGGACACAAACATCTGCCTGTGCGAAGCATCTGAAAGGGCTCCTTCATAAATGGGCAAAAAGAAAGGATTTCCTATTGTTTTGTTAGCAGCATCCACTATTCATAGGGTTCAATGCAGATTCCTTTGCACAATTTGGCAGCAGCAAGGCTACGTTTTGGGGAGAAGCTAAGCTGTTTCTTAAATGTGCACCGCTTCTCTAAATTCCTTTGAGTAACACAGTAAACAAGGGATGGAGAATTTTTCTGTTGTGAACCACCTTGGGATCTTCAAATGAAGGGCAATATACAAAATCAATAATAATAATGTGGCCTTCTGGATGTTGTTGGACTATAACTCCCATCATTCGTAACCATCGACTACACTGACTGCAGCAGATGGGAGTTGGAATTCAACTCTGGAGATCTGCAGATTCCTCGTTCCTGTAGTAAATTGTTACTTTGTGTGGATAAGTGCAATTTGTGAAGTTGCTGTGGAAGGATAATTATATCACAATGAGTTAAAAACAATGGGCGGAATCCTATTTGTGCCCCTTTGATCAAGTTGCAGCTGAAAAGAGGAGATTGGAAACATGCAATTCCTGTTTTAAAACAACTGTAATTTTATCATTCCATCCACTTTGGGGACTCTGGTTTATTCTAAACTCTGGTTTGTTGAAGTAAGTCATGATCACAAACCATAGTTTAATCACAATCGCCTGGTTTGGGTATAAAATTAAATCATAGTATAAGCCTCCTCTTTCCTCTTCCAACTAAATGCAGTTTGTCATTTCAGCTGAACTGGGAACTCTCAACTAGATTTTAACTACGGTTTATCCCCCAAATCCAGGTTCAGAAACCATTGTTTGAACTTGCCTTGTCTGGACTTAACGTATCCAAAGTTAGTCCAAGTTTGGATGAAATGCCAAACTACAGTTGCACCTTCGTAGTCAAAAGGCTTGGTTCCCAAACAAATCGGTTCCTGAACACTGCCAACCTGGAAGTGAGTGTTCTGGTTTGCAAACGTTTTTCAGAAGTGGCTCCCGGAATGGATTAAGTTCAAGAACCAAGGTACTACTGTAGTTCGTTTAAAACACATTTAAGGCTTGTTCTTGTAGCACTAAATTATGATTTAGTGTTATACAGCATGCAAACAGCCTGATGTTATGAGGTAAAAAAGCAAATGAGGGCCACAGATTACACACCTCCAAAAATAATACAGAAAGGTTTTGATGACTCAAGTCAAACAAGTGGCAGTTTGTTCATTAACAACAATTTCCAGAAAGGCTAGAAATGGAGAAGGACATTACAGAATGAGCTTCAGTAGTTTTGTATGCATTCTCTTCTTCCAGGGTAGCTATTTTTGGCTGGTCCTTAGTGGTACATTTGGGGATAAGAAAATTTGCTGGGACCATGACATTTCCCTGCAGGTAGCCCTGGGGAAGATCTGTGAGTAAGAAGCCTAAAGCATGGCTATTAAATCAAACTTGTTTATGTTGGAGGCAGCAAAGAAAAGAGTAAGCGTAGTGAAACAGTGCCATGAAAACTCAGCTCGAATGTTAGGTTGATGGTGATCATCAGTGTCAGGAAAGTTAACTAACCCCTTGTGCTCTTTGGGTGTGGGTTTGTTTTAAGAATTAAAATGCATTAGTCCGACGAAATCTGTGCATTCCACCAGGCTCTACCAGCTGCAGCTAACCCAAGAAGCGCTGTGAACTGCCAATCACGATACCTGAGTGCCACCATCATTGGGCAGTTCCTAGGGAGGGGGTGCAAGTGTGAGCTGAGTCTGCATGGATTAATGAGCAGTGGAGGTATTTGTTGCAATTCAGCTGTCAGGCCCCTTTGATCATGACCTTGAAACAGGCTTCTCTAGCCAGAGGTTTTCACAGCTCCCCAAATCAAACAGATGTAAGGGATATGCACAAGTCACGACACACGTGCGTTTTGTAAATACATGAATGGGATAACCAGATTGTACTTTTAGACATGCCGCTTGCCCAGTGCCAATATGGGCATGCTACCTGGCAACCATGCATTCTAGGCCTGTTCCACTCCAGCAGGTGCCAAAGCCCGGTGCAACCATTGGGCAGACGGAGGCAAGCACCTTAGGTGGCAGAAGCTGAAGGGCAGTGGCACCACCACCTCTGTGGCTGTTCCCCTCTGTTGGAGGGCAGGAGCACAGTGCCCTGCACCCCCTAAGCTAGCCAGCAACCCACTGGTGTGTTTGGGGATGCTGGTATTGAAGTACCAGTGTTGAAGTACGAGTCAGCTCTCAGAATTCCTACTTGCAGAGAGTAGCCATATGCTTGTAAATCTGTACATGCAGAGGCTCATTTTAACAGTAATACGGAATGCATGGCTGCAATAGGAAAATGGACAACGGTTGTGTTGGCACTGGAGACTTGACTTGTGTTGATTTTGCTTTATTCTCATTCAAAGAAGAGAATAATGGGTTACTAGATTTCTGTGAGGGGGTGTTACACTGGGATTTAAGAACATGCATCTTTTTTTGTCCAATTCACTGCCATTGCTTCTCCTGTCTTTGACTCCATTCCCACCTCTGCTGTTTATTACTACTACTATTACTGCATCATAGCCTCAGCCAGTGTGGTGTAGTGGTTAAGAGCACTAGACTCGTAATCTGGGGAACCGGGTTCGCGTCTCCGCTCCTCCACATGCAGCTGCTGGGTGACCTTGGGCCAGTCACGCTTCTCTGAAGTCTCTCAGCCCCACTCACCTCACAGAGTGTTTGTTGTGGGGGAGGAAGGGAAAGGAGAATGTTAGCCACTTTGAGACTCCTATGGGTAGTGATAAAGCGGGATATCAAATCCAAACTCTTCTTCTTCCTCCTCCTTGCAATGATGACCCGGGATTTGGAAGCAAGCTGGATTCCATCCCAGTCCCTTGCCCCAGACTCTCTCAGTTCTGGCCTGCATCTTTGACATAGGATAGCCCTGACTCTGCAGTACAGATGGATCAGTCCTTTTCCAATTCTTGTCATTTTCAAAGGCCTCAGCTTTAGAATTTAGAAGACATGACAGAAAAAGGAAAAGAGACAGGTAGGAAGGAGGGGGAGAGAGAAAGCAATTTCTAGAAATCTTGTGCAATTTTGAAGTTAAACATATTTTATATACAGTTTTAACATTAATTGTATTAAAGTACACATTTCTAAATATATTCTATTTCAAAGGGTTTTTATACTTTTGCGTGTTGGTGCGTGTGCTAAGCGCTGCGTTGCAACACTCAGCAAAGTGCAAAATCTGATAGGGTAGCTATATTCATGACTGCTGATTAGTTTGGGAGGTCCGGATCAGGCCAGTATGTATCAGATTCCTCAAGCGTTGCTGATCATCAGCATCTTGGGTCCCTAGTGACACCTCAGAAGCATGAGTTGATCCAAAGGACAGCTCTAAGGTATATCTGATTCATGTCGCCAAATTGTCTTTGGTTTGATAGTCCAGCACCCTTGATCCTCCACCCAAGAAATTTAGGAGACAGATCACTGGAAGAGACATTCCCATTCTCTCGGCATCAGAAACCAAGCAGATTGTTACAAGTATGGGTGGGTGTATACCTTTCTGTGCTGTCACTGCCTTCAGCCTCTAGGGTGCTGCGTGAATGGATCATTGCACTGAATGTGTCATTTCCCTTTAGAATTTGCCTGCACACCACCAACAGTGAAAAGGCATGCTTGTTTTCTTTTTGCCCACATTTACACATGTGTCAAAGGAGGTACTGCTAAGCCAGAACACATGCTAATGCAGTATGCTCCTTGATTGGTCTTTTTCCCTCTCTCCCTCTCTCTCTCTCTTTCTTGAAAACAAACAGAAACAGAAAGAGTAACATCAAAAATGGCGACTGGTCACCAGGTTTGCCTGCATCTTTTTGTAAGCCTGCAAAAGCTCTGTGCTGAACAGATAGTTACTGTGCACACCTGTAGACTACAGGTTTACCATAGATTAAAGTCTTGTTTGCTTATTATTTACGTATTGAAGGGTGTTTAAAATAAAATAAAATCTCAGTCTTGAGGCGGGGGAAGGCGCTTAGAGCAAGCTTACAAACACCAAACAGCCCTTGGCCTCAGGTTTACAGTTTAAAAGACATGACACGAAAGGAAATGAAACTGGTAGGCAGGAGGGGGAAACTGGTAGCCAGGAACAAGTTTTTACAGAGTTCTTCTAAACAACTGTCAGGAATGGGAAGAGTACAAGGAGAAGAGGAAGCCAAAGCTGCCACCTTTGAGTGAAGCTGATGGCGAGGTCCACATTCCCCCTCCTCTAGCCTGGCGGTAGGACTGCTGATGGGAGGTGCCTAAGGGAGGAGCCTTATGGTAGAGCCAATGGAAAGCTCCATGGTCCTATCTCTCACCTGCTTACATACCAAGATGGAACAGCTTCTTATTTTAATAGCTTGTTGCTTTCAGTCTGAAGACTTGGTCTTCAGTCACGCTCACTAGATAAATTCACAAAGCACTGTTTCTGCAAATGGCTGTTATCTATTACCTTTATAGAATCTCCAAGTTCATAGGCAATAATCAAGGTCAGTTACTGCAGAGTGGGGGTGACAATGACTCATTTTATTTATTTTGACAATTTATATACTGGGCGTTTGCTTGTTTTTGAAAACTTAACACTGTGGATTCATTTATAATGAAATGAATGCACACCATTAGTTCCAAGATCTGCTGAGAATGTGCTCAACATTCTTCCCACTACCACATATGATGGATTCTGGTCCCATTCCTCTTGCTTCTACACGTTTTACCTGACAGCTGCATTTGCTTCAGTTACCTTGATGCTCTACCAGTGCTTCCCACCGCAAACGCGTGAAAAGTGTGTCCCCTAAACACTAGTCTACACAGTGTTCGCATAGCAAATATAATAGCTCCATGGAGTGTGGAGTATCCCTTTATCAGTCTTCATCTAAGATCTATCTTTCATCCCAGCTGGTAACAAGGAGGACACTTTTTATCTTTTAAAAATAGTTTTTTTTATATAGAAGCTGAGAATGCAAAGCATGTATGAAGGAGCTTTCCAGATCTAAATGCAATATTAAAAGCAGATCTCTGTCAATGGACTCAGCTAGTTCTTTTTTAAAAAAACCCCACCAGAAAAACATTCTGCTTGTATCTAATTTTACTTCCCAACTGTATGTATAAATATCAGAATACAGGGAGCATGATCTAAAAATCTTTTCCCAGGTAGTGCAAGTTATTAAAACTCCATATCTGAAGACGTAAAGAAAAAGCAACCCCGCTGTGGATTCTTTAATTGTGTTTTTCAGCAAACTGATTTAAAGTTCCCTGGGGCACATATAGTGTAGGATTGTGACATATCACACCAGGTTAAGTCAAACTCAAAATGTTATGTGATATGACAAGATGTAAAGCACATGATTAACGCATCCACTGGGAAGCTTGCCTTTATGAAAACTATGTAGCAAAGAAGCTCTGAACTCTCTGAAATAAACATGGATTATTTTTTTTTTTTAAGGGACAGGGAAGAAGGAGAAAGGAAAGGCTAGACTAGGTCACAGTCCCCAACTTGGCTGCAGGCCATCCAAATGTCAACTCTTCCAGAACTGTGCCAGCCAGCTAGGATAATATAATATGGTACATGTGCCACTTGGGTGAGAGTCAATGTGGTATGCATCTTTTAAAAAATATTAATAATAGAGCTGCCACTTGATTAAGCAAACTAGTCTGATACATTTGCACTCACCTTTCATTCAAGAAATTCAAAATGCATATAGGCTTCTCTCCCACCTCCCATTTCTATCCTAACAAGAAAACCAGTACAATAGGCCGACAAATATTTGTTGGTTTGCTTAAATTTTATCCTGCCCTTCCTCTCAAAGGAGTTCACTGTTTTATCAGCAGCAATCAGCAACATAATTGAAAATAAATTGAAAATTCCATCAAGATATGAACGACAGATAAAAACATCTAAAACAATAACATATTCTCATAGCTCATTATTTCAAGTCTTCAGAAACAGTATATTTCAGTCCTCAAAAGCCTTGTTAAGTCCTTTTGGAAAGTAATAATGAGGGAGATGGATGCACCTCACCAGGACGAGAATTCCAAAAATGGGGAGCCACCACTGAGAAGGCCCTGTCCTGAGTCAACACCAACCAGGCAGCCTCCCATGCCAAGCCGGCTAAGTTGAAAGATAGTGATCAGCACAAAATCATCCCGTCATATTCATGACAGATTTGAACCTCAATCTTCCTGGAGCTACTCTAATTCTCCAACCATTACATCACAATGACTCTGAATGGACCCTCCAGAAAGCTGTGGGGAATGCCACTGGGGGCTGTAGGTGGTGGGGACACCTCACTTTTCCAACCATGAGATTTTTCTGTTGGATCAAAAGCCTTTCATGGTTGGTCTAGACCTAGCCTAGTGGGTGGTAGAGATATGGAATTGAAGAAATATACAGTAAAGGAGAAAGTAGGATGGGAGGAACATCTCATTTAGGGCCTACTGACCCATCGTGAATTTCCTCATATCTCATATCAAGCTCTTAAGAGTGCAGCCTCTCTTGCTATGTTGATTTCACAGTTCAGTATAAACTTGTCATCCTTTCTCACTTCTCTCACTCAGGCATTGAGTAAGGGAAATGAATTTAAATTTATATTTGCTAGTTTAAAACAAAGATTTGCAGTAATCAAAAATGAGCAGTCAAGTCCATATGGTTCTCCCCACTTCAACAAAGAGACTAGGACTTTAATTGAAGAGCACAGATCAAATAATCAGGTTACAAAGGAGGTCTTTATTTCTATTTGGAAAAAAGAGTTATGCATTCAAACGGTTTTTTAAATTCACAATAGGAAACAGTTTTAGGCTGAATTCCTAGCCCCATTTACCTTCAGTAAGCTGTACAGAATTCAACGGCAAATATTTCTGAGTTGACATGGTCAGACTTTCAGTTTGGGAATTTATAGGCTGCAACAAAAAGCACTTCAGAAACAAGGAAAGTGAATAGGAATTTGAATATATCAATGAAAAGCAATTTATGTATAATGTGTGCATGGTTTTTTTGGGGTTTTAAAAATCATTATAGAGAACTAAGCTGAAGCTAGAGTCCATGTCACAATGGGGATCAGATGGGCAGATGGAATGAAACTGGCTTGATAGTCTGTTATCAACAGATTCCCCCAACATCACTATACTGAATAATCAGAAGATGCAATATCCTCACAACAAAAGCATTATCTTCAAGGAATACATAGTGTGCGATGAATTAGAAACAAATGCCATTTATTGCACAGAAATTTATTAGGACATCTGGTCCATTGCATTAAGTATACCATGTGTTGTTATCTGCTTGTGTGGGGCCCTTTTATTATCAGTCTTTTCTCTTCTGAAGTAGCAAGAATTACAGTCATACCTCGGGCTGAAGTAGCTTTGGGATAAGTATTTTCGGGTTGCACACGGCGGCGACCCAGAAGTAATGGAGCACGTTACTTCCAGGTTTTGCTACTTGCGCATGCGCAGAAGGTCAAAATGACGTCACGTGCATGTGTGGTAGCGGTGAGTCGCAACCCGCGCACGCGCAGATGTGCAAACGCGGGTTGCGTTCGCTTCTGGATGCAAATGGGGCTCCGGAATGGATCCCGTTCGCATCCAGAGGTACCACTGTACTATGAATAACATACAGGACACACAGAGGATGCCCATGCCTAAACTGCCCTGTATTATTGATGAAATTTATTTTCTGTGACATGGGGCAGGAGCTTTCTCCGTAACAGCACTACTTTTCCCTCAGAAAGGAGACAAATTCTACAATATTTTCTGGATAATGAGGTCAAGAATTTTTTATCACCCCATTTGTCAATGTTTTATATATATAAGGTAAAGGTAAAGGGACCCCTGACCATTAGGTCCAGTCGTGACCAGCTCTGGGGTTGCGGCACTCATCTCGCTTTATTGGCCGAGGGAGCCGGCGTACAGCTTCTGGGTCATGTGGCCAGCATGACTAAGCCACTTCTGGCGAACCAGAGCAGCGCACGGAAATGCCGTTTACCTTACTTTGATGTGCTTTCGAACTGCTAGGTTGGCAGGAGCAGGGACCGAGCAACGGGAGCTCCCCCCGTCGCGAGGATTCAAACCGCCAACCTTCTGATCGGCAAGTCCTAGGCTCTGTGGTTTAGATAAGGATAAATTCATTTTGGTTTGCATTGCAAGGTGAGCTTACCTAATTCACACTCTCCACAGCAATATGAGAACTGAAGCACAGCCATCCCTCAAAATTCGCACTCTTCTGAATTTTGCAGAGCAGATCCCAGCCAAGTTAGCATGTATAAAAACGTATATATACTATGGTAAAGTGTGTAGCTATTAGTCAAAAAAGCATACTCTGAGGGTATACATTAGGCAAAACTATGTAAAAGCTGCAAATTTGGAGAAATTTCCAGTAAAGGGCCGGTGAATTTTCATGAATTTTCAAAAATCGCAAACTGATGCTGGATTGTGAAAAGCTGAACTTAAAATTGGAGAAATGAGAAACTGAGAGAAGCTGAAACAGACAAATTAGGCCATCCCTCATGTATAACCCAAAAGTTGCACAGACGTGTACTGTCCCTGGTAAAGAAAATAGTATTACTTAACCTCGGAGGATGTAAAAAAAAGAAAAGAAAAGATGGGCACTGGGGAGATTCGTGATATGTTTTATTTCCATGCAGGAGCCTTGCTAGTTTGATCCACAGTGACGGAGCAGCCACAGCCGTACCTTGCATTGTAAGCTTAGAGTCTGAGTTGGCAAGGGACTCAGGTTTCTAGCCCTGAGCGAAGAATGTGGGTGCAGCTGAGAGGTCACCACACACTTTCTCTCTCTTCAGAAGCAGAAGGAAGGGGGTGGGAGATTTTTAAATAAAAAACATGGTTGTGGCATGTGCAAGAAAAAAACAACACTCACTATTTTGTAATGGCTAGACAATCCTTCGTGGTAAGTCAAGTCGTACGCACCCAAAGAAAAACATTATCAGATGGTTTGCTGGGATTGGAGTTAATGGTGATCAGACAACAAATATAAGACCTTGTAAAGAACATAGCATATATTGTTCCAGTTCATAATTTCTACCTCAATTTTAAACACATTTTAGGGCAAGTTACTCCCGTTGTTTCTGTTGTCTCTGTGGCAATTGCTAGTGAATTCTGACCAAATTTTATTGCCTGTGTGAAAACAAGATCAACACTATATGAACCTGGATGGAGGATTAGGTCATTAATATCCCCAATAAATCATAAACATTCACACAAATGGAAGAAAATCCCATAAAAATAAGAGAAGTCTCTCTCTCTCTCTCTCTCTCTCTCTCTCTCTCTCTCTCTCTCTCTCTCTCTCTCTCTCTCCCCTCCTAAATCTAAAAGCTGGTGTTGTGTAGTGGTTAAAGTGTAGGGCTCAGATCTCCGTTCAGCCATGAAAGCTCACTGGGTGATTTGGGGCCAGTAACTGCCTCTCAGCCTAACTTACATCACAAGATTGTTGTGGAGAGAAACACTTACACCATTTTGAGCTCCATGGAAAAAAAGGTGAGATAGAAAAGCAATAAAAAACAACAACAACAAACCAGGGAAATAAAGAAATGTGTTAAGAACTGTCAGTTGTGCTGCACACAGAAAAGACCTGAAGATGGAAGTAATTAAGCATTGATAGAATGCAATAACGCAAGCTTGTTTTCTCCTGCTCTGGAAGGTAGGACTCAAACCAATGGCATCAAGTTACAAGAAAGGAGATTCTGATTAAACATTCAGAAAAACCTTCTGACAGCAAGAGCTGCGTGACAGTGGAACAGTCTCCCTTGTGGGGGTTGTAGACTCTCCTTCCTTGGAGGTTTTTAAGCAAAGGTTGAATGGCCATCTGTCATGGATGCTTTTAGCTGAGATTCCAACTATACCATTCTATGATTCTATGATCCTAACTATTCCTCACTAGGCAAGCACATGGACAAATGAACAAATTGAGTGACCACTAACACGGACCAGGATCCCAAGAGCCTCAATGGAAGGGAAGGTTTGCTTTTTGCTTATTTTTCTTCCCATCATATACTCTCACATGTGAGCCTAGAGTCAGGAGGATTGCTTACAGAACCAAACACACAAATGGTTGCTCTGTACAGGCAGAGCTCCAGGCAGGATTTGCGCATTCACTGCCACAATAGGTTCAATGTGCACAATAAGAATGAGTGGACACAGTTGATTCTCAGAGTAAACAACATGGGACAGTCTTCACTTCTGTGGAGCTCTGAGTGCACTTTTGCAGATCTAGGGAACTTTCAGGTTTTGCTTAGGTCTCGCCCAGCAATCTTTCTGAGCAAGTTGTACAGGACAGTCCTACACATATGTTCAGACACAAACCCTATTCAGGCATTCGACCTGATTATGCAAGAACGAAACTTGCATAGTAGGGTTGCCATGTTTCAAAAAGTGAAAATCTGGACACAAAAATTATTGAACTTTTTTTGGCAAAGTTGTTTGAGCTGTAGACTGAGTTTTAGACTTCCGACATCAGTTTGCCATATGCCCAGATTTTCCCGGACGTTTAAGCAATTTCCGCACGGGCACTGCTTCTGACTGCGGTACTCTGGCTATAGCTGGGAAATTCTGGGCGTATGTATAGTGAGTTAGGCATTCATGTACCAACTCTTCCCCTGCCTGCCTAGAGCAAATGTCTGAAGGGGCTTCTGGCTGCATTCAGTGGAATACAAACTAATGTGTGATCAGGAGCCCAGGGTGCTACCAGGAGTCTCAACCTAGACGAGACGTATCCAACTAAACATAATTGGAAGCCAACCTTCACACCATTGTGATACTTATTTGGGAGCCTGTGGAATTAGAGGTCTTGCAGGGGACATTGGGGTTGTACTGCTCTCTGTTCAATTCAATTTTTGTTTGTTTGTTTATAGCCAAGGGCCTTCGCAATACAGTATGAGCACAAATCACACAGCTGCAAAACAACAGACATCGCATGCACCAAACCAGGACAAATCTACAATGCACAAAATTTAGGAACTTTCCTTCTAGTCGGCATCCCTAGGGTTTGGCATTTGCACTAGCCAGAAAGGTTGCCCTTATCTTTCTTGCTGCTAATGCAAATAGAGCCTAGGACTTGCCGATCAGAAGGTTTGCGGTTCGAATCCCTGCGACTGGGTGAGCTCCTGTTGCTCGGTCCCTGCTCCTGCCCACCTAGCAGTTTGAAAGCACGTCAAAGTGCAAGTAGATAAATAGGTACCACTCCGGTGGGAAGGTAAATGGCATTTCTGTGTGCTGCTCTGGTTCACCAGAAGCGGCTTAGTCATGCTGGCCACATGACCCGGAAGCTATACGCTGGCTCCCTCGGCCAATAAAGCGAGATGAGCGCCGCAACCCCAGAGTCGGTCACGACTGGACCTAATGGTCAGGGGTCTCTTTACTTTTATAGCTGATGCACACTGTCCTCTAAACATGTATGGCACTTCTGTGGTTAGGCTGAATGCCTAAATATGGTTGATGAAGGGAAGACGTATGGCAGTTTGAGGGTTATTGGGTTTTTTTTAGAAATCGAAAACCATCCTTTGCACACGGGTGTGGCATCAACATTTCTGTCCACTTTGGCCTGCAAAGAAGTGATGTGCTCAGCACAATGGGCAACTTTGATTCCCCATACTGGCAGATCAAGTATCTTTTGACAGCTGTTGGAGCTGAATAGTATGGAGGGGAATGAAAATCAAGCCCACGATGTCGGCTGGAATATACAGGAACTGGGCAGACTTCTCTCAGTCCAGGACTATTGGGTTTCCCACTTATTAAGGCACCTTCACTGCTTTTGGCCTCTGCTCCTGTCTTTAAATTGCAGTGTTTATATGAGCCTGATGCTTACTGGATTGGTGAGAAATTATGGGAAGCATCAAGCAAAGAGGCTCTCTGTAAAAGATCTGGAAGTCACAAATGGCAGCCTAACTGAGGGCAGCTCTTCTGCAAGAAATGGCACCATTAGAGCATGATTTAAAACACACCATAAAATATTAACATATTCTGTATCAGACTTATAGCTAATTTCCCCATACTAGGAATGCATCCTGTTGGATGTGTAGAGTTCTAAAATATTGCTTTATTAGATTTTCCCCCTCCCAGTCTTATTATTGTGTTTGCATGCAAATTGCTATTGCAGTTAATGCCTCCTAATAAGACAGAGGAAATGATTACATTATTAATTTTTAATCATACATGCAATTTACAAAACTTAATCTATGTCCCCATTTAAAAGTCTGTAATAAGAGATGGTTTATTTTTGATTTCGCACCACTATTGCGTTGCTGTCACCATGTTTCCTTTTCATTGCAGCTAATATATCTCACTTACTTTATCCCAGTATTTAGCTTGGTGATGTAGTGGAGACGGTCTTCGTATCCGCTGCAGGCTTGTTTGCCTTTGTGATCTGCCAAGCCCAGTGTGGTAGAGCAGCCCACCAGAGATTTGGTAAGTCTCATTGTTTGGCCAGAATAGGGACTTGGCAAGTCACAAAGCATGGCTGGCAGGCTTTGTTCACATCAACTGTGTACAGGAGTCCTCTATCATCTATCAGCGCTGACCTTATAAGGATATTTGTGGTAACTAAAGGCAAAAAAGGTGTCATATAATGAACACTGTGCCCTCCAGATGTTGACTTCAACTCCCATCAGCCCCTGCTAGCATGGCCCATAGTTAGAGAAGATGGGAGTTGTAGTCCAACAACCACAATATGGAGGGCACCACAGCAACTCACCCTGTTATACATTGTCAGTTTGATTCCATAATTTCGTTCAGGCCCGAGAAATTACCATGGAAATCTAGGTCATCCTTGTATTTCCCCATTCAATACAAGAAACGGATCCATGTTACAAAAGGAATGCATGAAGCTGCCCAGCTACTGAACTGAACAGAGAATTGCATTGCTTGAGGAGGTGTTAAGTTCTAGAAAAACAGAATGGCACAAAGATTGGTGTGTGAGAACTAGCTTCTGATGGATAAGCAGTGCTTTTTTTTCTTTTAAAAAAATGTTTAGGGGTACTGTCATTCCGCCTGAGACTCAGGAAACACCGTGTCAGGAAATGAGGCCGCCATTGGTGGTAGCAACGAAACTGACAATTCACCATGCTACAGAAGACAAAAAATTTAACAAAATAAAACATTCCTTCCAGTAGCACCTTAGAGACCAGCTAAGTTTGTTATTGGTATGAGCTTTCGTGTGCATGCACACTTCTTCAGATACCAGATATTATTATTATTTTAGTATCTTCTCCCATTAGATTCACAAAATGTTTAGGGGTATGCATACCCCTGAGTCATCCCCCCCCCCATAAAAAAGCACTGAGGATAGGCTAGAGCTGCTTGCAAGTGGGCTTCTTTTCACTATCACTCCCAAACAAGCGTTCTGCGGACAGATTCTTTCTGTCTAATCTACTGAAATACCAAAATGCATCCAGGCCATGAGAATGTGATGGAGTTTTAAAGCTTAGAGAAGCTGGATAGGAAAGCTGAAAGGGGGGGAAATATATCTGTAGACACCCCAGCCCAGTCCGATTAAGGAGACCCACGTAGCCATGCATAGAAGAAGGCTTCTCTATGTGCATCACTTGATGGATCAGGGATGTTGGGTGGGAGGCAATGTAGGCCTGTGCACAGAGAAGTGACAGAAGTGGCATTTTTGTGCTAGCGTTGCTCATCACTTCTACCCTGCCAAAGCTGTCCATTGGCTTTGATTGTTACACTACACACAGATAGACTCCCTGACTGACTACTGAGTTGACGTGCCTTAATCACTGCTATAGATGGCACTGGGTTGTTGCCGTAGCAACTGGCTTGGCTGACCCTGCACCTGTTGGCTTATCTCGTAAATGGAAGAAATTAACCCCTTCCTCCATGTCCAGTTTCTCCCACATAGATTACCACTAGAAGCACAGGGACCTTTGTCAGAGCCTTGGTCCAGCTAGGTCAGTATTGCCTACATTTCCTGGCAGTGGGCCTATCCAAGGTTTTAGGAAGAGAGTGAGTCCCAGCTGTAACTGGAGATGCCAGGAATCAAACCTGGGTCCTTCTGCATACAAGGCAAATACACTACCACTGAGCTACAGTCCACTCAAAGCCCTCATGTCATAGAAGCCCTAACGACACTCTTCTGCATGGACTAGAGCTGGTTGAAGACAAGCATCATTGACATCTCTCTGTTCAAAAGAGTATATTTTGAATTGCCAAATCACTGTAACAATTTCAAAATATAATGGAAACAATATGGTGTGACTCTTGATGTTCACTTTGACAGCTGGTGTGTTATTAATTAAAAGTTTGAGTAATAGAATATCTTAACTATGAGGTCTTCTCAATGCATTTAAAATATAGGCAAACTGCAGCAAATGACTAGATTGCCCTAAATGGAAAGTACATATCACATTATTTTTAACTTCTTTAACACAAGCACTTGCTTCGTGCTTTTGAATGCTCAGCGAGCTTCATGGGCACAGTCCCAGTAAACCTTTCAACATCTCTGCATGATAGGTCAGTAAAATTATGCTCACATTGTTCTTAGAACTGGGCTCAGTGGCCTAATCCTGTCTCATATCAGTCTTGCTGGTGCTCGTTAAGTCCTGTTTTATGGTAGGCCCATAAAGTCCTGTTTCATGCAGACTTTTGGAAATACTGTGCGAAAAGTCCACATGTAAATTGTCCTCGTGTTGTATGCACTTTTTATACAAAATATGTATTTTTAAATTTAAAATGCTTCTCAGCTTATTCAGCCGTAATACATGCGCTTTGTATGTATCTCCTACGTAAAATGCATACTTTTGTAGGAACTCTTCTTGCATATCCCAACTGCATCGCAATAAGCCAACTGGGAGTTGCATTGCCATCCACAGAGTCAACTTTGGGAGCAATGAACTGGGTCAATCCATTGGGAAAAGTGGACCGGCTGAATTCTTCTCCCATTGTGAATTGCAATTAGGGAGCTGAGATACAGTTCCAGATAAGGAGCAATGTGGCAATGAAAAGCAATTCTCTGTTCCAATGAGGAAAGGCTACAACACTTTGAGCTCTTTTAGTTTAGGGACAAGAGCCACTGTGGTTGGCCACTGTGAGAACCAGAATCTGGACCAGGATGGGTCATTGGCCTGTTCTAGCAGGCTATTCTTATGTTCCTATATAAAATTATGAGTGCTATGGAGAGAGGAGATAGAGAAAAGTTTGCCTCCCTCTCTCATAACTCTACAACTTACGGGCATCCAATGAAGCTAAATGCTGGCAGATTGAGTACAGATGGAAGAAAGGACTTGTTCATGCAGTGCAGAGCCAAAGTATAGAATTTGCTCCCCCAAGACGTAATGATGGTCACCAATTCTGATGGCTTTAAAAAGGGACAAGACAAATTCATGGAGGAGGAAGGCTACTTGCCACAAGGGCGATGTTCTGCTTTCACTGTCAGAGGAACTATGCATCTGAAAACCAGTTGCTGCCTGGATAGTTTAGCTGGTTAGAGTGTAGAGCTGATAATGCCAAGGTTGCAGGTTCGACAGCTGCATATTCCTGCATTGCAAGGGGTGGGACGAGATGATCCTTAGGGTCCCTTCCAACTCTATGATTCTATGAACAGCAGGTGAGCAGAATGCTGTCACGTCCCATAGGCATCTGGTTGGCAACTGTGGAAACCGGGTTGGGGATTAGATGGGCCATTGGCCTGACTCATCAGCAGACTCATCATAGCAAATCCACTTGGTAACAGATGCCTAGTTATAGTCGGTGCTTTTTTCCTGGGTACGCAGGGGTACACGTACCCATCAACATTTTGTGTTGCCCTGACTGACTGATGGATGGACTGACACGCCAGCTGTCTCCGCAGTAGCAGTACGGACTGGAGCTCTGTCATGCTCCCTGCTGGTGCCTGGGGAGGGGAGTCGGGGGGCATGGTGGAGGCGATGGCACTGCTGCTCCTCCGCTTGTTGGGCAAGCGCTGGCCCCTCCTCGCTCAAGGCAACCCCACCATCACCATCACCAGGAGCCTTCCCATCATCTCAGCGCTGCCTTGAGTTCCTCGTCCAAGGATGGGGTGGGGGGAGGAAGGGGAAGAGGACAAGGGGGAGCAGCCATAATTAAAGTACCCCTAAACATTTTTTAAAAGAAAAAAATCACTGGTTATAGCTACTTGGAATATGGAAAGTCATCATTCCTAAATGTCTCTGGATTGTGGCCTGGCAGTTATCTAGATTAAAGCAAATGCCAGCAACTTTATTATGAAGGTTAGCTATTATGATGCAAATCAACTGAAATGAATTTCCAAAATAGTTGAACTTGCAGAGTTACTCTGCAAGTAGGCTAGATTAATGACTATGTTAATGAACAAATTAATTGCTGATTCAGACAAAAAGCAAAGGTTAAGTTGATTTTAAAGTCCTTTGGATTATTATTATTATTATTATTATTATTATTATTATTATTATTATCATCATCATCATTCCATGTCAAAGATAATTTGGGCCATGCATTGACTGGACAGGGTAGTCATTTAATTCTTATAGTTTTGAATCCCAGCATTTTCCAGTGCAGAAACTCTGAATAATGAACCAAAGTGCATTTAAAAATATTCACTGTTATTAGGCTCCATAACTAGCTGTATGGCTAATTTGACTGGTCCCTGGATTAACAGCTCACAAGGGAAAAGAGTTAAGTAACATGAAAGCGGAGCCAAGAAAGTTGCAGAAAAATAATTTAATGAAGAGCCAGTGCGCTTGAAGATGTCACAAGGATAAAAGTCACTTAATGAAGGGATAATCTCTCCCGCTTTGTAGTATATGAAGCAGTAAACTTCTCTCGATGCTGAAAAATCAACAAATCAAGATGGTGTCTTTCAAGAATTTGCCCACTCCCCCAAAACCCTAAAATGCAACTAGGAGAACTGAGAAGAAATCTAATTAGGAATACAACAATATATATTTAGACCCTACAGAAATACAAGAATCTGTATTTCTGTACAGGAAACAGTCAGATCACTGGCCCATTAAGTTCAGTATTTCCTACACTGACTGGCATCAGTTTTTTGGCATTTCAAACAAGGCTGACTTCCAGCCTTGCCAGGAGATGCCGGGAACTGAACCTGGGACCTTCTGCATGCAAAACAGGTGCTCTACCACTGAGCTAAGGCCCTTCCCCAACAGTCACTCTGATACAGCAAAAGGCCCTACACGTGAGGAGGCAGACCTCTGCACAAAAAGTCCTGGGCAGATGTTGAATCATGCTAGCTAGGGATAGTGGGAATTGTATTCCAACAACAGCTGAGGACCCAAGTTTGAGAAACACTACCTTAAGACCAGCACCTCGAATTGAGCCTAGAAGCCTATTGGCAGCCAGCACCATTCACGTAGACCCAACATGATGAAATTATGGTAACTGTAGTATTATCCATAGCATCTGGAATACCCTTCCACCAGAAATTATACCAGAATATGTTGGGTTTGGTGTTTCCTTTAGACCAGAGACAGCCAATGTTGTCCCCTCCAGAAGTTGTGGGACTGGGCATTGTGTTATTGTTGCCATTGTTTGTTGGGCATTCTCCTGAACGGCAAAAAATCCCATTCTTGTAAAGGGATAATTTTCCTAATGAATGTAGGAAAATAAAAAGTTGAAGACTTCATTATATATTTTTAGGCGCTAGGCCAAAACGTTCCTCTTCAACCAGGCCTTTGGACGATTAATATTCCACAGCCTTTTAAATACCGTATTTTTTGCTCTATAAGACACACCAGACCACAAGACACACCTAGTTTTTGGAGGAGGAAAACAAGAAAAAAAAATATTCTGAATCTCAGAAGCCAGAACAACAAGAGGGATCGCTGTGCAGTGAAAGCAGCAATCCCTCTTGCTGTTCTGGCTTCTGGGATAGCTGCGCAGCCTGCATTCGTTCCATAAGACGCACACACTTTCTCCCTTACTTTTTAGTAGGGAAAAAGTGAGTCTTATAGAGCAAAAAATATGGTATATCTGTGGGAAAGGGATGTGTGTGTTACTGTTCTGCTGTTTTGATTTAAGTTCTTACTTGTGTTTTTATCTTGCATTTTATACTGCAAACCCCCTTGAGATCTTATGATGAAGGGTGGTACATAAATTTAATAAATAATACTGCTGTTAATAAGACCAGAATCTTTGCTAATAATGAGCTGGGAGAGGAGGTTCACTTTCCTCTTTCTCTCGCCCAATATATATTTACCTTAAACCTAGCCTCAAGGTAGAAAGCGAATTCTCTCAGAAAGAGTGAAGAAGTTACACCGTCTCCCGGTACGGCTTTAATGTTTGGCATCCTTTAAGTGGGCACCACGCCATGTGCCAAATTATGTGTGTTTAGTTGATGGTGTGAATAAAGGCGATGTGACTTGGAGCTGCGATCAGCAAATTCATTTAAGCAGCGCTCGGACTAATACTAAACTCCGCTGTTAATAGGGGGGGAAATGCACTCCTAGAGACTCATTCAACTGAATAAACCAGTAATGCAGAGTAAACGGCATTTGGGCTATCGAACTTTTACGTGGGAACATGGGTATAGAAGAGGAGTTTAATTAAAAACAAATAATTCCCTTGCTGTTGGTCTGTGTGCCACTACATGCCTATGGCTTGCTGTTGTTGTTTGGAGGTGGGGCATTAAAACTAAGACAGGGATGAGAGAATTTTCCCCATTTCATGCCTTTGCTGCCTTCCTCTGCCTTTTGCTCCTCCTTTTGCAAATTTTACAAAGGAAATAAAGTAAAATGACAGGTTTTGCAGCATTATAAAGGGAAAGAAACCCTATATGAATAACAATAACAGCACAATAAAAACCACCATCAGCTCACTTTTAGGATACAGTAACCATCAATACAAGGGACGTGGGTGGCGCTGTGGTCTAAACCACAGAGCCTAGGGCTTGCCGATCGGAAGGTCGGCGGTTCGAATCCCCGCAACAGGGTGAGCTCCCATTGTTCGGTCCCAGCTCCTGCTCACCTAGCAGTTTGAAAGTACATCAAGTGCAAGTAGATAAATAGGTACCAAGGAAGGTAAACGGTGTTTCCTTGCAAGGCCAAAAGCAGCTTATAGTCATGCTGGCCACATGACTTGGAAAAACTGTCTGCAGACAAACACCGGCTCCCTCGGCCTATAGAATGAAATGAGCGCACAACCCCAGAGTCATCCAAGACTGGACCTAACGGTCAGGGGTACCTTTACCTTTTTAACCATCAATACAGGCATCTTAAGTTAAGCATATAAATTAATACAAGCCCTCCAGTTGTCCAAATTGATGGCTATATGAAATACATTCAAATGTAGCCAGGGCAATGAGGTCCTCATGCCATTGTGTGATAGACAGCCAGTATTTGTCCTTCCAGGCTTGAAGTATTTGTCCTTCCAGGCTTTCTTAGGGCTCACAAAATCCACTTTTGCTGTCCTGCTGTGAATCCCCACACTACAGAAATATAATTTAAAAGTACATGAGTATCTGCAACTATCAAGCATTTCACCAACACAGAAGTGATATGGACAACAACTTCTGCCCCACAAAAAGTGAGGTCTGAACCATTCTGACTTATTTTTGTTAATGCCTGCCTGTCCTTAACAGAAAGGGGAATACAATACAAAATGGATCATTATTTAAACAAAAAAACCTGGAGTCTTTGAGAGTCTTGGCCAAAACGGTCAATAACTTCTTTTATACATTTCTCCTTCAACTTTTCTCTATGGACACTCAACAAACACAAGCCAGACAATCAATTTTTCACTCATTGTAGCCATGTCTTCACCCTATGCAAAGTGCTGAAGGATCGCTCAATTGTAACTGGAAGGGAAAGTGCTGTAAGGATGGCCATTATGATAGCAGGCAAGAGTTTTTAATGTGCGTTTTATGTGCATTGCTGTGGATTTCTTTTTTTTATGCCCATTTGACCACAGCTCACACCAAGGCAAGTAACAAAGTCTCTTTCTTCAGTGTGGCAAATCTGACGTGGGTGTAGTTTCAACAAATTGGAGGCAGGTTGATTTCATCACTGAAATGAGGCCTCAGTGAGGCGATAAGTAAGGATCTTCTGTGGATTTGTTGGGATAATTGACATGGTTTTCCTGTTGTATGACTTGTCTGTGTGCTCTAACTTCTCCATCTACATCAACTGCCAGTTTCTGGCACTTCTCTATTGTTTTGCTAAAGGTTTCCTCACCAGCTACCTTGTTTCGTTCTATTGTTCCAAGAAACTTCACAGACTGCAAAGCTTGAGTGACGGGCATGTGATCACCAGACAATCAAAGTTGATGCAAAACCACAACTGGCCATCTTGTCTGGTCTTTGCTTGATCCTGCTAATTGCTTGATTTGTGAGACAATACTTGTTAATTTTCTTTATCTTTGAGTCAGTCAGTCATGTAGCTCAGTTGGTAGAGAATTAAACTCTTAACCTCAAGGACTTGGGTTTGAGTCCCATGTTGGGCAAATGATACCTGCACTGTAGGGGCTTGGACAAGGTGACCCTCATCGTCTACAATTCTATGATATTCTATGATAACTAACTTAGGATTCATCCACACTTACATTTGCTCTGCATTTCTAGGCAAAGGTCCAGTCATTTTTTACCACTGAATTGGACCAAATGGCAATTTGCAGAAAAACCACATTTTGCTCAAATTCAGTAGTAAAGATCAGGTTTTCCTGGGGAAAGTGTCCAGGCACTCAGCTACATTAGCAAAGAAAAAGCGCCTTATATGTGTTGTATATACATTCTAACACTGTGATATCAGATGGTGATGTGGAGTTCTGTTTTTGCCAACCCGATTTTTCATACAAAGTTTACAATGTGTTTAATTGAATTGCTTCTTTGATGTGTCTAGATCCAGTCAAGGTATGTATGTATATACAAAAGCACTCAGACACAGACCAGTAAAGCATGAACCAATGCCAAGAAAGGTAAGTTTGAATGAACCCTTATTGCAATCAAGTACAGTGGTACCTTGGGTTAAGTACTTAATTCGTTCTGGAGGTCCATTCTTAACCTGAAACTGTTCTTAACCTGAAGCACCACTTTAGCTAATGGGGCCTCCTGCTGCCGCCGCACCGCTGGAGTCCAATTTCTCTTCTTATCCTGAAGCAAAGTTCATAACCTGAAGCACTATTTCTGGGTTAGCAGAGTGTGTAACCTGAAGCGTATGTAACCCGAGATACCACTGTACAAAATAAAAGTAAATAATGTTGACTATATCTTCTACAAGATTGATATGAATGCAAAGAATTCCACATGTACAACTGCATTGCCATCACTTTCTCCCACAAAGCTTACACCTAGAGGTAATTGTTCTGTGCCAAAAATATCTGCTGTTTTATCTGCTAAAACTGAGAATCTCATGGAAGCTTTATCCTACAGAACAATATATTCCCTCAAAATCTGGGCACACAGCTTAATTCATTCTGCATTCTTGCAGGTTTGTACTTAGCATTGTCTTCTCTAGTTTCCATTGGGGGGGGGGGAATAATTTGCCTCAACGGAAAATTGTAAAAGATCCATCCTGTTACCCGTGGTAGCAGTCTTCCCACATGACCCGCAATACACCATGGTTGGCCACATACCAGAGATGGACAAGGCCAGAGACAAAAGTGGGTGCAATAATACACTCTCAGGACAAGCAGGAAGCATTATAAGAATTCCAGTCGGCAACAACACTCAAGGTGTGAAGCAGGGACAGTGAGGGGGGTGGCCTGGGGAGAGCTCTGAGGGCCAGACGGAGAGGTTTGGGGGCCGCATCCGGCCCTGAAGCCCAAGATTCCAACTCTCGAGTTAAAATAATCACATTCTGAGCATGCGCCCAAAATGGCTGCCAACAGCATAGGGACAAAGCAGGGCATTGCCTCATTATTATCCCGAACGGCTCTCCACATGTAATAAAAAAAGAGCCTTTCTAAAAGGGAAAATTCATAAGCATTGCTGCTTATGTCTAGGCTCAGCTTCATTTCCAGATCTGGGGAGTTGTCCCATTCACCCTACTTGCCATGCTTCAGGCGTTTCGTATTGTGCCTCTGTGTGCGTTTTAAGCTATGCTGTCAATGCCTACCGCCATCAGCTGAAAAGGAGAAGTTAATTATAGATGGCTTCTGAAAAGAAAATGTAATTTTTATTGGGAAATGTAAAGATAAATAAATACAGCTGGAGGAGAAATGCCATTAGAACTGCTGCGAAGAGCCCCATGATGTTCCACTTAGAGTAAACATTCCTCTTTTTTCTGTCTTTTAAGCACTCCAGCCTGCTGCATTCAAGTCAGCCCTTCTTTCATGTGGGACAAGAAAAGTTGGAAAGGGAATTTAGTTAAAACTCCTGAGTTGAAATAGAAGCTTACAGGAGATTAGAGGCGGTGGAGCTCCAGAAAGCTAGTGCTGTTTCTGTAATGCAGAGTTCCTGACTTGCGATTTCCATATCTCTTTTATGTAGCCATTTAATTGGCACTCTTTAAATGATGCAAAAGTGTGTGTCCCCCCCCCCCTCTTAGTAGACACTCAGTATGTCAAATATTTTTGCAATATCGGGCCTCCGAATGGAAACGGCTCTTCTTTTTAGAGAGAGAGAGAGAGACCGGATTCCAGGAAGAAGAAGCCTGGAGTTACCTCATCTAACGAAGGCAATTTTAACAGAAGGTTCCTAGGCTTTAAGCTTGAAGGGAGAGGGAGGGCTGGGTGGGATATATGTATGAATGCGTGTTTTAAAGAACGCATGATTTTAAGATATTACTTTAATTGGCTTTAAGCTTAGGTGCAGAGGCCACTTCACATGGTTATTTGTGGGTGGTGAAATTCACTTGAGAATATTAAAAAAATGAATTCACTCCTCCCCACCTCCCAACATTTGGTGCGATGTTTGTGCAGTAGCTGCTGTACCATAGACCCAGATCTAGGCTTAATGGTCAATTGCAAAACATGAGGCCACAGCTCATATTTGCACGCAGAAGGTCCTAGATTTGATCCAATTTTTTAAAAAGCTCAAGTTATAGAGCTGACGGCCTCAGACTTCTTCCAGTGCTCTAAAATTCCACATAGTAGTAGCATCTGATCCAGCATGCCTGCATTGACAGGTACCCCATCCAAGCAACCAGGGCTTCCCCCCCCCCCAGCCGGAACTCACCAGAACTCAGTTCTGCCACCTCTGAGGTGGGTGCCATTGCCATTATAAGAGAACAAGGGAGGGTTCATGGTGAGTTCTGGCACCTCTTTTTCTAGAAAAAACAGCACTGCAAGCAGAGAAAAGTCCAACACACATATGTGCACCACTGGTCAGGAATGGCAGAAGATGGAATGTGTGGGAACACTCAGAGGCCCCTTTCTTGCAAAAGTTTCTTTAAGGCTTCCAAAGGCAGAGGTTAGGGTGGCTTACAGCACAGGATGAGAGACAGCTTTTGCAAAATGAAACTGAAATGCAAAAGCTCTCTTTTAGCACATCTTGACAGGGTGCACCTACACGACATTTAATTTAACAAATAATCAGTGTATCATTCACCATGTTAAGACTTACTGTGATATAATAATAAAAAACCCCATCCCTGATAATTACAATACTATAAAACAATGTTTAAATAGACAGAAAATCTGCGTGTGGCAAAAACTGCAAACCGTTCCCAAGAAAATATATGTGTAAACAAGTGTTATTTCTGAAATCTTCAAAATTACCTGTAATAAAAATTGCAAGATACAAACAAACAGCTGAACACAGTAGGGTGTCAAATCTCCAGTCTTTGTCTTGAGGTCCAAAACCTGCTCCTGGCAGAGCAGGCACCATCCTGAAACTCAGGTGGTGGGGTGGAGGTTGAAGCTGTCTGAAGTAGTGAAGAACAGTATGGTGGGTGGGGGAATAGAAAGCCCAGCAAGAGGGAAAAGAGAAAGATGTGCTGTATATTTAAAGCAATATCATACCACATGGCTTCTCCCAAAGAATCTTGGGAGCTGTAGTTTGCTGAGGATGCCAAGAGTTCTTAGGAGACCTTCTTTCCTTTCACAGAACTACAGTTCCCAGAGTTCCATGGGAAGAGGGGTTGATTACGAAACCCCTCCTGTCTGTGCATACCTTTCAAACATTACAGAAATCCTCCCATTTTTCACTGCACTTCCCAGTGGCATGTAGGAACATGGGGCGTAGGGCTGTGCATTGGATTTGGCTGACACTGGAACCCAATTGGCTGCTTTGGCTCATTTGCCCAAGTCGGGTAGAGACTGTCCCAGGTTGCCACAGGTTGAGTCAGGAAACCCAAAATGATCCATGGCTGTCAGGGAGTGGTTGTCAGGCAGGCAGGAGAAGCTGGTGTCAGGCAGGAAGAAGAGGTCAGGCAGGAAGAAGGGAGAAACAGCAAAAAGGTATTGGAGGAGAAGAGATGCACCTCCTGGCTGAATTGCTTCCAGGAGGAGGTAGTGGTGGACTGCATGATTTTGGACATTGGGAGCAGGGTGCTGGTCCTTAAGTGGTTTTCCCACATGCCTCTCATTCCTGCCTAACATCCCACCCCTGGAGCTACACCCCAGATTACTGAATGCAATCTGCAGGTTGCTCATTTGCAAGCTCATTCCCCTACAGAGAAGTTGCATGTGAAGGAGCACTCCACAGGACTGAAGCACCCTGGCTCAGGAAGGAGGGAAGGAGACAAATATATCCATGGCAGAAAGTGAGGAGGAATTAAAGAACCTCTTAATGAGGGTGAAAGAGGAGAGCGCAAAATATGGTCTGAAGCTCAACATAAAAAAACTAAGATCATGGCCACTGGTCCCATCACCTCCTGGCAAATAGAAGGGGAAGAAATGGAGGCGGTGAGCGATTTTACTTTCTTGGGCTCCATGATCACTGCAGATAGTGACAGCAGTCATGGAATTAAAAAACACCTGCTTCTTGGGAGAAAAAGCAATGACAAACCTACGCAGGATCTAAAAAGCAGAGAGAACACCTTGCCGACAAAGGTCCGTATAGTTAAAGCTATGGTTTTCCCAGTAGTGATGTATGGAAGTGAGAGCTGGACCATAAGGAAGGCTGATCGCCGAAGAATTGAAGCTTTTGAATTATGGTGCTGGAGGAGACTCTAGAGAGTCCCATGGACTACAAGAAGATCAAACCTATCCATTCTGAAGGAAATCAGCCCCGAGTGCTCACTGGAAGGACAGATTGTGAAGCTGAGGCTCCAATACTTTGTCCACCTCATGAGAAGAGAAGACTCCCTGGAAAAGACCCTGATGTTGGGAAAGATTGAGGACACAAGCAGAAGAGGACGACAGAGGACAAGATGGTTGGACAGTGTTCTTGAAGATACTAACACAAATTTGACCAAACTGCGGGAGGCAGTGGAAGACAGGAGTGCCTGGCGTGCTCTGGTCCATGGGGTCACAAAGAGTCGGACATGACTAAACGACTAAACAACAGCATTCCCCCTTACCACCTATACATTTAAATTGGATCAGGGTTGGGTTGGCTCAGTCCAAAGGCTCAGATTTGGACATTAAAGTGGGTTTGGGAATGGGCTGTGCCCAGCCCTAATATGAACATTGGAGGCTGCCATGCACTTTCAGTCCATTGGTCTATCTAGCTCAGTATCAACTACACTGACTGTACAAAACTGGATCAGCTTTGGAAAGACAGAACTCCCAAATTTGCCATGGTGTTGGAGACTGAGTTGGGGAGGATTTGGCAAGCATTCAATAGATCAATCTTTCCCAGCCTGGGACTACAACTCCCATAATTCCAGCTACATGTGGCCATTAACACAATTTCCTGAGTGTGGCAAGAAGGGAGGAAATAGAAGAGAGACCAGTAGGAGACTGAAAAGAGGATCCCACCCACAGAGAGAAATGGTACACCACCCACTGAGTAGAGATGATGGGATGTGTAGTCCAAAGTATCTAGACTACAGTTAGGGAAGGCAGAGAGAAATGGAGATGGAGAAACCAGCATTCAACTTAATGATTACACTAGTATAACAGTGGGGCTTCCCTCTCCTCCCTCTGCATGCGCCTTGCACTCACTGTCCCCACATTTGAAATTGAGCGTTGTGGGAGCCCCAGAAACAGAGTTATGGGCCATGGGAGCCATAGAATCACAGCACTGTTAAGTTGGAAGGGACCTAAAGGGTCATCTCTATAGACAGACGGATGCTTGTGCCTTCCTTGAGTTGCCCCTCTCCCCCATTCCAGGGAGCAGTTGGTTTCCTCTGTTGCTGGAATTGTAAATATGATTTGCCTTCTGCAACAGAGTCATAACAGGGATGCCATCTCCCTATCCCTTTGCAGGGAAATTGGTGGGAGAAAAATCTGCTCAGCAGCAAGACTGAGCGTCACGAGAACAAGGCTTGCAAGGAAAGAGGGAGAGAGAAATGTGACTCACTGTTAACAGCAAACAGTGTCAGGGTGGGAAGCTGGTGTTAGGAGGCCCGCTGTTGAGAGCGAATGGGGTTCTCCATACAACCGGCATCTGAACACTGTCTTTGATGTGCCACTCCTTGGTTATGTATCATAGTCTTCTCCTTTCTCAAAAACGATGACAAAGATTATGACGATTTGCAACCTCAAAGAAGAGAAAGTCAAGCTATTCCTGCCAAGTTGGGAAAAAGGAGTCAGTGATATTGGTCTGTGGTTAATGCCACTTATTTATTTATATCAGGCTGGAGTTTCTCACACGAGAGGGAGAAAAGAAGAGAAGGGGTTGTTTCTTTTGTCATCTTCTCTCTCTCTCTCTCTCTCTCTCTCTCTCTCTCTCTCTCTCTCTCTCTCTGAAAAAAATGTGTTTGCCTTCACGGCTTTGGAGTGCTCGCTAATTCCATCTGTCCACAACAGAGCCATCAGAACGGCGAGAAAAAGCATTTCCATATGTGCAAATTACCACGCAGGCTCTTAATCTGTGCTGTGCTTCTCTGAAGTAGATGGCGCGGATGGCTGCCAAACCCCACTAATGGCATTCAAATAAAAGACTTTATTGGTTTTAACTGCCACTATTCCCCCCTCCTCCCAAATAGATTTAGAACATCTCCCCTCCCCCTGCTTTTCATCTTCTTTTTTTAGTAGTGTCAATTTGCATTTCTGCCAGTCATCAAATGGAAAATGGCTATTGATGTCAATCGCCTTTATCCTATAGCAGAGGTCTTGGGGTGGGAGCAAGGGGGGGGTCTGCCTAGGAAGAATGTTCAGCTGCTAGAAGAGGTCCCAACTCCTTACTTTCTCCGGTATATCTCTTGTCCTCTCCAGAAATCAGAAATCTGTTTTTCTGTTAATTGTCATTGCTTGGAAATCAATAGACCAGCTACTCTTCCCCACCCCCCTTTAATGCCCAGAATATTTCCATCTGATGCCTTTCAAAATACAGTCATTGTATTGTTCTCTGTTTGCTTCTTGTGACCATCCTTCACAAACTTTGGAAAGTGTTCAGATCTTTCCACAGGGCCCTCAACAGCTAAGGAGGTTATGAGAGTGTAACTGCTGATCCCAGGTGAGCAGATGCTGTTGGGGTATCCAAACCAAACCCCACCTGCTAGTCTGATTAAAACTCTTCTCACATCCCTTAATGGTGTGAGAAGAATCACACTGGATCCTTGGTATCTGCCCCATCGCCTTAGTTGAGGCTCAGGTCTGGAGTTCTCTGGAGCGTGGGCCAATGCCTAGCTAAAACTGCTCCCCTTCTCCGTATGTTGTTGTTGTTGTTGTTGTTGTTGTTAAGTTTTCACCCATACACTCATATCATTTCCCATATTTATACAGTAATTATTTTGGACTTTTCACCCAGCATTCCATGACAGTCCTTTGTACATCTTATTTAGCTGCATATACAGTAATTCCTTCACCTTATTTTCAACTTTCTTGTATCTTTTACATTATCAGCTGTTGGTCAAGAAGTATCCCCTACCTGAAATTTATCTTTGAGATCAAATTTTTGTAAATATTCCCCTAGATACTCCCACTCACTCCTCATTTATCATTTATATTTCTTATTTTAGATGTCAAACTTGAAAGCTCTGCATATTCCATTAGTTTATTTAACCATTGTTCTTTTGCTGGGATCTCTGTTTGTTTCCAATACCTTGAGTGTACTGTCCTTGCAGTTGTTGTTGCATATAAAAATATGTTATGGACTTTTTTGGTAACTCATTCCCAATTATACCAAGAAGGAATGCTTCCGGTTTCTTAGGGAATGTGAATTTAAAGATTTTTTTTAAAAAAAAACTCATAATAGACCATTTCCCAAAATTCCTTTGCCTGGTTGCATTTCCACCATAAGTGAATAAGTGTACCCTCAACTTCTAGGCATTTCCAACAAAATTTTGAATCTCTTTTATACATTTTCGGTAATTTGACCGGGGTCAAATACCACCTGTATTCGATCTTTTGCATGTTTTCTCTTATTTGATAACATGCAGAGAAGAAGTTCATTGTTTGGTTCCATAGTTTTCCCCATTCATCAATTTCAATATTATGCCCAATATCAATGGTCCATTTTATCATTGCTTCCTTTTATGAGTTCATCTTTAGTCTCCCATTCCAGCAATACACACACACACACACACACACACACACACGTGTGTGTATTTATGTGTGTGTGTGTGTGTGGTCCCAAAATCACTTTCTTGGATTCTGAGCCTTCTTGAATAAATCCACTTTACCTTTTTGAAAATATTGAAGCCAATCAGATATCCAGTTAGAGATCTCCTGTCTCTCTCTTAGTTTTATATTACCCTCTTGGTATTCAAGGAGGTCTTAATACTTTCCCGAAGTCCAGTGGCGTAGCGTGGGGGGTGCAGGGGGGGCTGGCCGCACCGGGCGCAACATCTGGGGGTTAGGGTTAGGGGGCGCAAATCCACGGGTTAGGGGGCGCAAATCCATGGGTTAGGGGGTGCAAATTACTTGCCTTGCCCCGGGTGCTGACAACCCATGCTACGCCACTGCCCAAGTCCTATCCATGTTTAACCTTTTTACCATGATTGCTTCCTCCAGTGAGATCCAACCGGGGGCCCATATGGAAGTTCCCTATTGCCCTCATTTCCCTTAACCAACAGAGTGTCTGTGATGGGGAAGGTTTGCATCAGGCGATCCCTGTTCATCCTGGTATGATGCTTCAAGCTTGCACAGCATTAGTGAGCAGTGGCGGAGACCATGGGAAGTACATTTCCTTTGGCTCCCACCATTGCTAGTGAACCTGATTAGGAAAAAAGGGATTCAAGTTGATCCACTCCAAGCACTTTGTGTCAGATTCAAGAGAGTAGTCAAAGGAATCCGTACAAGGGCTTCCACTAGCACAATGGGGTTCTTCCCTCCTCTTCTCCCCCCATGCATCCCTCATGCCCCCCCCATGGTGGGTGTGGGTTTGTTAGGGAAAACTGCATACGAGCATGTGTACATTTGGACAAATTTGTGCTAAAATGCAAGTGAATTTTCAGGAAGACTTTTAAAAAAGTTGTAATCATCATCAGTTGACGTGGAAATGTGGAGAACTAAATTTCAGGCTGGAAAAGAAGAAACTGAAATTGACATATTTTCCCAGCCTTAATTCTCTCAGTTTTGTCAAGGAGAAAAAAGAAAAAACATATGCACAAAGAAATACAAAGTTCAGAGAACTCCCAAATCTGCAGGATGACTCCTTTCTGATTCAAACATTAATCCAAGAGATAAAGTTAAGGATAAGGTTAGTGGATAAGGTTAGTTTGCAAAGAACTAATTCCTCAAGTATCCCTATTCATTATTAGGTAGTACATATGAAAACCGACTTTAAGGTTCTGAGTGTTCTTTGGAACCGTGGCCTTTCCTGGCATCACAGAATTATGCCAGGGATTAGCCAGCCCAAAGGTTCCACAGTACCTGCCAGTCACAAGGACTGATGCTGCATATCCATTCTCCTTTACATGCATAAAGAGGACTGGAAGGACTAAACCCACACAGACTCAAGAGGCAGAGATTTGGGCAAGGGCTGTGGTTCAGTGGCAGAGCACATGCTTTTGCATGTAGAGGGTCCAAGTTTCAATCCCCCAGTGTCATCAGGGAGAGATGGGAGAAGCCTCTATCTAGAACTCTGGACATCTGCTGCCAGTCGGTGTTGGCCAGGGCTGGGGAACCTGTAGCCTTCCAGGTGTATTTGGACTCCAATTCCCATCCACCCCAGCCATTGCCAATAGACGGCAGCTGGGACATGGGGAGAAGCACAGCTTCTCTATCCCTGGCCTAGACAATACTGAAGAAGGTGGACTGGGAGTCTGACTCGGTACAGAGCAACTTCCTATTTTCCTGTTCTACATCTGAGTCCTTGAAAAACAGCATAGAGGTGTTGTTGTCGTCTTCTTTTTTTTAATGATTGCAAGAGCAATTGAAGAAGTCAATAGGGAAAGTGTGTTTTCTTGCGTAGCATTATAATGAGTGAAGTTTATCCTCCGCACAATACAATTTTTGCTATATTTGCATCATCCCTCCTTTTGGTGGGAAAATATTTGGGGGAAACCACACATAAGAACCAGTGCCTGGTGACCCTCGTGCACCCTTGTTGCAAATTCAGCATTGATAATCCTGTCTTCCATCTCCAGGAGTAATACCAGTCTCTGTCAAATAGCAGACTCCATAAATTAACCCCCTTTAGTCTTCTAAGTCACCACATTAGCCTACATTTGAAATATGTATGTGTGTGTGTGTGTATGCCCTGCAATGTTGTAATGATGTTTGTACAAAATAAACAGAGGCAGAGTTACTTGGAGACGGATTCAACCAATCAACCTCGAATTGAAAGGAGGGTCCTGATGGTTGCATTGGTGACACAGACAGTAAAAATCACAATCAAGGCTGTAAATGGGAAACATTAGCTTTATGGGCCAGGAGGTGGGAGAGAGCCAAGCTACTAGGGAACAAATAGCCCTCCTGAGGGGGAAAAACAACAACACCCAGGATAACCCATGCTGAGAGCACATCTAACTTAATGAAAGGACTTCTAATTACTAAATTGCTTGTCTTAAAAAAAAAAAAAACACGAGAGAGAGAGAGAGAGGGGGGGAGGGGAGCAGGAACGGACACTGCTAATTTAAATGAGAACTAGCTTAGCTTTAATGTAGAAGAAATAATTTACAAAAACACAATGTTCTCCAAAAAAGATGCTCACAGGGTAAACAAAACATAGGGCCAATTCAGGTAGGATGTGCGCACTGCAAGCTTGGCCGATTCAGGTGCGAGGAGAATATCCAGTAATGCCCCAAATAGAACGTGAACTTGCCCTTGTTAATGTAAGAAATGATGGTTTGTGTTTGGACCCCACCCTACAAGGGGCTAAATAAAAAGGGACCAGCTACGCATATGAATCATGCTGCAACTTCCAGCACTAATATCGCTTACTTTAGACTAGACTTGCCATAGGTGTTAGAGAAGAGGGAACAATTCAATTCAGTTCAGATTTAAAGGCGAGCCTACCTAATTTGCACTTTTGGAAACACGTTTCAGAATCCACACATCTCTGACTTTTGCAAACACAATTCTCTAGCCAGCTATTTGGGGGAAAAATGCATAGAAATGCTTATATTGGTGAAAGGAACATGCATTTTGTTGAAGGAAATTGGTTCCTCCCTTAAAGAGGGAATGTATTGCGGTGAGACCTGGACAACCGACACCCTGTGTTGTGGGTGGATACGATTGGTCAGCCACAACACCCGATTGGTAGGTCCCTCGTAGCTGAGTGCAATCTGGCCAATGGGACACAGGTCAAACGGTTTGAGGGACCTATTTATGCCCATGCATGTGACCCAGAGCTTCCTTTTTCATCGTGTGCATTCGGAACACCCGCCCACCTCTCCCTACTTTTAGGGCTTATTGCACTTGACCTTGCTATGCCGTCGTGTGCCGTCTGTTGTTGGGACGGGCGCACGGCAGGAATTTTCCCCACTTGGCTGATTGGCTATTGCCATTTGGATTTCGCCTGCCACATAGCAAATTGTCACAACTTGTAAGGTTGCGGATGATAGGGATGGGAGAACGCTCTCACCATCCCTATGTGAAGGGTATTCCGTTAAAGGATTCCAGGGACTTGATGGTTTGGTCAACCCCTGAGAGGGGCTTGTGCCCCTGCCTGAATCCAGGGGCACATTTGGGTGGCAGAGTTAGCCCATTCCCGGCTTTCTGCTTATCCTGGTGTTCACCCTTGGCTGACCTATGCTAGAACCCTGGCTTAGCGCTATCTGCATGGCAGGGAGCTAGTCGAACCAGAGCCAGTCAGGAAAGATGGGAGTTTCAGTCCAGCAACAACATGAAGGACACAGATCCCCCATCCCTGTTTAATAGCCCCTCCCACAGTAATTTCTGGAATTAATTTTAGAAATCCTGCCAATTAAAGAAATTCAGGCAGAGAATGAAGGGGACGAGCTAGCCAGAAGGAACAGGACAAGAGATTTTGCCTCCTCCGATGACTTGTGGCATGTTGGTTGGAAAGACTGGCTTCCATGGCAGATATCAGTATTGCTTTGACCATTATAGCAATGGGTGGATCTATTAATTCCGGCCTCTCTAAATGTTGTCCTTCTTCTAAACATGCTTAATTTGCTCCGTTTCCACATCGGATTGCGATGATGATGCTGACTATCATAATCCTAAAAACAACTGTTTAAAACATTCAAAATAAGTCAAAATAAAAAATAAAAATGAGGTCAATATCAGATTAAAACACGTGTCAACATTCTATATGTCCGGATAGGCTTTCCTAAAGAAAAAATGTTTTCACTGGGCACCCAGATGAGTATTGGGAAGAGGCAGGGAGTTTTGCAGTATGGGTGTGGCTGAACTACAATTTTGACTTCTTAGAAATGCAGAATGTGGCATTTCTTTAGCAGAGCCAGTTCGGCAGATCAAAATAGCTGGGTGGCCATATATATTGATTGGACAAGGCAATTTCCTGTAATATATGCATTTCTGTTGAAAGTTTCCCCCCTAATATTCATATTTTTGTATGTTTTCTTTTTGCTGTTATTGGAAAGTTGCATCCCGAAATTTGGATAAATTTGGATTTCAAAGGATAGCTGTATTTCAGTTTGCATATCCGTTCCGGAAGTGCGAAACAAGGAAAGTCCCTCTTCCTTCCTGTTCCTAGCCCAGAGTTCCATATGCTTACTGGAGCCTCACATTGTTTCTGAGTTTTGCCCTATGGCTAAATCTTTTAGATTATTGTATTTTCAAATAGATGCTCTGATTTAAATGTTAATATTATTATAGTCTTGGGGGGAAACAGAAAATTGAGAGGCCTCTGACTGTTTGTGTTTGCCTTCGAAAAGATGAAGCAGTTGAAAGCCAGGCAATCTTAACTCTGTCACTTTGGACTCAAGTGCAAAATAATAATAATAATAATAATAATAATACTAAAATAAAATCAATTACTCATTACACTTGTGATAAGATTAATTTAATTTCCCCCCTTAAACAAAGAGGGTAAATTAAAAGAATCAGCTTATACCTTCCTACTTCTGTAGTGACAAGATTAAAAATTAAATTTATACATATTTCATTTCTACATAATAAAGACTTTTTTAAAAAAAAGAGAAAAAGAAAAAACCCACAGTTCATCTAATTAAATCAAAGAAAATTGCCTGCAGCGTTGTTACAGTATTACAATTAGACGTCTGCCAAAACCAGCCGTTTGAATTCTTAAACACCACTCCAGTCTTAAGCGCAAGATGTGGTTTTCATCATTTTGCGTGATATCATGGAATGTCACTTTGCGTTCCTGCGCTGTTACGTCAGCTGGGGTGACCTTGCCAGATCCACTACATAATCTGTTCAATTTACTGAAACGGCGGGGGAAATAAAGTGTGCCCCCCCCACACAACCATTCGGTTTCTTATGTATGCTTTGCAAAACCTACATGTGGCGGCGTGGAGGTGAAGAAAAAAAGAACGAGAAAATGTGAATGGATGAATATATTGTAAAGAGAATGCTACTGTGTTGTCTCGTGTGAAGAGATGGCAGCTTTGGTCCCTAAGAACGTAAGAAGATCCCGCTGGATCAGGCCAAAGGCCCATCTAGTCCAGCATCCTCTTCTCAGAGTGGGCAGCCAAATGCCGATGCACAACCTTCAAACAGGATCCAAGCATAGGACTACTATCTCCTCCAGTGGTTTCCAGCCACTAATTTTCGGAAGCATTAGCACTCTGACTGTGGGTGTAGAACATAGTCATCACGGCCCACGATGGTTCAACAGGCCTGCTTGCTAACACAGATGATCAGCTGATATTTATAGAGCAGGGACCTGGAACTACAGGGACTTCACTACTGGATATGAAGACAGCATCAGCATGCAGAATCTTGCGACCTCGGTGCATGGCAGGGACCAATGCTTGCTCCTGCCTTGCCTCACCCCAGTGTGGTGTAGTGGTTCAGAGCGGTGGACTTGTAATCTGGTGAACTGGGTTCGATTCTCTGCTCTTCCACATGTGGCTGCTGGGTGACCTTGGGCTAGTCACACTTCTCTGAAGTCTCTCAGCCTCACTCACATCACAGAGTGTTTGCTGTGGGGGAGGAAGGGAAAGGAGATTGTTAGCTGCTTTGAGACTCCTTAGGCTAGTGATAAAGCGGGAGATCAAATCCAAACTCTTCTTAAACTATCAGTCCACTTCTATGTACACCTTATATTTAAAGCACCCTTACCAGTCATTGCTCTTGCCACCCACCCTAGCCCCCACAAAAAGTCCTGGGAACTGTAGTTTGCCAAGGGTGCTGCATGTGGTTGGGAGACCCCTATTCTCCTCACAATTCCCAGAGTTCCCTGTGAAAGAGGGTTTGATTGTTAAACACAGAACCACGGAGGGGAACCTGAAAGAGACATGTGAGGAACTGGGGCTCCACTGTCTTAATTTGGGTCCTGTGTTTTTACCTTGTGAACCACCCTGAGATCTTTCAATGAAGGGTGATATATAAATCTAATAAATAAAAAATAAAATAAAAAAGGTAATTTTGTTTCAGGTCCAACTGAAACAAATGTCTGGTGGCCTGGGCCTCTACTGTTGGGGCACATGGACTTATCATCAGTATTTATAACCCCATGTTATGGATGGGGACTGAAACCAGGAGGTGACCCAGTGACCTAATAGCCAAAGTGAGATTTGAACTTGGGGTTTTCAACTTACGCTGCAAGCGCCTAGCAGAACACCACCTCTTTTATAGACAATCCATTCGTGAATCAGTTTCTGGTTCACTCACTCTGCCTCTCCTAACAGCTTGTACATTCAAGAAGAGGCAGCTTTAAGATTTGGACTGGAAATGTCCCTCTGGGCATTCCCAGATGTAACTCCCCCCGCCCCCGAGATGTTTTCATTCACTCAACTGAGTATGGTCAGTTTTTTAAAAAAAGGATTGGGGGGGGGGTGACTTAACCCTCTAGAGAAATCGGTGAGCATCCAATTATAGCACTTGCGCTAGATCAGATGTATTTAGAAAAAAATGATAACCAAGTTTACATTTTCTGTGTTCTCTCTCTGTCTCTCTCTCTGTCTCTCTCTCTCTCTCTCTCTCACGCACACACAGCCACGTACAAACTCGAGATCATGAGAGGGTTTGTGTGTGCATGTGTATGTGTTTTGCAATCCACTTAGTACAAACACATATGTTCCCAAAGCCTTTTACTAGATAGGAGACAGATGTTCTCATCTTCCACTATCCCCAGTGCAATAAAGACTTTGCAAGAAAGAAAGAGAGAGAAAAAAAATGGAACAAATTCAGGTAAAACAGGAAATGTAGAAAAATTATTTTTGTATATTCCGGAATGGCAGGCATAGCCTGGCTATCTGCAGCTCTGATTCTGTATCTCACAGCCACTCTCTTTTTGAAAGCCCTGTCAGATGGAGGCCTTTTTGCTTTGTCCCCTGCTACTGACTCACACGGGACGGCTTGCACACAGATGCCTGAGGGAATTGTATGCTCAGGTTTCCAAAGCAAACAGAATGTTCTTTATGGAGTGGATGCACTCAAGCTACTGCTGTATAAAATATGACCCTGGAACAGTAGCTGCTACTGACGGTAGCTGAAGCTGAAGCCTTGTTCTCCAAAGTCAGGCATCCTTCACACTTAAGCAGAGGGGACAGGTCTCTCATGTCCTGAATGTGAGCAACAGCAGGTGAGAGCATTTGGAGGGTTCATTCTTTGAGACAGAGATGGGTTCAGACCCCATGGCAGTTGAAGACTGGACATGTCAGTTTCCTTATGTCTTCAGTTCCATATTGAATTAAGAATGGAGCAATGTTTTCCAACAATGAGTCTTTGGGATATGAGAGTCAACCACTGCCCATTGGACCCTCTGATTTATCAACATGCCAAGGGAAGGGTTGGGACAACCCAGCCACACATTGAAGGAACGGAGAAGACATCTTGTTGATCCACATGGAGCAAAATGACCTGCTGCTGATACGCTCAGAAGCCATGTCCCCTACCATCTGCATGTTCTGCCAGAACTCTTTATGGGGGAGAAGGGATTCTGGACCAGTCATGGTCCCCACACACATACTCTACATGCATACATCAGTACATTCATAGGACCCCTTCACACAACCATCAAGTAATCCATTGTTAAGAGGATGGCTGGACCAACGAGCAATGCTCAGCACCCCTTGTGTTAGGGGTGTGTACTCTCTATTTTCTCATGGGGGTAAGAGAAGGAGCTAAATGACAGAATCCCAATTTATGTCACTCACATTGTGTGGTGTCTGGGGATTGGGGCCTTCCTATTAACCCTCTTTCCAGCTTTGCATCCACTTCCTGGGACCACACATGCTCATGTAGGGGTACTCTGTGATCAGGACATTTGCTCAGTTGAATATCTTGATAACATAGCCCATGGCATTCAGACAGAACAGTCTTGGCACTCTGCAGATGATTTTGATGGCAACGTCCATCAATTTTGGCATTGGAGTTTCCTTGTAGACAACTGCATGCAATGTCAATTTGCGTGGGGCTAAGAGGGTGGGTTCCCTCCCTAGTCACCACACAACAGTCCTTCCTGTGAGTAATGAGTGGGTAGAGCTTGTGTGAAATCATCATTAAAATCTTGAGGGAACACAAGCAGAGGACTTGTGAGTAAGCCCATTTGTCTTTCTCATTCTTGACAAAGGGATGTCCACCACTTAAGGAGACTGTCTTCACATCTCCCCAGGACAGATTGATTCACTTGCAATAATTGTCAGTTCTTAATACACAGAAGAGACTGGCAATAATTAGCATAACTTCAAAAGCAGATTGATGTACAATGTACACATTTGCTCCAAACAGACTACCATTTCAGCAGCAACATGACATCTAAATCTGATATCTCTTGCGTTTGCTGCTTATCCTTTTCTCAGAATGCAGTGTTTGGTAGGGTGAAGAAGTCATTTTTAAACCTGCAGTTCCGTTCAGGTAGAATTAACACACATCTCAAATGGCTTCCATAATTCATGTCTCAGTCATCTTGACTGAGACATGTAACATATGCTGCTCAAGACAGTGTAATGAACGAAAGTCTCTTACCCCCCCTTCCTATCCTTTGCCCTCAGATTCTCTTTCCATTCTTTTAAGAATTATATTGGAATAGTTATAATGCAAAAGTCACATTTTGAATTGGTTCGTCCTCATGCTGATTGGGGAACAGGTGGATGGAAAGGAAATGTTTTGGGAGTCACAGATCAGTAAACCCCTGAAAAAAGCTCTCTCTCTCTCTTGCAGTACAGGTGGGTGGGGAACAAAATGTGGCCCTCTGTCTGGCCCTTGGGACTGTTCCTAAGCCATGTCCCTGTCCCAGGCGACACCTCTTAACAACCCTGCTCTATGCCTTTATTGAGTGCTTTTGTTAAGTTGGTTTATGATTCTGAACCATGATAGTGCTCCTTGTTTGCTTGGATGGTGGTGTGCAACCTAATATATAAAGATAAAGAATACAGATTGCCCTACTCACTTTTGTTTCTGGCTCTCCCCACCACTGAAATGCAGCTCTTGGAAGACTGACCACAAGGGAATGAAAAAGTTGCTGTGGAATAGCCATGCATTTTACAGGGTATCTCCATGATATCATGAACAAAACACCACCACCCTCTAAAATATTCCCTGTTTATTTCCCCCCTCCTCATTCCAAAGCTCAAATTCAGCTTTTAGAAAAATCAGTGGAAGAGCTGTACAATTCTTCAAGGTGTAGATTCGTTTGTTTGTTTCTCCCTTCCCTTCCCACAGAATGGATGTACCTTTCACCAAAGGCCCCAATGTGGTGTACAACCAATTTATTTACACATAACTACCATCCTTCAACTGAATGATTCCAGGGCAAACTACACGAAATACAATTCAAAACAATATATGATGCAATAAAACCATTGGGCAAAAGCCAACACGGTACTACTGTTAGCTCAAGGATTCCCACTTGTGCAAGGGAATTGCTCTTCCTCTCCTCTTCCTGTGTACTTCTGCAGCCAAATCTTCACTGAGGGGTCAGGGGAACCTCTCCCATAACATATTTAGGCGGTGCACAGGGCGAGGAGAAGGAGAAAAAGTTGCTTTCTGCAGCCAAAAGTCCTTCTGCTACCAGAACTACTTCATTGGATACTGTCTGTTAAAATCACAAAGCTAAGCAGAATAACACATGAACAGAAAAACTGTTTAGCAATGCACCTCCCTAATGACACTGACAGAGGATCCAGGTGGGTGGTAAACCTATACATGAACTCCTGTCAATGTAGGGCACCCACAGAGGATCCAAGAACCTATGCAGGATGAGGTACTCATAAATCTATAAGTGATGTCCAACTTGGGGACACCACCCAAAATGTCAGCCCCTGCCCAGTTTAGGGCTGAATGCATCTGTCAATTTCAGTTTCTCTCCATTTCTCAATTTTCTTTGTCTTAAATTCAGTTCCTCACATATTGACTTTTTAAAAAAAGAGTAATTGTGAAAATCCATCAGTATTTTATTGTGCATTTCCCCTAATATGCACTTGTCTGTGAGCAATTTCCTCTGACATGATGTAATTTCCTATGTTCTTTCTCCAAATATATGTATTGTTATGCTCACTTCCCCCAGATATATGCATTTTTGTACGCATGACTTGGTTGGAGAACTATGTGGCAAAATTCCAAGCAATGTGAATTTCAAGGGATCCCCAAGTTTCCATCTGTGCGCTGTTTCAAAAAATGTGAATGAGGTCGTTTCACATTAAAACGTGTACCATGATGAAGGCACATCTTCCAGGCGACCTCTGTGTTGAGCATTCATGCTGATTTAGCTCCACAAAGCTTGTGGGGAGCCTATAAAATGTCAGCTGTTTATTGAGCATTCGTTCCGATTTGCGGGAATGTTACAAATGACATTTGCATCAAGAAATTGTTGTCTCATACTTTCCAACTGGATTTTGCTATCACCTTCCTTACTGCAGAAAGGGGCGGTGGTGTGTGTGTGTGTGTGTGTTTTGTTGCACAAGAGTACATAATGACCTTTAACTGGGCAACCTGAATTTGCTAGTAAGTGGTAGAATCCCACCTGGAATGGCAACAGTCTGGAAGTGCCTGCACATTTTGCAGTGGAAATAGGAAACGCTCCACACAGGGATGCTGTGTTTGGCACCATTCCCCTGTCGCTCAGAGAGTTCCACCTGGAGAGTCTCAGGTACATGATATTATTAAGCTGTCACTGTACATTTCGAGGAAGAATGGTGTGAGCCGTGAGAGCAGCCGAAGAAAGCAAACTGACTTAAAGAGAGTCTTTTCCCCATTCCTCTTCTTTCCTCCTTTTTTTTTTAAGCAAGAAAACATGGAGCTAATAGCAAAATGTTCTTCTCTCTGTCAGCACGGAGAAGTGGCCAGGTGGCTTTTATGCATAATGCATGAATTGTGGCAGGGCCAGGGTATTTGGTAACCACATGTATGATGGCTTGTCTGCGATCAGGTCACTCGCAAGCGCATGCCACATGAGTCTATGATCCTTTCTATATATCACTTGCCTTGTGAGTCCTGCCCACACAATGTTGCACACAGAGGATCAAAGCCAGCACAGAGTCAACCTCGACCTCTCCCATCTGTGTATGAATCTGATGGCAAAAGTATATAACCCCCTTTGTTATTTTTTTTTGCGTGTGCCTTCAGAGGCTGGACCTGGAACAAATTGCTGTGAATATAGAAGGCTGCACACTTTCAGACTGCTGGCTACACTAGCGCAAAATTGCTTTAGCATATTACTCCTCATTCTGGGCCTTATGGTGGTTTGCCAATTAAATCTCACATCAGATATTAAATGGCAATGTTGACCTATAAAACAATACATCATCATATAAGACTTGTCTGTATTAGAGGCCTTCCAGTTAATTACCTCCCTAGTTGCACCCTGAGGTCCTTTTCTGTCAGATCCCCTGTTAACCCATTTTTGAACTGAAAGACTTTGCATATCATGCATTCTGCTGCTATTCACCAGAATTGTTTGACTCTGACTGAACCGCTTGTGCACTGAGAGGCTTAGGGATGAATCTCTAGGATGGGAGAAAAGAATTTCCCCATATAATTCAGCGAAGTGTACACGTGAGGTGAATGAGGGATAGAGAAAAGGGTTAGCCAAATCAGGGCAGTTCATTCCTGTAATTTACTTATTTCTGCAATAATATGCCAGGCTCGACGTGGGCTGTTATTTGCATCTGTTTCATCGCTGACTGAAGCCTTCATTTTATTGGCTTTCAACAATCTAGGTGTACTACAAAGATTAAAAACAACAGCCTGTCGGTAGGCCCTGCCCGTAGCATTAGAACTAAGGCCAATTCAGATGCAGAAACCTCCATTGCCTCCCACAAGGCCAGCCCTCCAGCCGGTTGCCTCCCCATCTTTTGCAACAGACTTGGAGGCCAAAGACGTACGTTGGTTGTTGAGCAGTGCATGCGCACACAAAGAAGATATTTGAAAACACGCCAGTAAATTTATTTCTGTGCACCTGGAGGCAAACACACAGACTTTTTCCATTGCCACCCCATCCATACGTTAAAATGCTGCCAAGGATTTAAGAAGAAAGTCTGGACCAAGGCCCAATTGTCACATTTATTTTCCACACTGCAAGGTGACTTTTACCCACGCCTTTTGCCTGCTCAGCATTTCTCCTGAATACACCCCTGTGGAGTGAGATGTGAGATACACCACATCTTGGAGAAAGATCAAAAACTAAGAGCCAGTTCATAGTACGCTTTATGCAAATAGCGAAAGGAGAACTGCAACTGATTCACATTTCTTCTGTCTTTGATTCTACTGTAATGACCTGTGGTAAGATTTCTGAACCTGGCTCTCATGCTGTTATGTCTGTTGTTGTCATGGCAAATTGGAATCCTGATCAAGGGTTGCCTTTGCCTAGTGAACATGGCAGCTCTCGAAACATGTTATAGGAATGCAGAAAGCTGCCTTATCAGACCATTGGTTTGTGGGGCTCAGCGTTGCCTACTGCACTGACTGGCAGTGACACTCCAGGGTTTCAGGCAGAAGTTTTCCCATGTCCCACCTGGAGATGCCAGGGGTGAAACCTGGGTCCTTGTGTAGGCAAATTATATGCTCCATCACTGAGTTAGGACTCTTCCCTCCAAGATGACTCCTGTGATTCTATCCAATCCTTTATTGATTTTCTTGCCCCAAGAGCCTCTTGTCCAATTCTCCATTGTATACTGTGATTCTTCATCATCATCATCATAACAACCACCACCACCACTCTGGGCACCTCCCAACAGAATATTAAAAACACGATAAAGCACCAAACATTAAAAATTTCTCTGAACAGGGCTGCCTTCAGATGTCTTCTAAAAGTCAGATGGTTGTTTACTTCCTTGACATCTGATGGGAGGGCATTCCAGAGGGCAGGTGCCACTGCCGAGAAGGCCCTCTGCCTGGTTTAACATTTATCATACGAAAGAAAAAATCTCAAAGTGAGTTGAGAAGGTGGAACACAACAAATAAAGACAACTTCAAATTTTCAGAACTTGAATTTCTTAGCAAAACTTTTGTGTTTCGGTAAGAAATGGCAAAATAGAATGTTTTGACTGCCATTTGTTTGGTGGTTTTGTTCCTACAATTTTGATTCAAATTCTCTTTCTTTCTTTCTTTCTTTCTTTCTTTCTTTCTTGTTTTTTCAATTCCATTGGTAGCATGGTGGACCTTGCATTCTGCACTTCCAAAAAAATAGTAGCTGAACAGAATTATAGCTCTTGTCCAAGTAGGAGGAAGCTAGACTGCCCGATGTGCTTCTGTGCCAGCTCAACTGCTTCTGGAAAACCTCAGCAAAGACACCCACTTCAGTTGCCATTCCTCTTAAGCCTTAAAGTAAACCTATGGGCAAGTAACCCAATACAAAAAGTGATCTCTCTCTCTTTATTTCTTTCTCTCTTTCTTCCTCTCTCTTTAAAAAGTTGCAATTCCAGTGGTGGCTTGTGCAGCTCATTATATAGTGTGAGATCACAAATAGAAATTTTCACACTTGCCCATCTGCCACCAGCTGACTCTAAAGAGCTGGTGAATCATATAATCAAAAGAGGGTGGGTTTGTGAATAATTTCCCCCCTTTTGTATTGCCATTGGAATGCTTCTCAAAACTGCATAGGAACACCAGCAGAAGCTGAATAACAGGCTTGTACTGACTGCACCAGGCAGTATGTATAATGCTTCACATAGAGAGGTCATGAGGTCTGGGTCAGGGACCATGGACTGCAGACACAGAGAGCCAATTCCCACCCTCTGGTTCTTCCTGGTGTGTCTGGTACGTCCTAAATACGTCCTGAATGCCACTGATGAAAAGGCATTCAGATTCAGCACACAAATATATTGGGGAGATATATTAGCACTTAACAGGCCACGTATTCCTTTCGCCTTTCCTTTCCCTTCCCACCTTTTCTTTTATATGCATGTATATATAATATGCATATATATTTTACATGAGCTATTTGCAATTATGGCATCAGTGACAGTGTCATCTTTTTGTTCTGCTGCATATTAAAATGCTTTGGAAGAAGGATGCAGAAGGTCTTAGGTTTCCAGGAAGGAACATAATGAGGGTAATGCATGGCAAGAACACTCTCTGCTGTCTGCAAAACAGGCATAAATAAAGAGCTACAGCGTAACAGGGATCTTTGGCAGAGTGTGAGAAATTCACGACGTTCCGCCACCAGTGTTTTGTTTTCGTTTTTTAATTATATTTCAATCTGAATTTCAAAATGGGGTACAGCTGGAATGAATTGGTGGTGGTGAACTTTTCATCTGTCGGGCTTAATAGAGTCAAATTTCAAATCTTTCGAATTTGGTAAGACATTTGCAGTTTTGATTATGGTCTTCAGACAGTCTCTGGAAATTTAGTTTTTAGTTTTTTAAATTGGGTTATTTCGTTTAGGACTGTGCCCTGGTGCCCTCTTGGAATTATCCATCCTATTTATGGCTGGACCATTTCACCACATTTCTCCACGGGGATTTCTGTGACTTGGGACTCACCATTAGCAAAGGCATACCTGGTAGTTTATTGCTTTTTCCCTAAGATGTGCAATTATTTTTTAAAAAATTGTTTCTTAACTGGGCATTAAAGGGAATTCAGGGTGGCAGCTACAACAAGAAATATTCAGAGAAAATTCTGCTGAGCGGCTTCTTTTTTCTGGGAAAAGAATTCTGAAATCCTGGCTTTGGGGTTGAGGTACGGATGTCAGAGAATTCCGACAAAAGGAGAAACAAGAGTGGAAATAGCTAATGCTTGCTTATTTGTCCCACTTCTGGAATGGAAATCAAGTTAGTGAATACAATCAGCATTTAGTGTTATTGTTGCTTTTTGTCTGCAAACAATGCTTTTTGTCTCCCTGATTCGCATTGTCTTTCCTTTACATTGAAATGAATGGAGTGAAATCATGCAATGGCAATGTAATGTACCTAATTAATGTCATTAATTAAACAAATTACCATTACACAATTTCACCAGGCAGATAGCAAGACCAATAAAGCAGTTTTTGGCAGAAGCCGAACACAGTGGAATGGAAACAGCGCTGCGTGCATTTAATACAGTGCATAATGGAAAACCTAGCATGCAGTGAATCTGGTTTGCCTATTGTGTTTTCATTTTGATTTTGAATTCATGTATTTGTATTGAAATGGTTTTTACCCTTCCTTTTTGCAAGCCGTTTGGAGAACTTTATGTTAAGGGATACCACACAAATATTGCTAATAAGTAAAGTAAAACAAAATATGTTGGCCCATTGAGAATGACCTTGGGCATCAGCATATTTGTTTAGGTTATGACACCGTCTGCTCTTTCACCTCAGAGTCAGCAAGACATTAAACTACAGTTCACACCACAGAACACTACAGCTAAGCAGACACTGAGGGGACAAAGAAAAACTATCATGCTAGAAGCCATTGTTGGTATGCACTTTAAACAAAAGAGAATGAAACTGGAGCGTCTGACAGCAAAAAGTGTTCATTGTCACCTCTTTTAGAGGCAGTTTCAGAAGTATTTGTATTATTTGTCTTGATTTGTCTGAACACACAAAATTTGGTTCAAAATGGGGGGGGGGACCACTGTTTCATGTATCTATAAATTTCTACCCTGAATATTATCTCTTCTAGCTTTGTAAAACAATTGTGATATTTAAGGTGCGCAGTTTTCCTTTTCTGCATGTGTGAGAGAACAATGCCACAAATTCCCAGGGTAATGCAGCACCTCTCCCTTCCCCCCAAAAACCACACACACACACACACACACACACACACACTTTCCTCTTTGAAATGTTTCAGCAGAAGTTGAAATACATATACTTCTCAAACTTGTAGCCAATTGCAGCTTGAAAGGGAAGGGTGGGCCACATAAATAATAATAAAAAATATTGTCTGATAACATTGTCCTTTTTATGGGGGTGGAAGAATGCCTCGTCAGCCCTGAAATATGGAGTTGGAGAGGTAGATGGCAAAGAGGGAGCTAAGAGGTTGATCAGGTGGAAGAGAATTGGAAAATTTTTACCAGGCTTGGATTAAAAGAGGGTGGGCAACAAGCATCCCTCGGCGAGATTTCATGTGGGTAGAAAAAGCGGGGAAATGAAGGTAGCGGAAAGTGATGGAAGTGGATGGCAGAAATACAGAAGAGGGTATATTAATCAATCATGGCCAATAATTTCAGTGGGTCTACTCTGAGTAGGACTAACACCAAATGCAACCCCGGAGCCCCAAGAAAATCATTCTGCAAAGACTGCAAGTGTTTGCTGAACAAATGACTTCTGCAAGGAAATATGTGCAGGCCAAGTTCTACCCAATTATTCAGCAAGAAGTAATGACCGCTCCCCGCTTAAAACGGGGGGCGCCCTTTGCGTGGATGCGTGCAGCCCCTAGACCTGGAGCGGCTCCAACAGCATAGGCTAGGCTTTGCCTTCCCTCAGGTGGGATACCTGGAGGTCTCCGCCTACCTCAGTCAGTTGTCCAATCCCACCTGGGGGAAAGAGTTGCCAAGGAGACCAGGCCAGGTAGGGGAGGGATTACCTGCCCACACAAAGGAGGGAGGATCTTACCTGGGAATTCTCACTTGGCTCCAGAGCTTCTCCCACCCTACCCACCCTCAGTCAATGTCTTATGTTGCAGGTTAATTTTCCTCACATGTTTCGCAGGTTAATTTTCTTCACAGGTATGCGGGCGCTGCTACGTTAAGGTCACTGTTAAAGGGCCGGAAAGGAATTTCCCTGCATTGGCAGGTTTCGCCTTTCCCGTAGCAAAACGTCACAACTTTGGCAGTATCAGGCCTTGGGCGGAATCCTTTTGTCCATCTTCCTCTTTGCGGCGGCGATACCAGGGTTCCCTGTTAAAGGGGTTTCTGAAGGGAGGCTTTGACCGTACGCCGGAAGGTCGTCATTGCTTTCCCCTGCGGCGGCGTTACAGGGGCGTCTATCTCTGCTTGAACATATGTTCTCCAGAGCCGGCCCATCCCCCCCCCCCACACACACACACTGGATAACCCTGATGCTCCCTAGGTCCCCGGCTGGGGACTGGGGAGGGAGAACGCCCAATGCCTGAGCCAAGGTCTACCCACATTTGAAATTTAATAAAGTTGTGGCCAATTTAATCCCATAGCACGTTGTCTTGAGTCGTTATTCCACATGACGGGGGGACCGCGCAGGATCTGGGGACTCCGCCTGTCCACGCAATACCATTTAATAACTTGAAACTTATTAAATGGCCTTTATTCATGCTGTGGGTGTTCTGAAACGGCAACAGGACTGCACACTGTGTGATGACAACATGTCGTGTGGTGCAGAGGCATCACAAAGCTGTGGTCAGAACACAGGTAAAGTAATGTCTAGCCCTGACAGCCCTACGCCCATTCCTGAATAAATAGTTCCGTCAGACGGTATAATCCTATGCATGTTTGGTTGGCTGTGTCTCCCACTGTCTGCAATGGAGCCTACTCTCTAGTAAGTATATTTGGGACTGCAGCCTAAATGCCTCAAACCCAAGTCTCCCTGATCCTCTGTGAAGCCACATCATGCTCTTTTCCACTTCAAAAAGGGCAGAGATGGACTCTTGCCAATAAAATAATCACCCATATTTTGAAAAGCAAAAGGGACTGACATTAGGCGGATGGGTTTATGTTGCTTTTGAAGATTTCCTCTCACTGACGCCACCCTACTAGAAACATGTTTTATAAAAATCTTCACACTATGGATTCTTTAAAGCCATACACGTAAGCATGAAAAACTTATAAAAGCCACATTCTGACATTTTAAAAAAGCACACGAAAGCTTTTCTGGGGCATGTGCAAGATGAGAAGGAAGATCTGAAAAGGGCTTGTAAGGAGGCATCGCTTTCCATTGTATTCATCATAAACAGCACTGTCTCCATTCTGCTGCAGTTCAACTTCTGCCAAAAATGACATTCTTCATCGCACTGCCTGTTGGGGTGATGTTAATGTAAATTATGCATATTTTAAATTTATTTTTTTATTTAACAAAATTTATATACCACGTGATTATAGTAAAACCTCCCTGTGGTTTACAAGAACGATTAATATGATTAGTTTAAACAATTAAGCTTCCCTATGATTTGGCAGCCTGCCTTAATATGGTCCTCAGCTATGATATGGCTGGCAACTACCTTCAGCCAAATGGGCTTGAAAGCTCCCTTCCAGACTCTTCATCAAAGTCTAACTTTTCTTCAAAGTTCCAAAGTAGTGGGAACACAAGACAGCTGCAGAGACGCAGGGGCGTGGGGTCGCATCCATGTGCCTCCCCAGGTTATACCCTCACACATTCTTTTGAAGGCTTGAAGAGGGCTAAGATACTATTTTAGATGACTGTTTGATCTGCATCCTTATGTTTATGCCAGCAATGCTGGCATGAGAAAGGGAGGCTTTCAAATAGAATTTATTCACGCGCCTAACCTTATAGGAGCATGTGTGTGCATGTGTGCATGCAATATGAAATGAATGAATCAGTGGAAATATAGGTGAAGTTTATATCCATAGAGATGTTTAACTTTAAAAAGGAGAAGCAGCAGCCAATGAATATGGAGAGATTGAAAAATTGGTAGAGTTTGCCTCCCCCCTTTATTTGCCACATCCTCATCTTCCAAAAGAAAGGGAGTTTGTTCAATTGGGGGGAGGATTGTAGGTTAGCATGTGGGACTTGTTCCCCAGTAGAGAACAGGAAGAAACCGGGCTTTTTTGAAGTCTTCCCTCTTTTTCATTCAGCACCCTCCCTCCTGCCCTTTGCAGTGTGGGCTTTGCTAGTTGCCCTTTTTAAGGGGATGGTGAATTGGAATTTGGGAGGAAGCCCCTAATTGGCTCTTGGGGCTCCTCTTTTTCACCTACACTGATCTTCAACTGGTGATTTGGAACCCACTAGTGGGTCATGGCCTACAGGAGCACTGCTGCCATGCAAATATATGTGTTATGCCTATCGGTGTGGTTGCCCGAGAGCGATCAGGCAAGATCCCTCACTGGTCTTTTCAAAGGCTTTATTATTGGTGCAAAAACATTTACAATGCAGAATGCCTCTATTCCGTGTCTTGCTCAGTCACTGGCAGAATCTGAGAGAGGGTGGTCCTTAAACTTTCCCCAGCAGAGTAGTTTCTTGACCCCCAGTCTGCGCCTCCCCTCTCTGCGCAAAAGCCTACTGTGCAGGGAAGGCTTGGGTAAAGGGGGACCTCCCTCCTCCCCGCTTTGCTCAGGCAAGGTGTCCTGGCTTTTTCTTGCATCCTCCGAGCCCTGCAGCTCTGCCCCACTAGAGGCGGGACTTCCTTCCTCTGCTGAGGAAGTGCTGCTTCCCACGATCTTTGGAGGCTCTCTGTAATCCAGCTGCCCTTCCACCTCTCACCTCTGAGCTGATGGCTGTTCCCTGACAATATGGTAGAAGATTGAGAAATGGGTCCCCAAATGCATGTTCCAGTTAAAAGTAGTTCCTGGGTCTGAAAAGGGTGAAGACTACTGGCTTCTACTCCATACTGTTGGGTGCTCTCTGGAGTTTTGTTCTTTACTATGGCCCAACTGGTATTCAGTCCAGGCAGGTGAGAGGATTTAAGGAATTCACCATTATGGGGTTGAGCTTGGCAGGCTCACTTGGGTGAACGTTGGCCAACTGGGCCACAATGTGCTTGTCAGGTTCAGACGCCCAAGTTTCACACAGCGGGGAGGGAGGATTCTTTCCAGTCCCTGCTGCTTTCTTACACTGTGTGGCTGTGCATGTGTCCAGCATATGGGTGGTGGGATAGAATCCACTTTCACCTGCCCGGACATATTGGATTTGATCATTTGGTTTAATTTGGTTGGTTGTGTCAATCCACTGTTTTGTTATATTTTAATAAATATAACCTATGTGTCTCAGGTCTTTTTCCAGTGTGTTGGCAAAAGCACAATGTCAACAAAATGCACAGGAAGCTAGATTTGAGTTAGCCTTGATCGTGTCACTGCAAATGACTGGGGGGAAAAGATGCATATGTTCCCCAGTAGAGAAATATGAAGATGAAGCCGTGCGACTTTAAAAATCACAAAGACATTAGCATATTGCAGTTCCGATGAAACAGAGTAGAACAAATCTGATTGGACGCTGGTCAGTTTATGGCTGATGCCTAATCGAAAGCTTTTTTATTATTATTATTTTTTGCACTAGTCCCTGGGGCACTGTTTTATCTTCAAAGCTTGAGCCAAGAAAATTCACATCTTAAGTTGTCTTCAGGCTGTTTCCTGCTCTCCCACCCCCTTTAGTTTTCCATCCTAGCTCACTTGAACAATCCTGTTAATCCCCAGTCAAGTGCATACATGCTAAACCCCGATGAAAGGAGGCAAATGTAAAATGAAAGGAGCAGAGCTTTGACACCAACAGTGCTGTTTTCCAGCTAGCCTCGTCTGTGTCCTTGGCAGCAATTTGTTCAACCAGAAAGTACAATACTTTGTCAGGGTAGCAAACGACCCAGTGCTGGCCTTGGCGTATGGCTGTAGTAAAAGTTGTCCTCCACATAACTTTGGGGCGGCAAGTTCTTAATGGTTACTAGCTGCTACAGCTCTTAGAGCCGAGTTGCTTGAGTGTGTGGGAGGACACAGTCACTATCAATATGCCTTCCTTATCACTGAAGTTTGCTCTGTCCTTGAAGATGCACAAGAACTTGCTGATCATAGAGGTGGTGGTTTGAGAGTGGGAAAACGAGAGGTGCAGGGTCACAGCAGGCCAAAGACCCTTTACTATTTCAATAGTAGATCCCTGTCTTGGGTCTCTTAGAGCTGTCCAATCAGCATGCACAGGGAGCTTTTTCAACACTGAGATAAAGTCTTCTCAGGCTTTGTGCTGATTAGAGCCAATCAGAGAGGAGACGAGTCACTACCGAAGATTGGCTCCTAGGGTAACTCTGGAAAAGGAGTGTAGGGAAAAAACACACCAAGGAGTTGTTTTGTATGCTCCAAAGCTAAGCATTTAGGAATGCTGAAAACACAAGGTTTCAAGAGACTGGTGTGCAAGTTCTGTTAACATGCAACAGAACTTTGAGGAAAGCACACTCCAAAATAAGATATTTGAGCACTCTAAGTGATTTGCCCATGTATGTGCACATAAAAATAGCTGAAAAGCAACACATGGAGATCTGCATTGATCATTGCAACAACCCTTCTTCTTCTTCTTCTTCTTCTTCTTCTTCTTCTTCTTCTTCTTCTTCTTCTTCTTCTTCTTCTTCTTCTTCTTCTATAAAAAATAATTATTGTATAATCTTAGAAGGTTGTTTAATATTAGAAGGGAGCATCACTCCAAGGGGACAAGACTGTGAATATAATGAACCCTCAACTTCTGAATCTGCCACTATGCTACTGGGGAAAACTAAAACAATATACATTCTGTGTTGGGTGGGTACACACACACACACACACACACGTAGGACCAGTGTCACTACTCACCATGAAGTTATAATAGTACGTGCCACACTTTTAACCAGTACTTTTATTCTATAAAAAAAAGGCGCCGGTTTTGCATACCCTTGAGTATGCAGAAGCACTGGACAAGATTGTGTCATTACTGCATAATCCTCTGGCCACCATGTAGCTTCTGGGTTCAGGACCCCACTGCGAGTTGGTGTGGAGGATTGGGCTGTAGCAGCAGGAAGGAGAAGGGGCAGAGGAAGCCTGGGCTTGCTATCACCAAGCTTTCTAAAGAGAAAAGGACCATCTTCTGTCCCCATAACATTTAATATTCTTTTCTCTAATATACCTGGTTCCTACAGCCTTTCTTCATATGACTTGACCTTCTAAGCCTCATGGTCATGGTACGTTTGACACGTGGATTTTGGATTGTATGGGGCTGTTTTTAACCCCATTTATAACCCTATCCTATGCATGCCTACTCAGACATAAGTCCCATTGAACACATACTCCTTGGTAAGTTTCAGTGGAATGCACGTTGGTGTAAAGCACCGGGTCTCATCATTTCAGGACTGCACCACCTTGGTATACCAATAACTTAACTCTCAGGCAGCTGTATCTTAATGGGATCTAGTAGGAGAGGTCAAGGTGATTCAGTTTCCATGCTCATTCATTCTGGATGAATTTAAATAAATGTTGGCAGATGTGCTGATGTTGATTATTACCACCATCCACTTGGGAAGGAATCAATGATCACCTAATGCCTGTGCTAGGTTGCTTTTTTCTTTTTTCTTAAAGACCCAGACAACTGAGAAGTCAAAGCTATTAATCAAGGCCTGCTGTGATCTCCATCAGGCAGAGTCCATCATTTCAGTAAGGAATGCATGTCTCCTCTTGTTCAGCCATGTGTGCTTTACATTCATGTTACATCTTGTGCGTATTTGCTTGTCTGCAAGAAGACCCTTCCAAAACGTTGCTTTCTGATAACCACAGTTGTTTGCTTCAAGCTGAACTTTCGGCAAAAGATTTGCTCCTCTATTTGCCTCACGTGCATTACATTCAACAAAGATATTGTGCAAACTTCACAGTTGTGGGTAAGAAGGCAGGGTGTCATTCTTTTAAATATCACTTTGTGCTATTTGAACACCTGAGAAGGTACTTCCTCTCCCCTCTGTGCATGGTGACCTTGCAAATCAATCTCAAAAGATAGCCTTTGATTATTCCATCCCTGCACAACATCTGGATCCCAAGGATCCCAAGGGACATTCTTGTAGTGCTCTAACAATCCTGGAATACCTTTTCCTTGGCAAATCAATGAAGCATAGGCCTAAGTATTTTCTAGAAATGTTATAAGATGTTGAATCTGGCTTTGCTGTTGATGAAGAAGGGTTCAATGGCTGACGCAGGTCTAGAAATCTGGATTAACCACTACAAATATGCATGATGCAGGCTAGTCAGAAAGCTGCAAGCAGAAGGAAGCAATTAAGTCACCTTTACCAACCCAACCCTTCTGGATTCAGCAACAACTGGGTTTCCTAAAATGGGGTTTTCATCCAGGCATCTAATTCAGTCATTGTTGTCCAGGGCCTTTATGATCCTGGTGACTTAATGCATATTTTAATCAACTCTGATTTTGGAGTGTTATGATTTAAAAGAATTACCCAACTTCCTAAGCTCAAGTAATTGGGCCATCTAGAAATTACATAGAGTAACTAAATAAACAGTGTTCATGCTGGACAGGTTTGGGCCATTTTGGGGCAGTGTGGGTTAATTGTAGACCTTCAGAAACACTTGCTCTGCTCTTTCTCTGTGTTGGACGGTTTTAGATTTACAACTGTTTGGAAACATAATTATATTCTGCTTCAGTTACTGCTATGTAATACTTGATGATGCCAATATAGTGAAGTGGTTAGGATTTGGGAAAGGGTGGAGAGATTGTAGTTCAGATTCTGCTTAGCAATGAAGTTCACTTGATGACCTTCGAAAAATCATTATTTCAAGTTGCCGCTAAGTCGACTTATACAAGACGTCTCAAGGCAACTTACACACACACTTAAAAAGCAACCATCGAGCTTAACAGTAAAACAGTGCCTCCCTGCCCCCAAAGAAAAACAATGCACACAGAAACAGCAGTAAGCACGCTTATCATAATCACTCAAACGTCTGAGAAAAGAGTTAAACATTATGGTACAAACAGAAACCTAATGCAGGTATCAGGTGGACCTTTCTGGGGATAGAGTTCCATAGATGGGGGCCACAACTGAAAAGACCCTTTCTGTTGTCACTGCATTATTATTCTACATTTATTATTTATGGGCGTGGTATAAATATTTAATTTATTATTATTATTATTATTATTATTATTATTATTATTATTATTATTATTATTATATTTGCACACTGCCCTTCATCCAAAGATCACAACATAAAAAATACAAAATACATAATGAAGCAAAAACAAAAACAACCAAATAATGCCCTTCCCAAAGACACATTCAAAAGGCCATAATACGTGCAATCAGCCAGATGCCTGGTTGGAGAGAAACGTTTTTGCCTGGCACCTAAATATATGTAATGAATGGGCCAGGTGAGCCTCTTGGGGAGAGCGTTCCACAAACAGGGAGCCACCATAGAAAAGGCCTGTTCCTGATTTGCCACCCTCTGGACCTCTCATTGAGGAGGCACCCAAAGAAGGGCCTCAGATGACGATTGCAAGGTCTGGGTAGGTTCATATGAGGTACTGTGGTCATGTTCCATTTGAGTCGTTATAGGTCAAAACCAGGATTTTGAATTGGGCCCGGAAACTCATTGGCAGCCAGTGCAGTCAGACCAGGATCGGTGTAATATACTCAGACCGTCTTGTCCTGCTGGGCAGCCTGGCTACCAAATTCTGCACCAGCTGGAGTTTCTGAACCATCTTCAGAGGCAGTTGCAGTAATCTAACCTAGAGGTTACCAGAACATACTGTCATTGTATCTCCCACCCATGTCTAGAAGATGGGTATCACGTCGATTTTCTTATCACTCCAGCTCTTGATATTCAATTGATAGGCCAATGACATGAATGTCAAAGGTGAAACTGAAGTGAACAAGTACAGTGGTACCTCGGGTTACATACATTTCAGGTTACAGACTCCACTAACCCAGAAATAGTACCTCGGGTTAAGAACTTTGCTTCAGGATGAGAACAGAAATCGTGCTCCAGTGACGCGGCGGCAGCGGGAGGCCCCATTAGCTAAAGTGGTGCTTCAGGTTAAGAACAGTTTCAGGTTAAGAACGGACCTCAGGAACAAATTAAGTTCTTAACCCGAGGTACCATCGTACAGATTTCAAATCACATTGAAGTGATATTTCCCAAGTAAATTTTCTAGGTGTCACTGCCTCACAAGCTTATCAATATATGCCCTCATCCATAAAAAGGAATGTAGGCAGGAGCGGTTCAGTGCTCGCAGCTTTGGTTTAGTGGCTTTTGCCAAAGCCTTGAGCCAAAGTCCTCAGGAGGAGTGCCCAGAAATATTTGGCTCCAGGATCAAGATTCAGATCCGAAAGAGCCAAGCTTACAGAAGCCTTTTGGAGTCTGTGTGTCCAACACCCATGGAAAATGAAATTTGCTCTGAATAGAGCCCTTTTAGATCAAACCTTCCAAGTAGACTAAACATCTTTGACAACGAGTATAAGATTTCATGGCAAAGCAATTTTGCTCAGTAATTTGTTCAGTTCTAAATACTGTTGGTTCTTCTAAGTTCATTTCTCACTCAATTATTTTCTCGGGACACTTCGTTTGAACACAGTAAAGTACCCAAGCCTCGGTTCTAACAGACCTTTGCAATACCAGCGAATGTGTTATAATACCTTATTTTCTGTTGGGGAGATTTAATCTAATTCACTAAGATGACTTGACTGTAATAAGAATTTTCAATAATGTATGTTAAAAGGGTCTTTATGTAATAACTTAGAACCGGAGGATAAAAAGGCTGAGCGTGGGTTTCAAAAAACACTGTTCTATGAAGGATTAACTAACCTAGCAGGAAACTTCCCATAGGTTTTCACTAGCCAAGTACCTAAAAGCCATTATAGTCCTGTTCAGTTTTTCAGATAAATTTTCCAGTTCAGTCTATTGTAGATTATGCAGAAATGCTTTATGTTACACCATTCCCTTAACAGCAACAGAAAACAACTATTGATCACAATTGAGGTTTTCTTTTCAGAGATTTACAAAGCTGTTTTGGATACGTTTTCGATGCTGGTTGAATATTACAGAAGTTTAAACTTAACCAAGATGTATAGTGAATTTTTTTATTTAGTCAATCTCCCCAGCACCCTACCCAGTTCATTTAGGCCGTCAGTTGGAGTCTCGTTTGAACTCCCTTATTTATCTGAGGTTGAGTCTTTTCAGTAGAGGCACCCTTACTCCCCTTCCCCACAAGGTTTTGTCATCTCTTTTATGACTTTTATGTCAATTTATGCATTGCACATGTGTTTTAATAATTGACGTACTTTAGGCAAATGTTAGAAAGGTAGGATATAAATAAACCAACAGGACATAACTCAATTTTAAGAAAAATGTTGGGTGTTTTTTAAAAAAACAAAAGTATTACGGGTGGTATACAACAAAGTTTCACTCAACGTAGATTCACTGAAACTTAGTCATGTTAATTAATTGTAATGGGTCTACTCTGATTAAATAGAGTTGGCTTACTATCACCCTACTCCGAGTGGTTTTGAACACCCAAAAAGGGCTATAAAATAATAAGCATCTGATGTGCTCGTTTGTCCGATATCCTTCAAAAAGAATATTTTGAATCAAAAGTTCACAATTTTGATTCCATTACCTTTGCATGTTGCCAAACCCTTCCTCCCCCACCCACCTCTGCATCTCCTCCCATATTAATGTACACAACTCTCTTGATCCTGCCTTTTGTCTCTTCATCTGTCTAAAATATTAAAGTGAGACTAGGTAATGAGTCACTTTTTATCTCTCCAAAGGGAAGCAATGCAAGATGACACTCTTTTTCAAAGATCTTACTAAGAAACACAGAGGATAGGTGAAGGGTTTGGATTTCACTCAAAACCACCTGTGCAATATATTTTCCTCTATCTTACAAAGCCAAGTAGATGCAGACAAAAGTCACAACACAACATAATTACAATATTGTACAATTGGATTCGACAATGTGGTTCCCTTGCACCCCCCCCCCAGATATTGTTGGACTCCAACACCCATAAGTTTTAACCAACATGGCCAGTGGTCAGTGATTATGGGAATTGCAGTCCAACAAGTTATCAAGAGCACCAAATTGGCTAACCTAGTTGTATAAGATTGTGGCCAAGTACGAGGGCAGGGGGAGATTGTATTAACCATTAAGCCAAAAGAGCTAGAAGTCTGCCTACCATCTATTTTTCTCACTCTCTACATCAGAAATGGGAAACCTATGACCCTCTGGGTACTGTTGGACTCCAATTCTCATCACCCCCTCCTAGTCAGGAGAGATGGGAGTTGTAGTCCAACAAGATATGGAGGACCACAGGTTCACAATCTCTTCACTACTTGCTGTAGAAGAAAGACAGGGGGAATTCAGTGAGGTAATAAACTGTATTGGGCTCAAACCATGAGGGGGAAACCCATCAAAAACAAAAAGGAAGCAAAATAAGAGGCAAAGTGTAAAAATGAATGTTGATTTATCAAATAATAATAGCCCATGCAAAATAGGGACAGCCAATGTGGCAACCTCAAGACATTGACGGACTACAGCTACCATCAGCCTCTACTATGATGGATCAGGGTTCATGGGAGTTGTAGTCCAACATTTGGAGAGCACCACATTGGTTAAGCCCAATGTTGAAAGGCAGAATATAAAATGACTTGAATAAATAAATATCACTTCCCCCTGAGCTGGGCTCCAACACCAGAAGAAAAGAAAGGAGAGAGGTTATAGGGAGATAGCCTGTAGGTGCAGGGAGGGCTGAGGACAGGGATGGGAAACCTCTGGCTCTCCAGATATTGGTAGACAACAACTCCCATTATTCCTGACCATTGGCCCATAGTAGAAGGGGCTGATGGGAGTTGGAGTCCCATGACATCTGGAAGCCTATATGGACCCGACTTAAGTCAGCTGCCGCCACCACCACTGTACCCTTCTGCTCTGAAATTTAGATTCCCTGTTTTATATGTGATTTGGGCAAACCTGGGTTTAAACAAAGAGAACTGCCATATGTAACTTGAGTCCAAACTCTGTTTTAGCAAAAATAATATTGTTTCATCTAAATGACGAATACATATTAAGATGATATATAGGTTTTTTTTTTATTCATGAAGTGGTCTCCTAGGTGGGTGGGTGTACAGGAGAGAATAGACAAGAGAGGTAATACCAGGTGTCTCTCATTCCTATATGGAGCTCAAATGAATGCAAAATCCAATCAAAGTGGGTGTGAGTGGCTCCTAGTGACAGAATTAGCATAGCAATACAGATAGCATCAACACCTAAAATGAGCCAATTACTTTCAGTAGTAAGCTTGCCACTCTTAGTCTCTGCCAAGTCCAAGTTCCATAGTATGAAATTAACACATAATTAGGAATGGGTCACACCCACTCTGACAGAATGTATTAATTTGCCTTGCTTAACCTTTTGGCCACTATTACTTTACTTTGCACCCATGTGAATTGCACCCTAGATACCTATCTAGGATACTTTCCATGTAATCTAAAAAAGTGGGCTGTGACCAACATACACAACAAACCCAAACAGGTTTGTTAGCAAGGCTGGCTGACCAAAGACATTTTGCTGCCAGAGTTTCTTCCCACCTCCACCAACACAGAGAAATACTCCCAGAATCAAGGTACATAAGACTCAAGGCTGGCCTTATACACCTGAGGCAGAAATATCACATGTGCCCTAGAAGTAGAGACACAATACCAATAATAAATCCCCAATATTAGACTTTTGCCTCACCTGCCTAATAATTAGGCTTAATTCTTTAAGATTCCAACATGGGAGTTTGTTTGTTTACTTACAGAGTAGACTGATATATTGTTTTGGACTGTATAGTTCCTGTCGGTTCCTCACACACACAGGATCGTGAGCTGTTTGAGGGGCCCTAGATTAAGATACCCTTCCACCATGCCACCTTGAGACTCTGTCAGGGGATAAAGATGGGGTCTAAATAAATATTTTGTTGTTTAGTCGTGTGACCCCATGGACCAGAGCACACCAGGCACTTCTGTCTTCCACTGCCTCCTGCAGTTTGGTCAAACTCATGCTGGTAGCTTTGAAGACACTATCCAACCATCTCATCCTCTGTCGTCCCCTTCTCCTTGTGCCCTCCATATTTCCCAACATCAGGGTTTTTCCCAGGGAGTCTTCTCTTCTCATGAGGTGGCCAAAGTATTGGAGCCTCAGCTTCACGATCTGTCCTTCCAGTAAGCCCTCAGGGCTGATATCCTTAAGAATGGAGAGTTTTTATCTTCTTGCAGTCCATGGGATTCTCAAGAGTCTCCTCCAGCACCATAATTCAAAAGCATCAATTCTTCGGCGATCAGCTTTTAACAAGCTGTATTTGCATCATTCCAAGAGCACTGCAACGTGTGGAACCATTGTATAAGAACCCCTTTAGGCAACTCTACGCCAAAGCTATTACATAATATCTGCAAGCGTGATGCCATCATGCAACAGGAAATAATGTCCCCCAGAATCTAGTCGTGGCTATGCTCTGCCTCCACAGTTGGAGATGGTAATGCTTCTCTGAATACCAGGTGCTAGGAAGCACAGGAGGGGAGAGGGCTCTTATGCCCAGATCCTGCTTCTGGGTTTCCCATAGGCATCTGCTTGGCCCCTGCGAAAACAGGGTGCTGGACTGGGTGGGCCATTGGCCCGATCCAGCAGGCTCTTCTTAAGTTCTTATCCCCCTGGTGTGGCTCACAGAAGGTTGACCACTTTTTTGATCCAGCCAAATGGACAAAAGTAGCTCCCTGCCCTGGTTCTACAATAGATGCCACAGTAGTCTGTTTGATGCTGGAGCTCTTCTCCATCACTGGACCTTGGGGGGATGGAAGCATACACAGAACCGGGCAGAAACAAACAGGTTTTTCATCCATAGTGGAGGGAACAAACATGGATAAGATTGCAGAAGCCTTGCACACAGAAAGAACAGGCAGAATGTAAGTCCCAGGCACTGGATTCTGCAGAAAAGACACCATAAGCTGGAAAATCCTCCCACTATGGGATTTTTGATGTGCAAATAGAAATTGCATCCATAATTGCTTGTGCCAGAGGAACAGACAAAAGCAGCTGCTTGGTGTTGTCTCATTAGATCTGACCTTTTTACACAGCAGCCAGAGAAACACAGGGAGAGTCTTGGCAGAAGACAGAGGATGCTTGGCACCAGAGCAGAAGGATTCTCCTGGCTTACACCGTGGCCAACCCCAGGCACAGAGAGGAGACGTGGAGGAGGCAGAGGCCTGCAGGAAACTGAATCTGACCATATCTCTGTGGCTGGCTTTTCAGGTTGCTGATTAGCTTCCGCGTTACACTAGGGAAACTAGTCTGGAAAAATCAGGGGCGAGTCTCCTTTCTTTTCCCCTGGACGCTTTGCAAACCGTGTAAAGACAGAGGTATACCCAAGAACAACTGGGTTCTTCTGGTAATATTTAACACAACTGTCATTTCAACCTGTATACTTCTCTCAGTTCTGTACAGTGGCTTATAGAGCCACGTCCTGCTTTTAGAGAACACAATAGACACATAGTGCCTACGAATCCATCCTCACATTTGGCTTGGCAGCTGCAATCTCATGAAATATCCACTGTGCAACTATACAGAGGAGAAAGAGCCAGGAATTTATTTATAAAAGTATTTCTATACTGCCGTTTCATAAAATATCAGGGTGGTGTAGAATGCCGAAACATAAAACAACATTAAAGGGACGCGAAACAATTTAAAAGGGCTGCAAAAGCCTGCTGGCATTTTTTTGAAAAGGTCTTCAAGAGACACCTGTAAATCAAAAGTGAGGATGCCTGCCAAATCTCTGCTGGAAGAGTGTCCCACAGCATGGGACCAACAATGCTAAATGCCAGACTCCTAGTGGATGCCCGACAGGCTTCTGTAACATGAGAGACGATCAAGTACCATTCCTATATCTCCACTGAAAAACAGAAGTCCTTGTGTCACCTTCCAAGCAACCCAGACCCCCTGAAATGCCCAGATGTATGTAGATGCCTACCAAACACAACCGCTTTGGTGCATCAGAAAAAGTGGATTCTGAACCACAGAAGCTTTTTGCCACAGCACTTTTGCTTGTTTTAAAGGTGGCACAGAACTCTTCCATCATTAAAGACAAGCAACAGAGGCTGAGACCAATGTGATGTGGTCATAGAGTTCAGACACCTCAAACTCTTCTGAGCCAATTCAGTGACTGCACTGAAGGTGGCATACCATTGGGTCACCCATGGGCACATATGCACCCGCAGAGGTCTTCCCTGGCATCCAGGGTCTTCTCCCCCTCCACCACTGAAATTAGGCTCAAAAGAAGCATCCCATTGTAGCTAGTGGAATAGGTGATGACTATCCTGGTTGGGGAGGAACACGGGTGGCACTGTGGGTTAAACCACAGAGCCTAGGACTTGCCGATCAGAAAGTCGGCGGTTCGAATCCCCGCAACGGAGTGAGCTCCCGTTGCTCGGTCCCTGCTCCTGCCAACCTAGCAGTTTGAAAGCACGTCAAAGTGCAAGTAGATAAATAGGTACCACTCTGGCAGGAAGGTAAATGGCATTTCCGTGTGCTGCTCTGGTTCGCCAGAAGCAGCTTAGTCATGCTGGCCACATGACCCGGAAGCTGTACGCCGGCTCCCTCAGCCAATAATGCGAGATGAGTGCTGCAACCCCAGAGTCGGTCACAACTGGACCTAATGGTCAGGGGTCCCTTTACCTTTTTATCCTCGTTGGGGTGTGCATGTGATGCCCGTAACTGTTTCTCCAACTTTGCAAATGTGCCCACAGGCCCTAAAAAGCTGGTAGCGCCCGATCTTGCGCACACTTATCAGAGGCCAGAATTCACTGGTTCCAGCGATCATTACGTGCAGAAGCCGGGTGCAAGCACAGCTGATCTAGACTCATTGCAATGAGCTCCATTACAGGTGCGAAAGAAGAAGAAAAGAGAGTGAGGTGATGGCCCTTCACACAGAAGGAAAGTGTGACAGTAGCGGTGAGATGGGGTGGAGGCTCCATGCTAGGGGATGTACAGGCAGCGAATTTGCGTTGAGGGTGCTGTAACACAACCCTTCTCGGCTGCTCTTCCCTTTTCCTGGCATCAGAGTGGATGCAATTCCTCTCATGCATTATTGAAAGGCCCAAAAGCCTGCCAAGCTCGCCTGCGTTCTTTTTCTCTCTCTTTTTTGTGTGTGTGTGACAGACAAAGGAGGGTACACGAATGGCACCTCTCACTGCTTGGGGCTCTGCTTTCATTAAGAACGTTTTCTGCCTGGTCTCTGAGGGCACCCTCTGTCAGAGGCTCAGCCACGCATCACACACATGCACAGTGTGTGTGTGTGTCCAGCAGAAGAGAAACTGAGGGAATTAAGTGTCCGGGTGCCTGTGGAACCCGATTAGAAAGGGCCACGTTGTTTGGTGTCCTTCACGCCTCCCCGTTTTTTGTTTTGCCTCGGCAGAATCTGGAGACCTTGTTTTTAGGCTCGGTGACTCGCTTTCAACCTCCACCCCCCCTCCCCTGCCACTTCCCTCCTCTCCCTTTATTTCCTAATGCTTGCAGGTCCTCCAGGAAGACACAAGCACTTACAGTTGTTGAGTGATTAAATATTTATAATCAGGGCAATGAGTGAGGTGTTGAATAATAAATGCTAAGGTTGAGGCGGCCTTAGATAATTTCTGCAGATTTCTTCATCCACCGTCTCTTTGATTCTAAGGCAGAGGGAGAGTGAGGGAGGGAGGGAGAGAAATCCTTTTAATTAACAAAAACTTTATTTTTATTTTTTCTTACAGCTCTGACAGTTGTTAGTCCTTTATCGCTGTTTTCTTTGCGAACTTTGACCTTGTCACATCATTAGAGCCGTCATTATCATCTGAGACAGACATGCGTAATGTTGACGGGCTGTTTTTCTCTTTCTTTTTATTTCCGCACCACCACAAACCCCCCGCCATCACCACCACCTTTGGGTATTTTCCTCGGTTTTCTTTCCCAAAGGACAGGTCCCTATTTCTTTCGGAAAGCTCAGCTCTCTGTAGGTCTGGCCAAGTGAATTCTCAATTCCTGGGAGGGTCGGTGGAAAAGAGTCCTTGCCACCTTTCTCCTTCCCACAAAAAGGTGAATAAAAAATGGTGCTGCTATAGGCCTTAAAAGGCTTGTGAAGGCTAGTTAGATGGATTGGAAAGGAGGGCATGCCATTTAGCAAAAATGGAGACATTTAGCCCACAACCACAGCATGAAGATGCTAATTTAAACAGTCATGGCTTCCCCAAAGGATTCTGGGAAGCGTAGTTTGTTAAGAGTGCTGAGAGTGGTTAAGAGACCCATATCCCCTCCCCCCGAACTACAATGCCCAGAGTTCCCTGTTAAGAGGGATTGATTGTTAAATCATTCTGGGAATTGTAGCTTTTTTCTGCAAGAGCCCTGCATGTTTGTAATGCATTACTAGCCAGGGTTTACTGGGTCCCATCACCAGAAGCTCTTAGGATACCCTAAATAGGTATCGTTGCTTTTTCTCGAGTCGAGGTCTTGAGAAATTGATTGGACTGATGGTGGTTTTATAAACTGCATTTTTGCACTGGATATGAATATTCTTAGCTTCTTTATTATGATGAATTGCTTTTATTTTTTTAATTTTGAAAAACATTTGCATTGGATTTTTATAAGTTTATGAACCCAAAGGTGCAAACAGAAGACAAAAAAACAAAAAAGAATCATCCCATATTCCTTGCCCTCCCAGCTTCCTAGCCCTCAGTGTTACAGCTAGATTACCAGTCACTTAAGAATTATTAGGCTTAGTGGTTTTGTTTCATTGTGCAACTTGGAGTAATTGGAAGGATTCTGGGCGGAGTTTAGTTTATCCATTGTAGTGGAGATAAAGAAGGAGATCATCAACCTTTCACAGTCATGTTCATATACTGATGTTATGATAGCCATATCTGTCATTGTGTGGATGATAATTGGCCTGTCCCGTGATTGTCATTGGCTACTGTGAATTAATTGTGGTGGCAGTTGTTGAATGGATGAGCTTTTTTGCATAATTTTGATTCCTGTCATCATATTTTCAAAAGTCGAGCAAACATAGCAGTGCCAAAGACTTTCCTGACCTGGGAAAGCTTTTGGTCTAGCATGGGCAGACTGATCCAACTTCCCGTGCTCAGCAGGGAAGAGATATTTCTTCCCATCCAAGCTGAGCCACTGTGACTTTTCCCTACAGGGACATGCCCTTATTCTCATACCAAGGATGACCTTGAGAGTCCCGCTCCGTCTAATATTACAGTTGACGGTTCTTCTTGAGTTGACTGAAAGCTTCCTTAATATATACTTTGTCAAGCTTCCCATCCACTGATTTAAAAACCAAGAAGTTGGCTGTTCTCATATATATATTAGGGGGGAAACAACAATATGTTATCAACAGATTATCAACATTTAATCCAGTATCTCTACAGTGTATTCAATGGCAGGTTGTGCGCTAAATTATTCTTCAGACTTCTCTCCTTCTCACACTTACTGCCCACTGAAAATAAGGGAGTACAAATAATCTCCCCACTTATTCAAAAAAAATTGTGAGGGGATGGTTGTCTGAGTACCTTCCACCAAGACGCCTTGCAGCCTAGCATTTGGCACCTTACTGGAGAGGCTTTTTGCACATATTGACTTATGCCTATAGTGCCTCTACACACAAGTGGGGTCTGGATTAGGCCAGGGACTATCCTGACATGAAGGAGCAATGGGTGGACAGCAATAGCCTATTCCCATTTTAAGCTCATGGTTATTCCTTTGAAGCCCTGCCCTTGCCCTCCCACACCTGACAATGATGATTGATTGATTCAATTTACATACTGCATATTACATATTACATACTACCCTTTATCAAAAGATCCCAGGGCAGCGCACAACATTAAGAACACATTACAGAGCATCTATAATGCAAATGTAATAAAAGGCATAATAACAGACAGAATAACAATAAAATAATCCTAACAACACACACAAACCAGCATTAACAGACTGTAGATTACTTAAGGGTTAAAGGTCTGAGTTAAGACAAATCTTTTGGCCTGGCAACTAAAGATGTGTAATGATGGCACCAGGCAAGCTTCTCTGGGGGAGCCACCATAAAAAAGGCTCATTGCATGTTCAGACCCAGAGACCTCTCCCCTAAATAGAGACACATTTGACTCAAATTTTAGTTTTGGTTTTTGGCAGAATTTAGGCCACAACTTTATTGATTACAGAAAAGTGAGTAGTTGCATAGGCTCTGGTTCGACTAGCTCCCTGCACCCTTGCAGGTAGCACTGACCCCGGGCTCCAGCATAGGTCAGCCAAGGGTGAACACCTGAGGAAGGTGAAGAGTCCAGGAACAGACTCTGTTCACTCCCCAGAGGCTCCCCTGGACTCAGGCATGGGAACAACCCCCTCTTGGGCATTCTCCCATCCCTATCACCTGAACCAGTGCCTATGCACAATCTTACAAGCTGTGATGAATTGCTATGTGGCAGGCGAAACCCAAATGGCCACAGCCAATCAGCCAAGTCAGGAAAATTCCTGCCGTGCCCCTGTCCCAACGACAGACGACACATGACGGCATAGCAAGGTCAATTGTAAAATGCCCTAAAATTAGGGAGAGGTGGGCAGGTGTTCTGATGCACGAGCCAAAAGAGGAAGTTCTGGGACATGTGCATGGGTTTACATAGGTCCCTCAATCTGTTTAGACTGCACCCTATTGGCCAGATTAAACCCAGCAACGAGGGACTTACCAATCAGGTGTTGTGGCTATCCAATAGACCCACCCACAACCAAGAGGTCAGTCTCCAGGTCTCACCACAACACGTGCCCTCTTTTAGGGAGGACACAAGTTCTCTTGTATCCACCCTCCAAAGCTCTCAGGGAGAGGGGACATAGAGATGGGCCTCAGACATCAAACACAGGGTCTGGGTTGGTTTATATGGTGATGTCATGTATGGAGTGTAGTGTGAGGAGGTGCAGCTTTGCAAAATGGCCCCACAGGCCAAATGGGTGGGCAAGTTGGACCACAGTCCAGGGATTCCCTATCCCTGTGCTGAAGGAATAGACTATGGAGGGGGAATGCCTGCCCAGTGCATCAGTTGTTGTGACTTAAGTAGCCCATGAGGTCTCATGGCCCCTTCATGGGTTCATTGGAAATCACCTTCAGTGTTAATGCCCATGCACTTATAGGCATCTGCTTCAGAGACAGTTAGAAAGTTAACTTCTGGAGATCCAAAGGGGGAAGCTGAATGACAGCACTAGCAAATCACATTAAACAATTTAGAAATTCAGAAATAGGGACAAGATAGGGACAGTGATTCACAGAGGCCCATGAACAGAGGCAGTTGGAGCATCTGCTTCCCTGCCTCCCAAGTCAGCAATGGTTGCTGGGAAGCAGGATATGCCCATCAAAACTGACAGGCTTCAGCTAGTTGGAAAATAATTGTCATCTACTGCAGCATGATTTGCGAAGTTCATAAAGAGGTTGTACCTTCCCACTTGTCCGATATTCAAGAAATGCTTAGTTGATTGAAATAACACCTTTAGGATGTAATGCAAAGATTATGATAAAAATCAGAAATGCTAGAGGCACTGTAAATACCTAAAGGAATCATCACTCATTCCCCTGCTTATTATCAAGTCCTGATTCCTTAACCTAGCAAACCATATAATTCCTTCAGTTTATCTACCCAGATAAACTGTTTGCAATGAAAATTAAGGCCTTCTGCTTTATCACTCTATCTTGGTAAAAGTAGACGATGCCAAAACCGTGCATATTGACTGTGGAGTTTAACTACATTTCTGCAGAGAGCCTTTTGGTTGTAATAATGTTAAAATTACATATTTTATATCCTTGTTTTCCCAGGGTCCCACTTGTCTTTGTTAAGCCTTCACCACAACTAACAGCAATGTACTTTTGCTCAGTGGTAAAAGGTTACTTAGAATTTCTTCCTAATTTTGTTTCCTTTCCCCACCAAGGGGGTAATTGCTAAACCACCAGCTGCTAAATAGATTTATCACCAGTTGCCAAACCTGCTGATAAGTTGCAAGCATACCTTTCCCAGTAGGGGCCACTACAGAGCATTAAATAGGGAGTCTGGGAAGAGAAAATGAGGACACAATGACAGAAGGAACCAGGTAAATATGAAAAATGCTCTACTGGAAGATTAATCCATCCTTTAGTCCACCGTTAAAGTAATAAAAGGTTTATGATTCATTTTGTATGTTATAATGGAGGAGGCAATTAGTAATTACTGGATTTATAGTATTTGTTATGTTAACTCAGCCAATAAAATGTAGGGATGGGGGGAGAGATATTATTTTTCTCCCTCAACCCAAGCGCATCCACTGCAATGCTCTTGATGCATTAAAAATGCAACGCATGCTTGTTTGCTAAACGAGAAGGAAGAAATGGCTCTGGAGCAACGATGGGGCTGGATTGAGCTCTGACAGAAGCATTTGTTTCCCCAGGTAAAAATCACACATTTTTTGTGGATGTGGTATAAACCCTTTCTTTACTTTTTGTCATTTCCTCCTTTCCACAGCTTCCCCACCATCCTTTAGAAGGCAACCAGTTTCTTGTAAAGCAAGCTAACTGTAAGAATAAGACGGAGGTCTTGATATTTTGGGTTGCTCTGCAGGCAAAGTACAAGTTAGGAACGGTAGGTGTTGGGGTTCCAAAATGTTGACCCACCCTCCTGCCCTTTTAAGACCCTCTGGCTCTTCCGGGGGGGGGGGGCAATTCCCTGCTAGCTTCCAGATATGCTAGGTCCAAGAGCAGAGATGAGTGAGGCATGCTTGCCAAGTCAAACAGAGCACAACATCAATGTTCTGTAGCCCACCAGTAGTAGTAGTTGTTGTTTTCTTTAAAAAATATATACATAGAGTTTGCTGCCTGTCTGGAAGTACAAACGATAAAAATAAAAGGGAGGGGGCTTGCCGTGCACCTGGCAAGTCACAGTCAATCACAGGCTCTGTTTCTCAATCACAGAGTAATGAGCTGTGTGGGACCAGCTTGAGGGAAGCATGTATGGCTAGTTCTGGGGAGACAAGTTGTGCAGGCAAAATTATGGGAGACTTATTTAATAAATCAAATAAATAATATTTATTTATTATTAATAAATAAAAGGCAACATGCTGCAGCTGAGGCCATGCCCAGCCTAGAATATCATCCAAGGCCAGAAGTTCAGGAATCCTTTCCCATAAAAGCTGGAATCCTGTAGGAGAATGAGCCGGCCACACCCTGTAATCACCTGTTTCTTAATTTCGTCTTTCTTTCCTCATTTGCCAACTGTCTTTCTCAGCCCTTCATCCCTGGGAGCTAGGGTAACCGGTTTTGACATGCATGTCCCCAGGGCCGTCTGTTCCAGGGTCTCACAGGCTGGGAGAAGATAAAGATGACACAAAATGAATTTGCTCACAGTTGTTTTAATGTACATTGGGGCATAATGATAATTGCATCAGTGCACTGCAAAGGCTGCCAGCCTGGTGTGCCACTCCAGGTCATTGTAATGGCACGAATGAGATAAAGAAGTAGGGGTCACACACACACACACACACAACACACAGACACACACAGGCAAATCTGTCACACAGGTCTACAGTGGACTTTATGAGGTTCCATTTTCAACCTGAAATTTTGAGGGATATGAGCTCTACAAAATGATCCTTACTTTACAAGTTCACAGCCTCAATATGCTGCTCCTTTAGTGTCGTTTTAAGGGATTTGCCTGCGACATGGCATGATTCCCAGTCAATCAGGGACCACAGCATGGATATGGTGATGCCATACTTCCAGTGTGGCTATTTCACCATCTTCCTCCCCTAGAAATGGAAAGGGGGCACATTTCCATTGGGGAATACCCAACTAACTTGTTGCGTCAGCACGATGAATGTTTTGCCTGCACAACATAGCTTCACCCTTCTCCTCCTCCTGAATTCCCCACCCCCTAAATTTGCTCTGGGGTTTTCCCCAACCCTCTGAACCAGACCTGGGGAGGCTGCAGGGCACAGCCAAGGAAGGGAGAAGGGAGAAAGTTCCATCACATGTACTGTTTCAGCTTAGCACTAACACAAAAGCACCAACATATAGCAACTCTCTCGTCCAGCGAGTCTGCAACTGTCTCATTCCCTCCCAGATTATGCCGTCGTTAGTTTTCTCAATGCACCCTCCTTTGTGCTCACCATAGAGCTTCAACAGACCTCTTTAAGATTACACTGCAAGAATGCAAGTTGTTCAAGACCAATTATGGGAAGACAATTTCCCTATTAATAGCGCCTTTTATACATGAATACTATTTTTTTTATTTTAAAAAACGCTGCAAAAGACTTAATTAAATTAAAACAGTCCTGCCTGGTTGAAGCCTCCACTTGTCTTATCTATCCTTAGAAATATTTTTGTCTCTGGATTTTTTCCCTCCAACAACTGTAGTATAGTGAAAATATTTACTCTGAATCCACGTTCCTGCTGTGGTTCAGAATTCCAGCTTGACATGCTGTTTGACAGTCCTTGGTAATGTTACAAATTGCATTCTATATTAAAATATTAACAACAAGGGGGGGGAGGATCAGAAGGTTGACCTGCCCTGAACCTAAGCAAAGCACCTTTAGATAATTTCAATCCACACACACAGATGCTTCTGAGATTCTACAGTATCAATTTGCGCCTTTACATTTACATCCCTCTTTGATACAGAATTGTCTGTTTTCTATCTGGGGATGCAATGGAGGGCAGCTAAGAAGTGGGAGGAATCTATAGCCACAAGGACACCGGGGAAACAAATTGAACAGGGTTCCATGACTACAAATGGGATGCAGAAGCACAGGCAGTGGCCAATCTCAAGAGGGAAAGCATGAGATGCTGAGAGAAGGGGAAAGATTCAGGGTAGACCTCTCCACTGTTGCAACAGAAATGTCTTAGGTCAAAGAAACTTAAACAGCTGCTCTATATCTGGTCTCCTACATATGGGCTTTCCTTTTATGAAAGTGTATATTCTGCCATTTTTAAACCAACGCATGCGTGTTTTCATCTTCTCTCACATCCCTCCTGATGTGACTGTGCAGGAGAGAATGGGCTTCTGAAGGAGAAGCGAGTACTTGAAGTTAGGGGCAGGGATGAAGGAAGCAGGATGCTATCATTTCAAATGAGGACCAGCTTCTGGTCCATTCATCACCTTTTAAAACCTTGTGCGCTAACAAGCTTGAATTAAAAAGATAAGAGGAGCCTTTCTGGATCAGGGCAAAGGCTCATTTAGTCCAGCACTCGGTTCTCACAGTGGCAAAACTGATGCCCATGGGAAGACTGCAAGCAGAACCTTCACATATTCACATTTTGAAATATTTACTGGTGCACATTTTTCATCATATATACACATTTTTGGACAAACTGTTGCCTAACATATACATTTTTGCAGAGCGATGTACCTAACATAATGCATTTTTGCATGCTACTTTCGCCGAAATGTGCATTTTTGCACACATTACTTGGTCGAAGAACAGCACCGCAAAATTCAGAAAGCAGCATGGTGTTCCTATGCAGAAATCTATCACGTAACTGCCAAACAGCACACCGCCAATGATACTCTCTGCATTCACTGCACTCCCAAGATATTTGCCTTTGTAGAAGTGTGATCAGTACATGTCCATTCAAATCTATGGGGACACACAGAAATAGGGAATAGTATCACTGAAACTACTACTATGCTATAAGGTCCACTATCCTGTAATATTACATATGAGCCTGTTCTACTTATGAAGCCTAAGATGGCAAAATAAGGCTAATATTCCAGAAATCCTTGTCTTGGACTCTGAGAAAGGATTCTGTGGAACTGTAACAACCCTTCATGTGGATTATTGGACTCTTTGAACAGACAGGTGGAATACTTATACTTGTATGGACCTTAGAGCCGGTGAGATATACTGGTATGGACCTGAAAGCCAGTGTGATGTAGTGGTTAAGAGCGGTAGTCTCATAATCTGGGGAACCGGGTTCGCGTCTCCGCTCCTCCACATGCAGCTGCTGGGTGACCTTGGGCCAGTCACGCTTCTCGGAAGTCTCTCAGCCCCACTCACCTCACAGAGTGTTTGTTGTGGGGGAGGAAGGGAAAGGAGATTGCTGGCCGCTTTGAGACTCCTTAAAGGGAGTGAAAGGTGGGATATCAAATCCAAACTTCTCCTCCTCTTCTTCTTCTTCTTCTTCTTCTTCTTCTTCTTCTTCTTCTTCTTCTTCCTTATGCATGAACTGACTAGAGAATGAACTGATCCACTGGCTCTTCTGCTTTTTTCATTGAACTTTGAGACTTCCATTGAAATCTACAATTTGATTCAATGAACAGTAAACCTTATTTATTCCAAAGGACAGCCGATTACGTCTTGTGTGTTTATTTTGTAGAAGTGTGATCAGGACGTGTCCATTCAATCTACGGGGCCACACAGAAATAACGTTGCAGGGAATAGTATTTATTTTGCTTCTCTGTCTGCCTCTTTCTCTATCTTGCTTCTCTGTCTGCCTCTTTGTCCACGAACACTCCCATTTGAAGCCAGTCTTGAACCACCATTGGCTACTGGCTTTGCTCCCTTCATTCTTTCTTCTGGGACTTCTACTTCCTCCAGGTTAGCCAACATTCTGCAGGTTTGCACCCAGCTGCAACATTTGCTGGTCAGCCCTTTACCCAGATGAGCCCTTTAAGTGACCACAGTCATAGCGCGGTCAGGTAAGATGCTCAAATCCTGGCCACAGGGAGGCAATAGCTTTTCATCTCTGAAGCCTCAGCAAGATTCAACGAAGCAGGAGATACAGAAATGTTGGTTTGCTATTTTTAAGTGGTTAAAAAAAAATACAGGGGAATGTAATGTTTCTAATATCCTGAAGTTTAAATGTAACTGCGCAAGGAGAAAATATAATCATCTCTGAGCTGAGAAGCTGTGTGTCAGGGTAGAAGTCCATGCAAAATTAAACGCAATGAGGTCTCCACCCACTAACTTTAGCACTGCTGCCAGGAACTGTAATAATTAATTGAGTCTTGATATTTCAACAGCCTTTGATTATGGAATGGAGCTGAGTGGAACATTTCACACATAAAAGGGAGTGAAATGAAGTAGCAACCAGGTTGGGGGGGGTGGCGGCGAGGCGGGGAGAGAGAGAGACACTTTGCATCTTTCTCAGTTCTATGAAGATATCCTGAGAAAGAAAGAAAAGAATCCAGAGGTTTTAAAAGGAAGGGGGTCTAAGGGTTTTAATTTTTTTCCCCTTTCCTTACTTGCCAATTATCAGTTGATTTTTCAGCTATATAGACTTTTCCAAAAACATTGCACCACCGTCACTGCAAGTACAGGACAGCTGAGGGAACAGATGGTCAAATGACATATTGTCCTCCAAACGATGACCATATTATTGAGTTAGCACATGATAAAAGTAGGCCAAGATTTTGGTTGGTCTTCTCTCTCACCAGTTTTTGAGACAAAGAGGATGGATAGAGGCCAAGTGACTGTTCTTCAAAATACATTTTTTTAAAAAAAATAATAAGGACCTCTCTCCACCTAATTCTGAATCCCAACATATGGCAAAAGAACCGAGGAAGGTTGCCCCACAAGAAATCTGCATCAGAAATAACAGTGGTTGAATTCTGGTGAGACTTGTAATGATTCTGAATCTGCTCCACACAATTCTGGTGGCCCTACTGAAACAAAACAAAAAAACTACCAAGCTTTCAGTCTCTGCACATTTATCCTGTTTCAGTAATTTTCACACTTAACTTCAATGAGCTTTAAATAATTGCCGTGATGTACAAGATGCCCTAATGCAATAGCATTTCCTAAGATTTGCCATCCAGGCCCACCAGACTCAGGAGCAGAGAAAGGAACCCATCTGGGGCATAGCTGGTCACTCACTCAGGAGTCTTTGGGTCTGCTGGGGTTGTGACTCAGGAATGCATCCTTCACCACTCAAATTCGATGCCTCTGAATCCAGGGCTGAGCTCACTCGCATTTAGCACCAGGGGGGAAAGGCACCACTTCCTGCATTAATAAATGCAAGCACAGTTTGATCCATTGCAGGGGAAAGTGCTATGGCTCAACTGTAGTGCAATGCAAAATGTTTCCAGCAGGTAGGGAAAAGAACCTTGTCTGAAAATCTGGAAAGAAGATGCCAGTAAATTGAGGAGATGGGGAGATAGCTCAGTTGAGTTGTTGATTTGAGTCCCATGTTAGGCAAAAGATCCCTGCATTGCAGGGTGTTGGACTAGATGGCTCTCAGAGTCCCTTCCCACACTATAGTTCTATGATTCTATTAATAATAATAATAATAATAATAATAATAATAATAATAATTTATTTATTTATACCCATGGTCTGACTCTGTATAAGGCAGCTCCCTATGTTACTATCTCATTTTGTTGTAAACTTGTGTCCCTAGTTAAAGCAATATCAAGTTTCTCACTTTTATACGAGGGTGGGCACATTCACGGTGATGACAGGAAAAAGAGAAACAAAGAACTTGTGAAACCCTATCGTATACACGTATCTTGGTCTCAAAAATGCTTCTCACAAGAAATTAATCTGCAGTACTTGGATTTAAAGAGTAGTGGAGCCCAGGTCACAAGGAAGCTAATTGGTTAACTTGGATTCAGTCCTATTGAAGACACCCCAGTTCACATCTCAACTCTATTGCAAGAAATGTCCAGCCATGTCAACAGATATATCAATCAAGCTCTATGGGGTGCAATTGAGTACTGCAACACCCCCATCTGCACTCATAGCAGCAGCCTCAGGTTTTGAGCCTGTGAACTGGAGATTAGCAGAAGGCCTAGGCCAGAGTATGCCTGGAACTGGTGGAGAGGCCATGAGATGTTACAAGCCTAATTCAGCTGGATGAAAAGAAGTGAAGTCTTATTCAACTGGACCATAGTGATGAGAAGAAAATGATAGACAGGGCCCTTTACTGCATTATGTTGTCCCTCCAAGGGTTCTCTTGGGGTATCTGATAGCTGAGTTGAGATTCTAGACTACTCCAGTTGGTTTCCACAAATCTTAGTGTACCTTTACGATACCTTTGCTAAAAGCCTTATCCAGAAACAATGAGACACTGGCCAGCTTGCCTTTTCTTCCAGAGTTAGGCTCCCTAGACACAGGGCCTTCCACCTTTTGCTTACAAAACTCTTCAGTGAACCTAATATAGTGTTGGCAATGCATGTATGCATTCACAGGTGCCAACGTCCTGGGACCCTGGGTGCCCGAGCACCCACAAAATTTCCCATGAATAATAATAATACCTTTACTGTCATATATAACCTGTGTACAATGAAATTAAAGGAGCCTCCCTCCCCCCCCCCCAAGACTCAATCTCTTATCGAACAACACACCACCTTGCAAGTCAATTTTGCTATGTTATTTTCCATGAAGGGGCTGGGCACCCACACATTTTGGTACCAGGGCCATGCACACTGCATGGCACCCATGGCCCTTGGCACCCACAGCCGCTGGTGCTTTTGTATGCATGTTATATGGCTAGATAGGTAAATAGACAGGCAAGTTTATGCAGGGATGATTGTGCTACAACAACAAAACCTCCCCAGAATATATTTCCATGGGCATTAAGTATATATACTCAGAAGATGCTTCCTGCAAGAATAAACGTTTTCCCCTCTCGTCAATCAGTGACAACAATAGGAGCGACCTTAGACCCAGTGAGGCTGGATCTGTCTTAATCAAAGGACTTCAGCTTAACTGGATTGCTGTGAGTTCCGCTGAAATCCATTCACCTGCAACTTAATATCATAAAAAGGGAGCTTTGTTTTATTTTCATAGGAGCGGCTTGAGGATGAAGGGAGGGAAATCCCAGGATTTGCGAGATGCAGGAGGAGAATTGCAAAGAAAGGAGAAGCTGAACGTGGCACCTGACAAAGGTGCAGGAAGAGCAGCCTCTAATAAGGATAAGTAGGAAAGCAATGATCTCAAGACATCAAGCTTCCCATTTGCAGAAGTGCAAGAAAATGAGGGCATATGAGGACTGTTGTTACATCTCCATTCATGCTGGCACCTTGAGCAAGATGGTTGCCTGTTTCTTGGCTGAAATCCAGCTTGGGCAATTACGCTTCTGCCTACATAACTTTTGAGCATGTTGTTTCATGAGGACACCCAATGTGTGGCACAATCTAAGCATGTCTACTCAGAAGTAAGCCCCACTGAGTTCAATGGGATTTATTCCCGAGTGGTTAGGAGTGCAGCCTTTATTTTGTGCCCATGGTGCTTTTCAGTGTTGCTCTCCAGACCTCGGAGCAGAAGGGTTCTGCATTTAAGCAATAGGCAAAATGAGTCTTTTATCGGCAGCTCAGAAAGTGTTTTGAAACTTTCTGCTAATTCGAGAGCTTAACGACATCAGTAACTGGCAGTAGGTTCAAGTCAAACAAAAACATTTCTTCATGTGGCGCACATGTTAACTTATGGATTTTATTGCTGCAAGATGTGACGAGGGCTACTTCAGTGATCATTTGCAGAGACCTGAAACACGTAGAGATAACACTTTCTGTCACTGAAAGGTTGTGGCACACTGTTAGCATCAGTCCTGGCATCTGGTACATAGAAAGCTGTCTGGGACCATAGCTGGATGGAGGATTAGGGGGGAAAGAGTCAACCTAAGGGCAGAGTGAATACAAAAAAGTATGTTGGGGAAATCAGAGCTGAGTCTGAAGTGGACTGGGCCTGGAACAAGGATGAACAAGCAAAAGTGAAAACTGTTAAGACTGGGAAGGCACAGGCAAGTTGACTGCAGAGAAACCAGAAGGAAGCCACACATAAAAGACCAGGGACTCAGCTATACAGCTGCAAATAAGTGTGTTGTAAAGTGCAATATAAAATGTGACACTAGATGGGGACAGTGAGCTATGGCAATTCCAATATATTTTTCAAAAAAAAATAAAGCATTTTCACAGCATTTTTTTATATGTGTGTAGATTCCACCCAGAAATGGGCTGCTGCTAAAGCAAAGAGAAAATAATAGCTTTCCAGGGACTGACCCACAGTTGGAATAGCCCACATTTATAGGTCACTGTTTCTTCAACGGCAACTAATTGCTAAGAAGCTTGTACCTGGATACTGGGTGGTGGTTCTTTCCTGAGTTTAAACCATCAAGCCTTAGGGGAAGAGGTGACCCACCCTCTTCTCAGATAAGAGGATAAGAGGGCAAGTGTGTGTTTTGTGGGGGAGGGAGGGAGGGAGGGAGGGAGGGAGGGAGGGAGGGAGGGAGAGAGAGAGAGAGAGAGAGAGAGAGAGAGAGAGAGAGAGAGAGAGAGAGAGAGAGAGAGAGAGAGAGAAGCTTTGGAACAAATGGAGAAGGTGGGGCAGAAAAGAGAGATGTTCCTGGAATGAATGTAAGGGTAAATGAACTGACAAGTTGAAGGCCACTCTCATTTTGCAACATGGGAAGAGCATCGGAAAGCCTACACAAACCAACTTGATTAGACAGTGTTTATTATAAATTGGAGAAGGGATACTCTTTCCCAGCATATAAATCCCTTGCAAAGCTGAATTATTTTCTGGAGAAATGAACCAGCAATGTTGTCTTTGTTTCCTTGTCAAGTCCCAGATTTTGAAATGTGGGTGTGGCCTTCCACCTGCCACAGTACCTTGAGAAATCAAGGCTTCCTTTGGGAGATCTGCTAAGAGATGTGTGTAGATCTGTTGCATTCTAGGAGTGCCTGCTGTTTGCCTCCACTTATGTTAGCAAATAAAGCAAATATAGTCTCCAGTGTTCTCCCCTCCAATAATGTCTGATTGCTATACTGTTGACCATTCATTAAAAAAAGAGGTAGTAAAAATACAGATCACAGGAGCATGAGTCTTTCTTTCCCTCTTTCTCCATCTTTACTTTAACATTCGACCCACAGATTTTTCCCCTTTGATGGCTTTCTTGTGCCCATATAGTTTTCCAGAACTCAAAGATCTCGCTACAGAAGAGATGTCAGAGTTTCACTTCCCTTTCTAGTGCAGAAGTAAGGGGGGGGGGTATTCAGAAGTCATTTGCTGATTTTCTTTTGTCATTTCTTTATAACACATGAAGTAGGTGTGTGGCCAAAGGCAAGGTCTGGACAGACTTTTGTGTCCATATCTAGCTTCTCCCATATCCGATAAAGAGAAAGAAAAGTGTTGGAAATCAACTGGTCCACAGATAAAGTTATGGGCAGATAACAAGCAATTAGATAGACAGAAGGATAGAAAGGCAAGCAGATGGATTGAAAACCAAAATAGCAATGTAGACAAATGGACCATCGAGTCAAGGATGCCAAAAACCGGTTTCACACCAAGAGGAAGAAAGAGCAATGGAGGCGGTGCTGTTGCATCCTGTACAATTTATGTACTGATTGATCATCTTTTATTGGTGCTTTCTTTGGAATATGTCTAGGCAATACAAGCGAAGAGAGGTTATTGGCGTTTTATCGGTAACTAACAAAAAGGTTTTTTTTAAAAAAAAACAGATGTACATGATAGACTGTTTAGTGCTGAGTGAATAAATTCAAGAATATGGTATCTACGCAACTATTTTCAGGGCCTCTCGTTCTCTTAAAGAGACTCTTTATGTACAGAACAACATGTGAGCTTCCCCAAACAGAACTAACACCCTGTTGAACAATATTCATTTTAAATTAATTAATTAAACATGGCAAAACCCACCATCCTGTTACTTGTATCTTGTTAGCGAAGAGCATTTCAGAAGAAATTCAGACCTGGCCACCATGGAGAGAAATCTCAGATCTGTCACATCCTGAAGATTTTCTAGGTCTTGGCCAATTACAGAATGTTACCAGGTGGTTGGAGCATATTCAAGGGAAGGAGGGTGGGGAGGAAGAAAGGGTGGCAAAATATCACATGGTGGTGGCTTTCCTGTGTCAAAAATGAGTGGAAGAATTGGGCTGAAAATGGACTTGAAAAGGCTCCAAGGGGAATTGCTCTTGTAGACAAACGAAGAGTACAAGGAGAGCCCTGCTGGATTAGACCAAAGGCACGTCAGGTTCAGGATCCTGTTCTCATTGATGCCCATGGGAATACCCGCAACAGCACCCTTCTCCACCTCTGAATCCCAGCGGCTGGCAGGCTCAGCACCACACCACACAACACATACAATTCCCCCACTTTACCAGATTTTTATAGGAGCCACTGAGAACAGAGTTATACATTCTGGTGGCACGTGACTGCCACCAATCTCCTTCCACTTTCTCCCCAACAATGGCTAGTAGAAACAATACACGTCATGATGTGACCACCTCCCAGCCTTTTGCCCCCACTCCAGTTCATTGGCTGCTGATGGAAGGAGCAAGAAAGCATTGGATTCAATGTCACTACATCGTGTTGAGGAGGGGGGATGCAGATCAGCTGCAGTCTCCAGAAACATGCAGTTAAGCCCTCATATATGGTGTGTGAGGGGTTTTGAACATTCTTCTGTAAAATCCAAGAACCATAGCACAGTGGAGGCAGAAGGTCCCAGGATCTCCCTCGCATCTCCAGGCAGGACTGAGAGAGACCCTGCCTAAAACCTCAGAAAGCCTGTCAGTGTGGACAGTATTGAGTTAGGGATTGGGCACACCCATGGAACAGAGAAAGACCCTTGTCTAAAACCCTAGCAGTTGGTATAGACCAGCCTTTCTCAACCTTGACTCTCCAGACATTGTTGGACTACAATTCCCATCCCTAGCTAGCAGGGGCAGTGGGATGATGGGAGTTGGAGTCCAACAACGTCTGGGGACCCAAGGTTGAGAAAGGCTGCTGCAGACAATACTGAGTAAGGTGAACTTATGCTCCAAGTAAGAGGTAGTGAACTTGATGCCCTCCAGAAGCTGTTGGACTTCAGCTCCTGTCCGCCTCAGCAAACATGGGCATTGTACAGAATGCTGGGAGCTGGAGTCTCCACCCGCATCATTCAGTCTGGACACCGAGGTCCAGCTCTGAGGGCCTTCTGGTGGTTCCCTCATGGAGATAAGCGAAGTTACAGGGAACCAGGCAGAGGGCCTTCTCGGTAGTGGCTCCCACCCTGTGGAACGCCCTCCAATCAGATGTCAAGGAAATAAACAACTACCTGACTTTTAGAAGACATCAGAAGGCAGCCCTGTTTAGGGAAGTTTTTAATATTTTCATGTGTTTTTTATATTTTGTTGGAAGCCGCCCAAAGTGACTGGGGAAACCCAGCCAGATGGGCGGGATATAAATAAATCATCATCATCTTCCAGAAGGTACCAGATTAGTTACCCCTGGTCTGGCTCTGCATAAGGCATATTCCTAAGAAATACTAAGTGTTTGTATAAAAAGGGAATGGTCCTGTTAATGTGGTTAAAACTTTAAAACACCCCCCCCCAAAAAAAAGAATGGCATCTAGTGAAATAACATACCCAATGAAAGTAGAGGAAGTTGTCCCAACAGTCCGTGGTAAGTTCCCATTCTGCTGACTGCGTTATAAGCGAATTCAGAACTTCTTGGATCAATTAAAACAGAAGCAAAGGGGTGTGAGGGTGAGGATGCCTCTCCTAAGAACTCTTTTCTACTCCAACCTCATGAAGCATTGTTCTTTTGGTTATGTTATCAAAGGCCTTAAAAGAAAAAGATTTAAAGTTGGGAACAGTGCTGACAATTGTAACATCTGCCAGAGCTAAAATAACTTCATAAATGTGATCTCGTGTAAATATTTCTTTTTTGAGAGAGAGAGAATTCAAGATAGCTTGGATTAAACATTGAAAGGCGAGTGCAGATTTTCTAAATTATTATTTTCACAGATCAAATTGCATTCTTAAAATTACAGAATCCCATTATTAGAAAATCTCATGGCAGCCCTAAAGACAAGCCTTAATTCTTTATTGTGGGCTCTCCTAATACATCTCACCATTAAGCTAAATCTTTATAGTTTCTTTGTAATGCCTAGGATGTTTTGATCTCTGTCACGTCTTTTACAATGGTCCATCACGGCACATCACAGACATTTGCTTTTGACTCGGTGCCTTATATTTTGTCAACCAGGAATCTTGTGAGATTTAGTTCAGCAAACTTTTAAGTCTCTGCTTCACAGAGGTTAATTAAATTAAATCAACTGAGTGAAGAGGCAGTCACACAAGTCCACAACAAAATAAGGACAGTCCCCGAGGGATGGAGAAGGACAGTGCTGTAACATGCTAAGTCTTATTTCCCCTGGTTGCTTTGTGCAAAATGTCCAAAACAACATGCAAAAAGAAAAAAGAAAAAGAGTTGCTACCCAGCATTGGCATTTTACTCTAAAAGCTACAGGCAGAAGAAAATCGGGCTATAGTCAACTTATGGAAATTCAAAGTAACAGTGCATTTTCTTACATTGCTTTCAGGTCTGAATTAATTCTCACAATCCACGTTTCTATTAAAAATAATCAAGAGGACCAAAATCCAGTTGCAAAGATACAGTATTAGGTTTAAAAAAATGGTCATCTTGAAGGCTAAAATCTTCTGAGGCCTTATTCAAGACATGCTGGAATGATCTTCTAGTAATCATTGCTTGAGGACACAGCATGGAATTTTGCAATGCACACAGTTAATACACAATGCCTTATGAACTGCCGAGTAGTGTATAATGCAGTCTTCCCAACCTGGTGCCCTCCAGACATTTTAGATTATAGTTCCCATTGTATTTTGCTTCTCACCTGGCATATTTTTATTTCCCAAGCCCCCCTTCACCTAGGGACAACCTCAGTAGCCAATGCTAACCAATAATCCAGGAACAGCGCATCAACGTCAGCTACTATGGCCAGTCAGTGGTCATGGATGATGAGAGCTGCAGTCTGGCAACATCTGGAGGACTGTGGGTTCCTCAACCATTTTATGGCATCATGATCTTTCCCATGTCTGATCTGTTCACAGAACGCAGTTCAAGTGACTGTCAAAAGGGGCATTTCATACTGTCTGTCTTCTTTCACTCTGTGGGGCCAGCTCAGTCACAACCACTTGAATGTCTGCTGCCTTCTTAGCCAAACTCAGACGCAGCCTACAGGGCCAGCAGGAAGTTCATTGCTGGTGCAGGCAAGTCTGGATTCAGTCAACCAAAGGACCAGAAGTGGATGATGTGGTTTAAGCTAGGCTTGCAATAAGGTTGCAAGCAGTTAGGGAGACAGGGCTAGGCTAAGCAAGACAAATCTGCTCAACAGTTTCCCGCAATGAGAAGAGATGCACATGGAGTTGTGGACTTGGATATCAGACCTTTATAAGAACTGGTGGGTCAGGATTGGCCTGTAGGGTCAGCTGACAGTATTCAGGCTTTTTTGAAGCCCAGAGGAGGCCCTTGACCATACAGCTTTTTCTGCCAGCTTTGCTGAGGAAGAAGACCACTGAGTGGTGGCACCTGGAAGCCTCAGGCCAAGACCCCTTTGCCTTCTCCAACACCTCCCCATTACATTAAGAGTAATCATGCAACAGACAAGATAATTAAGTCTTCTTGCTTAGCAAACATTACTAAAACAAATAAAAATAAAAATTGACAGGTGGCATTAATAGATTTTGCTGGGATTCAGCCATACTCTCATGTCTTCAAGTCTCCATGACAATTTACAAAGATGGAAACCACAAGCATATACGGTAATTGTGTCTGGGGGCCTTTGCTGCGAGCTAAGCAACTGTCCTAGCCACATATTGGTTTGTCCCTTGAAGAAGAAAGCCCCATTTTGCTCTCATTCCTCAATAGGAGGGAGAGAGTGCTCTAAATAGCATTTTCTACCACCAGAAGGTAACAGACATTTGAGAACACAAAGAGTCAAATCCTCCAACACTTGGATCCCTGCAAATAGGGATGACCAGCCTATCTTGGGCTGGTGTGCCTTAAAATCTGCCTAGCTGCACTGTAGATTCCATTTGCTCAGAAAGTAATCAAGTAAAAGCTTTCCATTAACAGCCTCGCAGGCTGTAATAGTTCCATGCACACCACACATTCCCACTGGTAGCGCTTCTCCAGGACTACAGACAGGAATTTTCCCCAGCCCTACCTGGAAACCCCAGAGATCGAACCTGGAAACTTCTGCACACAAAATGTGCACTCTTGCCACTGAGCCATAGCCCTTCCCCATGCAATGCCCATTTTTGCCACAACTAGGAGCCCATCCGTTGAAGAAGGGCTGCAGCTCAGTGGTGGTGTACATATTTTGCATTCAAAAAGTCTCAGATTCAATCCCTGGCCCCATGCAAAATCCAGGAGGTGCTGCTGCCAGTCGGCGTATATTATACATAGCAAACAATGGTCTGACTTGATAGAATGCAGCTTCCATTAGAATCCGTGATTGTGCTCTTCAACAGAGCTATGCTTCATAATTATCAGTCTTGTAATAGTATTGATGCTCCATGTTTAGATCTTTAGAGCATTTCGTGTCCAAGAGCCTAAGCAGGCAATGGGCCAGTTTTCCAACAATGAAGCTGGATCAGGCATTTGGAGCCTGTTCTATAAATGTGGGTCCAGCAGTCTGTTCTGAGTATAGTTCTCGTGATTCTTGCCGTCTGCGGGCAGCATTGCCAAATAATGATATAATCAATAAGCTGCCAGCTCTTGGATCAAGACTGCATCCAAGATATTTTGGGCTTATCCAATTACTGAATAATTGTGTTTACAATAAACCATGCTTGTTCAGTGCTTTTGGTTAAGAGACAAAGACCATTCCTGTTGATTATCCCATAGCACTACAGGCTGCAGCACTAACTGACATTATAATGCTTTTTTATATATCAGTTGCATTATCAGTATCTATTATGATCAAGTACTTTCTGAAATGGCACACCTAGTGAAAAGGGTGGGTTGTCTAGTATTTCAACAAATGCGGAATTTATTATCCAGCACAGAATGTGGAATCATTTCTAGCCATCATGATTGCAGAGACACTTTTAAAACTATGGAAGCAGCCTCAAGAAAACTTCTGTTTTATGGACCACAGCTGTAGTTGCTTTCATGGCTACCTGTTCTTCCTTCAAACCTCAAGAGCATTCAGCTACTCAACACATATCTTACCACCATTATTTTTTCCTGCATTTTTTTAATTACAAAAATCAAATACAAGTTGGTATGAGTGAAATCATCATATTTGAAAAAGCTGTATTTATTTGTGTTATGCATTCTGAGCTGAACCTCTCAGTGGACGCTTGGACATTGTGAGTTTTACATGATTTTTAAAATGATCAGAGTTTCCCAGCATAGTATCCCATTTAAGTAGCAATGGGAAAACTCTTGACTTGAAGCAAAATTCAGCTTGGCAGATGGAGCTATTCCCCCACACTCCAATCAGAAAATAACTTCTTTCTTTCTACACTGATTCCACATTCAAACCCTGTTGCTGTCTTATGATAATGATATTACTGACATTCAGATGTCTTTATCGGTCTCCTGCAAGCCCTCCTAGCCCCTGCTGGTCCCTAAACCTGCCTCACAGACCATTTTCTTACTGCAAATTTACCTGGCAATGTCACTGGAGTGTTAAAGCCTCCTTCTTACCCAGTAATACGGTGAAAGCACAACCATCCTAATGCCCCTCCTACCCAGTGACATTAGGGAACATTACCACAGGGAAACATTCAGGGCTAGGGCAGAAATTCCATTTAGTTCATATTTAAAGGCAAACCTACCAAAACCACACTTTCTGAAACAATATGCAAACTGAAACCCAGACACAATTCAAAATCCACCCTTCTCTGAATTTTGCCATGCAGTCACGTGTACAAATTTTGCTAGCCAAGTAATGTGTACAAATATACATATGCTAGGGTAAAATTTGAATAAAAATGCACATGTTGGTAAAAAAAAAATAGCATACAAAAATGTATTATAAGGGGAGATTGATTTGCAAAAATGCGAATGCTAGGCAAAATTGTAAAAAGAGAGAAATGTGTTTATTAGGAGAAATTTGCATGAAAAGTCTGGTGAATTTTCATGAGGGTTTTGTATTATTATTTTTTTAAAAAGATCCTGCAAATTGCTGCAGAAATGTGGAGAACCAAATTTAAGGGTGTGAAAATGAGAAACTGAGAGAACCCAAACTGACAGATCCGTCAGTGACATCAGCAGCCAGTGCTAACCAATAATCCGGCAACCGTACATCATACAAAGGGAAGGGGTAAAAGGCTGTCATGTATCACGAGGCCTGGAAGGAATGGTCTATTCCTGGAAGGAATAGTTCAGTCAAGGAACTGTGGGCAGACATGAGCAACCACCGGAAGAGCTACTAAGCAGAAAAGATCTCTACTTCAGGAGCAGGCAGAAGAGAGTGTGGGAACTTTGGCAGATCCCTTGACGATTCACCATGTTACTATTACCAGTCATTATTACTAGTACTTAACTGTCTTGGTTGCCTTTCTCACAAAAGCATTCCCAAGGCAACTTACAGACATATAGACTGTATAAACTATACTGAGTCTAAAAACCAAATAACGAAACAGCGATAAATCCATATAATATGAAAAGCAGACACCCAATAAGCAGTAACGAAATTAACAGTAGATCAGCAAGCGTTTCTGACTCCCAACTATTTAGCAATGGCAGCAGCAGAAGTGCTTCCCACCCGCACAGATAGGCTGTCAGAATCCTTGATTTGCAGTAACTTGAGATGTAGATGATTTGTGGGACAATGCAACAGGCTCCTTCCTTGCCCACCATCTTGCACTTTGCTTTAGTTGGTGGACTTCAGTGTTCTAATGAAAACAAAGAAAATCTCCACTAAAGTCACACTCATGCCACACATTTTAAAGCACTATTGTACCCCCTTAAACAGACACAGCTCCCCCCTCTCAAGAATTCTGGAAACTGAAGTTTGCTAAGGGTTCTGAGACTTGTTAGGAGACCCCTGTTCCCCTCCCAGAGCTACAGTTCTCACAATGGTTTAACCGCCACAGGGAACTCTGAGAATTATAGCTCTGTGAGGGAACTACAGTTCCCAGAATTCCAAGGGGGAAACTTTAAACAAGTGTTTAAAGTGGTACCACAGTGCTTTAAATGTGTACACATTTTCAGGGCCGCAATTTTGCACAGCACCCCCAAACACTTGGGTTTTTTTTAGGGGAAATCACAGCACAAAACCAGGCAAGATCATGGCAACCAAAGTGGCTACCATTCTCTCACAAGGAAAAACACAAAGATGGCATCCCAGAAGATGGTGTCCTGGTTTTTGACTTTGATGTGTTGGAGGGTATGGAACGCTGTTGCCTTGGTGGGCATATTGCTAATGTTATACTACACCATTTTCACAATAAAGTAACCTGAAGCCGACTGATTTATTTTTTTCCTGCCCATGAACAAAGCCTGACTATGACAGTAGAAATTAAGTTTGTCCCGTTTTCTTTGAGGCAAACAACAGTCACCCCCCACTGCCCAACCTTGTTCTATTCAGTGGAAGACCTTGGGGAATGTGGATTCAAATTAATTACCACCCTTCCTTTTGTCTGGGTTATTAATGTTTGGGGGATTTTGAGAGATGCTTGTCAAATGTAAACGAACTTCTGGCACTGGACCCTCCACTTATCTCGATGGTTCATCTGTTCCTCTGAAGTGTTAACCAAGTCTGGCTATGTCAAGACTTTGAATCTTGTGTCGGAAATTAACTGGGAGAATCCTATTTACCTGACATCAACATATTAATTGAATTTTAGCTCCTGAGGAAATTAATTTTACTAACTACTTGAGCATGGGAATGAGGTCACCATTGGCCCAGGAAACCAGAGGATTTATGAGGTCACCCACCTCCCCTCCCAAACCTTTGCTGCTTTTTTTTAAAAAAAGACTATGATGAGACCAGACAGGAAGATCCTGGGAAATTAGTGCTTGCACTTGGGAGGCTGGCATTTTGTGCTGTCCTCGCCCCTCCCCCTTTTTTGGCTTCAAGATGTAAAATTTGGATTCCTGCATAACAATACTGCTACTTAGTGACCTAAAACCTGGAACTGTAGAATTTGCAATTTCTGGTAACTATTCCTTCCAGCAAATCTGCCAGACAAACAATAAGAAGATCTGCATGCACCTTCTTTTTAGCCTGTTTTTGTTAATTATTAAGTTCCTATAAATCTGTGCCTTGCTCTTTATTTTTTATTTTTTTAATTCTCTCTCTCTCTCTCAAAGGACACACTGAAAACCTGCTGCTTGCTTACATAGTCTCCTTTTCAGTGGGTCTGCTTTTACTCTACCTCTCTAAGTACAGTGGCCATGTGTCCTGTTTTACAGAAAGCAGTCCTCTATTTGAAGGGAGTCCTCTGGCTACCTGGGCCAAATGTAATTAAAAGATAAAGAACCTTGGCTGGAAACATCTTTTAATGTGCAGGTGAGTATCATGACAGAGGAGAAAAGCCTATTTCTATCCACTTTCTCCACACCACACATCATTGTATGCACCTCTGTCATGCCTCATCTTACTTTCCTTTTCTCTATACCAGGGTTTCCCAAACTTGGGCCTCCAGGTTGTTGTTGCACCACAACTCCCATCATCCCTAGCTAGCAGGACCAGTGGTCAGGGATGATGGGAACTGTGGTCCAAAAACAGCTAGAGGCCCAAGTTTGGGAACCCCTGCTCTATGCTAACAGCCCCAAATGTTATAACCTTTCCTCATGGAGGAGTAGCTCCATCATTTTTGATCATTTTTGGTTGCCCTTTTCTCAACCTTTTCTGGTTCTACAATATCTTTTTTGAGGTGAGGCAACCTGAACAAGTAGTACCTCGGGTTACATACGCTTCAGATTACATACGCTTCAGGTTACAGACTCTGCTAATCCAGAAATAGTACCTCAGGTTAAGAACTTTGCTTCAGGATGAGAACAGAAATCGTGTTCTGGTGGTGCAGCAGCAGCGGGAGGCCCCATTAGCTAAAATGGTGCTTCAGGTTAAGAACAGTTTCAGGTTAAGGACAGACCTCCAGAACAAATTAAGTACTTAACCCGAGGTACCACTGTACACTGTGTTCCAAAAGTGTTTGCGCCAAAGATTTTCATAATGGCATTATGATATTGTCAGTTTTATTTTTAGTCTCTTTCCTAATAAACCCTAACATGGAATTCACCCTTTTCCACCCACATTCTGGGACAACATCTTTATCAAGCTATCCAATATGGCCCCAAGGTCTCATTCCTCATCAGTCCTCCTCAGGTCAGATCCTATTAACATATATGTGAAATCCAGGCTCATTTGCCCCAAAGTGTACACTAGCTTAATTCAATTGCATTTGCCAATGTACTGCTCATCCACCCACTTCAGAGAGATCGTTTTGGAGCTCCTCACACAACCCTTTCCTCCTCCTTCTTTTAAAACAACTTAAAATAATTCAGTACCCTCAGCAACACTACTTTACTGTGCATACCTAAACCCTAGATGATTTATGAATAAGTTTAAAAGCACAAGTCCCAGTAGTGATCATTGATGGAGGACACTTTCTAGAACATTCCACTGGGACAATTGTCCATTTATTCCTAGTCCCTGCTTGCTGTTCCTTAACCAGTAACTGATCCATAAGAGAACCTGTCCTCTCTGTTCTATGCCAAGCTTATTCTTTCATGAGGTACTTCATCAAAAGCTTTTCGTAGGTCAACTTGATCACCTTTATGTATACGCTTGGTGACGTGTGGAGAGACTGCAATTTTCTGACTTCCCTTCTTCGCCTTTTCAAAATAGCTAGCTTTGGGGAGCCCTTTCCACATCAACCCACCTGCTGTGAAACTCTTTTAAGTTCTGCAGCAGATTCTGGGGATTGTTCTAGAGGTTTTTAACACTATTCTCAGAGGGCCTCAACCCGTCAGGCCTCAGAACAGCACTGATTTAACAAAGTGCATGCCCTAAGCATTCTCAACACTTCCCTGCAGCTGTGCATGGTAGGAAAAGATCAGTGGTTGGGCATAAGCTTTTTTTCAAGGAGGTTCATCCATGGTAACCAATCTTGTAACTGGAGAACCCCTGATAAGAGACAGAGAAATCCCAGGATTCCCTGTGAAACAATCTGAAAAACCACTGCTTCAGGAGATATGCCAAGGATCGATGCCATGACTTTAGGTATGCAACTCATGCTACACGACCCAGTGTGCCAGCATTGATGTGCACCCAGTTTACCACAGTACTTCACTGGTCCTAAATGACCAGCTTTCTAAGGGAGAGGGAGGGAGAGAAGTTACGGCACTGTGAAAAGTAAGGCAAGCAAAAAAACACCGAGGTTTTTTAAAAATCAAGTGAGTTTTTTTGGAGAGAGAGAGAGAAGAATCAGTAACGCCATTTTTTTTAAAAAAAACTGACAGCTTTTAAAAATAACTGTGACGCCACATAAAAGTGCAGCGTGCAGGATTTAAATAAACAGTAATGGCTTACTAACAAAACAGTGTGCATGTGTCTAATTATTTAAAAACCTGGTTGCACAACAGCAAATCTTGCATTTCGCCTTGACTCTAGCAGTGGAGAGAATTCTGTGGTCTTGGTTTCTTTTCTTTTTTAAAAAAAAGAAGAAGACGACAACGGAGAAGGAGAAGGAGAAGCAATCCAAATCCACGCCAGGCATGGGCTAGCCTGGCCACCCAGGATTCTCTTTTCATATATCTGATAGATGTGTTTTGACAAGTTATATTAAGTACAAAGCAGGCCACCAGAGCAGCATGTGGAGTTGATATAGACAGAGACAGAGAGGCAAATAGCAGTATGAGGCATGCTTTTGCAGGCGCTGTTTGCCATAACGAAATAAGCCCTTCTCCCATCCTTCTCCCCCCCTTCCTCCACTTTCCGTCATATTACCACATTTCTGCAAATATAATAAAGCAAAATAGGTCCTGACAGCTTTCGAAAGGATCAGTTTTAGCCAGGATTTACAGCTTCTGTAGGCCTTCTCTCTCCTTAAACAATAAAGCAAGAAACCCCCCAAACAAGCCAGGGTGTGTTATTTCTGCAGTTGCCCGTCTTAACTTACCTTTTTTTAAAAAAAGACTGATGAATTGGTGTAACGCCTGCCCGCCACACACACACACACACCTTGGGCCATGCATCCATATCAAGGTGGATTTCCTATCGCCTGTTCCTAATCTGCAGGGAAATAATAATACTAAAACTTCATAAGTTGGGAGGTGGGGAGTGGAGAAAAGGCAGGGCGAAAAATACAATCTGGCACATAACACCTGAGCTGATTTACCCTTCTCATTCCCAGCCAACGCAAGGAGCAGGTCCCCACCATCCTCCAGAGCACTTCTAAACAAGTTTTGGCAACGCTAGAAAACAAACATTCCTTTTACAACATCTTTGGATGCACTTCCAAGATGCAAAAAAAACCCCAATTAATCAGGAGTCTCCAGGAGACTCCGCTCGAAATGTGGGCCGCTTCTCTGACACCGATCCCCGCTTTGATGTGGATAGAGGAAGAATGTGAGCGAAAACCCTGAAAACGAGGGAGGGGTGGGGAGAGAGAAAGACGTCGTGGGTTTCAATAATTTATTTGTTTGGAAGATGGAGGGAGTGGAAGGTTAGCAGTAAGTACATCACTAATCGCTCTCCATCCCCTCACAACAGTGAGCCCATTTACCTCCCTTCTTCCCTTTGCTCTTTCTTTGCAGAAGCCAATATTAGGTTTCGCGCTCTCTCTCTCTCTCTCTCTCTCTCTCTCTCTCTCTCTCTCTCTCTGTTTTCGAGGCTGTCATCTTGCCAACTCCCCTTTGCAAAGTGGAAGAGGGTTAAAGGACACCAAGCTTTGCATAAGGCGGTTATTTTTAATAATTTACTGCAAACATCGGTTCGTGGTTCGGCGTATAGGCCCTGCTTCAACTGTCATTTTATTTAACCTCGGTTCATTTTAAATCTTACTTTCTTTCTCTCTCTCTCTCTCTCTCTCTCTCTCTCTCTCTCTCTCTCTCTCTGTGTGTGTGTGTGTATGTGCTTCTGCTTCAGGTCAAGAGGGTATATTTGAAGCGTTAGCTAATCATTACCATCGCATTCTCAAGACGTGATATGATCACCCTAATAACTGATTAGAGGGAAGCTCTAAGTTTGCTTGTGGCCTGGGCAATTCATTCCCAACCACAAACTTCGTCCTTTTGCCGGATTGTTATGTGCAGGGAAACATCTTGATAGTGTAATCTATCTTCCTTGCAAATTTACATCAAAGGGCAGCATGCTGCATGTTGCTCCTTAAAAACAGGCTACACTGGAGACGCCGTACAAGCATCTGCTTTGTCTGAAAAGGCGTATTGTTAAATATGAAGTTAGACTGTTTGGGGGAAGAAGGAAAAACAGCAACCACCTTCCTTAAACAGACAGCGAACAAAACAAAAAAGGGGTATATCTTTGGTATTATAAATAAAACTATAAAAAGTCCATGTATCTTTTTTTTAAAAAAGAAGAAGAATGACTATACTGTAACAGGCTGAGCTGCTGACAGGAATATTTTGCTGTCCAATCAAAGGCCTCTTCAAAGATCAATAAACTGAAGAAAGGAGAGCAGGATCCTTGAGGCAAATTTGCTTCTAAAATAATTTGCAAACCTCTTGCCCTTAAAAGTATCCAAGCTGTAAACAAATTACAAAACAAACACATTACAAGCGTAATTTTTTAAAATAAAAAACAACAACCATTCTGGGAGATTGTATATAAAATTCCTTCCATATATACAGTGTCAGCTACTGGCAAAACTAGGAGCAACTGGGTTAACAAAAGCCTGAGGATAAAGAAAGTTCTTCTGTAAGCATTTACCTTACTCTGGTGAGATGTACTTCTCTTCATAGCAATTATTTCCCTATCTGTATCTATGCATATAAATTAGTAGATGCAAATTTTATGAAAATCTGTGTTTGCTATTATCCATTCTTTTCTGAGTGATGCATAAGTGACCATCCTAGCTATAACCAGTGCTAGGTATAGTGGTCAGAGTATCAGACCAGGACCCAGGGAACAAAGGTTTGCAATCCCTACTCACCCATGAAGCTCATTGGGTGACCTTGGGCCAGGAACAGGGGGATAGCTTGGGCTCAGTTCCTATTTCAATGTGAAGCTATGGGTTCCGTATTTCCCAGAGCAACATGTGAACCAAAATACAGCTATCCTTCAATATTTGCACTTCCCTGGATTTTGTGACACAGTTCTCCGATCACAAAATGAATTCCCAAATGTGTATATTAGGGGAAAGTATGTATGAAAATGTGAAGACACCATACACAAAATGCATTATATTACAGCAAATTGCTTGTAAAAATGTGTACATTAGGCAACTTTTCTTACAAAAAATGTGAATATTCTGAGAATATTCACATTGTGAACCACCCTGGGAATCATGGTTTGAAAGGCAGTATAGTACCATTTAAAACAAATAAAAAACAAAACACATGAATGCACATATTTTTATTTTTTTTTAAATGAAATGTTGTCTGGAAAGTTTTAATACACACACACACACACACACACACACACACAGTAGTAGCATGTGTTTTTCTCTCACACAACTTTGAACAAATAGGAATTCCTGTACCTGCTGCCTAGCTTGAAACTAATCCTCTCTCTCTCCCACCACCCCTCCCATATATCATTGTAATATCAAATAATGGTTATATTCGCCAACAACCGAGGTCAAGCCCATGTTTTGGAAAAGCAAGCAAATCCCTGTTTCTGTTGTTAAGGAAATAGTTGTTTACACACACACACACACACACACACACTATCCCAGTTAAATATATTTGGTAAGTGACTGTCTAGCATAATCATCCCTGGGCCTTTTTTCTTTTTGTCATGGTCTTTTGTGGTGAGACTGGGAATAATGATCATGTGTTTCTTCCTGTGAGTAGATCTATTTTGGCAAGGCCCCTTAGTTGACAGGTATGTCATGCTCTTGCCTCATGGCTTTGCAGCCAGCTCTACTAAAGTCTGTGGGAATAATTCAACTCTCATAAGTGTGTCAGGTGATAAGCGTACAGGACTTGATTTGCCCTAGTCAGTCAGAAAACCAGTCTCACACTCAGTGACTCCGCTCTATCTGACCATCGGTTCTTAAGGCACTTTGGGCGAAGGATTAAGGCCAGTGGCACAGATCTAGCCTTCCAAACAGATTCATATCTTTCCCAAGAAGACATTGATGTGCCCAGAAGCTCTTTGCATTGCTTTGTAAAGCTTTGCCCACCCATGGAACTCCAGTTCCTCAAATGCACACTAAGGACACTGTACTAATTGTCAACAATTAACAGCCCAAAGCACCATTTCTATCAAGTTGACACTGACACAGATGTGAACTTGTCCAGCTCCAGTTGCTCTTAAAATGCTCCTGGACACTGCTAAGCTGGGAAATGTTCTTTTCATTGCCCTGCAAAGAGTGTCAAACACTGGCATCTGACTCCTGCATGTCAGTTGCGAGAGACAACGTGGACATTTTGCTGAAGCCTTCCCAGAGCTGCCCTCCACAATCCCTTTTGTCTATTCAGTGGTTGAGTGAGAGCCTCAAAAATCTGGTCCATTGCCAAGTTGGGTCACTTCTTCACTTTGTTCTTGTTTAGTCGTTTAGTTGTTTAGACTCTTCGTGACCCCATGGACCAGAGCACTCCTGTCTTCCACTGCCTCCCGCAGTTTAGTCAAACTCATGTTGGTAGCTTCGAGAACACCGTCCAACCATCTCGTCCTCTGTCATCCCCTTCTCCTTGTGCCCTCCATCTTTCCCAACATCAGGGTCTTTTCCAGGGAGTCTTCTCTTCTCATGAGGTGGCCAAAGTATTGGAGCCTCAGCTTCAGGACCTGTCCTTCCAGTGAGCACTCAGGGCTGATTTCCTTAAGAATGGATAGGTTTGATCTTCTTGCAGTCCATGGGACCCTCAAGAGTCTTCTCCAGCATTTCTTCACTACAAAATCACAACACACAGGGCCCTTCCTCGCTTTCCCATCAGCAAAAACTATTGTCCATGCCCGGGTCATAAAGATCACACCTTGACCACTACAGTCTTTTTCTCTCAAATGTTATGTTGTCCAACTACTCACACCAATCCAGCACTCTGCTGCCAAAACCATTCACTTCTCTCATGGCCCTAATCACAGGGCTCCCCTCCTTAGAAGCACAGAATCTTAGAGTTGGAAGGGACCCAAGGAACATCTAGTCCAACCCCCTTAAATCTCTTCTCTCACTTCCTACCCACTCAAAGATCCTGCACAAGCTTTGTGACCTCATCTCCTGTCAGGGACTGGGCAGATGAGGAGGAGTGATAGAGACCTCCACCTCAAGAGAGATCCGGGCAGGAGGAAGATCATGGCAGTATGAACCCAGATTCATGGTGGTGGCAAATGGGACACACCCCAGAAGAAGAAGCAAAGAGATGGGAAATAATGGAGGATGAGGAACAGGAGCAAGCTAGCAGATGCTCTAGAGCAGCAGTTCTCAACCTGTGGGTCCCTAGATGTTGTTGGACTACAACTCCCATCATCCCTAGAGCTCAGGGATAATGGGAGTTGTAGTCCAACAACATCTGGGGACCCACAAGTTGAGAACAGCTGCTCTAGAGACTCAAAACACTGCACCATCTGCACTATTCATTTAAGGCAGTGTTATACCACTTTAAGAGCCATGGCTTCCAACAAATAATCCCGTGTAATTTTTTCAAAGGGTGCTTAGAGTTGTTAGGAGACCCCCATTATCTCCACAGAGTTACCACTCTTAGAGTGGTTTAACAGCCTATCTCTCTTCCCAGGGAACTCTGGGAATCGTTCCCCTTAACGAACAACAGTTCCCAGGATTCTTTGGGGGGAGGCTGTGGGTGTTTAAAGTGGTATCTTATATTTTTAGTCTGTGAACAGCCCTGAGATTTTATTATTACTTGTTGTTAACCACTCTGAGCCCAGCTTCGGCCGGGGAGGGTGGGATACAAATAAAATTATTATTATTATTATTATTATTATTATTATTATTATTATTATTATTATATAAATAAATAATGCTTTAAATATATAGTGCAGATGGGGACTTGGGGCCACACAAAGCCTCACAGCAATGGGTACCATGGGAATCAGGATCCCATCAGGAACACAAATTGATTTCAGATGAGGATCACTCACCTGTGCTCTGGGTTTTTACTTCAGACCACTGCTTGGCTTGTCCCCCCCCCCCCAAGCCTGGAAAAAATATCAATGAGATATGCGTGAGCTCTGTGTGTGAACTGCAATATTAAACACACACACACACAGCACCACACTTTTACAAAACATTCACCTCATGAAATGAATTACTTGACTAATGAGGCAAGATGTACACCAGAGCATGGGGGGGTGGATAACAAAGTTTTATTGCATTTTTTATTAATAGGAGTTCTTATTTAGGTATTAGAACTTCTGAAAACTTCTTAAAAGTAAGAAACATATAGGTGTCAATTAGCTGATTTTCAGTTACAAACATTAGCAAAAAGGACCCTGTCACTTTCCATCTGACCTAGATCTTTTTATTATTATTATCTTATCATTAAACACTCAGCTGCAAATCAGATTCCCCCCCCCCAATGCCATGAACATCAGCATATTTAATTGCATCCCTTAAAAGTAAATTAAAACTTTATTTTTTTTAAAAAAAAAGCCGAACTACATATATTACTGACCTTGACAAATGAAGGAAAGCAATAATAATAAAAAAAGTGCTAATGACCTTCTGCTTATAAACAGGGAAAGAGAGTTCAGGAAATGCATAAGTTAATTGGTAATTACTGTAATGTGATCCAGAAATAAAACACAGCCTGGCTATCTTCTACAAATTTCCTCTAAAAAGCCACCGAGTTGTGCAGGTTAAATTACTGGTACATTTTGCCCTGTGGCAGCAGACACTAACCTCTGCCAAATTGAAAAGTTGTTCTATACATTTCAGACAATAACATGGTAAAAGACTGAACTGCACCAATTCAGACTTTAGAGGGGTGTGTGTGTGTGTGTGTGTGTGTTTCTGCATATTTCTCTCTCTCTTTTGTAAATAATTTTTATTCATTTTCCAATAAAAAAACATTCATATTAATAGCAAATCTAACCAAATCTTGCCACATTTTTTAAAAAAGCCAATTATAAAGTCCAACTTATAATTACAAATTTCAAGGGATACTTCCCATGTTCTGAATTTCAAGAGATCATGTTCCTGTTTCTGCATAATTCTCAAGGGTATGGAGGGGACCCCTATAGAGCTACAATTCCTGGGAAGAGGGTCTGATTGTTAAACCGCACTGAGCATGGCAGCTTTGTGAGGGGAATAGGGGTCTCCTAACAGTTCTCATTGCCCTTAACAAACTACATCTCCCAGGGTTCTTTGAGGTAAGCCAGGACTGTTTAAAGTGGGACGGTGCAGTGTTAGATGTTCAGCTATATTTCTCCATAACATCTGAATCAGGAGAGGCTGCACTGTTCCTGGGCGATTGCCTGGATGCAACGGTGAAATGGATGAGGGGAACAACAACAACAACAACAACAACAACAATTTATTATTATACCCTGCAATCTGGCTGGGTTTCCCCAGCCACTCTGGGTGGCTTCCAACCAAATATAAAAAACAATACAGCATCAGACATTAAAAACTTCCCTAAACAGGGCCATCTTCAGTTGTCTCTTAAAAGTAAAATAGTTGCTTATTTCCTTGACATCTGCTGGGAGGGCGTTCCACAGGGCAGGCGCCACTACTGAGAAGGCCCTCTGCCTGGTTCCCTGTAACCTGGCTTCTTGCAGCGAGGGAACCGCCAGAAGGCCCTCGGCACTGGACCTCAGTGTTCGGGTTGGATGATGGGGGGTGGAGACACTCCTTCAGGTATACAGGACCGAGGCCATTTAGGGCTTTAAAGGTCAGCACCAACCAGTAGCGTAGCGTGGGGGTGCAGGGGGGGCCGGCCGCACCGGGCACAACATCTGGGGGTTAGGGTTAGGGGGCGCAAATCCACGGGTTAGGGGGCGCAAATTACTTGCCTTGCCCTGGGTGCTGACAACCCACGCTACGCCACTGGCACCAACACTTTGAATTGTGTTCGGAAATATACTGGGAGCCAATGAAGGAAATAAGCTGATCTTGATTCCTGTGGTTGGGTAGCTCCCATGTCCAAGAAATTAGTTGCCTACCCTGGGTGAGAGTTACATTCCCACAGAAGGAGCAGGTACACAGTTTAGGGTTGCTCCTAAGGAAGGGAGCAGGGAGAGGCTAGAAAAGTTCTGTTTGTGCCTGCTATTGTAATGTCTCCCAAAAAGAGGAGCTGTTGAGACAGACTCCCAGAAAGAGGAACTGCTTAGGAAAGGACTCGTGTACTGCTTGTTTGCAAAATTGTGCAATCTCGCTCTGCACATGCTCTTGTACCCGTGTCTGGAAGTTGTTTGTGACCCACTATAAAAGTGAGCCCCAAATAGCAATCAGGGCTCAGCTTTTGAGAATGATCTCGCTGGTGCCAGCTGCAGCTTAATAAAACAGACTTTCCTCGAAGAACCCGGTGTCTGTCGTTATTGACTGGGGAAATCCTGCAACAGATCCAGCTGTGTCACTGGAGACTCAGGTAGCCTCAGTGGCTGCAAATGGCTTTTACCAACTGCAGGTGCTTTGACAGCTCCGGCCATTCCTGGAGCAGGACATCCTTGCGAACCGTCGTCCATGTGTTGTCTACTTCAAGACAGGATTACTGCAACGTGTCTTATGTGCCTCTTCCCTTGTGCTTGATCTGGAAGCTGCAATTAGTGCAGAATGCCACAGCACCATTGCTAACAGAGGAGTCAGGCCTTGTCAGCATATAATACCTGGGCTCAGAGAGCCACACTGGTTGCCGATTTGCTACTGGGCCAAGTGTTACTATCCTATGAGGTTGCCTTACCCCACACGTGCCCCCTTGACTGCTTCAGTTGGTGGAATTGGCACTGCCACATAATGCCTCTTCGGCATTTGTGAGAATTTGATCATCTAGTGTTGCAGCACCTGCACTTCGGAACTCCCAGCATCAATCAGCTGATTGGCATTAAAAGCACATCTTCAAAAGAGATTGCCGTAACAGCCATTATTGTATTTTAGTGTTTTGTTGGAAGCCGCCCAGAGTGGCTGGGGAAACCCAGCCAGATGGGCGGGGTATAAATAATAAACAAATAAATAAATATAATATATTATTATTATTATCATTATTATTATTATTATTATTAACTGATGGGCTGTTACAGCTACCTCTGTTAAACTGAATGTTTTATGTAGTTTTTATGTAGTTTTATGTAGTTTTTCAATTTCATTGTCCTGCATGGGACAATGACAATAAAGATATCGTATATCGTATCATATATCGTACTTTGACAGGTGTCAATCAGCTGATGGCATTCAGGTGATTGGCAGGTTGGGTACACCTCAAAGGCCTTTCTCCACATGTTTCCATCAGGTGAGGTATGGGTGCTGAGGATGGGGATGTTCATTGGTAGCACAACATTTCTGGAATGTTCTCTTTAGAGATGCTGCCAGAATCATATCTTTATGTCATGCTGGCACTTGGTATAGACTTCCCTTCTCCCTGAGCCTTTTAATTTGTTTTAGCTTCATAAGAACTTTTTAAAAAAACAATAAAAGCCCATCTTGTCCAGCATCTTGACTTTGGGAAGCCTACAAACAGGACCTGAGCACGATGCCATCCCCCAAATCTGACTCCAATGCTTGTCATTGTTTTAGTATGTTTTTGTATTCCTTGACTAGGAAAGCTGCCCAGGTAGTCGGTCGAAAGCTGAGATCTAAATATCCAGATAAATAAATAAAATGCAGCGGTTGTCTGAAATCAACAAGGGAGGGGGGAATGCAGACGGAATACCTTGGGTTCATTGTGCTCTGGGATAAACATGGCTGTGTGGTGGCTGAACTGAGGGATACCAAATTGAATAAAATATTGGGGGGGGGGTCAGGTAAGCCCCACCCCACATAATCGATCACAAGACATGGTGCACGCTCACCATTTGAATGGCAATGTCCATTAACTTTTTTGGGGGGGGCAAAGGGACCTCAGCCCCTAGGAGTTGGGTCTTATGGCTGAACCCTAGTATGAAATATCTGACAAAAGGCACCCAAAATTGTCCTTACTTCTCTATGCCTCTCCCACTCTGCAAAATAATTTATATCGATGAAAGTGAGTGTGGGGAGGGGGGATCATTGTTATGATACAATGGAGGGAAAGTTCTTTGCATGTTCAGAAAATGCTTCTGATCAGAAGGGTCCGTCTTAGTCATCCTTTGAAAGCCCAGTGTATGGGAGCTCTGGGGCCGGCCATGCAGTCTGAATGGCAGCACGCAGCACAATGTGTTATGAAGTTATAATCAGGTTGGATCGTGCTAATCTGGGTTATGGCTTGACTATGCAAGGCCTTTTGAATAAAATCATTTCTTTATTAATGAGATTCAGCCAAATCTGCCAGATAAAAAAAACAAAACCCATACACTTTAAAAGATGTCCCTTTGCTGCTATTCAAATGAATGGGGGGAAACAGTGGGTGTTTTAAAAGCTGTCTTCCTGGCTATATCAAGATAGATCTCATTAGTGAAGGGAATGATTTCACTGGGAGAAGAAAGCTTCTACAATAAGAAAACATAACCTGCTGTAGATGAGCAAAATCCAAGTCAATTAGTGTAAGAGAGGGAAAGAAAGCAGCGCCTTCAAATATATTGCCTCTTTATGCCCATTCATTTGAATAACACCCAAAAAGGGGAACATGGTTTTTCATAATATTCCTGCCTTTTCAAAGTTGAATTGGACTTGATCTCATTAATATAGGGATGCTTTTACTTAAAAGAACTTCCCGTGTTGATCTACTGTTCAACCTTGATTAACCGAATCAAACACGATTTGGGTGGGAAGAAAGGGAGGCAGCATGTACTTTGGCATTATACCCATCTCTAAAGCATTACATCTGACTTTAGAAGAAAAGTGCGCATGAGATTGTAGAATAGATGCTGCCAGATCTTTTATTGAAGGATGTGCCTTTCTTGATAAATGTTTGGAAAGCCTATCAGATGTGATCCCCTGTGAACAACTGATAGGACACCAATGTGAGTTGCCCAGGGATGGGGTGGAAGGAAAGGGAGAAGGTTTCATTAGCATTCTGGAAATGCACTAACCCCTTATATTTAAAAAGATCTCAGTCCTTACACTGCTTCTGCATTGGAAATTTTGAAACAAAATTTGGGGGAAAGGGAATTTCTCGCTGACCTTGCCACAATTGTTACATTACATGAGAAAATCTGCAACTCAGGACCTGAATTTTTTTGGGGTTTTTCAGTACTGGACATGTAAGTTTTGGTTTGTGGCTTTTCAGTTTGGGTGGTAGATTCAGCTCTGAGGTTTTCATTAAAAGGAAGAGCAATGGCTATGTTGCATGTTTCTGCCCTGTTCGTGGAGGATAAAACTATCAATGGCTATCAATTCTGATGGCTGTGTTCCACCTCCACGGTTGGAGGTGGTATATTTCTGAATACAAGTTGCTGGATGATGGTGATGGTGATATAAACCTCTGCTTTAAAACCTCCAGTGAAGGAAAGTCCACCACTTTCAGACGGAGTCCATTCCACTGTCAAAGAGCTCTTAACATCAGAAAGTTCTTCCTTATATTTAGTTGGAATCTGCTTTCTTGTAACTTGAATCCATTGGTTTGGGTCTTACCCTCCAGAGAAGGAGAAAACATACTTGCTTCCTCTTACATGTGATAGCCCTTTAGATATTTGAAGATGGCTATCATATTTCTTCCCAGTCTCTTCTTATCCAGGCTAAACATACCTGTCACGGCCACCCAGGACGGGTCCCAGCTCACAAGAGACCTCACTCCGTTGCAGTTTATTTACAGGAAAAGTTTATTGAAGATTTCTGCTTCTCGTACAGTTCAGCATCGTGGCCGTACGTCTGTCACGTTAGACCGCTGAAGTCCCCTCTGACTCCTCCCCTCTTCCACACCAACTTAATAGCCTGGCTCTAGACCACCTCTTCCTCTCCTTTCTTTTCCGCAGGGTCTTCCTGCCCCCCTGGGTTCCCTCTCTCCGTGACTCGCCTGAGGCTGAATCCTCTGCCGCCTCTTCCCCCCTCCTTCTGGCTTTAGGGCCGGGCTCCTCCCCTGAGCTCTCTCCACTTCCGCGCGCCTCTACGTTTGAACTTGGCGCGCGTACGTTGCTGCTGACCTTTCTTTCGACCGCTACACCACCCCTTGTTCTGCTCTCCACCCTTTCCGGCTGAACACCTTGCTCCAACCCCCTTTCTCTGTTCTCTCCTAATCCTGCTCCCTCCGAGAGGCTGACGACTCCACCCCCTTTACTCCGTTCCGGCTGAGACGCCTCTTGCTGCGTCTGTCTTCCACTGGGCTCCTCTCCGCTTCTCCCTTCTCCTCCCTTTTGCTTGATTAAGGTAACCCCCTTTTGAGAATCCTCTGACTCGCTGCTCAGACTCGTGGATTCCCTCAGAATTCCGTCATCTTCTTCCTCATCCTTCTGCCCCTCCTCCCACTCGCTCTCCGTCTCCTCTGTCATCTCCTCCTCTCTCCCAGAAACCCTGACATCCATCCCCCCCTCGAAGCCCCCCCTTCCCCCCTCCCGCTCGCCGGGTGCAGGTTGAGGAAAACGTGGTTCTTCCGGGGCCGGTTCAGGATACAAGTTGTCCACTTCAACGTTCTCCTCTGTCATCTCCGTATATGTGTGTTCGAACTCGGGTTCCCCACCCACAGACCTCACAGTCTCTTCCTCCATCACTGCTTCTCCTGGCGCTGCCTGCCAAGGACCTACCATCCATCTCTGACTCCATGCCTCCCTTGGCTGATCCACCCACCAACAAGGGCCTGTCTCCTCCCCCCCCAGTCTCGGATCCCTGGTCGGGCTTGTTTCGGGCGTATGGCCCTCGGGTGAGGAGAAACCCTCGAACGTGCTGTCTGACAAAGTGGGCGTGAAAAGCCAATCATCAAAATACTCCTCGGGCATGGGCTTGTGCGGAAAAAGTGCATGGAACTCCTCCTTCAACAGGGGTTCGTCCAACGCGTAACCCGGCACCCAGCTATTGGCAGAGGCCGGAGTGCCTTCCCTGGCTAGAAAATATTCAACTCCCTCCTCCCCCCATCTCGAGTCCAGTATCTCTGTGACCTCGTTAAGAGGTTCTGGTCTTGGCGATTCCCCCCCCTCAGGCGCCCTCCTACGTGGCTCTGGGAGTGCTCCTGACTCTTGAAACCTGTGTGGGGTTTTGTAGGGAGTGAGCACCGACCTATGAAAGACCGGGTGCACCCTGGAACCCTCCGGAAGGGCTAGACGGAAAGCCACCGGATTGATCTTAGCCTCAACTTGATATGGCCCTAGCTGCCTGTGTCCTAACTTCTTCTTGGCCAATGACCTGGCCGGCATCGCGTGGGCTGCTAACCACACCCAGTCCCCAATCTGGATGTCCTCTCCCGCCCTCCTGTGCTTATCGGCCTGCACCTTATACGCCTGTTTTGCCAGCTCCAAATGTCTCCGCAGCTCCTCGTGCACCTCTTGCAACTCCGCTGCAAAGTGGTCGGCATCTTGAGGCCCCCCCCCTCCTGGTGCCTCAAATCTCGGGAAGGTTCTGGGATGACGGCCATTGTTCGCGAAGAAAGGCGTCACCCCGGTGGATGCGTGTTTCGTGTTGTTGTAGGCGAATTCGGCCATCGGCAGATAGTCCACCCACGCCGCAGGTCGCTGGTTGGCGTAGCACCGCAGGTACTGCTGCATGATCGCGTTGACCCTCTCCGCTTGACCGTTGGTTTGTGGATGTCTCGCCGATGTCAGGTTGATTTTGACGTGCAAGATGCCCAGAAGCTTTCGCCAGAAAGTGGAAACAAACTGGCGCCCCCTGTCGGACAAGACGGACTGCGGAAGTCCATGCACTCTGAAGACGTGATCGATGAAGAGCTTTGCGGTCTGTTCTGCCGTCGCCACCTTGGCACAAGGGATGAAATGCGCCATCTTGGTGAACAAGTCCACCACCACTAACACCGCCGTCTTACCTCTGGAGCTGGGCAGGTCCGTAACAAAGTCCAACGCTACCCTCTCCCACGGTTGCTGCGGTGTCTCCAGCGGTTCTAGCAATCCCGCCTGCTTCTGGTGCACTGGTTTGGACCTCTGGCAGATATCACACCTGGCGACGTAGTCCGCCACCTCTCCTCTCATCTGGGGCCACCAAAAGTCTCTAGCCACCAACTCCATCGTCTTCTCTTTGCCGAAATGGCCTGCACTAGGGGCGTCATGCAATTGTTGCAGAACCTTGGCTCGAAGATCGTCGGTGGGCACGTAAAGGGCACCCTTACGAGTCAAAAGTCCATCTTGCAATTGGAACTCATCGTTGTCTCGCGACCCTCCGCGTAGCTCCTCCATCTTGGACTGTGCAAACCGATCCCTTTGCAACGCGCGTCGCACCGCGTCCAGGTCGACTGCGATGGTAGCGCACGTCCACGCCTGCGGTGCGAAAATGTGCTTTGCTGCGATTGGAGCTGCTTCCTCCAAGTATTGCGGCTTTCGGGACAGCGCGTCTGCAATAACATTGGAGTCTCCTGGGATGTATTCTATTTTGAAGTCGAAATCCGCAAAGAACTCCGCCCAGCGCATGTGTCGCTGGGTCTGTAACTTAGCCGTCCGCCAATACTCTAAGTTCTTGTGATCCGTGCGGACTTGCACCGTGTGCTTGGCTCCTATTAAGAAGTGTCGCCACGCTTTGAAAGCTGCATGAATGGCCAACAACTCCCTGTCCCATATGGTATAATTGCGCTCCGTCTTGCTGAGCTTCCGGGAGTAGAACGCACCCGGTCTCCAGTTGCCTTGTGAATCCTCTTGCAAAAGAACGGCCCCAACCGCTCTGTCTGACGCATCGGTCTCTACCCGCATGGGTCTGCCGGGATTCACGTGGAGCAGCTGCTCTTCGGAGGCGAAAAGACCTTTAAGCGTCCGGAAGGACCGCTCCGCTTGTTCGGTCCAGACGAACTTCTTCTTCTTGGAACTGAGGGTGTCAGTGATAGCCGCCGTCGCGTTCGCAAAACCTTTAATAAACTTGCGGTAAAAATTGGCAAAGCCGATGAACCTCTGGACCTCTTTCCGATTTCGAGGGCTTTTCCAGTCCAACAGCGCTTGAACCTTAGCCCTGTCCCCGTGTTCCCACCTTGCCTGCAAATCCTGGCACGTCTTCTCCAAGTCGTCATTCTTCTTCTGCGAAGCAATGACTGCCGATGTGAGAGCGGTAACCTGATCCCGCAGTGCAACCAGCTGCTCCTCAGCGCTCATGGCTGCTCCCGTTCGTGAGCTTCGCAAAAAAAATTTTTTGCTTTCTGAGAGGGGACTTACTGTCACGGCCACCCAGGACGGGTCCCAGCTCACAAGAGACCTCACTCCGTTGCAGTTTATTTACAGGAAAAGTTTATTGAAGATTTCTGCTTCTCGTACAGTTCAGCATCGTGGCCGTACGTCTGTCACGTTAGACCGCTGAAGTCCCCTCTGACTCCTCCCCTCTTCCACACCAACTTAATAGCCTGGCTCTAGACCACCTCTTCCTCTCCTTTCTTTTCCGCAGGGTCTTCCTGCCCCCCTGGGTTCCCTCTCTCCGTGACTCGCCTGAGGCTGAATCCTCTGCCGCCTCTTCCCCCCTCCTTCTGGCTTTAGGGCCGGGCTCCTCCCCTGAGCTCTCTCCACTTCCGCGCGCCTCTACGTTTGAACTTGGCGCGCGTACGTTGCTGCTGACCTTTCTTTCGACCGCTACACCACCCCTTGTTCTGCTCTCCACCCTTTCCGGCTGAACACCTTGCTCCAACCCCCTTTCTCTGTTCTCTCCTAATCCTGCTCCCTCCGAGAGGCTGACGACTCCACCCCCTTTACTCCGTTCCGGCTGAGACGCCTCTTGCTGCGTCTGTCTTCCACTGGGCTCCTCTCCGCTTCTCCCTTCTCCTCCCTTTTGCTTGATTAAGGTAACCCCCTTTTGAGAATCCTCTGACTCGCTGCTCAGACTCGTGGATTCCCTCAGAATTCCGTCATCTTCTTCCTCATCCTTCTGCCCCTCCTCCCACTCGCTCTCCGTCTCCTCTGTCATCTCCTCCTCTCTCCCAGAAACCCTGACAATACCCAACTCCCTCAACCATTCCTCATACGGCTTGGTTGCCAGACCCTTGATCGTCTTGGTCACCCTCCTCTGCACATGTTCCAGCTTATCAATATCCTTCTTAAACTGTGGCACCCAGAACTGAACACAGTACTCCAGGTATGGTGGGACCAAGGCAAAATAGAGTGGTACTATGACTTCCCTTGATGATGCAGCCTAGAATAGCGTTGCCTATTTTTGCTGCTGCATCACACTGTTGACTCATGTTAAGCTTGTGGTCTACCAAGAGTCCTAGATCCTTTTCACATGTGTTACTGGTAAACCAGGTGTCCTCCATCTTCTATTTGAGCATGTGGTTCTTCCTGCCTAAGTGCAGAAACTTACATTTGTCCCTATTGAAATTCATTTCGTTAGTTTGGGCCCAGTTCTCCAATCTGTTAAGGATGCTATAGCTGCATCCTAAATTACAGGTCCTGCATTGTTCAGGAGGTTGGTAGGTGACCTCCAAAGTCCATTCCTACCCTGTGATTCTTTGCATGCAGAAAGTCCCAGGTTCAATATCCAGCATGTGAGGTCAAAAATAATCTTAGGTTGCAAGGCTGAGAAGGATTGCTGCCTGAAGTCATGGAAAGCCACTTCTAGCTAGAGTAGTTTCCATTATCTACCTGGGTACTGTGTATAAAGGGTTCCCAGTGACCAATGACAAACCTAGACAGCATCTTAAAAAGCAGAGACATCACCTTGCCAACAAAGGTCCGAATAGTTAAAGCTATGGTTTTCCCAGTAGTGATGTATGGAAGTGAGAGCTGGACCATAAAGAAGGCTAATCACCGAAGAAGTGATGCTTTTGAATTATGGTGCTGGAGGAGACTCTTGAGAGTCCCATGGACTGCAAGAAGATCAAACCGATCCATTCTGAAGGAAATCAGCCCTGAGTGCTCACTGGAAGGACAGATCCTGAAGCTGAGACTCCAATACTTTGGCCACCTCATGAGAAGAGAAGACTCCCTGGAAAAGACCAAGATGCTGGGAAAGATTGAGGGCACAAGGAGAAGGGGACGACAGAGGACGAGATGGTTTTGGACAGTGTTCTCAAAGCTACCAGCATGAGTTTGACCAAACTGCTGGAGGCAGTGGAAGACAGGAGTGCCTGGCGTGCTCTGGTCCATGGGGTCATGAAGAGTCGGACACGACTAAACGACTAAACAACAACAACAGTGACCAATATTGTTTCCAAATCCTGCAGAAAATAGGAACGGCAGGACCTCAACTCCAGCCAGAGCAGCTATTTTGGTTTAATATGACACATATTTCCCCCAGAGTTTGAGTTCTTTTCTTCTTCGTTTTTATTTTTTCTCCCTTTTTAAAGAGAAGGCCCATTAAGCAGAAGCATTATAGTCAGCTGCAGGTACTTATCCATGTTGCAAACGCAAATCTGGATGGGAATGGAAATTGTGATTTAAATAGCTCCACATTAATTTAAATCTCAGTATGACTACACACACCTGTGCACAATGACAACTTTCGCAAAGTCTTAACCCTCTCAGGGGTCACAAGGATCTTTCCAGTTATTGCAGACTCTTAGCTATGGGAAACAAGTCATCGATCACATAGTCTGCAGGTCAGCCTTTGGGGTAAAAAATAAAATAAAATATATAGGGATGGGGCTTTGGGGGGGAAAGCAGCCTTTCCTGGTAAACAATGCCGCTCCCCTCCTTTCTTCACATGCTTAAAATAATTGCTGTTCAGTAGATGACGGAATGCAATTTAAATTTAGTAGGAGCTAATTTCATACGAAGAAAAGCATTTTTCCAGCAGGTAATTCCCTCCCCCCCCCTTCAGATTAGAGAAGAATGTCAAATCCGTTGGCAGATCCAGAATTCCGACATAGTTGCATGCATATTTTCCACTAATGGCAATGTTTAGAAATTTATTTATTGAAGCGTCTTTCTTTAAACACACAATAGATTGTATTGGGTATGATATCAACCGAAGAGGTTACCATTTCACTTTTGGCATTTATATATACCTTAACAAGAGGTCAGGAGTAAATCTAACGTGTTTAAGCTGTAGACGCGTAGATTCTGGTTGAACGTTAGAAGACATGGCTCCTGTGCCACAAATACAGCATGTACATTAAACCTTATAACTTATTTCCATATAGCTAGAGTGACAGGATTGCCAGTGCCTCACGGCCATTCCCAAGGCTTAAGGAAAGCCCTGCTGGGTCAAGCCAGAGGCCCACAGAGTCCAGTATCCTATTCTCACAGTGGCCAAACAAATGCCTATGGGAAGCCTGCAAGCAAGATCTGAATGCAATGTTGCTCTCCACGCTTGCAATTGCCTGCAGCTTATGTGCAAAGAAGAAGAAGAAGAAGAAGAAGAAGAAGAAGAAGAAGAAGAAGAAGAAGAAGAAGAAGAAGAAGAAGAAGAAGAGGAGGAGTAGTAGTTTGGATTTGATATCCCGCCTTCCACTCCCCTTAAGGAGTCTCAAAGCGGCTAACATTCTCCTTTCCCTTCCTCCCCCCACAACAAACACTCTGTGAGGTGAGTGGGGCTGAGAGACTTCAAAGAAGTGTGACTGGCCCAAGGTCACCCAGCAGCTGCATGTGGAGAAGCGGAGAATCGAACCCGGTTCACCAGATTACGAGTCCACTGCTCTTAACCACTACACCACACTGGCTCTCCCTCTGACGTGCGCTCCCTCTGATGGCGGAGGGGGAAGAGGTCAGTGGGGAAGTGGCACTTCCCTGTTGTGTCACCCACATCGCTGTGGCGCACCAAGAAGGTAAGGTGGTGGTGAGGTCACTGAAGTGCAACTGCAATGCCAGGATTACACCCCACCTGTTATGTATCCAGTGGTCTGTGTTTTCCTGAACTAAGGATTCTGAGTCCCTGTGTTCTGATTCAATACATGATATCCAGTCACAGAACATTTCAGTTATGATTTGCAGCTTGGGAGTTTAGACAGTCAATCACGTTGAGAGTGGGAGTGTCCCAGGCCTTCAGAAAAGCATATAAGCAGTTGCTTTGCCCTGTTGTCCAGTTCTGTTAGTTCAATAAAGGTTCTTGCTGTTATCTCTGTGTCTTGCCTCGTGGGAACCCACAAACACTTCACCACCCACTCTCATTCTGAAGGACACGTAGGCAGATGGTAGGATGGCCATTGATACATTGCTTTTAAAAAAGCAGGAAGCACATCATTAAAAAGAGGACACTGATTTGCATGTGCTAATGTATGTGCTCAGGTGCTCATTTAAACAGAAATGCAATACACTTCAAGGCACCAAGGCCTCATTTTCGGAAGGGCATGGTGAAAGAGATGTGCCTGCCTGCATTACTACCACGTGAAGATCACCCTAGAGTTTGAAGGGACTTTGACAGTCACCTTGTGCAATGCTCTGCCAGGAAATCTGGCCAGACAGCATCAAGGGCTGAGCTATGCTTCTAGTTGCTAAGGTGGAGCACTAAGTAGAGACTGCTTCAGTCTTCCCCAGCCTGTTGCCCTCCAGATAGACTTTTAACTCCTAGCATGGCCACTGGCCCGGGACTGTGGGAGAGGTAATTCATAACATCTGTAGGACACTAGGTTGGGGACAGCTGCTCTAAACATATGCTGCTGCTTTGGAGGGGGAGACTGATGTTCAAGATGAGCATTATCTGTCTTTTCTTCTTCTTCTTTTTTGCTGAGCAGCTTATTTGTTTACGACATTTATATCCCACCTTTACTCCACTGTATCTTCACAACAGCCCTGTGAGCTAAGTTAGGCTGAGATAGGGCCTAACTTATCCAGGATTTGTCCGTCGGAATAGCGTCCGGGCGGAATTTCAGGAAATCGGTAAAAATGTCTGGGGAAACCCAGGCATATGGCAACCCATATTGGAAGTGTTGATTCTTTGATGAATTTCCTTTAAAATAGCTCAAAAACTTCATTATTATTCTTATTATTCTTATTTAGAAATGGAAAAAGGTTTGTTTTCACTTTTTGAAATAGGTAAAGGTAAAAAGGTAAAGGACTTCTGGACGGTTAAGTCCAGTCAAAGGCGACTATGGGGTTGTGACGCTCATCTCACTTTCAGGCCAAGGGAGCCAGCGTTTGTCCACAGACAGCTTTCTGGGTCATGTGGCCAGCATGACTAAACCGCTTATGGCGCGACGGAAGCCCAGAGCGATTGGAAACGCCGTTTACCTTCCCACCGCAGTGGTACCTAGTTATCTACTTGCACTGGCAAGCTTTTGAACTGCTAGGTTGGCAGGAGCTGGGACAGAGCAGCGGGAGTTCACTCCATTGCAGGGATTTGAACCGCCAACCTTCCAATTAGCAAGCTCAAGAGGCTCAGTGGTTAGACCACTGTCCGTGTCCCTGACTTTTTGAAATATGGCAACCCTAACTGAGAGGCAGTGACTGGCCCAAGGTCACCCAGTGAGCTTCGTGACTGTGTGGGCATTAGAACCCCAGGTTCCCAGGCCTTAGTCCAACACTCTAACCCCTACACCAGACTAGCGTGCATATTTTTCTATGAGCACATATTGCAGAAGCAGCACATGACCCCAGTATTCTTACTCTCCAGGGATTTGCCCATGTAGAAAGGCTCCTTCAGGAATTTCTTCCAACCTGGGAAGCATAGCAACAGTATGCATGAAGCTTGTCAAGGTTGCGTGAAACTATTCTCTCTATTAACTATTAGATAAGGGCCAACTTCGTATTGTTTGTACCTGTGCTGAATGGTTGACTATCAGGGCGGGGGGATTATTCACAATGAAATCTCCAATTTATGCCGGTGGGGCAGCATCTTCCTAACACAGAAAGATGCTTTGAGGACTGATTGCAGCTTTGCCAGATGTAAATGCAGTAGGTGTGTCCCATTTTAAATGCTCAGCTCACAGCTAGCAGTTAAATATGTCACATTGCTACATGCATAATAATATGATGAGCTGCAATGACAAAATGTCATCTTCCCACCAAACATTAAAGCAACAGACACTATTTTCAACTAGGGAGAACAGCTGTTGACTTCAGATCTAACACCCTACCCCATGTGAAATAATGCGGCAGAAGACAAAACTGGACCATCAATCTTTGGGGTGCTGCATGCAGAATTGAAGCAGGTTGTCTTTTTAAAATAGTGGAAACGAAGCACCAAAGTTCTTCCTTTTAAAATTTGATTTTATTGCATGCTCATATAACTAAGTCCTCTGGGCAGTTGTCAGAGAAATTAAAGTATACAACATAGAAATTCTGAGTTGTATTCAGCCTTAGTGATGTATGGAAGTGAGAACTGGACCATAAAGAAGGCTGATCGCCGAAGAATTGATGCTTTTGAATTACGGTGCTGGAGGAGACTCTTGAGAGTCCCATGGACTGCAAAAAGATCAGACCTATCCATTCTTAAGGAAATCAGCCCTGAGTGCTCACTGGAAGGACAGGTCCTGAAGCTGAGGCTCCAATACTTCGGCCACCTCATGAGAAGAGAAGACGCCCTGGAAAAGACCCTGATGTTGGGAAAGATGGAGGGCAGAAGGAGAAGGCGATGACAGAGGACGAGATGGCTGGACAGTGTTCTCAAAGCTACCAGAATGAGTTTGACCAAACTGCGGGAGGCAGTGGAAGACAGGAGTGCCTGGCATGCTCTGATCCATAGGGTCACGAAGAGTCGGACACGACTAAATGACTAAACAACAACAACAAATGATCTATTCAGAACACATTACTTGAAATGAATAGACTCTAAGTTAGGGTGCGCTCAGATGTGTGGAAAACTGCACTAATCTTCCTTACGATAATGTACTTCCTGTTTTCTAATGTCCCTTTCACCCTGCAGTACCTATTGTCTTGTGGAACTGTGGCTTTTTGACCACACATCAGGCTGAATTCCCTTCCTACCAGTGGGCATGGTGTGACACAACAAACATCACTGGACAACGCCGCTACTCCCTCCGCCCATTGCACACACAAATGCTTCAGTTTCCCCATGATTCCTCCCTGAAAACAACTGGAAATTTCATTATGCCAGTGTACTCACCCAAAGTTCATCACTTTATTCCCACAATTTTCCAGGTTAAGGGGTTTGCAAACAGATTTTCTTCTTGCAATCAAATAACATGGAGATGAACATGGAGACTTACAAATGAGCAAATATATCAATTTCAGTTTCAATCCGTTTCTCATTTTCCCAATGTTTTCCGCATTTTCACATCAGTTTGCAATTTTTAAAAAGTCCTCGGGAGAATTCACCAGCATTTAATGCCAAATTCTAATATACACATTTTTGCCAAATACTGTATACATTTTGGTGAATCAGTTTTCTGTAATATAATTTGTTTTTGCATGTTATTTTCACTGATGCCATCATTTATATGCCCACTATATGCATCTTTGCACACTTCACCTGCATCGGAAACCGCATTGCAAAATTTGAAGAAATGTATTTTTCGAAGGATGGCTATGTTTCAATTGGCGTTTTTCATTTTGGGAAGTACGAATGGACTAAGTTGAACTTTATATGTGAAGCAAATTGATTTCTCCCCAAACCCTACTTCTGAGGAGACATAGCTGGATTTTCCTCCCATCAGTGGCAGAAATTATGCTCTCAGAGGTCTCCAGCTCAGGCTTGGGTTATGTCTACACCTGTTCCATTCAGCAAGGCTACAGGTTCAAGAGCTGGTCTTCAGGCACAGCAGTTTGCAACCAGCTCACTGCTGTGTGTGAAATTTTGTTAGATCAGGGCCGATACATTTAATCTTTCCACGAAATCTCTGGAGCTCTAGCAGGTCACAATTTGGCACCCTGAAGGAGTAAGAGAGAAGAGTGTGATAACAAAAAAATTCTGAAGCCTCAGCATTCATTCCTTTCCATCGAGGATGACTATTTTAAGACTTTTTTTTTTTTTGCACTTACGTGTAAGACCTAACAAAGTTCCTAAAGCTAGAAGAAGATACTCCTTAATTAGGTTAATATTTTATTTATGTTACATTCTCCCCCTGGTCATGTCTAACACAGAAGTTCTATTTACAGTCTTGCCAAATACCAAAGTACCAATCAACAGAACATAAATTTGCTTTTGCAAAAAAGAAAAAAAAGAAAGGGAAAAAAGTTCAACAAAATTTACACTTGAAAGTCAACTCTTACATTTGTGTTCTTTCTACAATCTCCTCATTTGGGGGAGGGGGGAATGCTTTTAAAAGTCTCTTGGAAAAACTAACCCTTTAAATTTTCTTCTGAGAGTTGTGCGCTCTCATTTAATTTTTGCTCATAACTAGTTAGAACTTAGAAGGATGCCCCTCAGTTTTCAACGGTGGCTCCTGTGTAAGTTTGTTGAGGATTGCTACCTAAATTACCTTATCTTTGACAGCCAGTTTAAAATTCAATATTGTAACATTCTCTCTGGCTGCCCCTAAATTGTGGGCTCTCCCCCTCAGAGATACATCTTCATTATAGTTATTTATTTAGAGTTATTTATTTATATGTTAAAAAAATACTTAAACATAAAAATATACAATAAAAGCAGTTGCGTGTCGAGGTCCCCAGGGCCACCCCAATAACTTACACATCACACAGAATTTTTTGTTTAAGATTTTTGGCAAAATTTTGGCCACAACTTCATTAAAATACAAATTTGTGAGTGGTTGCTAAGGCATTGGTTGCGACTATCTGCCCCCACCATGGGGGACAGACTGACATTCCGCACGATGCGAAAGTCAGAATAGCGGAATACACTTGGGGGTAGTGACCAGGAGCTCATTGCTATGGCCCGAGCCCTCTTGACAGAGTGGACAAGCAATAGTTAGCCCCTGATTCCTTTAACGGAATCCCTTGCAGCAGCAGCATTAGAGGGGCAGGCACAGCCAATCCATGCCCCTCAACCAACCAAACCATAAACCAATGCCTAACTGCAACCTTACAAGTTTTGACGATTTGGCGCTTTGGGTTAAAGCCTCAGCGCCGATCGAAAGGTCGGCGGTTCGAATCCCTGCGGCGGGGTGCGCTCCCGCTGCTCGGTCCCAGCGCCTGCCAACCTAGCAGTTCGAAAGCACCTCCGGGTGCAAGTAGATAAATAGGGACCGCTTACCAGCAGGAAGGTAAACGGCGTTTCCGTGTGCGGCTCTGGCTCGCCAGAGCAGCGATGTCACGCTGGCCACGTGACCCGGAAGTGTCTCCGGACAGCGCTGGCCCCTGGCCTCTTGAGTGAGATGGGCGCACAACCCCAGAGTCTGTCAAGACTGGCCCGTACGGGCAGGGGTACCTTTACCTTTACCTTTAGGCAAAAACCAAATGACCCCAGTCAATCAGCCAGATGGACAAAATTCCTACCGGGCCCCTGCCCCAAGAGCAGACGACCCTCATGACAGGCATAGCAAGGTCAAAGCAAACAACCCTAATTTGGGGGGCAGGCAATCCGATGCACGAGTGAAAAGAGAAAGCCCTAGCCTCGTGCAAGGAGTTTTAGCATTTCTGGCTGTCAATCAACAAATGGCAACATTAACTTCTTCCCAACAACAAGGGAAGCCCCAATCGCATCAGTGGCCAACGATCAATTAGCCCACCCCCAACTTTGGAGTGTCCTGGCGGCTCCTACGCAACACGTGCTCTCCAAGAAGGAGAACACGCTTTGTGGAAAGATGTGTTCTACGTTGGCTGCATGAGCCTGACAGAACAGAAAATTTTTCAGCAGGCATTTAAAAGTTGCAACAGAAGGCACCTGCTGAATCTCTGTTGCCAGGGGATTCCAAACACTGAGATGATGGACACTAAATCCTCAGTTTCTTGTTGTCAAATGAGCCTTTCCAGTTTGGGGAATGACCAACAGCTCCTGCAGATGGTCTCAGTGACTGAGATGGGGTACAAGGGTTCTGGCTGTTGCTGAGGTATCCTGGACTTTGTAAACTTTGTTCGGGGCTTTGTAAACTAATGCAAGGACTTTAAACCTGACCCGGTAGTAGATGGGCAACCATTGCAGATACTTTAACAAGGGTGTCACATGTTGTGGGCTGGAAGTCCCCATCTGGCCATTGCATTCTGCACAAGTTGGAACTTCCGAAGCAGGCCCAAGGTCAGCCCTCTATAGAGCAATTGCAGTAATCCAGCCTTGAGGCTGCCAACACGGGGAACCAAACAAAGCTGGTAAAAGGCACTTTAGATAGAGCCAGTGTGGTGTAGTGGTTAAGAGCGGTATTCTCATAATCTGGGGAACCAGGTTCACGTCTCCTCTCCTCCACATGCAGCTGCTGGGTGACCTTGGGCCAGTCACACTTCTTTGAAGTCTCTCAGCCCCACTCACCTCACAGAGTGTTTGTTGTGGGGGAGGAAGAGAAAGGAGAATGTTAGCCGCTTTGAGACTCCTGAAGGGGAGTGATAAAGCGGGATATCAAATCCAAACTTTTCTTCTTAACAACAGGGGACACTAAAACCACTAGTGATAAAGATTATAATTTATCCATCAAACACACCTCTCTGCTCTAATCTTTGGCAGTTAAAGGATTTTTATTTTTATTTTGGAGAGGGGCACTTCTTTGTTTTGGATAAACTATATTGTGCTGTTTTTCCCTGGTACTGTTTTAAAAGTTTGTTTTATTACAGAATACTAACTGTTTTACTTATTTTATCTTTTGAATGGGAGGGCTGCTTGCTCCACTGGCTTCGTCCCTCTTGTTGACACGGCCCCTTCTGATTCCCCTGTGATTGTGCCCAGATTTAGACATAAGAATATAAGAACTGATTCTGTGAACCACCCTGAGACCTCCAGATATAGGGCGATATATAAATTCAATAAATGGTGCATTCTCTAGTTATCTCTCGCTTGGACTACTGCAATGCACTCTACGTGGAGCTACCTTTGATGGTGGCGCAGAAACTACAACTAATCCAGAATGCGGCAGCTAGACTGGTGACTGGGGGCGGCCGCCGAGACCATATAACACCAGTATTGAAAGACCTACATTGGCGCCCAGTACATTTCTGAGCACAATTCAAAGTGTTGGTGTTGACCTGAAGGAGCGTCTCCACCCCCATCGTTCAGCCCGGACACTGAGGTCCAGCGCCGAGGGCCTTCTGGTGGTTCCCTGCTGCGAGAAGCAAAGCTACAGGGAACCAGGCAGAGGGCCTTCTCGGTAGTGGCGCCCGCCATGTGGAATGCCCTCCCACCAGATGTCAAAGAGATAAACAATTACCTGATATTTAGAAGACAACTGAAGGCAGCCCTGTTTAGGGAAGTTTTTAATGTGTGACATTTTAATGTATTTTTAATCTTTGTTGGAAACCACCAAGAGTGGGGTACAAATAAAGCAACAACAACAACAACAAAATTTATTATATAATAATCTGCTGAATCAGACTAAAGGGCAATCTACTCCAGCACCTTAGCCTTACAGGTGGCAAACAGATGTCACAAGCAGGACCTGAACACAAGATCGTTCTCCCCTCCTGGGGTTTCTAGCAACTGGTATTCAGAAGCATAATGCCTCCAACAGTGGAGGTAGATCATAGCTGTGAGACTTACTGCTAAGCTGGTTTATTCTTTGACCAAAATACTTTTGAGGGGTACACCCACTATTGCCAAGCTGTCTGTGGGAACACGAAGTCTGATATTCAGCATCAAAATTCATAGATGTGGGGTGTCAGAGTGTGATGGGGAGAGCCCTGTTCTATGTGTAAAGTAACTGGAAGGATGCTGTCGTGTCAAGTCTTGAAGACATGTGTCACTCATTTCCAGCCTCTTTTGATAACTGACAAGTAAGGACTTGCTTGGAGCATCAAGAGAATAAAGGATGACACAGCTCACTGAGCCAAAACCTCCGCAATAATTTCCCTCCTACTCACATATGGGTTCATCCTTGGCCCCGAAACATGTTCAAATTGGCGCTATCAGTGCAGAGTTTGTATAGAAGAGAAGCGTTTGCATAGACTGGTGCTGGTTGTTGCAATGTGTGGTGTTCTTCTAATCTAAGCAAAGCCTTTGCCGTGGAAAGACTGCACCACTTGACTGAGAGAAGCAGAAAATCATTAAGAGTGGCTAGTCAGAAATAAGTATCACTGAGTTCAATGGGACCTACTCCCAGGTAAACATGCCTAGGACTGCAGCCTAAGAGGGTCTTAACCAAGACACTGGGCAGGCTATCCAACCATGAATATTTTAGACATGCAGATGCCTTGATGTGCATTACAGTCTCAAGTAGGTCACAGTATGGATGTAAAAGGTAAAGGTAAAGGACCCCTGACAGTTAAGTCCAGTCGCAAACGACTCTGCAGTTGCGGTGCTCATCTCGCTTTACTGACCAAGGGAGCCGACATTTGACCACAGACAGTTTTCCAGGTCATGTTGCCAGCATGACTAAGCCACTTCCATTGAAACCAGAGAAGTGCATGGAAATGCCATTTACCTTCCCGCCAGAGTGGTAGCTATTTATCTACTTGCACTTTGACGTGCTTTTGAACTGCTAGGTTGGCAGGAGCAGGGACTGAGCAACGGGAGCTCACCCCTTCGTGGGGATTCAAGCCGCCGACCTACCGATGGCCAAGCCCTAGGCTCAGTGGTTTAGACCACAGTGCTACCTGCGTCCCCTAGTATATGGATATAAAAACCAGTTATTGGCATTCCATTAGAAATACAAATTGAATCCTGCATATGGACACAGATAAAGGGGAGTTTAACATGACCCTAAGAAATGGCTCCACTTTTATCAAAATGGCATTGGCTTTCCTTGATGTTTCACCATGGGAGAAACCTCCACATTTGCTTTCAGTTTCACTTTAGGTAAAATTTCAGTGGCAGCTCAAGAAACAGTCATCCTGTCGCAGACTGGTAGTGACTGGAAAGCTTAAGGAAGCTTTTAATGTTTAATAGATTGTTGTATTTTAAGTTTGTTGGAAGCTGCCCAGAGTGGCTGGGGAAACCCAGCCAGATGGGCGGGGCATAAATAGAATCATAGAGTTGGAAAAGACCACAAGGGCCATCGAGTCCAACCCCCTGCCAAGCAGGAAACACCATCAGAGCACTCCTGACATATGGTTGTCAAGCTTCTGCTTAAAGACCTCCAAAGAAGGAGACTCCACCACACTCCTTGGCAGCAAATTCCATTGTCGAACAGCTCTTACTGTCAGGAAGCTCTTCCTAATGTTTAGGAAATAAATTATTATTATTATTATTATTAACACCAGTAAGCTTTTATTCCTCCCATGTGGAACGTTTGCATAGGCTGGGTCCTTAGTGCACTTCAAATACCATGAGTTGTTGTAAGCTGCCTTGGGGATCTCAGTTTGAGGACCTTAGTGCTTTAAATCTCCCCCTCTATTTCCTTCCAGTGTTCAAGTACAAGTGGCAAGTATAACCAGCACAACCTGCATACAGGAGGGAATTATCAGCTGAGGTTTGCAAAAGTACAAAAGAAAATCTTTAGGGAATTGAAGCTAGGTGTGGCCACGGGGGGGGGGGGGGGTGAGAAATAAAACAACCAATCAGGATTGAGCATGCTCAGTTTTGCATGGAAAATTGACAGACAGTTGTGGGGGGAAATAAAAAGTGTAGGAGAGAGGGGAAGAGTGTGGCGCAGCTGGCATGCTGCTCAGGAAGTTCTCCACATTGCAGTAGTAGTAGTAGTAGTAGTAGTAGTAGTAGTAGTAGTATCTACCTATCTGACTGGGTGGCACTGGCCACTCTGGGCAGCTCCCAACAGAGTATCAAAAACACAAGAAAACATCAAATGTTAAAAACTTCCCTATACAGTGGTACCTCTGGTTAAGAACTTAATTCGTTCCAGAGGCCCGTTCTTAACCTGAAACTGTTCTTAACCTGAAGTACCACTTTAGCTAATGGGGTCTCCTGCTGCCGCTGCACCACCGCCACACAATTTCTGTTCTCAACCTGAAGCAAAGTTCTTAACCGGAGGTACTATTTCTGGGTTAGCAGAGTCTGTAACCTGAAGCGGCTGTAACCCGAGGTACCACCGTACAGGGCTGCTTTCAGATGTGTAATAAAAGTTGTATAGTTCTTTATCTCCTTGACATCTGATAGGAGAGTGTTCCACAGGGAGGCCACTACTACTGAGAAGGCCCTCTGCCTGGTTCCCTGTAACTTTACTTCTTGCAGTGTGGGAACTGCCAGAAGGCCCTCAGAGCTGGACCTCAGTGATATGGGTGGAGACACCCCTTCAGGTATACAGGGGCAAAGCCATTTAGGGCTTTAAAGGTCAGCGCCAGGACTCTGAATTGTGCAGATTCTATTCTGGAGCTCATTCTGATAGAAATTAATAATGGATTCCTGTTTTCATCTTGGAAACCATGGAAGCCTCTACCGCCACACAACAAGATAAGAACTAAACTTTGGCCTTATAAATTCTAAGCTGTGCTCCCCAGCCCCCATCTCCTTCATATTTTAAATCGGCAGGATGAAGCAATGCACTTATATAGGCTTAAAATAACTTGGATAATCCTCAACTTTGAATAGCCTGTGGTGGTTGCAAAGTACCCCTAGCAGTGAAGGTGTTAATCAGCATATACTGTCTCATCTGCGTCTAAGAAACCCTGCAATTAAAATTAGTACTCTTATGTATGGTCCCCAGCTTGCTGCTATTCAAAAGCTCCTCTCAGCATATACTGGGGATGCAGAAGTCCTTTTGAAAGTAAATAATTGAAAAAAAATTAGAGGGATTTTCAAAGATTGTTGAGCTTTCCTTTAGGACCAGTGCAAAAGCCCTCTCCTTCTGTCAGAGTACAAATTACCCCCATATGGTGATGTCCATTCTCTCAACTATAATTTATTCATTATGCAAAGTGCTGAATGCTGAATGGTGAAATCTCAGCAGCAGAACAAAAAGACTTTTGGAAGCTAATAAGTGTCTAATCAATGAGAACCTAATCTACTATAATATGCATTGCTTTACAAGCCGTTCAGGTGTATAGATAATATTGTGTATAGTGTATAGGGGTTTGCGAATACAGATTTTAAAACGTATACTTTGTTTTCTTGCAGGTATCGGTCGATACTCTGCCTCTCACATACACACATCAATATCAATTTTCTTCTTCTGTTTCACTTCACACATAATGGGAATAATTATTCAAAAACCATAACAAAAGGGAAAGAAATAAGGAAAAATGCCAGTCATTATACTTATACATCTGTATGGATGCGTATATTTGATTAGCCATGAGAGGTGCCTAATTTGGAGAGTATTTACAATTATTGGAAAACAGAACTTCTTTTTGAACACTGATATTTGCTTTCTCTAGGGCACCTCTCCTTTCCCCGAAGCCCCCTGTGATTTTTGTTTAAAAATCCATGGGGGAAAACAATAAGAACTTCTTTCCTCTTCCATTCCCCAGAACAGTCAATGGTTCTTTTCTTTTTTTTAATTGGTCCTGTTTCTGCATGAGCTAGACTATATCCTTTTTTATTCTTAATTCAATTCAAAGGGCTGGTGCTATCTCAAGTCCTTGGCTCCTTCTGCACCATACATTCCAGCGGTATCATACCATTTTAATGGCTCCACCTTCCCCTGAAGAATCCTGGGAACTGTAGTTTGTTAAGGGAGCTGTGAGTTGTTAGGAGATTCCTATTGCTGTCGCAGGACTGCAATTTCCAATGTAGCTCTGTGAGGAGAATAGGATCTCCTACCACTCCCAGCACCCTTAACAAGATTGCGATATTATTAACATCAGGCATGTGCTATTAAACCAGAGATAGACAAGAGCTTTATAGAGAATCAAAAAGTATTTTTAAAAGAAGTTTTGTGTTCAAGCTTTGCAGGTTCTAGGAACAAGACTTGAGGGGAAAATAGCATGAACATATACACTTGCGTTGATGCAAGTATAGGACATTTTCTTCCCCTCCCCTTCTTTGTCAGAGCACAGTGCGTATCTTTGAAATGGACTTGTTCCTAATGAAGATCTGGCAAAGAATAAGCATTATCATACCCTCCACTCACCCATAAGGCAAAGGGAAGGATTCAAGGAGTGGCTAGAATATAGTTTGATGGACTATATGGTCTTTGTTTTCGCTGCTCCTAGGATACAGATTCCACCAAGGCATCATTTTTATTTTTATTTTACAATGTCCTTCATTTAAATGACATAAATTTCACTCAGAGTCTCAGTCTCTCTCTCTCTCTCTCTCTCTCTCTCTCTCTCTCTCTCTCTCTCTCAATTTTTTATATAAAAAAGAACAGCTTGTTTCACTGTTTTGTTCTTTAAATCCTCTTAATCCACTTTATATTGGCTTGTATTGCCGTCCCTGACAGAAAAGGTGCCAGCAAGATGGTTCGTTCTTGTCGCAGCCAGCCACACACATTAGCAATCCTCACAGCACTTGCCAAGTCGAACTCCATGTCCTCTTCTTCCTGTAGTTTTCCTTTCCACAGTCGTTGACATTAAGTGTCTCCCCCATTTCCGGCGACTCCTGTTCTCTGGTGATAGTGGTTCATGTCAGCCTCCCTATCTGTCTCCTCATTTCTTTCTCTGAACATGCTACCCTCTCCCTTTATAGCTCTCTGCATTTAAAAAGCAAGTCCTTCTCACTGCAAAAAAAATAAAAAAATAAGTAAATAAATCTTGATACTCTTCCTTTGTTCTTTGTCATCGTCACCAGCCGGCTCAGAATCCCAAGTGTCTTGTTCCTAGAACAGTCACTGGCTTATCCCATAGGCTTCCTGATATTCCATACTGTGTAAGTATTGGGTTAAAGGCAAAGCTGTTTGTGTGTGAGAGACAGGGAGGGTGGGAGAAAGAGAGAAACAGGGCAACAACAGGGTCTCGTAAGCTACTTTTCTAGAAACGTATAGGCTATGGGGGTTCTTGCGGAAAGGGGAATCCAATTGATCAATCTGTGGACTATTCAATCCTCAATACAGTATAAATTGACAGTGCAGTGTCCTAGCATCCCATAGCGGAAACATTTGTTGATAAAACAGCAGCATTGATGCATTAAATAAAAACAATATTTCAATCCGTTAACAGCTTGAAGGTGAATACAGATGGCCATTTACCCCAATAGTAACTTAATGGGAGTCGGCATGCAACTACATGGAAAAATTTCGGGTGGGATCTGTCCAAGCGGCAAGGTGGTCTTTTCTGCACCTGCTAAAAAATTTTTTGTTAAGACAAGCCTACCCAGATGTTTAGAAAGCTGTTGTGAGTTTTAATCTGTTATTAGGCTATTGCTATTTTAGTTTTTCACAGGACTTGAATTACACTTAATTTATCTTAATGGAGATATTAATGTTTTATCTTCTCTTGTAAACTGCTTGCCTTCCTTCCTTCTTTTTTTTTTTGACAACCAGGCAGTGTATAAATGTTATTAAAGAAAGAAAGAAAGTTCTCAACCCCACGTCTCATGACACGCTGCAAAGACTTCCTAATAAACTGGGTCGGGCGTTAACAAACTTCACCAAAGAGCAGGATGATCCCAAGATGAAAGACATCGCCCACACTTCAACCCCGAGCAATAAGTGATAAAACCCCTAGTTGGGGTGAGATCATCAGTGTGTACCCCCAACCACCCAGTGGTGAGGGTTGGGTGTCTTGACTGAGCTCAGAAAATCAGAGTATTCTACTGCAATTGTCTCCTTCTTCTGGTGGGGTGCAGGTGGGGGGAAATTACTTTATTCCAAACCTGTTTACACCTGGGAACTGCTGACAGGCAAGTATGAATAAATGGAGGGGGGCAGTGTCATCTCTATCCTGCTATCTAATTAAAATGAATCCTGGAAATCCACAGTCCTTCTTCTTCCACCTCCCAATAAAAATAAATAGCAAGTTGCAGATTATTTTCCATAACAAAGGGTGGGGGGAGGAATGTTAACAGACAATGCGATGTTTTGTTTTCCTCAAGGAGGTATGAAAATATTAGCCAATGTTCAGCTCTCCAAGACTCAAAATATTATGGGTCATATCCTAGCATTGCAATAGGTCATTGCTCCATCATTCCTGCTTTATGTCACTGTGGGCTTTAGGACATAATAGCCTGCGAGGAATCACAGAAGCCTAATTCAAAGATGGGGGGAGACCTGGAACTGAAGTATAATTGCGGAACACATAGCCCTTGACAGGTTCCTTTCAAAGGAATTCAACACAGTTGTGAAGAGCATTGTTTTGGCCACACAAAGAACTACTTCTTGCTTTTTAAAAAATCTGTCTCATTGGTGACAGAGATGATCATGGCCCGTGGTGTGTGTGTGCGTCTATTTGTGTCTATTCCTAGGTGTCTGGCTCAGTAAAGGGGCCAGCTCAAAGTATTTGGGCGGGAAGTGGAACCAATGTCCAACTTAGTCTGACAACTCCTCAGGTTGTGCAGGAATACTGTTAAGTTGTGGGTGAACATATCAGATGACACAGCGATTCTTCAAACAGCTCTTGTTTATCCACAGGCCAGGACAGAACTGAACTGAAGGGTTCAGTCAGCCTGCTTATATAGAGCTCCAGTACAATGTAACTGTAACAATTTTCTAAAACTATCCAATCACTGAATGTCACTTTCGATCCCTTATTTGCATAACTATCTACAGTATCCCCCTGCTGGCCCATGGTGAGAACTTCAGTACATAACAAATACCACTGCACATTTTTTATTTGCTTTGGATATAGTTGGTTGAGAGAGTTGCTAAGATGGAGACCTGTATAAAATACGAGTACATCCAGTCCTAGCTTTAGATAGCTATTAACAGAACAGAAGAACAACTTTGCTGGATCTCACCAATGGCCCATCTAGTACAGCATCCCATGTTTCCAGTGGCCAACCAGATGTCTGTGACAAGCCTGCAAGCAGGACTTGTTAAATACAGTGTTTTAATTTACTGAAATTGGGAATGCTTAAATGCACTACCGTGTGTTTAATTCTGGAATGCTCCCCAGTAACTCTGGTGCAATTGGTTAATTTTGGTCATATGGGAGGTATCCTTACTACATTCTCCATTTTGTTTTGTGTGAGAGTGACTCGACAGTAATGCCTGCATCTCCATGAACACTGAGAAAATGACAGTGTTAGATAATTCTCTGGACTCAGCTACATTAGCAAAGAAAAAGACACTTTATATGAGTTATAACACTGTGGCACCAGATGGCGCTGTGGAATCCCGTCTTTCACCAATGGGATTTCCCTTTGTGAAGTTTACAGCGTGTTTAATTGAATTGCTTTTCCCCCATGTGTCTAGATCCAGCCTTTCTCTCTAAACGCAGTAGAGGAGTGCTAATGTTTCTGAGTGAATGTATGTGACAGAAAGAAGTACAGAAGTTGATGTTCTCCCAAAGAAACAGTACAGAGAAGTCTGCTGGAAGGAAAAAGTGAAAGCGTCTCAGAAGGAACTGCATGACCTGGTTGGGTCATGTGCAGAAGGCTGGGCTTTTCTGGGAAAGGGGGCAAGGGGGAAAGGGGGGGCACACTCAGACCTGGAAATCCCAGACCTGTGGCACAAAAGGAATAATAATAATAATAATAATAATAATAATAATAATAATAATTTATTTATTTAGGAAGTGTGGATGAGCCCTGAACATACACGATCTGCCAGATGAGCAGGAATTTTTCCATGCTTTTATATGTGCAGGAAACTACATTGCAGGTCTAGAACAAAATCTCATGTACATATGAAACGTTTCTATTCATAGAAAAATGCAAGTAATCCATCACAGGGATTTTTTTTGGGGGGGGGTGTTTCCAGGTGTGCTTGTATGTTTTCCGCCCCCCTCTGAAGTGATGGTAGTAAGAAATGGTCACATTGTAACATTCCATCTACAATGGCAATGCTTTTATGATGGGCTCATCACTGAGGCTGAGTTCTTAAAACCTACAGTACAAATATTGGTTTATGTAGAGGCAAATATTCCCAGCTCAGCAGGTAGCTGGTATCTAAATTGCATTCAGACTTCACATAAATACACATGTCAAAGCAGTTATCTGGTAATTTTTTATATATATATTTTTTAATGTACTCTTAAGGAATGCAGTTCAGATAGGGAAGTGTCAGTTATTCCACGCATCTCTCGTTTCCGGCTCATTACTTTAAGCTTTTGACAGGGGTGGAGCTGAGAGAGGGGGTCAGAAATCCACTGCAGGCTTTTTCTCTTTACAATTCAGTGTGAATTAAGAGAGAGAGAGAGAGAGAGAGAGAGAGAGAGAGAGAGAGAGAGACTCCCCTGTCTGTTTCAAACCATTTTAAGCAACCTATCCACTAAGTACACGCCCTTTTCAGCACCTGAGAATCCAAGCAATCGACTATTCCATTCGATTGAACATCTTCACCCTTTCATGCTCATCAGCTAAATTACCATTATATAGCTAAAAGCTAGTACATTGCCTTTGGTCTTCTGACATTTCATCGCATTTTAGCATGGCCAAGAAGCAGGTGAGGCTCCATGGACCTGCAGATGTTGCTAGACTACATCTCCCATCATCCCTGACCATTGGACATTCTTTCTGAGGGTGATTGGAGTCTTAACAACATCCAGAGGTCCACACGTTCCACATCCTTGGCTAAGGCCCTCTGCCTAGTTCCCTGTTACTTGGCTTATCGCAGCGAGGGAACCGCCAGAAGGCAGTTGTAGTAATGTAGTAACCCACTGACGTCTCCCGAGCTGTAGAGACTGAGGTCTGAGGGAAGGAGAGACCTGAGTACTCGCAGGAGGAGAGATCGCCTTCGGGCAAAACAGGGAGGTGAGTCGCCAGTGGATCAGGACCGGCCGCTACCCCAACAAAGATAAAAGGCTGTTGTACCTCGCCCCAGGTTGCAGGAAGAAGAAGAAGAAGAGTTTGGATTTGATATCCTGCCTTTCACTCCCTTTAAGGAGTCTCAAAGTGGCTAACATTCTCCTTTCCCTTCCTCCCCCACAACAAACACTCTGTGAGGTGAGTGGGGCTGAGAGACTTCAAGGAAGTGTGACTGGCCCAAGGTCACCCAGCAGCTGCATGTGGAGGAGCGGAGACGCGAACCCGGTTCACCAGATTACGAGTCTACCGCTCTTAACCATTACACCACACTGGCTCTCATGAATGCTGCATTGAGCTCTTTGATGAAGGAGGAGGAGGAGGAGGAGGAGGAGGAGGAGGAGGAGGAGGAGAAGGAGAAGAAGGGGGGATATGGTTTCTTTCATTGGTTTAATCCCAGTTCCCCATATGGAATAGGAATAAATAAAATATTATTACAAGACTATTGCTCTCAACCACTACACCACACTGGCTCTGGAGCAACATTGCTGTATGCAAGATCCTGCCTGAGATCCTGTACCTGTCCTTCCCTGGTTTCCTGCCTTGGCCCTGTCGGACTGACTCCTAGAGGAACCTTTGGATTCTGGACTGGACCTGAACCGCATTTCACGGGTTACCCCAGGCCCAGCATAAAGGGAAGGGAGTGTCAATCTGTTTCTGCAATCCCAGCACCGGGAGCCCTGGGAAGAGCAATTTCCCCATGACACCCATTTTAAGGATGAACCTCTCAGCTAGAAGGAGTGAGTCATGATGCATGTCCGGGAGTTCAACATTCGCTGGAGCAGACGGTGACCCAACAGAGCCCTCTGCAGACAATCTGCCACTGCTGATCATTTCTTGCACATCCCCACTTCGTTTTGATGTGCAGCTGTAAAAAAAGTTATTGTGGTAGCCGTTTCTTCTTCCCTAGCTTCTCCTTTGTTCCTTTCTCTCGACTAATAAGGTGCCGCTAGAATATCACAGCGTTGTTTGCAAACATTTTTATGTTTGTTTTTTCCCTATAAAAAGAGATAATAATGTTATGTTCCAATAATATTAAGTTGCAATGTTATTTGCAAGATTGCAGAGCTTTTAATTTTCTGATTATTTCCACAGTGGGAGTTTCAGCTCAATTTCTACTAAGACACTTCTATCTGTTTTGGTTTTTTTTTTTTTATTACAGCTAGAAGCAACAATAATTGCCTTTAGCGTATGACTGAGGAGACAATTGCCATCCCTAAAGACGAAAATCATCAGCATGCATTTTTGATGTAATTTTTTTGCAAATTAATTGAAGGGTCCCATAAATATTACATATACAAAAAATTGTTTTGTTTGCACATTCAACAAAAAAAAAATCTATCTTAAAAATGTTTCAGGCAGAATTGATCCATTTTTTAAAAAGAAGAAGACCCTCACACACAAAAATGTTTACATGCTGAAACATAAGCTCAGTTACTCTTGCTATGTAAAACGTCTGAGAGAGAAAGAGGAACCTGCTAAATTTCATCTCCAGGGAACAGATATGCTACTCTGCACCACACATGCACTGTCTAATACAGTTGTCCACACTCTCTTTTGATAACTGGGACACTGATTTCCTGAATTAAAAGTGGCGTCGCATTTCACACTCTTGCCCAAATAGCTTACTTTTAGAGTGCAGAAATCAGATTTACCCATCCACAAAGGCCATCAACATCGGGACATGGAAAACTGCCTTATACCGAGCCAGACTTTTGATCAATCTAGCTCAGTACTGTTTACACGGACTGGCAGATTCAGGCAGGCATCTCTCACATGAGGTACTAGGGAGTTGGACCTTGGACCTTGGATGATCCGCCACTGAGCTACGACTCTTCTCCGTGTTTCTGAACCATCTGGAGAAAAGAAGAATTGGAGCAAAGTTTCTTGAAATATGTATTTCTGTTGATCTCCTCCATAGAAAATGGTCATATGGTGGAATTTACTCAGAATTCTTTCCCATTATTTGCCACAACTTCTGAGAATCCTCCAGAAAAATAATCTCTCAAAGGACCTGTTGATGGCATTTTACCATTGTACTGTTGAGAGTGTATTAACTTATGGTCTCTGTGTGTGGTTTGGGAGCTGCACGGTCAGGGAAAAAGCAATGCTGTCCAGGGTTGTAAAGACTGCAGAGAGAATAATTGGGTGCATTCTTCCCACCTTGGATCAAATCTACGCTTCCAGGTGTCATAAGAAAGCTGCAGAGATAGTGCACACCCTGGAAATGATCTCTTTCAGCTTCTGCCTTCTGGAAGAAGGTGCAGGGTTAGAAAAACTAGGACTAGGCGCCTGAGAAACAGTTTTTATCCAAATGCGATTTTGGTTTTAAATGCAGTGTAAGGTAGTCTCTATGGGAGTATATTGTATTTAATTATGGGGTATCAGAGTTTTTAGGGGGTTAACCAGGCTGGGATAGCAGGCTTGTTGGTTTTTTAATGTCTGATGTAGATTTTTTCAATTTCGTTGTTCTGTATGGGACAATGACAATAAAGATTATTGTACCATCGTACCAACTTCAAGAACATAAGAAGAGCCTGTTGAATCAGGCCAGTGGCTCACCTAGTCCATCATCCTGTTCTCACAGTGGCCAACCAGATGTCAGGTGGGAGACCTCAAGGAGGACCCGAGCACAAGAACACTCTCCCCTCCTCTGGTTTCTAGTATCTGGTTTTCAGAAGTATTTCTCCCTCTGGCTCTGGAGGCAGAAGAGAGCCATTGATACCCTTTCCTCCATCCTTATTGCTTTCCCAACAGCGAAAACGGTCCCTAACGGGTTGCCATATTTCAAACAGTGAAATCCGGACAGAAAAGTTGTTGACCTTTTTTTTTTTTTTAGTTTTGCATTTTATTTTATTTTTGGCAAATTCACAAAAATAAAATAAAAATGAAGTTCTTGAGCTATTTTTAAGGGAAATCGCCAAGGACAACATTGCCAACATAGGTTGCCGTACATCCTGCTTTCCCCTGCCATTTTAGCGATTTCTACCCGGACACTGCTTCTGGCTGTAGTATTCTGGAAATTCTGGACTTATGACAACCCTACTAACAACTTATGATAGCCTGGCAGTTGTTGTTACAAAGTTAGTACAGAACTTTTGACACCTTTCTGCATGGCATGTATTCAATCAATCAGTAGTTTTATTTTTATAATGCCTTTCCAAAGTTAAAACCATGCTCAAGGGCTCCCCCCCCACCCCCGTGCACACCCTCCTCCCACCTTTCCAGACCACCAAGGGAATGCAACACTTGCCCCATCCCGGGCACCAGCAACCCATGCTATGTCACTGCTCCCAACAAACTCTGCTAGACAATACCCAAGCAAGAGCATTCTCCCTTCCTGTGGTTTCCAGCAACTTGCATTCAGAAGGATGCAGCCTCTTGGCTATGGAGGCAGAACATCATGGCTCTAATAACGACTGATAGCCTTTACCTCCATGAATTTGTCTAACTCACTTTTAAAGTCATCCAGGTTTAGTGACTATCACTTCTTCCTGTGGGAATAAGTTCTATAGTTTATCTGCTGTGTGAAGAGGTACTCCATTTTGTTTGTCCAACACTCAGCTGCATGGGATACCTGTGGGATTTAGTGTTATGACAGAGGGAGAAAAAACTTCAGTGTTGATTGTCATTCACCAGCTTTTCCCAATGACCCCCAAAACGCCCAGGGCATTGTGGAACACTCTGGAGGATCCAAAATGGTGGCCAGGCTGCCTGCCAACACAGCTGATTCTTCCCTTGGATAAACCTTTGTCGGGGGTGGGGGGCACATGATACCTAGCATTGTGTTGCTAATGGCATGTCACAAACCTAGGGATACTACACTTAGGAGATATTTTCTACTTTGATGCACTAACTAGATGTAAATGGACCATATATACATGCCTATGAAGAATGTTATTGAACACCTGGTTTAATCCTTTAAAAATGTGCTTAGCTCCACTTTGGACACAAATAATTTTCTACAAGGAAAGCACTTCTTTTCCAGTGAGGAGAATTCTTATTCATGTTATATCACTCTGTCAGGACAGTTTGTCATGGTTTCCCAGTGTGCACATAGAAGAAAAGGACAGCCAAGTGCTTGTCCCTATGCATCCTTCACAGAGGGTTTGGAGGCCTACCAGATCATATTGTGGGGGGACATGGGTGCTTCACAGAGGAGGAGAGGAAAAGGAAGTACTGTTTGTGTGAGCAGAAGTCACCCTCTATCTTTGAAGTTCTTAGTAAACAGGTGCTGCTTATATTTTTATAGGACCTAACCCTCCCTTGGGGACGCAGGTGGTGCTGTGGGTTAAACCACAGAGCCTAGGGCTTGCCGATCAGAAGGTCGGCAGTTCGAATCCCCGCGACGGGGTGAGCTCCCGTTGTTCTGTCCCTGCTCCTGCCAACCTAGCAGTTCGAAAGCACGTCAAAGTGCAAGTAGATAAGTAGGTACCACTCCAGTGGGAAGGTAAATGGTGTTTCCGTGCACTGCTCTGGTTCACCAGAAGCGGCTTAGTCATGCTGGCCACATGACCCGGAAGCTGTACACTGGCTCCCTCAGCCAATAAAGCGAGATGAGTGCCGCAACCCCAGAGTCGGTCACGACTGGACCTAATGGTCAGGGGTCCCTTTACCTTTAACCCTCCCTTAGAGGAAGTTGGTTATTTGCAGTCACTGTAGCTGACAAGAGAATGGCCTCCAGGATACAGGAGGTTCACCACCCATGGATTACTGTATGAAAGACTGCTGACAGATCCCACTGAATCAATAGGTTGCCATTTCCATAACAGCATTTGAGCAAAGATCATTGCTGTTACTAGCAAAATAGTGGTCCAAAGCTGAGATTGGCCAAAGGGAAGAAAGAGGGACCAAATCAAGAACAGGTGGCCTAGCTCATCACCCACGTCAGTGGAAGCCCTGGGTTTGAGGGGCATCTAACTCTCTACCGAGTAGCTAAATGGTGCAAGCTATTGATTTGTTAAGCATTTAAAGGCCTCATTCCCCCCCCCCCCAGCTTACAATACGCACTATAATGCAAAACACAAAGAATAGGGATGATTGCAACACACCAGCATAAAAACGGCAGTGTGGGACAGATTAATTACAACATTAATAAAAAACATGAATATAAACAGACACTTGGGCTCCGATAAATAATTGCAGGGCATCGTAAGTTCATCTTCACTTGTGAAGCTGGCAATCTTTTAAAAGGAGGTTGGATAGATTCATAAGAGTGTAAGGCTTTCAGTGGCCAGTAGCCAAGATGGAAATGTTCTGCGTCCACTCTTGGGGACAGCCTGCCTCTAAATGCCAGATGCTTAGGGATCGCAAGTGGGCAAGAGTGTGATTTTGCTCATGTCCTGCTTTGGGGCTTGGCATAGGAATCTGCTTGGTGGCTGTAAGAACATGATGCTGGCCTAGGTGGACCTTTGGTCAGCTCCAGCAGGGCCCTGCTTATGTTCTTAATGCTCTCTCCCAAAGTTGGATTGATGTTAATTTGTTTGTTACTACTACTACTAATTCCTGCCAACCTAGCAGTTCAAAAGCACGTCAAAGTGCAAGGAGATAAATACGTAGGTAAACAGCGGAAGGTAAATGGCGTTTCCGTGCGCTGCTCTGGTTCGCCAGAAACGGCTTAGTCATGCTGGCCACATGACCACATGACTCGGCCAGTAAAGCAAGATAAGCGCCACAACCCCAGAGTCAGTCACGACTGGACCTAATGGCAGGGGTCCCTTTACCTTTACTACTACTACTACTAATAATAATTTATTTGTACCCCGCCCATCTGGCTGGGTTTCCCCAGCCACTCTGGGTGGCTTCCAACAAAGATTAAAAATGCATCAAAATTACAGTTGCGGTAAAGAATTAAAACATCACCGTTCACCCAGCAAATGATGGGCAAGTGAGTGGCTAAGATCAGAACCATGTGTGAATCTATGATATAAGTCAGGCGTGCCAGATGTGCTTCAAAGTTTGATTTTGTTTATTTATCAAACAAAAAAATCCAAAAAGCTTTGGAAGGGGTTATGAATGCGAGAAAATGGGAAGTATCTCCAAGTAGAAGACTTGGAAGGGACAATTGTCACCTGAGACTAGGAGTAGGAATGAAGCCATGACTAAGGATGGGGAAAGAAATTCATTCGGTTTACATTTTATTTGCAAACCTCCAAATTCAAATTTCCAAAAACAATACACAGTGAAACGCAACCCTCCTTCATACTTCTCCACACTTTGCAATGCAGTTCTAAAGTCAAAGAAGGCTTACATTTGTAAACCACTCAGAGATTTACAGTCATAATCAAGTAATATATACCGTAAGTTTCATTAGATGAAATAAATAAAAATTATGAAAGGTGTTCTGTTATGGGAAAACTGCTTCCAGAAATGCATATATTGAAGAAAACTGCATACACAAAGGTGTGCACTAGAAAAAAAATATACCTCACATGGACATCTTTCTAAAATAGTAATAAAAAAGGAAATGTATGGAGAAATGGGATGAATTTAAGATTGGAAAATGAGAAAGTGAGAGAAGCCAGAATTGATGGTTTCACCCATCCCTAGCCAAAACTAACATTCCCTCCTAGCTTAGTGTTTAATAATAATAATAATAATAATAATAATAATAATAATAATACCTTTATTGTCAGTGTACAACCTGTGTGTTCTCTACATTCAAACACTTTGGAACAAATGAAGGGTTTCAACAACAGTGAAAGAAACCTTTTACCTCCCAGAGAAGCTAAACATACATTACTTTCGTTTAGAGCATCCAGTTAATACTGTGCAAATGGAATATTCCTTTGTTGGTTGATCTTCCCCAAAAAAGGCAAGGAAGTGACAGACTTCGCTGTAATTCTTCCTAATTACTTTAATGCCTTTCATTTTATTTTAGTGTTTTCAGTTTATAGAAACAGTTTCTGTTTGTTCCCAGCTTTAATGGTGATAAACACCCACTTCACTGCCCCCCTCAAAAATCTTCACTATATGGTGATAAATGCCAGAAATAATTAGACAAAATGTGTGTGGAAAAAAAACATAAAATTGAAACAATGCATCTTTTTATAATGGAATCAGTTTGTCTGATTATCTCAAACAATGTACATCTCCAACTGCTCAAGAGGGTCATTAGAGCTTATGAAGATCAAACTCTATTTTTTCTGCTTCATACATCTTGGACCACAATATTGTCTCCACAATCATTACATATTGTCTGTCTTTATAAATATATGTTAAGATTCCTTGTGCTACACTGAATTTGGAGCACAGAACACATTTGCAAACGTTAAAAACGAGAAGGAAATACAAACTTAAGCAAGCGACCGCCATGGAGAAAACATAGCGGAGACTTTTCTTATAGCAAAGGTTTGGATATTTTGTACATCTAACAAAGAGAAGGAAACAAAACGCATTACAAATTTATATAACTGAAGGTGGTTTTACTGTCCCCCCCCCCCCCCCCCAGAATGCTGGGAGAAAAGATTTGAAATAAAATAAAATAAAATCACAAATTATTGCAGGAATGAGGAGAACTGAATTTAAACCTGGAAAAGAAAGAAACCAGGAGAACCAAAAATTGCTAGATCTTTGCACCCCTAATCCATGCTGCAAATGTTTGTTGCAGATCCCGTGTGTGTGTGTGTGTGTGTGTGTGTGTGTGTGTGTGTGTGTGTGTGTTTGTGTTAGAAGACTGTCAGCACTTCCATGCAGCCCTGGTCATTGTTGTCAGAGTGAGATCACACCACAGGCAGAAAGTGCTTAAAGTTTGGTGTCTCTCCCTTAATTGTTCTTGCCATTCCTGTTCATATAAGTATATTTGTTCCCTGGTGTTTCCCCCATAGAGTTGTGTGGTTTGGGAAGGCATTCTTTTCCTACAGTATCGTCACTTCAATTAATGGTGCATTTGATATCAGAACAATTTGATTCTTGGTCTAATTATAGCAACAAGCTGCCTTCCTCAAGTATATTATGGGTATTTCATTATTTTAAATTGCCATCTTCTATATTAATTACAGAAACAATAATGATCTGGTGTGAAAAGTGAGCAGCTGTAGACTCACCCTGTTGTTTTCCCCCTTTAAAATGTCTCATCTTGATAGCTGAAGCACCAGGTTAAAAAAATTAAAATTAAAATTAAAATATTTTATTTTTCCTCAGGGACAGAAAACTGACATGCACGCATGTGCCTTTAAATAAGTAGTTCACGAAGTACGGCTTCCGGATTCAACTGCTAAAATGTATTTAATTATGCCTGAGAAATATTGAACACGTAGCATATGATATGGGTTTATGGCAACATCACTGTTACTAGGGGAAATAATCCTTTAAAAATTATGAATAACATGTATTCATTTTGACACACACACTGAACTTTCCTCATGTGTCCAACCTGAGACAAGACAGGGCTGTCTGGTTGCTAGCCAGGTTTTGGGGTGATACATTTCTTCTTTGGGGCAGATACTCTGCACATGCACCAAAATATTCTTGTCTTTGTGGCCTGGCCTCTTAAAAAATAAAGTGGAAGCCTAAAAGACAAAATAGTCTACCCCCCAGTGGCCACCTGGCATATAAACTTATTTCTCTCACCTCAGCATTGGTGGGATGTTTGACCTGCTCCCCTCTATCTGTTTTCCAGTGTATATGAATCAGGATTAAATTAGATTCAGGTAGGTAGCCATGTTGGCCTGATGCAGTCGAAATAAATTTAAAAAATTAAAAAAAATGTCCAGTAGCACCTTAGAGACAAGAACAAACTTAGTTGGTCTCTAAGGTGCTACTGGACAATTTTTTTATTTTTTATTTATTTATTAGGATTAAATTAGGAGTGCTTTTCCCAGCTCCAATCTGAAATCGGGAGCTTCATGAACTTTAGGAAGTGCAACCATCTCCTTGATGAAGTTTTGTTTCTGTTTCTTCCTTGCATTTGGTTTTTATTTCCTTCAAAGATGAAAAGCAACGTGAAACTATTTTATGGTGTGTGTGTGTGTGTGTGATTTGTTTGTTTTTTACCAAGGGACTCTCTGAAAATTTATTGATATAGTTTAGGCTGGAAGGCTGATCACCAAAGAATTGATGCTTCTGAATTATGGTGCTGGAGGAGACTCTTGAGAGTCCCATGGACTGCAAGAAGGTCAAACCTATCCATTCTGAAGGAAATCAGCCCTGGAAGGACAGATCCTGAAGCTGAGGCTCCAATACTCTGGCCACCTCATGAGAAGAAAAGACTCACTGGAAAAGACCCTGATGTTGGGAAAGATGGAGGGCACAAGGAAAGGGGGAAAACAGAGGATGAGATGGTTGGACAGTGTTCTCAAAGCTACCAGAATGAGTTTGACCAAACTGCAGGAGGCAGTGGAAGACAGGAGTGCCTGGCGTGCTCTGGTCCATGGGGTCACGAAGAGTCAGACACGACTAAATGACTAAACAACAACAATAAATTGGCTAACCCTGTCTTTTAATGGTGTATCTATGTGCATTCTGTATAGTATGGCTAGGATGTGTATTTCTTTGTAGTGATGGTTGAAATTACTGTGATGGTCGCAACAACAAAATTAATTGTATTATTATTATTATTTCTGTTTGCAGGTAGGCATCTAGTGAGAGTGAGGAAGCTGAACTAGATGGACCATTTTCCTAATCCAGAAGGAGACTACTTATAAGTTCTTACATTTAAGAAAAGGTGAGGAACATAAATAAAAGCACTATTACAGATCAATTTCATTTTGTCCCAAAGGAAGCAATGAACCTGGGCTGGTATAAATCAACCATTTATTATAAAAGAAGACCATTGGTCTTTTTCTCTTTCGAGATCAATAAACTTTCCCAAACATGTTGCACCCAGCCAAGGAGGACCTCGGCGATGAATAATAAGCCAAAAAGAAAGCTCAATCCAACTAGCTAGAAACCCATGTTAATGCTGTAAACTCTTCTTTTTATTTCACATTTCCCACATGTCCGTCCCAGTTTGCATCAGACCAATTAATAAATATCCTCCTCTAACAGGTCTCTAGATAATACACAGCAGCATTTGCCTGTGTGGCCTAGCATTAAACAGGGACCATTAAACAGTCAGCTCGTATCTCTTCTCCAGAATTAAAGTCTCTTTAACTCCTCACATTCTTCTCTATTCTCCAATATATAAACAAGATAATTTTAAGATGTCACTAGGGATTCCTCCATGCACATGCTCCCCCATTAAAACCAGAACTCATAACACATCCTATATCTAGGAACCGTCCTTTTAATGGCTAATTTTATTCAGCCTGTATATGCACATAGATACATATACACATATGCATAAACAGAGAAAAAAAAGGTACAAAAAATGTTTGGAAATATAGACAAATGTTTGTTGTCATCTTTCAGAGTTACAGTATTGTGAAAGCCGAGTCAAGACATTATGCTGATCAGGGAGCTTGAAGCAAGCAAGCAAACAAACAAAGACCATTTATTCATGAACTGAATGTATTATTTACAATTGTTGCTTAACCAAACCTGTTGTTTACGGCACAGAAATCCAGATTAGGTAGCCGATGTCACACTGCTACAAATTGTCCAGACTAACTCGAGCCAAAATAAAACACAGCACGGAATTCAAATGATGAGGATAATGGATCCATCCCCTCCCATATGGTAGACCCTCCCATATTTGGAGTCTTCCCTTCTTCCCTTTGTCTCTTCCCCTTCCTCCCCATTCTTTCTTCCCTCCCTGCTGGCTGGGGAAACTCTATTTCCAATGGAGGATAGGATGGAGAAGGGGGAAAAGGGAGAAAATGGGAAGAAGGTAAGGCAGAGCTGGAGGAAGTGGAGGGAAAGAAAGGCTTCTCTCTGCCACAATTTCCACCACGGCAGGAAGAGCCATTTTCCAAGTCTCCTCTAATATTGCTTGTAATCACCAGTCCCAATCAAAAATGAAGTATGCACGATAACAATAACACGAACAACACAACCAGTTAAAGCTGCGGTCTTCAGAAAGTAAAATAAACAATGGAAACAATTGCTTAGAAAGTGGGTGAGGAGAGACCCAAACCCAAGACGGACAACAAAGATTTTCCTCTATCAAAGCAGGAAGGGATATCACTGCCTAGTCATCATCCCACAAAAGTTTCCCTAAAAAGCCCCAGGATAATGGTGGAACAACTCTGAAGGTGGGGCAAGGAACATTTCCCTGGGGAATGCATTCCACAGTGCAGGCTTCATGATTGAAAAAGCCCTGCCACTTGTCTCCAAAAGTAAGGGAACTCTGAGCAAGACTTCTGATGTTGATAAGAGAGTGTTGGGTGGCCCATACCTTGGTCCCAAGCCATTTGAGGAGGCACTAACAAAAGAGACAGAAGAGAGGCAGAGACAGAAGCTAAGTGACATACTAGCAAAGGAAGTAGGACAAGAGTCCGAGAAGATAAGAAGAGTCCTGCTGGGTCTGGCCAATGGTGCATCTGGTCCAGCATTCTGTTCTCACAGTGGCCAACCAAATGGTGGCAGCCCTATGAGAAGCTTGAAAGAAGAACCTGAATGTAACAGCCCTCTCCTCACCTGCCGTTCCCAGCAAGTGGTATTAAGAGGCCAATTGCACAAGTGAGTTTCAAGAAGCAGGGCACTAGGACCCCAATACCAACTGAGCATTAAATGGCAGGCTTTTCTCCTTTTTGTTTTCCAAGTAAGCAACTTGAGGATAACAAAGGGATTCTTGACTCTTGCAGGTGGACAGTCGACTGGGGAGAAGGTAATGGTAATAATAATAATCATCATCATCATAGTAATAATAATAATAATAATAATACATATACCCCGCCCATCTGGCCGGGCCTCCCCAGCCACTCTGGGCAGCTTCCAACAGGATATTTAAAACAAAATAAAACATCAGACATCAAAAACTTCCCTAAACAGGGCTGCCTTCTAAAAGTCAGATAGTTGTTTATTTCCTTGACATCTGATGGAAGGGTGTTCCACAGGGCAGGCGCCACTACCAAAAAGGCCCTCTGTCTGGTTCCCTGTAACCTCACTTCTTGCAATGAGGGAACTGCCAGAAGGCCCTCGGAGCTGGACCTCAGTACCAAAACTAGGGCATCCATCCAAAACCATAAAAGCCCCTTGGCCAGGGCTGCAGACCTGACAGCTTGCCTCCAAATGATAACCAGCTGCTGGAGCTCTCCAGCCAGTGCATCATAAGGGTGAATGTATATAGTGGGGAACAGTTCGAAGGAAATTGTCAGGAAGGAAGGCAATCTCAAATGGGAAACATTTCTTTGAAACAGGCTTGCGCTTAAATAGATGGAAGCACGTTTAAAATTAAGTAAAGGAAATTCCACAGCTCTTTTCTCAACGCCGTAACGCAAAGTCCAAATCTTTAAATGCCGGGAGTAGTTTTGAAAACGTTATACTTACATTCAGAGGGATTTTCTCTGCTTTGGGAGTGGTTTCAGCTTTTAGTGCAAATAAGTCGTCTCTGAAATTCAAATGCTAGTTAATCTGCTCTTAAACACCATCCATCCCCAATAGTTACAAACTATAAGCCTCTCGTTCTGATGAGGAAGGAAACGTTAATTATTTGATGTTATTCCCTGGGCATTCCAACATTCAAACTAATATTCTATTGTATTCAGGCTTGGATGGGAACAATTTGCCTTCTCAGTGGCTGCTCCCAGACTTTTGGAACTCTCTTCCCAGAAAAGGTAAACTGGCGCCCACCTTGTCCTTCTGCCGGCAAGTGAAGACTTTCTTGTTCCAGCAGCTTTTGAGAACTGACTGTTTTCAAAGGAAAGGGCTTTTTACTAGTGCTGTGCTATTTTTACTATCTGCTTTTGGATATATTTGTTCTTGCATCGTTTTAATTCCAGTGCAGCTTAATTACTTATTAACTATTAGTGCTTATCTGTTCTTAACTGTGCTCATTTTAATTTTGGGGAGCCACCTCGAGTACTTTCCCTGGGGGGGGGGGTAGTGGGGTATAAATAAATACGCAAATAACAACAACAATTTTGAGAGCAAATGCTGAAACAAAGCAACAAGTTTTTAATTTTTTACCAACCTGTAGCTCAACATTCAGCATTTGTTTTTGGTTTGGTTTTTTTTTTTAAAAAAACCAATTCAACTGAAATTTCATGTTGGATTGAACTGAATTCAGATGAACCTCAGATGCACCATTTGCAAACTTTTAATTATCCCAGCATTTGACACTAAAAAAGGGACACGGGTGGCACTGTGGGTTAAACCACAGAGCCTAGGGCTTGCCGATCAGAAGGTTGTGGTTCAATTCCCCGCGACGGGGTGAGCTCCCGTTGTTCTGTCCCTGCTCCTGCCAACCTAGCAGTTCGAAAGCACATCAAAGTGCAAGTAGATAAATAGGTACCACTCCAGTGGGAAGGTAAATGGTGTTTCTGTGCACTGCTCTGGTTCGCCAGAAGCGTCTTAGTCATGCTGGCCACATGACCCGGAAGCTGTACGCCGGCTCCCACGGCCAATAAAGCGAGATGAGTGCCGCAAAACCAGAGTCGGCCCCGACTGGACCTAATGGTCAGGGGTCCCTTTACCTTTAACCCTCCCTTAGAGGAAGTTGGTTAATTGCAGTCACTGTAGCTGAGAAGAGAATGGCCTCCAGGATACAGGAAGGTTCACCATCCATGGATTACTAGTCAAAGGTGACCCAGAGTCAGCCACGACTGGACCTAATGGTCAGCGGTCCCTTTACCTTTACCTTGGCACTAAAAAGGTAAGGTAGAGGACCCCTGGACAGTTAAGTCCAGTCAAAGGTGACTATGGGGTTGCGGTGCTCATCTCGCTTTTAGGCCGAGGGAGCCAGCGTTTGTCCACAGACAGCTTTCCAGGTCATGTGGCCAGCATGACTAAACCGTTTCTGGCACAATGGAACACCGTGATGGAAACCAGAGCACACAGAAACACCGTTTACCTTCCTGCCACAGCCGTACCTATTTATCTACTTGCACTGGCATGCTTTCAAACTGCTAGGTTGGCAGAAGTTGGGACAGAGCAAGAGGAGCTCACCCCATCATGGGGATTTGAATTGCCGACCTCCTGATTAGCAAACCCAAGAGGCTCAGTGGTTTAGACTATAGCACCACCCGTATCCCACTATGCATGAACCAAATGTACACTCAAGATGTTGCTGAATTACAGAATAAGGATGAGGAAACCTCAGGTTACATTGCAAAATGTGACCCTCTGGGTCGTTCTACCTGGCCCCATGAACTCTTCCTAAGTCACACCCCTTTCCCCCCATATTGGTGCCACTTGCTCTTCCCCTGCTCTTCCTCAAGCTGTTTCCAGGGCTATAAATCCAGTGACTTTCCCAGAAATATTGTCCATGCCTGGTTTATTTGTATTTAATTATTCAATTCATACCCAGGCTTTCTCCCAGTGCAGGATTCAAAGCAGCTCACAGCACAAATTAAAATGGACACAACTAAAACGCACACAAGAAACATAAGTATTGAAAAATAATTAAATACGTAACCCTTTTAAAACAGCAGCGGACAGCATTTATAAATGAAAATAAAATAATATTCAACACCCACCCTTAGAAGTCCCTGCCATAACAGCCAGTGAGTGGTCAAAGGTCTGTTAAAACAAACAAAGAAAAGTCTTTGCCTTCCTGTGAAGGAAAGCAGAGGCGGGGGGAAGCTTAGCCTCCTGTGGAAGGGAGTACTACAATCTTATATCCTCTGTCACTTAAACATAGTTCAGTTGGGACTCATCTAAAGGTAAAGGTAAAGGTACCCCTGCCCGTACGGGCCAGTCTTGACAGACTCTGGGGTTGTGCGCCCATCTCACTTAAGAGGCCAGGGGCCAGCGCTGTCCGGAGACACTTCCGGGTCACGTGGCCAGCGTGACATCGCTGCTCTGGCGAGCCAGAGCCGCACACGGAAACGCCGTTTACCTTCCCGCTGGTAAGCGGTCCCTATTTATCTACTTGCACCCGGAGGTGCTTTCGAACTGCTAGGTTGGCAGGCGCTGGGACCGAGCAGCGGGAGCGCACCCCGCCGCAGGGATTCGAACCGCTGACCTTTCGATCGGCAAGTCCTAGGCGCTGAGGCTTTAACCCACAGCGCCACCTGCGTCCCATGGGACTCATCTACACAGCTGCAAATACACCGTGTTAAATGTGTTGTAAAGTGCAATATGCAAATGTGGCACTAGATGGCGAAAGTGGGCTAGGCAAAATTCAATGTATTTGTCAAAACTTTTTTTAAAAAAACAAACCCAGCATTTAACGGTGGTTTTTATATGTGTGTAGATTTCACCTTGGTTAGAGCATGGTGCTGATAACATCAACATATAGGACAGCTGCATATTCCTGCGTTGCTGCATATTCCTGCGTTGCATCCCTTCCAACTCAACAATTCTGTGATTCTATAAAACATATTTCCTAGCCTCTCCGCTTTCAAGCTTCTCCATATCTTTCACTCTTAAACCGTTTGCCCCTCAGTTCCACCAGGCAATTTTCGCCATTGCCTACTTCCGATTGTAAGCTCCTTGGAGACGGGGACTTGTCTTTTAAACTGCGAAACCCTGTACAGCACTCTGCGCACTGATGGCTCTCCATAAATAAATGAGAGCAGTGACACTAATCAAATATATTTGGGCTCAAATACCATTTGGAGCATTTGAAAGTATATGACTGGAATCCATTATTCTGGTTCATTTGGTTCCAGAGTAAGTGGCTCGGGGACTCATTTAAAAGCAAGAATCCCCGCCAGAAAGTTCTGCCTCCTTTCAAGTCTGGCTCCTGTAAATTAACGGGAGGGGCAAGGCCATCAACCCAGAGATTCTCTGAAGTAGGAAATGATTTGAGACACAGGCAGAGCCAGAATTCTGCTTGTTGCACGATTCCTATAGGCAGGCTTAAACAAACAACGTCTTAGAATATTCATGACAGCTGACAGGTTAGGGGACCTCATTCCCTCAATGCTCGGATGATCCGGCAAGTTCAAAGCGCGAATGCATTTTCCTTTTAATTTTGTGCCATTGTTAGGAGCGGGGGCAGGGCGGGGCCAGGGTGTAAGCGTGCAAAACAAAAGACGACCCATTTTTGTATAACCGTTGCCGTTAATGATGAAGATTGATAATCGTATTTAAAATAATTTGTTGGGCTCGTCTCAGTAAGAAAACAGGCACTTTATTTCTTCTTATCCTTACCTTTGAACTGCAGGTGACTGTTCAGCAGGTGTTACAGGACAGAGATACACTTGTGAAATATTCAGGAGGCTGATGTCTCTGCCGCCCCATGGGACCTCTGAAGAGCTCTCGCTCTCTCTTTTTTTCATCCACATCTATCTCAGGCTTTAAATAATGAGCAGCAGAAAAGGTATGAGACAACGTGTCTCGGTGTCTCTTTTGAAATCTCCCTCCATCCCCCCCCCACTCCGCATTACCTTGTTATCTGTGCTCGAGAGTAGGTGGCATTCAAACAGTTCAGAGTGTAGCCACAACCGCAGCAGTAAAAAATAAATAATAATAATAAGAAAGCCACCCAGCAAAGGAGATGCAGCCTGTGGTTTTCGATCCACTAAGTTATATACCCTACTTTCCTGTGTAGAAGACAAGCTTTTTTTCCCCACTCTAAAATAAGGTTTAAAAACTGGGGGCATCTTATTCACAGGTAGTGCGTAGGGGTGACAAGTGATTGGCTGCAGCCGCAAGCCCAAGATTGTCATTGGCGGTTTTGTGTGTGATTGGTGGCTGCAGCAAGGGCTGCTATGGATTGGCTGCCACTGTGGCAATTGTACTTGCTATTTCCTGCCATTGTTTGCGTCCTGGCAGATGCTTGTTGAAGATGCAAGCGGTGCGAGCAACCATCGGAGACCCCCAAAATAGGGAGCGTCTTATACACGGGCGTCTTATACACAGAAAAGTACGGTGTACACACAGTATTTATGTTATATGTGGGAGTCTGAGAGTGGGGTGAGAAAAGACTAATAACTATAGCTGCCCGTGATAGTTCCCCCAAAGTAAAATTCAAAGTGTATAAGGTGAGGTTCCTCTTCCATTGAAACATCCAAGGGGGGCAGGGCAAAAGTGTGAAGAAAGCAATACAAAACAAAACAAAAAGATCCTAGGCAAGAGGTGTAGGATTAAGAAAGAGCACAACTCTGGTACTTTTTTCATAGCAGGAACATTGAGGTAAAGGTAAAGGACCCCTGGACAGTTAAGTCCAGTCAAAGGTGACTATGAGATTGCTGCGCTCATCTCGCTTTCAGGCCAAGGGAAATGCTGGTGGATGTTTTTCTTTTTTCTTTTTTAAGCAAACTTATGTGGAAATGTAGAGAACTGAATTTAAGACTGGGGGGGGGGGGAATCCCCATCCCTTGTCCTGAAGGTATGTATTGAGTTCGTTCGTATCAAAATCTGTAAAGATCAAATCCCTCAAGCATTCCTAACTCTGACTGTCAGTGGCTCTCGGAGGTCTTTCTCAGCCTTTGGTACCTGCATTCCTTTTACTGCATAGCCCAGGAGGGGATTTCTCAGGAAATGAAGGGTTCTGCCACTAGGCGTAGGTTAGTCCTCCTTGAATTGGTCTGATACATCCTAGGCCAAGGGTAGGCAAAAGATAGATTGGAGTATGAAAATCAGAAGGGATCCATCTCCATTCCACCCTGTAGTCACTGCCTGCACCACTATTTCCATTCTGCTGCAGTTCATCTGCCACCATTGGTTTTGCGGCCTGTCCCACACTTAGGTTTGCCACATCTTGATTCCCCTGGAGGAAAAAGACTCAGATGGTCTCTCCCTGAGCAGTGGTCTGTCGGGCCACACCCTAAGGTGTGGGCCAACCGGGGAAGTTGAAGGAGCAAACTTTTAAAGCCATGCTCCTCCCCTGCTCCAGCCTACTCTTTGCATCATCATCATCTTTCCCATGCAGTATGGGCTTCTTCTAGTTGCCCATTGGGGGAGCTGAGTAGGAATTTGGGTGGATGCCCCTAACTTGTCACAAGACCCCACTTTTTTTACCTACTATGTACTGTGGGAAGTTTGGCTTTGAGTGCTACTGAGTGAGATTGGTTTAATTGTTGTTAGTCGAGGCAGGAAAGACAAGTCAATAGATGGTGGGGTAAATAACTGAGACAGAATTCGGTTAAGAGCACTCTTTGATCGTCTTATGCTGCCTGGTGCAGGCTCATGGAGCGCCCTTTAGATTTGGAATGCTTGTTGGGGTGAACATGGACCAGTGTTCCTTCCAATCCTTTGGTCTGAGGCCAGAGGTGTGCATGTAAACATGCCCAGGAGAGGGGAGCAACCTGGCTCCTCTTGTCTTAGGGAACTTCCTGCCCGGACTACATATCGATCTGGCTAGTTTTAATTTGATTTGAAGATCCTCAAGGCAGTTCTATCCGATAAATATAACCTTTTCCCCTCCACAATATTGTGTCCTGAGTCTTCTTTCAGTGTGTTGGCAATGTCTGCTGTGGTGAAATTATGTAATTTACACAAATTACATTGCCATTATGTTTTTTCCACCCCATTCATTTCAGTGCAAAGGAAACACAATACAAATGGGGGGAACGTAATCAAGTATGTATCGTTTGCAGACTGAAAGCAGCAGCAGCAGCAAATACATATCATATTTGCTAGATTGATTTTGGTTCCAGGCATGGGACAAATAAGCGAACATTGGCAATTCCAGCTCCTGTTTCTATTTCAGTCACAATTCTCCAACATTCCTACCTCAGAGTCTGCTGGTAGATCTCTGGGTGATCTGCAGTGATCTGTCCAACTCCCAGTTGTTGTTGTTGTTGTTTTAAAACAAAGCCAATGGCTAAAAGGCTCTTGGTGTTGTTGTTTTCCATTCTGAATTCTAATCAAAATCTGAATGCTCTTATAAATTATCGGAAAGCTTGGAGACAGTAAATCAAGAGTGGATTTATGTGAAAGATCTACAAGATTATTTTTGTAGTGAAAATCATTCTTTTCCTGGGCATGTGCTCAGAAGCACCCGGTTCTTTAAGGCAAAGTGTATGTCTGTGCCTCCCCTCCTCACAAATCGATACAGTGACACCTCGGGTTAAGTACTTAATTCGTTCCGGAGGTCCATACTTAACCTGAAACTGTTCTTAACCTGAAGCACCACTTTAGCTAATGGGGCCTCCTGCTGTTGCCGCGCCGCCAGAGCACAATCTCTGTTCTCATCCTGAAGCAAAGTTCTTAACCTGAAGCACTATTTCTGGGTTAGCAGAGTCTGTATCCTGAAGCGTATGTAACCTGAAGCATATGTAACCCAAGGTACCACTGTATCTGGCACCTGCTGCTTTTGGCTGGTTAACCTTGGGGTCCCAGGAAAAATAAGTAAAAAATAGATACTGGGGGCCTGCAGTCTGCCCTCCTCCATCCTAGGCCCTGTTATATCTCAGAAATCATTGCCAAAGGAAAATAATAAATTATGCTGTGAACAAATAATGTTCATAGTTGCAACAGGGGAGATTAGGAACATAGAATTGTAGGGATCTCAGCTAAAGCATCCATAACTGATGGTCATCCAACCTCTGCTTAAAAACCTCAAAGGAAGGAGAGTCCACCACCCCCTGAGGGAGACTGTTCCTCTGTTGTACAGCTCTTATTGTCAGAAAGGTTCCATAACTTAGTCTGTTACCTGCTATACCAGCTCTCACGCAGAGATAGGTAGTGATTCCTTATACATGGTATCTTCAATCTTCTCAGATCCAGAACCCACTTCTTTCCTAAACAAATATTTGGAGACCCATGTCATAACATTGTACCATATATTTGCATGGTGGGAATGCTCTTGTTGTAACCTATCTTGAATCAGGCCCTGGCCCACTACTGGGTCCTGACCGACCACTTGAAGACCAGGGCTTTATACCAATCAACCGTATATGAAGCTGCTTTATATTGAATGAGACCTTTGGTCCACCTAGTGTATTATCTACACTGACTGGCAATTGTTCTTCAGCTTTTCCTTTTTTCAGCTCAACCTAGATATGCCAATGATTGAGCTTGAGGCCTTCTGCATACAAGGCATAAAAGCTCTGTCACTGAGCTTTTGCCCTTCTCATTCATAAAGTTCGAGCCTTGAGGCTGCAAAGGTTCACAAGCACCCCAGACAACTGAATTACTGAACTGGCAAGAGGAGACTTATCACCATTTCCACCATTTCTCTGACTACAGGCCCCAATTATGAAAGCAGGATGTACAGGTTATGGTCTGCTTTCAGCGTGGCCTCTGGTGCTTCTTAGGTACTCCACCTTTACTCAAACCATATCTTGTATTTGCATATGGCTTTTTAAAAAAGACAATTATATAACTGGTGTTTTCCCCACACCACAGCCTTAAAAGACCTCGGTTCATTCATTAAATCAACAGACTCATAGTCATTGCAACACAGGTGGGCATGGATCAAGTCAATGGTGCGGCTGACTCACCCAGGTCTCATCCATGATTTGTTTGCTTTATATTATCTTGAAAATGCACAAGAGGTGTACATGTTCACGCATGGCAAAATGAAACATGCAAGCACTTCCAAGCAGTAAAATGTTGCTGAAATGCAATAAAGGCCCCGAGTTTATAATCTAACCACCTCTCAGGCTTTGGGACACCCACCAAGGACTTTTTCTAGCCATGACAGCTGCATTCTACCTCCACTGTTGGAGGCAGTACAAATCTGAATTCATTAAATCAACAGACTCATAATCATTTCAACACAGGTGGGCATGGATCAAGTCAAAGGTGCGGCTGACTCACCCAGGTCTCATCCCAGCCGCGTCCTGCTTTAAATAGGGCAGGCCATGCCCCCAGAGCCAGCCGGTTGGCTGGCCAGGAGGTGACGCAGCCGGGAATCCCCCCAATCATGCGGGGGCTGGGTTCCAGCCACCACGTGCATGGTGGGACCGTGACACCCATAACTCCACCTCCTCCAAAGGGCGGAAGTGGCGGAAGTGGAAAAAGTGCTTTGATGCCCAGATTCTGCTTGTGGGCTTCCCATAGGCGTCTGGTTGGCTACTGTGAGAACAGGACACTGGACTAGATGGGCCTTTGGCCCGATCCAGGAGAAGTCTTCTTTTGTTCTTGTTCTCCTGGGTCCGTTCTTTTGCATTGTATCTCCTCTCCATTTTATCAGGGTGAAACTACAACTACTACTTTGTGTGCTTGGCACACAAAAAATGGCAACCCCATAACATTTCACCCCTCCCCAATTACATTCATGCATTTGCCCAGAGCCACCACCAGGGACTGGCATCACTGGTCATCTGCACATGCCCCAGTCGGGGAGTCCCTTGCCAGTCTGTGGAGCCTCCTACCATTGTTCCTCCTTTTCTTTGCTGTTGTTGCCTATTCACGGGTCTTTTCTGTGCAGGCAGATAGCAAGCAGACCACTTGCCATGGTTACAGGCAAAGTTGGACTCGGGAGTTAATGTTGCTGTGTAGGCTCCGCTCCTAAGATGGCAATGTGTATTACAGTGGTACCTTGGTTTTAGAACAGCTTGTTTATGTACAACTTGGAAGACTGCAAACCCAGAAATAGGCGTTCTGGTTTGTGAACTTTGTCTTGGAAGCTGAACATGTTCTGCTTCCTGTTGAGTGTGTTCTGTTTGTTAATTGAGTCCCCCGCTGCTAATCAGAGGCTTCCAGTTGAGTCGGTTGGCTGTTGAGTCCTGAGCACCCACGCAACACAGAGGGGATATTTGGAGCTTTTGTTTTTTGCTAATTTTTTGTGTTTTGGTTTGTTTGGCTTTTTCATTTTTTTGACTGTGACTTGTTCTTCGTTGTATGGGACTGACTTGTGACTTTGTTTTTGTGACTTTGTTTTTGTGACTGTGTGGAACCCAGTTCAGCTACTGGTGGATTGATTGTATGACTGCAGAAATAGATAAAAGCCGCCTTTCCAAACAATGACTATCATCAGTGCACGTAAGAAAAAATAATAATTTTAATTTTTATCATCTACAATACTGTCTTATTTATTTTATAGTACAGTACATTGATTATTGCTTTCATTTTATGGATCAATGGTTTCATTGGATAGCAAAATTCATGTTAAATTGCTGTTTTAGAGGTTGTTTTTAAAAGTCTGGATCGGATTAATCCATTTTGCATTACTTTCCATGGGAAAGCACACCTTGGTTTTGGAACAGACTTCCAGAACGGATTAAGTTTGGGAACCAAGGTACCACTGTACCTCACTTACTACGAAATGTGCTACGCCCTACTGGGTTGGGTACAAATAATAGCAGGAGGAGGGGGAGGAGGAGGGGCTTCTCATTTTCTGAGAGGGAGCCTGGACTTTTAGAAAGCCACTAGCAGTCAGTGTTGAGCACTGCTTCTCAAAATATCTCATATGGTGGACCAGCAACACTCTACATATGTGCCAGGGGCCAGTACCATAGCTGGTCCCTGAAGCATCCCATCCAACCTGGGCTGTAGTGGAGAATGTGGGTGAATAGTAGGGACAGTATTTATATTCATAAAGTGGCCATGAACAACAAGAAGGTGGCACCGTCAAAGCCAGGCTGGGGTGGTAGTTACAAACAGAAATGAAAAGTTGTGCTCAAGATCAGAACCCTGAGCAGAAAGGTGGAGCCTGAGGACCATGTTCTGAAAGCATATAGGGTCACCAGTGTGGTGTAGTGGTTAAGAGCGGTGGACTCGTAATCTGGTGAACCGGGTTTGTTTCCCTGCTCCTCCACATGCAGCTGCTGGGTGACCTTGGGCCAGTCACACTTCTTTGAAGTGTCTCAGCCCCACTCAACTCACAGAGTGTTTGTTGTGGGGGAGGAAGGGAAAGGAGAATGTTAGCTGCTTTGAGACTCCTTTGGGTAGTGATAAAGCAGGATATCAAATCCAAACCCTCTCTTCTTCACTTCATTGAAGCCAAGTAGGTCTCTCTGAGTCTGGTCAGTGCCTGGACGGGTGACCACCTGGGATCAACAGGAATGCTGCTTTGGGTTCCATCACAGAAGAAAACAGGATATAAATGCACAGAAATAAATATATAAGTATAAGACAATGCTTTTTGCTAAACAATTCGGCAAAAATTGGGTGTCACCTTATACATGGATAGTGAATGCAGAGGGAGACGTGTGATTAATGGCAGCAGCAAGCAGGAGATTGGCAGCGGTGATTGGGCAGGTGATTGGTGGCTGCAATAAGGCCTGCTGGCAATTGGCTGCTGCTGTGGCAATTGGGCAGGCGATTGGCAGCTGCGGCAAGTGGGCGGGTGGGCTGTTGGTGGCGGCGAGTGGGCAGACAATTGGCGGTTGAAGCGAGGTGTGTGATTGGCTGTGGCTATGGCAAGCGATTGGCAGTGACGGGCAGGCGGGTGACCTCCCCCACTCCCCCCAAAAAGCTAAACAACTTAATTTATTAATTTTGGGTTTACAAAATGGGGGTCCTCTTATAGATGGGGGTGTCTTATACACAGAAAAATACAATAGATTGGTAAGCAAGCTATATTGCTCTGTGGAACAAGCAATTGTAGAGATGGATGGATTTTGCCAATTCTGTTTTGTAAACCTTCCACAGATTCCCCTCAGCCTGTCAAAGAAATTTTCTGCAATTAATTCTGGAATGGGCACCTGCATAGTTTGCCCTTGCCATGTCTCTCACAGAATCAACAACAGTCAGGGAGGGCTATGTAAGCCATCTAGTCCAGCCACTAATCGACCAGTGCAGGAAATCCAAAGCCAGAGCAGTCCAGCCCAGAGACAGCCCAACACCTGCTCGCTCCATCGATTCATTCAGCCACATGATGTTGTTTTCTTCCAACATGGTAAGTGATGCACACAAGTGATGATGGACATTTAAATGCCACAGAGTTGTCCTGTTCTCATAAGACACACACCTCTATACAGGATTTCATCAAGATAACTCCCGTTAAGCAAATTATGTATTCTATGCAATATTGTACAGAAACATACAGTGTTATATTATTAGTCATATAGAATGCCCATTAGACATGGCTATGGTTCATTAAGTTCAATGTCTATTGCAGAACTTAGTACAACTCATTGTCCTCTGATTCTTATTTTGTTGTTGTTGTTGGGATTGACATGGTTTTCATCCTTTCCTTTCTTAAGAAAGACAAATATTTCATAACAATACATAGGAAATGTTGAAGGATTAACAATGCAATCCTATATATGTCTACACATGTCAATGAATTCAATAGGACTTACTTCCAATTAAGGAGATGGGGGATTGCAGTCTTACCCAAAGAAACTCTCTTGCAATAACTGGGAAAGCGAGGTACATCATATGTGAACTCAGAAAGCCACAGTGCAAGTCTTTCTGTTGAGTTCAGAAGAATGACACGGAGGCAGTGTGGAAGGTTTTAAACTGCATTTAATGTGAACTATTAGTGAGTCCAATACTTCTTATACACAGGTTCGCGTGAGATTTTCAAGCAAGATTTTTATATCTATATTAAAATATGCATGTATGTTCATTACTGGATGGTAGGGATGGAAGGATGCAATGGAAGAATTTGTTAATTTTGATTCTCTCCATTTTTCAAGTGATAAATTCTCCATATTTTGCTTCAATTTGTGATTGAATTTTTAAAATAGATAGATGATAGATGATAGATAGATAGATAGATAGATAGATAGATAGATAGATAGATAGATATAGATAGATGATAGATAGATAGATAGATAGATAGATAGATAGATAGATAGATAGATAGATGATAGATAGATGATAGATAGAAATAGATGATAGATAGATAGATAGATAGATAGATAGATAGATAGATAGATGATAGATAGATGATAGATAGAAATAGATGATAGATAGATAGATAGATAGATAGATAGATGATAGATAGATATAGATATAGATAGATAGATAGATAGATAGATAGATAGATAGATAGATGATAGATAGATATAGATAGATAGATGATAGATAGATATAGATATAGATAGATAGATAGATAGATAGATAGATAGATAGATAGATAGATAGATAGATAGATGATAGATAGATGATAGATAGATAGATAGATAGATAGATAGATAGATAGATAGATATAGATAGATGATAGATAGATAGATAGATAGATAGATAGATAGATAGATAGATAGATAGATAGATAGATAGATGATAGATAGATAGATGATAGATAGATAGATAGATAGATAGATGATAGATGATAGATAGATAGATAGATATAGATATAGATAAATAGATAGATAGATAGATAGATAGATAGATAGATAGATAGATAGATAGATGATATAGATGATATATAGATATAGATATAGATATAGATCCTCATGAAAATTCATACTCATTTGGATGTGGATTTCTCCTAGTAAACATTTTCATATGCAGTTTTGACTAATGTACATATTATTGCAAAAAATTTCCCCTGACATAATGCATTTTTGTATGTTACTTATATTTTCATTTTTTATGCAGACATCCCCCTGATATACACATTTTTCAAAATATAGTTTGGTTGGAGAACTGCATCACAAACTTCAGATGTGGTGAATTTCAAAGGATAGCTGCATTTTGCTTTGCATATTGTTTTGAAAAGGGCATATTTGATGGATTGAATTTAACATTGTACTGAATTAAATTTCTCTTCCATCCCAGCTGACTGGCTTACAGGCAGCGCCCTCCCCCCCCCCCCCAAAAAAAATTTTTAATAAATTAAATGGATACCTTTCCAGCAGTCAGACAAGGTTTAGTCCACACAGCTGAATACTGGGAAAATTTCATGAGCTTTGCCAAGAAAATGCACTCAGAAAGGCCTGTAGAAATTTTAAGAGGCATGGCCAGTCAGGAGTGTTAAGTATAGTAATTTAATTCACTGAAATTTAAATGCTTGTATGAATTACTATGTGTTTAAATTTGATTGATTGATAACTGAATTCTAGAGAGTTCTCTAGTAGTTCTCATGTGATCAGCTGGTGTTGGTCACATGGGTGGTATCTTTTGAAGGAGAGACTCCATTTTATGTGAAGCGAGATGACTATGTTTCAAAATCCACTGTGAACACTGCTAAAGTTGAATAGTGTGTTGGAAATAAAGAGAGCAAAGCTGCAGGAGAAGGTAAAAGTGAAAATCTCTCATAGGAGCTGCAAGGCATAGCCTAATGGAGATACAGAAGGCTAAGCTCTGGAAGGAGAGGAAAATACAGTTGTTTGACAGTTAGTAGACGAAGACGCCTTCACCCTGGTATGGCACCCCTTTATCACAAACACAGCCCAACAACACAACGGCTAGAATCTGCCAACAGCATACGAATCAGTATGGCTAACCTGATTCATGAACATCCACCCACCCACCCCATTCACACATGAAAACAAAGTTCTCCACCTCCAATCACAACCAACCAAGCACACCCTAGGCCAACCCCAACCTCTTACCCCACCAAAGGAATAAAAGCGAATAGTGGAGAGAACCCGCACAAATGACACTGACACAAAACCCCACACATACACTAAGTAGAATAGAAGCATTGTCACCCCAACCCACTCACCATTCTCCCCTCTACCTCTTTCCCCCTTTTCCCCTTTTCTTCCTAATGTAACACTAATGTCTCAACAAATGAAACTGATCTGTAGAAAATGTAACTTGGATAAAGAGACATTGCACATACTTTCATAAACCAAGAAAACTTTAATAAAATATATGTTAAAAGAAAGAAAGTTAGAAGAAGAGACTGTAAGCCTATGCTTGCAAAAGCATCTGACTGTAAATATTATGTTTTAAATCATCTATAAGTATAAGTTTCTGCAAGTAAAATTTTTTAATGTTAAAATCTGGACATTGATTTAATTTCCAAATAAGAGTGTCAGTCGTATATATGATTTCAGCTTCTTAGCTGCATTTTTGCTACTCTGACTTCAACAAATAGGTCCCAGACCTATTTCTGATCACAAAGGGGTAGTGTTGACACTAAGGTCTAGGTGCATAACTGTTGCTAGACTCAGGTTTTTAGACTCTCGGAGCCCATGGCATGCCAGTTTCCCCAGCCACTCCCATGATGATCTAATTATGGCTACCTTTGTTTATGAAAACCCCAGCCATTAATTTGGTTCCTTTTGAAAGCTGCATCCGCGGACAACACCATTCATTTTAATGGGACTACTCTGCCCATCAAGGGCTTTAATGATCAAACCCAATGTGCACAAATGCACCACCTTGGCATCACATCTGATTTTGTCTGCTTTGCATCCCCCTCATTAAAATGCAGCCTTCTATCATCGTAGGTACTTTAGTCATTATTTCCTCAATATTAATGCCATTGTTTTCTTATAGCTCCCGTTGTTCTGTGGCCCTTGTCTAATCCCATATGTAGCATGTTTATTAGATGTAATATTTTATCTCTCAGCCTCAGCCTCTGACACTATCATTTCATTCTTATTTCAATAAAAATGATCTCCTTCGCTCTCCTCCACCAACCCCTCCTCCCCCAGCCGCTGCTGCCACCACCACCAGCAGCTCTGACAAGAGCTAATAGCTTTCTTTATCAGAAAAGAAAGTTGGCGAGGTATCCCTCCAAAACACAAAATGAACTGTAGGTATTTGTCCCTTAATTCAATTCTGTGCGTAAGCTGCAAGACTAATAAAGTAACTTCATAATCGCAGAAAGGAGATGGGCTCATTCGCAACCCCCATTCCTTGTTTGTGGTTTCTGGGTGGTCGTGTGTTTTTCTGTTTGTTTTTCTTATATAGACATCCAATCCCACTGCCTTTGCTGCTTGTTAACCTCAAAAGCTTATATGGAAACAAGTCTTGTGCAAACAGAATAATACAGTAACAAATTCTCACATACCTCTCTTTTTTATTTTCATGGGGAATTCGCTATCTCTGCCCTTTAATCAAGTGGTAATAGGTAGAAACGCTAACTGACAAAAATGCAATATTAGTTGTTTGATGAGAGTGACTCCATGGGCATAAATTCCAGGTGGATTTTCTAGGCTTTTGCACACTTATTAAGCAAACACACACACACACACACCACAATAACAATGAGTTCTATGCTCAAAATGCAATTAGATTTAGAGACAAAAGCTGGAATCGTTCCACCCCAGACACCTTTGAAATGAATAACTTTCAATGTCTTTTGAGCCATCAGACCAAATAACAGCAATAATAATAATAATAATTTCTAAAACTCTGGTAAGATTTTACTTCTGAGAGCTTGAAAAAGAAATGCAAGGTCATGTTGCCCAGTAGTAGAATGGAAGCTTCCAAGTTCAGTCCTCATCATATCCAATCGGAATGGGGAAGACCTCTATCTATGGAGCCTGGAAAGCCACCCCATTCAATATAGACAATGCTAACCTAGATGACACAATCAGTAGCAGATAGCATCATGGGGTGGCGGTGTTCACCTGACCTCCTGACAGCTGCACAATTTGTACTTACTGGCGAATGGCAGGGAGTTTGGTGTGGTACAACTGCACTGACAGAGCCAATCCGAGGCTCCTTGCCAATGTGTTTGCACCACACTGACCTCCCCATCTCTGCTTCCCAGTAAATGACAGTGACTTTGGCATGATGACAGGTGTTGATTTTTTTTTTCTTCCATAAGCTTTTCTGGGGTGGTTTGAAGGAAAAAAATTCTCTGCTTCTACTGCATCTTTTAGGAAATTGGTTGTTGTGTTAGGCCAGGGGTAAGCTCCTAGTATATGCCATTAACCATGTGTTGTTGTTGTTCAAAAGGCTTTTTTGTGGCCAATCTTAGTCAATGGAATTTCATACGATCAGTATGAACCTGTTGTACAGGAAGGGTAAGTGGAGGGGAGATTGAATGGATACAGAGTTGGGTACAGTGAGAGTGAGTGTCAGACAGAGAAGGTCAGTTAGAAAATGACAGAGTGTGATGAACAAAAATCGATTGAGTGATTGTGGGGTGTTGGGTCAGGGAGACAGTAGAGCTCAGAAACTACTCATATGCCAGGGCTCAGCCTTGAAGACTACTGTTCACATAGGACAAGAAGTTAGGTGTGAAAGGAGACCAGGAGAAGAAATCACAAGAGATGAGTAAAAATGGAATGAGATATGTGGGGGAAGGTGAATAGTGGTTTGATTTCTGATGGACAGCTGTGGTGATGAGTGGTCAAGGGCTTGAACCACTCATTTGCCAAGGTCGGGTCTCGGACTGACCTTGGATGTCACTGCTGTCTACACCCACGGCAGCTCTGTTATCTGGATGTTCCCTTGCAACCTGGGACCCAGCTAGGTCTGGATGGGCACTGAAAAAGAGAAGAGGAAACAGGAGCTGGTGAACTTACATATAGGAAAGGAAGCAGGACTGAAGGAGGAGGCAGCAGAGAAAGTGAGGGTGAATGAAAGCCTGTATGAGAGAAAGAGAAAGCAAGTGTGTGTGTGTGTGTGTGTGGGTGTGGGTGTGGGTGGGTGTCTTGAAGAAGAAGTGAAAAGAAGAGTGTGATATGATATGCAGTCCTTTTCTTCTAAAAAATGTTTAGGGGTACTCTCATTTTGACTCAATAAAACCACCATTTTATAGTTTAAATCAGGAAAAATAAATACAGTAAACTGACAAAAGTACGAAGAATCACAAAATGTTTAGGGGTATGCGTACCCCTGTGTCCTCCCAGAAAAAAAAGCACTGCATGGATGCATATACATAGTTACACACACATTTGCATGCGCGCACACACACACACACATTTTGGGGCCTCATCATATTAGTTGAACAAGAAGGGCAGAAACAAGGTGAAATCAATTTCTCTTTTTAAAGCAGTAGCAATATATTTTAATTTTTTTTAAAAAAATGTCCAGTTGCACCTTAGAGACCAACTAAGTTTGTTCTTGGTATGAGCTTTCATGTGCATGCACACTTGTTTTTTTAATTTTTATATATATATTTCTACTGCATTAGACCAACACGGCTACCTACCTGAATCTTTTTAAAGCAGATAATCATGCAACACGGTTAAGAGAGAAAGTCAGAAAAGGAGGGGAGATGGAGGGAGGGAAGAAGAAAAAATAAAATATAGCAAGAAAACAGAAAACACCATCCCAGTGGTGATGGATAACTGAAGTGAACGCGTCAGGATGGTATTATGTAAATTACCAAGGCAGCCGAGCAATGCACTTATGATTACAGAGAAAGGCTGTGAACAACGCGGCAGTCCCCAGGTACTCCCCTGCCTTGTTATTTTTCTTCCCTCCAACTACCCTAGGGGTGGATTCTTCCTGACCCTGGTCCTTGAGGGGGAGGGAATCATCCAGGAAATCTGGTTTGGGAGAGGGAGGAGCAGGGAAAGGTTAGAGGACATCTGTGACATTTCTTTAAACGAGTCCATTCCTCTGTCTTGGTAAAGCAAGCACACCATTGCAATCCATTTTTTGTTTAGAAATCTGCTCTCTCTCTCTCTCTCTCTCTCTCTCTCTCTCTCTCTCTCTCGTGTGTGTGTGTGTGTGTGTGTGTTTAATGGTGTTTGGGAACTTAGCAGGCAAATATATGTATCACAGTTTTAAGAAGTGTTTAGGTGGGGAGAGGAAACATTTTTTATTATTATTTAAGAAACCTCTCCCTTGCTTTCTCGTGTAGGTAATGTCTAAAAAGCGTGGAACAACAACCTTTTGAGGAAAGATTACAACAATCAGGGCTTTTTTATTTTAGAAAAAAGGTAAACAGGGCACGGTAGGGCTGTATAAAATCATGCATGATGTGAAGAAGGGAAATTTTCTCCTTCTCTCATTGGCTTGCAGTTACAATTCTACCAACCACAGCAATTTTCAGACTGTAACCCAATTTTAAGGGAGCGGATTATATTCAGGTATTGTCTCTCTCTCCCCCCCCCCACCCCAAATTTTAAAGGTGCGGCTTATTTGCGGGTGCGGCTTATATTCGGGCCAATATGGTAATTCAAGAACTCAGGGTCATCCAATGAAGTTGAATGTAAGAAGATTCAGGAAAGACAGCACATAGTTGGAATTTTGTCCCACAAGATTCATTGGTGGCCATTGGAGAATAGGGCTATCAGCAGCTTCCAGCCATGGTGGCTGTAGTCTCCCTCCATTGTAAGAAGCCATGTGCCGCTGAATGCCAGCTGTTGGAATGTCATGTTGGTCTCATGTCCAACTTCCTATAGGCATCTGGTTGGGCCACTGAAAAAAGGAAGCTGGACTAGATGAGGTCTGATTCAGCAGGGCTCTTTGTGGACACGTGGATCCCATTCATACCCTATATAGACAACAGGTCCTCTGGGAACACCTGTCATGGGTGATCAAAGTCCAGGTTGGAGACGTCGGGACCGGGGGCAAGATGGCAGGGTGGGAGCAGGAACGGGAGTCCAGAAGCCAGGAGTCAGGAAGCCAAGGGTCCGAGGGTCAGGAAGCCAGGAGTCACGAAGTCAAGGGTCCGAGGATCAAGAAGCAAGGAGTCACAAAGTCAGGGGGTCAAGAAGCAAGGAGTCAAGGAGCCAAACACAGCGAGGCAGGGAACGTGTTGCTGTGGCAAAAAGCCGACCTTATATCCCTTCCTGGTTCTTGCCACCAGGTGCTGTGAGCTACCAATTGGCCTCACCTGTGAAGCCGCGCCTTTCTTCTCCAGAACAAACTTAGGAAGGCCCCAAACCTGCAAAGTCCTTCTAGTCACAGGGCCTGGCTCCTGCACGCACTCCTGACAACACCCTACCTAGTCACGAGAACTATTGCTGGATAGATCTTTGCCTACAACAGAAGGACAGGTAGTTGGTGTCATAGTCAGAATTGCAGTGTGGTGCATAGGAATGTAAGAAGAGCCTTCTGGATCAGGCTAATGGCCCATCTGGCCCAGCACCCTGTTCTCACAGTGTTCAACCTCAAATCCTCAAGCAGGATCTGAGCACAACAGCACTCTCCCCTCCTGTGGTTGGTGTAGATTGGTTATGAGCAAGAAGACAGAGCACTTCACCAAAGGTGTCGTGAGCTTTGAAGACACTTGAACTCAGGATGCAAGGGAGAAATGTGCTAGGAGGAAGGCACGCTTGGCAAATCCACACCATGATCAACTCCCACCCAGAAAACTATGTCCCCACTGTGGAAGGATGTGTGGATCCAGAATTGGCCTCCACGGTCACTTACAGACTCACTGTTAAAACCGTGTTTATGGAAGACAATCTTACTCAGCTACGAGTGATCGCCAGAGAGAGAAGATCTGTTCGCAGCAAATGGTAAACAACTGAAACAGCTTTAAAGGGGGATTAGACAATTCAAGGACGTAAAGATAAACTGAGGGAGAGGAATCTGTGGCCCTCCAGATGTTTGGGACCCTGGACAGGAAGGATGCAAGTTGTAGCCCAACAACATCTGATGAGCCACAAGTTCCCCACTTTAAGCTAAGCTCTCAGTGGCAACTAATTATGACGGTTGTATACTATCTCTCAGTACCAATTACCTCTGAGTACCAATTGTGCTGATTGGCACCTGAATGACCGCTGAGGTAAACAGGATCCCAAACTGGGTAGGCCTGTCGTCTGATGAAAGAATGCTTTTTTTTTTTGTTCACACCATACATTTGAAGAACTCTTCTATGCTATTTCAACAGTCGTGGTCCCCCCCAAAGAATCCTGGGAACTGTAGTTTGTTAAGGGGAGACCCCTTAACAATTCCCAGCACCTCTAACAACCTAGAGTCCCCAGGAGACTTGAGGAGGAAGCCATGATGGCTATAAAGGTAAAGGTAAAGGTACCCCTGCCCGTACGGGCCAGTCTTGGCAGACTCTGGGGTTGTGCGCCCATCTCACTTAAGAGGCCAGGGGCCAGCGCTGTCTGGAGACACTTCCGGGTCACGTGGCCAGCGTGACATCGCTGCTCTGGCGAGCCAGAGCCGCACACGGAAACGCCGTTTACCTTCCCGCTGGTAAGCGGTCCCTATTTATCTACTTGCACCCGGAGGTGCTTTCGAACTGCTAGGTTGGCAGGCGCTGGGACCGAGCAGCGGGAGCGCACCCCGCCGCAGGGATTCGAACCGCTGACCTTTCGATCGGCAAGTCCTAGGCGCTGAGGCTTTAACCCACAGCGCCACTGTATGCTATAGTGGCATACAAATGCTTTAATTCAGTGTTTCCCAACCTTGGGTCCCCAGATGTTGTTGGACTACAACTTCCATCATCCCTGACCTCTGGCCTTGCTAGATAGGGATGATGGGAGTTGTAGTTCAACAACATCTGGGGACCCAAGGTTGAGGAAGGCTGCTTTAAATGTATGATATGGATGTGACCTACATGCCTTTGCAATTTTAGCCTCAGAGAATGGTATGCAGGCATAGAAAGCTGTTACTTTGTAAAAACTAAGGTGGTATCTGGCTAGTCAGTAACTGGATGGATTTCCTTTCTTGCACTCTGAGCTTCATGTAGGAAAAGAGACGGCTTTGTTATGCTGTGTGAAGGATGACTTACACATATGAACTGGGTCCCAAAATAATGGCTCCACCCAATCCTCTTAACGGGAGATGCATGAGCTTGAACTTGAAACCATCTGCTTAAAAAGTATGTGCTCTACCACAGAGCTTCAGTCCTTAAGAGCCAGTGTGGTGTAGTGGTTAAGAGTGGTGGACTCGTAATCTGGTGAACCGGATTCGCGTCTCCGCTCTTCCACATGCAGCTGCTGGGTGACCTTGGGCCAGTCACACTTCTCTGAAGTCTCTCAGCCTCACTCACCTCACAGTGTTTGTTGTGGGAGAGGAAGGGGGAAAGGAGATAATCCAGCATAGGAGAGTGTAGGATGCTGCAAAGTGAGATTATTATTAACTGTGCTATCCTGCAATTGCAAAGGAAGGAATGCCTGCCCATAATTTGTTCTGTGAGCTGACCCAGAAGATATATTTCCCTACCTGGGTGCATTTTATGCCAGGCCCAGCCAGTTTTATTGGGCTAGTGACACTGCTTGCCTAGTGAAGGTTGTATTTTATGCAGGACATTAGAAAATGTTATTCTAATGTTCTCTTCTGGCCTCTGAAATCTGCGGTTCTGGGGAGTCAGGATTTGAGGACCTTTGTAGTTGTACAGCTACATTCCAAGACAGGACTATGCCTGACCCTGTGTTGAGCCTCTGGGCATGATCACAATGCAAATCCTAAATAATAATCGTTAACCTTCACTGCTGATTTCATTTTAATAGGATTTTCTCGAAGTAAATAATGTAAACTACGTACAGCAATACCCTTTCCAGCAATGCTATGGGCAGCCTCATGGGACCAGCAGGGGAACTTGATAACTGACACTTGTACAGGTTGAAATTTGAAATTGCATTTAATTTGTATGTCATTATGTAATTGAGAACATGGACCTTTAAGGCAAACGTGGCAGGAAATGGGCATCTTGCTAAAAATATTTGAGATGCGGCCATTTGATTTAATAGGATGCGTGTCTGTGGAGTCTGTAATGAGGTCATTTACTGTGGTTGTAGGTTTGTGTGTGTGAGGGGGCGAGGAAGAGAGAGAGAATGTGCTAGTGAAGGGCCCTAAGCTCACAGACTTAAGGATATCAGCCATTAATAACCAGTAAAACCAATCTAACCAACCAGTAAAACCTTGCCAACAAAGGTCCGTATAGTTAAAGCCATGGTTTTCCCAGTAGTGATGTATGGAAGTGAGAGCTGGACCATAAAGAAGGCTGATCGCCGAAGAATTGATGCTTTTGAATTATGGTGCTGGAGGAGACTCTTGAGAGTCCCATGGACTGCAAGAAGATCAAACGTATCCATTCTTAAAGAAATTAGCCCTGAGTGCTCACTGGAAGGACAGATCCTGAAGCTGAGGCTCCAATACTTTGGCTACCTCATGAGAAGAGAAGACTCCCTGGAGAAGACCCTGATGTTGGGAAAGATGGAGGGCACAAGGAGAAGGGGGCGACAGAGGATGAGATGGTTGGACAGTGTTCTTGAAGCTACAAACATGAGTCTGACCAAACTGTGGGAGGCAGTGAAAGACAGGAGTGCCTGGGGTGCTCTGGTCCATGGGGTCACGAAGAGTCGGACACGACTAAACGACTAAACAACAACAACAAAAACCAATCTAGCAGTTAGGAATGGGAGTACAAACTCAATTCAGATAAGACTGAAGCCCTGCTAGTGAGTGGTTCCCCAGACTGGATGGCTGGGAGATTGCCTGCTCTTGATGGGTTTGCATTCCATCTGAAGAAGCGGGTATGTAGCTTGGGAATACTTCTGGTTCCATTGCTATTGCTTGAGGATCAGGTGGCCTCACTGGCGCAGAGTGCCTTCTGTCAGCTATGACTGGTGGTCGAGCTGCGCCCTTATCTGGACAGAGATAGCCTAACTTGTCTCTGCTCTGGTAACCTCTCGGTTAGATTACTGCAACATGTTGTACATGGGGCTGCCTCTGAAGACAGTTCAGAAATTTCAGCTGCTGCAGAATTCGATGGCCGGGTTGTTCACTAGGGCAAGACGGTTTGAGCATATTACACCGATCCTGGCCCGACTGTACTGGCTACCAATTAGTTCCCAGGCCCAATGCACAGTGCTGGTCTTGACCTATAAAGTCTTAAACAGCTCAGGACTGCAGTATCTCAAGGACTGCCTCTTCCCATAGGAACCAACCCAACCTTGCCATCACCATTACAAGTCCTTCTTTGTGTGCCTCCTTCGGAAGTTGGCAATGCGAGAATGGACCTTTTCTGCAGTGGCTCCCTGTTTGTGGAATGGTCTCCCCAGGGAGGCTCACCTGGCACCTTCATTGTACATCTTTAGTCAGGTTGACATATTTCAAGAAGTAAAAATCCAGACACAAAAGTTGTTGGAGGAAAATCGTCTCCAAAAGGCAAAGAGTGATACTTAATTAACACACTTCCTGGTTCTATTGGCAAAAACCTGGACATTTTGCCAATTTTTCAAAAAACAACAACAACCCCACGCCAATGTTGTTGTTTGAATCCCAGATATGTCCAGGAAATTCTGGATGTATGGCCACCCTATCTTTAGGCACCAGGCAAAAACGTTACTCTTCAACCAGGCCTTGGGATTATTAACATTCTATGTCCTTTAAAATGTCCTTTTGAGAGGGAGGTTATGGGTTAGTGTTGTTTTGATTATGTTTTTTGTGTTTTTACTTTGTATGTTTATGCTGTGAACTGCTCTGATATCTTTGGATGAAGAGCAGAATACAAATTTAATAAATGGATGGATGAATGAATGAATGAATGTGCAGTGCTGATATCCACATTTTGCGGAAAGATGTAGCAGAATCTTACTGGGACAGTACAACTTCAGGACACAAATGGGAGATTTGCATACACCCCCATGAACACAATTCCTTTCACATAGAATACCAACATGTCATTGAGAAGGAGAAGGTAGTATTATTATCATTGTTATGTGAGGGTAGGAAGGTTTTATCTATTAGTATGTAGAACCCTGATCACACAGGGTTCTGGATTCTGCAAGCACAGCAGGATTCCCACTGCAGACATTTGCCCTGGATATGTGGGAAGCAGAATGAGTTGCATGACAACAGGGTTGGGGCCGACAGACCTTGGTTTTGTCTCTTCATTTGTTTTTCCTTCACACAAACCACAACTGAATGGAGTGAAAGAGCTGTGTGCTGATGGCACCTCCTTACTCCAAACACCCAGATAACTTCACTTGGTTGCTTCATATAAGAACATATTGTCTTCAGCAGTAGAGGCAGAACATAGCCATTGTGGCTGGTAGCCACTGATGACCTTATCCTTCATGAATCTGTTTAATTCTTTTTTTTTAAACCACCCAGGTTGGTGTCTGTCACTGCCTCTTGTGGGTGAAAATGATTTAACTGTCCACTGTGTGTAAATAAAAAGCACATGGGACCAGGTGGGAGCCTGCAGGTCCTCATCGCGTTGTAAGTTTTTCCAAAACACCAGGCACAACGAATGGTATTGACAAAGGTTGGGGAAATTCATAATGGGTTGAAGTCACATCATGCAACTGTGCCTTTAAGGGTCCCACACTTTTATGTTTAAGGAAGCCGGTTCCAAGGTTCAACAGGGGTGGCAGTAGTGCTCAACAAGCACAGGCGGAAGAAGAGAGAACAACCATAGTTGACCATTTATAGTAAGTACAATACTGTACCTCTTTCCTGGAGTGACCATTAAGCAATGCACAGACCACTGAGTGAGCGTTATGAATGTGTGTGAGAGAACAGAGAGTTGCTGGTTTTGGTGGCATCTCTGTGAAGAGTGGAGCAGGGTGAATCCTCCCCTGTGAATTAATCACTTGACAATGTCAAGTGATGACTTGCATACATGGAAGCAGGCATCCTGGATGAACTCCCATAGCACTTTCCCAAAGAGGCGATTCTTAAAATCATCTGAACTCACCGAATGATGTGGACACGTCCCAAATTTCTGCTGGATCTGAATTCACAATGGGTCCTCTTTGTGGCCATCCTTGAACGGCTTTTCAATTTAGCTACTCACTCTGAATAGCCCTGCGGTCACATTTCTCACTGATGCCCTTTCAGTTAAAATGAGGTTACGCTGGATTTATATGCTTTTTTTTACTTAAAAGAAAGGAAACTATTGGGAAGAGCGGTGACCCCACCACCAAGACTCAAGCAGGGCACCTGGGGGGAAGGAAAGGAAGAAGAAGAAGTCTTTCTCTATTTAGCATGAACCATTGAGAAGTCTACTACTTCTTAGTTCTACAGACAGGTAGGTTTTGTGATACTAGAGAAGATAGTACGTCCAGGTCAGAGCTGGGACAGTAATAACCCTTCTTCATAACCTGACTGCACCCTTCCATGTTAACATACTGTGAGCTGAGCACAAGTGACAAAACCAATCCATCACTATGCTGCCAACACAAAGAGGAATAGAGAGGTTAACAGAAATTGATGACATCCCAGCTCGAATTTTACACTGATTCGGCCAGCTCCGCGATTGAAACAGACAAAGATTTATAGTCCAAGCTAGGACGCTGGCTCTCCTTGATTGCCTCGGATTTTTTCCCCCTTCTCTCCCCTCTCCCCCTCTTTATGTGCTTCTGCATATTTATTTCCAAGCTCATCACAGGCTTGTAGCATTTGAATGCTGATTTGATTTTACATTTCAAGAGGAGTAGACATTATGCTGCCATTTGCATGATGTGAGAGAAATCACCATAACGTTGTGATATCGGCGACCAAAATGAGTACTAATGTTCGCTTGCATAAAGTAGGAATTGTGCAAAAAAAAAAAAAGGAGGGGGGGAAGAAGCCCTCTTCCAACAACAACAAAAAATTCAGATTTCCTCCCCCCCCCAACATCCCTACTCCTCTCTTTTTTAGGGTCTTTTTGTGCTTCTTTTGGTGTTAAATATATAAATAAATGCAATAAAAAAGAGGGAATTATTCCATATCATGCGGATGAGAAATTGCGTTTTGTCATGCCTCCAAGGGCTACAGTGGTATTGAGCTTTTATGAATTCTTTTGATATCAGGGCTGAGCATTATGAGTTCCAACACAAATTTTTTCCCCCATGACATTATTACTGAATACTTTTATCAGTTCATTGTGACAAAAAATTGATTATCAGCTTTGACGTTTGATGGATAGCTTTCATAAAGGTACCTGGGTGTGCTCCCCCTCTTCCTTTTCTTTTTGTCTTGTGTAAATCTATAAAGTTTTTCTTTTCTTCTCTTCTCTTCTCTTCCTAAGAAGACTTTACTTTTTTCAAGTAACAAAGAAGACACTTTAGTAATGGGAAGTCCTCTTTTTGCCCTGGCTGCAATGTGCAGATTGATTCCGGCATTGTCAGAACACCCCACCTCTCGCTTTCCCCTCTGCCCTCGTACCATGGCCTCTAAGGCCTGCTCTACACATAAAACAGAACGGGATGGGAAGGCAGTGGCAGAGTCCTGAGGTGACAGATCACACTACTTCACATCGCAGGAGAGGAAATACCTTTTTTAAAAAACAAAAAATTCCTTCCAGTAGCACCTTAAAGACCAACTAAGTTAGTTCTTGGTATGAACTTTCGTGTGCATGCACACTTCTTCAGATAGGTATCTAATTAGTTGGTCTTTAAGGTGCTACTGGAAGGAATTTTTTTGTTTTGACTATGGCAGACCAACACGGCTACCTATCTGTAACTTTTTTAAAAAGTTATCCTGCGTGAACAACTCATGCATGCAGCTGGCAAACTAACACAGTAAGTGGAAGGCCCTGCAACAAACTCTCCCTGATGTGTATGTGCTATGCTTGCAGACATGTTTCCTTTTTGCTTCAGAAAGTATTCTCCAGTCACCATCTTCCTTATTTCAGATGACTGGAGAATCTGGAGAACAATGAAAAATGAAAGGATACACTTCTGGAACCTAGATGAGGGATGGCGAAACGGTGACCCTCCATGTTTTTTGGACCCCATCTCCCATCAGCAACAGCAAGCATGGACACTTTCAATGATCATAGGGCGACTACAGATTCCTCATCCCTATTCTAGACCCCTGTAAGGAGAACAGAGTTGGCCCTTACAATATATAGGTTAACTTGACTGGCCTACCAAATATAAAAGTCAAGGGAGTTATTGGCAGTGGAGGTTGAGAATTCTCACTGCGTTCTAGACAATTTTCATCAATTCCTGCCCTGATTTGGGATCCTTGTAACTTTAGCAGCTTCTATTATTCCTACTGGATTCCCTGGTTCTACACAATGAGTGACTATTGCCATAGATTTATTGATTATATTATATCCCGCCTTTCTTCCAAGGATTTCAAGGTAGCCTACATAGTTTGCTTTTCTCTTCCGACTTGGTCTCCTCAATCCTAGTCATAAGAACATCTAGAGAAGTGTACTGATGGCGCCACCACATATATTAGGAGAACCACATACTGAAACGCCGTTGAATTTTCATCAGAACTTCCTTTTGTTTAAAAAAATTACACTGATGTGGAAATGTAGCAAATTGGAAAAATGAGGTGCTGGGACAAAGCAATATGGACAGTACTCTCTATCCTTACCCTGGAACAAGTCAAGTGGGTGGGGGTGGGTCTTTCTTGACATTGTTGAGAAGACGAACAACGAACAACCTCCAAGGACCAACGAAACAACAGCAGTAACACCACGTTTTGATCCACAATGCAGTTTTAGATTTATAGTTTCTTCCAAAGCACAAGAGCAACTTCGCAAAGGAAAGCACTGCAAAAGGGAGACTGTAAAATTTCCTTATTTGGAGGTTTTCGGGGGGGAAAGGTTGGACCGACTGTGTGGTGGACTGTGTGGCATGTGGCGTTCTTTCCGCCCCTGTAATTCCATGAGCCTAAGTGAAACAATTACCATATTGTCCTATTGCTCCGCCCACTCGCATCGTAGGAGGCCTCACATTCACACAAACACACAGGTAAGTTGAAATTAGTGCTAATTCACAGTTACCCTTAAAAGGGCTTATTACAAAGGCAGTGATAACAGCTCTATAGTTAAGGTTAATTCAGGCTTTTGTGGTTGACAGGACCTTACATTCCCATCGAACTTACCATCTATTAAACAAATGTACAGCAGGTGTCTGACAGATCAACAAAGCCACTTTCAAATATTTTAACTGTTATTTATTGCATTCTCCCCCCACACCCACAAAAGGGAATAATAGTCTCTATTTGCTATAAACAATGCCAGCTTCGGAAACTAATGGTGATTCAATTAGAATACCTCAAAGGGGAAAATTCACCTTTGTATTATGTGCATTTAGTGCTGATGAGAGTTAAGTGCAGGCTTCAAGAGAAGCGACTTTTAAGAATAGGTAGGAGAACATTACGCTTTTGAGAATGAAAATGGTGGAGCCTTTATGGACCTTTAGCAATCTCTTCTGGAGGCTTCGTAGAAATAACAAGATATGGCTGGGGAGACTAGTGGTTAGAACCTCCTGCCTTCTATTTTTCACAACAGCAGCTGTTGTGAGATGCAAATCTATTCGGAACCACAGAAATGGCAGAGAGAGGATTAACTTTTCCTAATAATAATATTTTTACCCTGCCCATCTGACTAGGTTGCCCCAGCCACTCTGGGCAGCTTCCAGCATATACAAAAACATAATACGACATTAAACATCCTTAAAATAACTTATACAATTTGACTAGCATTAAAAAGTAAACTAAGAATAGAAATTACATTTACCTCAGGGATGGGAAACCTGTGGCCCTCCAGATGTTGTCCCAGCCATTACTTCCAGCTAATGTCAGAGATGATTATAGTTCATTAGCATATAGGGGACCATAGGTTTCCCACGCCCAATTTACACAATTAAAGTATCTCCCCTTCTCCAAGGTCAGGGGTGCCAACTTGAATAAAATATTGGGCGTGGGGTGGGCAGGCAAGCCCTGATCTACATAATTGATCATATGATGCTGTGTACACACACCATTTGCATGGCTATGCCCATCAGCTTTGGGGGGGGGGCCCAGCCCCCTCAAATATTTTATTGGGGGGAGACCACTCAGCTCCTAGGAGTTGGCTCCTATGTCCAAGGTTATATGTCACAGACCATTCTTGGCTATAGTAGCAATACCAGGGCAGGGGCGGAGCAAGTCATTTAGCACACCACCCGCCCGCTACTCCCAAGCCTCCCCCAAGCTGTCAAAATGAAGGAGGAAGGGGGAGAATGCCACCTGCAAAGCGGTGGTGGGGGCGAAGACACCCGGGGTGGTCCGCCCCCCACTGCCCCCCTTCCTCTGCTCCTGCACCAACAGTCTCCAGCTTTGGCAGTCCTAAGGGAGGTTACAGAGAGCTCAGAAGCAGGAATCTGAGTGTGTTGACAGTGGACCTCTCATAAGGATGGTAGCCGTAGATCAACCTCAGTTTCTCTGCTGGTTTTTCTTTTTCTGCTCTATGCACTGCATGTTTTCACTTCTGTAATGCATACTTGGAGTAAGTTGAGAGATCCCTAGTGAAGAGCACTCCTCCAGAGAGCTACACTACCAGATATTTCCTGAGGAAACAGAACGCCCTTAGTATCACCAGAGTGGCAGTCTTTGGAAATGCCGATAAACTGGGGTCAAGCACTCCAGAAAACTGAATTGCAAAGGTTTATGGAAGTTTATCACCAACATATAGCCATAATGGCTATTAACTTTCAGAGGCAGAATGCCTCTGGATAACAAATTGCTGGGAGACAGAAGGGGAGAGCGCTGTTATGCCTAGGCCCTTTTTGAAGGCTTCCCATAGACATCTAGTTGGCCTCTGTAAGAACAGGATTTTGGCCGAATCCACCAGAATTTGTCCTATGTTCCTAATTACAATATCTTCCAGATAGAGCTATTTGTGGTGGCTATCTGGAAAATGGGTCTAATGCAACACAAAGGCAAGTGATGAGAGTTCTAGGTTAGATGCTCCACATCTGGAGGGCCTTCCACTTGTTTCTTGTTGCTCTAAAAGACTTTAGCCTAACATACCCTTGATGTTTCATCCTAATCGCTGAGGTTCCTTGGACGTTAATGCCATCTACTACACAGTGAATTTCGCCAAGGTTTCCACTGCTATCAAATTCCCTCCTTTTGGAAACTTGTCAACATCCGAGCCTGAGCATCTCCTGGAAGCAGATGTTATTGATTTAAAACATGCTGTCCCCACCTTCGCAAATGTTCATGGGGGGCTGGCATTTCCAGCACCGAACCCAGGAAAACAGCAATGATAAAAACCAACTCCATAAGTCTATCGCATTAATAGTAACTATTCTGTCGTTCCCTTCATAATGCCCCAAACCTTTCCTGAATAAGTGGGCTATTTAAAATTGGCAAGAAAGAGGTACAACCCCCCCACCCCACATAACAACAGGAAAGAAATAGACAATGGCTACATAGACACATGCGACTCTGGCAAACCTCTGGAAATGCCCTATTCCTTGCTGACATCTGAAGGCATCTCTGTTTAGGGAAGCTTTTAATGTTTAAAAGACTATTGCATTTTAATATTTGGTTGGAAACCACCCAGAGTAGCTGGAGAAACACAGCCAGATGGGCAGGGTATAAATAAATTATTATTATTATTATTATTATTATTATTATTATTATTATTGCTTTTGTCTTCTGTTTTAAGATAATGTGGAGCAGGATCCCCGATTGCTTACCATTCAGCTGGCTTTCACAGCCAAGGGTTCAGCTCATAGGAGTATATTATATTTATTTATCTACATATATATGTAATCATTTTTGCTGTTTTCATTCATCTCAATTGAGCTTTACTGGTGAGACTGTAGTTATGTGTCCGAAAAAAAAGGTTTCCTGAACTGAGATCAGAAATTCAGTAGCTACCGTACTTTTCCGTGTATAAGATGAGGGGGTTTTTTTAATTTAAAAATTATGTTAAAGATTGGGGGTCGTGGGATTGGTTGCTTCCACAAGCCAGAGATTGTCAGCAGCTAATAGGCATGCTATTGGTGGCTGCGGCAAGGGCTGGTGTTGATTGGCTGTCACTGCGGCTATTGGGCAGGCAATTGGTGGCTTCTGCCAGTGAGGGGGCAGATGATAGGTGGCTTTGTGATGCATGTGAGTGGCATTGGAGGTCAGGCAGGTGAGCGAGTTTCATCACCCCCCCTAAAAAATCTCAACAACTGTGGGTCACCCCACCCCACCCCAAAAAAAACAACTCTGGGCAATCTCCCCCTCCTCATTTTCTTAATTTGGAGTCCTCAAAAAAGGGGGCATCTTTATACACAGGGGCGTGTTATACACGGAAAAATACGGTATATTATTTGGGGGGGGGAATAGCATGTCATCTCTGAAGTGAGCACCACTAGACTCAATGAGACTTCTGAATACGCATGCATAGGATAGCACTGCAAATGTTTGAAATGGAAAGAAATGTCTTATTTACCAGATCTAACATTGTTGCGCTTCCTTCTCCCAAAGAAGAACTTAGAGAAAGAACCTGCTGGGATTGTTGCATATATATTTTTTATAAGAAAACTCACATATGAGATTCTTATAAGTCTTAATATTTTTGCAATAAATCATGTCTTGGCCATTTCTGGTTTGTGCCTTCTCTTTGTTGCCCTGGTATATGTTTGTGCTGCCTCTTATTAAATTTAAAACAATATGAACATAACCATGTACTCAGAAAAATCCAGGGTGTGTCTTTTTATTGCCCCTAAGGATGACTGTGGCATATGGCAGAAGGGACCCGGCTAGTTTGGCAAAATCAATCCATGTATATGTTCTCTCCAGTGAATAGGAAAAAAGAATCTTAGCATTCATGAGTAGCAAGATGACAATATGAAATGTTTCTCATGCTCCATGGTCTTGGAAATAATGAATTTCACAGATAATCAAAATTGTGAACTATTGAGCCACAAAGCATGAGAGAATAACGCTCATACACAAAACCCCAAATAATAATTATAATGATTTTTAAATGTACTCCTTTGTTTCTAATACTGTAGTTTTAGCCCAACAACTCTTTAATTCATGCATTTCTGTTCTGTATTTTCTTTCTTCTTTTCTTCTCTCTGTAGCTCAATGGACAAAGACAGAGCGGAGATTATTTAGAGTTTATATAAATATGCATACGTAAAAGCCACATACAGTAAGATTCAATCATCTTGGTATATTTGACAACAGGAAAATAAAAAATGATGACACCAAGCAGCAAATTAACTTATTTTACTAGCTTCTCTTTCAAGCACATTTTTAAAATGTGCAAAACAATACAGTTTGTTGTGGCGTGCTACTCCCTCTGTTGCTATTAAGCTATCCAGGTGATGTTCTCTCGGGAATCCACTCAAAACAGAGGCCTAATTCAAGACTGGATCACAACATCTGCACCAGATACAATTTGTCATCTTCTGTCTGGGAGCCCATTGGCTGTTACCTAGCAACTGGTCAATCTCACAGAGTATTTGTCATGACAAATTAGTAGAGTTGTTTCCATGGTAACCAGCTTTGTTACTTAATTAAATTGATTTGAATCAGAATTGGCTTTCAGGGAAACAAGTGTGTTGTGTGAAGTAGTAGTAAACATGAGCTAGCAGCTAGCCATTCATGCTTCTGCGTAGGATTACCCCTCTGAAACCCACAAAGCCAAAATAGAAAACCACAATCAAGAACAGGAATCAGCAGAGTTAACTTAGATTTGTCCTTTTAGTTTGTTTTTTTAAAAAAATAATAAGATAAATATAACAATGCAAAAAAAAAAGTTTACACGCACATGTAAACCAAACTGTTTCATTGGTTTGATATCTATCTGAAGATTTGAAATTGTGGATATAAGCAAGACCTACAATTTTTAGGGACTTGTGGTAGGGATGTGGAACACAGTTCAGAATGGGCAGTGAAAAAACTGAGATTCAACCAAAGGATTATGGGCTTCAGGTTTAAATGTACTTCTGCAGTCCTTGAATTTCAGCAATGCCATTTGATACCACTGGATCTTTCTCAGTTCACTTGCAACTGGAATCTCAGCCAAGAAGAACATAGCAAACACCATTAAGTTAAAATTGCCATCTAATTACATCTGAGGCCAAACTTAAAGAAAGACGGGCGCAGCTCAAGAGGGACATCTGCAAAAATGTGTTGTTGTTGTTTTTTTTAAAAAAGAACAAAACTATTTTTTTTATAAGGCCAGTAACATGTCTCACAAAGTAGATCCTACCCAAACCAATTTTGCCTGACGCGAATGATGAAGTGAATAGGAACATGTGAAAATTGTGTGTTTAATGCTGAGTCAGATCATTAGTTAATTAAGTCCAGGGTCAAACTACCTTGAATGCCATTTGGAAGGACCTATGGTTTCATTGCAATCCAAGGACCCAAGGAAATGCTATCCATCCTGCACATTTGAGGTCCACCGAATGAAATAAACTGAGACTGGATACTGGCAAGATGGAGGCTCTGTGGGTAAATAGTTCCCATGTCTAGGAGAAAGCTCAGTTACCTATTTAGGGAGGGGTTGTGGGTGCAAAGAACAGGTACAGCATCTGGCAACAGCTTGTAGGCCCATCTTTGTCACCGTGACCTCTGTAAGTTGGAAGGTACCCTGAGGACCATATAGTCCAGGGACGTCCAACTCCTAGGAGACTGTGATCTACTCCTAGTATAAAATATTATATTATTGTCATTGGGCTTGGGGGGGTGGCCAAGGTTGTTGAGCTTTTTTTAGGGGGGGTGACCAGAGTTGTTGAGCTACCCAAGAGGGGTAGCTGCGCAGTGAAAGCAGCAATCCCTCTTGCTGTTCTGGCTTCTGTGATAGTTACGTAGCCTGCATTCGCTCCATAAAACGCACAAACATTTTCTCCTACTTTTTAGGAGGGAAAAAGTGAGTCTTATAGAGCAAAAAATACGGTATTTTTTGGGAGGGGTGGCCTGAGTTGTGGAGCTTTTTTAGGGGACAACACAGTGGCAGAGCTTTCTTGAAGGGGGGGGGGGGGAGAAAAACAGCTAACCAGAAACTGTAGCGCTTACAATCGCACACAGCACTAGAGCAAACGTTGCTTCTCCTTTCCACGTTCCTAAACGATCACTGCTGCTACGTCACCAACGGAGGAAAATAGCAATGGAGGGGAAGGACATTATTTGCCCATGATCAACCAGGATCATAGGGAGATCTACCTGTTGATCGCAGTCAACCGATTGGACATCACTGATCTAGTCCAACCCCCTGCAATGCAGGAATACGCAGCTCTCCCATACGGGGACCGAACCTGCAACTTTGGTGTGACAAGCACCATACTCTAAACAACTGAGCTATCTCTTGATCAAGGGGTGGGGGGTATTTTTGCAGCTCAAAGGTCACATTTCCTTCTGGGCCACCTTTTCAAGGGCAACGTTCCAGTGGTGGGTGTGACTGGAGGCAAAAGTACATGGAGCAATTAAATTGTACCTTTGTGCAGTTGGCTAGTTTCTTCACATCCTCCGCCCACCTCCATCTTCATCCCTGATACAGTTTTTTCTATACTGAATATTCCCAAAGTGTACACATTGAGTTTATGTATTGAGTGGTATAGACATTCTGGCAAATAACAAATAATAGAGTAAAGAAAATTAGAATAAAGCTCAGCTTGAACACCGCTTGTGTTCTTTGCCTTCTCAATCGAAATATCGTACGAGAATTAACTCATGTCTTCTATCCCCCAGACTGAGTGACAGAGAAGGGAGATTAACATATTTATTCTCTACATATACTTAGCTAAAGGAACATGCCCATTAAGTCTGAGTACAGCTGTTTGAAGACTTTAGATATGCAATCTCACAGTTTCCTGGGTTTATCTGTATTTTATCTCGTGGTAATATATGGGCTGTTTGCCGCTGTCCTTCCTGATCTTCTTGCAAATTTAGATGTAAAACTCAAGTTGTACTTTTCCTTATAAAATATTAAATGAATTGCTTGGAATAATTTGAGCGCTCTCATTATGTATGATTGATTGAAAGCCCAAGTGGAGCAGCGACTAGGCATAAATGTTCCTGGCTGAAGTCGTCTCCGTAAACAATAAACAGCAAAGTGGTGGCTGGCATGAGGGAGAGGAGGAGAGGAGGGTCTGAAATGCACACAAAATGCTGGCAATTTTTTTATAATATAAGTTGCTCCTTTGGGCTCATCCCCCCCCCCAGCCACTGTGATTATTTTAGCAAGATGACTGTCATTATAACATGTGGAAAAGTGCCTTATATTGAGTCAGAATATTGGTTCATCTAGATTAGAACTGTCTATGTGGACTAAGAGTGGCTCTCTGGGAGTTCAGGGATACTGTATGTACTTTTCAGCTCAACTTGTAGATGCCAAGGATTGAACTTTGGGCTTTGTCCATGCAAGGTAAGTGATTTACCACTTACCAAAGCCCATTCTCCAAGAGAAGCAGGGTTAGTATATTGCAAGGAGCCCAGAAGGGTTCAGGTGATATTTGGAACCCTCATTGTCAATGGGGGCCAAACCACTAAGAGGCAGAGAGTCCAAAGGCCACATTCCCCTCTACGCGACCAAGCCTATGTTTTGTTGCATTTGTCTTTTAATGGTTTTATTTTTTTCTTGTAAAGTGCCCTGGGAATATGATTGGAGAGTGAGCTGAAAATACTTATAATAAACAGATATTCATGTTTATTCCTTTCCTTTCCCCGACATAAACAAATGGCAAGTCTCAACAAAGCACCTTGAGAGCAAGGCAGTCTTTTCAGGGAAGCAAAAGATGCTTTTCACAGCAATTCTGTAGAAGGTTTGTGGGAAGAAATATAGCAGAATAATGGCCCTGATACAGAAATCTACACACAGAGCATCAGCCTGCCGCTTGCTCTGCTTCTGTGTAGACTTTGCTGCTCAACAGATGGCAGCACTGTCCTCATTTCATATCGGTGGGCTTAAACAGGTGTAACTCTATGATGGATCATGGCTATGGTCTATAATGAAATTGTCTCCGTTCTTTTTAAATTCATGGTTGCAGAGGTCCCTTCCTCTTCAGACTTACTAAACCATAACATTTTTGCAAAAGCAATGTAAGATTTTATTTATTCCTATTCCATATGGGGAACTGGGATTAAACTAACGAAAGAAACCATATCCCCCCTTCTCCTTCTTCTCCTTCTCCTCTCCTTCTCCTCCTCCTCCTTCTTCATCAAAGAGCTCAATGCAGCATTCATGAGAGCCAGTGTGGTGTAGTGGTTAAGAGTGGTAGACTCGTAATCTGGTGAACCGGATTCGCGTATCCACTCCTCCACATGCAGCTGCTGGGTGACCTTGGGCCAGTCACACTTCTTTGAAGTCTCTCAGCCCCACTCACCTCACAGAGTGTTTGTTGTGGGGGAGCAAGGGAAAGGAGAATGTTAGTCACTTTGAGACTCCTTCGGGTAGGAATAAATCGGGATATCAAATCCAAACTCCTCCTCCTCCTCATTCTTTGTCCCCATTTTATCCTCATAAAACCCTGTGCAGTAGGTGATGATGATGATGATGATGATAACATTAAAAACTTCTCAATGCAGGGCTGCCGTCAGATACTGTATCTTCAGAAAGTTGTGTAGTTGTTTATCTGTTTGACATCTGACAGGAGGGCACACTACTGGGTGAGTGCCCTCTGCTGAGAAGGCCCTCTGCCTTATTTCCTATAACTTCACCTCTCACAGTGAGGGAAACACCAGAAGGCCCTCAGAACTGGACCTCAGTGTCTAAGCTGAATGATGTGGGTGGAGACACTCCTTCAAGTTCAGCTGAGAGTGAGTGACTGGCTTTAGATCATGCAGTGAGCTCCATGGCTGAGTGGGGATTTGAACCCAGGTCTCCCAGGTGCTGGTCTATCACTCTAGCCATGACCCCCACACTGGCTCTCAATAAAGATCACAGTATCAAAATACAAAATAACCTTTCGCTATGCACCCAGGCCTGAACTGCTGAAGACTGCAGTGAGGGGAAAGGCAATATTTATAGAACTACATTGCATCCAGCCTGGGTGGTACAATGGTCTGATAAAAGACCCCCTTATATGTGGGGTTTTCCCCACCTATTGGCATCAGTAGGCTCTAAAGCATCTCCTCAGGTATCGATGTGTTAAAATAAGATGGTAGCAGTACATTATTCCAGTGGCACTAAGTCAGACGCTATAAAGAGCCTTTTATAATGAAATTTACTCTTAGCAGTGACCTTGGGTCAGCCAGGGGTAATTTAAAGAGTTGGACCATCTGACCATTCTAACTGGTAAATGGCATTAACAGCTTCTGCACAATAAATGGTCAATGACCACAGCTCATTTCATTGCCTCGTTAAATAATTACTTAAGCTGCTTTAAAAGAGCTTCAGTTGCAAAGTGTATTCTCTGTCTTCCTTGATTTATACCACACACTGAAGACTTGCAATCTTTTCAGTGGCTCACATGTCCACTAAACAATATTATTTTAAGTTGTGATGACTTTTATTTCATCAAAACAATACTGTGGCTGATATCGTGACAGACTGCAGAACAAGGGTGGCCAACTCTGTTATTGATAGGAACTGCTCTAGTCCCCAGTGAGCGGTGGGAAGTGGATTCTGTCCATAACTGGACCCCATCCCAGCGGATTAGGTCATATAATAAATCAGAAGCCACTTGGAAGTAAAGGCATCTCAGTTATAAAGCAGATGCTTGCAGAATTCTTAGTGAATTCTGTTCCTATCTGTCCTCATCTGCAGTGTCTGGACTAATGTAGAAATTGGAGCTTAGTTATTCCCTGGCTTTCACAGATCCAGAATGTTCCAATGAATTCATTTCTTCAACAAATGAATGTAAAAATGAACACTTTTTTTTCTTGCTAGAGAAACACACTACTTCATTTGAGTCCGTGCCCAGAACCTGATTTGAATGCCACAGCTCAACTCTCAGCGTGTGTATATAACCACACCAAAGTTGATGATTCAGTATAATATTCTAACATTCTCTGGAACAATGTTGGGTATTTCCATAGGGTGGCCCTTTATGAACTTCTGGGAAAAAAGGGAAAGAAAGAAACAGATTTGCCTAAAATTGGCTTGTGCTAATTCACATATATTGATTCAAATTTAGAAAAAAATGAATGATAGGTAATGTTAGTTACAGATAGGTAGCCGTGTTGGTCTGCCATAGTCAAAACAAAAAACAAAAAATCCTTCCAGTAGCACCTTAAAGACCAACTAAGTTAGTTCTTGGTATGAGCTTTCGTGTGCATGCACACTTCTTCAGATACACTGAAACAGAAGTTACCAGTCGTTAAGAGTCGTCAACAGGCTCATCACAGCTATCTGCCAATCACCCATTCCCACCACCCTTCTGAGTAATACCCCTCCCCACCTTCTCACTATATAGAAGGGTCTGGTAACTTCTGTTTCAGTGTATCTGAAGAAGTGTGCATGCACACGAAAGCTCATACCAAGAACTAACTTAGTTGGTCTTTAAGGTGCTACTGGAAGGATTTTTTTTTGTTTTAGGTAATGTTAGATTGGGCTTAAGCAAACCCATTTATTTCAATAGGCCTACCATTTGATGGCTACCACTCAGTTGCTATAATGGCTGCTACTGATTAAAGTTCTACTCAGACCCTTTCAAATCAATGAACATGGCTAATTTAGGCCCATTGATTTCAGTGGGTTTATTGTGTAAAACTTAGTTGAATACCACCCAATGTAAATAGAAATAGTATACCTCCAACCATAGCTGGGAAGACTGTGACCAGGTGAGCTGTGTACCTGCTAGGTCTACTGTCTAAATGCTTAATGTTAGTCACAATGGTTGTTGTTGTTTAGTCGTTTAGTCATGTCCGACTCTTCATGACCCCATGGACCAGAGCACGCCAGGCACTTCTGTCTTCTCCATGAAGTTTTCTTGGCAGGGATACTGGAGTGGCTTGCCGGTTCCTCCTCCAGGTGAATTACGTTTGGTCAAAACTCTCCACTATGACCTGTTCATCTTGGGTGCCCTGCTCGGCATAGTTCATAGCTTCTCTGAGTTATTCAAGCTCCTTCGCCATGGCAAGGCAGTGATTCACAATGGTAGCCAGACTTAAACCCAACATCCCTTGAAAGAGAGGGTTCTTTCAAATAGAGAAGTGTCCCCTGTAAAGCAGGTCACATTTCTCTCTGGTGGATTTATAAAACTCCTCGGGGCACAATCTAACTACTTAACCATTTCCAATGTTTGTAGAAGAGGTATTAAAAACTTACAGCCTAAGGCTGTGAATATTTACTCAGAAGTAAGTTCCACTGTGTTCACTGAGGCTTGTTGTTGTTTAGTCGTTTAGTCGTGTCTGACTCTTCATGACCCCATGGACCAGGCTTACATCCTAGTAAATGTGCCTAGGATTTCAGCTAGGTGAGTGACCTTTTAAATTTAATGTTGATTTCTCATGTAACCATTGGAGGGTTGTGCGTGTTTAGCAGAAGACTAGTGCGTGTGTGCGTTAACAAAGAACCAACTTTCTCTTTCCACAACTGTATGCTGACAACATCACTTTGCTAAGCCTGGTTGGTTTCCATTTGCATTGGACATCTCCTCTGCATATAGATTGATGAGTTTAATCAGCAAATCAGAAGAAGGACTTGGGCATCAATCAGTGTCAGTTTCCTCCCTTTCTAATTTCTGATTTGCTCCTTTTAGTTATCAATGCAATAAAGTGATGTCCCTTAAAGACCAGGCCCTGGGAGATGATGCAAGTAGTTGGGAAATGTACATCTGGCCAAACAGATGCCAAGATGGTCTTGGATTTGGGGGCAAAGCTTTGGGAGAGACTTTGACAAGATGGCTTTAAATAAATATCAGGACTCATAGCAGCAGTAGAGAACCTTTATCAGAGTTCAGCCAGGCAAAAACATTCAAGGAGGGTGCGCAGCATGGGCAGAGGGGTAGATAGAGTGTACCTCCTCATGTGCCTGAAGTTCCCCACTCTGAGAAATGCATGCTTAATTAGAATTCATTTCCTGGTAAGAATGAATGCATGAACCCAATTGAAACAACACTGAAAGAACAGAGCTTTCCCCAAAGATTCTTGGGGCCTGCGGTTTGTTAAGGGGGCTGTGAGGTGCAGCTCTGTGCTAAGTAGACACCAGTCCTTCAGAAATCTTTGGGAGAAGCAATGTGGTTTGAACATATTTTAAACGTGTGGTGTAGATGTGTCCTTAGGCAACAGAAAAGTGGGTGGGTGGCCCAGAGGTTTAAAAATGTGCTAGAAGGAGGAGGAGGAGGAGGAGGAGGAGGAGGAGGAGGAGGAGGAAGAAGAGGAGTTTGGATTTGATATCCCGCTTTATCACTACCCGAAGGAGTCTCAAAGCTGCTAACAATCTCCTTTCCCATCCTCCCCCACAACAAACCCTCTGTGAGGTGAGTGAGGCTGAGAGACTTCAGAGAAGTGTGACTAGTCCAAGGTTACCCAGCAGCTGCATGTGGGGGAGCGGGGAATCGAACCCGGTTCACCAGATTACGAGTCTACCGCTCTTAACCACACCACCACACTGGTGTAGAGAACATTGTGAACTCAAGACTCATTGCCCTTTTCTGAACCCCCTTCCAACTCTACAATATCCTTTTGGAGGTAAGTCGACAGTGTGGTGTAGTGGTTAGTCAACACTAGGACCTGAGAGAACAGGGTTCGAATCCCCACTCAGCCATGAAGCTCACTTAGGCCCGTCACCATCTCTTATCCTAACCTACCTCACAGGTTTGTTGTGAGCATGAAATGGGGAGGAGGAGAACTATGTACACCACCTTGGAAAGTTAAGGTGGAAAATAAATGTCATAAATGGATAAATAACACTGTACACGGTGTTGCAAATGTAGTTGCACCATAGATTTTTAGAGCAGCATTATGATATTGGCAGTATGAAATTGAGTGTGGTGAGGTAAAGATGGCCACAAACTGGCAGGGATTAGGCAAATTCACGGAGCACAAGGCTGCGACTGACTACTAGTCATGGCTGATAGTATCACTCTATTCTGCCTTGGTCAGGCCACATCAGGAATACTGTGTCCAATTCTGGGCACCACAATTTAATAAGGATATTGACAAGCTGGAACGTGTGCAGAGGAGGGCAACCCTTGGTCTGGAAAGCAAGCCTTATGAGGAACAGTTGAGGGAGTTGGGTATGTTTAGCCTGGAAAAGAGGAGACTGAGAGGAGATATGCTAGTCATCTTCCAACATCTAAAGGCCTATCACATGGAAGTTGGAGCAAGCTTGTTTTCTCCTGCTGTGGAAGGTAGGACTTGAACCAAAGGTTTCAGGTTACAAGAAAGGAGATTCCGACTAAACATCAGGCACAACTTTCTAACAGTAAGAGCTGTTCGACAGTGGAAAGGACTCCCTCAGGAGGTTATGGACTCTTCTTCCTTGGAGGTTTTTAAGCAGAGGTTGGGTGGCCATCTGTCACTGATGCTTTAGCTGGGTGTTATGTACTGAGCTGAATCGTAGAACAATAGGATGCAGAATGCAGCAGTCTGATTGGTCCACAGGAGCCACCCAATCCAGCTCCAGGTGGAAGTGAATCAGCAACCTGATTGGCCTACAGGAGCAGCCTGGAATTAGCTAATCATGCGGGGCCCATTGTGTAAATAATGCATATATAGCAGACATTTTGGGGAAAGATTCATTCATTACTACTACGAGCTGAATAAAGAGCATGAAATTCACACTCGACTCTGGGTATATTTCAATGAGATTCCTGCACTGCAGGGGGTTGGTCTAGATGACTCTTGGGGTCTCTTCCAACTCAAAGACTCTGTGATTCTATGTGGTACCTCCAAGGTCAGAAGCAGCGTGGTTTGGAATAACAGCGGCTGCGTGTATTTATACGTTGAACAGCGTATAAATGTAGGAAGCTGCCTTAGACTAAGTTTATGCGGTGCAGTACCTTCAACAATGATTGACAGCAGCTCTCCAGGGAACAGGGCTCTCTCTCTGCCCTACCTGGAAATATCGGGGATTGAACCCGGGACCTTCTGCGTGAAAAGCAGATGCTGCTCCACAGAGCTCCAGTCCTTCCCCAGTGTGAAGAGGTTATTTGTCTCTTCCTTTTGGGCTTCCCAGCGAGAATAGGATTCTGGACTACACAGGCCTTTGGTCTCATCCAGCAGAGCGCTTATGTTCGCATCGCAGAACTGCCCTCGCCAAAGGAAGCCCGCACTTCCCCACTCCTCCCTCTTTTCCCTTATAATAAGCCTGTCCTTCATCTCCTGCTAATTACCAAGCTTCTGCTAATTACTTCAGCTGGATGAAAGGTTCTTAAGACACCGGAGAACGGCCGTTCCCACCGCGAGCCGGACGTTAACCGTGCGGCGCCTTGAAATACACACACACACACACAAAAGGAAGCTTCGCCTCGGAGACGAACCCGTGTCCTTTCCAAGCTCAAGTTCATGTGGGCTCGGCTCGCCTGGACTCCTATTTACAATTAGCCATAATTCAAAAGAGACAGTTGTCCCAGAATCTGACTATGCAGGAGCACCTGATCACGTTAATGCAGGAGCCAAGGAGCTCTCCAGAGACCCACATGCTGCTTTCACACCTCTCCGATTAGTGACTGAAGCCAGGCCCTTTTGCTTGTGATAGATTAATCAAACCTTCCTTCAGCCTCTAATTGGATGACAATCAGTATCTCAGGGTATGCTGAATGGGGGAAGTCAGGGGAGGGAATTCTCTTCCCATTACATTTTACATGTGCCTTTCAGTTCTGTCCTACCTGTCCTTTTTTTTTTTAAGCCCTTTTTAAAAAATATATATGATGCATTTACTTTGTTACTTTCTCCTTTTTAAATGAGTTGCGTATTTCAAGCCAGCATCGCTAACTGCCATCCGTCTCCCACCAAAGGCATCGTCTTCCTCCCTTATTAGACTGGCGCGCTCAACAAAGTAATAGGGAATCGGATGGTGTCAGCACTCCCAGTAAAAATGGAAGGAGTCTTTTTCATATGTAGATAAAGATAGATATGGAAGACTCCTTCAGTTTTTTTACTGGGAGGTGACATCTGTGTGTGTGTGTGTGCAGGGTTAGCAACAATGGAACACTTTATAGCCTCAATATTGTACCTCTGGGGAAGGGCCATAATGTTAGAGCGTCTGCTTTGCATCCAGAATGTCCCAGGTTCAATCCCTGGCATCTCTGGGTGGATTGGGAGGCAGCCCTGTCTGGATCCTGGAGAGCCTCTGCCAGCCAGTGTAGACAATGCTAAGCTAGATGGACGAATGGTCTGTCTGGCTCAGTGTAAGATAGCTTTCTGTATTTCTGGTGTTGCTCACTGTTCCTGGGCACGCATGGAATACAGTGGTACCTCGGGTTACAGACGCTTCAGGTTACAGATTCTGCTAACCCAGAAATAGTACTTTGGGTTAAGAACTTTACCTCAGGATGAGAACAGAAATCGCACAGCAGCAGTGGGAGGCCCCATTAGCTAAAGTGGTACCTCACATTAAGAACAGTTTCAGGTTAAGAACGGACCTCCAGAACGAATTAAGTTCTTAACCCGAGGTACCACTGTACTTGTCCATAAGTAAGGCCTTTCCAATTAACCACTGATGATAGGGACAGCATTTCCTCATTTTCAGACGTGTCCTTGACATGAAAGTGCATGGAGAAGAACTTGTTACATAAGGTAAAAAGGTAAAGGTAAAGGACCCCTGGACAGTTAAGTCCAGTCAAAGGTGACTATGGGGTTGCGGTGCTCATCTCGCTTTCAGGCCGAGGGAGCCGGCGTTTGTCCACAGACAGCTTTCCGGGTCATGTGGCCAGCATGACAAACCACTTCTGGTGCAATGAAACACCGTGACAGAAACCAGAGCTCACAGAAACACTGTTTACTTTGCTGCAGCAACGGTACCTATTTATCTACTTGCACTGGCGGGGTTTCAATCTGCTTGGTTGACAGAAGATGGGACTGAGCAATGGGAGCTCACCCCGTTGCAGGGATTCGAACCGCCGACCTTCTGATTGGCAAGCCTAAGAGGCTCAGTGGTTTAGACCACAATGCCACCCGCAACCGAGTATAGACCAATACATCCATTTCAGTTCTTCCAAGTTTGAAACTTCCCAGTCTTAAATTCAGTTCTGCACTTTTCCAAAACCATTTCACGCAACTTTGTCAGCGTTTTATTGCAAATTTCTACCCGCAACACTAACAGTGTGGGAGTTGCACTGCGAAAGCTGTTAGGGTCCCTCAAACTGGTGTTTGGGGGCAGGCACCTTTTGGAATATATCACTGACTAATAGAGCATCATTAGTGGTGGATTGATACTGGACCGTCCACACATCATTCATCTTTATTAGTTGTTCTGTGATATTTTTTTCCAGTGTTTTCACATTATTTGCCCAAACAAACCCAGGACAGTTGCACTACAGTGCAAGTAACAGGATTTCAGCAGAATGTTATGGGGCATGCACTGATTGGAATTGAAGCAATATGTCCTTCCCGAAACATTTGCAATTGCAAACAATATTAAAAACAGGATTATGTGCCGTATAGCCTCCTGAGCGCAAATCATGAATGCCCCAGAAAAGAACCTTTAATGGGCCCATATTGCCTAGTTCCCTGCTCAATATTCAAACCGCTTAGAGTCTGCCCATGATAAGCACTTTCTGGCAGGACACGGGATACCAACCTGTGTTGATTCTGGCTTTCGTTCTAAACAAATGTTCATCTATTGGCTAGACAACCCTGCTGCTAATTAGATCACAACGGCGCTGGTAGTTCCTCGTTCCACTTCTTTTCCTTTCTTCACATTGGGCATGTAACCATTCCAAGGTCTGTGGGAAAAAGATGGGAGATGAGGGAGAGAGAGGTAGGCCTGTCAAATCAATTCCTTAAGCATTTCGTATCTGTGAAGATGGCGTCTTCTCTAACTTGGCAAAATTGCGTTTTCAATCTTTTTTCTGTCCTAAAAGAAGAGTGGCCAAAAATGCCAGATTTTAAAAACAAAAACAAAAAAAAAGCATAGAAAAGTCCATTACAGTTGCAGGCTCCCAATAATCTGTCATTTTTGATTGCCTCCGATGAAATTACGGGGAGCTGATTCACACATTGATTGAATTGTTTGGCTTGTGGAAGCGTCCTAGGTGCCTCACACTTGTGATTGCCTGCAATTAAAATAACATTTAAGGTGGAATTGCAGATCACGGCCGTCATGTGATGGGGATGCTCCAGAGGTCACGGTCAAGATCACACTCCCTGCTGTGGCTAAGATCTGTGAATGTGTAACTGGAGAGCAAGCAGTTCCTTGGACGATGTCTTTCTGACTCTGTTTGAAGAGGAGTAACCATGTCCGTATAGTTAAACTATACCAAGGTCCATATAGTTAAAGCCATGGTTTTCCCAGTAGTGATGTATGGAAGTGAGAGCTGGACCATAAAGAAGGCTGATCCCCAAAGAATTGATGCTTTTGAATTATGGTCTGGAGGAGACTCCTGAGAGTCCCATGGACTCCATTCTGAAGGAAATCAGCCCTGAGTGCTCACTGGAAGGACAGGTCCTGAAGCTGAGGCTCCAATACTTTGGCCACCTCATGAGAAGAGAAGACTCCCTGGAAAAGACCCTGATGTTGGGAAAGATGGAGGGCACAAGGAGAAGGGGACGACAGAGGACGAGATGGTTGGACAGTGTTCTCGAAGCTACAAACATGAGTCTGACCAAACTGCGTGAGGCAGTGGAAGACAGGAGTGCCTGGCGTGTTCTAGTCCATGGGGTCACGAAGAGTCGGACACGACTAAACAACAACAAACCATGTTAGTCTGGTGAGCATGTTCGATCGCATTTCCAGAGGTGTGGACCACGTTAGCCTTTTGCAGCAAAACCAGCGAAGAGTATTATGGTTGACGAAGGTATTGTGGCATCAGCTTTTGTGGACTTCATCAGATTCGCAATGCTGTTAGCCACTATGGCTATGCTCTGCCTCCACAATCAGAGGCAGTGATGCTTCTGAATAATAGTTGCTGGAAACCAAGGGAGAGGAGAGGGCTCTTGTGCTCAGGTTTCCCACAGCTTACTGGTTTCCCACAGACACCTGGTTAGCCCCTGTGAGAACAGGGTGCTAGGCTAGATGGGCCATTGGCCTGATCCAGCAGGCTAATGTTCTTATGCCCCATTGGAGGCATATATGTGCACATGGATGCAAAGTGTGTGTGTGTGTGTGTGTGTGTGTGTAAAAGTTAGTGTTTAACAACAATGAAATCCAAAAAGTAGATATGTGACCATTCGTTTGCAGCTTAAATGCATGCAGCATGAACACGGTGACCTATCGAAACAGCACTAATCCATATTAATACTAATCTTAGCATTGCTGAATAAATTAAAAGCAGGGTAGTGGGACAGGAAATTATCTCTATTCAGACCTAAATGAACAGGGCAGAATTTCTTGAGAAGCTTTAATTCAGCATGTCCCTTTGAAGTTCCTCCATTTGAGGAAGCGATACCTTTTTTCAATATGTAATACTGAAGCTGTATTCCCCTCCCCTTTTAGCAAGTCCATTTTGAAGCCATGGAGCTCCCTCCCTTTCTGTTCCTTGTTCTTGCCGGCTAATGGATCTCCCCGAGCCTAGCTGCCATTTTGTGACTCGCCACTGTTGAGAATGCATAGACACACATTTGAAGCACATTTCCACCCACTGCCACCCCGCAAAGCATCCTGGGAACTGTAGTTTGTAAAGATTGTTAGGCATTGTAGCTCTGTGAGGGGTAAACTACAGTCCAGGGAATACCTTGGTGGGGGGCGGAATGTGCTTTAAATGTATGTTGCATATATAACCTCAGTCTCCACCACTGCTGCTCCACGACCTTCTGTAGACCCTCCTGTTGTCATACGTCCCCCCAAAAAAACTTACAGCAGCAGCTTCTTTCCCCTCAGTGCTCAAATCGTACCCCACTTCTCCTCTTCCACTGACTTAACTGCCCTCCAACTGACATTTGCCCAACAATGTGATCCCTGAGGCAACAGTTGCCAAGCCTGTCACTCCTTACAATTTTACTCATTCTCTGTTTTCCCTAGGCGAATGGCCTTATGAAACATATTAAAACAACAGCAGGAACATTAAACATTAAAAAAAAAAAACCAACCCACATGAATAGATAGATCATCTGCCGCATTGTTTTTGTCCCTAGGCATTCCTCACCTAGTGTGGCACCTTTGCCATAAAGAGGAAGTGACAGCCATCGTGACACCCTGGCTGTCTTAGGAACGGAGGAAGTTGTATTGTATTGAGTCCATTGGTCCATCTAACTCTGTACGGTCAACACTGACCAGCAATGGCTCCTTACAATTTCAGACAAGGCTTTCTCCCAGTCCTACCCAGAAATGCCAGATATTAGTGGCTTGGCGGCTGCTTTTGTTGGTAAAATGCTGGTTGGCTGCAGTGCCTTCTGCCCTGTGGGGTAGGGCAACTGCTGGGCTCTGGGGCTACTGTGCTGCATTCCCTGACCCCATTATATTGCCCCTAAGCCACCTTGCCTGGGAAAAGGCCTCTCCTCACCTCCTTGCGGCACATCTGGCTGTGCGGTGCGATATTCCAGGGATTACAGGCACCAGGGTTCGTGTTTCCTTTGGAATGAGGGACAGCGGAGACGATGGTGTCTTTATGATATATGGTTTATTTACACACCTGCACTACCTGAGCCTACAATGGAGGGGCTCACAGCATTAACACCCCCAAGAGGGTCTTGCTTCTCCCAGAGCTGCAACCTTGTATTCCAACAGAAATCAGGCATAGCTCTGTCTCCCAGGTGCCCAGCCTGCAGCCTGCCAGGTTCCAGCTCACATAATTCAACACTCTGCTCTGCCCATTGTCTTTCTAACTACCAGCAAGTCGAGGGAAGGAGGCCAGCACATTTGTCATCTGGCACGCAGTCATTTCCTTTGTTTCCTTAATGGCCCATACTTAGAGGGCCATTACTTCAACCAGGAGGCTAGCCTGGCTGTTCCAGGAAATGAATCTGCGCTGGATCCAGGAATTAGAAGGGGGTTCAAGCATGCAGCCTACCCTACCCCAAACTCATAACAATAATATAGGAAGCAGCTTTATACTGACTCAGGCTATTGGCCCATCTAACTCAGTATTGTCTACACTGACTGGAAGCAGCTCTCCAGGGGTTCAGACCAGGGTATCTCCCTGCTCTACCTGGAGATGTGGGACATTGAACCTGAGACCTTCTGCATGCAAAGCAGATGCTCTACCACTTAGTCATGCCACTTCCTGAATCAGGCTTCTAAGCCCCTTGCGGCTCATTCCATCCTTCTGCTTTCAACTCTCCTCCTCTCCCTGCTGCATATCCTGCCCAAAGGCTACAGCCCCTCCATGACCAGTCTCTCTATGGAATCCAGCTGGCTGTATGATGGGCTAGTGCCCACATGTGATCGGGCCTTTGCTGTGGTGGCTCCCCAAATGTGGAATTCTCTCCCCAGAGAGGCTCGCCTGGCGCCATCATTACATGTCTTTAGGCACCAGGCAAAAGCATTCCTCTTTGCCCAGGACTATGGCTACTAAATAATCTATGGCCTGTGAGAGTGTGGGGACTGTTATTATGATGACTATTTTAATATTAGGCTGTCCATCAGTTTGCTTTCTATTAGGTTTTTAATATGGTTTTATCATTGATGTCCTGTAGTGTTTTTAGTGTTGTACATTATAAAGGGAGGTACACACTACTACTACTAAATGTGGCATCCAAGGCAGGCACTGGGGTTTACCCAGTTTGGCTCCCGCCATGTCTGAAAAAGAAGGAAAGAGCCATTAAGTTGTGGTGTCTTTTGAAACAGAACCGACTCAACAAGATCAGGAAACAAAACTGAAACTCACAATTTGCACCCTCTCAGCATGTTGCATTTGAAATTCAATCAAATGAGATGTGGTCTATGTTTGAATCATGAGCTTACGGGACTGACCGATACTATTTTTGTAAATCAAGGTGGATCAGAATGTATTTGCACTGGGGTCAGGGGGAAAGGGTTTAACACTGCAATTTCTCTGCTTAAAAACAAAAACAAAAATCACAGCCACTGTGGCACTTCGATGGTTGTTTTGCTCCGTACATTATATGCCTAGACATAGCTGGAGTTCCCAAGAAGATTGATCCCCACCAGTTTTTCATATGCAAGAATGAAGTTGAGCTGAAGGGAGGTGGTTAGCCAACTGGAGTCTCCTGAGCGACATATGGATAGTTCAAGAAGAAGACAGAGTCCCTGGAGAGTCAAAGGCTCTGGTGGGGTCATATCTGCTTGCCATTTCCCATGACTGTAAATTCATCCCACAATGAAATGGACTGTTGAAAACTCGGCAATGAGAACTTTGTGGTTTCTTAATCCCCTCTGGGTCTCTTCCCCCTGTGGCTTTACCATGGGGGGGGGGGAGCAACACGACATAATTGCTGCCGTGTGTTGTACCTTCGTGAGCCTTGCTGCATTCGAAGCAAGGAGAGAAAACCACTGTTTATCACCTCCTTCCATCCACTCAGTGATGGCCTACAAATGTAAACAAGAAGCACAGGGTACTTGTGGCCACCGCAGCAGGTTCTGAAAGCGATGCTGATCTGGCCATGTCACAAGAGCCGTGAGATGCAATCAGGCAGTGAAGCGACAACATGATTAGATCCTGACCTTCCAAAAGTAAATTATGTCACGTTTTATCTCAGAGGATCTCCCGTCTACAAGTTGGTCACGTTGCAGAAAGTTTAACGTCCTTTTGGTGGTGAGGAGCAGGTGCACAGATCCCCTCTGGGAATGGGTGAGTTGTAAAAGCCCTTTGTCATCTTATACACTTCCCTCTCTATCCCACTTCAAATGTGGTATGCTTGTGTTAAGGTATAAATAATGCGGCTTGACTATCTGTCTGAAAAACCCAGATGAGTTCATCTACATTTTTTAATATTTTTTTTATTTTTTTGGCAGGCATGTGCCTGTTTGAAGTGCATGCTGAAGGCCTTGGTGAAAGTCTCAACTTAGCCCTCCATAAATCATAGGCAACAAATCATTCCAGATTTTTACATAATATACAGCCTGCCATTGATCCCTGTGGGGAAGGAGGATATAGAGGAAAATTTGCCAAGAACTATATTCACCAGTGTGTTTTTTTCTTGCTGCTGGTGGTGGTTTTTTTCTTTTTTTGTGAAGTAAAACAAGAAGAAGCATAACTCTCCTCATGAACAAATTATGAAATGAAAATGTCTACTTGGGCTTTTGTTTATTGGGTAAGCAAACAAAATTCCAATAAGAATTTCATTTTGTACTTACTGCCTTGCAGGTTTGTCCAGCTATTCTTCCATCATCCCAGTATACACATGGGAAGTTTTTAATGTTTGAAGCTTTATTCTGTTTTATATTCTGTTGGGAGCTGCCCAGAGTGGCTGTGGAAACCCAGTCAGATGGGCGGGGTATAAATAAATAAATAAATAAATAAATAAATAAATAAATAAATAAAGGCTTTGCTGTGGTCTCCCATCCAGCTCCTGACCAAATTCAAATCTGCGTAATTGCCCCTTTCCTTCAAAATTATAGGAAGCTTCACTGTTTCTTTCATTTGATGCAGGATTTTTATTTTCAGGATAAATAAGGCTCTGTTTTGACACCTACACACACACACACACACCACTTTTAATTGTTCTCTGAGACATGGAGGGGAAGAAAAATGAAAACCTGGACATCAGGATCAAATAGGAAACCAGGACAGCTTCTGTAATTCCATGTGTCCCAATTCTCTCCTCCCCAGTACTGAGTTCACCAGGACATTCTCTCTTTCACAGAGAGCCACTGGCCAGGAAGTTGAGAGAAACTCCACAACCCAGAAACAGCTAAGCGAACACCCACAGAGACAGTTGGTCCTGGTTCACATATAAAAACAGTGGTACCTCAGGTTACAGATGCTTCAGATTACAGATGCTTCAGGTTACAGACTCTGCTAACCAAGAAATAGTACCTTGGGTTAAGAACTTTGCTTCAGGATAAGAACAGAAATTGTGCTCCGGCGGCATGGCAGCAGCAGGAGGCCCCATTAGCTAAAGTGGTGCTTCAGGTTAAGAACAGTTTCAGGTTAAGAACGGACCTCCAGAACGAATTAAGTTCTTAACCAAAGGTACCACTGTAATAGAGACTGTGATCTGCAAGCCTGGCAAGCCACAAGTATTTCATATTTCTCCCAGGCTGAGATACATGAAGTTTAGGCCTGTGCACCAGCTTTGGACAAATCCTGGATCCCAGACTGAACTGGACCTATTTGGGTCAACCTGGGATTTGCCCATAGCAAGTCTCAGGCCTCAGGTCAGTTCCACCCAGGGAGATCCAGGGCCGTCAAAATGAGTGGCAGTCAATTGGCTGTATGTCTAATCTGGGTTTTAAACCCTAATTAAACATGTGGTCAGTGGTGAGGAGGTGGGGAAGAAAGAGGCACTTACCTGTCCAGCATACTTAATCAGCATTTTAATAATGATTAAACCTGTGGTCAGGAGGTGGAGAGGCACAGGTGGGAGTCTCTGCCGATGTCTTCTCCTTCTCCTCTGCTCTCCCTGCACTGAACACATGCATACCCTCCAACGTTTCTCTGATGAAAATAGGGATGTCCAATTCCATAATAATAATAAGAAGAATAATTTTATTATTTTCAGGTAGGTAACCATGTTGGTCTGATGCAGTCAATATATATATATATATAATAATAAAAATTGTCCAGTAGCACCTTAGAGACTAACTAAGTTTGTTCTTGGTATAATAATAATAATAATAATAATAATAATAATAATAATAATAATTTATTTATACCATGCCCATCTGGCTGGGCTTTCCCAGCCACTCTGGGCAGCTTCAAACAGAATATTAAAATACAATAACCTATTAAACGTTAAAAGTTTCCCTAAACAGAAGCTGAAGAAGTGTGCATGCACATGAAAGCTTATACCAAGAACAAACTTAGTTGATTTTATTATTCGCAATTCAAAGTTCTGGTGTTGACCTTTAAAGCCCTAAACGGCCTCGGTCGAGTATATCTGAAGGAGCGTCTCCTTCCCCATCGTTCTGCCTGGACACTGAGGTCCAGCTCCGAGGGCCTTCTGGTGGTTCCCTCACTGCGAGAGGCCAAGTTACAGGGAACCAGGCAGAGGGCCTTCTCGGTGGTGGCACCCACCCTGTGGAACGCCCTCCCATCAGAGGTCAAAGCGATAAACATCTACCTGACATTCAGAAGACATCTGAAGGCAGCCCAGTTCAGGGAAGTTTTTAATATGTGATATTTTAGTGTATCTTTCATCTTTGTTGGAAGCCGCCCAGAGTGGCTGGGGAAGCCCAGCCAGATGGGCGGGGTACAAATAATAAATTATTATTATTATTATTATTATTATTATTATTATTATTATTATTATTATTATTATATCCTGCCCATCTGCCTGGGTTGCTGCAGCCACTCTGGATTACTTCCAATATATATAAAAACATAATAATTAAATAAATATATCATTTTTTTTAATAAAAAAAAACCTTCCCCATACAGGGCTGCCTTCAGATGTCTTATAAAGATTGTATAGTTACTTATCTCCTTGGCTCAGGAATCGCATAACACCATACCCTCCAATGTTTCTCCAATGAAAATACTGATGTCCTAAGGAAAATCAGGACATTCCGAGATCAAATGAGAAACCAGAATGGCTTCTGTAAATCTGGGACTGTCCCTGGAAAATAGGGACGCTTGGAGTGTCTTCACATGTTTACTTAGGATTGTGCAAGGCCCCTGATTAAGCTTGGGTTGTGGGCCAGGTCTGGTTCATCCTGGGTGAAGTAGGGCTCAACATCAAGCCCTCAGCTGGTGAGAGCCAACAGGCTTGCAGCCCAAACAAGAACACCGAGAAAGAAAAGGAGGATAACAAGGTTGGAAAACATAAGGTTGCCATATTTCAAAAAGTGAAAATCTGGACACAAAGGGAATAGCGGGCTGGAAGTGGAACCCAGAACAGTAGGGAGGATCCACCGCAACATTTTGATGCAGAGTCCACAAACTATTATGAAAACTGAGTCTGCTGAATATACATTTCTTTTATCAGTGGCACCTAACTAATATTCGCAGAGATTGTTTAGAACCTCTATGAACTTCAGGGATTGATGGTTTAGGACCTCTTTGGTTTTTTTGACTGGCTAATACTTTTGCCAATACCATTTAGAAGAAGAGAGGAAATCACTTTGTTTTCTAAAGAAATAAAGATCCTAGGTGCTTCAGATAAAGGTCCCTGAAAATAACGCTCACGACGAAGAAACCTGGAAGCCCATCTGTCATATACAGATGTCACATATTGTACTGAGATGAGAAGCTTTTCAGAGTGCATGTCTTCCCTTTAAACTGGAGGGAGGAGTTTTCTGTAATTGAGAACAGATGGGGGAAGGAAGGGAGAAAAAGAACCCAAATCCTCTGTCATATTGGGGAGTGGGGGCACGGAGCCATCACATTTTGGTGTCTGTAATATGTTATTTATACTCGCAAGCCCATGCCTCGCATTGTGTTGCTTGCGGCAGTACCCAACAGCAGCGAACACCTTGTTTGAATAATGTCAATAAAGGGAAAACACTGTACATTGGCCAAGTGAGGACTTGATGAGCTGGAACTCACTCCGAAGAAATCCACTTCTCGGTTTTTCGAAAGGTGGTCTATACATTAACTTTAGGGACAGGAGGGAAATGTGCTCCATTCCCATTTTAATGCACAAGGACTCACATGCACTTTCCAAGCTGAAATGCACCCATCCTTTTGAAACCTACACTTCTCTGAATTTTATTAAGCAGTCCTCCAGTAAACAAAAAAGAAAAAGAAGAGGGGGGGCATACAAAAATAAGTCTATTTGGTGAAATGGAGCACAAAAAAATACATACCCGTTTTTTGGGTGGACTTTTTATTTTTTTAAAAAAATCACAAACTGATATGAAAATGAATCAAACTAAATTTGTGATTGGCAGATTGGGAGAAGATGAAGCTGACCGATTCAGCCACCCCTGGGAGGGAAGGTTATTGCCATCTTTTGACTCTTCAGAGAGTTGAAAAATGGAAACAAGGGAGAGGTCATGGGTAAAAGGAGGCGGGAGATCTCAAGCTAGCTCCCAGTGGACTTTTCTGTCCTCATTGTGTGAAACCACCAAAACCACCCTATAATTGAGCAGAGCCGTGAGAGAGAGAGTTGACAACACCTGCGTTTGGTGTGTGTGTGCTTTCTCAGAGAATTCTACATAAGCACTAAATTGGCTTCCGGCCCCAGTTCAGTCACACAAGACCTCTTCCTTATGAACGTTGAGGCAGTGACGGAGAGCCATACCACACTGAAGTGGTACATGACTCAAGAAGTGAAAAAGAGAAAGTGGGGAGGGCGAGAAACCACCCAACTTTCCTCTTGCCACATTGGAATGTCCATTTCTGTTAAATACAAAGGGAGAGAGGCTGCCCAGGCTGGACAAGGGATGAGGGTGAAGAAAGCAAAACGTAGACAATAAAATGTCTGCTGAACGTAATATAAATTTATACAATTAAACCGGGACAACCAGAACTGCACAATACTTAACTCAGTGCAAATCAGCAAATAGTCAAGTGTTTGACCTCTTGCCACCCTCTGGACCCTTCAGGCCTACACAAAGAGGAGCGTCAGATGATGATTGTAGGATCTGGGTTGGTTCATATATGGAGAGGTGGTTCTTGAGGTTTTGTTGTCCTGAGCCATTTAAGACATTACAGGTGAGAAGCAGCACTTTGAACTGGGCCGGGAAACCTATGGGCAGCCAGTGAAAGTCTGGCCAGGATTGGCGATATATCCTTGCCTCATCTTGACATGGTGAGCAACCTGGCTGCTGATTTCTGCACCAGCTAAAGTTTCTGAGCTGTCCTTAGAGGCAGCCCTGCATATAAAGCCTTGCAGTAATCTAACCTAGAGAAGGACAAGATGGGATAAGTGGCCAGAGCAACAGGTGTAGCTTCTTTGTACAACAGGCTACATTCCACCAATGCAAAACCATGAGGTTTACTTTCTACATGCATACCCCCATATCAGGGGTGGAGGAAGGGGGTGCTATGGGTGTGATCTGACTCGGGTGTCACCACTGGGGGGGGGACAAAATGCCGGGCGGCACTCACCGTGGGGCCTGCAGTGAGAGACACGGTGGCTTGGGTGTGTGCAGGCTCAAAGGGGTGCACTGTCTCCCCCCCCCCCGCATCTCGCGCCGCCTCAGGCACCCGAGCGGCTTCCTCCGCCGCTGCCCCATATCCCTCTCTGTCCTCCGAACAAGATAAATTATCACCATCCAAGAATGCATTCCAACCAGAAAAAAAGCACCCAAGAGTGTGGAGCAGAGCCACTGAGGTGTGCGACCAGGGAAGGGGTCAGGGACGGACATTGGTCTTTCAACAGCACCCTGTGCAAGTCCAAAATTTTGCACTCCCTGGCCTTTTGCCTGCAGTTCTGCTCAGTTCCCTATGTCATAGTTGTGGCGCCCCCTAGGCTTGATGCCCAGTGTGGTGAAATGAGTTGCACATCCCTAAATCAGCTTCTGAAGGCCTATAAAGAGTCCAAGGGCCAGGCGGAGAAAGCTAGAGGCCATGTTTTCACTGTGGGTCAGAGGTCCTCCCAGCCATGCTGTGTTCTTGCAAAGCAGAGCAAGTATTCAGTCTTGAGATTGGGGGACATGTATTCCTGCTTTTCTATCTGCAGCCACCCAAAGATGGCCGGAGACCACAGAGGTCTCTCCTGGACTTGTGAATGGTAGCTTCTCTCTATACACATCTCTTACAACCGAATGAAGTGTGTTGTACCTCATCCAAACAGGAAATGGTGTGGTTTTTTCCTCACAGTTGCTGCCTGTGTGAAGGACATTTCTCTTGTCACTCTGCTCAACTGCAAGATCTGAAACAAACACAGGAAAAGGTGCCCCAACGATGAAGGCTGTTTTGTTTTGTTTTGTTTATTAACTCCTCTTTTAAATTTGAATGGGGTGTGAAGGACACCCCTCAGAGAGACTACCCTTTTTATGCATGTAGGTCACATCATTTGCTGCCATCAGTTCGAGTGGAAATCTAATACGTTGTGAGTAACCGAAGAAAGGGGGAAATGCATTGGGGAGCACAGACAGGCTGGATCATGACCAAAGAGGAGCCTGATCACTCTTGCTAATACTGAGGGGGGCACTAATTTTGTGAAAGTACCTAATTTGCACTTATTGAACCAATATGCTAACAGAAACACAGCCATCCTTCAAAAGTTGCACTTGTCTGAATTTTGTGATGCAGTTCTCCAACATATGTGTACAAAAAAGAGAGCATATATTTGGGGGAAGTACATGCAAAATTTATATATTAGTGAAAATAACATGAAAAACTACATTACATTAAGGAAAACTGCTTGCAAAAATGTGTAAATGAATCAAAATGGCATACAAAATGTGTTTTTGAAGATAAATTTGCATTAACTGCTGGCAGGTTTTCATAAGGATCTGATCTACTAACCAACTGTAGGACCTTCCCATAGTTGTTACGGTCTTCTAAATCAGTCTTTTGGAGACATGTCACCCATGTACATTTCCCCTATAGGTCTTCAGGAATGGCTTCCCATTTTCTCTACTGAGTCCCCCTAAATGGGAGTGGCAGCGGGAGAGAGGAAAGGGGGTGGCTAGGGGCCAAACAATTTCGGCTCTGGCCTCTGCCCACCGCTAGTGCTGGTCTGACCATGGCACTGAAACCAGCCTGGTTGTTGGCATTTATTGGGACAGAGATATGTGTGACGTAGCTCATTCTCCTTGATCTCTCAGAGCTTTTGATACTGTTGACCACAGTATCCTTCTAGAACATCTCTGGGAGGTTGAGGTTGGAGGAACTGTGCTTCAATGGTTTTGCTCCTACCTCTAGGACCATTTTCAGGAAGTAGTAATGGGAAGCTACTGTTCAGGGCCATAGGAATTGTCCTCTGGGGTTCCATCTTGTCCACCATGCTACATGAAGCCTCTGGGACAGCTTTCATCAGGAGATGTGAGATGTCATCAGTATGTAGATGACACTCAGTTCTATCTCTCTGTTCCATCAGATCTGGGAGAGGCAACTGTAGTGTTAGATCAGAGCTTGGAGGCAGTGATGGGCTGGATGTGGCCCAATAAATTGAGACTGAATCCTGAAAAGGCAGGGGTGTTATGTGTCCCCTGTCTTGGAGGTAGGAAGGCAGACAATCCTAGATGGACTTGTACTCCCCTGGAAGAAGCAGGTCTGTCACATCTGTGTGCTCCTCAAATCAGTACTGTCCCTTGAGGCCTACATGGCCTTAATGGCTATGAGTGCCATTTCCCAGCAATGGCTGACTCGCCAGCTACAACCCCTTTTGGAAGAAAATGATTTGGCCATTGTACTTCATGCTCCAATAACTTCCAGGATGGGTTATAGCTCTGTGCTGTATGCGGAGGAAGCCCCCAAGGATGACTTGGACATTTCAATTGGTCCAAAATGCAGTGGCCAGGTTACTGGCTGGGGTTTAATGTGGCTATTTTAAAATTAATCTGCAATTAATACAGAATGCAGCAGCTAGACTAGTGACTGGGAGTGGCTGCTAAGACCATATAACACTGGTCCTGAGAGACCTACATTGACTCCCAGTACATTTCCAAGCACAATTCAAAGTGTTGGTGTTGACCTTTAAAGCCCTAAATGAACTCAGCCCAGTATACCTGAAGGAGCGTCTCCACCCCCATCGTTCAGCCCGGACACCAAGGTCCAGCGCTGAGGGCCTTCTGATGGTTCCCTCACTGCATGAAATGAGGTTACAGGGAACCAGGCAGAGGGCCTTCTCAGTAGTGGCGCCCGCCCTGTGGAACGGCCTCCCATCAGATGTCAAGGAAATAAAACAACTATCTGACTTTTTGAAGGCATCTGAAGGCAGCCCTGTTTAGGAAAGTTTTTAATGTTTGATGTTTTTAATGTTTGATCGTGTTTTTAATATTCTGTTGGGAACTGCCCAGAGTGGGTGGGGAAACCCAGCCAGGTTGGTGGGGTATAAATAAATTTTATTATTGTTGTTGTTGTTGTTGTTGTTGTTGCAGTATCTAGCAAATGCTTATTAACAATAAAAACCCCATCCTCCACAATGTTCTCATACAGATGTCAAGTATATAATCCTGACACTGCTTGCAGCCGTGACACACCTTGCTTTAGAAAGTCCTGATAGATGAATAACAACTGAGGTCCACTCTCCCCTCCTTCACAATATGACTTCATCCCCCAATCACCGCATTGGAAAGGAAGAATATAGCATTACGCTCATCTAAAGATGAAGCGGTAAAGAAGTGAATAGGACAATCAAACAATTAGAAGACCTCGTCAGGCTGAAAATATGGCACTGCTAGAAAAGGGAGAATAGTAATTTGAGATTCCAGTATTCCATCTGCTTATACCAGAAGGATAAAAAGAAAGAGGTAGGGATTATGTGAACTATAAGGCCAAGCAAAGGTTCATCTTACTTGTATTAAAACATCTGCGATTCAAAAAGCGATTTAATAGTTTACTGGATAACAATTATTATAAATTCTATATTCTCTCCCCCCCTTTTTTTACTCCCTCTGTTTCTTCAATATTAGGGGGGGCGCATTCTACTTTATGTCAGACAGCTTAAGGGGGCAAAGCAACAGGGTTGTCTGCATTTCCATTACAACATTTTATTTTCCAAATACAGCGGCAATTAAAATAAGAACAAAAGGGGGGGAGGAATGCACACATGGTTAATAACTTTAGTCAAACACTAATATTTTGCCCTTTCTCTGCAAAGGTCAAGCATTAACTAATGCTCAAGAAATATGCACGTGATTTAAAAAAAATCAATTTATGGGTGGGAGAAGAGTTGTTTCTGCTAAAACTGAAATAATTAAAAACATTAATTTAACTTTCAACATGACTAAAGAGGCTTGCTCGGGACACATGCAGGTCTGTCTGGAATGATGAAAAGAGGTCTTGTGGTCCTCGACCCTCTTCCCCCTGGGCATCAGAAACTACCCGTGAATGATGGGGTGGTTTGGTTTGGCTTCATCAAGTTGCACTTCTATGTCTTCCCTTACAAAACAAAAAGTGTTGAGAGTTAAGGGAAGGGCCATAGCTCAGTGGTAAAGCATCTGCTCTGCGTGCTGAAGGCTCCAGGTTCAATCCCCAGCGTCTCCAAGTAGGGATGGGAGGAAACCTTGCCTGAAACTATGAACAGCTGATGCCAGACAGTGGAGACATCACTGAGCAGGATGGACAGCTTCCTGTGTTCCCTTGTAGAGTCATAGTGCTGCTGCATAGAAGTGTCTCCATTCATGGCAGGGAGGGTCATGATGGTTTGCTTCCCCATCTGTGATTTCTGCACAACATTTTCCCCCTTCGCTTTGTATGAGGGAGAACAATTCTTTGAATTCAGGGTAGGCATTGCCTGTTAGTTTCTGTTTGCCACTGAGCAGTGCTTTGGAGTCACAAGACTCTGTTTACATTCCACACATTCCATACTATTGGAAGTCTCACAGGAGACGGGAGACGGATGTGACGTTAGTGGTTTCCTGTTTCTTTGTTCCTTTGTTCCAGGTATAGGAAACCACTAACGTCCACATTCCAACAGTATGGAATGTGTGGAATATAAAGAGTCTTGTGACTCCAAAGCACTCCTCACACCTTATGTTGCAGGCCTTGAAAGAGAAGGGGGAGGATGCTTGTTTCTCTATTACGTGATGTGGGGACCCCTTCAGATAAGTGTATGAACCATCTTTTCTTCAAGATCATGGCTGATTTGAGCCGATATCCTTGCAGAATAGTGGCTGCTGACCAGGGATGCCAGAGAATTCAGATGAAACCAGAAACCAGAATGGAAACTGCAGGTGTTCGCTTATTCAACTCGATTGCGTGAATATGATCAGTACAGTGGACGCTCGGCTTGCGAACATGATCCGTGCGGGATGCACGTTCGCAACCTGCAGCATTCACAACCCACGTCTGTGCATGCACAGGTTGTGATTTGGCCTTCTGCGCATGCGCAAAGCGTGATTTAGCACTTCTGTGCATGTGCGACAGCCGAAACCCAGAAGTAACCTGTTCTGGTACTTCCCGGTTTCAGTGGTCTGTAACCCGAAAAAACGTAACCTGAAGCAGCTGTAACCTGAGGTATGAATGTATTTGCTGATGTTGCTATCAGCCCACAAACAATACATCATTGATTATGCTCTCCTGCCATTTGCATTGTGTTTCCTTTCCACTGAAGGGAATGGGGAGGGATAACATCATGACAGTATAACTTACATAACTAAGGTGCTTTATGCAATTAATTGCGCATGCCATGTGAGTTACGTAATTTTGCTACGGACAGTGAGATGAATAATGTTATCAATGGCAGAATGAGAACAGCAGTGGAATGGAAACAGCATTGCATTGCATGGGTTACAAGGCAGAATGAGACGTGGTGCCTCCTTACATCTCTACTGCTAAGTTTGGCTGGTGTCAAGGTTAAAAAGCTGCTAAGTTAGATCCCACAAGCCTGAAGCCTGTTCATGCGTGATATACATGGTCCTTACCATATGCGACTTACTGTTACAGCAACCCTATGGGATATCTTAGAATGGGAAGTGGTGGGTAGTCCAGAGTCACCCACTAAGCTTGGATTTGATTCCAGGTAATAGTTCAATTGGAACCTGGGTCTCCCAGGCAAAGCCCAACGCTCCTTCCATTACATACAACACAATAGCTGCTCTCTGTAGATTATGACTTGGCTCCTATGAGGAAGGAAAATAATGATATTCACAGAGCAGAAGTTGTCCATCCCTCCTCCTGTTTTCTCCCCTTCCATGAAGAAAGAAAGCCCTCTCCAGAGATTCAGTGGGTTGTTTTGGACCATGTACTGTAGAATAGGGGTTCTGGAGGACTACTCAGCAAGAATTGCCCAAAGATGGGGAGACCTTTGCTCAGTTTTGAGTGATTGCTTCCTCTCCCAGCAGCCCTCCATGACACATTAGGTGGGAACAGACCTTTCAGAGATTAGGGCGGGGGGACAACCAGGTGACTGGTTGCAGGGAATGGGAAATCTCATTCTGTGAACTTATCTTCGGAAACTTCATTCTGTGAACTTGTCTTGGGATCCAAGCCCATATATTTACATCAAAGTATAAATATACCAGGGACGCGGGTGGCGCTGTGGGTTAAACCACAGAGCCAGGGACTTGCTGATCAGAAGGTCGGCCGTTCGGTGAGCTCCCCTTGCTCGGTCCCAGCTGCTGCCAACCTAGCAGTTCGAAAGCATGTCAAAGTGCAAGTAGATAAATAGGTACTGCTCCAGCAGGAAGGTAAACGGCTCTGGTTTGCCAGAAGCAGCTCAGTCATGCTGGCCACATGACCTGGAAGCTGTACGCCAATACTCCCTTGGCCAATAAAGTGACCCCAGAGTCGATCACGACTGGACCTAATGGTCAGGGGTCCTCTATAAATATACTAAAAGCAGAGACATCACCTTAACTGTATAGCTAAAGCTATGGTTTTCCCAGTGATGTATGGAAGTGAGAGCTGGACTGCAAAGAAGGTTGATCGCCAAAGAATTGATGCTTTTGAATTATGGTGCTGGAAGAGACTCTTGAGAGTCCCATGGGCTGCAAGAAGATCAAACCAATCCATTCTGGAGGAAATCAGCCCTGAGTGCTCACTGGAAGGACAGATCCTGAGGCTCCAATACTTTGGCCACCTCATGAGAAGAGAAGACTCCCTGGAAAAGACCCTGATGTTGGGAAAGATGGAGGGCACAAGGAGAAGGGGATGACAGAGGACGAGATGGTTGGACAGTGTTCTCAAAGCTACAAACATGAGTTTGACCAAACTGCGGGAGGCAGTGGAAGACAGGAGTGCCTGGCGTGCTCTGGTCCATGGGGTCACGAAGAGTCGGACATGACTAAACAACTAAACAACAACAACAAATAAATATACTTCTCATGGACCTACTTCAACTTTTGGTACTGGTCCTTTTATTTTTTATTGCACCCAGAAATACCTATCTATGGTATATGTTTATATCAATCTGTATCTTTCTTTCTTTTTTTAAAAAAACCCTAATCCTATAAAAAGAAAATAGGGAGATGTTGTGTCTCTGTGAAGCCTGGGACGTGGTGAGGTTTATTATTGCTCACCGATGGCTGCGAAAACCATTCAGCAAAAGTCAGGGGATGTGAAATGAAAAAGTGTATAAAAATGCCTCACATATGCCCCTCAGATCCACAACCTGCCGCCGAGACCCACATAGCTCCAAGAGGCATGCAGAAGCATTTAATGGAAATGTTGCTGGCATTAATTACAAGAAGGAAATCAACAAGCATGTTTCCAGCTCAAAGCATCAGCCCTGCTCTAATAGCGGAGAACATCCAAGGAGATCTCCATACATTTATTTCCCTGCTAATGTGTCAGAAACAATTTTCAGCGTGTCTAAAAACACACGTAAATGCATTACTGCTAGTGAGAGGGTTATTGTTTTAAAGAACAAGCCACTGATTTAAGAACAGTTTAGGCTCATGGGGCTCTTTAAATAATATTAACTCCACGGATATTGTCCATGATGGTGGCCTCTTATCCATCGCCAAAAAGATGGAGTTGAACCTTAAAGTGAAAAAGACAGGGAGAAACAAGAATACAAAAATCCAGAAAACTGAGTATCAAATATAAAAACTCAGCGCTACAATAATTGAAACAGATAAGTATATAAACAGAAGACACATCAAAATAATATTTCCACAACCCGTGAAGTTGCAATAAGCGGAATAAAAAAGAACTATTTATACTTCACTTAAGATTTTCTTACAGTGCTCCAGGCATACGCTTTAGAGAGCCGAAATGTATTGAGGGCCTTTCTGCAGAGAGCATCTTATCAGAAGTTTAGTTCACTAACTTGAGTTTAGTATTTTTTTATTTTTTAAAATTGTAATTGTTTTTCTTAAAAATAATAATAATAAAAATACTGCAATCCTGTCCATAAGCTTTGGGATAGTGTGGGTTAGAAATGTAAATGGATAAGTAACAAGATACAAATCCTTCTTGTTAAGACGGACGAGATTCTGTCGACCAATTTGCTTCCTCGATTGCTGAGGTGATTCCATCCGCGCCGCCTGGTGCCCTCTCATCTTTGCGATGAGCTCCTCCGTGCTTCTCAGGACCGAGGACAAAGGAGAAAGAATATACACTTTTCAGGATTTCCCCCCTCCATTTATTTGTCAAAGCTGTAAATATGCGCGCTAAAATAAAGGCACAATCGCAGACAGTTCTGCAAGGCGTTGAAAGCTTGATCGTTCCGATAGCCTAACAAAGAAAACACATTATATGTATATAAAAGAATACCTTCCTGAAGAATGTTTCTGTTGATGTTCAACGGTGCAGCTCCTTTGTGTTTTAAAATTGTACTAACTGAGCGACTTGCTTCGTGCTTCCCAGTGCTTCGGCGTAAAGCTCAGATGGTTTATCTGAGGAGATACCCCACATAAAGAATTTAACAAAGAACACTTTAAAGCTTTTAATCAACTCTTTATCTCCATGTCTGGTTAAAAATAAATAAAAATGGCACATTGGAATGAAAGGGTAACCTGAGGTATATGGGCCATTTAGACTCCATTTTCTTGCTTGGCTTACCCTTCTAAGTGGCTTAGTCTGTGAAATGGTATTCCGGAGTGTTAGAAAAGAATAGGGCAGCTTTGCCCAAGCCAACTTTGTTTATGCACTTCCGGGGCTCTTAAAGGCCTCAAACAAGATGTTCTTTTCCTGCTCTCACAGCAGCCCTTGGGGAAAATACATCTCCCATGGGGCTCCATGGCCAGAAGCAGCTTGCCATGTGGGTATACCTGTGCAGAAACTTCCCATCAGGTGGGTTGTTTTTGCTTACCAGGAGGGATAGCGGCGAGGTGGCAGCGGTGGTGCAAACACATCAGTAGGAACACTCGTTCGGCTCCCCCAGAGCATTTGCACCGCACTGACCTCTGTGCTATCAGACGAGAGGTCTGGAGGGTGGCAACACAAGAATGGGCCTTTTCTGTGGTGGCTGCTCGTTTGTGGAATGCTCTCCCCAGGGAGGTTCAACTGGCGCTTTCACTATACACCTTTAGGTACTAGGCAAAAATGTTCCTCTTCCACCAGACCTTTGGCGGATTATCATCATATAACCTTTTGAATGCATTTGCCAGGGGAGGGGGTTATTGGTTTGTTTTTGTTCTTGCTTTTATTAAGTATTTTGTGGGCTTTCTCCTGTATTTCCGTGCTGTGAACCACCTTGAAATCTACGGACAAAGGGTGGTATACAAATTTAATAAATAAAATAAATAGAAATAAAAGATCATTTCACATGAAAGATAAACTAACCCAATCCTTACTTTCCAAACCGATATGTGAACTGAAGCACAGCCATTCTTCGAAATTTTCCCTTCTCCGAATTTTGCGGTGCGATTCTCTAGCCAAGTAATGTGTACAAAAATCCATAGGGTAAACTGTGCATATAAATGCCTATATTAGTGAAAATAAGATGCAGAGATGCATTGTGTTAGGCAAAATTGCTTTTTCCAAAAATGTGCATATTGGGAGACAAATGCACTAAATGCTTTTGAATTTTCATGAGGATTTTCTTTTCTATCATAAAAATTGCAAACTGATGTCGAAATGCGAAGAACTGGGCTTAAGATTTGTAAAAACGAGAAACCAACATTAGCATATTCACCAGTCCCTGGCATTCAGTCACCCCCCCCCAACTTGATGGGGCACTTTGCTAACAAAATATGTGAATACTGTGGACTGATCTTTGGGGCCCAGTTCACGTCCTCTATCCATAAATTCTTTTATGCTAGCATGGGTGTTGGATTCCTATGGCTATAATTATTTCCTTTATGCTTTATTTCACCATGTTAGTTACCTGTCATGTGTACTTAAATTATGGACAGCCTCTGAGCATCAGCTTTTGTTGGGGGGAGTTTGAATAATAATAATAATAATGATCCTGGAGCAAACACCTAGACACGCAGGCACACAAAGGACTCTGTGCGGTAAGGAAAAAACCTGCCAGTCTTTGAGCAGTAAAGAGTTGTTTCTGAATCCATTCAGACCCCTTGCACTTCAAAATCTCCTTCAGAGCACATGCAGCCCACCAGTCCAAGAGTTTGGAAACGCCCTTAGAATGGATCAGCCACGAGTCTTTGCACAGCAAGCTTTAGTCAGGCAGAAGAAGCACACACACACACACACACACACACACAGAGAGAGAGAGAGAGAGAGAGAGAGAGAGAGAGAGAGAGAGAGAGAGAGACCAATTTTAGGCCTTCCTAACCTAGGCTTTGGGGAACCCCAGCAGCCATTTTTCTCTCTCTCTCTCTCTCAGCTCTTGCCGCCCCCATTCCACAAAGAACATAAATGTTTCACAACCAACAGGCAATTTGTAATTCGCCCCCCATATCGTCTCTGGCTATATAGCACAAAGATCTGTCTCCAAGCACTAGGGGGATAAAAGACCACAGAACACTAGTCTGCTGAGACATTAATACCTCGGAGGTGTCCACCTGGGAGCAGAACTCAACTTTCTCACATTAAAATTAAAAGAGAAAAAAAGGGGGGGGCGAAGCCAGGTCATGCGGGATCAAAAGGCACCATCCCATAATAAATATACATCCATCAAAGAGAGAGAGAATAAGTTTTTATTTTTTAAAAGTATGCTGTGAAACAACAGACTTGTTCCCAAGCTGATTTTTAATCATCCTGATTGGGGTGTTTTTCCCCCCCTCACAGTTGATTTTATTTTTGCTCAGCTCCAATGCCAGTGATTAGGCATTTTAAAATTTGCATATATTTAAATTGGAACTGCGCCAACACTACTCACAGTTTTTTGCAAACACTGATGGCACTGCTGAAAAACCTCCCCTTCTTTTTTTTTACTGATTTCTTTTTCTTTTCTTTTTTAAAAATGGCTCCTCAAGTTATTTCTTTACATTGCCTCTCCAGGTGGGTTATAAATATTCAGTATTAGCAAATCACCCTTATTTGGCTCACTTCCTAGTTACCCTCAGTGACATCAACCAATCCTGATTGGCTGTTACTCGTGTTGTAAAGTATTCCTATTCACTGTATAGAGGCAGAAGAAGAATGGGTGGGGAAGGGGGCACTGCAAAAGTGTGGGGAAAACAATGGCATTGAACTGCAACGGAGAAATATAAATATTCTCTCAATTTGTTTGTCAGGATACATTTATACTCCAGCAGAATTGCTAGATGCCACCCACTCCTCAAATACGCAACTGGAGAATATTCAATCCAAGTGTAATTTAGATAAATAAAATTAGCAATGGCCTGGAGAATGAAGTTGAGTGCGCCATTTTAGTTCGACCCTAATGATGCAAATAAAATATCTGAGGTTATGTGCAATCCTCTGCCTGCCTTTCTATCTGCTCCTGCCCCCAATATTTTATTCAAATCGGTGCCCCTGGCTGTGTAGGACTGTATTGTCATCAGAACCAGTATGCATCTGAATACCATTATCTTGTGAGCTTCCCACAGGTATCTGGTTTTCCACTGTGAAAACAGGTTGTCAAACTAAATGAGGCTTTTGCCCTGATACAGGAGGTATTTTCTTAAGTTCTTGACCGTTGAGCATGCTGGCTGGAGTTAAGAGTTCAACACCATTTGGAAAATCCCTTTGCCCACCCCTGCTATAGTGTCTTCTCTTTGAGCCCTTGGATAGCAGGACTGAAATAGCTGTTTTTTGTTTTGGTTTTCTGAAAAAATAAGGGGGATTCTTTCAGAGAAAATGTCAGGTTCCTCAATTTCCCCTTTTCATGCTGAAAATATTCAACATAGGCCTGCTTTGCTCTTTATGCATTTCTTGCTAATTGCTCCAAATCAGAGAGGTAGGTGCAGCAAATTCAACTGAAGAGTATTGCAGTGCTATGAACTTTCATGAACTGGAGGTTGCACAAAAACATTGTAGTTGTTGTTTAGGCATTTAGTCGTGCCCGACTCTTTGTGACCCCATGGACCAGAGCACACCAGGCACTCCTGTCTTCCACTGCCTCCTGCAGTTTGGTCAAGCTCATTCTGGTAGCTTCGAGAACACTATCCAACCATATCATCCTCTTTCATGCCCTTCTCCTTGTGCCCTCCATCTTTCCCAACATCAGGGTCCTTTCCAGGGAGTCTTCTCTTCTCATGAGGTGGCCAAAGTATTGGAGTCTCAGCTTCAGGACCTGTCCTTCCAGTGAGCACCCAGGGCTGATTTCCTTAAGAATGGAGAGGTTTGACCTTCTTGCAGTCCATGGGACTCTCAAGAGTCTCCTCCAGCACCATAATTAAAAAGCATCAATTCTTCGGCAATCAGCCTTCTTTATGGTCCAGCTCTCACTTCCATACATCACTACTGGGAAAACCATAGCTTTAACTATACGGACCTTTGTTGCAAATTTCTTAAGCATGCAAGGTCCTGCAAGACTCCATCATCATTATTTCCCCTCAAACCATGGAGGGAGAGGTCCATGGAGAAGCAAGCTTCCTTATGCACAAGACATCCAACCCGTGCTATTTTTCTAGAAAATGAGGCACCAGAACTCACCATGTTCTGTTATAATGGCAAAGGCACCCACCTGATAGGTGCTGGAACTGAGTTCTGGCAAGTTCTGGCTGGGGGGGAAAAGCCCTGCTTACAACACAGGTTTCCAAAACACCGATCCAAAGAAGAGGGTCTTAAATAGCACCTCTGTTAGAAATTATTTCACCCAAGAAGGTTTTTCCCATGCTCAATATGCTTTGCAGACGAATGCAATATTCATCTGCTGTGGCTCAGGGAAACAAGTGTGTGGCATGGATTTACTGCTACCCCTCTGCTTCCAATCAAGTTTCAGCCATGTACCCTTCTCCAAGGTCTTTGGTCTATATATGTACATTAGGAGAGAGAGCAGGCAAAGCCCGTGCCCCTCCCCCGCCCGCTCCTTCCCAGGAAAAGCTGGGCCTTGCCGAGATAAAACAGCCATTAGACCCCGTCTGGCTTAAATCACAAACCCCCAAAATCACAATTCAGCACAATTGAGTAAACTGATGTCCTTTATTAAAATACAGGCCTGGGAGGACAAAGCCTAGAGTGGACAGCAACTAAATTATTCTCCCAGCCAGATAAGTGATCCCTTTAAGTCCAGGCTTTAAGTTCACCAGTGGGGAGATGGCAAGGGAACGGTCCCAATGTGAAGAGTGCCTCATCTAAAGGCAGATAAATCTTCTGAGCTCTGCAGGGAGCCCAGGTGCCATGGGGTATTTTATCATCCCTCTATAAACCAAGCGCGGTGTCCGTGCCTTTTATAATGAGCACAAGGACACGAAGACAGAGCGGCTGGCTGCATATGCATCATGTAAATCTATCAATTTCATTGCCAATTTTGAACAATTCCACAAAGGTCAGTTTGTGCGGCACACACGCCGGCTTTGCTGTATTTACAGACATGGAGAACTACCCTTTTGCTGTTTGTCTGCCGCCCGGCGTATTGAAAGAGGATTTTGCTGCATATTGTCAAATGTATTTAAACATGCAGCCACTCCAGAATACATGTGAAAGGCTTATCTGACATTATTTCTAAGCTTAGAGGAAATGAGATGGCAAGTGAGGGGGCAACGTCTGAAAACAATCTCCCTCCCTCCCTCTTTATATCTTTTTCTCTTCTCCTGTGAGTCTACCTTAACATCCAAGGCAAATTCCGGTGAATTCTGTTCCCTCAAAGTATTATTGTTGTTGTTATTGTTATTGTTATGCACTTTACTCATTCAGCAGAGTCAAATGGTGAAGCTTGTCCTGGGCGGTACTAACAGCGACATTTAATGTGTTTGAATGCTCCTCTCTAAAAATGGCCCCCTGCCCTGCCCTGCGCATAGAAAAATAACATCTCAGGAAGATGAGGTCCAGCCCTTCTCCCTGCACTGCTAGTTGCCATACATCCTGATTTTCCTGGACATATCTGGAACACTGCCGTGAGCAGCAGTTACTGGGTGGAAATTGGGCAAATGTCTGGGCAAATGTGGATGTATGCAGTGGCGTGGCGTGGGTTGTCAGCACCCGGGGCAAGGCAAGAAATTTGCGCCCCCTAACCCGTGGATTTGCGCCCCCTAACCCGTGGATTTGTGCCCCCTAACCCTACCCCCCCAGATGTTGCGCCTGGTGCGGCTGGCCCCCCCTGCACTCCCCACGGTACGCCACTGGATGTATGGCAGCCCGTGTCGGCAGTGCTGTTTGTGCAGTGTTTTTTTATATATATAATAAATTTTTATTAATTTTCCAATACAATCATACAATTTTATCCAAATTTTAACAAATTTTAACAAAGTACTCTTTTTGGTCTTCCTTCAGCTTCTCTGGTAATCATCCATATTTACCCTTCAATACGCATTCCTTTAATTGCATTGCCATTTGTCTTCCCTCCCTTTTCTATTTTCTTTCAACAATACCTCTTAAAATTTTACAGTGCTTCTTGAAACCCCACTAGTGTTGTTTGCACCTCACATATATTTTTCAGATAATCTATGAATTTTCCCCAATCCTCGATGAACTTTTGGTTTCGGGCATATCTTATTTTCCCAGTCAATTTGTCCAGTTCCGCATAGTCAGTCAGTTTCATTCTCCATTCTTGAATCATCGGTATTTCCTCTTGTTTCCATTTCTGGGCCAGTAAAATTCTTGCTGCCATAACTGCATACTGGAATAGTTTACAGTCTTTTCTTCTTATTTCTTTTCCTGTAATCCCTAAAAGAAAATTTGTGCAGTGTTTCCATTTAAAAAAAAGCTAAAAAACGTTGTTGTTGTTGCTTGCGATTTTGCCCAAAAAGCTTAAAAAAACTAAAAAAATAATAAAAACCTCAACATCTTTGCCCAAAAAATATGGCAACCCTATAGCTAGTTTTCTATGTGGAAGGGTTTTTTTGAAAGCCTGAAAAGGACTCAAATGTGTGATCAAATCCCTGAAGCCAGAAGTGGTACCTTGAAGGCCATAACTTCCTCACTGGATTCTGCTGTCTGGGGGGGGGGGGGGAGAGAATCATTGGACTTCAGATTTTACCATTTGGTTGTATCCAATGATGTGCAAGTGGAAGACACTCCATATATACAGTATGTGTTTGCATGTGTGGGTGTCTGTGTAGAGAGAAAGAGGGAGGGGGTCCTTCCCATCGAACATTTTTTGGCTGTGATTTAAGGGGCCTCCATGATAGGGTGAACTTGGATCCTCAACACTCTTCTGCCCAATTTCAGGTGATTCTGAAACCGTGTGAGACAAAATCCACAATATTTGTTGAGAGTGTCTCTGGAAATACTTTTAGGCTGGGTACAGGGTGGATAAGGGGAGTCAGATAAGGGAAAATTCAACTATGTGAGCTTGCCTTCCAGTTATCTGACACTGAGGCAAACAGTGATGGCTGGTGCTCAGTGGAACTTGTAGAGTGGAACACATGGAGGCCAACAGAAGGTGGAGCCAGAGTGAATGACAGGCAAAGTCAACCAATGCTAGTGTTGCCATCATCTTCCTCCCTGCTGAGTTCTACAAGGGACTAAGGTGGAGGAAGTTGACAACCTGGTCTGGTTGTAAATAAGAATAAGGAAGGTGGAGGCTGGCTCAGAACAAACTGAGGTTGGTGGGGCAACACCCCATTTGTGCTACTGGACCAGCCTCCACTGTTTCATCAAAGTTGCAGATGTCATTCCTTACTCTTCCATTTGAATAAATCAAGCATAATTAAGAATGCAATTCCTCTTGCTGATTCCACACGGGGTGTCTACTTCCTGGGCAAGTGTTCTAGGGTGGCTTATCATAAAAATGAGCAATGGAACCGGAGGACTTTGGATCTGGGGAAAAGATTATAGTTCCACCTGAGAGTTGTGTGTTGGATAGCTGAAGCACAAGACGGGGGTTCCTGCTGTTTTAGAAGATGTCACAGGATGAGAGAGTCTTGAAAAGATGAAATAGCTCAAAGTAGATGACAGTCGATGCTAAGATTTCGTTTGCTGATTATAATGAGCTTTTGAAGTACACCTAGTTGAGACTCGAGTGTGCTCCATACCCATACTGTCTCTTTCCTGTGATTTTTCTGTTTGTCATCTGTGTCTATTTTGCAAAACTGTATTTTTGATACGGTAAGTTAGTCAGCTACAGGCACAATAAACAGCCGGTCAAAATAAGAGCGTCAGACTCCCGTTGGGTCCAGTCAGTGAAATGACTTCCCCAATGATGTTTATAATAACAACACTCAGAGAAGGAGAGAGAAAGAGAAACAGGATTAGAAGAGGGCAATCTCCATATAGAAACACTTTTTCACAAGCACAAGAATGACATTTTTATTTGTAAGGTATGTTCTCACAAGCAGCAGGTGGAAGGAGGAAAGAAGTAGCATTGGACTGTACCATTTCAGGTCATAGGTGTGGGGGGGGACAGGACACAGATTTATCTGTTTAATACCACCTTCCTAGGTGAGACTTAATGTGGTTTTCCAAAACGAAACCCATGGAGAATTACAAAATCACATAAGAAAAAAAACTGCAACGTTACTGAAAAAAACCATAAAAGTAAAAAAAAAGTCCTAGTTGTTACACGGTAGTCAAGCCAAGGATCAGTGCCTGGTATAATCCTGAACAAGCACAGGTGGCAAAGCACCCCCTCAGAGCCCACCAGGACTGACCTGGCTCTGTGACTTCCTGTGGCAGGTGAAGACTGTCCGCCATTTTGAATTCTCCACAGTGCTCCAGGGTACCTGAAATGCCCTTTGCATGAAGCCCTCGGCCTATTTTGAAGAGGATGTCATAGTTCAGGTTTCTGATAAAAGTGTTCTGCCTCTTTTCTGGCATCCCACTAAGTAGGGAAGGAGAGAGGGAGACAATGGGCAGGCAGAAAGGTAGAAAATGGGGTGCTCCCACTTTTTCTTGTCTTCAGTCCCACCCACTGACAGCTTCCGTTATGCACACCACCAGCATGAGGTTCCCAAGAGGGAATGTGGCCCTCAAAAAGTTTCCCCAGCTTTAGTACATAGCTTGGCTCTCTTACATGACTCTTCTGGACACCCCAGGTCTGTCTGGTAGCACAATATCATCTGTGTAGCACTGCAAGGGCAACAGGAGAAATGCATACATACATTGTTTTATTTGTATTTGCACATTTCACACCATGCTTGAGGAGGAGGCTTACAACATGAAAAGAAATGCACAGCTACAACGTAGCAAAAGTAGTCATAAACACTAAATAGAATATTAAAAAAATACACAACCAAATCTCCACATAAATCACAAGAAGATCTAAAATAAAGATGAAAAAAAACCCAGCAGCAGCAGCAACAACATCCCTCCCCAACAAAACACCCTAAACAAGACCCCAGCCCAAGTGTTTGTTCAGCAGCTTCAGCTTTTTGTAGCTGGAGTCAGTCCGGGCCCTGAACTCCCAGGCCAAGTGGAAAAAGGCCTGGGGGAGCAGGTTTTCCAGGACACACAGCCAAGATGGTCTCTGGTCTCTTCAGCAGCCTCAGTTGTTGTAGCTGGATTCGGGCATGTGGGGAAAGGCCTGCACGGCAGGGAGCAGGTCTTCCAGGACTCACAACTAAGATGTATAGTGTGGAGACGCCTGTGTCGTGCTGGACTTTATATATTCTTGAGCGGTAGAAGACAGGGGGGGGGGAATGTAGCACTAATGGCCCTTACACAGGGTGAATGTTATGCTTTGTAGATGGGGAAAAGGTTAACCATGATTAGACATTATTATTCTGTGGCCAGCAGACTGTACTGATCCCCATCATTTGTGGCTCTTTTTAAAAGGCCTCTATGATAGATCTGGCTGAAGCCTTATCGTTGTGGTTTGTGGTCACAGAGACCAGCTGAAACCCCAACCATGACCCATTCACATAGTTCTAAGGCTACTCCAGATGAGCTTTCTTCCAAACCCACAAAAAAGGAAAGAGAAACACACGCCAGCTGTTACGCACGTTAATGAATAAGGGTTGACATTCTTGTGCAGCAATTGCCACTCTCCACTGGAAATGGCTTGTGTCTTTTTCTTAACTAATTTAGCTTGATTGGCTGTTTATCCAAGGAAATGCTTTGAGAACCAAATGAAAGCTTCGTAGAACACAAGTGTCTTATTTTATTGATTTTTTTTCAATGCAATCCAAACCCTTAGGCTATATATATAGTTATTCCAAAGACATATAAACTGAATGCAATATTATCAAATGAAATAGCATCAAAGGCAACAACAGTGCTAGCCTGTGCATGTCTACTCAGAAGTAAGTCCCATTTAATTCAAGAGCTGCGCTCCCAGACAACTGGGTGTTGTGTGACCTGAACCTCATGTCATGTCAGTAGTGAATGACATACAGTGGTACCTCAGGTTAAGTACTTAATTCGTTCCAGAGGTCCGTACTTAACCTGAAACTGTTCTTAACCTGAAGCACCACTTTAGCTAATAGGGCCTCCTGCTGCTGCCGTGCTGTCGGAGCACGATTTCTGTTCTCATCCTGAAGCGAAGTTCTTAACCTGAAGCACTATTTCTGGGTTAGCGGAGTCTGTAACCTGAAGCATATGTAACCTGAAGCGTATGTAACCCGAGGTACCACTGTATTTGGGTCTACCTGACCCCCCTCTGTTTAAGTCACAGTTCCATACTGTGATGGATAACACCCTGGTGAGGTCAGTTCCACACCTCCCCTCTCTGCATATGTGTCCCAGTGTACAGGATCAACTCAGCCAGAGAGAGGTCAGGTAACTGAACATGCTCACTACGCTGTTTTCTACAGGCAAGACAAATGTGCAGACTGGAATATAATTATCCTTTCGATTTTGCAAGTTTTCCTCTGTATGCTTTAGTTGCATGTCTCCCTGCTATGTACAAGGTCTGAAGCAAGAAAGACAAAACCTCTCTGTTTCTTTCTTCTCAAATTATATGCTGCTTTTGTTCAGTTTGCACAGAAAAGTGTTATCAGGACTTTTCTCTCTGGACACCGTATGTGTTATTTAAATGACTTTGCAAACCCAAGGAAATAAAGAAATGACGCCAATCAAACAAGGAAAGGAAGGCGTTCCAAAGATGGCCATCACTGTCTCTGGAAACTAGTTGCCTCACTTGAGAAGACAAGAGGCAGCCAGAGTCAGGCCTCTGTTGAAGCTCTCAGCAGCTGGGTTGGTACTGTACAATGAAAAGGGGCACACAAAGTATTTCAAATATATGAAGAGCTAAAGTCCTCTATCCTAGGAGTACTTCAGTGCAGACCACTCATTTAATTAATCATAAATGAGGGCAGTTCTCTTAGACTAATGGATCGCCCCTGAAAAGCAAGGATTGAGACACTCTCCCTTTAAAAGCCATGCTAGTTCATCAACATTCTTTGGGCTTTGCTGATTGTTCTTCAGATGTTTAGCCAGCAGAAGAATCTCCATGCTTGCTTAATTTTTTGCTTTAGGTGAGGTTCAATATCAATCTAATGGTGTGTGGAATCCCTCTGAGAAATGTCATTCACCTTACTGAAATCTTATATCTGCTTTCAAAGCTCCTCAGATGGTTCTCCCGAGAAAGAACCCCCAGATTTACTTTAGATGCCACTTATTGGTGAAACCCTGGAGGTAAATCTGGAAATTAGACATCCATAAATGTAACCTTGGTTACCTAAATATCATTTCGCTTAATGATCCATGTTCCCCACATAGCGTATGTAAATTACATTTTACAACTATTGAGAGCTTCTTTTTTGAGGATTTGCTCACCTTCTGAGTTGGATACCACTAAGAAATGGGGCCATTTTAATCATGGCATCTTGACTCTGGAATTCTCTGGCATTGGGTTCCCTCTCTGTTGATTTTAAAGAGAGAACTAAAAAAGCTGCTTTTTGCAGCTTTACCTTAATGGAATTTGGAGTTCATTGATAAAGTGGATTTGCTGGCTGCTTTTCTTGCTTAACCTTTTTAAAAAACAAAACACAAAAACCCAGGAAAAAACCACTTGATGTTGCTTGTTTATAAACTCCAAGACCTTTCTTTTGGGAGCCATTACTGTTAAAAATGTCGAAACTTACCAGCTCTGTATTCTTCTTCTTTGGCAATCACTCATAGCCAAGTAAAATTGTCTTCCACGAACATGGTCTTAACAGTGAGTCTGTAAGTGACTGTGGAGGCCAAGTCCTTCCACGGTGGGGACATAGGTTTCCGGGCGGGAGTTGATCATGGTGAGCTTGGATCCTAGAATGCAACAACTGATTGGCCTGCAGAAAAAGACCAATCAGGCTCCAGGAGGGAAGCAGAATCAGCCAATCAGACGGGACTCATTATAATGTATATAAAAGCCTGAGGTTTGGGGGGCAATTCAATCACTGTTTTACAAGCTGCAATAAAGAGGATGAAATCACTGCATGAAGCTCCTGCAGCCAATCGGAAGCTGCAGAAGACATGGCGGACGTTCTGGTTCCAAAGAACGTTCACAATCGCTTCTGGGTTTGTGACATTCAGGAGCCAAAATGTTCGACTGGCAAGGCGTTCGACTTCCAAGGTACGGCTGTATTTATATCCTGCTTTTCCAAATTACCCAGAAAGCAACTCACAAGAAGAGTAGACAACATATAGGTACAGGGATGGAACCCTGTCATCCATCCAATGATTCCAGGTTCTGAGGCCTATCCTCAGTTTGAAGCCCCTATCCTCTCATTTGGTAGCTTCTGAGACATATTATATCTTGCTTTCTCGCATTATCTTTCAGATCCCTTTGATCCTTCAGCAACAGTTGTTCTAAGTCAACGAAGTCCTTTTAGTGTGACCACGTGAGCATCGCCATGTGGTAGGGCGTAGGATCGGGCGTCAGCAAAGTTTATAAAGAAAGGGTACTTATACAGGTATTCGATGCACAGTTGTGTAGTTGGAGCATGAAAGGCATTGACTGCAGGTGGGATCATGCGCACATGCTGGGCTCAAGGGGGCACGGTGGCAATGAGGTTCTGCGATACCTTGCGTAAAGCCTGGCCTTTTTTTCAGGACTCGCTCAGCATCCAGGCTGCTAAATGCCGCCCCTTCCCAATTATCATTGCAGCTGTCAAGCCAGTTATCGTAACAGTGTCCACAGTCTTCAGAGGGTCTGCCTTTCTCACTGTGAAAGCAATCAAACCTGCATGTCAGTGCTTGCAGCTCATCTTTCTCCGAGAATCCTAAAAAGAATACTTGTCATGTTTGATATTGCTCATCAAGCCCAATATTTTAATTCAGATTGATATCAGAAATTTGGATGCCTCGTATTTGGGTGAATACCTGTCGTGAGGAATTCTGCTGACATGCCTAGGTGCTGTTTCCATCTCTTATACTGTTTTATTTCATGAAAGCTGTATGCTACCAGGCGGGACTCGTGCAGAAAGAGGGCACATTGTTTTTTGATATGCTGTCAATGTCCAGGTAAGGGCAAAGTCCAGGGCCTGTACAGTTTGTTGGGGAAAGGGGCAGTGGCAGTGCCCTCTGTTGGCAAGTTACCATGGTGGCACAAACACTAAGGCTGCATACGCACTGTGACTTTAAGGCACATTTAAATCACATGCTTTCCCTCATAGAATTCTGGGCACTGCAGTTTACTGCTCCCAGAGTTACAATTGCGTGTTCAGACCCAGAAACTTCCCCCTAAATAAATTCACACATGACTCAAATTTTTGGTTTTGGTTTTTGGCAGAATTTAGGCCACAACTTTATTGATTACAGAAAGTGACTGGTTGCATAGCCTCTGGTTCGACTAGCTCCCTGCCATGCAGGTAGCGCTGACCCAGGGTTCCAGCATAGGTCAGCCAAGGGTGAACACCTGGATAAGTGGAAAGCTGGGAACGGGCTAACTCTGCCAACCAAATGTCCCCCTGGACTCAGGCACGGGCACAACCCCCTCTCAAGGGTTGACCAAACCATTGAGTCCCTGGATTCCTTTAAAGGAATACCCTTCACATAGGGATGGCAATGTTTTACTGTGGTTTTATAATTGTTGGAAGCCACTCTGAGTGTCTGGGGAACCCAGTCAGATGTGTGGCATATAATTATTATTATAATTATTTATTTGTTGCTTCAAATTTATTTATAAACTGGAACCCTATCCTCATTTGCAAATCCCTCATCCTTTGCTTGCAAGTGCTGAGATCATTAATCCACCTGATTTTTATATTTTTTTTCCTTTAATGTAATGATGCAAAAGATTATTGATCGATAAGGCAGAGAAATGAAATAGACAAAGCAATGGGAAATCACACCCATCCCCTTTAATAATCCCATTAAGGCCACAATGCACTGTTGAGGATTCCAGCACCCTTTCCTACGGTGGATTTAACCTTGTACGAACACCATTCATTTCAGGAGCACTGTATGTACAGAAGCAGAAGAATACTAAGTTCACGACATGAAAATACCAAGTTCATGCCCTGCAGAAATGGCACTCCTAAGGCTAAAAAGAACCTTTCATCTCAATGTGAAGGGAGAGTAAGCAGCTGTGCTACCTCTGGGACAGCCCTAGAGAAAAATGTGTCAGAGAACTCTAGGCGCCAATCAGTGAAGGAACTTAGCAACTTCTTGGAACTTTTTTTCTTGTAGTTTATTATCACACACATACACACACACATTTATATGTATATATAATATCTCTCCCTTAGACACGTGCAGTTCTGCTGCTCAAAGCTTCACGGTAAAGTGGCCACATGTCCTATTTTACAGAGGACATTCCTTGCTTTGATGGATGGGTTTGTCACTGGAGAGGACAGACCTCTGTTTGAAGAGCTGTTGGGCTGAAGTCCGGTTTAAGAGCCCCGAGAATAGAGCAACAGTTATTTGTATAATTTCAACAATTTATTTAAATATTTATAAACCACAAATGTATGGCAAGGTAGTGCACAACATAAAAATGTAATATTACAGTGACATGAATAAAAACCTCAAGAAATGGGGTTTTTCTTTGAAAAATTAAATGTCCCCAGGCCTGTCTGAAAAGTACAGTTTTTCAAATATCAATAATAATAATAATAATAATAATAATAATAATAATAATAATAATAGTTGTTGTTGCTTTCTGGGATTCAAGCTCATTTAGCACTAGAACAGAGAACAGACATGCAGTTCACCTATTCACAGCCTTTCCCCTTATGGTGAGATGTATCATATTTCTATTTGAATGATAGTAATTATTTCTAAGTTTGCATCCGTATAAATTAGCATATGCAATCTGAATACAAATCTATGCCCTCTCTTTTGGCAAGGCTGAAGTGGTCACCCAGCTTCAAAAACAAGTCTTCTGCTTCCTGCAAACTTCCTTTCCCCACCGACCCAACCTTCCAGTTTATGAAGGGAAATTGCAAAAATACAAGAAGAATCCTACTGGATCCAGCCACAGACAAATCTAGTTCAGCACCCTGTTCTCACAGCAGCCAAACCAGAGGCCTCTGGGAGCCTTGCAGTCCATATGCATTTTGTACTTGCATATTGCTCGATCGCAAGGGCTGATCAATGTACTTAAACCTTCATTTCTGAGAGACAATATATAGATATGTGTTAAACAGTGAGGATGTGTTATTTTATTCACAGTGGTACCTCTAGTTATGAACTTAATTCTTTCTGGAGGTCCATCCTTAACCTGAAACTGTTCTTAACTAGAGGCGCGCTTTTGCTAATGGGGCCTCTTGCTGCTGCTGCTACACCGCTGGCGCACGATTTCCGTTCTCATCCTGGGGCAAAGTTCTCAACTCGAGGTAACTCTTCCAGGTTAGCGGAGTTTGTAATCTGAAGCGTTTGTAACCTGAGGCGTTTGTAACTTGAGGAACCACTGGATTAAATTTCTGTGCTGCCCTTCGTCCAAGGATCACAGGGAAGTTTACAAACCCAAAAAATTAAAAACACAAGAAGTTTAAAAAAACAAAAAAAAATAACATAATAAATTGTAATATAGGTGAGATGCTTTGAATGCTTAGAAAGTAAGCTGACGCCGTGTCCGACTCTACAGAGGGCAGTCCTCTTATTTGAAAGTGCCTTCTGTTTGAAGGGCTGTCTGGTCCAGAGATTGTAGAGTTGTAGAATTGTAGAGTGAGAAGGAACCTTGAGGATCATCTAGTCCAGGCATGTCCAACAGGTCGATCGTGATTGACGGGTCGATCGCATCACACTACTTATCGATCACGATCAATTGCAGGCTAGTAATGACCTCGCCTCCCTCCTCCAGCATTAGCTGTGTCCGTCGGCCCTACAGCATTGGATATGGCTAGCAGAAGCAATGTTGTCTGTTGCACTGTGCGAAATTGAAAGCGCTTCATGTTATATTGATGGAAATCCAACCCAAAATAGCTCCGCAACTATGGCCACTGCCCCCCACCAAAAAAAAGCTCAACAACTTTGGCTTCTGCCCCCCCCCCCAAAACAGCTCAACAACTTTGGCTTCTCCCCCCCCAAAAAAGGTAGATCACTGCTAGCTTTTATGTACTGAGAGTAGATCGCAGTCTCTTGGGAGTTGGACATGCCTGATCTAGTCCAGCTCTGTGCAATGCAGGAATCCCATATGAGGACTGAACCTGCAGCCTTGGTGCTATCAGCATGATGTTCTAACTAACTAACTAACCAACTGAACTGTAAGACAGGAGAGATCAGATGCCTTCAAGTTGCACATCAATGGTTAGCACCTGGATAGTAGACAGAGCAAGCACACGGTTAACCTGGTCGCAGTCTTTCCCACCGGGGTGAGATGTACTGGTTTTTATTTCCTAATTAAATTATAATAATTATTTCTTTAAAATTGCACCCATACAAACAAATTATCATATGCCATTTTATGCAAATCTCTTTCCTCTTTTGTCTTTCTTTTTTTAAAAAAATGCATTTTCTCCTTTCATTGCAATACAGGAGTGGCCCTCCTATCACATAAATAGTTATCCATAGCAAAGCTGCACCTATCTAAAGCGTGCATCCACATCCTAGATGCCTTGGCCAGTTGCTACGCGAAGCTCCGTGACCCTTCCTTGTCCTGCCTTTTTCTTTCTTTTTTTTACAAGCCTCGCAGCAATCTGGATCCTGAGAACGTCTGTGCAAAGGGGACGAATCCTTGATCTTGGGGGCTGAGATAATCAGACAAATTGTATTTAATAATAAATAATGACAATATAATGACTCTGGGGCGATCGCTTCAAGGGCAGCGTCCCACAATACCCGGGTGACAGCTAAGAAAGGGGATAGTGTTTTTATGGTTAACGTTTAGTTTCCAAATTAGCACAGTAAGGGTTAGAGGGAGGAAAGAGAATCTACCATTTGAGGAAATAATTTATGAAATGTAGATGGGCCTTCAGTTGGGAATAGGGCCGGGCAAAATGTTAGCAGCTCTTTGTTCCTGCAGCTGGCCTGTCGAATTACACAGAGCCAGCACAGTAAATAATACTGCTATTGTCTGCCTGTGTCAGAGACAGACAGAAGGTACATTTGGACTCGGTCCAAACACCACAAGGGCCACTCATAGTCACAGTGTCCAATTACTGCTTGCTTGACTATAAAATGCACTTTTTAAAAAAGCGAGAGGAGAAGAAGAAGCAGCTAATTTGAGAATGTCAGCTTTCAAAAGGGACAGTGTTAAAAAGGAAGGAGGAAGGTGGAAACCAACGATTTTCTTCCCCATCAGGAAAGAGTGGAAATAAATAACACTGGATACCGTATAAGAGTCATCGAACATGCATATGACAAAAGTGATCAGGATGGCGATAATTTTAGCACGGCTATAATGGGAGCAGGAAGTTGTCCGGGGCTTCGGAACGCTGATATGTCCGAAGAAGAATCTGGGGTTTTCTTTTCAGGGAAACAGACTAAGTGCTTTTGAAATATAGTGTATGTGAAAAAAATGCCCATTGCAAGATATGTTGTGGTAATAACTAAGAAGTTGAGCCTGTGTTTGCTTACTTCCTTTACCCTCCCAATTCATTTTCCTTTTGTGCCTTTATAGGGGCTAGCTCAGTGTATCTGAGTTGTAAGCTGCCCTCAGTGCATATTTTGGCTGAACAGCAAGGATGATGATGATGATGATGATGATGATGATGATGATGATGATATATTCATCCTTTTCAGTCAGGGGTGTTGTTTGGTGGGTGGCCCATTTTTGTGTGCTGCATCTCCTGCTCCTGCTTATTCAGCAGTAAAATGTGGGTTTTCCCGGGAAAAGCACCACACCAAAAAAAATAAAACAAACAAACAAAAAAACCTGGATAGCTCAGTGGTGCTGATAACACCAAGCACGTAGGTTCAATCCCTGTGTGGGATAGCTACATATTCCTGAATTACAGGGGGTTGGACTAGATCAGGGTTACTGGTCATGGGCTGGATCACTCCTGCAGAGATCGTCTATGGGGCGGGCCAGCGCAGCGCGACGCCGGAAATCGCATCTGTGCATTTCCGCAGCGCTGAAAATCGCTTCTGCGCATGCCCAGACGCTGAAAATTGCACCTGCGCAGAAGCAATTTTCAGTGTCTGGGCATGCGCAGAATCAATTTCCGGTATCTGTGTGTGCACAGACATGATTTCCAGCGCCGCTCAGCAAGTCCCCACGCCGCGCTGTGCTGGTTTAGTGCAACACACAGGGGACTCACCGAGCGGGCAGCTTGGTTTGGGGGAAGCTCGGGGTAAAATGGTCTTCGTGGGCCGCATCCAGTACATGGGTTGCACGCTGCTGACCCCTGGACTAGGTGATACTCAGGGTCCCTTCCAACTCTATAATTCTATGGAGCAGAAAAGCCAAGAGCTTTTAAAATTAGCCTGAATTTGCATCTACACAGGGGTTAGCATATCCACCTGTGTCTAATTTTTTTTTCTTTTTTGTACCTAGGAATATTCCTGCCTGCAACCTGCCTTTAGCCTAAATATGCATTTGAGGACCCACTTCTTAGTTTTTAGCATATGAGGACTTAATTATGAGTAAATGTACATTAACTGTGCTGCCAGAAGACTAAACTATATACAGTGGTACCTCGGGTTACATACGCTTCAGGTTACATACTATTCAGGTTACAGACTCCGCCAACCCAGAAATAGTGTTTCAGGTTAAAAACTTTGCTTCAGGATGAGAACAGAAATCTTGCTCTGACGGCATGGTGGCAGCGGGAGGCCCCATTACCTGAAGTGGTGCCCTAGGTTAAGAACGGCCCTCCGGAACGAATTAAGTACTTAACTCGAGGTACCACTATAGTTTTGAATGAAGCCATGGATATGGTTGAAAGGCTAAAATGAATTCTTTGAGCCAGTTTTATCTTTGTTTGAGAGATACCGACATTTGAATCATTGTTTCGGTGGGGGAGGGGAGGGGATCTAAGGAGAAGCAAACTATGACATTTTAGAGTAAATTGAGCAGTGGTACTGAGTGGCAGTCACTCAAGTAGTTTTAAACACAGGATATGACATTGCTGATCTTTCAACAAAGAATTCCAAGATTAAAATCGGCCTCCTTACTAGAGTTTTGGAGGGTAGCCAATGTAGCACGTTTTCAAAAGGGATTCTGGGGGCTGGATCTCAGAAGTCAGGCACCTGACAGCCAAATCATGTGCCTGCCCCTAGGTACATTGATTGAGAGCATTATTAAAGCTAGACTGGTTAAGCTGATATAATTGTGAAGCTAATAGGAAAAAAAGGGCCTTGCTGAAATCAGAAACCAATAAGTCTGCAGAAGAACATTTCACCCTGCGAGGACAATTTATTACTGAACTTAATGTCACCATCCCTGAACAAAGGAACTTCAAAAGGAAACTCTAGCATGAAATTGCTGAATTGCAGCTTATCAAAACTTTCGGTTCTATTCATTTGGGCCTGAACAGAGATAGTGGTTTCCTGTCCCACTAAAGGTGTCAATTTACCCAGAGATGCTAAGATATTTCCAATCACTGATGCTGTGAAGAATCACTGTGCTCATCTTGCATACATTTTTGGTTCCCAGGATTCTTTGGTGGGGGGGATGTGTTTTATGGGGGGGGGTGTAGCCTAAATGTAGGAATAATTGGACAGTTCCTGGTAGGAGATGTAGTCCCAAACATCTGAAGAGCACCGGGGGGGGGGGGGGAAGGCTGTGATAGAGGTAAGAAGACAGCAGAGAGAGAGATTTATCTCTCGCTCACACTCTCGGGACTCAACTACATTAGTAAAGAAAAAGCATTTTATATGCGTTATAACACTGTGGCACCAGATGGCGCTGTGGAGTTCCATCTTTCGCCAACGTGATTTCCCACTTTGGGAAACACGTTTTCCTGAAACACTTTCTTTAAAAAATATGTCTAGATCCAGCCTCACTCTCTCTTTCCAGTACTACTAAGATTCAGGATTGGTGGTTCACAACCAATACAAAAGCATTCAGGCACGTCACCCTAATCTCCAAGTATTGAGAGACTGAATGAAGGCCAGTGGAGACCATGGTATTTTTTTAGAATACATGGTTTTATTTAACCATATCTACAACCTGAGCATAGGATGGAGGGGCCCAAAGCATGAAAACATCCCAACCAATCTTGTTCCTCCACTGGGTTTCAAGAGAAGTTCAAAAATCCAGCACAGAACAAACAAAGTGGTTGAGTATTGAATTGAATTTTATTATTACGGCCACAGACCAGTTCCGGCTCACTTACAATATCAGGAAAATCATAAAACACAACAGGAATAAATTGAATTGCAATTGGGTGTTACAGAGACAATTCAGATATAGTGGCAATTAAAAATATATATTAAATCCTGATCACTAAAATATAACCTAAAATTGTCATTTCAAACCTTAATCATTTTGGTAGTACAGATTGTTCCCTAAGTTTTATGGCAGCCGCACAGAATCTGGCCACCCTTAGCGTGATCTCTAGATCCTTGTCCTCTACCAGGAGTTTTAGACATTGAAGTTCAGACCCATTTGGAGATTTTTGTATAAGAGGAGTGATAAATAACAGGAGTGGTTGAGTAACTTTCATAGTCATTTGATGGGCAAGTGCCTCTGATGTCACAAATTCACGATCCCTGAATACTCAGCCAGTGTTATTTTGCTTTGTTTTTAAGTATTTAGTGCCTTTCCACTTCATTGAAATGGGACTCTAAGGATGGCTGCCATGCTAAATTTATCAGTCTCTGTGGTGCTGGAGGACCTGTTTTCATTAAAACACATGAACATAGTTATCCCTCTGGAATTTGTCTCTGTAGCAGTGAGTGGTCTCTAGCTTCTCCTCTGTATCTACCACCAGCAATGGTTTTCTTGGGACGGCAAGGCAAAAATGAAATGTAAAAAAGAGAGTGCAGAGGAGAACTAAATTAGTTCTGAAATCCACTCCATCCGATACCTCTTCTGCTAGAGTCAGCACATGCCTTTTCTTCAGCTCGACAAGATTGTCCCCTTTACAGCTTAGCAGGGGGAGAAATATCCCGTACGTATCCATGAGATACATTCACTTGAAACCACAAAGGGGTTTTTAATATATATGCTACAGGTACAGGAGCATTATCAATCACAATGTTAAAGCCTTGATAAGCTCTATGTAGGTGAGTTCATCCTCCAACTCTTTCATCTTTGGATGTCTTGCCGAGTACTTCATTTGGAGAAAGTCCTAAAAGCCATGTTGGGTAACAAGAAGGGATAAAAGTGTAAACCTGTCTGTTCATATTTGCCAGTCCTCAACGTGGAGAGCACAGCAAGCATTCTGTCAAGGAAAATGAGGATTTTCTCTTTTGCTCCTTTGAATCCTCAAACGATGCATCTTCTTTGTAAGAGAAAAAGAAGTATCTCAATACTTAAGTCAAAATAACAAACTTTTCAAAGGCTGGAAACTTGGAGCCGGTTGCGAGACTTGTGAGTCGTCTACTGTTGGATTGTTTGATATGCCATAAAACAGAAAGAGCTTGAAAATTTTCATCTTTAAAATGATGGATATGGACAGTTCTTTCTCCACAAAGCAGCCTTCAATTATTAACAGCGGGGCTTGCGTTCCACAGAGAGAGGGGCAGAGGAAAAGTGAGGGCCTCCTCAGTGTCTAGAGTGAAACCTCTCCTCACAGATCGCGTCTATTCTCTCTTGCTTATCCGGGGATGCTAATGTTTCCATGGCACACGCAGAAATATTGACATGCTGAGAGAAATATGCAAAAACCCAGCTCTTTTGAAAAGCCGGGGTTAAAAAATGTCACTTAGATATTTTTATTTTATTTTATTTTTTTAGTCAAGGTGTCTGCCTCTTTCTTATCACACACAGCTACAAGGAAGTGATTTGCACCGCAAATGAGATTACTTGAAAGTGATGCCAAGAGTCCACGGAAAGGCAAAGGCCAGATCCCACACTGGTAAAGTCATGGCACAAGCTACCTCTCACAACGAGATGCTTCTGTGATGGTTTCAGTAAGAAAGATGTTGCAGCTTTGCATCTCAAGGTTTAATGACACGACATTATGATTTCATTTGCTCTTTTCCTTGGCGAAAACCAGGGTTGATTAATTTCTTTCAGGCATTTAATCCTCTTGGAAGCATGCCTCCGATTCATTTTGTGGATTTTTTTAAAAACAACAACAACAACAACAATGCTTAACAGACAAATTCACAGATGGTAGGGTGGCAGTGCCATCTCAAAGAAAAAAGTATCCTACCTGCCGCTCACACAGAGGGAATGCTTCTTCTAAGATGGCTTCTGGTGCAACATGCACATGCATCATCTAGAAACATGCAACCGTATGCAGGTTTAAATCCATAAATAATTGGAATTTATATGATGACTTGGCTAGGTCCTGGGTGTATTAATCAGATGGCAGCACCAGTTGACATGAAAGGAAGATAGGCTCGACTTCTTAAGGATAAATTCTATCCCAGTCTTTTCCCAAAGGATATTGGACAGCAGACATAAGCTGGATGTTATTGATGGGGTCTAGAGCATTCAAGGATATATTTATGGCAAAGCGTAGATTTGAAGCAGGGTCTCCTCAGTCCTGCACTGACTTTCTAACCCAGGCATAGGCAAACTCCAGCCCTCCAGATGTTTTGAGACTACAGTCCCCATCATCCCTGACCACTGGTCCTGCTAGATAGGGTTAATGGGAATTGTAGTTCCAAAACATCTGGAGGGCCAGAGTTTGCCTATGCCTGTTCTAACCACTGCACTGCACTACACTGAACAGACTAATTGCCTGGTGCAGTGGGCAAACCATCCTCATGAGCTTTCTCCATATTCTTTCTCACAGGCAATGGCTCTGGGGAAGCTCTTTTGAATACAAATATTTGCTGCAACAGGTCACTGAAGCTTCCTTAGAGACTTATTTTTATTGTAGCAAGGTCCAGTTGAGGGCTATTTAATCTGGAAATTCTGGAGGTGATAAAAATGCTATAGCCCCTTTGGAGCAGTCGATCTCCTGATTATTCTGGGCTACCTGAACAAGCACTAACACATAACAAGGATTATTAGCATAAAGGTAATGACTCTTGTAGCCCTTATGTGACTCGGTTAGTACTCTATTGTGTCTATTATGGTTTATTTCGGCTTTTACATGGCTGAGGTATCTAGCGCTACCCAGATGTTGTCCATATTAAGAAGTTAACAGGAAAGAGTCACAGGCTGTTCCAGTTACCCAAGACACCAATGTCTCTGCTGTTCTTAGTCTTGCCTCAGATGTTTTAACCCGGTTCGTATTTCATATAAAATTGCAGAAAAGTTATTTTGTGTCAGGTGCTCACAGTTTCCTCCCTCGCCCAATTCAAATAATGCCACATCATCTCAACCACCCATGCTCACTTTCTACAAAGCTCCTCCATTGCAATGTGGGATCGTTACACTGTGCAGTGTCGGAGCAAATGACTGCCAGATGTGGCCACAAATGTGCTCAATTCACAATAGTTACAGAACTTTTATCTCAGGGGGCTTGGATGGGCAAGTGTTAGCAGCTCCCCTCCACCCCGAGAAAACTTTGCCATTACATTTCCTAATGCAGAGTGAGAATATTATGTGAAATTTCAGGCAAAAAAAATAAATAAGGATGACATTGTTGTATCTGAACATTCTCACACAACCATGGCACTTAATAGATATAAATATACCTAGAAATAGAAATATACCTATAAGGTATATAAATATACCTTAAATATACCTAAGGTAAAGGACCCCTAACAGTTAAGTCCAGTCACGAACGACTCTGGGGTTGCGGCTCCCTCTGGGGTTAAAGGCCGAGGGAGCCGGCGTTTGTCCACAGACAGTTTTTCCAGGTCATGTGGCCAGCATGATTAAGCCGCTTCTGGAGTAATGGAATACTGAAACCAGAGCAGCGCACGGAAAGGCCGTTTACTTTCCCACCGGAGCGGTACCTATTTATCTACTTGTACGTTTTGGCGTGCTTTCGAACTCTGGGCCTACCACCTTTACTATGCATACTAGGGTCTAGAGGCCTGAGTCTTTTCAGGATCATTCTCTAAGGCCCACACCACATTGAGTCATATGCAAAATACCAGAAGTGACAGTTCTGGAAATCTGGAGCAGACACCAAAGTTTGTATTCAACTAAGCTCTATTCAGAATAGACCCATTGAAATCAATGGCCCTGTTAGGCAAGTCCATTAAGTTTAACAGTGCTTTATATTTACACAATAGCATCAACAGATGCTGGGAGCCATTTGAAAGTTTTAAAAGCTCAGTATTAAATTGCAAAATGCAGTGTATTTTTAGGAACATTTCCTGTGCATCCTGTTATGTACTGAAGTTCTCACCCTAGGCCAGCAGGGGGAGTGTAGATAGTTATGCAAATGAAGGATCGAAAAGTGACGTTCAGTGATTGGATAGTTTTGTATGCAAATGAAGGATCGAAAAGTGACGTTCAGTGATTGGATAGTTTTAGAATGTTGCAACAGTTACAATTGTTCTGTAGCTCTATATAAGCAGGCTGACTGAGCTCCTCAGTTAGTTCTGTTCCAGCTTACAAAATAAAGAGCTGCTTTGGATAAATCATTGTGTTGTCTGCTATGTCAACCCACAACTTAACACATCCTTTTTTATATACATATAGAAAAGTTATTAACACATGTCCCTCTCCTTATGCCTTTGCCATGCATGGTTACTGCACAATCCCATTCAGCTATTTATAAGGTGGTTAGAGATATAGATGTTCTCCTGAAGAATATTCACATGTGGTGTGAAGCATGAGGTGGGCAGGTGAGGCTGAGATGACATCTCTTTTGCCTTCCTTAGAAAGTGTCCCTGGTAGAATTAGAGCATTGCATACCCTCCAACATTTCTCTGATGAAAACAGGGGCATCCTATTCCATTGTTGTTGTCATTTGTATTACTACTTCTTCATTTATACCATCTGACTGAGTTGCTCCAGCCACTCTGGGCAGCTTCCAACATACATAAAAACATAAAACACTAAACATTAAAAAACTTCCCCATACAGGGCTGCCTTCAGATGCCTTCTAAAGGTTGTATAGTTTATCTTCTTGGCTTAAGGGTCACATAAATCCATACCCTCCAACATTTATCCAATGAAAATAGGGACGTCCTAAGGAAAAGCGGGACATTTCAGGATCAAATCAGGAACCAGGACGGCTTCTGGAAATCCGGTACTGTCCCTGGAAAATAGGGACACTTGGAAGGTCTGTATGGCAGGCAGTGAATTCCACAATTTCAGCCCAGTTTTTCAAGATGATACCAAAGCCCAAATAAAATGATTAATCAAGAACGCTCACAACAGTACTGAGTTACGATTTCCAGCTCAAAATATATGGATCCCATTGCCAGTACCCCGGCAGAGATAATCTGTGCATAGAACAGTTTTATGGATTTGCAGCCATTAAGTTTCCAGACCTTACAGCTTGCTTGGGAATGTCTGCCAAATCACAAAGAGTGAGAGAGAGGGAACAAACCCCCATGTCTGACTAGACTGGTAGTGGCAGACTACAACTCTTGGCCTGTAGGGGTTTGCTTGCGAGTAAAACAAATTGATTCCTCAGGGTTCTCTTTAAGCATCTCAGGCTCCAATCTACTTATTTTGTATAAAAAAATCACACCTCTCCGCCTGCTCGCAAACAGCCAACTCAACAATTCAGAGCTTGATTGGAATGCAATAACTTTTGTTTTGCAATTGTGATCTCCTTCCCCCAATATTTTTTTGTGTGTGTGTCTTCCTAACATTGCAGCCCTCTATGATGTTACTCTCTCTAATAAGAGAGCAGGTACATCATGGGACATTTTGTTTGTTTCTTCCTTTATTTTTCCATAAAACAATGTGTGACAAGAGGAAATAAAGGATGTCAGGTCTTTGCAGATTTTCAAAGAAATTATTTCCCCAAGAGTACAATCCATATTCTTCTTTTTCTCAAGGCCTACCTTTGCTGAAAAAGCATTCTGCCCAAATTCAATCAGACTTACGAGAGCAAAAGAAGAGCTCTGCAGGATCAGACCAAAAGCCTCTTGAGTCCTGCATCCTGTTTCACACAGTTGCCAAGTAGATACCTCTGGGAAGCCTAAAAGCATGGCCACAATAGCACTGGATCTTTCTTTCTTCTCCCCTTAAATGTCACTGCTATTATTCTTACTATGTGAAATTTGAGACGAGAGCTCGCAGGCTCCTGAGTGTATTTACAAAATTAACACACATGGGCAGCCTGACCTTTTAACAAGTTAGGCCCCAAATATCCAAAAGATTGTCTCCTTCCCTACAGACCCCCTTGGAAGTTAAGAAGGGGTTCATCCACCATCAAAAGCTTGGGGCCCGGCAGTGGCATAGCACGGAGGGCAAAGGGGTGGTGGTCCCGGGCACTAAATTCTGAGAGGGGCTCAACAAGGCGCCCCCACGACAGGCTTCCCCATCGAGGCTGCATGGCTGAGCTCCTGCCGCTTTCTGGAACTGTGAGGAGGCAGGCCAGGCCTTCAGGGTTAGGGTGGCACCTCCTCCTCCTAGTAATGCCCACATGCCTTGTCTCTGGGCTGGCAGAGCCACCAAGCCAAGAAGGTGCACCACCACTGCCACCAGCAGCGGCAGTGCCTCACAGGCTCCATGAGACAGGCCCCCAGCATGCGCCTCCATGCCAGCTGCCCAGTCCACTGGGGGTGTAACACTTGCTCTGCCCCGGGCATCAGAAACCCACACTACACCACTAGGGCCGGGTTGTGCCATTCCCTCTCCACAGAAGTGTGACTGGCATCTTCATTGTCCAGCTTTCATGGTATGCTGAAGATGCAGCTCTGCCCCCCTGGTATTTGACACGTGAGAGATATATTTTTAGGGCCCACTCCAGTTTTGATTATACAAGATTATTCCGCTTTTAATCTTGTATTTTACATTGCCTCGGGACCATTGCAGTGAAGGATGGGCAATAGTAATTACAACAATGGTGCAAGATTGCAGCTGCTGCTCATGAGGCCTTTCCCTTTTTGTCACATGTGGATCCATAAAAAAAACCAACAACTGGAAGCTGAAACTGAAACTGAGGTAAAGGTAAAGGTAAAGGGACCCCTGACCATTAGGTCCAGTCATTGCTGACTCTGGGGTTGCGGTGCTCATCTCACTTTATTGGCATGACTAAGCCACTTTTGGCGAACCAGAGCAGCACATGGAAACGCCGTTTACCTTCCCACCGGAGCATTACCTATTTATCTACTTGAACTTTGACGTGCTTTTGAACTGCTAGGTTGGCAGGGGCAGGGACCGAGCAATGGGAGCTCCCCCCGTCGCGGGGATTTGAACTGCCGACCTTCTGATCGGCAAGTCCTAGGCTCTGTAGTTTAACCCACAACCACAGCTAAAGAATACTTGACAGATGACCGTCCAACTTCTGCTTAAAACTTCCAAAGAAGGAGAGCTGTGTTTAACCCACAGCGCCACCCGTGTCCCTTAAAAGTGATGAGGTGGATGTAAAAGTCAATGTGATGATGACCTCTGATGTTATATCCAGCAGGGTCAATGACATTGAGTCAGAAGTTACATTGCCACAATCTGAGGAGCTGGACCAGCCTTCTTGGATCTAAGCCTGATGCTGGTGATCAGTGTGGCAAGCAGGGGCCTGTGAAACTGGTTGACACAGTATTAGGGCTTCCTCATTCCTGGCCTAAAGCTTAATCTACAATGGGTTCTACCAAACGTAAGACCAGAAGAGAGCATCTGTGCTTCTGTTACTTCCTTCTACAAAGGATTCCTCCACATGTATTCTCCCTCCTTCAGACACAACATCCAGCCCTGACCTGTGGCCACAAACCCTTTCACACAATTAGTTAACTTACATCCTATGCCCTAACATGAAGTCTGGTTCCACAACAATTCAGTATCCATGTGACAGCTAGTCTAAATTAATAACAGTCCTCCTTTCCAGGGCACCTGTGTTGCCTTCTCTGGAAGAGGTGAAACGGGATCACTTTTTATTTTTGTTCCAGAGACAGGGGTCTCGTTTTTAGGCTTCGTCGACCCTTTTGCATGCCTTGTGTTGACAATAACTGCTGTCAACATCTATCTATCTCGACAAGGCACTGTCGTTAAGGTATCAGTTAGAAACAGTTTTCACATCCTCTATCAGAACGCAGCATCTCTCACATGGCCTCCCCGCCCACTCACCCGCCACAACATACCTTGACCTAATTCTTTTTTTCAACCAGAGCTGTCTTACAGTGCAAGCCAGTTGTTTTTTTACACCAGTTTCTCTCGCGTCAGTATTCATTTCGAATCCTTAACTAATCCCTCAGCCAAACTAGGGCCACATCTACACCACACTAAAGCACTATGACACCACAGTTATTATTTCTCCCAACCAATTCTGGGAACTGCAGTTGCTTAAGGGTGCTGAAAGTTGTTAGGAGGTCCCTATTCATCTCCCAGAGTTATGGTTTCCGGGGTGGTTTAACAAGCAAACCCTCTTTAGAAGGGAGATTTGGGAATTGTAGCTCTGTGAGGGAAATGGGGGTTTGGTAACAACTCTCGGTGCCCTTAATAATAATAATAATAATAATAATAATAATAATAATAATAATAAATTTTATTTATATCCTGCCCTCCCCAGCCAAAGCTGGGCTCAGGGCGGCTAACAACAATCAAAATAGTCTAACATTCTAAAAACATTCATTATAAAATTAATTAAAATCAAATTAAAATCAAATTAATGGCAACCATCAAGCAAAATTCTGTGCAGATTGCCAGAGGACGGGGTCAGGCTGCGCCCTGACCAAAGGCCTGGTGGAACAGCTCTGTCTGCAGGCCCTGCGGAAAGATGTCAAGTCCCGCAGGGCCCTAGTCTCTTGTGACAGAGCGTTCCACCAGATTGGAGCTGCGGCCGAGAAAGCCCTGGCTCTAGTTGAGGCCAGCCTAACCTCTCTGTGGCCTGGGATCTTTAGGATGTTTTTATTTGCAGACCGTAAATTTCTCTGTGGGACATACCAGGAGAGGCGGTCCCGTAGGTACGAGGGTCCTAGGCCGTATAGGGCTTTAAAGGTTAAAACCAGCACCTTAAGACACTACTGCTGCCAGAAATCTTTGGGGAAAGCCATGACTGCTTAAAGTGGTATCTTGGTGCTTTATAGTGTGAATGTGGCCAAGGTTAGCCACCTCTGTTGGCTAGAGTACAGTGCTGATAACACCAAGGTTGCAGATTCGATCCCTGTATGGGACAGCTGCATATTCCTGCATTGCTGGGGTTGGACTAAATGATCCTCAGGGTCCCTCTATGATTCAATGTGGTGTCCTCTGGATGCTGCTGAATTTGACTCTCATCATCCCTGACCTCTGCCCAAGCTGCCTGGGGCTTCTGGAAACTGTAGTAGGGTTGCCATATTTTGAAGAGCAAAAAAGAGGATGCGACGACAACTCTCATTTTAAATGCCCCTACTATATGTGAGCTATAGAAGTTGTAATGTATTACATCTTCCAGTACACTGGCATTAGTTTGCCTGTCTTCCCAAGTGATGCTTAAAAATTTTTGGAAACACCATTGATGGAATCTTTCAAGGAGTTTGAGATGGTGTTTATAAGTGGTCCACGTTTCACAAGCATACAGTAAGCTTGGTAGTACAATAGCTTTGTAAATGAACATTTTGGTTTCCCTGCAAATGTCCCAGTCCTCAAACACTCTGCGCTTCAGTCGGGAGAAAGCTGCACTCGCAGAGCTCAGGCAATTTCGACATTAGTGTCTGCCCTTGTGGAAAGACAACTGCCCAGGTAGGAGAAGGGTGTGTGGATCCAGAATTGGCCTCCACAGTCACTTACGGACTCACTTTAAAAACTGTGTTTATGGAAGACAATCTTACGAGTGATTGCCAAAGAAGAAGAAGATATATTGCTGAGGGGGGCAGGAGAAGAGAAGAGAAAAGCAAGTGTTCAGCCACTAGTTATGTCTATGTCTCACCCAGAAAGTATAGCAAATTTAAAAAATCCACCTGGACAGAAATTTTACCCCTGAAAAAGAGGACATGTCCTGCGAAAAGAGGACACATGGCAACCCTAAGCTGTAGCCCAGATACATCTGGAAGGCATCACTGATCTAAACAGAGCCCACCCCTAAAGACATGTAGAGATCTGAAAGTATAGAAATATGGTCACAGGGCCGAGTTTACTTGCTGCACATACTTATTATGGACTCATAAAAACAAGCACTTAAATACTTGTCTTAGTTAATTGTATACGAATGTAGCTTAAAACCTTTTCAAACCCTTTCAGGATATGAAATCAGCATTGGAAATGTTCTTCTTATGGCATATGTCATAAACTGCCTTACCTTTGTTTTAGCATGTTTTATGTCATACTTTTAATAATATTAAAAACCTTGCTCTAGGCCTCTACTGTTTGCAACCACCTGCCATTTATCTTTGAGACAATAATAAAAATATGTAAATCTAAAGCCACAAAACTGTATTAAGGTCATGTTAAGGATGTGAGTAATACCGCAGAAGCCTATGTTGCAAAACTAAGGCTTAGACTTTGCAAACAGCTCCTGGTTCTATGATGCATGCGTAAAGTTTGTCTTATTTTATTACTTATCCGCCCACCCCAGATTCCTCCATTCTTGTGTGAGCTTTTGCCAGAACCTTTAAGGGAGGGCTCCCTTCATTAGTTATTGTCTATATTCCTGATTTGGTGAGTTCAGCACCATCCTTATCCTAAGGCACACAATAGGTGTTTCAAAAACCACAAGACCAGCAGCTCCATCAACAGAAGCGGCAATAAACAGGACTTAAAATAGTTGCACAAACGTTGCTTCCTGACCACTTGCAGTGATGTGTCAAAATCTATATTTATTGTTCACTGCCCTGATGTCTTTGATGGTTTATAAATACAGTACTAATAAATAAGTACCTAAACGTCAAGCAGGGAAACCACCTCATTGAGGCCGGTGCATCCAGATACCTTGTTTTAATACAACTCGAGAGAATAACAGAAGCCAGGCAAACAGGACTTGCTCTTCTCACACAAATGGCAGCTTTCAAACAGGAACAGGAAGTGAGGGCTGATTGTTATAGTTTTCTCTGCATCACTGTTATGCATTTTCTTGAAGGAAAGTACTAATGTTTATCTTCTATTTGCAAGAGCTGATATCTTCAGTGGGCGGAAGGTTTTGCTGAATCAGCAAATATTACTATCTCTAGCCTTCTCTTTTATTTGCTTTCTTTAACAACAACCATTTATCCTGTACAGTGGTACCTCGGGTTACAGATGCTTCAGGTTACAGACGCTTCAGGTTACAGACTCCACTAACCAAGAAATAGTACCTCAGGTTAAGAACTTTGCTTCAAGATGAGAACAGAAATCACACGGTGGCAGAGGGAGGCCCCAGTAGCTAAAGTGGTACCTCAAGTTAAGAACAGTTTCAGGTTAAGAACAGACCTCCAGAACGAATTAAGTTCTTAACCTGAGGTACTACTGTATTTTATTCTGTGAACCGCCCTGAAATCTTATGGTGAGGGGCGGTATGTATATCTGATGACTAATACCAGTGACAACTTTTGGACGGAAAAATCCTAATAAACAGAGCATGCTGTTGTTGTTGTTTAGTCGTTTAGTCGTGTCCGACTCTTCGTGACCCCATGGACCAGAGCACGCCAGGCACTTCTGTCTTCCACTGCCTCCTGCAGTTTGGTCAAACTCGTGCTGGTAGCTTCGAGAATGCTATCCAACCATCTCGTGCTCTGTCGTCCCCTTCTCCTTGTGCCCTCAATCTTTCCGAACATCAGGGTCTTTTCCAGGGAGTCTTCTCTTCTCATGAGTGACCAAAGTATTGGAGCCTCAGCTTCAGGATCTGTCCTTCCAGTGAGCACTCAGGGCTGATTTCCTTCAGAATGGATAGGTTTGATCTTCTTGCATTCCACGGGACTCTCAAGAGTCTCCTCCAGCACCATAATTCAAAAGCATCAATTCTTCGGCAATCATCCTTCTTTATGGTCCATAGGATAAGTCCATATTTTTTGGCCTGAAACTGCTGCAGATGTAGGACTGTGGAGAGCAGTTGTGGGGCTTTGGGTTTTATAGCAAAAGGTGACCTTTTGGGGAGTGAAAGGTTTTGTTTGAAAGTGAAGCACTTCCCGACAAAAGTATTTAGTACAAAGTCAGGGGAGAGTGCTATTTCCCTCATGTTCTGCTTCTGACTTTCCCACAGGCATCAGACTGAAAATGTGATCCAAAGATCAGTGTCGCTGATCATGCCTGTTGTAGTGGCTACAGTGAGTAGGGAACAGTTCCCCAGCAAAATCTGTTCCCTCTATTGCCAAGAGCAGGGACAGACTGAATGGGTCTCCACACATTGCTCCAGTTCACTTCTCTTAAACTGGCTGACAGGAAATTTTAAAAACTTGTACTCTCTTAACCATTTTTGCTCTCGGGGCAGTTTCCCCCTGTGAAAATGAGGCAGCACTTAAGATGATGCTGTGCTCTGACTTTTATAAGATTCTCAGAAACTCTAGTACATCTAAGTCAAAAACTAGGTAGGTTTCAGTGCTAGAATATTTGTGCCCTAATTAGGAACAAGATAAAATATGCAGCCTGCATTGTCTATCATAGGCATTTGTTCACCTTAGAAAGTAAACAGAACACATAAGTGAGACAAGTCAATTTGTAATGACATATTTAACTTCCACATCTGTCTATCCTACGTGCTATAAGATGATTGATATTCCTTAGCTGTTTAATTGTTCTTGCTCTGAATGCATTAAATATCCTGACCACAGACTAATAAAATGGAGCAGCGCACAAACTGATTCTAATCTTATAAATAGCTAATATGAGCTCATATTGGCTTGAGAGGTAAAAGATGATCGGTTCGGGGATTATTTGTAAGATTTTTTTACACCATACTTTGATGGCTTAATACAGCAGTGGAGAAGCTTTTTGGTCCCTTTTTCCCTGCGAGCCACATTTGATTTGTGGGGGACAGACCACCTGTCAATGACCTGGCATCACTGGGCTTCAGTGTACTGCACTGTTCCTGGTCCAACATCCATAGTAGCCCAATCACCACTAAATACTGAATGTCCATCGTGTGGTGTAGTGCTTAGAGTTCTCAACCAGAACCTGGGAGATGTGGGTTCCAATCCCTGCTCTGCCATGAAACTCACTGGGTGACCTTGGGCCAACCACTTCCTCTCAGCCTAACCTACTTCACAAGGTTGTGGGGATGAATTGAGGTGGAGAAGAACCATGTAGGTCACTGTAAGCAACTTGGAGAAAAAGGTGCAATATAAATGTAATAAGAATAAGGAAGACAAAAAAATTAATTAGTTAATTAGTTATCACATTTTATGCACATTTTTTAAAAAAATGGATAAAGAATGCCCAGAGATCTGCTTTACAAAAGGAAATCATATTGGGGGAGTGGTGTTTCCATATGCATAGGTATTTAAAATGAAATGTTTTGATTCTACGAATTATTGTAAGGTGCAAGCGATTGAGTGCATCTTCTCAGGAATATCCGTTGGACCAGAGTGAACCTTCCTAGCCCAAACAACGTTTTTAAAAGTAGAAACAAATAATGCTCGTCAAGGAATGCTCACACATGACCTGGATCAGAAGGAAGGAAATCAAACGCCCCCCAAAAAGATCCCTTGCAAAGCACATGGCTTGAAAATAGTCCAGGTGGTGGCTGTTGTTTAAATATGGAATGCTTCCATGCTGGAATTATTCCAGCATAACTCCAAAGGTACAAGAAAAAAATGAGGCACCCTTGGTTTTGAACCAACACTGTGAGGAGGTGGGGAGTTATGAGGCCTTGACAGTGCCTCCAGTCCTACTCAAGAGAGGCACATAGAGTGAAGGGGATTCTGGGAGGAGTTTGAGTTTCCCCAGCAACCATCTGCGTCCCCCTAGGCAGGGCCACCTCACACTTTGAGAACCATTTGTTTATCACAAAGATGCCTTTGGTAGTCCCAAAGCACATGGGTGAGGGTGCTGTTGTTTTTGTTTCAATTTCTGTCCTTTGCTTTGGGCAGCCATTGTGGCTTGTAGCAGGTGGTGGGAAGCTATATATCTGGCATGTTGGGATTCCGGCTAATCTCCTGAATTCTGATCTCTACGGAAATAAAGATGTCTTTACTTTACGTTTCCGAGATGCTTTGCCCGTTCGATGTATACAAGTCCCAAAGAAGAAGAGTGGGGCAAGGTTGGCCAATGCCAAAGAAGAAGAAGAGAAAAACAAACAAAACCCAGAAACTGAAAAACAACAACCCGCCATTGTTTCAATTGTCTAATCGGCTCAACCTTTGTGGGGGGAATAACCCCAAACCTTGGACTGGAGCCAGCAACTGCCATTTAGGTATTTGCATCTGTTTATCCTCTCAGTCAAATGCCTTTTGTCTTAGCCCTGACAAGGGAGTGCAAATGTTCTGACCCCAACAAGCGGTTCTCAAACATCGGATAAAAGGCATCTATTCCCCCTTTCTAAGAGGACAGAGTCATACTTTTACCCTTCTTTATTTCTCTTTACCAGCTCTGTACTTTTGAAGGCAGTTGTTGTTGACAAGACTTGCATAATTCACCTTCCCTGTGTGTGGAGAATCTCTTGCACACTCTTTGGCTGGCCTTTTCAGAATTCGTTTCAAGAGCTGGGCCACTATATCACTTTGAACACCGAAACACATCTTGCTTTTGTGAAAGCAGCCATGCTCGGTTTTAGCATTTTGCGCTCTGACCAAACCATGTGCAGTAAGAAACGATGCTATTTCATTTCAACGTTGAAGCTGTAACGTACTTATCTATATGGCTTAGGAGCAGAAAGCAACCTTTAAGGGACAGGATTTCTGAATTAAGACAAAAAAATGTGTAACAACAACAACAATTGTTTATTTTGAAAATATATGACAGAATTAGCCTTACATTTCTGCAGCTGCTGATCACCTGCCAAATTAAATGGTTTCTTTCACGCTGCCTGTGGAAGTGGCTTGTGCAGATTTTAACCATTGCACAATGTTTGGCTGAACCAACCTACATCCTGGATGAAACAAAGAAATGGACTCAATGGAATCAAATCTGAAAATTGACTTTTTGCATTTTTTGATATTATGTATTTTTTTAAAAAAAAAATAAGACCAGGAAGAAATCATTCTTATTCTGTTGAAAAGAGTTTTACAGCACACACATATAATTAGAGGGAACGGGCAGACTTTGTTAAGAAGAATTATTGGCACTGTTGCACAGTGTGGACACCCTTTTCACAAGATTTACAGCTGGACTGTTCTCAAGACTGAGCTCTGTACCATGAGATCCGTCATTTACATAAGTAATCTTTAAAGTTCATGATTAATATCATGTTTCACTGAGCACTGGAAAACAGGAGAAAGGCTTTGTATTAAACCAAACCTGGTGAAAAGAGGTAGTGTTGTCTAGTTTTAGCTCAGCTTTTTTTATTCTTTAAGGACCCCCCTCCCTTTGCAAAGCTCCAATGCCTAAAACATTTGGAAAGGCTCCTTTAAGATCAAACACAAAAATAAAAGTATTCTGAGGAAGCACAAATTAAGCCTCCAGCTAGATCTGCAACATAAATTTAAGATCTAAGCTTAACTGTTCTGGCAAGCCTGATAAACTCCGTGCTGAGAAAGGAGCCTTTAAGCTTGCTTACCAAGGGCTAGGTTAAAAATTAATTCTTAACCCCTAGTGAGGGGTGGTGTGTAGTTCTGAGGGCATCTTCTCATAAGCATGCAAATTATATGCCCAGAGGAATATATTCACACACGCACACACAAGCCCAGTTTTTGGACTTCACTCTAGCATGCAATAGAGGAGGGGGCTTCAGTCAGTGGTACAGCATCTGCTGTGTATGCAGAAGACCCCAAGACCCCTGGCATCTTCAGGTAGGACTGAGAGACCCCCCCCCATTTGAACACCTCCACTGCCAGTCACTAGAAAATAGGCAGTTAGAAGGAGCAATGAGCCGACTAAGTAAAAGGCAGCTTCCTATGGTGCTACAGTAGAATTGGTAAGTCTCCTCTGACTCAGACAGTAATAATAATAATTATTATTATTATTATTATTATTATTATTATTATTATTATTATACTATTTATACCCCGCCCATCTGGCTGGGTTTCCCCAGTCACTCTGGGTGGCTCCTAACAGAACACTAAAAACAGAATAAAACTTCCAACATTAAAAACTTCCCTAAACAGGGCTGCCTTCAGATGTCTTCTAAAAGTCATTTGTTTATTTCCTTGACATCTGATGGGAGGGCGTTCCACAGGGCGGGTACCACTACCTAGAAGGCCCTCTGCCTAGTTCCCTGTAACCTCCCTTCTTGCAGTGAGGGAACCTCCAAGAGGCCCTCAGCGCTGGACCTCAGTGTCCAGGCTGAACGGTGCCGGTGGAGGTATACTGGACCGATGATGTTCAGGGCTTTAAAGGTCAACACCAACACTTTGAATTGTGCTCGAAAACGCACTGGGAGCCAATGTAGGTCTTTAAGGACCAGTGTTATATGGTCTTGGTGGCCACTCCTAGTCACCAGTCGCATTGTGGATTAGTTGTAGTTTCTAAGTCACCTTCAAAGGTAGCCCCACGTAGAGCTCATTGCAGTAATCCAACGGTGACATCCTATTCACACCCACCCAGAAGTAAGACCCTTAGTGTTCAGTGGGATTTACTACCAAGTAAGTGTTCTACGACTGCAGCTTCAGTGCCTTACATGGAGCAAATGCAAGTTAAGCCAACAAACTTGCACACTCAAGCCATGGTGGCAACCTTCCAACCTGAGCTCCACTCTTCACCAACAGGAGATTAAGGAAGCAGTGTTTTTAAGGAAGCAGTGGTTGGACAGTGTTCTCGAAGCTACCAGCATGAGTTTGACCAAGCTGCGGGAGGCAGTGGAAGACAGGAGTGCCTGGCGTGCTTTGGTCCATGGGGTCACGAAGAGATGGACACAACTAAATGACTAAACAACAACAACATTAATTTGTTTGTTTGTTTATAACCCACCCATTTGGCTGCCCAAGTGCCCTGGGAAAAAATGGTCATTCCATTTTTTCAATGCAAGATGGTGAAGGACAGTTTGGGTGCTGCACTTTCGCCCTCGGAAAAGCACCTTTTTTGGGGGGGGTGGCAAGAGTGAGGTATGAGTCACACTTGTCCCAGTTTTGCGTTTGAAAAAGTTGGACTTTATGTACAGTGGTACCTCTGGATACATACTTAATTTGTTCTGGAGGTCCGTTCTTAACCTGAAACTGTTCTTAACCTGAAGCATCACTTTAGCTAATGGGGCCTCCCACTGCTGCCGTGCCACCGCCACACAATTTCTGTTCTTATCCTGAAGCAAAGTTCTTAACCTGAGGCAATATTTCTGGGTTAGCAGACTCTGTAACCTGAAGCGTATGTAACCCGAGGTACCACTGTATGCTGAAAGGGACATAGCTCAATGGTTGAGCATTTGCATTGCAAGCAGAAGGTCCCAGTTTCAGTTCCCAACATCTTAAGATACTGTACAACTGAGAGAGATTGCTGTCTGAAATCCTGGAGAGCTGCTGCCAGTCAGTGTAGACAATACTGACTGAACTAGAGGGACTCAATGTTCTTAATCAGTATAAGGCAGCTTCCTAGCATTTCAGATTGCAAGAGTACTCCTTGATTGGGATAGTGGGATTCCATATGGAAAACTGGATGTCAGGGATAAGGTTTTAGCTACTACAATAATGCACAGAACAGTGTATTTCCGATCTGAATCACTTTTGTATGCAATAAATTGTAAGTGTGTTCCCTTCTGTTTCTGCATATCCTTTGAAACGTGTTTAAAGAGAATCCATACAAACATTTGTATTTAACTTTAAATTCACACTTCCCCAAATTTTGTGATACAGTTCCAGGCTCAAAAAAAAAAACCCGAGCCAAAATGCATTGAGTATTTTACAGTAACATGTGTTTAAAAAATATGTACATTGAGATAAAATACATATTTGCATACCTATTTTGTGATGCGATTATGTTGTGGTCTACATATTGATCCGGGAGTTGCAAATTCATTTTAAAATACGGACAAAACAAAATTCCATCCCTAGTTTAAAATTGAGAGTATGGACGTTTTTGGTAGCAGATAAATTGCAAAGGATTTGTAATGCTCTCCTCAAGTGTGAAGCATGCATTAGAAGCCCCAGAGTTCTTCTGCAGAAGCAGCTCAGGCACCAAGGAAGGCAGTTAGGTGGGATGGGCCTATCTATCCTAGAAATGCCAGTTAAAGGGCAAAGACCTACAACTACTGCCAATATTGCCTCAGCTGTGCAAACAAGTTATACTCAGAGTAGATCCATTAAAATGAACACACCCAAGGTGGTCATATCCATTTATTTCAGTGGGTTTACTCTGAGTAGGACTTATACTGGATACAATCCTTGAAATTATTATCTAGCCTAACACAACTGATTATAGTATGCCTGGAGGAGCGTCTCCACCCCCATCGTTCAGCCCGGACACTGAGGTCCAGCTCCGAGGGCCTTCTGGTGATTCCCTCACTGGTAGTGGCACCCAACCCTCCTATCAGATGTCAAGGAAATAAACAACTATCTGACTTTTAGAAGACATCTGAAGGCAACCTTGTTTAAGGAAGTTTTTAATGTTTGATGTTTTATCATGTTTTTAATATTCTGTTGGGAGCCACCCAGAGTGGCTAGGGAAACCCAGCCAGATGGGTGGGTTATAAATAAACAAACAAATAAATTATTATTATTATTATTATTATTAGTTCAGGATATTTTTGTTTTACACACAAATATGCATAACATGCTGATATCCAATATTATAAACCCTGGAAAGGCTGATAAATACAACATAGACATTATTTGTCTTTCTGTCAGATAACTTGATATGAACGTAACATTATAACCAAGTTATTCTTTTCTGTCTGTTTTTTTTGAATATATGGTTCTTCAGTTAAGTTCTGGATAGTTGGATATTTAAAAATGAGGACCATTTCTCACAATAGCTGCACTTTAGCTTGCAATTCCGTAATAATATGGATTTTCTGACTCACATTGTATTTTGCATGTCTGTTGATATGTGCAGGTGTTGTTTTTATCGGTGTCGTCACCGTGTAGAAAATTAGATATCAATAAAGTATGAGGAAAGGGTATTCTTCTATCATCTGAATATTTCCCAATATATGAATTTCCCCTTTACAACAGTGATAGCCAGAACTTACCATGATACATCAGAGGAGATCTTCCTGTTGCTGGTTGATATAGTACTTGGAATTATGAGTCTTGAAAATTATGCTTCTGGTAAGAGACAGGTTGGGGGGGGGGGAGAGGGGGAAGAGTGATTTTAGTCCAAATGCAAAATTTAGACACAACCTCTGCAGACTCGGGATGGTATTTTACTTGTAGGAACAAGTGGGTATTGTAACACGAATGTTTTTTTGGACCCTCAGCAGTCTGGTACACAAATAAAGGTAAAGGGGTTAATGCTAAAAGTGACAGATTTAAACTCTGGTTCAAGACATTGGCTTCCCTGATAATGAGCATTGCATAAAGATATGGCTAGGCAGCATTCCAGGAAAAACATCTACTCTTAATTTAATGATCTAAGAGCCCAATCCGGCAGACAGTCATTCTGAGTTTGTCTTACGCTCATCACAGTGGCGTCACTGGGATATGTTCTCTTTTGCACCCAGGGCACATTGTATTTTCACTCCAGTTTGGGGAAAGATTTTTAAAGACTGCACAAGGCTTCAGTGATTAGTTCCACTCTTGGCTAGGGTGAGAGGATTCTGATGGACTTAGGCTTTGTACGCATTACTAGCTTAAAACACAGCTAAGTCATTCTTTTTCCTAATTCGGGTTGAAGTTACAGCAGTACTGCAAGCACTTTCCCTTTTTGAAATATTTGGGCATAAGATCAGCCCTGCTAGATAAGACCAAAGTCCCATCTTCCCCAACACTTCTTATTTTCCAACATAAAGTGAAGCAAACATATCAGGATTGTTTTATTTTTATTTTTTACAGGGGGTGAAATAGAACAGAGTGAAAGAACATTACTTGCGCAATGAACCTAACATGGCAAGGTGCCTAAAGTTTTTTTTTTTTTTAAGTGCTGCTGCTTCTACTGCTGCTGATTTAAAGAAAGCAAATTTCAGTAAGAGGGTTTGGGTCAATGTAATCCCACATACACAGGTGCTCGATTCGGGTCAGGCTTACATACAGTGACAAAATACATGAAGTTTCATAGATTGAATTAGTTCCCTAGCTGCGGCTAATATGATGTGTACACCACTTTCCAAAAGTGGCAGCGCGCTGGATATAGAGAAAACCAGGGTGTGAGTCCGCAGGCTTAGCCTAGTAAGGGTGTGTCCATCAGCTCCTTGCGTCCCCTGGGACCAGTTGCCATCTCTCACCCTAATCTACCTCACTGCATTGTTGTTGTGAGAATGGACGCAGGTGGCACTGTGGTCTAAACCACGGAGCCTCTTGGGCTTGCCAATCAGAAGGTCGGCAGTTCGAATCCCCACGACAGGGTAAGCTCCCGTTGCTCGGTCCCTGCTCCTGCCAACTTAGCAGTTCGAAAGCACGTCAAAGTGCAAGTAGATAAATAGGTACCACTGCAGCGGGAAGGTCAACAGCATTTCCATGCATTCTGGTTTCCATCACGATGTTCCGTGGCAACAGAATCGATTTAGTCCTGCTGGCCATATGACCCAGAAAGCTGTCTGTGGACAAATGCCAGCTCCTTTGGCCTGAAAGCAAGATGAGCGCCTCAACCCCATAGTCGCCTTTGACTGGACTTAACTGCCATGGGGTCCTTTAACATTTTTTTACCTTGTGTGAGAATGGAAGTTCATGTGTGCTGATCTGAGCAACCTGTGGGAAGGGGTTGTTTCAGGGGGCCAAATTTGGGGAGGGATGAAATTCACTGGCTGCCCAGTTCTCCTTTTGCTTCCTGTTTCTGGCAGCTACTATTTTCAAATCCAAAAATGCCCTAAAACAATGCTGCATAGCACAGCTCTGATGGATAAAAAGAGCTGCAGCTCGTGAACACTACATGCTGAATCATTAACAGTCAGTTTATATCACTCTTTGAACAGGTGCCAGTGCTGGGGTTGTAGACAATGTTAGACTTATTCAAGTAGACCCACTTGAATTCATAGGCATGAGTCCATTATTTTCCATGGGTTTATCCTGTGTATAACTTAGCCGAGTACAACGGTTTGTTACTGGACTCCTAGTGAATATGTGATCAAGTGGTCATTATATTGCACAGTCTCAGCTCACCACACCACCAGAAATCACCTGGAATTAAATCATCTGTTGCCAAAATCAGTGAGATCTTGGGGGCCCACAAAAATTTACCTGGCTGAACAAATCAGGCCCCCAAACTGGGCATTAGACACCCCTGGCCTTGATATTCCAGACACTTCACACTGCATGCCAATATAATATTGTGTAGTTTTATTTCCTCATGCAGTCTCTGGTACTTCACAGAGTTGACTCCCAGAATTCGACCCTGTTGTTCCTAGTTCAAGTTCCACTCCCTGGAAGAGGAGCCTACCATTTTGAACTTCGAAAACAACAGAAACAGTCAGGGAGCAGGTAGTGCCAATAATCTGGCATAGTAATTGAATGATTAGGTTAATCATAGGATAGGCCCATCTTGCTCAACTGATGCCTTGTCTCCTTGATGCATATATCAGGAACCGTATCAGTTGCAACATGCACTAAGCTGCTGAGTTCTATGAAACGCAGCCCTTGGAAAGAGTTAAAACGCTTCATTAGGCTGAACGCCAGGATATTCAGGGCCTTCCACTACCCTATGAATGGCAATATCTCAATGTATCATCACAGCCCGGGGTGGCAAGGTGCTATTCCCATCTAGCTTCTTCAGAATGGAGATGGGCAACAGTCTGGAGGTTTTGCTTCACACGCATCTAAACCCTGCCAAGTGAAGAAGAGGTCACAAAAACATCATTAGTGTGAGTGCCTGAAATTTTCTGCGTCTGTCGAATGGCATCCATGGCTCACTAGCAGCAGACGAACTGATGCTCAACTTTGGCCAGTAATGCACAGCAGGACTGTGCTTGGATTGTGTATATTTTATGTAACCATGCAGGATTCCAAACAAGACTCACCTTGCTAATCATTTGCCTTGCCTTGCAGTTGTTCTGCTCCCATTTGCTTCCCTGGCTCTGCTTCTTCCTGAGGCCATTTTCTTCCTTCTCGCCATCGCACGACTACTGTCCTTCACTTCAGTTGCCTGCCTTCTCACCTGTCCGGCTACAGCACCTCACAAGATTTCGTTACGGCGACAATGGTGGCCAAGGCAATCGACAAAAGTAACATGGGATACCACAACCCGTGAGATGAAATGGAGGGTGAGGATAAATCAAGCCATGGATCGTAAGGGCAGAGAAGCAGCAAAATGGTCCTGGGGGAGGACAAAAGGAACGCTGAACAACATTGAAACAGCATAAATGTGTGAGGTTGTCTCCAGCCAAGTCCTTTCACACAAGATCTTCTGCTTGTGCAACAGAACGTCCCCTCCCGCTCCTCTCTACACACACACCCCAACTGGGAACAGTGTACCACAATTTAGGAACTGCCTACGGCAAAGAAAGTCCTCTCTGATTATCCATTCCCTGCACTTGTTTTAATAATAATAATAATAATAATAATAATAATAATAATAATAATGGTTTTAACAAAAACAGTACGTGTAAGAGGCAACACTGAACCCATGACTGAAAATAAAACAATACCTGGAAGCCAGTGGAGTGGATGCTGCAAAGCTGAAGCAGGCTGATATTTGTGGATATTATTATTATTAATAATAATCAATCAATCCATTCATTAATTAATTTTATACACTGCTCTTCATCTGAAGATCTTTTGCCCCACTCATTCCAGGCACAGGTCCACACTGTGTTTGAGTGTTCTCTCTTTTTTTACCCCAAAGCTTTACCCACAAAAGCCAACTCTTTATCACTCAAACAGAGCAAAAGAGCAATTTGCAGAGTGCTGTTTGTTCTGATTCAGCTTTAAAGAGCGGGTTTTCACGGGGGGAAATGCGGAGAAGGGGAAAAAAAGAGTTTTCAGACATGAAGCTTTAAAGCACAGGCAGGAAAGCGCAGAGCTCCTTGGAGTTGGCTCCTATGATTCAAGGGGTGGCACAGGGCACCATCCAGATGCCTGGGTAAAGCTGTCAGGTGTTCGCTGCTTAGCGGCTGTGCAGATGCTTCTTCAGCTGTTGCCATCATCCATGTCCCTCAAACCTGAAACTATCTCTCCCTGACACAAAATGGGAGCAGAAGGGAGCTGCTAGAAAGGGGCAGAGATATTACTTTAAGCTATAGTGGGCGGGAGAAATTTTTGATATAAAAATAAATGACGAAAAGGGTGAAAGAAATAGAAGGACCACAGGAATTTAGTGCACACAAATTCTCTGTATGGAGATCTTGCATTTCAAAATTTAGAAAGAAAATGATCAGCCGGTTCTTAAACCACAGCTTCAAATGTATTATTGAAATGTATTATTTTAGTAAACTCCTGATTCCGAGTGGAAGCCGTGCATCGGTCCAGAACATCTGCATTTCCGCAGATAGATATAGGTAGGCTGAGAAAGCGATCAGACTAGCATCTGTATATTTGGCAGACGTTCAGCCATTCTGCGGTCTCCTCTTTCACCGCTTTTCTCTTTCTTCTGCTGTACCGCGAAGGGACCCGAGAACCCGTGGAGATTTGGGAAGGATCGGAAAAGAACATGTTGAAGGCTGTGCTGACAACTACGAAGCTGAAGCAGATGAAAACCAACTGCTCATTATGCAGCGGAGAAATGGAGTTTTGAGAAATCTGACTCTCGCTGAAAGTATTGCTTATTTAAAGGGCCGGTGTTGGGTAACAATATACTCCTCGCTATCGCATCCTTTACGAAAATCCTGTGTGGCAGGTCAATGTTATTGGGATTAACAGAAAACTTAATGGTCAAGAGAAGAATTGAACTCCCTGCATGTAGGGTTTTCCCCGCCCCTCGGTCCAATGTGCAGAGAGTTTGAGTTTTGTTTCAAGGAAGAACATTTATATATGAAACCCTCCAGCTGTAACCTGAAATAGTATCCACTGGAAAGCTGGTTCTAGCTGGGAATGGGCCATTGCTCAGTGGAAGAGTACATGCTATGCTTTGCATACAGAAGGTCCCAGGTACAATCCTGGCAACTCTTGGGAAAGAGTCCTGAAAGGGCTACTTTTGTTATGTTATTGTCATGTTTTTTTCATATTGAAAGCCATCTTGAGCATGGTTTGAACAGTGGAAAGTTGGCATACAAATAAACTTATGTATGCATATATGTCTGTTATGCTGTAGGTAATACAGAACCAGGTAGCCCAATGCTCTTTATTTTTTAAAAAAGTCTTTTTTATAATAAAAAATTTCAGCATAAAATACAATGGAAGCCAAACTAATCTAATGAAATTAAATAGAAAAGAAGCAATAATAAGCAAAAGAAGAAAATAAATAAGAAGAAAGAGAAGAGAAGAGAAGAGAAGAGAAGAGAAGAGGTCTTCAGGTGTCCCAATTTTCTAGGGACAGTTATTTGTGTATTGTGGGTAAGCTTGAGGGGCAGAATAAAATTACCTTAGAAGAAGCTCAGTAAGAACCAAGGGGCGCAGACCCTATTTTTCAGGGTCAGTCCCAGATTTCTGATATGATCCTGGAACGTCCTGTTTTTCTTTAGTACGTTCCTATTTTCATCAGAGAAATGTTGGAGGGTATGGAAGAGAAAGAAGAGAAAATCAACACAAGGCCCTCTATCACAATTATATCTTAACACTTATTCCACACATAGAAAAGGGAACCTTCCCCGCTTTCACCTGGGAGCGGTCCCCTCTTCTCCCAGCCTCCCACAGGGTCCTCGATGGACAAATGTTCTGACTCAATATAAACCAGTTTCTTACATTCCTGCATATATGGTGTTGCCAATCTGGCTTTGTTTTAGATGGCATGTATATTCCAGTCCTATGTCTGTTTACTCAGAAAAGAAAGTTCCTTGAGTGCCCTGGGAATTACTTCCATGTAAGCATGAACAGCTGTAGTTCACAACAGGTAGATTCTTTTTCAAAACATCGTGGTGGATACCAATTTGGCTTTGTAAAAGGAGCCAAGAAATCTGGAGAAGCAAGCTAGATCTTGTTCTGTCTCATCAGCATCAGCAAAACTGTCAGCTATATTTTCATTGCAACATTTTTATTACATCTGATGATTTATTATTTCTTCATTATCTTTTTTAAAAAGAAAAAATAATGTGGCCTAGACCAAATTGAAGATGTGCTTCCAAAATATATATAAACATGAACAACATAAAATGTACCAATAATCTGACCTTGCCGATCCTGCCCTAATTGCCCCCAAATTATTTTAATAACCCATAATAACTCAGCATCTCTCTACAGCAGGACATAAATTAAAGATCTAAAAGAGCAGAGATTTTTCATTTTTTCCCCCAACCTTGCTGGAGAGTCTTGATAAATCAGCTACAGAAAGACCTTTAATTAATGAAGTCTACTGCAGCAATATCCAAAACGTTTGTAGGTGTTTTCCAAATATACAGGAAGATAATCATGTGGGACCTGGGAAGTGGCTTGGAAGCAACTGAAGCTGCATCATTGATGAAGGTGCTCAAGTGCTATTAAGCAGGCGCCATCAGTATTAAGTTTGAGAGGTCTGCAAAAGAAAAACCCCTTCATCTATTTACTCAGGCTCTCCCAGATATGTGACCTGGGTAATAGGAATAGTTTTATTGTTGTTTATCTAATTTCGGGGGGGGGGGATTCTTGTTTTATGTACACCACTTGGATTTTTTAAAGGATCAAGCACCGCTCCGTTGTTATGTATTATAAATAGAAATAAGCAGAACTTCTTGGATGGGAGAGAACTGTGTTGGGTGCTTCTTGTGGTCTTTGTGTTCCTAGTAAGCTATTTTGAAAATGGGTGTCATGCCTCACCTGTGGGTCTCCTCATCAGAGGAGGGCCAGGACGACCCAGACTCACACCAAGCCCCAGGGAGCAAGGAGCCAGAATCCTGCAGTGAGGCTGAGGAGGGGCCATGAGGTTGAACAGGTCCCAAGCCTGAGGGAGAGGTGGTATCTTAAATAGCATCTGCCTTGGGGACCCTCCAGCTCAATCTGTGAGTGAAACCTGGTGCTTCTGCCTCAAAGTGTTTTAGCCCAATATATAACACCAGTTATATATAACTTGGGTCTTCAGCTGCTTTTGGATTATAATTCCCATCATCCCTGACCACTGGCCATCTGCTAGCTAGGGATGATGGGAGCTGTAGTCCCAAAAAACAGCTGGAGACCCAAGTTTGGGAAACACTGAATAACACAAAATTCATTAACCAAGTGCATTTGTTATATTTTCATGATAATACACCACTCTTCTGTTCATATAGCACTCGTGGTGACTGAGATCAGTTGAAAAGGGTACACTGCAATCACTGTGACAACAGCATGATAAAATACCATTTAAAAATCCAATGCTGTCTAATGCAGAAGTCAATAAAATCTATTACATGCTATTTAACAACGTACGGAAACGTTTGGTGGATTCCTGGGAGCCCCATTCTGACACTATCTGGCTTAAGTGAAGACGCAAGGAGGGAGGGAGAGTGGGCACAAAGGTGCCCACTCCACCCTCCATCCAAGGGCAACTCGCCAAGGACAACTGTTTGCAGGGAGCAGGAAGCCAGGAGGCAAATATGGAAGCTTTTGCACAGTGGAAGAGCAGGAGCTCTCCATGGTACACGGAGCCTCCATGACCACAAGAAGCTTCCCCTCTGCAGATAGTTGCCCTTGAATTCATGGAGGGGGTACAGGCACGGGCAGACCTAGTGCACTCTTCCCCCCTCAACATGTTCATCTAAGACAGATAGCAAATGCCTGATTCAGGTTAGATGCTGATGATTTTATTTATATGCTGCCCATCTTCCTCAGTTGCCTCAGCCAACAAAATATTAAAAAGACAATGAAACATCAATCATTTAAAAACTTCCCTGAACAGGGTTGCCTTAAGATGTCTTCCAAAATTCAAACATTTGTTTATTTGTTTGACATCTGATGGGAGAGTGTTCCACAGGGCGGATGCCACTACCGAGAAGACCCTTTGCCTGCTTCCCTGTAGCTTCCCTGTAGCAGTGAAGGAACTAGCAGAAGACACTCAGAGGAGGACCTCAGTGTCCAAGCAGAACGGTGGGGGTGGAGACGCTTCAGGTATACTGGGCTGAGGCCATTTAAGACTTTAATGGTTAGCACCAGCACTTTCAATTGTGCTTGGAAACATACTGAGAGCCAGTGTAGATCCTTTAGGACTGGCGTTATATGGTTCTGGTGGCTGCCCCCAGGTACCAGTCTAGGTGCTGCATTCTGTATTAATTGTAGTTTCTGAGTCGCCTTCAAAGGTAGCCCCATGTAGAGCACATTGTAATAGTACAGTAGATGTCATATCAAGAACTGGAAACAAGGAGGGAAGTTCCATGGTAAGATGATACATTTTCAACCACAACAAAAGGGAGACGAATATTAAGGGAAATTGTACAAACTGGGAATCCAACTTGACTGAAATGGAGGGGGGGGGGATAAGTTCGTTAAACCAGCTATGAAGGACCAGTGCACTCTAGTTAATTGAAGAAGGCATTTTTTGTCTCTACAAAGTTAGTACAAGATGGATTATTGCTTAATGACATACAGGAAATGTTAAATTAGTTTACTTAACCAACAGCCCCTTCACTTCATCTTATTTTCCCTCTCTCTCCTAGGCATGACATTAAATGCCTTTCTTTTACTCCATTCAATTAAATGCAGTCCTCTTTAATTTAGTTTCACAGGATCAGTGCGAATCTTTTAAGCTGCTAGTCTTCTCTTTTACAGTTACAAATCGGAGGGGGGAGAAACCCTGACCTTGCTGGGTTTGTTGATTTGGAAACAAAATGTTCCAGGCCCCTCAAAATCGGGGGGCGGGGTCAGTGTCTGAAGAATTAATTTCAATTTTCTGTCCAGTCAGTTCAGCTGGCTGTCCCTTGGGAGATAGAGATTTCAAATGGGGACCATATCATATGTAATGAAGTGGTACAGTAAACCTGAGATTATCACCGAGTTTACACTTGACAAAGAACTATAGCCGATCACTGCTCCCTGACAGATATAACTACATTTGCAAGCATGCATTAATCATATTCACCCTTAAATGTTTGGCTATACACCTAAATATATAAGCTGAATGAGTAAATAGATTCCAGGACTATTTTACATAATAGAACGTGACCAGAGAATGCTATAATCCCAGTTGTGATAATACCACTTGCTGGAGACGACAAGTAGGGTGAATGCTTTTGTACTCAGATCCCGGGGATGTGGGTGGCGCTGTGGTCTAAACCACTGAGACTTTTGCGCTTGCCGATCGGAAGGTCAGCAGTTCGAATCCCCGCAGCCGAGTGAGCTCCTGTTGCTCTGTCCCTGCTCCTGCCAACCTAGCAGTTCAAAAGCACACCAGTGTAAGTAGATAAATAGGTACCACTACGACAGGGAGGTAAACGGCATTTCTGTGTGCTCTGGCTTCCGTCACGGTGTTCTGTTGCACCAGAAGCGGTTTAGTCATGCTGGCCACATGACCCGGAAACCTGTCTGTGGACAAACACCGGCTCCCTTGGCCTGAAAGCGAGATGAGCACCCCAACCCTATAGGTGCCTTTGACTGGACTTAACCATCCAGGGGTCCTTTACCTTTACTCAGATCACAGGTATCTGGTTGGCTGCTATGAAAATAGGATGCTGGACAAAATGAGCCATTGGCCTGATCTAGCAGGCTCTTCTTAAATTCTTATAATTTGAGGAGAGCATTTTAAATGTGGTATCTTCCAGAAAGGCATGCCTGTGTGACTGTGCTTCTTCACACAGCACATAGATAAACATTGGTAGCAAAGGTCACCAACCTGGATGGTTTTAAAAGATGGTTAGACAAATTTGTGGCTGATAAGGCTACGAATGGCTACTAGAGCCATGATGACTATGTTCTATCTTCACGGCTGGAGACAGGATGCTTCTGAATGTCAGTTGCTGGAAACCAGAGGAGAAAAAAGTGTTGCTGCACTCGGATTCTGCTTGGGAGATTCCTGCAGGTAACTAGTTGGCCGTTGAAGAACACGATGCTGGACTAGATGGGTCACTGGCCTGGTACCACTGGGTAGAGCCAGCATGGTGTAGTGGTTAAGAGTGGTAGTCTCGTAATCTGGGGAACTGAGTTCGCTTCCCCGCTCCTCCACATGCAGCTGCTGGGTGACCTTGGGCCAGTCACACTTCTCTGAAGTCTCTCAGCCCCACCCACCTCACAGAGTGTTTGTTGTGGGGGAGGAAGGAAAAGGAGAATGTTAGCTGCTTTGAGACTCCTGAAGGGGAGTGAAAGGCGGGATATCAAATCCAAACTCTTCTTCTTCTTCTTCCTTGTGTTCTCTCAAGGGCTTTCACATGGAAGAGGGAGCAAGCTTGTTTTCTCCTGCTCTGGTGGGTAGGACTCGAACCAATGGCTTTGAGTTACAAGAAAGGTGATTCCACCTAAGCATCAGGAAGCACTTTCTGACAGTAAGAGCTGTTTGACAGTGGAACAGTCTCCCTCAGGAGGTTGTAGACTCTCCTTCCTTGGAGGTTTTGAAGCAGAGGTTGGATGGCCATCTGCCATGGATGCTTTAGTTGAGATTCCTCCATTGCAAGGGGTTGGACTAGATGACCCTTGGGATCCCTTCCGACTCTATCATTCTATGATTCTTATGCAGCAGAAAAATGAGAGAGCCCTACGCCAACTTGAGACTAACAAACGTATAAGCTTTCACGGACTAAGGTTCAATTGCAAGTGATGAACTGGATTCTAGTCCGCAAAACCTTGTGTTATAAAAGTGGGCTTGTATTTAAAGTGCCTTGCAACTTTGAAAAGTGGGAAGAGGATATATTTTTCCAATGCAAAAGGTCTAGATTTCAATCCCTGGTGCATCCATGAAGAGCTGGGAAGGATTTTTGTCTGAAAGCCTGGAGATCTGTTGCCAGTCAGTGTTGACAATATTGGGCTAGATGGCTTGGTAAACGGCACCTTCTTGGCATTCCTCTGTGATCAAACGGGCTTCCCTTCATTTTCCTCTTGACTGCAAAAGAAATGACACGACTGCACAGCTACCGTGAAAGGATTGCAAGTGTACACAGCACATATCATCACCTATTTGTGCAGTTTATATAACTCAGGAATAAAATATTTGCCCTGAGGAAGAAACGTTGGTGCACCTAATTTCCTGCCTAAGAGCACGGCTTGGTTTTGTTGTTGCTGCTTTTTTTAAAAAAAAGGAAAGAAAAATCAACTCAGGAAAGAGGAGATTAGATGAGATAAAGTACGGCCGCTTGTACAAGAGTTAGCCCATCCCCACCCCTAATGAGAAGATGATCCCACAGAGTTCCCTTTGCAGAGGAGAGGAAAGGAGAGGAGAGGAGAGGAGAGAGAGAGAGAGAGAGAGAGAGAGAGAGAGAGAGAGAGAGAGAGAGAGAGAGAGAGAGCTGCTTGCCCAAAGGTCCTGTCTAGTCCAGTTTACTTTTTTTAAAAAAATATTTTTAATTGCTCAATTTCCACATAATTATCAAACCATATAATCGCCTACATAATTTCCCCCCCATTCCCCCCTCCCCTCCAACAAGGACTTCCCTCAGCTTCCACCCCTGATTTCGCCGCACGTATTTTCTCTGCATATTATAAAATTGTATATATCCTTACATATCTGTCCATCATGTTATCAACAATACATTTGTGTATGTGTATTCAAAACCTGCCAAGGAGTCCAGTTCATTTTGTTGTGTTTTTAAATAATCTGTGAAAAGTTCCCATTCCTCCTTGAAGTCACGGCTGTCCTTGTCTCGCAATTTGTATGTCAGTTTAGCCTGTTCTGCATAGTTCATCCATTTCTCTTGCTACTGTTCTTTTGTCGGGTTCCTTCATTCTTCCATCCTTGTGCTATCAAGACTCTTGCCGCTGTTGTACTGTCTAGTCCAGTTTTCTTTCTGTTTGCAATCCAGTGGTACCTCGGGTTAAGTACTTAATTCGTTCCAGAGGTCTGTTCTTAACCTGAAACTGTTCTTAACCTGAAGCACCATGGGGCCTCCCACTGCCGCCAGAGCACGATTTCTGTTCTCATCCTGAAGCAAAGTTCTTAACCCGAGGTACTATTTCTGGGTTAGCGGAGTCTGTAACCTGAAGTGTATGTAACCTGAAGCATATGTAACCCGAGGTACCACTGTACTGGCCAGGCAGATGCATCAAGGAATCATGCAAGGCTGCCAAGTGTGTCTAGAATGGCAACATTAACCGTGGGTAACGTGAATGATGGTTTCACATTCTGGTTTGCAGCCAACCCTGAACCATGGTTTAGGAGGTATTTAGATATAACACTTGGTCACAGAAAACACAAACTATGTTTAAGCAGTCTGCCTAGAGAGGACATCTGGTATGGCAAAAGTTTTCCTTTCCTCCTTTCCAGTATATTTTCTGATTTATATTTTCCCAAACATCGAAAACAAAGTTTGCAGCATGTACGCTTATAGCTCTTGGCACCGAGAAACAAATACATACACAGGGAGTCACACACACACACACACACACACACACACACACACTTCCTCTCACAAATTCCTTGAAATGCTGTCAGCTTTGCAATGTAAATGCTTACAGGCTTCCTTGTATTTTCCCCCTACCTAACAACTTTGGATAACTTCCTGTTTACTGTCAGCGCATCTAATGCATATGTCAGGCCGCTGGAGCACCGACAAGATATATGCATTAGACACACATTGATAGCAAAGAGGAAGTTACTTGATTCTGACAGGACAAGAAAATTACCCACAAGTAGTAAAATATAGGGCTGCAATGTGACTGCATTGGGCTGCAGGACCATGTATCACATAGAGATAACATGGGAATTAAGGAAGTGTGGAAGACGCTGCAAAGGCAGAGCCGGTTATCTTGTCCCTGTGCCCATACATTAACATGCACACCTTGCTTTAATCGCATCTGCATCCTGGCAGGCTGTGGAGCGACTCTTTATTGTTAACATGCATTATTATCCACAACCTTCATCCCCACCTGCACAGCCAGCCTCAGCATGTATCACATTATTTTCGTATTTCTTTGCTGGATTAAATGAACCCAAATTAGATTGAATGTAATCTCTATAGGACCTCAAATCTTTTGTATTATTCTCAACACCTTTACCCCTCCCAAACATCTCATCCATCGCTTCGATTCTGTATCCTACTAAAATACACAACCGAAAGGACTGTTGCACAACAGATGGAGTAGCCTTAATTCTGGAAATGCTGGTTAATCAGCATCCATTCCTGTTACTAACATGCTTCAAGAGCCTTGGATGTATCACTTGGGTGGCAGTCTTCCTCTCACTCCCATGGAAGTAAGCACCACCAAACACAGGGGGACTCACCTGCAAATAAACTTGCATGCATCTTATAATGCCTCCTTCTGGCAACTCCTGCAGCTGGACTGGTGCTCTGCTTTCCTTTGGACCACCTCAGCAAGGCTGAGAGGTGGGTCTTGTTGTCTGGGCAGCCTAGGAGTTCCAAACACACTGCCCAGGCTTGTGCCCCAGGGAGGTCCCTTGGCTGCTGCTAAAGCAGCAAAATGCAACACAGGAGGCGGCAGCTACGAGTTACTGCTCTCTGCAGCCACAGCAGGCGCTGTGATTCTCCCCAGACGGAGAATCTCCATTGTTTCTTAAGACAGACGGATGCCAACAGTTGCACTGCCCATTTTTCCTGAGCCCGGTTTCTCTGGCAGGCTCCCAGTATGTTTCTGAGCACAATTCAAAGTGTTGGTGATGACCTTTAAAGCCCTAAACGGCCTCGGTCCAGTATACCTGAAGGAGCGTCTCCACCCCCCATCGTTCTGCCCAAACACTGAGGTCCAATGCCGAGGGCCTTCTGGCGGTTCCCTCGCTGCGAGAAGCCAAGTTACAGGGAACCAGGCAGAGGGCTTTCTCGGTAGTGGCACCCGCCTTGTGGAATGCCCTCCCACCAGATGTCAAATAGAAAAACTACCAGACTTTTAGAAGACATCTGAAGGCAGCCTTGTTTAGGGAAGCTTTTAACGTTTAATAGGTTATTGAATTTTAATATTCTGTTGGAAGCCGCCCAGAGTGGCTGGGGAAACCCAGCCAGATGGGCGGGGTATAAATAATAAATTATTATTATTATTACCAGTGTCTACTATACGTCTTCACCTCTTTCTGTGAGATAACTATTCCCAATCCTAAAAAAATATGAATTAATGCCTCTGCTTGTGCTGTGACACTAGCGTAGCACAACAGGGAGGCTGCCAATGGCACTGTTGAAGGCAATATTGCTCTGAATACTAGCTGCTGGGAATCACAGGTGCTGTTGTGCTCAGGTTATGCTTGTGGCCTTCCCATGAGCATCGTGTACACCCCACCACAGCACTGGACCAGATCAGCCTTTGGCCAGATGCATCAGGGTGCTCTAGTGGGTTGTATCCAACAAATCTATGCTTATTGAAATGAATGAACCTAAGTCAGTCACGTCCATTGATTCCAACGGCTCTACACTGGATGTTTGCACCATCTAGACACAACTCCTTTCTTTAGACTACAAGAGTGCAGTGAATTGAGTATGACAGCTTTGAAATATAAGCGAATATCTGTCAAGATAATCTGTCTTCTAGCCATCACACGTAGTAGCCACTGATAGCCTTATCCTTAGACCCGTCGGGGATGTTCCTTCACCGACATCCATGCTCAGTATGCAGATGCTGGGAGGCAGCACTCAGCAGCTAGGAAACTTCGGGGGTGGAGCCAGCAGCCCGCTGCACCTCTTCTCTGTGTGAAGACCATGCATGATGAAAATTCAGGATAGGTCTATGCCGATTATGCAGGAGGCTCAGTTAATGACTCCCTCTGATTTCTATGGCACATAATAAAAAGGCTGCAGTCTGAAACACAATTCCTGCAGGGTGAATCTGTCCCTTGCCTCAGGTGCTGTGGTCAACTGAGCTAAGGGGCAGATTAACTCCCACACTCTATTCTAGGCTGCATGAACAGAAGTCTAGTGTCCAGATCAAGGGAAGTAATAGTATCATTCTATTCTGCCTTGGTCAGACCACACCTAGAGTACTGTGTCCAATTCTGCACAATTCTGGGCAGAGGAGGGCAGCCAAGATGATCAAGGGTATGGAAACTAAGGAGCGCTTGAAGGAGCTGGGTATGTTTAGCCTGGAAAAGAGGAGACTGAGAGGAGATATGAAAGACATCTTCAAACATCTAAAGGGCTATCACATGGAAGAGGGAAGAAGCTTTTTCTCATGTTCTGGGGGGTAGGAATGGATTCAAGTTACAAGAAAGGAGATTCTGACTAAAAATCAGGAAAAAACTTTCTGACTGTAAGAGCTGTTCAACGGTAGAACAGTTTCCCCTGGGAAGTTGTAAACTCTCCTTCCTTGGGAGGTTTTTAAACAGAGGTTGGGTGGCCATTTGTCATGGATGATTTAGTTGAGATTCCTACATTACAGGCGGTTAGACTAGATGACCCTAGGGGTCCCCTCCAATTCTAAAGTTCTAAAGATGTCCCCCTAACACAAACACCTCTCCCCCAAGCAAATATATCCATTTGTTTTTATTGGCTAAAGCAGTGTTTCCCAACCTTTTTTCTGACTGTGGGCCCCCATGGGCATAGCCAGGGGGACAGGGGGCAGATGACCCCAAATAAATAAAATAAATGCATATCAATACAAATCTGAATTTCTGCCCCCCCCCCCAACAAAAGCCTGCCCTGTAACAAAATTCCTGGCTGCACCCATGCCCCCCTCCATCCTACCGGTAGAAAGGTAGCTCTTTAAATGTTTTGTTTATAAATAGAACATGTTTTATTGATAATTTTTATTGTTCAAAATACAATTGTGTAAAATGATAGGAACATGATGAAATATTGTTGAAGCAGAAAAATACAGAATCATGGAGCCAAGGGTCATCTTTCTACAGCAACCCCCTGAAATGTAGGAAACTCAACTAAAACATCCATGACAGATGGCCATCCAACCTCTGCTTAGAAACCTCCAAGGAAGGAGAGCCCAGAACCTCCCAAGGGAGATCCATCTTCCATGTATTATAAAAAGTAAACAGCACTTATTTGACCCCAGTTATTTGACACAGAGGGGGAAGCCTACAGATACAGTCCAAAAGGCACACAGGAAGTTCTGCATCTGTAGGAGAATTTTTAAAAGCAAGTGGTCCTCACTGACCTGGTGCAAAAATATATTTTCATCTGGAGGAAGAAGAAGAGTTTGGATTTGATATCCCGTTTTATCACTACCCAAAGGAGTCTCAAAACAGCTAACAATCTCCTTTCCCTTCCTCCCCCACAACAAACACTCTGAGAGGTGAGTAAGGCTGAGAGACTTCAGAGAAGTGTGACTGGCCCAAGGTCACCCAGCAGCTGCATGTGGAGGAGTGGGGAAGCGAACCCAGTTCACCAGATTACAAAACTACTGCTCTTAACCACTACACCACACTGGCTGCCTAGATAAAACACTATAGGTAGCTTCACAAACCCTTACCTGGGAGTAAGGCCCCCTGAATTAAGTGCGGCTTTCTTCTGAGTAGACAAGTTATTTACCAGATGTAAGTCAGAAGCACCAGACAACCCTGCTCGGCTAGGTGCTGGAGTGGATTTTACCCCGTGCCTTGCAGAGCCGGGCTGATGCTGCCGACAGGTCCTGCACCCCTTGGCAACATCCAAAGGCCCTGATCCACTAGACGCTGGGGTGGATTGCACCCTGCACCTTGCAGAGTCAGGCCCAGCACTAGCAACAGCAGCAAGCAGCTCTGGCTCTCCCAACCCTACCCATTGCCACCCCACCACTGTACTTACCTGACCTCAGGGGCTCTGGATCACGGGCTCTGCTGGTCAGATAAGGAGCCTCAGCGATTGCCCTCTCCTGCTGGAAACAAACTTCTCCAAGAAAATGCACATGGCAAAAAGGAGTGCTAGGCCCTGGTGGGCTGCCCACTTACATGCTTGCGATTGGCCAAGTGAATAGTCAGCCAATCAGAATTTTTTTAAAAAATGATTCCCCCCCCCCTTCACTTCTCACTTTCCTCTGTGGCTCTCTAGACTCGTGCAGTGCCCCCCCATTTACACGATTTTCATCTTTGGCCAGCCCGCTTGGAATATCCTCAGGGGCCATATGGCCCCTGGTTGGGAAACAATGGGCTAAAACACAGAACACAGTTGGAAACAGCATTGTAACCAAGATAAAACTTGCATATCAACATTGCTTACCTCCCACCAACAGGTCAGTAGCTATGCACTGCACTCCTTGCAAGTTTCCCTTATAATATACTGGTGCTATCTCCACACAAACACAGAGACCCAAAGCTGACAGGCATTTGGGGCTATAGCTAAAACGTGAATGGTCTAGGTAGGAACTTCTGCTGCGGTGATTGAATCTAAGAAGCTTCATGCCTGAATCGGAGACGACTGGGAGTTCTGTACAAGCTGTTCTGCGTATTGAAAAAGCTGGAGAAAATATGAGCATGAGAAACAAATAAAAAGTGTTTCTGTGGCATTCCAGAGGATTCCTTGAGAATCCGCTTTGTTTGTTTGTTTGCAAGCTAGCTTCAGCAGCTAATTTTGGGTATCAAAAGGTGAGGCATTTTTCAATGCACTGGAGCTGTATTCCTGCATTTACCGAGATTTGCATAAATGCCAACGGTGCTACCTGAAAGCGCTCTCATCTCATTCTGATTTATGGGTGTGTTTGTATCGCTCACATAATAAATCTTCTCTTCCAGGACACTTCTGTTCTGCTATTTATTGACCAAAGACAATTTGCGTTAAGAATGTTTTGAGATCTTGCCAGATATGCACTAGGGAATAGCAGGGGGAATCATACAGTGCTTGGGCAGGCAAGCACTCACTCCCACTCCCAGAAGAAACATCTTGGCACAACATTTTAGTGCCTTGTTTTATGACGAGAAGATCAAGATCTTTGTGTGCCTCTGTTTACTATCGAGTCAAATCAGAAGTAGCCCAATTAGGAGATAATTTAGGCCTTGCAACCTAAAAAACTTGCAACAGTTTTGGAGGTGGAGGAAAGCTCTATTTGACAAAAGCTTGTGTAAGTGCTAGCGTTTAAGTGTAGGCTGAGCAAAATGCCGATAACAAGACCACGTTTCCTACCACTTCATCAAAATTTCCATCTTCTTTACTTCTTTACCTTTAATGGTTGTGTGGTAGAAAGGAATTTTGACAAGTGTAGCTTGTTTTCCAGGGGTGAGAAAATATCTCCCTGTTGAAATCCCCTGTTCTGTTCACGAAACGTCAGGGTAACGTTGGGGAAGAATTTCAGTCTGGTGCATGTTTTAACGCAGAACCCCTTTGATTTGCACTTCCCGAAACATTACTTGAACACAGTTGCCCTTCAAAATTCACACTTCTCTGGATTATGTGATGCACCAAACAATGTGAATAGCAGGGGGAAGTGTGCATAAAAATTATTTATTCATTCATTTCATAAAATTTATACACTGCTTGATTGTAAGAAACTCCAAGCGGCTTTTAAAAAAACAACTTAACAATAAAATCGAGAAAAATTCACAACCTGACTGTTAAATTACTAAAACATTAGAATTGCCTCAATTTTCTAAGCATCTGGGTAGGCGCCCAAAAAAGTACCATGAAGGCACCTGCATGATTTCAATAGGCAGGTATTTCCAAAGTGCTACAGTAAACAACTGAGTTCTTACAAATGTGGAACAGGTATTATGTGGCCAATTGAAGTGGTTGGGTGGGCATATGTGGGGTAATGTAATCTCATAAGTAAACTGGCCCCAAGTTGTTAGGGGCTTTATGTGACAACAGTAACACTTTGTACTTGGCCCAATAGCAAATCGGCAACCATAGCAGACCTCCGAGCATGGTCCTTATGCTGATGAATTTCCATAAGGACTTTTTAAAACAAGCAATCGAGGAAGCAAACGAATTGTAGATCCATCCAGAAATGTGGAGAACTGTTCTTAAGATTGGAAAAATGACAAATGGAGAGTAAATGAAATGGACAGGTTCATCTTTCCTTAACCCTGGGATGGGTTCTACACAACTAAGTTAACAGGAACCCCAACCACTTGTACATCTGGACACTCTACGGTGGTGTTATGATTAGTAATCCCAAACAGTGGCGTAGCGTGGGTTGTCAGCACCCGGGGCAAGGCAAGTAATTTATGCCCCCTAACCCGTGGATTTGCACCCCCTAACCCTAACCCCCAGATGTTGCGCCCGGTGCGGCCACCCCCCCTGCACCCCCCACGCTACGCCACTGATCCCAAACACCTTACTACCACTTTGCACCTTCCTGCTCTTTAAATAAGCACATCCATACACCTGTACAGTTTCACTCGTAGTCTTCCTCACACCATTTTAACAGTGAGTAGATTTTCACGACTCATTTTAAAAGGAACAGTCTCTTCAACCTGTTGACCACATTCTCCAAGGGACGGTCTTCTTTCCCTTTACAGGGCATTTTATGAAGCCGGGGCAACTTTCAAAAGGTGCAAATTCTACCGACATTGCAACGGTGTGTTAAGGAGTAGCTGTGCCATTATAAGAAAACCCTAACCTGCATGGAGTTTGGTCACATACCTATTCAAAAATATATGCCCACACAGACTGACATGCCCAGAATTATGGCATTTACGCCAACATCTGTGCTGTCATTTTCCTAAAGAGTAAATAAATTAAAAACTGCAGAGTTGTTTAGGAATAACTCGGCACATGTTCGTTTTGACTAAATCCCACTGAAACCAATAGTACGTATGTACTGTTCCATTGTTTTCAGCATGACTTAATCAGAGCTAATATATTTGCCAGATTCTGCCAAGAAGGAAAGAGATTTGACTCCCCATTGCATACTAATCATAAAATATGATTTATACAAACAAATTGCCCTTCTCGGTCTCTTTCACCCATCCCCAGTGCCTTTCCTTTCTCTTTTCTGGTTGCTGGCCTGCTGAACTCCCTTAAAAAAATCTTAATATTTACAACCTGCAGAATCAGCCTTAACTTTGAAGACTTGCGTGTCAGTTTGGTGATTTAGAGGCATTTCCCCAGCCCGTCTGTCTCCCTGCTTCTCCTCCCCTCTCCCAAATGCTCCCATTCATATATTCTTCTCCATCTTGCCTTTGCAATGACACTCACTAATAAACCGTTTCCCTAAGGGATCAAGGCAGGAAATTGGACAAGTCCTTGCCGCTCCCCTTTAATTTTTTTGTTTAGTTTGGATGGTCTTTGAAATGGGCTGGAATGCAAATGGAAGATGCTTTTGGCAGGTTGACATCCTCCCCCCCCCCCGCCCCGCTGCAGAACTAGGCAACAAGCCAGCAGCAGAGAGAAAAGTGAAGTGGTTTAAAGGGGAAGCGCGAGCGCCAGCACACTCCAGCGTATTCCCACGTGAGAATCTTGTGCTGGCTGCCCAGTTCCCGGTTAAGGCTGAAAATCTGCCTTGTGTGGGAGCCAGCTGAAGGACTCATCACTAGTTAAGCCTTCGAGGGCTTAAGTGGGATTTAACTGTCTCAAATGGGGCTGTATATTGGCCACTTGCACATGGCTGAATATTGCCCTAAATAAAAGCCTTTGGCTGCAGTAGAGACATTATTGCTGCAATTACTGCTGGCTTTTGTGAGGAGAGCAACAGCCCGCCGCATTTGGTTAAGACGAGTGTGTTGCTTCAAATTGCACTTTTTCGGGACCACACTAGAGGACAGAGGATTATCCTCTATTTTAGACTTTGGTAATAAATCCTCAAACCGGAGGCTGGTGGGGAGGGGAATGATCAGAACTGACCTCCTTACATATGATGAGTTCCTAGGAAGAGCCAGGTGGCTGCAAGAAGATCCTCAAAATAGATGTGTACTATGTTTTATTAGCTAGATAAATTCATCAAAGGGCATTTGAAGTGATTTCAAAGAACATTGTAGCTGATACAGCATTATTACCTGCCCTAGGTAGGGGCAGATGGGGCTCATCAACCTGGGAAGGTATCCCATCTAGGAGAAGGAAAACTCTGATCCTAAACATCTTCTGCCTTGTGGGACGTCTTCGGGAGAGGAAAAGGGCTAAGGAGTAAACCCAGCACAAAGGCAAAATGGAGTCCCTAAGATGGTTGGATGGCACCTTGTACACCTCCTTCCAGCAACTCTTGCAGTCTAGCTGGTGCCAAACATATTGCTCTGCTTTCATTTGGACCACAGCAGCAAGGCCAAGGAGGTTTTGGTTTTAGTGTCATCTGCAAAGGTCAGGATCTCCATACACACTGCCCAGGCTTGCACTCTGGGGAGGTCATTTGGGTGCTGCAAATGCAGCGGTTTGACTTCATCGCCAGATGTGCACTCCTTTGTCTCGCGAGAGAGACGGATGCCAACAACAGTCTACAGGTTATATGATTACATGTGTACACAAAAGGGACTTAGAAGGGACCTTTCACCAAGAATCAAGATGTGCCATTGCGAAACTAGTATTTCTAGAAGGGGGAATGAGTGATGAGACAACAGGCTAGGGTTTTGGGTAGAGGTGGAGTTGATTCAGTTCACATTTAAAGGCGGACTTGGTTAACTTACACTTGATGGAACCAGATGAGAAATGAACTGAAACTATGCTTTGAAATTTTCACTTCTCCAAATTTTGCAATGCGTTTCTCCAGCCAAGTAATGTATTTCAAGGAAAGAGGGGAAGGGAACTATCTATATTAATAATACCAGTGGAGTTTATCTCCCCCACCCTTAATGCTACACTGGATTCCACCTCTGAACACCAGGTAAGAGAGAAAATACAGGAATGAGTTTTTGCCTTCCTGTCCTGCGAGTGGACTTCCTGGAAGCATCTGTTTGGCCACTGTTGGGGGGAAAAAGATGCTGGACTTTTGGCCTAATCCAGCGGGAATCCTTTCATGTTCTTCTGCCCATAGTAAGCAGAAAAAGTAATTGTCCATATTTTTGTTTTGCTGCATTGTTTCTTGCAAGAAAGAAAACTCCAAAGGCAAACGGTTAATCCTGAATGAATTACCTATCGTGAGTGATGTATTCACCACTTTGATTGACTGAAGTGAAGAATATGTCCACTTGATATAGTGCAACCTGCACCACCATCAGCCTCCCTTCACTTTGAAACAATGTGCCAGTCAGAGGGACCCTCAACCCCCCTGCATTTAATCATTTAAATATTAAGAGATGTGACCATGAGATGTCCATAATTACACTACAGCTGCAATAGATATCCTGCTGATATCGCAGAATTAGTTGGCAGGAAAACATGACAGGGCCTTTTCCATTGCCATGCCTTTAAAACAAGAAGCAACTGATAATATAAATCACCGTAATGACAAGGAAAGGAAAGAAGCGTAAAGGATGCAGGCTTGCAGCAGTGGACAGAACTGCAGAATTAGGGCCGAACTACAGGTTACGTCGAAGATGTAAGTTCTTGCAGTTGGCTTTTAAAGACGATTGGTGGAGGAGAAGGCTATCAACAGTTACTAGCCACGATGACTATGTTCTACCTCCACATTCAGAGGCAGTATGCCTCAGAAAACCAGGTGCTACAGATCACAGGTGGGCAGAGTGTCGTGGTGCTCATATCCAGCTTGCAGGCATCCCATAGCTTGGCCACTGTGAGAATAGGATGCTAAACTAGATAGGCCATTGGTCTGATCCAGCAGGCTCATCTTATGCTCCTATGTAGTGTGCCATGTCAGCTGCATATTTTTCCCCAATTTAATAGTAAGCATGGGGGGTGGTTTTCATCAGAACCCCAGAACTCATGTCAACAGGAGCTTTAAACAAAAGGATAATTGCCACACATCAGAGGGCAATTTTTTGTTACCTAGATTTTCCAGGGTTCTGAAATACACAGAGCTCTCCCAAGAGGACAAGAGGTTCCCTGCTTCGGACAGTCACCCTCCATGAGTTAAAAGACAATGGGAACAGCAACAGAGGTGGAGTTGGTGCACTCATTCCCTACTGCCCGACCTCCACATGTTACAACCAGATGACTCCAGCATTGGAAAGAATGATGGAGATACGCAGGGGAGACAGGGAGGCAGAGGGTTGTGAGGTGCAGCAGGGATGGGCAACTAGTGAAACCTCCAAATCTTGTTGCACTCCAACTCCCATCAGCTCCCATGCCAAGGGTGATGGGAATTATTGTTCTGCAACCTCCCATCTTCCCTATCCCTGGTCTAGAGTCTAGACCATGAGAGGAAATTTCTGCCAGTTTATTTCAGAAAAAAATTATAAGCTGCTTACAGGAGAGCTTCAAAGTAGTGTTACAATGTGTTTGAAAAGAAAGTACAGTGGTACCTTGGTTCTCAAACTTAATCCATTCTTGGAGTCTGTTCGACTCCCGAAACCATTCAAAAACCAAGGCACAGCTTCTGATTGGCTACAGGAGCTTCCTGCACTCAAACAGAAGCCGCATCAGATGTTTGGTTTCCAAAACACGTTCGCAAACCGGAACACTTACTTCCGGGTTTGCAGCATTTGGGAGCCGATTTGTTCAGCGGCTGAGCTGTTCAGGAACCAAGGTTTGACTGTATAAGAATATGACCAATAAGACAATTAAAAAACCAAAAGCAAATCTGTAAAGACCAGTAGACTCAGATATGACACTGCTATTCTCTGATGGCTTGTTTAAAAAGAAGCATCAATGTGCATTGGAAATCACAGATGGTCAATGCATGCCACATGTCTATAGGAAACTTATTACATCATATGAGTGCCATCACACCACACATTGTCATCCAAGTAACCCCCAAGTGGACTGTGGAAGTATATGAGGCACCACCAGGAAAACCTCTTTATTTTCTATGAGGTGCCAGCTGATCCATGAGACACACATATTTATTTGCTGAAACTGCCCCCTTTCAACCTTTCCAGCAGGTTGGCATTTTGCATTGAATTCTTCCTTCCTTTGGTGGACATTTGCTCCACAGAATAAATGTCCACACATAGTGTGATGAATTTAAATGGTGTTGCCAGAACTTGCTGGAACTTTGGAAGGTGTTTCTCTGCACCTTCCCCCACCAGTTTTTTTAAACAACAACAACAAAAACCCTCTTTGCCCACTAGAGAGATGATGAGCACTAGATAGAGAGACTTGCCGACAATTTGTGCTATCAACTCACCAACTGTATATTATCCCCTTGATGCACACACTCAACTCCCATTAGTGGTAATGGAAGCGACAAGACTCAACCAGAAGAATCGACCTCCTACTCTTTAACACAAACAAAGGCATTTCCCATTGAAATTAAAGGTGCTTTTAAAGAACGTGGGGTTAACAAAAAATATAGCCTGCCCAATGAAAGCAAATCAAATGTTTACATTGTATAATTGCTTTTACTTGCTTTGACAAGGAAAATTAGCTCGGTAAAGTGCTAGTTCTAAAATACATACTTGAATACACTTGATGAACATAAGATCTCTGCACACCTAAGACTAGATTGATATATAAAAAAATATATATGTGCAATTGAGCTATGCTCCCCCCCTTCCGTCGCTGCCAGAATATTGTGAGTTGAGGTGTTAAGTCTATAATTTGCGAAGGGGTGGGGGGGTGGATGAATATGTCCAACAAAAGCAAACTTGTTTAAACATGTCAACGAGATGCCAACAAAGGGTTGCCAGATGTCCCCTTGTTTATCTGCAACTACCAGCCTCTAAAGTGTTGATGTACTTGCTATAGACCTGCGCCATCCTGTTGAACATATGGGATGCTCTTCAGTTTGAGGCCTCGGTATCTCCAGAGTGGTCCATGTGACTCTAAGAAGAGCCTTGCTCTTTCAGACCAAAGGCTCATCTGGTCTAGTATCCTGTTCTCGCAGTGACCAACCAGATGCCTATGGGAGGCCCACAAGCAGGACCTGAGTGGAACAGCATTCTCCCCACTTGTGAGTTCCAACAACTGGTATTCAGAGGCCTACTGCCCTCTGACAGTGGGGGTAGAACCATCATGGCTAGTAGCTGTTGAAATTTTGGAAGCTTTGACCGGACTGCCTTCTACATTCAGTAGCATGGTATGTACATACGTTTTGGGACAGGAAGACTTTAGACCCGTGGTTCCCAACATGGGGCACACAGCCCACAGGGGGGCAATTTGATTTTTAAGGGGGGCAATTTGGAAGATTGTTTAGACCAAGTTAAACTGAAGGAGGCAGTGGAAGACAGAAGTGCCTGGCGTGCTCTGGTCCATGGGGTCACAAAGAGTCAGACACGACTAAACGACTAAACAACAACAACAATGTCCTTTTTAGGCTTCCTCCACATGAATAGGGGTTCATTTTTTGAATAATAAGAATGATATGTCACGGGGAGGGGCATCAGGGTTTTAGAGATGCTTAGGTGGGGCATGGTCAAAAAAAAGATTGGGAACCACTGCTCTAGACTGAGTCACACTTGGCTTCAGATGTCAAAGAAAAAAACAACTATCTGACTTTTAGAAGACATCTGAAGGCAGCCCTGTTTAGGGAAGTTTTTCATGTTTGATGTTTCATTATATTTTTAATATTTTGTTGGAAGACACCCAGAGTGGTTGGGGAAACCTAGCCAGCTGGGCGGGGTATAAATAATGAATTATGATGATGATGATGATGATGATGATGATGATGATGATGTAATGTGTTCACATGGTGTGGCGCCTCCAACTGACTGCAACAGCTATCAGTTCTGAGAGCTGCTTCAAGGTCTCTGTCCCTCGCCTCTTTCTCAGCAACACCTAGATTTCTCCTTTCTGCTGAGAAGGTAGAGGGAGTTGCTTGGAAGAGAAGTTGAATGCTCTGAATGGGGCCCATTCTAGGTCAGTGGGCCTTCTCCTATATGAGTGTTTCCCAAACTTGGGTCTCCGGTTCTTTTTGGACTACTGTTCCCACAATCCCTGACCACTGGCTAGGGATGATGAGACCTCCGGGTATAGGGCAGTATATAAATTCAATAAATGATAATAATGGTGATAATGGGAGTTGTAGTCCAAAAACAGATGGTTTGGGAAACGCTGTCCTATGTTGATTGGTGTTGGAGGATTTAGCTTACGATCTTGGTTGCAGCAGGCAGAAAATGCAGTGCTAAATGGCAGAAATCTGCTAACTACTAGTTTTATTTCCCCACAATGCCCTGGAATGATGCTGTATTGGGGAAAATGTGGAAAAATAGCATGGCAGTCCCCAGACCCACTCATCTAGCAGTGATCGGAATGCCGGGGTGGGGAATGTAAATGGGAGCCTAGGCTAGGTGACAGCAGTGGGTTGTAATCCTGGTTTGTAATCAGAGCATAAACCACAGTTTCCAGGTTTGGATGGACATAATAGGAAACTGTGGTTTGACAAACCTCAGTAGTATTGAATTATGACACAAGAGAGAAAGGAGAAGGGAATGTGCAGGCACAATGCTTGTATAAACTATGGTGGATTGGACCCAAATATTTGTGTCTCTACCAGTCCTATGTGTCCTTGGGATGTGTTTCTGAAATACCCAGAATCTTGGCGTCTAAGCCAGGCAATGAATGCTGACTTCCACCATGAAATTTCAAATTAACGAGTGGGAGACATTTCAACACAACCTACAGTATTTTCTTCACAGTTTTTTTTATATGTATGTGCATGTTGCACATTTTCTCCCACAATATTTTGTCAAAGCCCTCTCTAAGGTGCCACAACAACCGGAATATTTTTATAGCCTAAAAAGAAAAGAAAAAAAACCCACTCAAGTTATGAAATAATGGAAATGCCTTGAAAAATGAACGAACAGTCCCCTCCTCTGAAATTGTGCTCTGACACAAGATACGGCTGTCACTATTTTTACAGGATGAGGCATTGTGCATTTTATAGCTGCCTAACAGAACAGGTGTCACTTTTTCCAAGCACAAACATGTAATGATGGGGGAAGCTTCAGCTACCGTGAAGCAGTTAAAGGTACAGAGTCTGTGTCCATTCAAAGCACCTTCCCCAATATCAATCATCTCAAATCCTGTGATTGGCAGGTGAGGCCCTGTCGGTGGTGCCACGACTGGAGGCTCCCTGCTTGACATTGACCCGTGACGGAACCATTTCAATGGCAGTTCCCCTTTTGCAGGTGAGGTGAGTCTGTCTCCCAAATTGCTGGCTTCCAGGAGGAAAGTAAAATCATTCCTGATGGTTGAAAAACACTGATCCTGGCAATCTAGAGATTGCAAGTTGAGAGAATGTCTTTTGTTTTTGGAATGTTCTAAAATGTTTTAGAAGTCTTTAAGTTAACACCTTACATTAAAAACCTGACAGTACCAAATTATCGAAGGTTATTCACTAAACAACTTTCCTTCTGCAGTGTTGGATGGCAGGTTGAGAGGAGTTCCCTACCAGGACAGACTTTGCTCGTGTGCTCAAGACATCAATTCTATAAAACATATTTTGCTACACTGTGAGAAATATGAGCAAGCCAGGGCTGAACTGATATTACCCTTGTTGGTACCTTTCCTGGGAAAATCAGAGGCTCACTATGTCAGGTTCCTATTGCAAGACAGGACAAACATTAGAACATTAGCGGTGGTTGCAAGTGTTGGCTATTTGCAGTTTAGTAGCGCTGCAGAGAGCTTGCTGGGGAGACCATGCATTTAAAAGGGACTCAAAAATAACTTAAACCAGGTTTTAATAACAAAAACAAAAACTCCTTATACACAAAATACATCAACAACAAACCAGACCCAACCACCAACCCATTCCCCAGGGTAATGGGAGAGCTAGGTGCTTCTCTTTATATACTATGCCCAAATGCTGACACAGCTTAATTAACACAACCTAGCAGCACCTGCTATGTTTCACAGCTGTTAAGACTGGGTCTCGTTATTTGCCCTGGCCCTAGCCCTTAAAGACATACACAACTTGTGAAACAATAATGAACCTTCACATTTTAAAGTGACCATTCAACAGCAAGAACCAATGATCCCTAGCTTTAAGTCTGAACAAAATGCTTGTTTAACCTGGAGGTAGGCTGTCTGAATTGTGCATTGCTTTGTAGCGATTTGCTGGGTCTCTGGACCGTAATAAAGATTGTATTGTATTGTTAAAATTATTATTATTTTGTTGGCATCTGTCTGCCTCAAGTGACAATGGAGTGCACCTCCAGGGGTGAAGTCAAACCACTGGAGAATCACAGCACCTGCTGTGGCTGCAGAGAAAGGTAATTGCTGCCTCCCCCATTTTTTACTGTGTTAGAAACACCAAATTGAACTCTTCAGGATGCAAGCCTGGGCAGCACGTATGGAGGTCCTGGGCTGCCCAGAAAACAAGACCCCCATCTCAGCCTCGCTGATGTGGTTCAAAGGAAAACAGAGCAATGTGTTTGGCACCAACTTGGCTTCAGGAGTTGCCAGGAGAAGGTGTATCATCCAACTGTCTTAGGGACTCCACTCCAGATTTGTGTAGGGTTTGCTCCGGAGCCCCTTCAGCAGTGAGGGCTTGTGAGCACAGAGGGTGAAGAGCACCCTCTGCGCCCTGCCACAGTCCAGTGCGCAAGCACAAGCCCAGTGGTGTCAGTGGCAAGGGCTGGTCGAGTGCACTCCGCCCTCAACTGGCAAGTGTGCTCCACTTCTGCCTGGCACATGTGAATGAACACCTGCGCCAGGGGCGATGCCCTGAGAAAGCATTGACCCCAAGGCCCTGGCTTTTCTGTATCCATCACACTAAGGTCACAGTCTAGTGGGAAAAGTCTAAGAAATAGAAGGTTTCTATTCTATTACATAGGGACGCGGGTGACGCTGTGGGTTAAACCACAGAGCCTAGGAGTTGCCGATCAGAAGGTCAACAGTTCCAAGTCCTGCGACGGGGTGAGCTCCCGTTGCTCGGTCCCTGCTCCTGCCAACCTAGCAGTTCAAAAGCACGACAAAGTGCAAGTAGATAAATAGGTACCGCTCCAGCGGGAAAGTAAACGGTGTTTCCGTGCGCTGCTCTGGTTCATCAGAAGCAGCTTAGTCATGCTGGCAACATGACCCAGAAGCTGTACGCTGGCTCCCTCGGCCAATAAAGTGAAATGAGCGCCGCAACCCCAGAGTCAGCCACGACTGGACCTAATGGTCAGGGGCCCTTTACCTTTACCTATTCTATTTCATTGGCCATTAGTAACTTTAGGGTTTTCTGGTTAAACCTTGAAATGAAATGCTTAGGGAAGTTTTCAAAGACTGACGTCTTAATGTATTTTTAATCTTTTGTTGGAAGCCGTGCAGAGTGGCTAGGGAAACCCAGTCAGATGGGTGGGGTATAAATAGATAGATAGATAGATAGATAGATAGATAGATAGATAGATAGATGATAGATGATAGATAGATGATAGATAGATAGATAGATAGATAGATAGATAGATAGATAGATAGATAGATAGATAGATAGATAGATATAGATAGATAGATGATAGATAGATAGATAGATAGATAGATAGATAGATAGATAGATAGATAGATAGATAGATAGATAGATAGATAGATAGATGATAGATAGATGATAGATAGTAGATAGATAGATGATAGATAGATAGATAGATAGATAGATAGATAGATAGATAGATAGATAGATGATAGATAGATAGATAGATAGATAGATAGATGATAGATAGATAGATAAATGATAGATAGATAGATAGATAGATAGATAGATAGATAGATAGATAGATGAGAGATGATAGATAGATGATAGATAGATAGATGATAGATAGATGATAGATAGATAGATAGATAGATAGATAGATAGATGATAGATAGATAGATAGATAGATGATAGATAGATAGATAGATAGATAGATAGATAGATAGATAGATAGATAGATATAGATGAGAGATGATAGATAGATAGATGATAGATAGATAGATAGATAGATAGATAGATAGATAGATAGATAGATAGATAGATGATAGATAGATATATGATAGATAGATAGATGAGAGATGATAGATAGATAGATGATAGATAGATAGATAGATAGATAGATAGATAGATAGATAGATGATAGATAGATGATGATGATGATAGATAGATAGATAGATAGATAGATAGATAGATAGATAGATGATAGATTAGATAGATAGATAGATAGATAGATAGATAGATAGATAGATAGATGATAGATAGATAGATAGATAGATGATAGATAGATAGATAGATAGATAGATAGATAGATAGATAGATGATAGATAGATAGATGATAGATAGATAGATGATAGATAGATGATGATAGATAGATAGATAGATAGATAGATAGATAGATAGATAGATAGATAGATGATAGATAGATAGAGATAGATAGATAGATAGATAGATAGATAGATAGATAGATAGATAGATAGATAGATAGATATAGATAGATGATGAAATAACTCCTGAGCAGCAAACAAAACACAGCGCCAGCTCAATCACAGAGGGAAACTGGGTAGGTACCAGAGATATCAAAAAGTGTATATGGATGCAAATGACTTGGAGGAAAAGCTGCTACCTTTTGAAGAAGGTACACAGAGACGCGTTGGCAGCTCAGGGGCTAGGTTGACTTTCCCAGCATCTGAGAGGACATGATCCTTTCGATCTCCAGCCACGGAATGGACATAGCTGTAAAATGGAGAGGAGATAAACATGCAACATTTACTTAAAACGAGTAATAAGGAAGTGGTTTACTCTTAGTCATTTGTAGCGCAGGACTGTGCATAGTGACTCAGAAGCAAGTTCTACTGTGTTCATTGGAACATAATTCCAGGTAAACTCTTCCTTACTTTCAAGCAAGAGTCATTGTCATGTTTTGAGATGGGAGCTTAACAGTTGGGGTCTGGGGTCCGCTGCCAGCTACAGCCACCCTGTCATGCGCTCAGTGTATCCTGTTATAAAGGACCACTTGTACTACAACTTTGTGAAGACGTAACATGATTGAGTGCATAGGGAGGACATGGTTCGGACATCTTGGATGCATGTTTTGTTTGTCAGCAAGATTGTTCCCGCTTGCATGCCTTTTCACTCATGTAACAACAGATAATATAAACAACTGTAATTATTACAGGGTAGGAAGAAAGTTTAAGGCATGTTGTACTCTAAGGGTTTATCTGCATAGCCCCAATTAATTCTGATAGGTGCTATGCTCCTGATTCCTGGGAGATCATAAATACAATTACAAGGGGAAAATATGTTTATAATACAGCACAAGTTTCCATTCCCTTGAGTTCCCCCATCACATCAACATTCATTACAGCATAAACCTCCACTCACCCCACTGTTTAAAGAGCCTACTTTACAGAGACATTATGAGGAAATCAGCTTTGTAGTCCCAGAAGTGTGGAGAAGGTTGCTCTCACAAAATGTGGCACCATGCAATAAACCATAAGCCAGTGTGGCATTGTGGTTAGAGTGTTGGGCTATGACCTCGGAGACCAGGGTTCGAATCCCCACTCAGCCGTGAAGCTCACTGGGTGACCTTGGGCCAGTTTTCCTTAAACCATACGCACCTGCCCCACACCTGATGTCATATGTCAAATGTGGGGCAGGGAAAGATGCAAAGGAACAATCAGGGGCTTAACTGAGTTCAAGCTGCATTACAAGGTAAGAGAAGAAAGAATGGGGAATGCACTTAGGATCACCTGACCTCATAGTGATGTTAAGTGATTGGCAGGTGGGCAGTCTCTGCATAATGTGCAGGCGCCAGGACCCTCATTACAATGTATGAAGTAGCTGGGGGGTTCTTTTTTCTTCCTCCTGTTAAAAAAAGGACAAAATGCATGACACTCCCAGTGCATTCCTAGCACACCACCAATCCCCATTTTCAAATTGTGTTGAAGCACCTGTGCTCTGGAATTCCCTGCATATTGACATAGCGTGTTCTCCCTCGTGGAGAGCACGTGTTGCGGTGGGGGCTGACGAGACACCTCACTGTTGCTGGGCAAAAGAGTTTGGTCTTCTTTAAGTAGGGGCGGGCTGTTACTGGGGAAATCTATATGTTGCCATTTATTGATTGACAGCCCTGTTTGTTAAATACACTGCACACAGTGACAAGATTCCTCTTTTCGCTGCGTGCTTCGGATCACCCGCCCTCCCTCCCTAATGTTAAGCTGTTTGCTTGACCTTGCTATGCCTGTCATGGGGTCGTCTGCTCTTGGGGCAGAGGCCCAGTAGGAATTTTGTCCATTTGGCTGATTGGCTGGTGCCATTTGGTTTTTGCCTACTGCGTAGCAAATCATCACAACCTGTAAGGTTGCAGTTAGGCATTGGTTTGGGAATTGGTTGGTGGAGGGGTATGGATTTGGCTGTGCCTGCCCCTCCAAAATGCTGCTGCTGTAAGGGTTTTCCGTTAAAGAAACCCAGGGCTCGCCATGCTTTTGTCCGCACCCCCTGGCAAGGGCCTAGGGCCACGCAAGAGCCCCTGGGAGCATCTGGGGAGAGGTGAGGCATGGTTCGCAGTCCCGTCTCTCTCCCCAGGTGACTTACCCTTTCTGACTTCACGGGAGGTGCGAATGTCAGACTGTCCCCATGCGGGATCAGTTAGTGCTACCAATGCCTAAGCAACCACTCACATTGCTATAATTTAATAAAATTGTGGCCAAAATTATGCTAAAAACCTTAAACAAAAATCAAGTGTCGTTGTGTTTTTATTTGGGGTGTCTTGGGGACCTCGACGCGCAATAAGCAGGCACCCTTGCAATATTGTTTTCGTCATGGAATTCTACTCAATATTGATCCCGAGCAGATTCCAATGTATAGTTAGCAGAGTAAAACTTAAAACACGTTGCAGGATTCCCCAAAAAATAGACCAGAGGCAATTGCATTTCATCCAGCAGAGCTTTAATGCTACTGAAGGGAAATGATCATAATGCTCATGTCAGGGAACTGACATTGGAGCCAGAAGTGGAGGCAGGGCTCCCAAGTGATGCCGGAGAAGGGCCAAGCAGGGAGAGAGGGAGCTCATCGGCTGGGGAAGGAAATCAGCGTAACACCAGGGATAAAGGGGGGCGGATGGGGGAATCGGAGAGGGGGCTCCAGGACTCTTAGCTGGAGACCAGTGGGGAGAGCACTGGTCCTCCGCTACCCACACCCACCCTGCGCGGAAGACTTCCGCGCAGGGAGAGTAGGCGTAGACTTGGCGTCAAAGAACTTCTTTGCTGGAAGAAGTTCAAGAAACGCCCACTGACGGATTCTGCTAGCGACTGAACAGCCACGAAGTGAAGGGCTGTCCAGCCAGGAAAGGCAACTTACGCACGAGCAACCCCATATAACCATTACAGCTCACAAATCTAATACATTCAGGATTGGCACTGTCCATAAGAAACCCAGTTGCAGCAGACCTAACTTGAACTTACAATAACTTATATTAAGTCCAAACCTTAATACTAAGCATACTATGTACAGAACACCACACCAGAAGGAAGATAGAAAGAGAAAGTGAAACCCTTCTTTCACACAGAGAATCAAGTAGAATAGGAAAGATCTCTACATCAGATCAATACTTTCTGCACTAAGAAATGCAAACTGACAGTTTTAGACCCCTGCTGAAAACTTTTCTGTTTCCCCAAGCCTATCCAGACACAGGATTCAGTTGGCTTACCTTTGTCCGATTGATTTTCTTTTTCTTTTTCATGATGAAGATGATGATCTTACATGTGCATTTTTATTTTTTTATTGCAAATTGCCTTATGGATTTTAGCCATACTTAATGTATTTCTAATTTTATCTGGGCCCTGCTTGGAGAATTTTCTTTTGATCAAGCCATTCACAAATGCTCTCTAAATAAATAAACAATAAAAATGGCTTTCTTCATCCACCCCTCCCACTGAATTTGATTTTTGATTTTTTTCATTTTGATTTTTGGTAGTTGTAGGGGAGAAGGGGCAGTTAAACATGACCACAGACTATGGGTAGTTTAAAAGCAGCACAGGAGATGCAGGCAGCTGATCCTGATCTGATGCAATTGTGCAAACCATTTGTTGATTCTGCAGTGTTACCCCAAGAAAACATCTGAGTGCAGATGTAAGTGACTGAATCTACCAGTTTTAGCTTCTCTCAGTTTCTCATTTGTCCAGTCTTTAGTTCATTTCTCCATATAAGTCAGCATTTTTAAAAATTAAAAAATAAGTCCTCATGTAAATTCACAAGCACAGTGCAACTTTTACCTAATATACAAATGTTAGTATGCAATTTTGTCTCCATGCACACATTTTTAGCTAGCAGCTACCCCAAACACAATGCACTTTTGTATATTATTCTCACTAACAGTCCCTCCAAGTGTGCCTATTTTCCAGGGATGTCCCTGATTTAAAGAAGCTGTCCAGGTTTCTGATTTGATCCCGGCATGTGCTGCTTTACATTAGGATGCCCCTGTTTTCATTGGAGAAATGTTGGAGGGTATGGAGAGTTATCTGACCCCTGAGCCATCTGAAGGCAATCTTGCATCGGGATGTTTTTTTCATGCTTCATGTTATATGTTCATATATATGTTGGAAACTGCCCAGTGTGGCTGGGGCAACCCAGTAAGATGTGTGGGGTATAAATAGTAAAATTATCATTTTGGAATGGGATGTCCCTATTTTCATCAGAGAAATGTTGGAGGGTATGCACTAATGTATGCATTATTACACATACTTTGCTAACGATTTCTGCTTTTTTGGTATACATTACTTGGCTGGAGAACTGCACTGTAAAATTTGCAAATTTTGAGGGATGGCTTTTGTTTCGGTTTCTGTATTCTTTCAGAAAGAGCGAGTTAAGTATGTTCGCCTTTAAATGTGAACTGAATCAAATTTTGTCCCTGTACTTGGGTGCAGATGTGGACGGGATTTTCTGGGATGGGGGGATGTGAAATTCCAAAAACTGTCAAATTAAACAACCACGGGGTTTTTTTGGGGGGGATATGGGAAATATATATATATATATCGCATATATACTGGTTGTTTACATACTTTCGGGCATTGCCAATATTTTACGTGCTCTCCTTATTTATGTATTTATGTATTTTGCTTTGATGGGGGATTATTTCTTTTTTTTTCTTACTGCAAACTCCGTGTGATTGATGCCATGAGCCTGCTTACTTTCAGATAGGGATGGTGAAGACGCAGGCCCAAGTTGGGCGGCTATTTAAAATGGGTAATACGGAATGGTGTTAAGCTTTAATATTTCATACAGACATTTAGGCTTACAAGTAATTTATTTTGTGAAGTACAGATTTCTGCTTGGACAGAGATGATTTTGACTGACTGGGTGGCGATTTTCCTTTCCCAGGCTCTGCATATTAATATCATTTGGACACTGCCGTTTCAGAACACCTTATCTTCTGCTGGACCTCAGTAGTGGAAGTCATTTTTATCAAGAGATTGGGCTTCCAAAAGAAACAACCAGCTAGGTTTCCAGGTGGAAAAATCGAAATTAGAGACAGAGTTACTAGAGCCAAAATCTAAGTTACTTTCGAGAATGTACAACTTGCTGCTTAAATGGAATACACAGGATGAGACAGTTAAATCCTCCATGATAAAGTGGGCGCAGGACCTGGGGCATAACATTATGTTTGAAGACTGGGAAAGGTTATGGAACACCGGGATGAAATTCACGGCATGTAGTGCCTTGAAGGAAAATATTATGAAAATGGTATACCGGTGGTACATGACCCCAGTCAAGCTTGCAAAGATATACCACCTGTCGGACAATAAATGTTGGAAGTGTAAGGAGGAGAAAGGGACATTCTTACACCTCTGGTGGACCTGCCCGAAAGTGAAGGCCTTCTGGGAGATGATACATAATGAATTAAAAAAGGTACTCAGATTTACCTTACCCAAGAAACCGGAGGCCTTCCTCCTGGGCATGGTAGACCAGAGAGTGGCCAAGAAAGATAGAACTTTCTTTATGTACGCCACTACAGCAGCAAGGATCCTGATGGCAAAGCACTGGAAGACACAAAATTTACCCACGCTGGAAGAATGGCAGACGCAGTTGATGGACTATATGGAACTGGCCGAGATGACTGGCAGAATCCGAGACTTGGGAGAAGAAGCAACGGAGGAAGTCTGGGAAAAATTTAAGGACTATTTGAAAAAGCATTATAAGTTGTATGAATGTTAAAAAAATGCTCCTTTTAGGAAACTATAGCTTCAGCATTTGTAAACTTTTGAAATGGAAAATAAGGTATAAGAAGCCAGAGGTGGTGTAATGAAATAACTTTATTGTGTTGAAATTAAAAGTTTAAGGATTTGGACTACAATGTCCTAGAGATTAGATATCACGATAAAATGAAAGATACATTATTGTGTTTGAAATAAGTTAACAAATTGCTGATGTTTTGAATGTACAGAGAATGCAGGGTTCGGAAGATGGGGGAAGTCCACTAGATCTATGGAAATTTGTAATTGGAAGTTGGATTCTGTATTTTATAAACTTAATAAAAAATTATATTAAAAAAAAAACAAAAGAAACAACCAGCTAAGATATTGTGGGGGTGGGGAGAGCAAAAGATGCATACACGCTGCTTAGAACAACTTTGTTAATTAAGAAATTAAGATGAAGCTGTCTGAGTCAGACCTTTGGTCCCTTCCCAGTTCACCACCGTCTCTGTCTGGCAGGCGGCAGCAATCCAAGGCCTCAAAAGCAAGAATCTCTCTCAGACCTTTTCAAACCTGGAATTTTAATATGAAACAGAAGTTAAAAACACAGGCCACAGAAGGGGAGAACACACATAGCAAGACAACAAGACCAGTCATCAAGGGGGAAAGGGAACTAGCTGATTCCAGTCTTTCTTTGTGTATTGTGGGTAAGCTTGAGGGGCAGTTAGAATAAAATGGCCTTAGAAGAAGCTTGGTAGCTATTGAGAACCAAGGGTTGCAGACCCTCCAACTGTCCCTATTTTCCAGGGACGGTCACGGATTTACAGAAGCCATTTTGGTTTCTGATTTGATCCTGGAATGTCCCTCTTTTCCTTAGGACATACCTATTTTCATCGGATAATTGTTGGAGGGTATGGAGTTATACGACCTACGAGCGAAGGAGACAAGTATCTACACCAGGCATCCACAATCTGCGGCCCTCCAGATGTTTTGGCGTACAATTCCCATAATCCCTATCTAACAGGACCAGTTGTCAGGGATGATGGGAATTCTAATCCAAAAAATCTGGAGGGCCGAAGGTTGGGGATGCCTGATCTACACAACCTTTAGAAGACATCTGAAGGCAGACCTGTATTGGGGCTTTTTTAATGTTTAATGTTTAATTATGTTTTTTATATATGTTGGAAGCCACCCAGAGTGGTTGGGGCAACCCAGCCAGATGGGTGGAGTTTAATAAAATAATAATAATAATAATAATAATAATAATAATAATAATAATAGGATGCCCATCAGAGAAATATTGGAGGGTATGGGGCTGAATCTCTTAGACATTTTGCTACACATTTTGCATTAGCACCATGTTATACATGCTTACTCAGAAGTAAGTTCCACTATGTTTAGTGGGGCTCGCTCCCACAATGAGAGAGTTGGATCCAAACAAAAAAAATAAAGATTCCAGAAGCTGTCAGAAGGAAGGAGGGAAGGAAGGGAGGGAGGGATGATTTTGTAGGGATCTATGCCTCTGGACATGATTGGAATGTGGGCTTCCATCCAGAGAGTAAATGGAAATCATAAAGCCAGCTCCCCATAGAGCACATTATTGGGGATCCTGTCATCTTCCACTCTGCAGACTTGACTGTATATATGGTGCAGCCATGAGGGTCCTTTGGTTTCAGGGACTGTGTCATCGAAGTGTAGAACTGCATCGTCAATATTAAGAACCGAGTGATATTGCTGCCTATGTGTGTATGTGTGTGTACAGTAGGTATTTCTTTTGCTTGCCCATAAAAACCACGCCCTGGCATTATGAATTACTGCAAACTGGTGCTGATACACTGAGGCTGGGCGTCCTCCGTCGAGATTCAAAACGCTAGCCCAATCAGCAAAGAAACAATAAGACGTGACAAGGAGTGTGAGACTGTAACATAACAATGCACCTCGAGGGACACCTGAGTAGGAGGAGGGGTGAAATTATCTGCTTTCGATAGCCAAAGGTGAGATTTATTTATTTTTATCTCAGACGATAATGTAATAAGATATGATAATACAAAGGCACAGGACTAAAGCAAATCATGTCTGGTTTTAGATATAGGGGAGGAAACCACCCTCAACATGTAGTTGCTATGTGTTGTTGAAATGTGCTGTGGTTTCGAATATTATAAGGTACATTTAATAACGAACAAATGCAAATGTCTCCTTTCCTAACAATAATGCCATTATGTTCACAATAGGTTAAATAATCTGCGGCCCTCCATACATTCCTGGACTACAGGTCCCATCATCCCTGCCCATTGCCTGTGCTGGCTGGGACTGTTGGGAGTTGGAGACCAAGAGCATCTTCAGGGTAGCATGCTCCCCATCTCTTCTGGAGAGGGTACTCAGTGCTCTCCAGTCTGCTGGCTGGGGTGGAAGGGAGTTGTAGTCCTGGAACACTGAAAGGGACCATGTTAGCTACCCTTAGGCAAAGGCAGATCTAGGGGAGCACGACTGGTTTGATCATACTGGGCACAGAGCTTCTGGGGCACCACAGCTGACATCGTGACTATGACATCCAACAGAAGGTGGGGGGGGGGGATTTTGGCATCACACAGGAGGCCACTAGGTGAAAGTCTGGCAAGTGAATGTGACTTTGGGCAGGATTTGTTTTTAAGATAATATTTCCAGAACTCTCTCAATCTTTGAAGGAAATTCAGTTGCAACAGCCCCCAGGCACGATCCGACACAGATCTAGGTGCTTTAAAACTTACTGGGCCTGATCTAGACAAAGTTCAGCACTTTCAACACCCGTGGATCAGGTCCACTAAATCAGGTTCACTGTGCTGGATTGTGGACTCTCTGAGAAAAGTGGAAAGCAGCAGCTCAAGCTGTTTCTTCACATTGTTGTTCTTGTTGTTGTTTAGTCGTTTAGTCGTGTCCGACTCTTCGTAACCCCATGGACCAGAGCATGCCAGGCACTCCTGTCTTCTTCTTCACATTAGCAGTTTATTATGTTAAGACCACCCAGTTTGTTCTGACCAAATGCCTTCCTCAAAGACAAAAAATCTTCATGTATCTTACTCTAGCACACCAGTTGAAATAGCTTAAGACTACACTGAATAAGCCCTTTGTGGTTCGCCTTAAACAGGGGGTATGTTGTTTGCCGCATTAAATGCTTAGCATCTGAATTATTAATCCCCCCACATCTGAACACTACAAGGTAACCACCAAGCTTTGATTCCCCATAACACCAGAAGAGATAAGACTATAGTGGAGTTATCCTCAGTGATAAAATGACTGAAGGTGAATCCTTCTCATTCCTCCTTGGTAATTCCAGATCCTTCAGTACAGTAATCTATTCCTAATTAGAGTCAATTATAGATCTTTAAAGAATACTAAAGACCACTTCTGGTTGTAATCTCTGTTACCATACAGAGCGGAGACCTTCTCTTTCATTAGCCTGATTAGGAAAGCCAAACAAACCATGATCCTTGTTTTCTTTAAAATGTATCATGGTTGTCTCTTAGGTCAATCAGGCAGGATAACAAGTTTATATCAACTTTGGCAAATGCAAACCAATTAGCATCAAATGATATCTTCAAATGGTATCTATGAAGCAAGAGGACAGAAGGATATAGAAACAAACACATGTTATATATGCCACACTATGATTACAGCATTTTCATTTAACTGCTGATATCCCACTGAGCCAAAGGACCAGTGTTACGCTTGTTAGACCCAACTGAGTTAGCATGTGCCAAACCTAAAGAACACAGCCATTTACGTATATGCTTGAACTATATGCTTACACACATGTTGAAGTAATATCAGTGCTTATCCTGCAACAGCTTGGGTTCTCATATCAAATATGCTGACTCCTTTCTGCTTGTCAGGTGTTCAGTTCAAGGGCACGTGGCTTGGAGGACAGGCAGGCTCAAAGCTGGTAAGACAGGTGCTAAGGGAGACCGGTGTAGCTTTCCCTAGCAATGAGTTTACCATTCTGAAGAACTGCATCGCAGGTTATGGTCTGAAGGCACAGGAGGTCACCATCTTGCTGAAGCTAAGCAGGCTCAGGACTGGTCAGTGCCTGGATGGGTTGACCACCTGAGAACCACATGCATGTCACCTGGGGTTCCATGATGGAGAAAGTGGGTTAGAAATATGAGAAAATAACCAAACAGACTCTGTGGGCCAAAAAGCCTTTAGTGGTGGCATCTGACTGGCTGTCTAGTATTGCCTGCCTTCCCAGACCAGAAGGGCTCTTCTGTCATTAGAATTGCCTGCAGTTCCCTTATACCAAGTCAAAACATTGGTCCATCTTCCATAGCATTGTCTATTCTGACCAGCCATGGCTCTCCAGGGTTCCAAAGGAACATTCCCAGCCCTACCTGGAGAAGCCTGGGCTTGAACCTGGGTCCTTCTGCATGCAAAACAGATGCTCTACCACTTCCGGAGGCGGCGCGAAACAGCAATGGCGGTCCTCTTCGCGCTGTGAAGAGGGGCTCCGCGGAAAAGGGTCGTCCGCTACGGCAAAGCGGAGACCCGTTAAGAAAAACCACAGGTAGAGTGAGCCTGTGGTCGTGGGACTCGGCGGGCACCAAGAGCGACCTCGGAAACGAAGAAGGGACCCCGTAAGGGGCTCCGGAACGTGGAGGGGGTAGCGGTGCTGTGAGTTCATCGCTCTTTCCGCGGGAGTGAAGCCGCGCGGCTGCTGCTGATGAGCGCTGACCTTTCTTCCTTGAACATTCGATTGGAATCAACTTACTCGTGAGTAAGGTTTTTGAGATTTGGGACTCTAAATTTCTGAAATTTGGCTGAAAGCGGGAGACGTTAAAAAGGAAGTCCGTCTTCCGGCTCTGTTTAAACACCAAGCAAAGAGCTATAAATCTGAAGCGCTGAGAGGGACTTTTAAGAAGTTGGAGTACACCTTGCAAATTCGAATTAAAGTGCATGGAAAGTTAAGAAAAGTTGAGAATTTCTTTTTTACAAGAGGATATAGGCAGCAACCTCTTCCTTTCTCTTTTGTGTGGATTACAAAGTTTCAAAACAGCTCTCGGGCTGTCTGGATACAAAAATCATCAGACTGCGGTAACTGTATATAAGACTTTAAAGTTACTTTGGGGCTACTTTTGTGGTTACAAATAAGGAACTGTGCATGCACCACTGTAAAGAAAACGTACTCTCTGCTAGTTTAAATGAACTTTTGAAGGTTCTACCCCTTGGTTTTTGGTTTTTCTTTAACTTTTGGAACTTTTTGGAACTTTTAAAGAGGGGAATTTAATGGTGGAAACTTTTCACCTTTTTTTTTTTTCTCTTAACTTTTGGGGAGCTCCCCCTACTGGATTGTGGAATATATAGTCTCTGGGAACTGCAGGGTTTTTTGTAAAGCCTCTGCCTGGATGTTTACCTTTCGGTTTGTCTTTCCCATGGGATTTACAATTTGACCTTGCTACATGGACAGCTGTGGAATGAGTGGAGCCGCAAAAACAAGAGCTGCCAAAAAAGCAAAACAATCTGAGCTAATACAAACAACCTTGCCGGTGCAGCCTCGCAGATCATCAGTTCCAATAGTTACAGGTCTGCAAGAAGGAGAAATTAAACAGCCAGCTTTTCGGGACATGGCTGCAGGAGGACTAGATCCTGTATCTAAGGAAATTTTGGAACAGCTGGCAGCGTTAAATAAAAAGGCAGATGAGCAGGCCTCTAAGTTTGATCAGGTGACAGCCACAATCAACAAATTGACTGACCAAGTTTCTAAAAATTTAGAGGCCATTGGAAATTTGCAGGCAACAACAGCAGAAAATCGTAAATTAGCCGAAGAAGCAAACTTAAAGGCAGACCAAAATAAAAAGAGGATAGAGGAAGTAAGAGGAGAAGTAAGACCACTGAGCAGACAGCTTAATGAACAGCAAGCCTACCTGTCCATGGCAGAATTGAAAAACCGGGAAAGCAACCTTAGGATTAGGAATATACCAGAACTTGAGAAAGAAGATTTGACCAGCTACCTGACGGCAGAAATATCAAAGTTCTGGGGTATCGCAGAAGACAAGGACTTTAAAATTGTCACCGCCTTCAGGCTGGGAAGAGTAGCAAAGAAGGACAAACCAAGAGATTGCTTGGTCATTTTGAGATCTAAGCAAGAAAAAGATAACATACTCGGCCTTCATTTTAAAAATACATTGGTGATTCAGGGAAGAACTGCAGAAATCTTCAGAGACATTCCGAAACAGCTGTTGGATTTAAGAATTGCATATAAAGACCTCGCAAGCCTACTGAGAAACAACACAATCCCTTATAGGTGGGAATTCCCTCAAGGACTATCCTTCAGCATTAAAGGGAAAAAAGTGAGAATTAGATCAGCAGAAGACCAAGAAAAATTTTTGAACGACTACGGGGAGGACCTTCGGAAAGGAGTAGCAGGTGCCTGGCCACCACCTCCGCCTGGTGCAATACCTCCAGATCTTGACAGCAAGAAAGACACTCCTACTGGCTAACAATTTGATTCAAGATGTCTCTGCAGCTATTTAGTTGGAACATTCATGGTGCAAATTCCCCTGAGAAAAGGAAAAAGATTTTTCACATATTGAGAAAGGAACAATTGGACATCATATGCCTACAAGAAACACATGTGACTAGGCTCCATAGGAGAGTTTTAATTAACAAAAAATTAGGCCAAGAATTTGTTTCCTCAGACAAAGTTAAGAAAAGAGGAGTAGTGATTTATGCAAAAGAGAACCTAGCACCAAAGTTGATATTTAAAGATGAACAAGGAAGAATTTTGGCGATTGAAATCCAAACACAAGGAGAAAAATTTTTGATAGTAGGAGTATATGCACCAAATGAGGGGAAAGCGGAATTTTACAAAAAGCTGCATGAGATAATGTTGGATCATATAGACTACACTAACATCATTTTGATGGGAGATATGAATGGAGTCGTCTCTACACATATGGATAAGTCACAAAACCAAAATTTGACTAAAGATGGCAGACTACCTAAATCTTTTTTTGAACTGACAGACAATATGGACTTGATTGACATTTGGAGGACCAAAAACCCACTAGGTAAAGAAGGGACTTTCTTTTCTGAGGCTCACCTATCATGGACAAGAATTGACCAAATTTGGATAACTAGAGGGCTGGCCCCTAAGACAAAAAAAATAGAGATCTGCCCTAAAACCTGCTCCGACCATAACGCATTGAAAATGGATCTGAGACTTGTGCCAGCTGGATCCTTCAGATGGAGAATGAATGACACTTTGTTCAGAGATCAGGAGATTGTGAAGAAGGCCCAAAAAACGTTGAAGGATTATTTTGAAATCAATATGAATATCCCGGTGGACAAGAGAACAATCTGGGACGCAAGCAAAGCTGTAATGAGGGGGTTTCTGATTCAACAAAATTCTATTAAGAAAAAACTCTGGAATGGGAAAAGAGATAAGATTTTAGAGAAGATACGAGAGGGTGAAAAAAGACTTAGACTTAACCCAAAGTCAAAAGAAGTGTTAAGAGAAATTAAGTTCCATCAAGCACAATATGCCAAATTGATAAACCAAGAAGTAGAATGGAAAATTAAACAAATGAAACAAAGATCTTTTGAATCAGCAAACAAATGTGGAAAATTATTAGCATGGCAGCTGAAAAAGAGACACAAATTGAATTCTATTACCAACTTGGAGGTTGATGGAGAAAGTATTCAGAAACCAGAAGAAATTAGAAAGTGTTTCCAGAGATATTTCAAAAAACTGTTTACTCAAGGTCCACAGGCGGAGGAGGAGATTATTCAATTTTTAAAAAGTAACGGATTGAAAAAATTATCCCAAGATAAACAAACAACCCTGAATTACAGAATAACACAGCAGGAAATAGAAAGTGCCATTCAGAACATGCAATTGGGGAAATCCCCAGGCCCAGATGGACTCACCTCCAAATATTACAAGGTTTTAAAAGATTATTTGATTCAACCATTAGTGGAGGTGTGTAACCAAATTATGGAGGGGAAGGGGGCTCCGGAATCGTGGAAAGAAGCATTCATCACTTTGATACCAAAATTGGAATCTGAAAAGACTCAACTCAAGAATTATCGTCCTATTTCACTCCTGAATGTGGATTACAAAATTTTTGCTGACATTCTGGCAAGTAGATTTAAAAAAGTTCTGAATGAAGTAATTCATAAAGACCAAGCAGGCTTTCTCCCTGGTAGACATCTGTCTGACAACACTAGGAACATTATAGATGTTCTGGAGCTACTACAGACAAATTTGAACACAAGAGCTGTATTAATTTTTATAGATGCAGAGAAGGCCTTTGACAATATATCTTGGAAATTTATGAAGAGAAATTTGGAAGGGATGGGAGTGGGAGGGGCGTTTCAAAATGGTATAGAAGCAATCTATTCAGAGCAAAAAGCTAAATTGATAGTGAATAATGTGGTGACAGAAGAGTTCAGAATTGAAAAAGGAACACGACAGGGGTGCCCCCTATCACCCCTGCTATTTATTTCGGTCCTGGAGGTACTGCTGAACTTGATTAGGAAGGATCGGGAGGTACAAGGAATACAGGTCGGAGGTAAACAATATAAGTTGAAGGCCTTTGCAGATGATTTGGTTTTAACACTACAGGAGCCAGAAGCTAGTACTAAAAGAGCTTTAGAATTAATTTATGAGTTTGGTCAGGTGGCAGGATTCAAGTTGAACAAACAAAAAACAAAGGTTTTGGCGAAAAATCTGACTTCTTTAGAAATAGATGAGTTTCAGAAAGAAACGGAGTTAAATGTAGCTAAAAAAGTGAAATACCTGGGGGTGAATTTGACCGGGAAAAATTTGAACTTATTCAAAGATAATTATGAAAAATGCTGGATTGAAATTAAAAAGGATTTAGAAATCTGGTCAAGATTAAAACTTACCTTGCCGGGAAGAATTGCAGCTGTAAAGATGAATGTATTGCCAAAGATGTTATTCTTGTTTCAAACCCTGCAGATCGTGGATAGAGTGGAGTGTTTTGGAAAGTGGCAGAAGGACATTACGAAATTTGTCTGGCAGGGCAAAAGGCCCCGGATAAAACTTAAAATACTAACAGATGCTAAAGAAAGAGGGGGGTTTGCCCTGCCGGACTTAAGGTTATACTATGAGGCAGCATCCTTCTGCTGGCTGAAGGATTGGTTTCTACTAGAAAACACTGATGTCCTAGATCTGGAAGGGTTTAACAATGCTTTTGGATGGCATGCATATTTGTGGTACGACAAGGTAAAGGTACATAAATTGTTCAAGAGCCATATTGTCAGGAAAGCTTTGTTTAATGTCTGGACTAGATACAAGGACTTATTTGAAAATAAGACACCGAGGTGGTTGTCACCAACGGAGGCGAAGACCACCAAAGTACTTAACATGGAGAGTGGTTGGGCTAAATATTGTGAGATAATAGAAAAAGTTGGAGATAATTGGAAGCTGCAGAGTTTAGAAAAAATAAAGGACAAGGTGCGAGACTGGTTTCTCTATGCCCAAATTCAAGAGATGTTTAAAAAAGATAAAAAGATTGGTTTCCAGGTGGAAAAATCAAAATTAGAGACAGAACTACTTGAACCTAAGACGAAAGTGCTCTCAAGAATGTATAACTTGCTGCTTAAATGGAATACACAAGATGAGTTAGTTAAATCAGCTATGATTAAATGGGCTCAAGACATTGGTTACAACATCATGTTTGAAGACTGGGAAAGGTTATGGAACACCGATATGAAATTCACGGCATGTAGTGCCTTGAAAGAAAACATTATGAAAATGATATATAGGTGGTACATGACCCCAGTCAAACTTGCAAAGATTTACCATTTGTCTGATAAAAGGTGTTGGAAGTGTAAGGAAGCTGAAGGAACGTTCTTTCACCTCTGGTGGACATGCCCGAAGGTGAAGGCATTCTGGGAAATGGTTTATAATGAGTTGAAAAAGGTATTTAAGTATACCTTTACTAAGAAACCAGAGGCCTTTCTCCTGGGCATTGTGGGCCAGAGAGTGACAAAGAAGGATAGAACTTTCTTTTTATATGCAACTACAGCAGCAAGAATTCTATTGGCTAAATATTGGAAGGTACAGGAGCTACCCACGCTGGAAGAGTGGCATACGCAGCTGATGGACTATATGGAACTGGCCGAAATGACTGGCAGAATCCGAGACCTGGGAGAAGAGGTAGTGGAAGAGGACTGGAAAAAATTTAAGGACTATTTACAAAAACATTATAAGTTATGTGAATGTTGAGAATTTGTTAAGTTTTTAGACAACAAGCTTCAGATTTCAAATTTTTGATATTGCTGAATTTAAGTTCTGATGATGAAATGACTAAAGTCTAGGGTAAAGTTTCTATATTGAGGACTGTTGGAATTGTGAACTAACAATATTTCCCCTAAACCTAATATACAATTGAGGAAAGTACAAAACACAGGAAACAAGGTATTAATTTGCTGTAACTTTATTTTATTGAAAAAGATGCAGGGGATGGAAGATGTGGGGAAGTCCAGTAGATCATGAAAAATTGTTTTGTAAAGTAAGATCTCTTTTTTTGCTTATAACCTTTTTCCTTTTCTTTCTGTAAAACTGCCTTTGTTGAATAACTGACGATGTATCTGACCTTGGAAAAAAGCAAATAAAAACATTATTATAAAAAAAAAAAAACAAAACAGATGCTCTACCACTGAGCTATGGCCCTTCCACAGTGACACAAGTGAGCAGAGAACAGGTGCCCAATCTGTTGGGCTCCTGGTTTAAGCCACTTGGGGCAAGCACAGATAATAAAAAGACTACTTTTTCACCATACTATCCACATCCAAAGTTTGCACAAAGGCCATGTATAGAAGCAACTGTCACTCTCACACACACATACCTGTGGAAAATTACAGGGGTTTAAAGATAGTTTTATTTTGTACAGCTCTGATCTGCACCTACTGGTAGGATAAGCTCTACCCTCTCAGTTCAGGCATACTTTCTACCAACTGGCTAGGGAAGTCTCTGTTCCTGGCTCTTCCTTTAGATTAGACACTCCATCGTGTCTCCAACTGCTTGGCCAGTCTTCAAAAGGAGTGTGCTCTAGATCAGCCTTTCTCAACCTGTGGGTCCCCAGATGTTGTTGAACTACAACTCCCATCACCCCTAGCTAGCAAGGCTCAGGGATGATGGGAGTTGTAGTACAACAACATCTGGGGACCCATAGATTGAGAACCACTGCTCTAGATTGCTGAAATGCCAAAGAGCATGTGGGAGAGGACCTTTAAGCATCATTGGCTCAGTTCCCAGACAGCTCCCTTCCCAAGTTGCTCCAGCCCAGTAGACTGTGCAAGGTTGGCTTAGGTGAGACATCTTTCACCATACTGATGCTGTGGGGTGCTTCCCATTGTTCCCTTATTTTTTACTCCCCCTTTCCAATCTGCATGGAACCTGCCAGTAAGGAGGGGGCTAGCCTTGCTTAGACCCTTCACACCACCTTTTGGCTGCCTTGGGTCCTCTGTAGATCAAGACAAAATGCAGACAGTGCATGGTAGAAATCTGTGCATGATCATCCCCATACAGGTGTGGCAATGAGCATTGTGTGCTGTGGTGGAGAATGGTAATGCTCCCATCCAACAGCAATATCTCCATGAATTCCAGTTAATCTGATGGGGAGGTGATTATACTGGCATTTGACAAACCATGTACTGGAGAAAGTTCAACCACATTATCCCTTTACTGGGGACCTGGGCTCTGATCTTCCTGCAGTTGGTTCCTCAAGGACAGACCTGTCCTCTGGCCCAGTTCATTCTTCCATGGGTGAATCACCAGGACTTGGGAGTGCTGAAACAGCTTCCAGGTGTTGAAGGAAGAAAGGCAGCAGCAAGCTCAAAGGCATGCGGACATGGAGCAATGGTTCCAAACTACAAGAAAGAAGATTCCACCTAAACATTAGGAAGAACTTCCTGACAGTAAGAGCTGTTCGACAGTGGAATTTGCTGCCAAGGAGTGTGGTGGAGTCTCCTTCTTTGGAGGCCTTTAAGCAGAGGCTTGACAACCATATGTCAGGAGTGCTCTGATGGTGTTTCCTGCTTCTCAGGGGGTTGGACTCGATGGCCCTTGTGGTCTCTTCCAACTCTATGATTCTATGATTCTATGCCCTTCTTTTGAATCCACACATCTATTTTTGGAGGCTATTTTTGGTTCAGGCACAACACTGCCTGTGCAAAATGTTAAAGACGGCATTTTCTTGCAAAAATGAGTGATGGCGAGGGGAACACATTTCAGCTTTCCTTTCAATATCTTAGGAAGCAATCCAAATAAATAGCAAATTTATATCAATTAATTAAGCAATCGAAACACAGGTGACTAATCTCTTAAAATCATATTTGTACCCGAGAGCTCTGAGAAGCTGAAATGGCCACAGTCTACTTTACAGGATTGTTGCGACAGCAAAAAAGAACCGTAGAGCTCTTTGGACAGTCATCAGTTGGGAGACCGTGCTTAACGTACCTTAAATAACCGCACCAATAACAAACAAAATACCTAAACACATGCCTGTGTGAAGCTGCAGATATTTGCATACATATGGGGTGACATGTCACCTGGGTTTCATCTCATCTTCCCTGAAGTGGTATTTAAAGGCCCCAGCACTGTTGCCAGCTGAATAAATATCTGCGCAAGGGGAAGGGTTCCTACAGATGCCTCCCAGTCTTCAGGATGTATATAAGCCGAGCATGTTACAGTGTTATTGTACTTTGTGTGAAGGATGCCATATAAAATATTAACGCATTTCATTAAAACGGCTCTTATTGTCAATATGTAGCATGGCTGCCCTGTGATTTCTCACTTTAGCAGGTGCTTCATGCTGGAAGTGAGATCTTCACATTATTCCACCCCAAAGCAGCATTAAAATGCACTGCCTCACTTGACAGCTTAGGCCAAGCTACGCATGATGTTAACAACATGACTAGCAATTGTGCCAAGTGTTGGCACTGTGGTTGTTGTTTTTAAAGAACAAATTAAACAACGGGAAGAGTTATCGAGATTGCAGTGGGCGGGGAGGAAGGTTTAAGCTGGCCTCCCCCAACCAGGGCCCTTCCAGTTGTGGTTGGACCACAATTCTCAGCAGACCCCTTGGGTCAGGGATGATGGCAGCTGTGGTCCAATCACATCTGGAGGGCACCAAGCTGGGAAAGACCAATTTAAGCCACCTTCCCCCGGTGTAGAATTTGTCCCATTCCAATTTGTAGCCTAGGAGTGGTAGCCAACCAAAATTTTACTCAGAGTACACCCACTGAAATGAATCAGCATGGCTAAGATAGGTCCATTAGTTCCAATACGTCTCTTCTGAGACCTGAGAAAATGTAGTTGAATACCACTCTAAGAGAGGCAGTGTGGAGTGTCAGACTAGAGCGTGACCAGGGCTCAAATCCTCACTTGGTGACCTTGGACCTCTCAGCCCAATCTACTTCACAAGATCATTGTGGATCCAGCCCCTCCTCCGAATATTCTCGCTGTGACCTCTCCTCGTTGTCCCACCACCAATCCCCTGCCTCTTAGGCTTCCTCTTCTGGAGTTTCCCTTGGGGGTTGCCCAGCTGCTGCCTCCCACCACTCCTCTCCTTTTCACTGGAGAAAAAGGTGGGATATTATTATTATTATTATTATTATTATTATTATTACTACTACTACTACTACTACTACTACTACTACTACTCCAAATTGGCCTGTAGCAACTTTGTTGTATATTGATTTATGGCCTCAGAAATTAAAACAGGCTGTGATGATTCCTGTCCCCCCCCTCATTGAAATCAATATACAATACAAGTAAGTTGTCCCACTCACTGCAATGGGGCTTTAAGCTGAATTGGATCCAAGGACTGTTTTTAAAACACAAACTTCACAATGGAAATAATTCTCTGCTATTTCCAGGTGGTGCAGGAGAATACCAGACCTAGTGTTATTAAGTGTTTATTTGCAAATAGCACAATCTTAGCGAAGAGTGTACACTTTGCTTCCCCACTTTATTGCCATTTCCACGGAGCTCGGTGTTTTTCTTCGCATCATTACGATTATTATTCTCAGTCTAAGCATTTGACACCTGCTGTTTCGAAACTAGATCAACAACATTTCAGAATATAGGCACCAGATAAGACGGGAAAGAGAAAGGTGGCTGAACGTAATAACTTGTTCATGTTTCAAAACACAGACACCCTGTTCTCTGTATGGAAAAGAGTCAGAATATGGAAGATGGCAATGTTAAGATAATATTAAAGCTGTGCAACCATTGTTTCAGCTGGTTAAGTTCCAGTGAGCATGGACCTCCCATATCACAAAGCTACCCCATTAAGTTGTTGCCAGCCTCCCTCCAACCCACCCCTGATGTCTCTGTATGAGTGTCTACAATAAGTTGTAGCCGGGTACACAAATAGTTGAGTTATTCAAACAGCAAGACTACATCCTTTCACACACTTGCATATGGCCATTGAGAGCTTATGCCTGTGTTCAATGCAATGTGTGGGCAAGCCTCTCCCAGAAGAGGAGAAGCCCAGGCCTGGGAACCATCAGTTCCTGGCCATCAATGACCTGAGTGAAATCACAAGAGCCCTCTCCCCTGCTGTGGTTTCCAGCAACTGCTATTCATAAGCATTGCTGCCTCCAACTGTGGAAGTAAAGTATATCCATCATGGCTAGTAGCCATTGATAGCCATCTCCTCCATGATTTTGATCAAGCCTCCTTAAAGCCATCCAAGCTGGTAGCCATCGCTGCATGAAGAAGTAACCTCTTTAATCTGTCCTAAATCTTCCAACATTCTGCGCTCTGGCTTCCGTCACGGTTTTCCATTGCGCCAGAAGCGGTTTAGTCATGCTGGCCACATGACCCGGAAGGCTGTCTGTAGAAAAACGCTGGTTCCCTCAGCCTGGAAGTAAGATGAGCGCCGCACCCCATAGTCGCCTTTGACTGGACTTAATGTCCAAGGGTCCTTTACATTTTACTAATATTAATATTACTACTACTAATAATAATAAAGTTCAGCAGGCCATTTCCCAGAGATCCAGCCAGATACCTCTAAGAAGCACACAAAGCAGGACTTGTGGGCAACAGCCCTGTGCACTGTTCCTCAGTGAATGATATTTGGAAGCTGGCTGGCTGGCTCTGATCTAGAGCAGGGGTAGGCAACCTAAGACCCAGAGGCTGGATGCGGCCCAATCGCCTTCTCAACCCGGCCCGTGGACGGTCAGGGAATCAGCATGTTTTTACATGAGTAGAATGTGTCCTCTTATTTAAAATGCATCTCTGGGTTATTTGTGGGGCCTGCCTGGTGTTTTTACATGAGTAGAATGTGTGCTTTTATTTAAAATGCACCTCTGGGGTGCATTTTATTTGTGGGGCATAGGAATTCGTTCATTCCCCCCCCCCAAAAAAAATAGTCTGGCCCACCACTTGGTCTGAGGGACAGTGGACCGGCCCACGGCTGAAAAAGGTTGCCAACCCCTGATCTAGAGGATAGATTAACCGTCATAACTAGTGCCTTCTGAATTTAGCATAGTACGGTGGTACCTTGGGTTAAGAACTTAATTCGTTCTGGAGGTCCGTTCTTAACCTGAAACTGTTCTTAACCTGAGGTACCACTTTAGCTAATGGGGCATCTTGCTGCCGCCGCACGATTTGTGTTCTCATCCTGAAGCAAAGTTCTTAACCTGAGGTACTATTTCTGGGTTAGCGGAGTCTGTAACCTGAAGCGTCTGTAACCCGAGGTACCACTGTACTGCACAGAAAGTAATTATTCTCTTGTAGCAAATAGCAGCTTGCTTGGTTGGGGTTTTTGTTGTTGTTGTTGGAACACAGCACTGGGGGAGGATTTAAAAAACCCAACAGACATGCTGCGGTCCTTCTCCTGACGCCGCCCCTCCTGTGAATGCTATTTAACAGCATTAAATGTGAACATGCTTTTAACCAATTTAACATATCATGTAGTTTGACCTAAGAGGCTGAAGTCTCCCAAGTGAATAATGGAATAACAAGTGACATTGAAAACGCTTCCTTGCTAAACAACTGCACATTATTAGATAATAAGGGCAAAAGCAATTTTACTTAAATGAAATTTAACTTGCATTCTTTATTTAGAGGGGACAACTCAAGCCATAGAATCCACTTAAATATATAGCGTGCCTTAAGTGGCTTTGTATTTAAAATCACATTGACTCTCTTTTCTTCCTTATTAGTACCTCTTAAAATCATCTGTTCTTATTTACAACTGGATGATGTAGTACTGGATACTCCGCAAAGCATTCTGAGATGCATATTTTATGACAGATGCTGCATTATCTGCAGCACAGCCATAAAATGCATTGTTTTGATGATGACTTGTTAAGACACTGTACCATTATTGTTCACAGCCTCCGCCCTCCAGTTCAACAACTCATTTACAAACACGCTTAAATCCTATATTTGCAAACATCATGCATTCCTATCTGACTGTACGTACCAAAGAGGAAATAACTTCTAGGGTAGGGATTGAGCACGAATAGTCAGAGTTTTCAGGTTTAATTTAGAGATATGGAGCCCAGTATGAAAGAATAGGACTTTCAGCCATTTTGTGGAGGGGTTTTGTTTGTAAAAAGTGGACTATAAAATGGTTGACCTCTGCTTCAAAGGCTGTAGCACAGAAGGGTCAAAAGTTCGAGAAAAGATTGAAAATACAAGGGGATGCTTTGCTCAGGAATTTCTGCACAGGAGGTCCAAAAGTTTAAAAGGGGATATTTTGCTCAGGTTGTATTGAACAGGACAGTCAAAAACCTATCCTAGGAACCTAGCAATTAAGGGGAAACAGAAACTAAAGCAGGGCTCTTCTCTTTTCCTGACTGGCTAAAAGGTTGAGTGACAACCTTGTAGCCGATCAGGAGATAGTTGCCACTTCCATTTGTTTCTTATCAATAAAAAAACCTCTGTGTGGTGCAAGCAGATTTTTATTCTGAAAGTGTGGCCCAGAGAAAAGAGTTTGAGAACCACTGTTCTAAATAAATAAATGGAACACCCTCCCTTCAGATGTCAAAGAAATAAACAACTATCTGACATTTAGAAGACATCAGAAGGCAGCCCAGTTTAGGGAAGTTTTTAATAACTGAAGTTTTAATGTATTTTTAACCTTCTGTTGAAAGCCACCAAGTGTGCCTAGGGAGACCCAGCCGGATGGGCGGGGTGGGAATAATAAATTATTATTATTATTATTATTATTATTATTATTATTATTATTATTATTATTATAGTGGTACCTCGGGTTACAGACGCTTCAGGTTACATACAGATGCTTCAGGTTACAGACTCCGCTAACCCAGAAATAGTACCTCGGGTTAAGAACTTTGCTTCAGGATGAGAACAGAAGTTGTGCGGTGGCCTCAAGATGCCCCATTAGCTAAAGTGGTGCTTCAGGTTAAGAACAGTTTCAGGTTAAGAACGGACCTCCAGAACGAATTAAGTTCTTAACCTGAGGTACCACTGTATATAAGACATCTTAGAATTATTATTATTAATATTATTATTATTATTATGTTAGGTGCAGTGTAGGCTACAAGACTGAAAAGGAACAAAGGAAAATTATCATGTATTAAAGTAAGAAAGCAGTGCAGTATCAGAGCACTGACTTCTGAGAAAAGAAACATTTGAACATATTTTTAAACCTTAGTGAAAAATTGCAAGAAGAAAGGGAACTTTACTGTGATCTGAAAGACTGTGGGATTCAATGTCTTTTATGTGTATGAAGTCTTGCCATGATGCAACCTTCTACATGATCATGTTGAATAAAATGCAAATGCTTTCACATTTTTAGTGCATCCAAGCTATACAGTTTAGTAAAAGATCCCTAAAATAGGGAATGTTTGCTGTTTGTGCACTTTAAAAAATGCCAGTCTCAGAAGCACAAAATTGGACACCTTTGGCTGTAGGTGATAACAGACCTCAAATGTTTGTGTTTTTCACCAGATCACCACAGAAGTAAAAAAATAAAATAAAAATAAAATGCAGGTCATAAGGAGGGGAGTATGATAAACCAACTTGAAATACTCAGTGGGAATTTAACCTGCTGCTACACTAATACTCAGCTTCTCTACAAGAGCAACCTTCAAGCTAGAATAAGATATTTCAGTCAACTTTGTTCCAGCAAAGATCACAGAAATAAACAGTTTTTCTAAGTGTCTAGAAGTCCTGACAGGATGCTGCCAATCTTTAAGGATATCTTCCAGATAAATAAGCTTGTCATGCTAAACCCTTATCTTTTTTTTCAGGCTGCCTGTGAATATGTGCATTGCTGTTTCAACTTTCTTAACATCGGGGGCCAGAATGGGGAGGAAGAGGATGCACGGAATGCAAATGTAAAATGCCAAGGCCCTATCCTACTGATTTTGGAGGGTCCTCAGCACCTCGCAGGAGGCTCTCGGAACATCTAAAGATCAAGCTCTTATGTGGAGAAAGAAAAATTCGCTGTGATTGATCTTGAAAGTAAGTGATATCACATTGGAAAGAATGCAAAGAGTCAGAACTGTGCTAGTTGTGGAGCCTGTGTGTGTGTGTGTGTGTTGTGGATAGAGATTTAGCAGACGATAAGATAGTTAAATGTTATTTGAGAGCGAGACTACCTTCCTCACAATGGGCAGTCATAGTTCTTTGGTCCCTCTACTGCCTCTGTCCAAACAGGTTTTTTGAAATAATGCAACACTTCTGCAAAACAGCTCAACAAATGAAAAAGATGGATGAACATTCATACTTTCCCCTCCAAATGCTAGAAGGCATCTTGTAGCCCAACTTGTAGGACAATGGCTCACTGGTAGAGCATCAACACTGCATGCACAAGGCTTCAAGTTCAAACCGCTGTATCTGAAGGTAGGGTTGGTCATGTCCCCTGTCTGACAGTCACTGTCAGTTGGCGCAGACAATACTGAACTATGGTCTGACCTGGTATCAGGCAGCTTTCTAATGTTCCTGTGTAACCCCTTGCTTGAAAACAGAAATCCAGAGCCAAAACACCCCAACAGATGGCAGCCCAGCCTCTGTTTGAAGACCTCCACTGTGGAAGTTCCCCTCCACTCTAGATAATTGGTTCTAATTGCTGAACGGCTTTGACTCTTAAGACGCTTCTTCTCATTAGGTTGCCCACTTCTGTGTCCTGGCTCCCACCCAACACAGAGAGACAAAGGCATTTACTTAGAAAGAAGATAAATATCTTTGTTCAGACAAGTAAGAATACAGGCTTGGCAGAAGATACGGTGCTCAAGAGTCACAATTCAAGAGTTCAGGAAGAGGGGCGACGAGTTCAGAATCAGACGGTTGGTCTGTTAAATGGATGGTCTGTGAGCACTTAGAGAAGGATGTTGTGATTAATAAACAACTCATGCCAGACAAACTCATTTCTTTTTTGATAGAGTTACAAGCTTGGTGAATTAGGGGAATATTGTGGACATAGTGTATCTTGATTTCAGTAAGGCTTTTGACCAAGTCCCCCATGACATTCTTGCAAAGAAGCTGGCAGAATATGGGCTGGGTGAGGTAACAGATGGATTTGTAGCTGGTTGACTGAGCGAACCCAAAGAGTACTCATTAATGGTTCCTCAGCAACCTGGAAAAAAGTGACAAGTGGGGTGCTGCAGGGTTCTGTCCTGGGCCCATTATTGTTCAATGTCTTTATAAACTACTTGGATGAAGGAATTGAGGAAGTGCTAATCAAATTAGCAGATGACACCAAACTGCGAGGGGTAGCTAATGCTGCAGAAGGCAGAATTGGGATTCAATATTTCCTTAACAGATTGGAAAATTGGGCCCCAGCTAACAAAATGAATTTCAATACAGACAATGCCAGGTTCTACACTTAGGCAGGAAGAACCAAGTGTACGTAAGACAGAGGGCATCTGAAAAGGATCTAGGGGTCTTAGCAGACCAGAAGCTTAACATGAGTTAACAGTGTGTAACAGGGAAAAAAAACTAATGTTATTCAAGGCTGCACCAACAGAAGTACAGTGTCCAGATCATGTTTGGAGTGGAGGGCAACCAAGGTCAGCAAGGGTCTGGAAACCAAGGCTTATGAGGAACGGTTGAAGGAGCTGGGAAAAGAGGAGACTGAGAGGAGATATGAGAGCCTGGTGTAGTGGTTAAGATTGGTAGACTCGTAATCTGGGGAACCGGGTTCGCGTCTCTGCTCCTCCACATGCAGCTGCTGGGTGACCTTCGGCTAGTCACGCTTCTCTAAAGTCTCTCAGCCCCACTCACCTCACAGAGTGTTTGTTGTGGGGGAGGAAGGGAAATGAGAATGTTAGCCACTTTGAGACTCCTTCGGGTAGTGATAAAGCGGGATATCAAATCCAAACTACTACTACTACTACTACTCTTCTTCTTCTTCTTCTTCTTCTTCAAATACCTAAAGGGCTGTCACATGCAAAATGGATCAAGCTTGTTTTCTCCTGCTCTGGAGGCTGGGACCTGAACCAATGTCTACAAGGGACAAGAAAGGAGATTCTCACTCAAACATCAGGAAGAACAGTCTGGTGGTAAGAGCTGACTGACAGTGGAATGGACTCCGTTGGAAGGTAGTGGACTCTCCTTCGTTGGAAGTTTTTAAGGTGGATGGCCATTTGTCATTGATCCTTATGCTGAGATTACAGAGAACTAGATGATGCCTGGGGTCCTCCCAACTCTACAGTTCTATGATTCTATTCTTCCCTTCCCCTCCCACCAAACTTTTAAAGACTAGGCATGTCTTGCAAGGCTCTCTCGCCTGGTGGGAATGTCAAGATTTCAAGGGCATGCTCTGTCAGGTTGGTGGGTCTGCTCCCATCTGAAAAGGTTCTAGGTGATCAGACTGCACCCTCCTGCTCAGTCTCCCTCTTTGGCTGCTCAAAGCCCTCTCCAACCTCCACTAAGGGTTCTTCTTCATCATCATCATCACTTTTACTTTCTATACCGTCTTTCTATCTTACAATACCCAAGGCGGTTTACAAGCTGAAGAAACAAAGAATGTATGCCTTATAACAATCTAATGCAATACAAAAATGTGATAATAATAAAACATAACTTTAAAATAAGTAACCTACATCAAATAAAGTAACATTCAACAATCATTGGAATAGTATAGAATAATAATAGCATATTAAAAGTAAACAGAAATCCACTCTTAACAATTACAATAAATAATTTCTAAACTACAATCAATAAGACAAGGGCAAGCCACAGAGCATAAAATACTAATAAAAAAATACCTTCCCACTCCACAGGAAGGTTTATGGGGACAGCCCCTTTCTTCCAACCCAAATTCCCATAATTTCGCCCCTGGTCCCCTGATTTTTTCTTTCTCCTCCATCAGAGCCTGCCACTGCTAGCCCGAGCCCAATAGCTGTGGAGTTCATGACACCGTGCATCACCAAAAAAGAAGAAACATATCATGAAAGGAGAGGAAAAAAGAGGAGACAGATTTGCATTGCAAATGTATATAAGTACCGATGCAAAATGAGAAATGATTGCTATAATGTAAATAGAAATAGAATAAATCTCACAATAGTGGTGAAGACTGTGCCGCTTCAGTCTGCTGGCCTGTTGATAGGCACATTAAAGGGCTATGCTCTTCCTTCTTCGGGGTTCTATTATTAATTATTTTTATTAATTTCATGAGAAGTTATTTTTATTTGTAATAATACTTTGCCAAATGGTTCCAAGGCAGGTTCCAACATACCACAATTAAAAAGCAAGATGGACCATCATTAAATCTATAAAGTAAAAATTACAGAAGCAACACAGCGGACTAAGCTATGGACTGCATATTTCGGGGATTTCTCCCTCATTTTATTATTGTCATTATTCCCCCAGAGCCTATATGATCAGGTGGGCTATAACACCCGATAGATTCATAAATTAATCCCCCAAAAAGCGATTGCCATTTTCAGGCATGCAAATCAGATGCACAAACAGATTTCTTTTTTCAAACACACCCTAGCAAATGTTCCCATCACCGTCTCTTTCAAAGTCATTGTCACTTTATTTCCATTCCGTCGCGTGAACTTTTCCAGTAAGCCTGGCACCTGTCCCTTTAATATAGCACACAGGGTTCTTTCCTCCATACTGTACATTATCCTCATTAACACATATCAGTCAAAAGCACTGTTAATTAAACTGGCAAGATGATTGCGCACGCCTCCATGTGCCCCCTCAAAGCATCCGTTTGCCAAGATATATATTTTCCCCTCCCTCGTCTACAGTGGGTGGAGAAGGCCTTAAGTAAACCAGATTTGCTATATATGACACAAATAATCTCAAAGTGCATTGTTTTCTTTGCGGGGGGGAGGGCAGGCGCAGAGAAGCCCTACACATCATTACCACTTGCCCCAAATAAATAAATGCAACATTGACACCAATCTGTAAAACTAACACATGCATATTTGATCTAGGCAAACAGTGCCTAGAAGATGACATTTCCTTTCATTCTTCCTTACAGATGCAACATTCAAATTAGGACACACCACCCTTTGACTGTGTACTAATGAGCGTGTCATAAATAATTGATTAAAGCTGGGCGAAACCCTCAAGTTTTGTACTTTTCAAAATTTTCATGGCATGGAAACTCAAATATTTCCCAAATTTCTCTCCCACGGAACATGTGCGTGCTCCTCTTTCAGTCTGAAACTTGGGGCACCTCGTTGGCTTTCTCCTAACTTTTCAAGCTTGCAGAGTCAGGATCTGTCATTCCATTTGGTGAACCGTCGATGGACACTAATGACTTGCTTATCTAAAGCACAACATTCCAGGCCATCTTTCTGTGCATCTTCTGCTGTGAATTATAGTGAGAATCTCTATAATAGAGTGGGAATCTCCAATGTGATAGATCTCTTAGTTCAGCCTTTGAGGACTGATATCTAGGTTTGGGTTTCGCCATCTACCCCACCCCAACCCCACACCCCAAACTAAGAACCAGCCATCCTTTCCCCTATGACAGCTTTGCAAATGACCTACCCACAAGTTTCTTAATTTAATCCCACAGAACTATTTCCAGGATTCTGAGCAAGGTACCCTTACAGTGCAGTCTGTGCCAACTTGGCCCCTTCCTAATGTTTTGGACTACAGTGCCCTAACTACTGTTAGGACTGCAGCCATCCCCCGCCTACCCCAAACAAGGTCCTGTGGCCTTTGACCAATGGTTCAAAGAGAAAATCAATAGCCACAGTTTCTGCTACTGCATCTTCATTTCAGGATTCCCGCTATTGCTGGATTTCTGCATATTGTGCAGCTGTTGGGGACAAGCAGAACTGACAGAAAAAGGTAGCTCCTCTACCTACCAGAGGAGAGAAACCTGGGATGTTTTCCATCATATTGGGTCATGGTTTCTAGAGTTATATGACTGGAGACAGATACAAGCAGCCTCAGGTCTCCCTCCTTGGCGTTTTTCCTCTTTCCACTCATCATTGCAGTTCCGTCTTCCATGTGTTCTTGAGAAAGGGGAGAGGACGACAGTTGGGCAAAGGGGGCTTATTGTAGCACACAGATTCATAAAGACACAAGGTCACGGGAAGCGGGTGTAGGACGAAAAGATGGGGATAGGGAAAGACTGGAGGGAGGTTGGTTGCTGTGTTGCTAACAAATGAATAAATGTCTCCACACAGAGAGAGAAGGGCACTGAGGAGGCATCAGGTACACAAATTACTAAATGAGGGGAGAAGGGGGCTGAGTTTCAGATATTGATAAGAAATCACTTGCCATACCTTTGACTGCAGACCTCTAGATAGTCATCGTTATCCTTGCATTGTTCAGAAACGTCAGGGACTGGTTGGATGCAGAAGAATGGTGGAAGGAAGCAGCTGGGAAACCATCAAAGAAAGAAGGCTCAGAGCCCAGGAAGTGGTGATGGGATGTCGATGACTGGTCAGAGGGAGAAGACTGGGAAGAGGAGGTGTCGGAAGAGGTAACAGAGCTTAGTGAGCTGGGAGAGTCTGTGGCAGAGAGGAGGAAGCTGAAGCAGGAGAGGAGGAAGGCCAAGAAGCAGAGATGGCTCAGGCTTGTGAATAGGCACAGGTGTCTCCTCCTCCTTCCAGATCTCCCAGAACCAAGAGAGGTATGAAACGGGAGGAGACAGGAACAATGCAGGCACCATCTCTGATTCCTTGGAAAAGACCCTGAAGAGGAGGAGGCATAGCTGACTGTAGGGAGGCAGGGACTTTTAGTCCTGGCAACTGCTTCATGGGGGCAAGACCTGAGTTGCTGTGCTCATGAGGCCTGACACTCCGGTACAGAACCTGTTTTGCTAATAAAGAGTTAACTCCAGCTTGCTCAGCGTGATTTACTGCTGGCTTGCTCCTGTCAGAAAGTCATCTAGAAAAAAACTTGGTAACGTTAAAACCACCCAAACCCACCTTCAGACGTGACTAGTGAATACCAGGAATGCTGCTGCATTTTGCTGAACACTTTTTCATGAAAAGCAAATGCATTAATATTCCAGGCTAGAAACTGGGAAATAACCAAAATAGTTTTTACCTCTCTTGAACCTGATCTCCAATTCCAGTGTGTGTGTGTGTGTACACACCACACAGACAAAAAATTCCAACCCTCATTCCCGGGCACCTTCTTAGACCCCGAGGAATCTACACTGGAACTGCTTCAATCTGTCCGTGTGGTCTAGAAATTTAGAAAACTGTTGTCATTTTTTCCCCTCAGACCTTGAGCAAAAGGGCTTGAATCCCTCCCACCCCCAATTAAAACTAATAGGCTGTGTGATATCATCACTTTGAATTAATTTCTACACCCCTCTGCAATTTGAGCGGCTGATCTACAGCTGGTACATTGCTTGAGCACATTCGTGCCTTACAAAACCTGCCAAGTCTCAGTCTTCCACAATTATCTGTTATAAAGATAGAGGCACCTATAGAAACAGATTTTCTCTCTCTCCATTGTATGCACACAGCCAGTTTTACTATAGAGTGACTAATATCTTTGGATCATTAATATATTTTTCACTCGGTATATTCATAACTGTAACTAAATTTGCGCATTAAATTACATTGGGCTGCTCCAGAAAGCAGCCTAGCCGTTTTCCTGACAGACAGAAATAAAAGGCAATGAAATTATGCTGATTTTTAAACATAATTTTCCAGTAGTTTAAAGAAGAATAAGTTTTTCATTTTAAAAAGCCAGCAGGATCAGCAGGCAACTAAGTTGAGTTTTAGTTGAAAATCAGTGGGAGGGAAATATGAAGCTGCTCCCCCCCTAATAGAACTGGAACAGCAGCAAAGCTAACAAGTTATAATAAGCCTTGATTCTTGTCCCCCCACCACCTAAAAAAAAAAAATGTATCATAGCAAAGAGATACTTTAGAAGAAATCTGTTTACAACATGACCATTGCAAAATACATTTGCTTCATCTGTGATTATTGGGAGCGGGTATTTGGGTGGTGTTGTTTTCTTGCAATACAAAAAAAAACACACAAGGAAGGCCCATAGTCCTAACCAGTATGCCTTTTTTTGTCTCTTTGTCTCTCCAGCTTCCCAGTTGAGAAGAATTCGCTCAGGTTTGTTTGAGTCCAGTTTTCCCAGTTTGGCACTCCTGGTGATGTAATGAAATGCAATGGGGTTTGACTGCCACACCCTAATTCAGGGGTGGGGGAACCTTCTGGGTTCCCACAATTGAAGGAGTTGGATAGGTTTGAACAGTTGGGTATGTTTAGCCTGTATAAGAGGAGACTGAGAAGAGATATGAGAGCCATCTTCCAATATCGGAAGGTCTGTCCCATGGAAGATGGAGCAAGCTTGTCTTCTCCTGCTCCAGAGGTTAGGACCCGAACCAATGGCTTCAAGTTGCAAGAAAGGAGATTCCGTCTAGATATCAGAAAGAACTTTTTGATAGTAAGAGCTGTTTGGCAGTGGAGCGATCTCCCTTGGAAGGTAATGGACTCTCCCTCCTTGGAAGTTTTTAAACAGGTTGGGTGGTCATCTGTCATGGATGCTTTAGCTAAGATTCCTGCATTGCAGGGGGTTAGACTAGATGATCCTCCGGGTCCCTTCCAACTCAACAATTCTATGATTCTAGCAGGCATCTCCTTATGTCATTACACTGACAAAGTGGGTGGGTTTTTTCTATTTCACTTACTGTATGTAGGGTTTGGTGTCAGTGTTGTTTGTGCAGGTTCTTTGCTGTTCACTTGTGTTCCTTTGGTGGTGAGAGAGGTTGGGGTTGGTCTAGGGTGTGATTATTCGTTTGTGGTTGGCTGTGGTGGTCTTTGTTTTCATGTGTGAGTGGGGTGGGTGGGAGTTTTGGATCAGGTTAGCCATATTGATTTGTATGCTGTTGGTGGATTTTTCTCGTTGTCTTGTTGGGCTGTGTATGTGATAAAGGGGAGCCATACCGGGGTGAAGATGTCTTCTTCTATTTGTCCCCATGTCAGTTTCAGTTTATTGGTTAATTTTTCTAGTAAGGCTGTTTCCCATATTATTTGGTACCATTGGTCCATGCTTACTCCTGACAGGTCTCTCCAGTGTCTGGTTATGATGCTTCTGGCTGCTGAAAGTAGGTGGGTGATAAACATTGCCACCCGACCCCACTCCCACCCATCTCTCTCCCCCCTCCACCTCTTTCCCCCTTGTCTTCCTAATGTCACAACAAAAGAAACCGATTTATAAAAATGTTACATGGGGGAAAAACACGAGAGAGACATTGCACACTTTTGCAAATCAACAAAATCTTTAATAAAAAAAATGATAATAAAAATAGGTAAAAGTTGTCGAGAAACCTGGTCAAGATACCCTCCACAAAACAGATGACCAGCCTTCCCCTGCAATCTTGGCTCCCTTTACCAAGTGCAATAAATGGACTTCCTACTGCTGTCTTTGAAGTTAGCACCAGATTCATACCCAGTCATCAAAGAAAAAAATGGGGAGCAGCATTTCATTTGGAAGTTATCCATTGCTTTTGACCTGTTCAGAAAATACGTTTCTGTTGCTGAAGCCGAAGCTGCGTTGGCAACCTCTACATTTGATATTTATAATTCAGCGCAGCTGTTTCAAGGTGCTGGGGATAACCTCTCCCGTGGAAAGGCACTGATATAACCAAAAGAGCCACGAATCTTGTGTTATATACTGGGCAATAGCATTTGACATCATTAAGCTTTGAGAATGTCCTGCATGGCTGACCAAACCAAGCCTTTGGCCGCTTTAATAATTTACGAAAGAAATGAGCAAAATCAATATTGCGAGGCTGTAGTGGTTTACACAGTGCATATTGCATGCATGCAAGTGCGGAGGAAGGGGGGGGTGCAGTGGGAGTGGCCCACCCAGTGCTGGATTTACGTATAAGCTAAACAAACTATAGCTTAGGGCCCCACTCTCTTGGGGCCCCCCCAAAAAAAATTCACTATTCATATACTTCTTCTTAATTGTATTTCAGTTCAACAATTACTTTGATAAAATACAGATTTTGTTATGTGCAAATGGCTTTAGATAACTATTAGGTCCATAAAATACCATATAGTATATATTCAACAGGAAAAAAGTGACAATTTGTTGTTGACAAAGGACAGCTGGACATATAAAGAGCCCCCATTACCTTCAGTAGCTTAGGGCCTCATCAAACCTAAATCCGGCCCTGGGCCCAGCCCAGGTGTCATCGCTGAGGGGGGTGACAAAATGTCGGGTGGCACTCACCATGGGGCCTGCAGCACGCCCGAGCCACACATCTCTCCTGGGAGAGACGCGGTGGCTTGGGCACGTGCAGGCTCCGCTATGCCCAAAGGTCCGCCCACTGCCTCCACCCCCAGCTGTAGGGCAGCTGAGTGGGAGGAGGCAGGCAGACTCCAGACACCCCATGGTGTGCCCCACCCCTATGGGCAGCTCACCCCGCCTCTGCCCCACCCCTGGCCATGCCGCCCCAGGTGCCCAAGCAGCTTCCTCCGCGGCTGCATGCATGGTCATGCAGACTCCTTGTGCTTCTCCATTTTGGAGAAATAAATGATTTGGGGTTGGGGGGGGGCAGAGAGAAGGAAAAGTTTCACTAGAATCATTGGGTCCAACACTCATCCCCAAATGTATCCCAGATGAATATTATGTATATTATGTATTAGTGATGATAGGGTTTTAAGAGCCATGGGCAGAGGGCAGCCTCCAAGACTCAGGAAAAGGCTGTACTGCAATAGAAGAAAAGAGCTTTGCTAGAATGGAAATAATGTGGAACTGTAATAGGGACCACCTTAGTCCCTAAATAATAATAATAATAATTATAATTATAACAATAATAATATAACCCACCTATCTGGCTGGGTTTCTCCAACCACTCTGGGCATCTTCCAACACACATAAAAACAGAATAAAACATCAAACATTAAAAACTTCCTTAAACAGGGCTGCCTTCAGTTGGATAGTTGTTTATTTCCTTGACATCTGATGGGAAGGCATTCCACAGGGTGGGCGCCACTACCGAGAAGGCCCTCTGCCTGGTTCCCTATAATCTCACTTCTCGCAGTGAGGGAACCGCCAAAAGGCCCTCAGCACTGGGCTGAGCGATGGGGGTGGAGACGCTCCTTCAGGTATACTGGGCTGAAGCCATTTAGGGCTTTCAAGGTCAGCCCTGACACTTTGGATTGTGCTTGGAAACGTACCCTGACTAGCCCATGCAGTCCACTGATTAAGCCTTGCTGGTGGGTGCACCAGCTTTGGGGTTAAAGGCAACAAGACCTTCAGTGTGGTTCCACTAGCATTGTGGAATTCTGTCTCCTTGGGAATTAGATGGGCACCTATCAGGAGCAGCCAGCAAGAAGGGGGCAGCACTACAGACCTAGCCTCCATACCGTGGCATCCCTGCTGTGTACTAGGATGTTGATAAACAGGGGGGGGGCAAGCTTTGGGTGGTTCGGATGCACTGGTAAAACCAATCCAGTACCCCATAACTAAGCTAAAATAATATTTCATTTGCAGTGAGTTGGCATTGGCTTAGAGTAGTAGCAGACGACACATGTGAAGGAGGGAAGAAACACATATTGAATTCTTCCTGGGATGTACCATTCAATAATGCAGATAGAAATTTATTTAATTTACTTGAATATTTTCCTTCCTATACCGCTGGTACCACACTGCATCATATTTATATTTTTCTATGCATGTGAAGGACATCCAGTTCTTTAGATTCTCTAATTCTAAAAATGCCCAATGAACTGCACTATTTTATGCCAGTTGAGAACAAGAGGTCACTCAGGTGCCCAGGGCCAGGGGTTATTGCAAAACACAACGAACTGATTATTTTCCAATATATCCCACCTGCTACGCAGCAATTGGAGCACTCGGGTACAGCTTGTAGGAGTTGTAGTGGCTCTAACCTATTGCCATCAATTTAAACAGAGCTTTAAAGTTACTTGTTCTTAAGTAGAGTGTTGTTGCAGTTCCGTAAATGATACTCTTCAATCCCTAGCCTTTGTTAGCTCCCAGGCCTCTTAAAGACTATACCACACACACAAAAAGTGCATTGAGATTAGAGAGCTAAGCTGTTGATAACTTCCTGTGATATCATCTTAATAAACCTCCTGTTCTTGATTAGCCAGGATAAACATGATATAGATTATGTGTGATAGCTGGCAATGTACTGCTGAACTGCCTGGTCATCACTTTTGAGATAAAACTGTCCATCTGTTTTGAGATAGCCATCAAGAACTCTAAGCTGCTTTTTCGGCCTCTTCTTTCCTGTACTCAATTAAGTTCTGAATGGAAATTTTAAAGAGCATGCCCTCGTTCCTTTAAATGTCCCTCTTGTAGCCATTGTTTATTGCAGAAATTATGGAAAGTCAGAACATGCTTGTCAGGACCGAAAGACCCAATCAGAGTTCAGGGAGAAAGCTCATGCAGTTAACATTTTAAGGCAAACCTACCTTTCTTGAGCTTTCCAAAACAACATGCAAACAAAACATGCAGTCATCCTTCAACATGCCCACTTCTCTGAATTTTACAATAAAGTTCCCCAGTTGAGGAATATGGGTACAAATTCTTCCAAGGCCTTCTTCCACCTGCCTTGCTCCACCCTCTGCTTCTCAATTTGTATTGTATTATTTTATGTACCGTTGCTTGCCATTGTTTTATTGATTATAGTTTAGAAATTATTTATTGTAACTGTTGAGTGGAATTCTGTTTAACTTTTATATGCTGATATTATTTTATACTATCCTAATGATTCTTGAATGTTCCTTTTGTGATGTAGGTTGCTTATTTTAAAGTTATGTTTTGTGTTGTTTTTATGATGTTAACCACTCTGAGCCTGGTATTGGCCGGGGAGGCAGGATACAAATAAAAAAAATATTATTATTATTATTATTATTATTATTATTATTATTATTCATTTCCATTCCATTCAACTCCATAAAGTTTACATTTGCCCTGGGTGTAAAGTGGGTGCTTCATATGGAAAACGCTTCATGAATCTGGTATCTCTACTTACATACTTTTCAGATAATGTGGGCATGCAGCAATTGCTTGGTGCTTATTCAGCTGTTCAGATGGATCTGGCAATAAATAGCAGTTGGTACCTCCAAAACAAGGTGAGAGGGATGCAAGTCCTCTCTACCTTGCCAAATCCACCCTATCACGTCTCTTAACCCTGGGGCCAGTGTGGTGTAGTAGTTAAGAGCACTAGACTCGTAATCTGGGGAACTGGGTTCGCGTCTCTGCTCCTCCACATGCAGCTGCTGGGTGACCTCAGGCTAGTCACACTTCTTTGAAGTCTCTCAGCCCCACTTACCTCACAGAGTGTTTGTTGTGGGGAAGGAAAGGAAAGGAGAATGTTAGCCGCTTTGAGACTCCTTCGGGTAGTGATAAAGCAGGATATCAAATCCAAATCCAAACTCTTAACCCTGTCCAACCTAACAGATTCTCCTATCTTCTCCCACCAGATCTGCTTCCATTTATTTCTCAGATATTGAATTTAGGTTCCCTTGCATTTCACCACTACAGTCCAAAGCAGGCATACTTAAAAACAACAGAATGTATGCAAGAGCCCAAAATGACTGGTAAATGTAATTGCTCTTGGTAATTTTGACAGAAGCCAGAAAGATATTGGCAGGGGTCCTTGTGTGCCCTAGTTTTTCTGCTCTAGGAGGTACAACCTCTCCCGAGAGGGACAAGTTCCCTGCCAGGTCAAGGCAACAGTGCTGGGAAATGCAGGCCGCTCAACACCTCCCACTGTCCCTTGTGTGCTGAAAATTAAAAAAAGCACCAATATTAAATGGTATAAACACTTCTTCTTTTTTGACACGGTACATTTGTATTCAGAGAGTGCTCTTAAGATTCCCAGTGCCTACCCAACAGGAAAAACAAAATAACAAACCGTCTTATAAAGTTTCCCTTTTACAGACAAGGGTCTATTACTGGATTATTAATGCTCTTAAAGTTAATTGTATGAGTAAGTGCTGGATTGGAGGCGAGAGTAGGTGGCTGCATCCTTCAGTCTTGTGGTTCAATGTCTGCAAACGCTAACTCACTTGGAACTAACTTGTGGTATTGAGCTACTGGCTAAGCAGTGAGTGGACCTGAAAGTCAACCCCATGGAAAATGTTTCTGTAGAGATGGGTTTGTAAATAACACATCTTTTTAAACATGAAGACTGGTGACTGGGGGAAATGAAAAGCCAACTTGGTGTTGTGCCACTAAGAGCCAGTCTACACATTCAGGGTAATCCGTTCAGGTGACACTTCTCTGTTGGGACTGTTACTACTTCAGACGGCAAGTAGAGGTTGCATGCTTGAATGTGCCATTCCTCAAATGGAGGAATCCCTACATGGCGAAAATAAGCATATTAGGACCCAAAACAATAGCTTCAAGTTACAAGAAAGGAGATTCCGACTCAACATCAGGCAGAACTTTCTATTTGACAGTGGAATGGACTTGCTTGGAAGGGGGTGGACTTTCCCTCTTGGAGGTTTTTAAAGCAGAGGTTGGATGGTCACCTGTCATGGATGCTTTAGTTGAGATTCCTGCATTGCAGAGGGTTAAACTAGATGGCCCACAGGGTCCCTTCCAACTCTATAGTTCTTTGATTCTATTAGCTCAATAGAAGAGGGACAAATTAGAAGCTGTCTGGATGCCTCTTATTTGGATTTCTAATGCAGTGGAACATAGATACACAGCACCTCCCGCATACGCCCACCTTTGAACTTTTCGATTAGGGTATTCACCCGTGTTGTCGACGGACTGCCACTGTGCTTGCAGGTTCTTTTGGACTCCAACCCTGCCTGTCTGTTGTACTTCTTCTTGATCTACTTTATGGTCCATCATAGATTATGCCTATCATTTTCTCTGGCCAGGTTTAATTCAAACCCATCAAACCTCCTTTGGGGAGGGTTCTCAGGCAGGGTGGAAGGAGAAAGAACTTGCCCATGTGAAGACCACCTGGTGGGAACCATTACACATATGGTTCTCAGTTGTAAACTATATCCTGATCTTCATCAGAAATTTCTAGATCAACTCTGTATCCCCAAATGGAAACCAGAGTCGGAGGTCATACATTTTCTATTACTGGGAAATGATCAGGAGCTCACCAAGTTAGTGGTTAAATATATCTATTTGGTTTTTTGTCATCGAAATACACTGCAGACGTCTGATCTCCCTGGAGCTCAAGAGATGTGACGATAGACTGCTCTGCCTCCTTTCTTTTAGCAAATGTTTTGTGCCACTGGGGAAGTAGTAATTCTGTATTGATTTGTTTTGGATGTTTATATGTGATGCCAATGAAAGGTTTGATGATGATGATGATGATGATGATGATAAATTTTATTTATATCCCGCACTCTCCCACCAGCTAGACTGGTGACTGGGAGTGGCCGCCGGGACCACATAACACCGGTTCTGAGAGATCTGCACTGGCTCCCAGTACGTTTCCGAGCACGATTCAAAGTGTTGGTGCTGACCTTTAAAGCCCTAAATGGCCTCGGTCCTGTATACCTGAAGGAGCGTCTCCACCCCCATCGTTCAGCCCGGACACTGAGATCCAGCGCCGAGGGCCTTCTGGCGGTTCCCTCATTGCGAGAAGTGAGGCTACAGGGAACCAGACAGAGGGCCTTCTCGGTAGTGGCGCCCGCCCTGTGGAACGCCCTCCCATCAGATGTCAAAGAGATAAAGAATTACCTGACATTCAGAAAACATCTTAAGGCAGCCCTGTTCAGGGAAGTTTTTAATATGTAATGCTGTACTGTTTTTAACACTGATTGGGAGCCGCCCAGAGTGGCTGGGGAAACTCAGCCAGATGGGCGGGGTATAAATAAATTATTATTATTATTATTATTATTATTATTATTATTATTATTATTATTATTATTCTCCCCAGCTGAAGCCGGGCTCAGGGCGGCTAACAACAGTAAATGATGATGATGATGCCTATGCAGACAATTTCTGCTGCAGCCTGCAACCTTGCAACCTTTGGTGTTTGGTATTTACATGTTTGTCTTTTGCTAGCTGTATTTAAAATTTAATAAATAGATAAGTAAAACAAAGCAAAGCAGGACCCACTCTGTGGACCACAGCACTGGGGATGGGGTATAGCGGGGGGGGGAGGCAGCCTGTCAGGCAACAATAAAATGTTTAACTTGGCCCAATGGCACATTGACAGCTACTGCAATTCCTTCAGCAAAGGTGTTGCGTGGAGATCAGATGGGGGGGGGGGAGAAGGTATACTCTGCAGTCATTAATATCTTCTCTGACTGACTGCAATTATTTAATTGCCTCCGAATACATAGCTGTTAAAATGTTATTAGTGACCATAAAATTAAGCTGCCCTTGTTTAATCCCAGTAACGTGTTTGTCTTGATTATCTCCTGCAGTGCCGCGTTCTGCCAATCGGCTCCATGTTGCTGCGCTGAAACTTGTCTGATATTTCATGGTCATCAAAGAGGCTCTTTTTTCCCCCTTTCACAAACATGGTAAGTACTTACAGCCTAATACAGAGAAAGAGTGGATTTGCATGCATCCAGTCTCTTGGTTTATATCACTTGTCTGTGTTAGGGGTACGGTTGGAAGGACTTCTTCATTTCAGTTCTCCCATATAAGCATACAAACATATAGCTCAGTTGGTAGAGAATGAGACTCTTAATCTCAGGGTCATGGGTTTGAATCCCACATTGGGCAAAGAAATTCCCTTCATTGCAGGGGGTTGGACTGGATGACCCTTGGGATCCCTCTATGATTCTGTGATTTTCTCCTTTCTTTACTATTGTAAATTCAGCCCTCCACATTTCAGCAGAAAGTCATGGTTGTTTTTTTTAATCCTCATGAAAAAATCAGCATTTTAGTGCTAATTTCTCCTAAGGAACACATTTTTATTTGCCTTTTTTTTTTACGACTGTGCACATTTTTGCAAGCAATTTCCCCTAATATAATGTATTTTGAATTGTTACTTTTACTAACATAGTCATGCACCCTTTTCTCTAGCATACGTATTTTTGTATTGGAGAACTGCGTCACAAAATCCAGCTAATTACAAATTTGCAAAGGGTGGCTGGGCTTTAGTTCTCGTACGGTTCCGGAAAGCACAGATTTGATAGATTCAGCTTTAAATATGAACTGAGTCAAATTTCTGCCCCAGCCCTAGTTAGGTGCAAGAAAGGGGCTGATGAATATTAATTTACTATGTGTAATTACTATTCAAAGACTTAATATATGGGGAGGGGAGTGTAAAACATTTGCTAGGAGAGAAAGAGTTAACTTTAGCTCCAGACCAAAATTGGTGGATGGGGGTCAAAGGGCAAAAGAGAGAGAGAAAGCACTAAGAGGCCAATAGCCCGCTGGGCATAAACTTGACCTGCTTCTGACCTGTAGCTGTCACGAAGTCCTAAGAGTCATGGTCAGGTCCAAAGTGAGGCAATATGACCCTAGAGCTTAGCGTCGCCATGACAATGACCTCCAGCTATTATTTATTGACTGGCTTCTCTGCATGCCTGACTAGACCTCTGGTCACCGGTAAAAGATGTATTGATTATACATTAGTCTGCTCGAACTGGCTGGTATCATATGTTTGGAGAAACACATGCCGAACTGTCATACATTATTAGGTTTGGCATAATTCTAAAAGGACACAGAGAATACTTTTCTTTTTACCTTGTGGCCGTGACGTTCACTAACTCAAAGGACACAATCACGGAATGGGAGTCTTGACGCTTTATGTGGGATTTTGTACCAGTAAAATCCGAAGAGTTCTACACTTTTAAATAAAAAGTGCAACCTTTTAGGGCCTTCTTCTCCGACATTCTTTCTGCACTTAGTTTCCCTATTTATACATGCCCTCCAACATTTCTCCAGTGAAATTTTTTGTTGTTGTTTAGTTGTGTTCGACTCTCTGTGACCCCGTGAACAAGAGCATGCCTTGGAAACTCTCACTTTCTTCTCAAAGCTTCTCCTTTTTTATGTCCATGGAGTTTTCTTGGCAAAATACTGGAGTGGTTTGCCAGTTTCTTCTCCAAGTGGATCACATTTAGTCTAAACTCTCAGCTATGACCTGTCCATCTTGGGTGGCCCTGCACGGCATAGCTCATAGCTTCTTTGAGTTATTCGACACCCTTCACCACGACAAGGCAGTGATCCATGAAGGGGCCAGTGAAAATAGGGGCATCCTATTCCATACTTCCAACATTCCTCCAATGAACATAGAGACACCCCTCCAACATTTCTCTGATGAAAATAGGGACGTCCTAAGGAAAAGAGGGACATTCCATGATCAAATCAGAAACTAGGATGGCTTCTCTAAATCAGGGAAGACCCTGGAAAATAGGGGTCCTTGGAGGGTCTGTTATGTCATCCCAAACTCTGAAAGTATACAATTCTATTTTTTTATTTTTTATTTTTTTGAAGAAGAAAAGTGTGACTCTGATTTTTGAAGGAAACGTGAGATTTGGGCACCACCTGCACTATGCATTTAAAATAGTATCATACCACTTTAAATAGTCACAGCTTTCCCCAAAGAATCCTGGGAGCTGTAGTTTGTTAAGGGTGCTGAGAATTGTTAGGGTGCTCCTATTCCCCTCACAGAGCTACAATTTCCAGAGTGGTTTAACAATCAATTTCTCTTCCCGGGGAACTCGAGGAACTGCAGCTGAGGGGAACAATGGTCCTCCACCAACTCTTAGGACTCTTAACAAACTACATTTCCCAGGAATGTCTGGGGGGAAAACATGTCTCTATCAAAAGGCATGGTACTGTTTTTAAACGTACGGCACAGATCAGACCGAAACTGCACACATCCCTTCAATAATCACAGTAATGTTGTTCTTCTTTATTGCTTTAAATGTACCATGCAGATAGGGGCCATGATTATCAGAAATAGCGTATGACAGTGGTTTTCAAGCAGTGTGCTGCAAATTTGGGATGTGTACAAACTTCACATTGAAAGCATACACACACTCCGAAAGCCCTCAGGAACTGTAGTTTAAGGGTGCTGGGAATTGTAGCTCTGTGGGTGATAAACTACAGTTCCTGTGATTTATTTATTTTTTGGGGGGGAGGAATGTGCTTTAAATATATGGTGTGTAAGCAACCTTAATCTCAACAGTGGTACTTGAGGAGAATTTTCACTTTTTCGTTATCAAAATTGCACCTCCCCAACGCCTTTTCTGCTCATAGTCTGTGGGGGGTGGAAGTGGTTGTTCTTTTCAGTGTGCGAAGTGCTTTACAATTTGTATCTCATTTGCAGCAGATTAAGTAGGAGAAAGGGAGGGGAAATCCACGAATATCTGGCAGTTCTGATTATGGGCTTGTTTTCCCTCACCATCTCCCACAGTGATTTAATGGGAGACATTAAAAGGAGGGCTTGCTTTACAGAGAGCCTGAATTACAGATGATTTTGTTAAATTAATTTTAGTCTTACTGAGCCCAAAGTAAGTTTTATTGATTCTTAACTGAATACATTTAAGCCAAACCATAAAAACCTCAAGCTCAGAGGAAGAAATATTACACGTGAGTGTCCAAGCAATATTTTATCCACTCCTATTAAAGTAAACAAGCAAGAAAACAAGAGTTATTACTACCATATGAAAACTCAGAAGGTGCCGATAGTGGTCATGGATGCTCAAGTCCAGACCATGTTGCATTTGCAACTTGTGACCCAACAGAAGTGAATCACCAAGGAAGTGTTGCAGATATTAATATTGTGCAGTTTGAAGCAACTGGATGCATGAAAACTGACTCAAGACCTGTAAGTTAAATTGAAACTTTGCTTGTAGAACTTTCCTCAAAACGTAACAGAAAAAAGAAGCTGTCCAACAGATACACCCAAACAGTTTCATAAGGCCTATGCCAGTCCAAGGCTCAGCACCTTCTTAGATACAAAATAACCAGAGCTGACAAACATAGTTTGGAGCCAGTGTGGTGTAGTGCTTAAGAGCGGTAGTCTCGTAATCTGGGGAACCAGGTTCGCGTCTCCGCTCCTCCACATGCAGCTGCTGGGTGACCTCAGGCTAGTCACACTTCTTTGAAGTCTCTCAGCCCCACTCACCTCACAGAGTGTTTGTTGTGGGGGAGGAAGGGAAAGGAGAATGTTAGCCACTTTGAGACTCCTTAAAGGGAGTGAAAGGTGGGATATCAAATCCAAACTCTTCTTCTTCTTCTTCTAGTTCTCTTTCACACAGGTTCCATTTTGCCTGCATTCCAGCCCCCAGGCTGTGTGCTCCGGGAGAGCCATTTTCATGCCCTTACTCCATGGAGCCTGGGAACAAAGAACCAATGGCAACTCCCTTCAAAATGGTGATTTGCCATTCAGTACCTCTCATAAAGGGACATCCTAGGTGGCGCTGTGGCCTAAACCACTGAGCCTCTTGGGCTTGCTGATCAGAAGGTCGGTGGTTTGAATCCCCACAACGCGGTGAGCTCCCGTTGCTCGGTCCCTGCTCCTGCCAACCTAGCAGTTCGAAAGCACGCCAAAAATGCAAGTAGATAAAGGTAAGGTAAACGGCGTTTCCGTGCGCTGCTCTGGTTTCGCCAGAAGCGGCTTAGTCATGCTGGCCACATGACCCAGAAAAACTGTCTGCAGACAAATGCTGGCTCCCTCAGCCTGTAAAAGGAGATGAGTTCCTCAACCCCACAGTCGTCCACGACTGGACTTAACTGTCAGGGGTCCTTTACCTTTACCTTTTTACCTCTCTTAAAATCTAAGAGGTAACACTCACATGTTAGCTAGCAGAAAACAACAAGAGTTTATTATGAATTCAGTTAGAGCTGAGAGAGCCCATTCTTGAGCTCAGTATAGCCCCATGGAAAATCCCCATGTTAAAGCTTTTCACCGAAACACACAGCCATTCCTATGTCAGTGTCAATTAAACTATTATACTCAACAGGAAGGAGGTTTAAGAACAACAGCCAAGGAAGTTGCCATGGCTGCCCCCTAGCATGTGCGACTTAAGGAGGTCACCTTCCTTTGCTACATGGGAGATATTGCTGGAACCTTCTTGCCCCACCCCCCACCTGCCTAGGACCCTTATAAGATGCCACTTAACTATTCATGTATTTTCTGAACCTTTTTTGTAGAGAATATTCTTTGCTTTGGAACAGAGATGTGTTTGGTTTTTAATACTGATGAAAGGTTTTGAATTTGTATCATCTGTGTTCTCGGTAGTGGCGCCCACCCTGTGAAGTGCCCTCCCATCAGATGTCAAGGAGATAAATAACTATACAACTTTTAGAAGACATCTAAAGGCAGCCCTTTATAGGGAAGTTTTTAATGGCTGATGTTTTATTATGCTGTTATATTTGTTGGAAGATGCCTAGAGCGGCTGGGTCAACCTAGCCAGATGGGTAGGGTACTGTTGTTGTCGTTGTCGTCGTTATACATTGGAAGTCAAACGGAATCCATTCCAGAAGTCCGTTCGACTTCCAAAACGTTCGAAAACCAAATTGTGGCTTCTGATTGGCTTCAGGAAGTTCCTGCAGCCAATCAGAAGCTGCAGAAGGCCCGTCGGACGTTCAGGTTCCAAAAGAACGTTCGCAAACTGGAACAATCACTTCTGGGTTTGCGGCGTTCGGGAGTCAAAACATCCAAGTTCCAGGGCATTCAGGATCCAAGGTATGACTGTATGATGATGATGACAACAGTATGCATCTTTTTATTCTTGAGAGCCACCTTGAGAACTTTCTCAGCTGAAAAGTGGCATAAAAATTACATAACATAATGGTAGGGCTGGTCCCGTCTGCTCCCAAACATATTCCAGGCTGGCCAGGTTACTGCTTGAAGTGTAAAAACATGCAGGCTGTTGAGCTACCACTTGAACTACATCATCTGTATACGAGCAAGAAATGTCACAGTCTCTAAAACATCTGGATCCCTCTCCACCTTTACTATGCTGTTGTTTGCTTAGTGTGCTTTAGTCAATACTAGGTTGATATGGTATAGCAAGGCACCCATTCAAAAAGGCTCCAGGTTTGGGATGAGCATCCTGGTCAGTACGAAATAAGCCTTGCAGTGCATGAACCTGGCTCTTGGGTGTTCCAAGGGTTACATAAGAACCTTCCTGTGAAGTTTACTGGACTAGGTGACTGGATCAAACCTAATTCGGCAGAGTGCAACATTTCCTAAATCAGGCAATGCTTAAAACAAGCTAGATGAGGTGCAATACTTTGGGGGGTCAAAATATGACAGCATCTTTAGGCTTGAGTTGTCTGCATACCTCATATGACTTTGTTTAAATGCGCTGAAATATTCCCAGTTTTTCCCCCAACTTAACCTGAGACCCAAAGACCAGTCCAAATGGGTTACTCATGCAACACTTCTGAAAGGTGCTGGGGCTCTCGCAATAATTCTTTATTTGTGGCCATTCATAGCAACACATAAAAATGAAGTGGGTTTTTATGATACCATTAGAACACATTTATATGGAGCCCACCCTTCTGTTCTGCTTGCACTAATTTTTCATCATCATCTTCTGTGTCGGAAAGGTAAAGAAAGATTATGTCTCCCTGTAGATTCCAACGAGAGCAATACACTTTCTGCACTGCACTTAAGGAAAAGTACAAAGGTGGTTTCTTAGTATTGGTCCTGGAAAGAAATGGAAGTCCGCTGTTGTGTGCAGCCCAAAAACAATGGGTGAGTGATCAATAAAATATCAAGTGTGTTTCAACTAAGTTTAACTAAGTGCTGTGCTTTGGGGCAAATACAGTGCTATTTTTCTAGAAAAAGAGGTGCCAGAACTTACCATGGACACCTCCCTTGTTCTCTTATAATGGCAATAGCGCCCACCAAAGAGGTGCTGGACTGAGTTCCATTGAGTTCTGGCTGGGGGAAAATCCACATATCTCCTAACTCAACCAGAAGAAGCTGTCTCTTTCCCAACCATAAGTTTTGGTGTGGTGTTTTAATTACCCTACCAAACCATGAAGAACTGGAGCTCTCGTGTGCATGGATATTACACATTTTGGGCAACTTCGTTGAGAAGTAACTGAAGTAGGAGGGGGGACCTGGTTGGTTTGGTGATATGATGAAGCAGGGAACTTGAGTCGAGAAGCAGAATGAACCACCTCACCTGAGGCATACCTGCTCAAAGCATCAATGCAGAGAAATCTCACACCACCCTAAATCTAAATATTTTAATATCCCTTCGATTAAACACAGCTGCAGTTGAAATTACAAATATAGGGAATCTACATGAGAAGGAAGAACTTACATCTCACTCTCTTGGCTTACCAAATATGTGTAAGGCATGTGCGGTATAGCTTTACATTGTCATTATTCTACAATCATTAATATATCTATTATTTTGTGTGTGTGTGTGTGAGAGAGAGAGAGAGAGAGAGAGAGAGAGAGAGAGCAGAAGAGGAAAGAAACAATTTAGAAAAGTTTTCTTCAATGAATTGCATTTTGAGTCTCACAATGAATTATCCAGGGAGATGGAAAATGCATTCAAAATCACTATAATATTTTCAAAGGTACTAGTCTTGTTTCTTTACGGTAGATGCCAATAATGTGAAATAAAAGGGGAATGGGAGTGGGGGGCGGGGAGCAAAATACCACCGTAGTAAGTAATTACACAATGTAATGGAATTTCAGTTTGCAACTTCCAGGGGTAGGCCGTTTTATAGGGCTGTAATCGGGGCAATCTGTATATTAACTCTTTCCCTTGTTAAGTACTGCTGCTGTCATTTCAAATATAAACACTAGCTAGCAGCTATCCGGAAGGCTTGCTATAAATCAAGCCTTCACTGAGGGATGTGTGTGTGTGTGCGTGTGTGTAGGGGGAAGCAGGAGGGGGGAAACCTCTGTTATTTGTGTCCTAATGGGTCAAAGAGAAAAGATGCCCTCTCTGAAAGCTGGAGACCAGCTTCCCCTTTCATTGATCGAGGTTTTGACTCTGGGTGCTTGAGTTTATGACAAAGGAGTTCACAACGCCACTGTCAGGAAGTCGATAGTGTGATAGATACCCTATGCAGTTGGTCCCTTCTCAAGCACTTTAACCACGCTTTTCCTCTGACAGTTATTACTGCTGCAATAAATTCTTCAGTAAAACAAATAGGCTCTCAGTAAATGTATTAGTTCAGGCACTCTGTTTTACTTAATATAACTGCGGGTCTTAAACAGGTAAGTACCCTAGTAAATAGACCAATATATTTAGGTGGAGGGAATTGTGGGTGGGTGGGTGGGTGTCTGTATCTCTACTTTTTACAGTAAGTTATCTAAAATTAGGCAACTGTAGCAGTTAGAGCTTGGCGTTTTAAAATCCAAAATAACTGACAGTATATGCATTCTTTTCCCTCTCTTTCCTTTTTTTTTAAAAGGAAAATTGTGCATTTAACACCAGTCGGTTTCTTATTACCACCTCTCAGCCAATTCTGACCTAATGTTTGGCACTTGTTGGATGTGATCCTATAACATGCATTAATAATAATTTTATTCTTTATACCCCACCCATCTGGCTGGGTTTCCCATTCACATGGAAAAGTTTGGAACTGGTTGCATAACTTTCCAAGAACAGTTCCATGAGTGAGAACCTTGAATTGCACTGGGCTCTGCAAAATGTCCCCCCCCCCAAGAAGTTATGTGGGTCGCCAGTCCCATGGGAATATTTTCATGTGCGTGAGCATGCAAAGGGGCTGCTGAATTTGAGACACACGGGCCACTGCCATGCACAGCTGAACAGCAAGGCCTCTTGTGGGTTGTTCTTTCCCCCCTTCCATTTTGGGATTAGAAAGAAAACACAGTGGTGTTTAAGGATCACAAAATATATTTAAATTTAATATGATGCTTTGTAAAAGAAACTGAAAGTGGCATACTTAAGTGACATTAATACAACACAATAAAAATGGGTCAGATTATAGGGCTGACAAAATTTGAATTTGTTTTCATTTTAACGAGAAACTACTCAATACGCACTTCTCAATCCAGCACGTACCAAAATACAATTTTCTTTTGAGATTCACAGTTTTCTGAATATTGCGATACAGATCTCTACCCAAACAATATATGCCAAAATTGCACTATTAATGGTGTTTTCAACTGGCTATCTCTTTTATCCACTCTTACCTCATTGTATTTATATTGTTTACTTGCTTTTTATTATGGATTACATATTCTTGTGGATTGTGAACTGATGTCAGCTACCTGGAACATTTTATTTCTGAAAATTTGGGGTTTAAATGCAGAAAATAAAAACATGACAAACTTTGTTTTTATGTTTTTAAAGCTTTACAGACCACTTCGGACTGAGATTTATACTTCAGAGCCTAAGTGTGAGACTGTGCTACAATAGTGTTTTGTGTGAATAGACCCTCTATTTATCAGATGAGTGTCAGTGCACAATGAACGCTACACACGCACGCACACATGCACGCCACTTATCTGCACTAAGCAAGGCTGCAGTCTTGAGTTCGATTCAAGAATCCATCTGTGCTCACTCTCAGAAGCACTACTGGTGTGGAGTTATTCCAGGCTGCATTGTTTTGGGTTACAGAAATATTATTTGTATTTGTTGGTGCGTGGAGACTTGTAAACCACAACATAGCAACATGAGAAGCTGCCTTAAAACAAGCCAGATCACTGGTCTACCTCTTTCAGTACCTTCCACACCAACTAGTAGCAGCTCTCGTAAGATTTCAGGCTGGGTTCTCTTACCTGGAGATGGTGGGGTTTGAATTTAGGACCATCTGCGTGTATAGGAGATTGTCTACCACTGAGCTATGGTGTTCTGCAGAGGTCAGGCCACTGTCTCAAGAAACTTACCAAAAAAAAATCAACACAGGAGAGACAACAAATGAAGGGGCGGAACATAGGTGGGGAAATAGGGCAAAAATGTGCATTTATTTCACTTACATCAGGGCATGGCCAAACTTGGCCCTCCAAATGTTTTGGGACTACAATTCCCATCATCCCTGACCACTGGTCCTGTTAGCTAGGGATGATGGGAGTTGTAGTCCCAAAACATCTGCAGGGCCAAGTTTGGCCATGCCTGACTTACATATATACAGGTTCCATTCAGTCTGGTAAAGGAACTAAGGGGGTGACATAACCTTCTTAGAATGGGAAGGTTTTGAGGAATGATTTGAATGAAGTAAAAAAAGAATGTGATCACACTTCCTTCCAGAGCAGAACTTGCAGGAAGTGACTGTATAGATGTGGCCAGTCTTCTTCTTCTAGGGGAAAAAGGGGGTTTTGGCACTCATACTCACGGTGAACTTTTAAAGTAGTGGGACATTCATAGGAAGGTTAGAAATGACCACCTCTCCGAGAAAAGAAGAGCTGGCAGGTACCTAGTGTGACTGGAAATGCATTTGACTCCTTAAGGGGGGTGGGATTGGAGAGCAGATTGCCATAGCAATGCCCTGCATGGCCTTAGCGGGGAGACAGTGAGGAAAACCACCTGCCTGTTCATAACAAAACCACTGCTCCATCTTTCCTCTCTGCGTCCCCTTTGTCAAGAAGATTTCAAAAATACGACAGAAGCTTCTGGTGCAAAGCGTTTATATATCCATGTAGATTTGCAGTGGTACCTCAGGTTAGGGACGTTTCAGGTTACAGATGCTTCAGGTTACAGACTCCGCTAACCCAGAAATAGTACCTCGGGTTAAGAACTTTGCTTCAGGATGAGAACAGAAATTGTGCGGTGGTGGCATGGCAGCAGCGGGAGGCCCCATTAGCTAAAGTGGTACCTCAGGTTAAGAACAGTTTCAGGTTAAGAATGGACCTCCAGAATGAACTAAGTTCTTAACCCGAAGTTCCACTGTATAGATATGCATACAGACGCACACATTGCTAACTGCCCTGGCATCGCTTTAAGAGAAGGTCATTTCCCCATCACGGTCTCCCTCCAGTAATGCTTCCTCTACACCCCAAGCCTCTTTGCCACTCTGGGAGGATGTCTTGAGACATCTATCCTTCAAGATTAAATGCATACCTTCTGAGTGGCAGTTGCCACAATTGAAGTAAGCATTTACTGCCAGTGCTCAGCCATGCAGCTAACTGCTCTGTAGTTGACGGGAGCCTCTCGAGGTGCCGGACCCTCATGGGGGAACACTGATAATTTTGTTCTACCCTGCAGGCATGCATTTTCTGGATGCACTGTGTGGAAACATTGCAGAGTCCACGCTGAGAGAGCTGCACCTGCTCCTCAGCGCTTCTCATGGAAAAAAAGAAGCAGCATTAAGAGGGCAGGGGTGGGGGTGGGGAGAGAGATAAGGACTCGCCTGACCTTCAGTATAGGCCAGTTATCATAAGCAGCAAATCTCTGGGACGTCTGCAAAAGCCCATTAGGCCAGCGAGTAGGGAGTGAACTTAAGCGAAACAGAGAAATGGAGACACGGAAATTAAAAACTCCAGCAGCCAAAGCCAATGGAAACTTGTTTCCTAGCGCAAGTTTAGCTCCTAATGCTGCTAAAATCAAAAGGGCACACTGCGTCAGCGTTAGGACTATAGGCAACCGGCTACTCTTTATCTGGTGCAACACAGAAGCCAAGGGCCTCATGCTCTGATTATTCGGAGCCAGGAAGGGGAAGCTGTGGCCCTCCTGATGTTGCTAAGACTCCAGTTTCCATCAGCCCCAACCAGCATGGCCAATGAGGGCACCATGTTGGCTCCCCGTGTCCTAATGTATAGATTTCATCCAGTGGATTAAAATGAAAGATCCTGTCCCTGTGACATCCTCCGAAGGGGCACAACCACTTTTAAAGCTTTATCACCTACACCGTTTTTGCCTGACCAAATGTGGCTGTGGCAAAGCGCTCACTTGAACAGCCTGCCAAGGGCACTATAGGCGAGTCTCAACTCATGCTGGGGTTATGTTCTGGGGTTAGAGCATAAAGCCAAAATTGTGCATAGTCCACACACATTGGGTTCAATGGTGGGTGGGATTGTCAAAGTCTTTTACCCAGACACCTGCCCTCTTTCCCCCTTTCATTTTTTATTTTATTTTTACCAAACACATAAAGCTGAATGCACACATGTTGAATGTGCATAGGTTGTGTGTGTCACCTGTACTGCGGAAATGTCTTAGAAGGTTTGATAGTGCACAAAACATCCCTAAGCACTCACTAAATGACCTAGATCCACTCCATATTGATCTCCCAACTGCTAGACTACATACCCTCCAACATTCCTCAGATGAAAATAGGGACATTTTTCATCTCCCCCCACAACTGACCCTCCTTGGCCCCCGTTTTTTGGTGTCCCCCCTCCTCAGAGCATTTCCTACCAGAAGAAGGGCGAGTGCCGCCACCACACAAATACAGGGCACATTATGCACTGCTTCTACCATCCTGACAAACCCCCTTAATCCCAGTTTTATTTTATTTTATTATTTGGTAGATTTATGAAAAGAAACACACACACAAATAAATAAGTTTGGGAAAGATTTGGTAAGATCAGGCGTGGATGCACGAAACATTTTTAAAGATAACAACCAAGGCTATTTGCACTCCTCTCTGCTCCCCCTTTCTTCCCACCCAGGACAGCCCTGCCCCTTGCCTGCCCCTCAGAGCCAACATGCCACATGGGGCTGGGCCTATGTGGCAGCAGTCTCTCCTCCCCACTCTCTAGCAGTTGCTACAAGCTGCCTGAGGGAGGAGGCCAGCAGCAGAGGCCCTAAACTACCTCAGTCCAGTATACCTGAAGGAGCATCTCCACCTGCATCGTTCTGCCTGGACGCTGAGGTCCAGCTCTAAGGGCCTTCTGGCGGTTCCCTCATTGCGAGAAGCAAAGCTACAGGGAATCAGGCAGAGGGTCTTCTCGGTGGTGGTGCCCGCCCTGTGGAACGCCCTTCCATCAGATGTCAAAGAGATAAACAACTACCTGACATTTAGAACGTGTGACATTTTTATGTATTTTTAATCTTTGTTGGAAGCCACCCAGAGTGGCTGGGGAAACCCAGCCAGATGGGTGGGGTACAAATAGTAAATTATTATTATTATTATTATTATTATTATTATTATTATTATTATTATTATTGGATGATCCCGCAGAGCAGCAGCAGCAGCCACTATCCTCACCTGAGACAAGCTCTGGCTCATCCTCCTCCCCAAGCTCAGTGCTGGCAGTGCTGGTGGGGAGAATAGGGACATTCCAGGATCAAATCAGAGGGCAGGATGGCTTTTGTAATTTTGTAAAACCAGGGATGAGATTACTAAATAGGCCATAAAAGTCGCCCAAAGATAGGAGCCTCAGGACCCCCTAACACTCAGGGCCGGTCCTATCATTTGACAAGGTGGGTAATCTGCTCCAACAGCAGGTGTTATTGGGCAGTGGTGGCAGCTTCTGGCTGTTGTTACTGAGCTACTTAGTCACTGTGTGACACCTGACCTCTCCTGGGCCCAGAAAACTAGCTTGCTTTGTCTGTCTTGATAAACTTCTTTGTAGCATGTCTAGAACTTCAAAAGAAGGAAGGTTATCAAGAGCCTGGTTATGACAGGCCATGTTAAATTTCTGGGAGACCTTTTTTTTCTCCTTGATGTGTTTTGAGTTGTTCAGTCCTCCCCTAGCGACACACAGGCCTGTGGTGGGTCCCCGTTTGATGCTTTGCTATGGGAATTTGATCTACTTAATGTTCTCCACAAGATTCTGACTGGCTGCTAACTTTCTTCCCGAATTGTGATTCATTTCTCCCTATATCTTATCTGTTATTAAAAAGGCACCACAGCTGGTTTGACTGCTAAATGAATAATTGTGGGGAAATCCCCCAAGCGACAGGGAATAACCCCAACATGGAAGACCTCCTAGGCTTAGTAGTATAGAGTGGTATAGCTTTCACTAGTATAGGAAAATCTTCACTCAGCAGGGAACAGACAAATGAGGAAACCAGCATATAAATAAGGCAACACCAATGGCTATAAATAATTTTGAGGGAAGGGGATGAGATAAAATACAACAAATGAGTGTTGGCTTTCTTGCTGAGACATTGCTCTGTTTTAGTTGGTTGGGTTTTTTAAAATATATATATATATATATAAATATACTGCTTAATGCAATAAAACTTTCTAAGTGGTTTACATGGAACATAATCAAAAGAAAAGTCAATGTCAATTCAAGCAAATTCAACAGAAATCTTATAAAAAGCAGAACGAAAAAAAATTGTATATCACAGATAAAACTGAGCAATGTATAAAGCAGATAATTAGAAATTAAGGGTCAGGGAAGTATTTCATTCAATTATACTTTTAAAACTGGGGTTCAAAGCTCATTACTGTTCCCACCTCATGAGCTTCTTGAAAGCAAGAACCCCAGGGGGTGGGTGCTACCACCAAGAAGGCCTGATTTCACAACTTCACCAACTGACAATTCACTGGTCTTGGAAAAACCAGTTGGTTCTCCCTGAAAGAACATAAATGTTGACTTGTTTTGACCTGGGAGAGGTGTGTCTGTAGGGACCCTAGCTCCAAGTTATTTAGGACTTTAAACATCAGCAACAAAACCTTGAATTGAGCTCAGGAGCTAAGAGATCTTTCCACACCAGAGTAATATGTGTAAAGCCAGGTGTCCCCCTAAATACCTAGCAGTTGCACACCCTGCAGATTCCATACCAAGCACAGTGACAACAACTTCCTTAAACAAGTATGAAACTTCTTCACATCTAAACAGTCATAGGATCTACCTTCCTTCCACAGTAATTATGATGTCAACTTGGATATATGCTTGATGGGTAGGGCTGGCACAAGATGTTTGGCTGCCTGAGGAAAATAATGTAAGAGCGTAAGTCCCCCATGATATTCTCGCGAAGAAGCTGGTCAAAATGTGGGTTGAATGAGGTAACTGTTAGGTGTATTTGTAGCTGGTTGACTGACCGAACCTGGCATACTCATTATTGGTTTCCTGGAAGGGTTATCTTGGAAAAAAGTGCTTCCTTTCATTGATTCTGAATCCCACAATATTTAGCCAACAACACATAGTGCTGTCCTTCAATGCCTTGCTGGCACTCCTCCTCCTGCAGCATCAGATGCCTGAGGCAGCTACTTCACTCTGCCTAATGGTAGGGCTGGCCCTGTTGGTAGCTCTCTTGCATCAAAGAACATGTATTCTCAGTGAACATATCTGTGCATCATTCCCTTTGCATTCATACAGTATACACCAAACTGCAACCAAACAACAGGGAAGAATCAGTACTATATTATGCCCCCATTAATGCTCCCTATTTTTCCCTGTCTGCCTAACTTCTTACCAAGGGCCAATAATCCACCCCAACCATCTCAGGAGAAATTGAGGAATGTTGTAGATCACCTCTCATACATTAACTCAGTCATTTCCTTTAATTAATTATCCTTCAGAGCCTTCTCTGTTTAGTTAGTGGCTATCAGCACCAAACGCCGGACTCCTCTTTTTTAAACCATACTGGACACATATTTGCAAGAAGACATATCTTTTCAATTAGACTAACCCTGAGCTTCAAAGAAACAGGAAACCACTCTCGACCTCAAACCAATCCAGACACAGGAAACCAGGGACAGACAGAACAGCCTGCAGCTTCATTTGCAGGAGTCAGAACAGAAAACCGGAGACCTTGCAGAATGGTGGCAATGTCCTCCACCCACTGCCCTGGTTACACTATGCTACCCAGCATTTGTGAATGTGTGTGTAACTGGCTAACATAAACAATCAAATATTGGAGATGGCAAGGGAACAGCTCCAGTGGTCTATTTTGCAGCAAGCTACAGCTGAACTGTAAGCTGCAGCTGAACTGCAGAGGCACTAAATATAAACTTCAGTCTAAGTGTATTGGTTTAATTGGGACACACACACACACACCACAAGATATATGTGCACAGCGTTATTACAGTTTTCAGTCAGTTCCCATGAGGTACCCCAAAGCAATTTACAATATATTAAAAAGCATATATAAAACAGCCCCGTACACAAAAACAATTGAAGCAATTACATATATAAAAACTGTGTTTGTTTGTGCGTGTGTGTTTGTTTTGAAACAACAACAGCACATCTGTAAAATCAATTCACATCTAATAGAGATACCAACTGGGAGAAAGATTTCAGTTTGGAAGACTAAAGGCCTTATAGGATGGCATCTGCAGGATTCCCTCTCCTGCAGAACAAGGTGATCAACTGAGTGAGTAGAGAATGAGTTGACCATTTATGTATCCTGGTCCCAAGATGCATGCGGCTTTGTCTGTGTCTTGAACCTAAAAGGCTTTGTCTGTGCCTTGATCAAAAGGATGGTGATATTCTGTGAACATGAAATCTGGATATGGAGGTAACCTGTCAGATGCAGGTTACATCCATATAAAAGATTCTGAAGAAGACTCCAGGTGCTCCACAGATGGGCTCTCCAACTTTCCCTGCCTCCTGGAAAGCCTACGGTAGAATCCCATAATGTAATGTTTTCCCCTGTAGTACCAGATCTGCCCATGTATCTTAGAAACACGAACGCATTCTGCAGGCATGTTTGCAGACAAAACTATGTGGGGAATCCTTGCTGGAGATGATTGCATGCTACAGACAGTATTGGAATGGATGCAATTACTCTGTAAATACCAATATTGCCTTGTTTATTTGGGGAAATATGGAAGCACCAACAATTGCCAATCTTAATTAATGCAAATGTGTATTTACACAAAATGGCAGGCAATAAGTAAAATGGCTTTGCAGCTGCACAGAAACAGAAAACAGAGAGATGGTTAGTTGTTGCACGTTAAATGGGCTACTCAAAAAACCCACGCCGCCTGGACCTTAAGCTTAAACAGAGAGGTAGAGAAAGGTGGAGGGGTGGCTTTATGTGGAGTGAAGAGGGGCATTAACCAGGCGCAACAACAGTGGAGGTCTAGACACACTGAGGGGGTGGAGTTCAAGTGCAATATGGCACTTGGAGTAACCTGAGATATCAGGGACAGCAAGATTAGGGAAATGCCGGGGAAGAGACAAGAAGAAAGAGCACAGTGCAAATAATTACCTGTCCCAAGGAAAGAAGGGGCAAAGATGGGGTTTCCTGAGTTGCATCGTAACCTGCAGGTGCAAGGTCATGGCTGAATCTGAACTTTCTTCAGCACCGGTTCAAAACTGAGTGTTGGATCCTTTCAGCAGGCACAAACATTTAGTTGCCTTTTGTCTTCTGAGGGGAAGCCCAGCAGGCTCAGGCTGCTGACTGAAGGCAGGCGAGTCTTCCTGGGTCAGCTCTTATCTAAGGCCACTGACAAACCTGAGTTCCTTGGAACCCCGCCAATAAGACTCAAAAATAAGTGGGGAGGAGGGTGTGTCCTTTGGGGATAACACTGGATTGTGCTCCTTGCCAGGGCCCTGCCTAATCAGAGAGAAAAACAACAGAGGTGGCTAAGGAACTGAGATGAGGGAAGAGTAAGATGAGGGAAGAGTTGTTTAGTCATTTAGACGTGTCCGACTCTTCATGACCCCATGGAGCAGAGCACATGTGATGGCCTGGGATTCCGATTCAGAGGATGAACCAGAGGAATCCCAGCCTGCACTGGAGTCCCCGCCTCCAGGGCCGGCTGAACTGGGGCAAGGCCTAGATGCTGAAGAGCCTGCACCTGTGACAGAGCTTCAGGAGCTGGCCCCAGGTGAAGCCCTTCTGGCCCCAGAGGGGCTTGACGACTCAGTGGCCACAGGTGAGCCTCCTCCAGGGCCCAGTAACCCTTCGGCCTCTCCTGATCTGCAGAGGCTTAGGGCAGAGAGGCGAAGGGAACTGGTTGCCCCCAGGAGGAGTGCTCGCCTTAAGGCCAGAGGAGGCGGGGCTCCTGGGGGCCGGGACCGCCCCCGGCCTTAGAAGAGGATAAAAGCCCAGTCAGCCTGGCCCCAGGTTGCGGGAGCAACGTTGTTGTTGGCTTCGGACCTTCCTGTGTTCCTGATCCCTGCTCGGCCTCCTGTTCCTGACTATCCGGTGTTCCTGATCCCTGCTCGGCCTCCTGTTCCTGACTATCCGGTGCTCCTGTTCCCTGCTCAGCCTCCTGTTCCAGCGTTCCTGTTCCCCGCCCGGCTCTCCGCCTTGGACCTCGCCCCTCTTCGTGTGGACTCTGCTTACACCCACGGTACCTACCCCCGGGACCAGCACAGCACACCAGGCACTCCTGTCTTCCACTGCCTCCCACAGTTTGGTCAAACTCATGTTCGTAGCTTCAAGAACACTGTCTAACCATCTTGTCCTCTGTCGTCTCCTTCTGCTTGTGCCTTCCATCTTTCCCAACATCAGGGTCTTATCCAGGGTGTCTTCTCTTCTCATGAGGTAGCCAAAGTATTGGAGCCTCAGCTTCAGGATCTGTCCTTCCAGTGAGCACTCAGGACTGATTTCCTTCAGAATGGATAGGTTTGATCTTCTTGCAGTCCATGGGACCCTCAAGAGTCTCCTCCAGCACCATAATAAGAAACTACCTAGGCTGAAAAAGTAGGAGGGCTCTCACAGTATTCCAAAATGTCAGAGCAGGCTTGAAGGGGACTTAAAAATTCCCCTGTTATAGCAGCTTCCATGGTTCTTTGCAATGGTGTAGGACTCATTGACAAGAGCAGAGCCAAAATGTAAACATGAGGTAGGAGCCAATTAGCGTGTCACGTCAGCATGAAGATTTCCTCTTGTGGAATGATATCCTCAGATCTGCACTGGAGGGTTGGAGGAAGCGCTAAAACAGATTTGAAGGAATGAATGTGTTAAATGAATGAATGTGTATCCAGGGAGAGGTCCTGACAGTGCTTTTTTTCTTAAAAAAAATGTTTTTTGGGGGTACTCTCATTTTGACTCAAGAAAATCACCATTTTATAGTTCATGTCAGGAAAAACAAATACAGTAAATGGACACAAGTACAAAGATTCACAAAATGTTTAGGCGTATGCATACCCCCAGAAAAAAGCACTGGGTCCCGAATTTGGGGTGGGGGTGAACACACACCCTCAGGCCGCCTCCACGCTTAATTAAGTTAATTAAGTTAAGTGTCATATCCCAGCAAACATGAGAATTTCACACAAAAACCTGTCCCCCTCTATTTACACAGTTTTGGGGCGAGGTTTCTTTTTGACCCTGTATACAGAAAATGGGTGGGAAGACATGACCAAAGTTATCAACAAAACATAATCTCAAGATTCTACTTGATGTGCCACTTGGAGATTTGCAGGAATTAAATTGATAGGGATATATTCAAAGTAACAGCAAAGCTGAATTCCTCACCAATACAACGAAAATATCACTGACTCCAAGAGTATGCCCCCATACTGAACATCAAAGGTGGGGGAGTCTACCCCCTTGAGAAATGTTGCCCATTTTTTACCACTAGAAACGGGTCTTCTTCATAGTGTTTCATCTGTGCCCCATTTGCTCAAAAGTTGTGTCCTGATTATTAGGAGCTGATCTAGTTTTCCTGATCCAGATTAGAAAAACAACAACTCGGCGCAGCAATCTATTTCTCCTGGTGTGCCCATTTGGTTGTATCGCTGAGCACAAGAAGTTGCATTAAATTATTCATTTCTGCAGAATGAATATTAATTATGGTGTGAGAAATCCCAAACACATATGGTGACAGTGCTGGTTAGACCTGCCTCCTGCTATGCCATAGAGATTCATATTTGGAGGCACTATATTATTTCCATGCCAAGACCACCTATGGTTTTCAAGATAGCTGAAAATTAACATTTTCAGCTTGCGCTCTTCTTCCAGCTTTAGGATGAGTCGTCTGCTGTCATCTTGTAACTTTTTGTGATAGAATGGATGTTAACAGCCTATCGGCGTAATATGTTTCTATAATGTCTTGGCTGACAGCTCTTTCCTTCATTTACCTTTACACAATTGCCGCATGGAGGGCTTGTTCTAGGAGGTGTGGAATGGGAGCAGGAAAAATGGACATGAATGAGAAGGAATACATTACAATCTCAACTTGATTTCTTTTCTTCCAGAAATACAGATAGACTTTTTTCTTTTCTTTTTTGCCTTTGGCTGATTTAAAACAACAACAACAACGGGGGCTAAACAGATGTGGAGTGATTTTTATCTCCTTCCTTACCCTGCATTTTTATTTTTTTAAAGAATGTATGCATACATTCACAGATTGTGTGTGTTTGTACAGTCAGACCAGGACTGGGGACATCCAGATTGAAATATCTGTTCAGCTATGACACTCACAAGGTGACCTTGGAATAAGCTCAATTTCAGCCCAGTCTACCACACAAAGTTGTGAGGATAAAAAGGTGGGCACCCACACTGTCCCAAACTCCTTGGAGGAAGGACAGGATAGGTATATGGTATATAATAAATAATAGCTTCTCTCCTTTTAATCAGCTGAAGCCAGTGCTCTTGCTGGCAGTGTCCACAGAGCTTGCAAAGGCTACATTTACTTAATTTCATGTTGTTGAAATGATCTAATTTCAGGGGAGTATATTGACCCATCCATTATTTTATGGCTTAACTACCATATTTTTCGCTCTATAAGAAAAAAAAATATTCTGAATCCCAGAAGCCAGAACAGCAAGAGGGATCGCTGTGCAGCTGTTCTGGCTTCTGGGATAGCCGCGCGAAGCCTCTTCAGGGCAGCGGGATGAAGGCTCTCTCTGCCCTGAAGAGGCTGCGCGCGGCTAAGCCAGAAGCTAGAACAGCGAGAGGGAGCGCTGTGCAGAGATCCCTCTCGCTGTTCTGGCTTCTGGGATAGCTGCGCAGCCTGCATTCACTCCATAAGATGCACACACATTTCCCCTTACTTTTTAGGAGGGAATAAGTGCATCTTATAGAGCGAAAAATACGGTATAAGTGGGTTTTTTAAAAAATAATATTGAAAAGAGAAAAGTGCCAAACTTAACATCCCCATTCTCCTCTGCCCTTTACTCAACCTGAAGGCATAGTTCAGATCTAAATAATAGTCAAGTTCTTATTACCACTGAAGTGGAGAGAATCCAAAGGTTGCTGATGTAAAATAATATAACAATTTTAAAGTTTGATGTTTTATTATGCTTTTATATGTGTTGGAAGTTGCTCAGAGTGGCTGAAGCAATCCAGCCAGATGGGCGGGTTATAAAAAATAAAATAATTATTTATTTATTAATATTATTAAAGGAAGACTCTAACATAGCCAGATATTACAGTATGTAGCAGGTACAGTTAGTCCTGTGGAGTCTTTGTTTGCATGCTGGATTCTACCTCTTTTGTGGTTTTGTTTGATACTTCCCAACTTTGCCTTTAACTTTGCCAGTAACTTTGACAGATGTGGATGGGTAGTTTTGGTTTGGTTTTGCTGTGCTGCCTAAGCAACGCAGAGCTGTACGGATGGTGAGGAACAGAATTTTAAACCAACAGAATAAAACAAATCTACGCAAGGTGTATTTCTTCCCAGAGCCGTTGCTTTAATCTTGAGGGCTGACGTTGGCTCACAGAATATGCATTACAAGGGCTCAGATGAACTGTAACACACACGCATCACCCCCGCCGACAGCAAGTAGCCCATTTTCCTAAGTCAGAGCCCCAGTTTCGGCAAGCAGCAGCCCCAGCAGGTAGGGATGCTAAGCTGAGAGGTAGCGATCATCCTAATGACCAAGCACTGCAGGGAAATGCCAAACTAAGTACCCAGCTGTCATGGAAAAGACAACGTTCCCTCCCTGCCGCCTCCTTCGTTTCCTTTCGCTCAGCCTTCAGTGGAGGTAACACTGACCAATGCCCAGCCCATCAAGAGACTCGGGGGCCGGTAGACTCTGTTGCAAAAGACAAATTCCTGAGGGCCGTGTTGCAAAAGAATAACAACCTATAATTTGCTCTGTTAGTATTTTGTCAGCCAAATAGCAAGCAGTGTGTGCAGGCTGTTTCTAATTCCACTGTCAGCAGGTTGTGGCTAGCAATCAGACTCAAAAAATACCAGGCCCTCTGCTTCTCACTGTACTTACCCATATCATTACAATCCACGGAAGGGGAATGAATGAACTCGCAGCAGAAGTTGCAAAGGTGGGAATCTTTTGTTTCACTGCCCTGCTCTCGCGGCTCAGATTTACACTGGTGTGTTTTACTGCTAATGAAATCACAGCATCTGAGCACTGGAATGGGCCCAATAGGTCATCTAAGGACCCTTGCATAGGGTGACTTTCCCTCACAAGGGTCAGACACTCCGATGCACTGTTGCCTAACACCTGTAAGCAACATAGGCAATGTGCCAATCCTGGCGATGATCGCCGGTAGTCCAAAACAGAGCTTAGCAATTAAATTGTGTAGCATTTTCAAAGACTGCACTATTTCCGAATTAGAAGTTTGAACACGTCTGAATTTTTTAAATTTTGAAAATCCTCTTTGAGGATCTTTTTCTTAAATTTCCCAAAAAAACTCAAAACATACCCACTGCCTTGTGGGGCATCTTTTGGCGAATAAGGAATAAACCTTATTGGATGAAGCCTTCTATGCCTCATTCCAGCAACCCCAGCAGCCAAGCTGTTGCCAAATGTATTGCTCTGCTTTCCTTTGGACCACGTCAGTGAGGCCAAGAGGAGGGTCTTTTTATCTGGGCAGCCCAGGACCTTCCTTCACACTGCCCAGGCTTGTGCCTGGGAAAGGTCACTTTGGTCCTGGTAACACAGGAAAAACAATGCCACGGACAGCAGTCACAATTTTCCATTCTCTGCAACCACAGCAGGCACTGTGATTCTCCAGCGGTTTGACTCCACCCCAGAGGCTGACAGATGCCAACGGGAAACAAGAATGCTAAATATTGCCAACTACTTTTGCGCCTTGTTTGAGGGCTACACATTAGAACGTAAGAATAGCCTGGTGACTCAGGCCAGTGGCCTATTTAGTTCAGCATCCTGCCTCTGATAGCAGAGGCAGAGGATAGCCACCATGGCTAGTAGCCATCAATAGCCATCTCCTCCATAAATGAACTCCGTAAAGTTCAGAAAAAATGCTTTACCACTCAAATATGCTCATTATGAAAACCGTGGGGTGGGCAGATGGTAGATTGGAACCTATTGGTAGATCTCTGGCTGGTTTGGAGTAGATCAGCAAGCATTTTGGACATCCAAGATGGAATCTACACACATATAAAAAAACTTTCTGAAAATTATTATTATTTTTTTTAAAAAAAGGCGTTTGTAAAAATACATTGAATTTTCCATAAGGCTCATCTAATGTCACATTATATATTGCACTTAAAACATTTCATTTGCAGCTGTATACAGTGGTACCTCGGGTTAAGTACTTAATTCGTTCCGGAGGTCCGTTCTTAACCTGAAACTGTTCTTAACCTGAAGCACCACTTTAGCTAATGGGGCCTCCTGCTCCCAGAGTACGATTTCTGTTCTCATCCTGAAGCAAAGTTCTTAACCCGAGGTACTATTTCTGGAGCGTATGTAACCTGAAGCATATGTAACCCAAGGTACCACTGTAGTGTGTTTAACAATAGCAACAGGAAAATGAAGCGAGGCTGCTGAAATGAAGAAGAAATGGCTAATCAGGAGTGGACTTCTGAGGGCAGGGTCTGTGGGCTCAGTTCTGGTTTAGAGAACAAATTCCCAGGCTCAGAACATGCTCAGAGGTACCCTGTCCTTTCATGCTAGCCATATCTCTTCTGCACCTATCCCTGGTTGGTAGACCTTGGGAGTCCTAGTTTTTAAACACACTCACAAAGTAGGTCTGACAAGACGGAAGTCTACCCGCCCTGGTAGGAACTGTAAAGAGACCACCGGGACATTGGAGAAGCAAAGAGAACCAACAGAGATGGCGCTAAAAAGTCAACAGGATAATTGTCATGAAATGAGAATGTGAAGGGATGGTGGTGGAAGGCATTAAATTACGTCAAAAGGAAGAACCTCCAGGAATGTGATTTGCTGTGCTCTTGAATCGGACTTTCCACCAGCTCTTCAGTACTAGGATTACAGTAAAGGCCATATTTCCACTCCTGAAATTCCTGGCCCACGTTTCTTCCCTGGCCAGGATTCCAGTAAGGCCGTCTGTTCCCTTTTGCAGCCAGTCCTCAACCAGGCTCAACTGGTTCAGCTATAAAGCAGCCTTGCCAGCTGGACATCATCATTTTCCTGTAAGTGTTCTTCGCAGGGTAGTGAACCACAAGCAGAGCAGTTGGGTTGCTGCCTCTTAAAGGGACAGTGTTCCAGACAAGGCCCGTTTTAAATAATTGGTGCTATAAAATCAGCAGTCTTTCCCCATTCAGCTGATAATATTATTTTGTCCTCCTTTTATTACGACGACTATGCCAGAACATCACACTCTGCTAAATGCAGATGCAATCTGAAGTTATTTTTATTCCGCTTTATTTTTGGAAGGGCTTTTTGTTTCTTTCTTTTTTAGTGCTCACTTACCAACAGCCACTTTGTTGAAGAAAGAAAAAATGAGCACCAAAAATATTACGGCAATAATCTTAAAACATCATAATAGGGGCAGATTCAAAGTGGGAGCTGCCTTTAGCAAAAAAAAAGGGGGGGTTATAAAAAGCTTGCCTATGTTACATAACGCTGCATAATGTTTTATTTTCAGTCTCTTTCCTGTTAACTCTCCACACTGAATATGCCTTTTTCATTGCTACAGCCCTTGGAGCAGACTTGGTGGACGTGGTTTTTGGAAATCATTTGAACTCCAACAGGGAAAGGAAAGAGGAAGGGTAGCCACAATCAGTGGTGTAGTGTAGGTTGCTGGTGCCCGGGGCAGGGCAAGCTTTGCACCTCCTTGGTGAACTAGGTGGCTCCCTCATGCACCGGAGCCCAGTGGCAGCCTCTCATCCTCTCTGCTGCTTTCACCGGACTGAAGCAGCCCCAGCCCCAAAGGCCCGGACTGGGCATGGCTTCCCTCCCCATAGCTCTGGCCTCGATGATGGAGCCTGCCATGGGGCACCTGGTTGCTCCCCTGCAATAAAGTGCCCAAGGCAATGGCCCCTCCAGCCCCACCATGCTACGCCTCTGGCCACAATGGCTATGTTCTGCTCAGTGGCATAGCGTGGGTTGTCAGCACCCCGGGGCAAGGCAAGTAATTTGTGCCGCCTAACCCGTGGATTTGCGGCCCCTAACCCTACCCCCCAGATGTTGCGCCCGGTGTGGCCGGCCCCCCCTGCACCCCCCATGCTACGCCACTGGTTCTGCTTCTGCCATCTGAATACCAATTGCTGGGAATTGGTGCCCTGTGGCACTCAGGGTCCTGCTTTGGGGCTTCCCACTGGTACCTGGTTGGTTCCTGTAAGAACAGGATGCTGGAATAGTTGAGTCATGGTCCAACTGGGTTCTTCTCATGTTCTTCTGTCAAGTGAGTGCCTGGCTCCATCTAATTTTAGCAGTGAGTTGCACTCCATAAGAGAAAACTGAGTGAGGGCTGACGCAGCAACGAGAGAATAGTTCCCCCTCCAGTTATCCAGTCTGTGAAGGAAGGAAAGCTGCAAAGAAACTATAAGAAATAGCACTACATTGCTGCTGCTGTCAGGAGGTAGAGCAACTTATGATTCAGTGGGGAAGGAAGCACTGCAAGCAGGGCCGTCTTTAGCAGATGCGGCGCCGGCTGCAAATATCCACCCAGTGCCCCCAAATTACCATGGATAGTGTGGGGGTGGCTGTAGCTGCACACTGCCAGCCATCGGCGGGGCAACTCTCCCCCATGCCGCTGCAGGAGAGCGATCCCTGCAGAGGTTTGGGAGTGAAGTTGAGCCCCTCCCAAGCCTCCTCGGGAGAAGAGCGATCCCCGCAGAGGCTTGGAAGGCAAGCTGCATGCCTGCCAGTCTTATGGTTTGTGGGGCACAGCTGGTGGGCGTGCAGGGAAAGGGGAGGCCGCCAGCAAAGCCGCGCAGCTCCCCCACTTGCTGGGGTGCCCCTGAGAGGCCGGCACCCTGGCGCAATGCACCACTAAGCCCTATGGGAAAGACGGCTCTGACTGGAAGAGAACTGAGGTAACGGGTAACCAGGTATTGTTGAACCACAGCTTTCATCACCTTTGGAGCTGATGGGTATTGAGAGTCCAACAATGTCCAGTTGTTGTTCCTTATCTTGAGAGACCAATGCTGGGTTAAAGTCTAGGACTGGCAGTCTGTGTGTCCACCTGCTTCCAGGCACTGGCAGGACACTGATGAGCAGTGCTTTTTTCCCTTAAAAAATGTTTTGGGATACTCTCATTCTGGCTGCTCCCCCTCACCCTCACATCCTTCCAACCCCCAGTCAAGGGACTCAAGGTGGTGGCAGTGGCGCTGAGAGGATGGGAAGGCGACGACAACGGTGGGGTTGGCTTGAGTGAGGAGGGGTGAGCGCTCATCAGCTGGCTCTAGCCCAGCAAGAGGAGGAGGAGCAACACTGTTGCCTCCACCGTGCCCCCCCCCCAGACTCCCTTCCCCGGGCATCGGCGGGGAGATTGATGGAGCAGCAGTCCGCACTGTTACTGCAGAGATAGCTTGCATGTCTATCTGTCGGTCGGCTGGGGCAATGCGTCCCCCCCAGAAAAAAAGCACTGCTGATGAGTGTACACCAGGGGAAGAAGGGCTGGAGTCCGACTTGGGAGATGGGGGTCAATGATTTGTGGGGAACTGTATCACAGTGGCGTAGTGTGGGGGGTTGCAGGGGGGCCGGCCGCACCGGGCGCAACATCTGGGGGTTAGGGTTAGAGGGCGCAAATCCACGGGTTAGGGGGTGCAAATTACTTGCCTTGCCCCGGGTGCTGACAACCCACGCTATGCCACTGCTGTATCAGCCAGGAGGTAAGAGTCAGAGGCAGGGGGAGCTTCAGAGCTGGAGAGTGTAGCACAGGATGGTTCAGAAGGAAGAGCCAGGGCAGTCCAGTGAAGGGCCAGGTGGTTCTCCACCCTCTCCTGAACCACTGTCTCCCGGAACCAGGAGCAGATTGAAAATAGATGAACAAACCTCCATGCAGGCTCGGTCTCCAGCTGCATGTGCACAGCCCATTGGGGGAAAGTACATAAACTGGTGGAGGGGTGTGGTCCAACTGTTGCTGAAACTGTTCCATTAAGCACAGACCTGGGAGTAGCTGCCTAGATGCTAGATTGGTCTGCATAGGTACCCAGAGCTGTAGAAGCGAATGTAAGTGTTCTCTTTGACAATAGGAGTTAACTATCTGCCATGGGCATCTTTTTGACTGTGGAGTGCCCTTGACACCTGCTGCCCTTTTATTTATTTCTCTTTTTTTGCAAATAAAGTGCGGGCACAAGCCCTGCAAGATACCAATACCATCTCCAGGCTACCCCTGGAACTTCCTACGATTTGGGGATGTGGGAATCCCGAAACAACATGTTAAATAGAAGGGCACCAGCAGATGTTATAAAATGGAGGCCTGCTAAGGGATCTGCAACTAATAGAGAAGGAGTTGCCTGAATCTGTAGACCTATCCTAATCTATCTTTTCCTGCCTATTAGGCTGATAATGGGGGACTGCGAAACACAGTCATTATGCACTGTTGTCATTCTTGAGCCAGTTTTATGACCTGTGTCCGAGATGTAGCCTCATTCTCATTAGAAAGCCTAAAATGACCCATTAATCTTTTATGCTGTCTCAGATTGTCAGGGGCTTGTCTGTGGGATTTTTCTTTTCTTTCTTTTTTTAGCAGAGCTTTAAAATAGGCACAGTATAGATTAACAGTATCAGTGCAACCAGAATCACTCAGCAGGCCTGAGTTTCTTTCTTTCTTTCTTTCTTTCTTTCTTTCTTTCTTTCTTTCTTTCTTTCTTTCTTTCTCTCTCTCTCTCTCTCTCTCTCTCTCTCTCTCTGTCTTTCCTTCCTTCCTTCCTTCCTTCCTTCCTTCCTTCCTTCCTTCCTTCCTTCCTTCCTTCCTCCTACACCTAATTTATAATATATTCTGAATTAAATAAAAATAATAACATATTGGGTTGGTTCTAGGATGCACTCCTACGGTTTGTAAGCTGTAAAGTAGATCTGCCATATTATAAGCACTTGGGAACAGTTTTACAGTATTAGTGGCTATGGTGCATTTTCCCAGTGAAAAGAAAATGGGAGTAGTGGTAAATTTTCCTATGGCAAACTGATTAACAGAGCCCCAAGAAAATTTCAAAAAGCTCTTGTATTGACTGATCCGGATAAATTGCCCAAAACAGAAATGCCCCAAGAACATTTTATAAAATGAGCTGTTTCGGTTAACTTTTCATTTAGCATACAAACAAATTATTGGAGATTAAGAGAGGTTGCCAGTTGTAAACCAGCAGTAGCAGCTGAATACTATTTGTTATATTTTCAAGTGCTTGGCTATATAAACTCATAATTTGAATGAGCTGGCTTAACCGTGGAAGATTTTATAGGTTAATATAGAGATCCTCAAGTACAATAGCCGAATCTCAACCACATATTCAGGGGTGTAGTTGAAAATGTGGCAAGTACACAGAGAAGGTTAAGTGTTATGCACTGCTATCACACGTTTGTTTTTTTTTGGGGGGGGGGTTGTAGGGATATAAAGCAAGAAATTATAATGAGCCCTTGTACCCCAGGTGGTGCCATCTAATACCCCTGGCTCATAGACTTTTCAAGCAGACTCTGGAGATCTCCCAAACGATCTCTCTGAAGTAGATGACTGCGCAACAGAATGGCAAATGAAAATCCCAGCTTCACACATGAAAGCTATTGGCTGAAATTATCATCATAATCATCATATCATTTGAATGCCACCTTTCCACAGTTAAAACAGTGCTCAAGGCGGCTTACAATATATGAAAAGATTTACATAATTGCAAACATAGCAAAGTAGTCATTTGTTGTTATTGTTGTTTAGTCGTTTAGTCGTGTCTGACTCTTTGTGACCCCATGGACCAGAGCACGCCAGGCACTCCTGTCTTCCACTGCCTCCCGCAGTTTGGTCAAACTCATGCTGGTAGCTTCGAGAACACTGTCCAACCATCTCGTCCTCTGCCATCCCCTTCTCCTTGTACCCTCCATTTTTCCAAACTTCAAGGTAACTTTTCCAGGGAGTAAAGTAAATAAAACACATCAAAAACTACATAACCAAACTAAACAATTTCCACATAAAAATAAAGATACAAAAAAATAGTATCAGTAACAACAAAAACTCCTGATGGAACCTTCCCCAAAATACCTCAGTTCTTGCTGGGCGGCAGCAGTTTTTATGAAGGCTGTCATGCCCCGCCCTGGGCCAGGTGGAGAGAGGCAGGAATGAGGCCCTCCGGCTCCCAGCAGGAAAAAGATTATGGAGTAATCATCGTGCTTCTGAATCAAAAGCAAACCAGCCACTTGACCCAACCCCATGTTGTGCTTGCATCTCTTTGTCCCACGCCAGCCCAAAATCCATCCATTGCAGGGTAGGCATGTTCTGCATACAATCATGAAGGATGAGAGATCCTTGGTCTGCACCAACTTTCCAGATTGGTGCCACAGTGACATATAAAGGAAGTGTAAACAAGAATTGGCAGAAAGGTTAAGGAAATGACTCAAAGCATGCATTTGCAAACCATAGCCTGTGTGATGGCAACAATACCGCTGTACATTTCTGCCACCATGAAATGCATCCAAATTCATCAGCGCTGTGTATTTGTTTTAAAAAAGAATTCCAATGAAAAGCACGTCATCAGTGACTTTAAAAAATGTGTATTTCCCCTTAAACAGAAGCATAAAAGAGACATTACCGCTAAGGCAACACTTTTAGTCATTCTGTCATATTATAATTACACATGCTACAGCTTTCCGACATTCTGATGTTTCAAAGGTTCGTAGAATTTCTTAAAATAACCCTCCCCAAATGTGTGTCTACTTCATCCAACCAGTGGGTGGTGAAATCCCAATGTTGGTGCCACAGACCTGATCACCCAAGGTAGTTTGACCACCCACTTTTTTTACACAAGTTCTAGCAAGTTCTGCCTTACAGCTGCTACTCCAGGCTAGATTGCAGAGCTATTTATCTGTCATCACACCCAATAATTCCACTCTACTGGGGGAGCGCCTTTGCATAATTTCCCATCTGAGAATGGGTCTTCCCAACCTCATGCATTCCCCCTTCCTCTTCAAACTAGCAATAATACTCAAATGTCTAGGCATGTGGGAGTATTATTGCATGATGTGCAAGAGTACACCAATTTAAAGCACTTAACCAGAGAAAGTGTTTTTTTATTGGTAAACACGGAGAGACGAAAGCATCAACAAATGCAGACAATTTTTAAAAAAAGAACTCAGAACAGAAACATAATCCTAACCGCTTCATTCTGACATGATTCAAGTCTGCTGAGACAGTGCCAATGTTTTAGAAAGTTAGTAGGCTTAAAAAAAAAAACCACCAACCTCACATCAATGTTATAATACTTGCATCTGGAATATGAAATGTGACAGACAGCATCTCCTCAAAATGGGTGAGTTCTTACACAAATACAATAGAAGAGCATCCCATTTTCAAAACTGAAGATTTGGGTGCAAGTCTCCTTCGATAGGATCAAACCTCTCCATTCTTAAGGAAATCAGCCCTGAGTGCTCACGGGAAGGACAGATCCTGAAGCTGAGGCTCCAATACTTTGGCCACCTCATGAGAAGAGAAGACTCCCTGGAAAAGACCCTGATGTTGGGAAAGATGGAGGGCACAAGAAGAAGGGGACGACAGAGGATGAGATGGTTGGACAGTGTTCTCGAAGCTACCAGCATGAGTTTGACTAAACTGCGGGAGGCAGTGGAAGACAGGAGTGCCTGGCGTGCTCTGGTCCATGGGGTCACAAAGAGTTGGACACGACTAAACGACTAAACAACAACAACAACTCCTTGGATAGAGAGGTTTAGTTTCTCCTGCAGATTTGGATCCAGCCAACATATGGTGTAGGTACAAATCCAACTCAATGGCGTAACATTGGAAAATGTCAATAACTTGTCCTACCTGGGCAGTTATCTTTCCACAAGGCCAGACACTGAAATCCAGCATTGCCTGAGCTCTGGAAGGGCAGCTTTCTCCCAACTGAAGTGCAGAGTGTTTGAGGGCTGGGGCATTCAAAGGGAAACCAAAATGCTTGTTTACAAAGCTATTGTACTACCAACCTTACTGTATGTTTGTGAAACGTGGGCCACTTATAAACGCCATCTCCAACTCCTCCAAAGATTCCATCAACGGTGTCCCCAAAAAAATTTACACATCACTTGGGAAGACAGGCAAACTAATAACAGTGTACTGGAAGAAACAAAGATCCCCAGGGTCAAAGCAATGATTCTTCAACATCAACTTAATTGGACTGGCCATGTTGTTCGGGTGCCTGATTATCATCTTCCAAACAACTACTCTATTCCAAACTTAAAAATGGAAAGTGTAATGCTGGTGGTCAACAAAAGAGGTTTAAAGACTGTCTCAAGGCAAATCTTTAAAAATGTAGTATTCCCACCAACAACTGGGAAACACTGGGCTGCGAGTGCTCCAGTTGGAGAACAGCCTTTACCAAAGGTGTCATGGGCTTTGAAGATGCTCAGAATGAAAGGGAGAAACGTGCCAAGAGGAAGGCATGATTGGCAAATCCACACCGTCATCAACTCCCACCCGGAAACCAATGTCCCCACTGTGGAAGGACGTGTGAATCCAGAATTGGCCATTTAAACCACATGGCTTCCCCCAAAGAATCTTGGGAACTTTAATTTCTCCATAATATCTGAATCAGGAGAGGTCATGAAAGCATTAGACCAGTTTCTGGATGCAGTGATTTTGTAGGTGTGCAGGGCTTTACAGGGTAGAAGGACTCCATTAACTAGTGGATGGACCATGTAAGATTTTCACCCTTTGTATTTGTATTGTTTCATTGTATTTTTTAAAATGTAAATTGCGCTAGAAACATAGCTGAAGGGTGGCATAAAAGTACCTTAAATCCATAAATAACAAATATAAATATATCAGTTTGACAACACAAGCAACACACACACACACACACAAACAAACTGAATTAGGCCATCGGGATCTTTTAAAAATGCATAACACAATAACACTGTGAGTAACAGATAATTTATTGTATTTTTAATTATAGAAATTCATTGTCGGACAGAAAACTTGAAAAAAGAAAAGAGGTGAACATATTGTTGTTGCTGTTTCATACTTCTGCGGCAAAATAACCAGTTTAGTATGTGGCAAACAGGCTTCTTCTGCTTTCACAGACACTTAAATGATTTGTGCAGTGACCCACTAGATTCACTGCTCACTTGGAGACCTCTGTGTATGCATCAAGCCATCCACAGGCATTAACAATGAAGAACCCATAGCAGCCCCACTTACATGGAGATCTATGTCAACATTTGGGTCCCACTAAGTTTTGGAACTATAGACCTAATTAAAGTTTGACCCAGTAAAATCAGCAACAGCAACGCGGTCCATTTGTGCTATGTATATAAAGCGTCAGTGAGACAATGGAGTTGATTTGTATTCCATACATAAGAAAGAAATATTCATCAGGCATTAGATAAAAGGCATTTTCTAAAAGAACATATTGCATAATTAAAAATGCACCGAAAGGAGAAGAAAATGCAGTTCTGCCACTTCCTCAAAGCACTGTCTGTCCCCTGCAGCCCTTTTATGCTTAAGGCTAAAATAAAAAGAAAGCCAAACTAAAATACTGAAAACAGGTGTAAGTTGACCCTGTGAAGAGCTGACAAGATCTGACTAGGTCAAAGGCCAAGGTCACTTGAATTGCAAGACTGCCTAGCTGATATTATTTTTGTCACAGCTCCAAATTGTTGAGAGGTAGGGCTTTGAATCTGGCACCTGAGAATCATATGATATGATAGTCTAGTTATTAAATATGACAAGCAGAAAAAAGCTGGATGTTGCACAGCTTCCTTGCGATTAGTACCCCGTATTTTACAAAGTCGCTGCTCTGAATGCTGTAATCCTGCCAAGACTCCTCCAAGAATTTGTAGATTTGAGAGAGAGAAAGAGAGAGAGAGAGAGAGAGAGAGAGAGAGAGAGAGAGAGAGAAAGAAAGAAAGAAAGAAAGAAAGAAAGAAAGAAAGAAAGAAAGAAAGAAAGAAAGAAAGAAAGAAAGAAAGAAAGAAAGAAAGATGAGTTAAGAAAACCTTCCCAAATGATTTCACTTGTCATTTTCTATGGTGGTGGTGATGGTGGTGATGATGTCTCACCCAGGGTGGCTCACAATAAAAAAAAATGCAGCAACGAGACAAAATTAAAACCACAACACAAGTTGCAATGTATAACTCACAATATAAACATAAATGCACATGTGTGAGCATAACATCATGCGCACACTGGGTCTTCCTTCCATATCTATTTTATGAATTCTTTACGAATATTATTTATCTATATAGCCTAAGCCATTACAAAAGAAAATATCTAAGTTGTATATCCAGCCCAAGGCACTTTAGTGCAATCTGTAGAATGGCTTGAGACAGATAGATAGAAAGACAGGCAGACATGGTTCTGGTCCTCAGCAAAGGCAGAAAGATGCTTGAAGAGTAGAATTTTTTTAAAAAAAACAACCCAGTAACCATGTCAAGTCTCTAAAGCAGTGACTCAACCAATGACTTCTGGGAATCAGCTACGATGAGGGAAGAGCCACAGCTGAATATGGGGAGCACACACATTTCATCCCTGAGGTCCCCTTTTCAAAATCTCAGAATAGCCTCTGCCTGAGTCCCTAGAGGGACATTGCCAATGAGTGATGCTCTTGATCGGTGATGTTCATACTGAATCCCAGGGAACATGAAAGTTCCTCAGCTATCCCTGTGTGCATCCTCGCAGCTCTAGCTAGAGGAACATGAGGATATAAAGCCTTCAGCCATGAAACTTTTCTAAATTCAGGCCACGATTGTGCAAAGGAAAACCTTGCTCTTGCCCTCTAATAGCAGTGACTTGCAAACCATCTTAAAAAAAAACTTGCAAAATTGACTTAAGAACGTTGGGACGGCAAGGGCCTTTGTAAGGAAAATGGGATCATACAGAAATGGCATCTCTTATTGCCAGGCAGAACTGGTGCCGTCCATTCTGCCACCACAGCCTTCTGCCATCCCATGCAGTTGCATGTCTAGACCAAAGTCTCAGTTCATTCAGGGTGATGGCTCTGGCCCCACAAAGGGGTTAGTAGCATTTGAATAGGCGCCAGTTTGTAAGAAGGCCACTGAGAGAATCAAAGGAATGGAAAAAGGAAGTTACATGCCAAACATAGATGGTTCCCCCACCTACCCACCTCACACAGCTAATTTTTGAGGAAAGGACTTTTTTTTTTTTTTTGGCAGAAAACAATAATCATATAAGGATTTGTCAAGACAGGCTTTGGCAGCTTCTGTGTAATACAGAGCAGAAGAAGGCAATGAAGATTTCTGTTCTGAAATGGGCCCCCTAGTCTGTGAAGAATGTGTGCATGATGTATAATAGATACCTGTCTGATATAATTAATTATATTTTTCCCTAAATTTAACATTGCCTGAAGGGGAAAATCATTTTGCTTGGTGAAATCCCTCATGCCACACAAAGTCTGTGAGCAAGCCAGATTTAATTGCTGTGATAAAAACCACAAGAAAGACCAGGTTTGCATTAAATCGGTAACCGCATCTAGGGAAGAACAGCTTTAATCACCTTTGAAATGGTGACCACAAGATAATTAAAGGGAAAGTGCTCTCATTAGTAATTATCCAAGAATATCAAATCTCAGTTTTCTCGTGAAGTCCAATTTAAAATGCCTTGGCATGGGCTTCATTTTTCCTCCTCTCTTTTTTGGGGGGGAGGTTATAAATCCACTGGAACTCTTCCGTAGGAGGGTGAGCATGAGTTCAAATAGATTGCTCCATGACTTTCACAACTGGTCAAGTGCATCGCTTGCTGCCTAGCAGTATATTCAAAGCTGTGTCAACCCAGAATTAGTTATTTATTTCAGAGGGAGAGAGAGAAAGAGAGTCCTTCAGTAGAGCTTCTGGGGCTGTTTATGCAGCTAGAAGACTGAGAGACTAGAGAGGACTTTGCCTGGTACCAAAAGGATAACAAGGTTGGGAAATTCATTCTAGAAACAGGTTGCCAACTCTCAGAAGGCTTATCTCAGGTTGCGACTTGCCTGACCTCAGATGGCAGAAGCACCTGGAGGAGAGCTTCCAGAGATGACATCAGTGTTTGGGCAGGTCGTCATGGGAACATCGGGTACCTAGGGCCTAAATCATCCCATAAGAGTTTAAAGGTGAGCACGAGCACTCTGGAATGCCCTTTAACCAGAAGCCAGTTAAATTCTTCCAGTGCTAACGAGTGTTGTCCAGGATGACTGGCCAGCCCCAGTCGACAGGCTGGTAGATCATGAGCTCAAGTTCTTATGTACCAGTCATTCCCACCTTTCAGTCCATCTATCCAGACAAACAGGGAATCCTATACCTGCATTCCGAAATGGTGCAGTCCAAGGAAGAATGTGCCACATCCATTTTCTAAAGTGTTGAAATCGTTCCATCTACTGTAGTTGACTTACTGGAAGATATCTCTTGCCCTCTTCTGATCTTTGCCAGATACCCTTCCTTCCTAATTCTTCTTCCCTGATAAGCCTTCCAGCCGTTTGTAAACCACTCAATGCATGGTGATGGAATTACTTTTATTATCTACAGATGGTCCAGTTTATTCCCTCCAGGAAGGGCCCACCACAGAGCTTCCTCTTTAGTTAGAAAATGCAGGCTAGCTCCCTTTGCATCTTCTGTGCTCTTTTGTGATAGCTGATGTGCTCTGTCCCTCACACATATGTATTTATGCACAATTTGCATCACACACACACACACACACACAATTTCTAATATAACGTGTCTTAGATACTACATAGGTTTAAGGTTTTTAGAGATTTAAATTCCCTACCCAGATGAAATCACTGAAATCCCATTGCCAAAAGGATATTTGGTTTGGAACCAAAACCAAGTATCTGTGATGCATTAAAAAAAAAATGTTCTTGTAATCTTTTAGTACTAGCAGGGGGTTGGAGAGGGTGGAATGTTGTTTTCCCTCCTATCTATATGGTTTGTCTTGGGTGTTACTTCTTGGCTTACGATTTCATATTGGTGAAAATTCTGCCTGCATATTAATAGGAATAATACATGGCATTTATACAGCACCTTCCATAGGAAAAGTCTCCGCATTTCACAAACGGCAAGGAAGTGGCCCCAGATGCCGACAACATGGCCTGTGATCTTTTCAGGCCTTGTTTTCTGAACTTTTACATGCCATATGAGCACATTAAAGTCAGGAAATGAATAAGTCTGGGACTTCACAGCATTAGGCATGCCTTCATGTTTGAAATCTGCAGCAAACATGGGCTCTATGCAAATGTGGCCAGAGGGGTGCCTGATTTTATATTTTATATATATATATATATATATAATTTGACAGCAGATTTGAGATTGCTTATTCTGCCATCATGCAAGGTTTTAGGCTTGTCTTGCTAGCCAGTATATATGAGCAACCTCGCAATGCATTGGGAGGAGAGAGCGAGGGTCTCAAAATCTCACGCTAGAAAAAAGGAATATGGGTCAATCAGATTATGCACTCCCCATAGGGATGGTGATGATACGGTTCACCCCACATGCTGTTAGAGGAAAACACAAGGAGGGGGAAGGGCACAAAGGCTGCTCCACACTGCAATAGGCTTACAGGAAGAGGGGAAACTGCTAATGGAACTCCACTGCTTATTTTCATATAAAACACAATGGAGGCCTGGACTCTCTAACTCAAGCTTCCGCAACCTGGTGCTCGCCAGAGATTTCGAACTATTTCTTTATTTTATAGATTGGAAGCATTCCTAACCTGAAGGCCCCAGGGGGAGAACATACATAACCTCAACCAAAATTAAACAATAAAATTAAAACAGCATAAAACAAAATGCAATTTCATTTTACAAAACAAACACCAGATTATTATACTATAGCTACATATACAATAAAAAAAACTAGGATAACAGATCAGCTGGCTAACTTTTCCAGGAAAAAAAAATGAAATTCTTAATGGTCTGCATAAACCTGGTGGCACAGAAGTGTTCTCGGCAAACATTTAAAATTTAATTCAGAAGAGGCCTGCTGAGACTTCCACAAGTGCACTGGCATTTCCCAAAGCAAACATATTAGAAGAGCATTGCTGCATTAGACAAATGGGTCGATGCAGACCAGTATCCTGTTTCCAACAGTGGGTAGCCAGATGCTTAGAAAAGAGCACACAAAGGCAACATCTCTCCCTCACTTTTGTCTCTGGCCATTGGCGTTCAGATGTATGCTACACCTGATACTGATGGACTATTATTCCATGGGCTTGGTTTGTCAAAGCCAGCTGACCCAGAGGCCAATCCTTGTATGTTGCAACGACAACAACAACAACAATAATAATAATAATTTATTATTTACACCCCGTCCATCTAGCAGGGTTTCCCCAGCCACTCTGGGCGGCTCCCAACAGAATAGTAAAACCACAATAAAACATTAAAAACTTCCCTGAACAGGGCTGCCTTCAGATGTCTACTAAAAGTCAGGTAGTTGTTTATTTCCTTGACATCTGGTGGGAGGCCGTTCCACAGGGTGTAGCTTTGCTTCTCGCAATGAGGGAACCACCAGAAGGCCCTCGGAGCTGGACCTCAGTGTCTAGGTAGAACAATGGGGGTGGAGACGCTCCTTCTGGTTTACTGGGTTGAGGCCATTTAGGGCTTTAGAGGTCAACACCAACACTTTGAATTGTGCTCAGAAATGTACTGGGAACCAATGTAGGTCTTTCAGGACCAGTGTTATGTGGTCTTGGCGCCCACTCCCAGTCACCAATCTTGCTACCACATTCTGCATTAGTTGTAGTTTCCAGGTCACCTTCAAAGGTAGCCTCACGTAGAGCACATTGCAGTTGTCCAAGCAGGAGATAACTAGAGCATGCACCACTCTGTTGGGACAGTTTTAGCCATAATAATGTAAAAAATGGAACCATGGCTATGTCCTAGCTTCATTGTCAGTGGCATAAAACCTGTACAAATGTGAAAATAGAGTTGGGCAGGAATTGCCTAAGGAAGACCCTGCACATGGGCTTCCACTTGGACAATAGGTTCTCCATCCTCCTCCCACTGGCCCTCCCCTAAAATTGTCTAGGGAGTTGGGAGAACCTCCAGAACAGCACAGCTTTCCATCATTCTTCTTGAGCTCTCCATCCGACTGTTCCTCCATAAAGCTTGGGGAGGCAGCTCTACATGATCTTCCTAGGTGCTCTGTCCGTATAGTTAAAGCCATGGTTTTCCCAGTAGTGATGTATGGAACTGAGAGCTGGATCATAAAGAAGGCTGATCGCCGAAGAATTGATGCTTTTGAATTATGGTGCTGGAGGAGACTCTTGAGAGTCCCATGGACTGCAAGAAGATCAAACGCATCCATTCTTAAGGATATCAGCCCTGAGTGCTCACTGGAAGGACAGATCCTGAAGCTGAGGCTCCAATACTTTGGCCACCTCATGAGAAGAGAAGACTCCCTGCAAAAGACCCTGATGTTGGGAGAGATGGAGGACACAAGGAGAAGGAGACGACAGAGGACGAGATGGTTGGATAGTGTTCTCGAAGCTACCAGCATGAGTTTGACCAAACTGCAGGAGGCAGTGGAAGACAGGAGTGCCTGCCATGCTCTGGTCCATGGGGTCACGAAGAGTCGGCGATGACTAAACGACTAAACAACAACAGGTGCTCTCCCATTGACACCCAGACCTGATTTGCTTCAAAGGTGAATCTAGTGCAATGTCAGTTTTTATGATTGGCATTGACTGGTCGGTAAGCTTAAGACCACAGTTGCATTTCTGCCCATTCAAGACGTATCTCTACACACCAACCTGGACTATCCCTGCTTTCCCAATCATGGCAAACGAACTCACGGATGAAAACAAAAGCCTTACTCCCCTTATCCCACCAGACAATTGCAGACAAAAACAGTCATCAGAGAAACATGCACACACACACACACACCCTGTCAGCCTAAGCTAGTCCAAATAGCCAAGTGAGGAAACAATAAAGGAGCCAGCATATTGTTTGAGCCGCCTATTTATTAACAGATTTACAAAGAGGGACAGCAACTTGGCTAAAACCTTATTGTTGGAAAAAGGGGGGGGGGGTTGAACGTAATTATGACATGCAATTATTCCATTAAGTGAAATTAGCTATTCTTCTTGGGTCTTTGGAAAGAGCAAAGCTTAAAGCCCATGATCTGAATAATTAGGTCAGTGTAGGTGATTTCTGAAGAAAAGTCTGTCTAGACTGGGATTTTTTAAAAAAATAAAAAGTTGTTTCAAGACTTGAAGGGTAGGACTGTATGCGTGTATATGTGTGTGTGTGTGTGTGTGTGTGTGTGTGTGTGTGTGTGTGCTCCTTTGAATTCTCAGGGTGGTCATGTTAATAGGTTTGCCCTGGCAGGTAGAGCAAACTCTGGATCAAGGTGTGGCATTCCCGCTTTGATGTTGGCTGTCACGCTTGACTGCATTTGGATCTCTTTGGCTGCCATCAAGTCTGTTGTCCTGGGAGACCAGGTAAACCAGAGCTGTTCTCTTTGACAATCCCTCTTTGGCACAGAGGGATCTTTTATTCAAGGAGGTATACAGGGGGGTTTTGCCATGTCAGGTAAATGAGTACATGATAGCAGCTTTTAACATTTTTTTTAAAAAAAACACACAACAGCAATCCCAATGCAACGTTTCTCATAAAATCAAGAGGCCTTGGAGCAAGACGGGAGGAATCACAAAAGTATTTGATCAGTTGGTCACGATTAATAATAGGTGTCGTAACAGGAAAGGTGCTATATAATAAAACTGAGTAGAAGTAGGAAATGCAGGAAAGACAGGTCTGTGCCCCAAGGAGCTTCCAGTTAAAGTTAATAGCCAGTTGTGGTATTAAATTTGAAGGGATGGGCTGTAGTCCAGCTGTAGTCCAGTACCTGCTTTGAATGCCGACAGTCCTTGATTTGATCCCAAACACCTCCAGGTCAGAAATCAGAAAGTCTCCTACCTAAACTCTTGCAGAGCCTCTGCCAATCGCTGTAGACAATACTCAGCTCAATGGACGGATGGTCTGACTCAGCACAAGACAGCTTCCTGTGTCCCTTTGCTCCTAAACATAGCAAGAAAAGTTTCCTGGCCATAAACCTAATTAAGATCAATATTATAAAGATCAAAAAATTCCAGTTTTTGGCCTGGTCACGGCTGATAAAACAGAGATACCAGCGAAGACTGAGGTGGCAGAGATGGGCTTTTAAAAGTTATTAACGCAAACTATAGAATTACAAACCTCAGAAGAATATGTTGAATGTAGGACGAGATCTGACACACAGGAGATGGAAGAATTTAGGTTTAGATGCAGCGTGGAACTTTAATAGTCTATTGTAGCAGACAAGCAGTATAAGACGGAAGGCAGCCGAAATAAGCATTACAGCAGGATAACTGGAAATGATAGAACTAATATATACTAGATTAGCAGACAGCTAATCAGTTCACTCATTAGCTTCTGAGATCAAATGGAAAACAGGCCACTCTTACAGCAACATATAAGGGGAAAGAAGGGGGGGAAATAGATATAGTGCTGAGAGGAACTTGTGTTTGCATGGATTGGTGCATTTTGCCTCTAATACTTGTGAGTGGAATATTCAGATTATTACATAAACTCCTTGGGTGATGTAACATCCCCCTATGCCATGAACACTTATTTGTTTACTGAAGCTCTTTCGGGCTGAAAAAATGAAATATTAAATAAATCCTTTCTATCAATTAGTGGTGGCATCTGTTGATTAAAGTACCTCAAGGACGGCCTCTCATCATATCAGTAGACCTTCCACGAGAGGAAACATGAGAATTGGCCTTTTTTGCAGTGGCTCCCAACTTGTGGATCACTCTCCCCAGAGAAGCTCACCTGGTGCCTTCATTATGTATCCTTAGGCACCAAGCAGAAACATTCGTCTTCTTCCAGGAATCTGTGGCCTTTTAAACTGGGGGAGGTATTTGTTTGTTTGTTTGTTTGTTGCTATTTGTGGGCGGCACTGTTGAGTTGTTGTTTTATTTTTATTAGGTATTTTGTGGTTTTATATCTTGATTTTATTCTGTGAATCGCCCTGAGACCCCCGGGAATAAGGTGCTATATAAATTCAAATAATAATAATACAGTGCTACCTCTGGTTGCAAATGGGATCCGTTCTGGAGGCCCATTCGCAACATGAATAGAACCCGCAGCGGCGTGTCTGCGCACATGCAGGTTGCGATTCGCCGCTTCTGCGCATGCGTGTGACGTCATTTTGCACATCTGCACATGCGCAAGTGGCGAAACCCGGAAGTAACCCTTTCCGGTACTTATGGGTCGCCATGAGACGCAACCTGAAAAAACATATCATGAAGCAAACGTAACATAACGTAACATTATTATCAATAATAATAATAATAAAGTTTTTTTTAAAAAAAAAAGCACTGCAAAGGGATCTCACCCACCCTTCAATATAGCAAAAGAGCACACATGTAGAGTTTTTGTCATTTGTGAAATCATGGGAACATAGGAAGATATGTGGCGCTGTGGGTTAAACCACTGTGCCGCTTGGGCTTGCCAGCGGTTCAAATCCCTATGACGGGGTGAGCTCCCGTTGCTCTTTCCCAGCTCCTGCCAACCTAGCAGTTCGAAAGCACACCAGTGCAAGTAGATAAATAGGTACCTCTCCTGTGGGAAGGTAAACGGTGTTTCTGTGCGCTGCTCTGGTTTCGCCAGAAGCGGCTTAGTCATGCTGGCCACACAACCCAGAAAAACTGTCTGCGAAAGCGGACAAACGCCGGCTCCCTTGGCCTATAAAGCTAGATGAGCGCCGCAACCCCAGAGTCGTCCGCGACTGGACTTAATTGTCAGGGGTCCCTTTACCTTACACTTCCTGGCTCTCCAGAGTTTCTAGATTTTCGGACAGTGTTTTTTCTCAGCCTTGCCTGGGCATTTGGGGAATTAAAGCCCTGCATGCAAAACTCCAGACCCTCCCCTTCAAGCTATGACCCTTCCTCAAACTCATTTACTGCAAATTCTTCAACTGGTTGAAAGTCCTAAATCCTTAGGATTGTTGTCCACCCCTTCCCATTTCAGTTACTTTAATGCAGTTGTGGGGAACCATAGTGCATTTTTTAAAAGTGTATATCTGAACAAAATACATTTTGAACTGTGTACTTGAGATAAAGCACATATTTAAATAAGTATTTTGAGATAAAATATGCACATAGATACTTATTTAAATATGAATCTTAATATGGGTCTTTAAATAAACATCTCGGAAATTGGGTGGAGTAGACTTACACATGAGCACATGCAGAATTGACAAGGACTAGAAGACAGACATAGATGTCCCCTTTAGGTTCAGACATTCCCACAATAAGAGATGTAACAAGGCTTTCCGTTTTGCCCTGTATTCTTCGCATGCAGCACTGTTTCCAATCTGCTGCAGTTTGCCTTCTGCCAAAAGCTATGTCCACCATAATTACATAACTTGCACAACCTGCACAATTAACTATATAAATTGTGCTGTTATTACATTATTCCACCCCATTCATCTCAATGCAGAAGAAGTACAATGCAAATTCAGGAGGAGGGATGTAATAAATGAGGTATCATTTTCAGATTTGCTGAATTAATTTCTGCTCCGGACATGGGATGAATAAGCGAACATGATCAATTCCCCTTCAAGTTCCCACAATTCTCTGACACCCATAATGAAAGGAAGTGGTCTTTTGCAATACTTTCTGAAGCACATTGCTCAGAAGTGCGTCCAATGAGTCCAATGAAACATCCTTAAGTAAGTGTGCAGGAATACAAGTTGACGTGATTGGGGGGCAGCCGTTAATACAGATCCAAATCTTCTCCAGACAGCCGCAAGCAGATTGTCCTCTGAATATTTGCTCATATTTATTGCAGATACGAATTAGTTAGTACAGTAGGCCTATGTGTGTATGAGAGAGACAGAGAGAGAATGGGGTGAGTTTTTTTAAAAAAATATCATCAATTTAACATTAATTACCTAAATCTCTTTTAGGATGTACAACAAAAACGCCCGACATTTGTGTCACGAAGATTATTATATTATATTGCCAAGTCACAGCATCGGCTGCTCTGGCAGATAGGATTCAAATTCAAATCCAGGCTAAAGACACGACAACTGTCACCCTTGCCCAGGAAAGCCCTCTTAGGTTCAAAAAGTTAGCTGTCCCCCTGCTTGCCTGCATCAAATCTGCTGCTGATCCCTAGGAATCACTAATCCAGACTTCTTCCTCACACAGAGTTGACAGGAAGAATAAAGACATTGTGTCTTCGCAGTAATTCAGACTAATAATCACACATTCGTGAAAGAAAATTAGGGACAAATGGTTAACTCTTTCTCTTTCAGCAGTTTGAGGCCTATTATTATTATTTTTAAGTGAACTCAACCAAACCCGTTCAAAATTTGTTATAGCAGGAGGTGCAGAAACTGTGGCTATCTGTATGTTGATGGATTTTCTGCTCTCATCACCCCAACCATTGTCCATGATGGCTTGGGTGGATGGGAGATGGAGTCCAACAACATCTGGAAGGCTACAGAGTCCGTCCATACATATTGTAAGCTAGTATGTCAGAGTAGCCATCTTTGCCCTTGATTCCCTGAGATCATTCTTGGGTTGTGAAAATGATACATTTTTTCTATAGGTTCCCCTGTCCCCCCCAAAAAAAAAATTCAAGAAAGTTTCATTCAAATCACTTCCTTTGCATGTTGGAAGCATGGTCTAGAAATTCAGAGCAGCAGAATAATCCTCTGGAGAATGACATAATGTACCATAGATGAGCTAAGTCCTATTAAATTCCATAGGACTTTAACAAGGGAAATAGATCTTCACCTTCTTCCCTGGTCCAACATATACATGCACACCTAACATATAGACATTATTCTTAATAACCTGCTATTCTTTGTCTCGCAAAAAGAGGGGAACCAGATGGAATGAAAGGGACGAGTTGAAATGTAGCCGGATTTACATACAAATGTTATGTTTTCATTTCATTTCAGACCATGCTTAAAGGTTAATATTAAAAGCATTAGCGCAGTCTCACTATTCCTTTCCCAGATACTTCAGCAAATTGCCAGTATATGGGAAACAATGTAAAAGTCAAAGAATTTTTTAAAGTAGGATTCCTAAGCATGAATATTTACAAAAAGGCATGTATCTTAAAAGTAAAAAAAAAAAGAGGGTAATATTGCCAATGGGTTGGTGCTGACTGTGAGAGAAGTGAATAGTGCTGAAAAAGATAAAAGACAAAATGCTCCTCGACATTTATTTATTTATTACACTTTACCAGGCCTCAGGATATTGTTACTTAATCAGTTCGGTGTAAACTCTGCCCAACCCTGTGATAGAGAGGTTTTTTTCCTGCTTCACACTAAACAAAAGTTACCCATTCCTTCTGACATTTGTATGCTGACCTTGCCAAAGCTACAACAACCAGCAAAACCAGAAAAGAATTGTTTAAGTCACAGTGAACTGAGGTGTGCCTTGACATCTCAGTATGAGCGAGCAGGAGAAGAATATGAATGCTGAGAGGAAAAGCTCTTGTTTACAAACATTTCTCTTTAATAATTAACCGCTTATGGAAGGAAATAGCCATAGCTACGCAATTGGCAAATTGACTTATGTTTAAATAATGTGTCTAAAGTTTGACTGAGCACAGAAGTTCAGCTTTAAATAAACAAATAGTACCGTAATGTTAGAGTCATTAAATATAAACCAGCCACGGTCATGTTATCCTGGGCTGGTATGCTCAGCTTGTGAAGGCTCATCTGAATTTCCTATTCATTTCCCCGACCACCGCATCCAAATTGTGAAAGGGTTTGTGGCATGCCAGGAGAGAAATCATCCCATTAATCACTTTCTGTTCTTCAAATGGAAAGGGATCCTTACGCCAGCCTGCAGGAGAAGAGCACCTGGACAACAAATTGCAAGCATAAAATAGTTTTGAACAAGCACTTTGAACAGTAGTCAGCTCTCCAGTTTTTCAACATTTTCTTGACGGAGTGACTTCTCCAATTAACTGGGTGGCTGAAGCAGACAGCATGATGCTTCCTGCATGATGCCATTCTGTTGGCTTCCCTGTTTTGACCTACAGAACCTCTGACTGGCTCTCCTGCATTTTTTGCCTAAGTTTGAGAGACCTTTCAGGTTTGCCTCTATTTTCTTCACTGTTCTCTGCAAAATGCAGACAGCGCAATGATTTGGCAGCCCCGATAACAGGAATTCAGGCTTGGCCCTGGGACCGGTGGTCAACTAGATTGGACACTGGCTGAGGGCCAGACTGACCTGGCCATACTGTCACTCCCCACCAAGTCCATTTGAGCCTCTGGGTGGCTGTTTTAGCTCTGGGTGGGCAGTGCCACTTCGGAATGGGAGCAAAGCCTGGCTCCACCTATGGTGGCTGCCCACCATCTCAATTTACCCAACATGCAGTGCAACGCCACAGTCTATCAATCGAAAAGCTCTGATTATAGATCTAAGAAATCAGCCAGGATACCCTCAGCCATTACATTGCGCCCTAGTTCATTCCCCCCAAATTGTCTTGAAAATGGTTGAATCCCCTAAATCCATATACCCCATATTTTTCCAGTGGGTTACCAAGTCTAGTTTGGCTCAAAGCACTTCTTCGTTGTGGGGAGCATAGTAATTAGCATCTGCTTGGAAAAGACAATTGCAGCATGTGGGCAAATACTGAATTATGTTCCTAGGAAGGAGAAGACAGGAGAAGGTACAAGAGACCACCATTGACGGGGTCTTGAGCAGGGAAAAGTATGATATGGGAAGGTCAGAAGAGGAGAGGGGGCTAAAAAGGCTCATCCTCTCTCAGCCCATTCATATCCCACCAGCAAATCTTGGGTAGGTTTGTCAGCTTGGCTCCTGACCTGGTGGTGATTTATCGACCGGCAGGTCAGTCTGCTATAAAACAATCCATCTCAGAGCTGAATGTGTGGTTCTGTACCTGGTGTTGGGTTGCAAAGACAGAACGGCTGATGCTGCGATACCGAATGGACTGCATGATGTGCTTTCCATACCAAGGATGCGCTAGACGGCGTGTGCATCATGCCCACTTTTCTGCAATCCTACTCAACCTTTTATAGATGGGAGGATGGTGGAAATTAAACAAGGGTGCATACTACCTGATATATCAGAGACTCTTGGGGGAATGGGAAGCATCAATTTCTACAAGTGATGGTGTAAATCTCCTCACAGCTAAACTAAGTGAGCGATTGTAGGAGACTTGGCAGTATCACAAAACGAGGGTCATGATAAGTTGAGAATCCTCTCTCTGTTAAAGCTGAACAGAAATGTGGACACCATCGCATGGACCCCACTCCCCCAACCAGCTTTCAAAATTTGACTCTATATTTCATTAGAAGAAAAATTAAACGGCTTAATCTGCTGTGATATATTATTATTCAATATTACAATTATTCTCAGCCAATGTTGGAGCCTTAGTTAATGGGTGGAATACTTTCTTTTTCTTTTTCCCTTCCTCAAGCCCCATTAATTATTGCTAGTTCAAGGGAAAATCCTGGCAAGGTGGTAGGTTGTGGGGGGAATTATTGCTTTTTGCATCTTGATCTATTCTAATAAATTGTAGATTTTTCAGTTGTACAGCTCTCGTGGCAGAAAATCACTATTAGGGCTATTTCTATAATTTGCACATCCATTACTCTTGAATGTTTACTGAATACTTGCCCTCCCACCAATCGTGCTTATTAGAGGTTTCTTATCATAACACCAGCTTAAACGATGTTTCTCTATGAGTGAGATGCTCACAAAATCGCAAGGGTATTTGAGATGTGAAATACAATCTAGGTTGGCGTTATGAACTCAGAATGCTCAGCTATGCAAATAGAGAAGACAGTGGAAGGAGATGATTGGTGTACTGGGTTCTGGCATCAGAATGGCCCTTCACTATGCATTGAAAGTGTTATTCCTAGAGAGATGAGACATTTGGGGAGTTCATCAAACAAGCCAGTTACCTTTCTGTTCCTCCCTAATGCTATTTTCCCTGCACATTGTCACAAGGCTGGTTAGGTCATTCTATTTCCCATATTACAGAAAGGGCATTGAGGCCGTGGCATAACTGATTCCATACATTCAAGGCTGGCCTAAAATATTTTGCAGGCAAATGACAAGATGGCACTGTTAAACATAGTGGGCAGTTGAATGTGACATAAGCAATTATGTCACAGGGCAGCATCCTCCAATGCATTTGCGGGGGGCAGGCTAGCTTAGGGGGCACAGGGCAAGTCACATGGTACACACAGCCTTGTCTGTTCTGTTCTGTTCTGGGCAGCTCAGCCAAGCCTATACACTGGGTTGCCATGCTCAAGAGAGCAGACCCATTGAAACCAATGGGTTTAAGTTAGCCACAAGTAACTTTGGTCCATTGGTTTCAATAGGTCTAACTTGGAGTATGATTTAATTGGATGCAACCCATTGCAACGATAACAAATCCTTTCAAGTTTACAGTTTGAAACGAAGGAAAGAAAAAGCTAGGGAGAATTGAGAATGTGATAGGAACTGCCGGTAGCTTGGATCTGAAGACATCGGGACTCACATTTCAAAACTCACCCTCCCACCCTCCCTCCCCCCTTCCCCCGCTTCCAGCAGATGGCAAAGCTTTGGATGAGCCCCAAGTGATGTCTCCTTGGTAGCGACTGACTTGTGACCTACAGGACAATGGCATCACAAACTATCCAGAGACTTGATTGAGAAACCACTCCAACATTTCCATAAGTCATTCTGCCATTGCAGATCTGTCACAATTTTGTCATAAAGTTTGTAAAATTCTACTGACATCGTGTCATCTCAATAAACGCAATGGGGAGAAAATGAGTTAGGGCAGGTGTGAGCACAGATTTCAAGCTTAATGCGTGGGCTGTTGCATGTCTCCTGCCATAATCTAAGCTCTTGTACTTGATGTTTTTTCTGGAGCCGTGGTGAACTCTTCGGTCCTTTAAAACAATCATTCTCACTTGATTAATTTAAGCCAAAAAAAGAAAGAAAAAAGTTAAAATAACTTGGCTTCACTTCGCAAAAGTTTCTCCTCTTTCTCCTCCCTCCCTGCTTAGGTTAGCTTTTAACAAGCAAAGCAACCTAACGCTAATATTAACTCTTGTAGTTATTCTATCACAAGCTTCTTTCCATTCCATTGCTTTAAAGATAATGAGTACTTAAGGGTGTGTGGGGAAGAGTACTGTAAGAAATGGGAGTTGATAGAGCAAATGTCTTCTGTGTGGGTTGGAGGACATGCCTTTTGATGGGCCTCAGATGGATTGACCCATTGCAGCAAATGGAAAACCACTTCTCATCTTCTGCAGTCTTCTGTGCTACCAAGCAAGGCACATAGTCTCATATGTAAGAAAGGAGTGACTCACACAGGTGAGCCAGCTCCATGAACAAACATGGTGTTGACTGGAATACATAAGATACATCTGTAGTTCTTGTTCTGTGATGCCAACCCTCCCAACGTTTCCATCAACAAGTGATCAACGAAATGGAAACTCACTCTTAGTGATCAGGACCATCAGTTGACTTTGAATAGATTTTGCCACAAATTGCAATCTATGTTTCCATGAATACTTAGAATGAAGATCAATATTTTGATGTTGACTTGTAGAAGCACAGGTTTCCCCCATACCTTTTATTATGTTTTATTGAACAGGGAACCTAACTCACCAGCACCCATAGTCAGAACTATAAGATTCTCTTTGTGGCATGAATTAATAGACATGTATGAAGTGATTCTAAAGAAGGTGTTGAATGTGTCCTGGTATTCCTCAATGTTTTTGAGTCTAATAGTGCGCAAGCAACTAGTGCTGTTGATTTCAAAACTTTCTAAAGTGTTCACAAGTGATTAGAGAGAAATCTGCACAACCAAATGTTCTCAACAGAATTTCTACAGTTTATGGCAATGAACTATAATGAGTGGTGTTGAGTGCTAATCCTACTCAGAGGAAATCCAGTAAAGTCAATGGACATGACAAATTTAAGTTCCTTAATTTCAATGGGTATACTCTGAGTAGGGCCTAGCTGAAAACAAACCATAATGTATTGGGGAAAAGGCATGTCATTAATTTCCCGAATGTTTAGAAGATGATGGTGGTGCATTTGTAATGGCAGAAAGGCAAACAGCTGATTTGTAAGGATTGCACTTAAATGTTTCTGTCTGGTTCAGAAACTGAACATCTCAAGTAGCATTGGCTTGCCTACCCAAACGTAATTGAAATCAAAAGAATTCTGTGGTGGTGACAGTTATTCCAAAAGAAAAATATTTATATTTTCCATATCTTCCATTATTTTTAATTTCAGGCCTTTGGGAAAAGAAAAACTTCTAACTTTGATCACCCCAAATAGTTTGGTGCACAACTGTTAAACATACACCGTGCATGAATGACATCAGTTACACTGTATGTGTTCACTCCTTACATGTGAATCCAATAACTAGAGGATGATGACAATGATTATTTTATATCCAACATGCTTAAAAGTTTTGTTACTCAGAATCATTCTAAAGCAATAGAAACAAAATATTATTGGCAAAGAAAAGAAGCCGGAATTTTGCATATACATTTTGAGAAAATTCTGTCTGCTTAGCGTGAATGTCCATATATTTGGTTTAAATGTTTTCCAAAGTAGGCTAAGGGTTTTGTCACGGCACAGTTGACACCATGATAAAAATATTTACATAGCCCCCAGAACAACCCCCACCCCACCCCAAGTAACTTTATCCTAAATTGGCCTTAGGTTTCACTGAATATAAATCCTCAGTTCAATTATTCCACATTCTGTTTTCCCCCTATTCTTTCACATGCCAAATTATATACTAATATCATGGCTTTTTTTGTATGGTCTGTCTCAAAGAAACACAACAGGTTTAGATAAACATTTGGTTTCTGCAGTGAAGGCTTTCTTATGGATCACTACTCAAAAATCATTCTCTAGGAAATAAGCTAGAATTTCAGTTTGGCATACTGTAGTGTAGAAACTGGTTGTTTCGTTTATGCTTTAGAAAAGAAATGCACAGCAGCACTCCTGTGAGATTTTAGTTTTGATATTTCCTGAAAAAGCATGCCATAAGCTAATTTAGTACCTCATTATCGTATTAAACATTGTTTTGCTTGTTTCTGGTTGAAGAATTTTGTGGTGATCTCTAGCAAGAGTCCTTAACAAAATATCATTCTGTCTATAGCAGATATATATCCCTGAGCAGTTTAGCCCCGTTTTGGATAAATTAGCACCTCAAACATTAAGAAAAATACCACAAATATTATGGTTACAAACTATAAACATTTCAGTATCTCTATGGGAAATTTGTATAACTAACCACAGTTTATTTAAAGTACCATATAATTTATGAATTAAAGACTATAACCCTAAAATTAATAGTGTTTTTAACATTTGCAAATCCATCTTTTTTTGCTTTAATAAATTTTGTATTCAGATTCACAGTGTGCAATATAAAATACTGCAGGTTTTCTACAGGAAACTTGGATTCCCAAGCTGGCAAATTGAACCTGAGCATGTTTCTTTTGACCAAATAAAAAATAAAAATAAATTTAAGAAATAGGAATTTGAACAGGTGGCATCTGTGAAATTAATCAGACTCAACTGTGGAAAATGCACAGCGTTAATTTTCTCTCTAGGAAGACACTTTAAAAAATGCTTAGAGTGGAAAGCAGTAAAAAAAAAAAGGAAAAGGAATAAAGACCGCTATGGTTCTCAAGGCATTTTGGGGAAACTCTTTATCGAGTCTGTTTAGGTGAAATTTGCCTCAAACAGATTTGACAAAGAAGCGTTAAACATTTCTCAGTATTAGTGATGGGAGAGTTCAATTCAGCTGACACTTAAAGGCAAACCTATGAAATTCACACTCCCCGAAACATAGCCCTCCTTAAAAATTCACACTTCTCTGAATTTTGCAAAGCATCTCTCCAGCCATGTGTGCAACAATGTGTACATATACTAGGGGGAAAGGGACTTGAAGACACATCCTGTATGTTAGGGGAAATAAGTTACAAAAATGCCTTATATTTGTGAAATTGCTTTGCAAAAATGTGTATCTTAGGCCAAACACTCACACTAAAATGCTGGTGAGTTTTTATCAGAACATTAAAACACACACAAACTGAAGTGTGGAAGGCTGAACTTTAGGTTGGAAAAATGAGAAACTGTGAGAAACCAAAATGGACAGGTTTGCCCATCCCTACACATGAGGAAGCTACCTGTGCAATTGCTGTATTTGGAGCGCTTGTGGCTACACAGATATTGCCGCAAACTTTCCTTGTCAGTTCACTCAGATACACAAAGAATGTTCCAACTTCAGCAACCAAAACCCCACAGCAACCCGACTCCAATCTCTCCACTCTTTACCTGGAATATACCGTAAGTCCCACTGCTACAAAGCAAGAATGGATGTTGCGGATCATAGACCAGGGCAATTCAAGAATACATGCATTGCGTGTATAAGGCTGAGTCCCTGATATCCAATCAAAACCTGAGCAGGTGACAGGAAAGAGCTTTCCCTGACAGGAAAGAGCCAGTATGATGTAGTGGTTAAGAGCGGTAGTCTCATAATCTGGTGAACCGGGTTCGCATCCCCACTCCTCCACATGCAGCTGCTGGGCTTTCCTGACAGGAAAGATCCAGTGTGGTGTAGTGGTTAAGAGCAGTGGACTCATAATCTGGGGAACCGGGTTCACATCTCCGCTCCTCCACATGCAGCTGCTGGGTGACCTTGGGCTAGTCACCCTTCTTTGAAGTCTCTCAGCCTCACTCACCTCAGAGTGTTTGTTGTGGGGGAGGAAGGGAAAGGAGAATGTTAGCCACTTCGAGTGGGATATCAAATCCAAACTCTTCTTCTGATACTCTGGCAAGCCATTGCCAGTCAGAGTACACAATCCTGGGCTGGACAGAAACATAGCCAGATCTGGTATAAGGCAACTACTGTGCCTTCCCTAGCTCAGGAGTGCCGAGCTTCCAAGAGATTGTGATCTACTACCACTATAAATAAACTGGCAGTGATCTACCCATTGGATTGACCAGTTTTGGGGGAATGATGACCAAAGCTTTTTTTGAGGGGGAAAGAACATAGCTGTTGAGCTTTTTTTAGAGAAAGAGACCACAGTTGTTGAACTTTTTTGAAGGGGAGAGACCAGAGTTGTTCAGCTTTTTCTATTTTTCTTTTTTCACACAATCAACCAGGATCGACCAGGGACACCCGCGATCGACCGGCTGGACAGTTCTGCCCTAGCTCAATGAGCACCAAGTCGAAAAACATTTGCTTGCACTGTTACCTTGCATTCCAGGCTGCTATTGCTATACTAAGCATGGCTTATCTCCACATTAAATGGTGCACTAGTTAGCTTGGTAATCATATTCTTCCTGCTATTCAAACAAGCTGGGGGGTGGCAGCGGGTGGGGGTGGGGGGGGTGTAATCTTCCTAGAGATTAGTTCTAAGTGGGCAGCAGAGTAATATTGCCCAATATCAGCACCCAGGTTATTCAGATAATCTGCTCGCAAAATATATACAACTGTTAAATTGTACGGCGATTAAATTGAAAAGCAATTAATTTATTAAAATAAATGCAAAAGGCCTTACATAAAAGGAATACAAGTGTTTAATGATGGATTATAAAGTGGAAGTTAGGAGGGAAGTAAAAGAGAGAGGGAGAGAAAAGAGTGTGCCTGTCTCAGGGGTTTCCTTCACAGCCTGTGATACTGATTTCTGACTTCGCCTTCATACAACCTGCGAGAGCTAATAAATTCCTGGCTCCCCTGCCTGGGAGCCAGGGCCGATTAATATCTGCCTACCTTGTTACCTAATTCATTATGGAATAGCAGTTAATTTGATTTGATATTATTTTAATAAAATTCTGTAATATATTAGATTGTTTCAGGCTATCAAAATAATTTTCCAATTATTACGGTTACTCAAGCAAGTCTCTCCCTCTCTCTCTTTCCCCCCCTTCATGAGCGGCAGTTGGTCTGACTCAGAATACATTAGCTCCTACAGCTTCATCCTGGCCAGAGGAATACCAAGTATATGCATGATTACACCAGCAACATTATTGCCAGTAATGAGAACCTGCAGATCAAGGGAAAGAGCCTACAGATTGATGGGCAATTATAGCCCCCCTGTGACGTCATGACATTGGCGATTACCCTTCATCCACAACGGCATTAACGCTTCATCAAAAAAAATATTTGTAAAAAAAATCTTCCGCTTTGCTGATACCCTGATACTAATGGGCCTGTAGCGTTAGACTGGAGAGCTGCCACATAACAAGGGACGACGCGTAAGGATCTCAAAGGTTTTCTTCAATGCGCTGTATGCCAAGCCAGACCAGACATCGGAGTTTTCTTGTAGCTATTGGTCAAAGATGGGGCTATTTTGTTCTTCTTTCCCAAGTTAGAGCCACGGATAGAGCTTGATCTAAATAGGAAAAGGCAGCCAAAGCAAACTAGCAGGTGAACACCACTTCCGATCCATTTAAAATTGGCACCATGTGTCATAAAATGTCTGACTTGCTACATGAGAGCACATTCATCATATGCTTCTGGAGTTGGCACCGTAATGTGGAAGATCATCACATTCAGATATCTGGGACTTCTGTCAGGATTTCATGCTACCTCATCCTTTCCACCACATTCATTTCCAGCAATGCAAATCCAGTCTGAAGCATCAAGATTTTTCCCCCCTCTCCCCCCCCCTTCCCATGTGCAAATACAAAGCAGCAATAAAAATAAAGCCCAAGAGCCCAATTTTTATTTCATGAAGTCAAAATGACGGTTCTAATCAGCTTCATTGACAGATCAGTTGCATCCAAATGCGGGCTGAGCAGGAATTTTTAAGATTTGTAGTACAACCTGAAACTGTATAAGCACTATCAGAAATGAAGGGTGATTAGTTTTTACAAGCATTGTCCCCAGTTAACCTATTTAATTGGTTGTAAATTTGACGAATATAGTTGAGATAGGTCTGTTAAAAGTGAGAAAAACAGCCCCTGAATAATCATGGCCTCCCTCGTGTCTTTATTTTGATCTTAGTGTAATTGACTACCTAAACAATACCACAGTCAGCAGCTCAGATAGGCAAATATGGGCAGCGTATTTAAATTAACCAAGGACATGAGAACAACAGTGGAATAAAGCTGGAATATGTGTTTACCGCTCCATTGAGCTCCCTTGGTTTAGTCCAGTATGGCACTAACTAGTGTGTTCCATCAGTGCAAATACTGCCACCTGTGCAGTGGAGCTCTCCCTGCCCCTATGCACTCCCTAAATGTATTCTGGAGTTTTCCCCAACCCTCTGGAGCAGATATGGGGAAAACATAGGGCATGTTGGGGGGGGGGAGAGGAGAGAGTTCCATTGCATAAGCAGAAATCATTGTACTGGTGGAATACATTGGCTGGACACTACTGTCTTCTGTACAGTTTTTACTCAAGTTATAAATACTAGCAAATTGTCTTTACTAGTCCGAAAACTTTTAACTCCTCAAACTCTAAGCAATACCCTCCAACATTTATCTGATCAAAATAGGGATGCCCCATTCCATAATGATAATTTTACTACTTATACCCCACTCACCTTACTGGGTTGCCCTAGCCACTCTGGGAAGCTTCCGACATACAGTGGTACCTCCAGTTGCGGACAGAATCCGTTCCAGAGCTCCGGTCAGATCCCGAGGTTTCCGCAACTGGGGGGACCACTTCTGAGCTTGCACGTGTGGCGGTAGAGCACTTCTGCGCATGTGCGTGGGGCAAAAACCCGTAAATATATTTCCACGTTTGCCGCTTACGTATCCCGAAGTTTATGTAAGCGGAGGTACGATTGTATACAAAAATATAATAAAACATTCAACATTTCCTATACAGATGGCTCGGGGGTCAGATAACTGCATACCCTCCAACATTTCTCCAATAAAAATAGGGACATCTTGAGGGAAACGTGGGACATGCCGAGATAACGCTCTCTCTCTAAATTTTTTATTTGATTTTCAAAGATAAAAAGGAAAGGAAGGAAAGACACAAAAAATAATAATGATAAAGTTACATCAAAATATCTTACACATTCCTCTGAATCTCCTGACTCCCCCCCCCCCCCATGTCATCCATGGGTCCTCTTAATTCTGTTTTCATCTGCATATCAGTACTTCGCTAAAATTTTCTTCTTCCTAAATTATCTGTAGTTTCTATTACATTACAAATTCATTTAAAACCCTGCTAACATTTTAACCTGTTTACAATAATTTTGTATATACCTTTCCCATTCTTCTTTAAATTTCTTGTCTTCTTAGTTCCTGAGCTTTCCCGTTAGTTTTGCCATTTCGGCATAGTCCATCAACTTGATCTGCCATTCTTCTTTGGTCCGGGTTTGACTTTTCCTTGAATCTTTGGGCTAGCAGCATCCGGGCAGCCGTGGTGGCATACATGAAGAGTTTCGTCTGATCTTTTGGAATCTTGGTACCTATACAGTGGTACCTCGGGTTAAGAACTTAATTCCTTTTGGAGGTCTGTTCTTAACCTGAAACTGTTCTTAACCTGAAGCACCATTTTGCTAATGGGGCCTCCTGCTGCCACCGCTCCACCGCCACACGATTTCTGTTCTCATCCTGAAGCAAAGTTCTTAACCCGAGGTACTATTTCTGGGTTAGCAGAGTCTGAAACCTGAAGCGTCTCTAACCCGAGGTACCACTGTAATTCCTAATAAGAATGCTTATGGGTTGTTGTTTTTTTAACAAACATTAATTTAAACATTTTTTTCAATTCATTATATATCATTTTGGGCATGCCGGGATTAAATCAGAAACCACGACGGCTTCTCTAAATCAGGGATGTCCCTGGAAAATAGGGACACTTGGAGGGTCTGTTATGTTCTTCACTGTATGATTCCAGGTTCCTCATTAGGGAGAAAGTCAGAAGCACCCCCAGGTGGAAGCCTGATCCTTCAAAGTGATGTGCAGCTTAAAATGTTTATGAAGAACCACGAGCAGTTTTCACTCTGCTTTAAAAATTTATTTGTTTACATATTATTAACACCAATGCTTCATACTGTAGCTGCTCGTGCTATATGGCTCATGATCATGCGCACGGAATACCACTAACATAAGTGGAAGGAAGCAAACGCTGGAGAGGAGATGGGTATTGTACCAAAGAAACACAGGAGCTAAACAGGACCAAAGAAGAGATAAGCATGTAATGCCGTGTATATGGTGGGCAAATTTCTAGCTGGAAAAATACGATTTTATATATACATAAGTTGCCGTCCCCTGCCCCTTGGGCGTGATTATAAATGAGAAATGATAACGCCTGGTATTGCTTGAAACTTTCACCAGTGTTGGAATTGTGCTAACATTCCTAAGCACAATACAGTGGTACCTCGGGTTAAGAATTTAATTCGTTCTGAAGGTCTGATCTTAACTTGAAACTGTTCTTAACCTGAGACACCACTTTAGCTAATGGGGCCTCCTGCTGCCACCGCACAATTTCTGTTCTCATCCTGAAGCAAAGTTATTAACCCAAGGTACTATTTCTGGGTTAGCGGAGTCTGTAACCTGAAGCGTCTGTAACCCAAGGTACCACTGTATTATGTGAATGAGCATATATCAAGTTTCCTGAACCTGGTGCCCTCCAGGGGTTGCTAAACTACAACTCCCATTATCCCTGACCATTGGCCGTGATAGCTGGGGGTGATGGGAACTATATTCCAAAATATCTGGAGGGCACCTAATAGGAAAGACTGGTACTCTTCTACACCAAAGGTAATCCTTTGACCTTCTTCCATGATCGTGCATAAAGTTCATTCAGGAGCCCCGCAGTGTCAGGCCGTAAGATGGAAAAGAAAGAATGCCACTGCTTAATTGTAAAGCTGCTAATTGCTTCTCCTCACCCCCGCCCCTTCAGCGACAGGAAGGGGTTTCTCCTGCCCATACAGTACATCACTTTCTCTTTCTTTTTGCACAGTCTGTCTCCCGCATGGCAATTCCCATTCCATTCAGTTATCTTAGAAGAGTGGTGGCTGACCCATGGGATGTATGTCAAATATGATTTACAACCCTTTTCATGCTTCAGCAGAACTCAGTAGAAACCTAAATGGATCAGAACAGACCCTACAGATGTGGAGAAATGCAGCTACTTCTGTTATTTTGTTTTAGTATTTGTAAATTGCCTTATTATTTCCATTGCTTAGCTATCATTAGGTGCATGAAATAGCACCGCTAATAGCAGGGGGTGCCACAACTGCACTTATTGGGGAAAGAGTTTATTATTACAAGTAAATTGTATATGCAACCTGCCAAGTGGAAGTGCTATTCTATCAAACAGAAGGGTTATTGTAATATTTTCCTCGGTGAATCATTTTTTATTTTTTACTTTTTAAAAGAGAAGTTTGCTTTTTCTGGCGTGTTTAAAGAATTGAGGCTAAAAGTGGGGGAGGGGGGACTCTTGTCTACATTGCAGTAAAATCTCAAATCAAACAATGGAACTATGATGTTGATAATATAGAATTACTGCTTTTGTAGCCCCAAATTCAGCGTGGGGCTTCCTGTTACATTCCCCAAGGGGATTGTCTTTCCAGTGGCAGTTTCTTCCAGCCATAGTCTTTAGGAGTGCTCAAGACATGAAGCTAGACCATAATGCAGTGGGATTCCCTCCTCATGCCATTGGCAGGCCCTGGCAGAGGTTGGAAATGGATTTGTCTGGAGTGGTTCCCCGAATGACATAGCTGGAAGACGGGATAATCACTACAGAGGTCTATCCATACTGTGAAATATAAAATGAAGCCCATTTCTCAGATATGACCTGAAAAAGGCTTCTCCGTGTCTTGTGGGTTGTCACTTGTCTCCATTCAGTAGCCAAAGGTGCTTCAAAGGACTGCTTGCCATCTTGCACGAACCTGCAATTTTTGTGCTCATAAAGGCATGTTGCATTCCCTAGAGATGTGAACTTTTCCCTCCCTGCAGCAGAATAGGACACTTTTCTAGGGTTGCCGTATTTTAAAAAGTGAAAATCCAGACACAGAGGTTGTTGGGGGGGGGGGAGTTGTTGAGCTTTTCCGCAGCCCTACTTTTACAGATAAAAAGTGGGGGGATCAGCAGACCTCTTTTCAAGATCCATGGATCCATCCTTATTTTAGGTTTTGCCTGTGTAGAACGTGTCAAGGATGACAATATGGGCCTATGTGGCTAAAAACAGCAGATCTGTCAAAGTGAGAACTTTCCTGAAGTCAAAACTTCACAAAACAAAAGTACAGTATTTATGAATTTCATTGAATTGTGTCATTTAAATGAGTCTGAGTGTCTTGGAAATGGATTGCAGAAAGCGCGAGGGTACGGGAGTAATTCAGAATAATTCCAGTAATATGATGTAGGGAGCGGGACAATTCAATCAATTTTGTTCCTGGCTGTGTCTTGGTAACTTCTTTTCTATTGTCTTGCTTTTGGGGGGAGTTTGCCAGTGAATATCTGAAATGAAGAAGAAGAAGAAGAAGAAGAAGAAGAAGAAGAAGAAGAAGAAGAAGAAGAGAAGAAGAAGAAGAAGAGGAGGAGGAGTTTGGATTTGATACCCCGCCTTTCACTCCCTTTAAGGAGTCAAAGCGGCTAACATTCTCCTTTCCCTTCCTCCCCCACAACAGACACTCTGTGAGGTGAGTGGGGCTGAGAGACTTCAAAGAAGGGTGACTGGCCCAAGGTCACCCAGCAGCTGCATGTGGAGGAGCGGAGACACGAACCCGGTTCCCCAGATTACGAGACTACCGCTTTTAACCACTACACCACACTGGCTCTATGAAATGAAACACTTTGGATCTATGCATATCCCACTAACTGACTTCTCATTCTTTCCTAACCTGGAAGGTATTCTCCATGATCTCCGATGCAACAGAGGCTGATTATGATTACTCACTGGTTTGATATACTCTGCACATGAGCAGAGATGCTTACTTCACATTTTTCAGAACTGGGCCCCGACTCAAATGAAACCATCATCTTTATGTCTGTTGCTTGGAATACATTGTTCTTTCAGTTTAGTGAAAGCAGTGTCTTGGATAATGAAAAGTTAAACCGATCCCTTTTGGAAAGGAAAACTGCATACATCTAGAAGCAAGTGTTCTTCACATTTCAAAAGCTTTAATGTATTTGTTTAGGTTTTTGGCAATGCATGTGTAGGTGTAAACAATACATGCATTCAAAAACTTACATCATTCAGTACAGCATATTTTCCAAATAAGAAGTATAGAGTCTGGAAATCTTGCCTGGAAATCCCTCTTGCATGGAAGCCCTTTCCCTGTACATGGATGTGCAGAGAATAATAGATGTTTTCAGTGAGAAGACAGTGGCACTATACACATGTTGAGTGGCATGCTTTCCTAAATAAGTGCTGTAAAATGCAAGTTCTTTTGAAAGGAAAACAATAAGTATGAGCCCTTGGGGAAATTCTAGCCCTACCATGTCAAAAATGTCACCAGCCACCATTGTGAGAAAACGGTGGCCTTTCAAATGTCATTGGACTACAACTCCCATCATCTCTAACCATTAGCCATGTGGACTGGAGCTGATAGGAGTTGGAGTCCAAGAACATCTGGAAGGTTACAGCTTCCCAAATCCTGCTTTAGCTACTTACTCCCTATAGATGTAGGAAAGAGACATTTGAAGCAGTAAGTCCCATATCTCCCCTGCAAAATTCATCCTCCTGTTCAGCATTTTTACAACTGGGATGTTCGCCATGCATTTCCCCTTACTCATGGATATTATGATGAAATTGAAGAAATTCAGCATATGCCCTTATTTATATGATAGGCCTTAGTGCAAGAAAGCAGGAGGCAGACCTGTTCCTCGCGAGTCCAACACACAATCTGCTAGGTTTACATTCTTTTCAACATTGCTAATGCATAATCATCTAAAATGATTTTAGATCTTTAAAATTGCTACAAGATGCTTATAAATTCTTTGTGCAGACAGCTTTTCCATTTGGTGGTAAAACTGGAAAGTCTTATCACCCTTTTATAACTTTCCATATAATTTTTATGAACGCAAACATAAGGCATCAAAGACAGCAGTCTGAAAACTTCTCTGTGATCCAAACCAAGTGGCAAAATTAAGTCCTGAAAAAGTTAAGATCCACATCTGGTTTATGGTCTATGCATAGACGACTTGGCCTGAGAACATAGCACAGAAGTGGATTGATGCAGAATAACGCTCAAATTTAATAATCAAGCTCGGTTACTGAATACAGCTATAAATATGGTCGAAATGAAAAGTTTGTAGTGCTTGTCTCCACTCATCACATAACAAAAGAAAATAAAATAACGGGATGCTTTAAGTGAAAAGGAATGAACCATTTTGAAAAGACATCAGATGCAGAGAGAACGGGGAGGGGGAGAAAGTCCACACCAAAGCTACCGAGAGTGAATTTTCCCACATAGCAAATGAGGTACCAATGGAGGAAAAAAGGCTATAAGGAAATAGCATGCATTTTGCTTTCTTTGCATTTGGCGAGGTTACTCTGGGCCCAAGCAATGACATCATATTGGCAGAAGTAGCATCTTTTGGGAAAGCTGTTTGTTAACTTCCACAGGTCTTACGGGAGTACATGAAACACACAAGACAGTTTATGATCTAGTATTAAAGATGATAGTGAAAAAGTATTATTTCCACTGTAGTAGGCCATATCTCACGCAAATGGTTGATAGCCAGATGGATATAGCTGATGCAAGACACTTGCTGTATATTTCTGTGATGGACCATCATATTATTTCTATTTTTATGGGGGAAATAAATGAACACGGGGGTTAGCAATAAGCAGTTATTTTGGGACATGTTTGATTCACTGAGATTTTGTTAAAAAACAACAACAAAGCATCCCAGTTTCCATCTTAAAGAATAACAAATCCACAGGTCTTCTTCACATTTTTTTGTCATTTCCTTTGAGCTCATCATATATCAACATTGCCTCAGTGGTGCAGTTCAGCTGGGCAGATCTTTGATCACTTACTTGCGACTTGATTATTGAACCCTAGTGGCTTGTTAACAATGAAAATAATTTTCTTTAATAATAATATAAAAATACTGGAAGAGCCACACTACTTTGTAGAATCGCAGATCTGTAGAGTTGAAAGGACCCCCAAGAGTCATCACAGGTAAAACATCCATGACAAATGACATTGAATGTCAAGCTGATGGTTCGGTAGTTGCCTGGGTCTTCTTCCCCTCCCCCTTGCAAATATGGGGACAACATTTGCCCGCCACCAGTCTGCAGAGATCTCACCTGTTCCCAAAGATTATAAAAAGAGGCTATGCAAGCTTCTTAGGTGCAGCACATCTTCCCACAGGGATGTGAATTCATTTAAAGTAGCTAGAAGGTATCTTATCACCACTTTTCCTATCTTGGGCTGCAGCTTCCTCCTTGCATTGTTCATTTTGTTGCGTGTCGAGGACCCCCAAGACACCCCTGAATAAAAACAGGGTTCGCACATCATTTTTGTTTGGGTTTTTGGGATAATTTTGGCCACAACTTTATTGAATTACAGTATGTGAGTGGTTGCTTAGGCATTGGTTAGTGACTATCTGTTCCCACTTGGAGGTAGGAACAGAACGGACAACCACACCTGTGAGGAAGTCAGTAAGGGTAAACAATTTTGGGGAGAGAATAAAAGCTGGGCACCTGGCTCTCACCTCTCCCCAAATGCTCCCTGGGGCTCTTGTGTGGCCCTAGTCCTTTGCCAGGGATTTGGACAAAAGCATGGCGAGCCCCTGGGTTCCTTTAATGGAATACCCTTGCAGCAGCAGCATTGGAGGGGCAGGCACCGCCAATCCGTACCCCTCCACCAACCAAAAATTAACCAATGCCTAACCGAAACCTTACAAGTTGTGACAATTTGCTACGCAGTAGGCAAAACCCAAATGGCATCAACCAAATGGTAAAATTCCTACCAGGCCCCTGCCCCTAAGCAGATGACCCTATGACAGGCATAACAAGATCAGCATGAACAGCCCTAAAATTAGGGAGGGTGGGCGGGTGATCCGTTGCTCGCTGCGAAAAGAGGAAGCTCAACACTGCGCACAGCACTCCCATAAATCAAATAAAATTGCACCAATAAATTTCCCCCAGCAACAATTGAAGGTGTCCGATCAAATTCATGGTCATCCAAACTAACCCTCCCAGCAACATGGGATGTCATGGTTGCTCCCACCGCAACACGTGCTCTCCATGAAGGAGAACCCAGTTGGACACTGCTTTCCTTTCGGGCGAAGACAGAGGTAAAGTAGGTGTTGAGCAGTTCTGCCTTCTCTCTGTCACCCAAGAGCAGTTCTCCATCTTCTCCATGCAGAAGAATGCTTCCTACTTGCTTGTTACGATACGATACGATATCTTTATTGTCATTGACCCTTGCGGAACAATGAAATTGAAAAACTACATAAAACTACATAAAACTACCACGAAACTACATAAAACTACATAAAAACTACATAAAACATTCTAAAACCCCTAAAAACTCTAAAACCCCATTTTAAAATACACTATACTACAGAGACCCCTTATGCTGCGTTTAGAACCAGAATTGCATTAACGTAGAAACTGTTTTTCAGGCGGCTAGTCCTGGCCTTTATTACCCTATACCTTCTTCCAGAAGGCAGAAGCTGAAAGAGATAATTTCCAGGGTGCATACTATCATGTGCTATCTCTGCCACTTACTTATGGCACCTGGCAGCATAGATTTGATCTAAGGTGGGAAGAGTGCACCCAATAATTCTCTCTGCAGTCTTTACAACCCTGGATAGCATTGTTTTTTCCCTGGCCGTGCAGCTCCCAAACCACACGCACAGACCATAAGTTAGTACGCTCTCCACAGTGCAACGGTAGAATGCCATCAACAGGTCCTTTGAGAGATTGTTTTTCCGGAGGATTCTCAGAAAATATAACCTCTGCTGTGCTCTCTTCACCAGGTCTTTGCTGTTCTCTCCCCAGGTTAGGTCGTCTCTCAACTCCATTCCCAGAAAACGAAACACTGAGACCTGTTCCACGCACTTCCCCTCAATAATAAGTGGCTGAATATTCAATTTACATTTCCTAAAATCCACAATGATCTCTTTTGTTTTCTTTAAGTTAAGCAGTAAGTTGTTTTTCCTGCACCACTCCCCCAACTGCTCAACTTCCTTCCTATAGGCCGTCTCCCCCTCTCCAGCCATAATTAAACCAACCACCGTTGTATCATCTGCGAACTTAATGATCTTATTACTGGGGTATTTGGGGGCACAGTCAGCTGTATAGAGGGTTTGATAGAAAGTCTAATATCCACCTGCACAAACATTATTAGTGCCAGGTCTAATAATTTGGGCACCAATCTATGTGGAAGAATAGTATAAAATGCAGAACTAAAGTCTACAAATAACAATCTCGCGTAGTTCCCTTGCTTCTCCAAATGAGTCAGGACAGCATGTAAAGCCATTGCCACAGCATCCTCTGTGGATCTCTTTGCCTTGTACGCAAACTGGTAAGGGTCAAGTCCCACTGGCAGACAAGATAAGATGCGCTTCCTCACCAGTTTTTCGAAACATTTCATTATAATGGGTGTCAGCACCACAGGGCGAAAATCATTCAGACTGTATATCTTTGATGTTTTTGGCAGGGGTATAATGGTAGTGGATTTCAGACAGGGTGGAACAGTGGCTTGGGCCAGAGACTGGTTAAAAACCTTTGTAAAGATTCCTGCCAGTTGGTCCGAACAATCTCTTAGCACCCTGCCAGCCACCCCATCTGGGCCCATAGCCTTCCTCATGTTCTTCCTCTTGCTTCACACATAGTCCAGTATTGTCTATACCAGTGTTTCCTAACCTTGGATCTCCTCCAGCTGTTTTCGGACTACAGTTCCCATCATTCCTGACCACTGGTCTTGCTAGCTAGGGATGGTAGGAGTTGTAGTCTAAAAACAGCTGGAGAGCCAAGGTTGGGAAACACTGGTCTACACTGAATGGCAGCAGCTCTTCAGGAGTTCTGACAGGGTTCACTCCCAGCCCTACCAGAGGTGCCAGGTGTTGAACTTCTGCATGCAAAGCAAAGCTCTGCCACTGAGCCTATGACCCTTCACTGGATCAATTCCACCAGGACGAACCACATATTTCCCATTGCATTGATGAGTTAATAAAGGAAATTTGGGCAGAGATGGAATCTAATGCACTTGCCAAAATCACCAGTGCCATTTGTAGTACCAGGGCAGTATTGTCATTTTGCACTGTATGATTTCATTGGCCTGGGTCTGAGCAACCTCCATATTTAAGGAAAGACAAAGGTTAAGTACAAACAAAGTAGTGCAACTATGTGAAAGACTCTGCCGTTTAATAACTAATGAAAAATAAATGAGGCAGATTTCCTTTTTAAAGAAGAGTAAAGGTACTTAAAAGGTGAAATGACTGACAAGCTAAGGGTTTTTATGCAATTAAGTCTGATGATCCAGGTGAGGTCATTGGAGAAACCTGTACCAGAGGATTTAAGTTTATGTAAAGAGGGAATAAATGTGATAAGAACTTACAGAGGCATTATTTTAGAAAGACATAAGTTGATGGAATAAACTACAAGTGTGGATGGTGGAATCAAGAGGCATTAAGACATGAAGACTAATGCAGATGACATGCATTCATTCACAAATAATCTTTGTATTAGGAACTCACTAACATTTAACTTTTCTTTTTAACCACTCATATGCAAATGTGTAATAGGGCTGTTTTCCAAGTGCAGAATACATATACTTCCCACTTATGGAAATTGTTTGTTTGTTTGTTTGTTTGTTTGTTTGTTATTGCTGCTGCTGCTGCTATGTTAAGAACATAATCCAGAACCCTTTTGGATCAGTCAAATAACCCATCTCATCCAGTGTCTTGTTATCACAGTGACCAAACAGATGCCTGTGGGAAACCCAAAAGCAGGAACTACCACCCACCCAAAAAAACTGCTATGTTGTAGAAGATAGCTCTCTGAGCTGACATTTTAGTCCCTGTTATCTGTTTTAACTTGTCTTTTTTAAATAACTGCTAATGTTACTGCCTTTGTTGGTTTTGATTATTTTAATATTGTTGCATTTGCTGTGTTTTTCTGATGTTGTGAGTTCCCTAGGGTGGGCTATGTCCATGAAGACAGCATATTCATAACCTTATTTTGATGGCGGGGGGGGGGAATTCTCGAGTTGTACATTGCACTACTCTAGCAGCATTCAGGCGACATACACACCATACATTTAAAGCGGTAACAAACCACTTTAAACAGCTATGCCTTCCCCAAAAGAATTCTGGGAGTCCAAGTTTGTTTGTGGTGCTGCGAAACCCCTATTCCCTTCACATAGCTACAGTTCCCAGAGTTCGCTGGGAAGATGCGTGGATTGTTCACCTGCTTTGAGCAGAGCCAACCCACCCATGAGGCAAGGTGAGGCAACTTCCTTAGGCGGCAAGATTCTCAGGGACATCAGATCTGGCACACTCCTTGGAAGTCAGATTTGTCTTCTCCTCAGCAACCCCCCCCCATGCCATAGCTGTCAACGTTTCCCCCTTTTTAAGAGAAATTCCCTCATTCCAAATAGGATGCCTCGCAAGAAAAGGGAAAAGTTGACAGCTATGCCCAATGCTACTTCTACAGTGACCTCTTGGAGAATAGGAGGTGTTGCTGGTCTTCTCCCACCCTTGTTCCCAATGTAGATCTTTATTCCCCGCCCCCTTGTTCCTATTGTAGATCTTCACTGACCCCTTCTTCCCTGGCAAGCGAACGCCATTTTGTGGTTTGCCTCAGGTACCAAAATGTCTTGAGCTGGTCCTGACTTTGATCATTATAGCTTTGTGAGGAGAAACAGAGCTCTCAAAACAGACCATCCAAGTGTCCCTCTTTTCCAGGGACAGTCCTGGATTTACAGAAGCTGTCTCAGTTTCTGATTTGATCCTGGAATGTCCCACTTTTCCTTAGGACGTCCCTGTTTTCATTGGAGAAATGTTGGAGAGTATGGAATAGGATGTCTCAAAATTTCTAAATGTTGGAGGGTATGCCTTCAGCACTCCTAAAAAACTGTTTAGGCGGTATCATAGTACTTTAAACGTACAGTGCGGATGTGGCCTCTGTTGCACACGATTCCAGTCTCACCTTCACCTAGGAATCCTCCTGGCATAATGCAGAATCATTATACTTTAAGAGACCAGTTCAAGTAAGCAATGAAAAGAAAGGTTGCCTTGGAAAGGAAAGCAGAGGTTGCTTTTTGTCCAGCTGAATCTGGTTCTGTGAGTAATTAAAGGATTTTGGTCCTTGGCACTGTAAATTTGGCACCTTAATCCAGGTACCTAAAAGGGAGCTGGGTTCACCTTAAAAGCCCAAGGACAGAAAATTAATTCCCAAAGAAAGCAAGGCAGCAAGAGATTATACTAACAACCCACAGCCTTGCCTGGTCACTCTTAGAAAAGAGATAACTTACCACAAAGAACCCTGGAAGCTGTAGTTTGCTAAAGGTGCTAGGAATTGTAGCTCTGGGGGGGGACTGAACTACAGTTCCCGTGATCCTTGGTGGTGAATTCGTGTGATTTAAATGTGCTTTAAATATATGGTGTGTTTGCAATCTTTGATTCCTAATATTTCAGCTTCTGTTTCCTTTTCAAAATTAATACAATGTGGCTTTGTTTAGCTTCCTTCTTTTGTCCCCAGGTCTCTGTACTCCTAGCCACTACCACCCCTGCCTCCCTGTCATTTCCTATTAGGGGGTGTAAGGTAGCAAAGTGTTCCCCCAAATGACCTGTTTATTGAGCATTCATTCTGATTTGCCTGCACAGAACTTACACAGAGTTTATATGATGCCTACACCTTATTCATTCTGATTTGCTTTGTAGGGAGGTAATATGATAGTGAGCAATAACCTTGATTTCTTCCCAATTTGCTTATGGTGTGGTCATATAGTCTTCCTGTTAATCAGTTGTTTATTAGTGCATTTCCCTGCTATTTTCCTAACTGCTAGGGTTGCCATATATCCAGAGGTAAAAATCAGGACAAAAAAAGTTGTTGAGCCACCAGCACCAGAGCCCAAAACAGAGCTGGACTCACCTGACCAGAGCCCATGTCAGAGACAGAACCCAGGTCACCCACCCACTCACAGACTAAATTTTAAAACTCCCCCAAACCTGGACATTTGCTTAAAATTGTAAAAAACAAAAACAAATGGATGGGCATTTAGGCCCCCTAAAAGAGGACATGTCCTGGATTTCCTGGATGTATGGAAACCCTACTAACTGCAAAAAGTCATCTGCTGGTTTTATTGTTTATTCCAAAGAACATTTACTGCATACTTGGCAAAAAGAAAAGAAAAAAAAAGGTCTGCTCAGTCTGGATTCCTAAATCTGGTTAAATTAAGGCCCATTTAAAGCAATAGCACAGCACTTTAAACAGCCACAAGGAATCCTGGGAGCTGTATTCTGTTAAGGGTGCTGAGAGTTATTCCCCTCACAGAGCTGCAGTTCTAAGAGCAGCTAACCCCTTTTCCTAGGGAACTCTCGGGACCAGAGCTCAGTCATCATTTTAGAGCTAAACATATTATTCAAACAAGATTGCAAGTATAGATAATGGTTAGTGGGTGGGATGAAACATTTCATCTGTCACAGAATCATAGAATGTCCAGCCTCCTGCAATGCAGAAATCACAGCTAAAAAAACCCTGACAGGTGGCCACCCAACCTCTGCTTAAAAACCTCCAATGAAGGAGAGTCCACAACCTCCCAAGGAATTTCGTTCCACTTTCAAGAAGCACTTACTATCAGAAAGTTCTTCCTGATGTTCATTTGGAATCTCCTTTCTTATAACTTGAACACACTTTCTACAAAGATGGATCTGGTGGGAAACAGACTTGTTTTAATTTTAAAGGAAGAAAATTGTTGATGATGATGATGACCTCTGTCTGTTTCAAGAGACAATGGAGTGCACCTCTGGGGACAAAGTCAAACTGAAGTGGCTTCCCTGGGGCACAAGCCTGGGCAGTGTGAGTGGAAGTCCTGGGCTGCCCAGATGAGAAGACTCACTATTGTGGTCCAAGGGAAAGCAGAGCAACATGTTTGGCTCCAGCTTGGCTGCAGGAGTTGCCCGAAGGAGGCGTACAAGGTGTCATCCAACTGTCACAAAGATTCATGTAGGGTTTACTCCTTAGCCTTTCCTTCTCCCGAAGATATCCTGCATGGCAGAGGAGGTTTAGGATAAGAGTTTTCCTTCTCTTAGATGGATTACCTTCCAGGTTGATGAGCCCCATCTGCCTGTCACTTCCCTCAGCAGCACGAGCAGAAACCACCTTCCTGACTGTTGGAACCTTCTATTGGTCTCATCTGCTTAAGCCACCAGAGTAGGAAATAAATAATCAGGATCTGTCTTTTTCAACATTCCCAGCAAATGAACAGGCATGGGGAACCTGTACTCTTCCAGAAATCATTGGATTGCAACTCCCACTGTCTCTGGCTATTGGCCGTGTTGGCTGGGATTAATGGGAGAACATAAGAAGATCCTGGATCTGGCCAGTGGACAACCTAGTTTAGTATCCTATTCTCACAGCGGCCACCCAGATGCCTATGGGAAGCCCATAAGAAGGTCCTGAGCACAACAGCACTCTCTCCTCCCACAGTTTACAGCAGCTGGCATTCAGAGGCATAATGCCTCCAACAGTGGAAGGAGTTGGAGTCCAATGAGATCTGGAGGCCCACAGGTCCCCCCCCCCAACCTGACATGAATAGGCATCGTGACATTTTAAAGGGCAACCGTTTTTACAGTTGCAAATCTCCAATCTCCCGGTCTTGCTGCTGCGCAATGTTACTGAAGCATGTCTTTTATAAAGGATTAGAACGTTAGAGGTCAATCGCTGTGTTCCTACTGGCAGTGTAAACAGAGGATTTTCAACATCCGCTTGCCAGTATAAATGGACAAAATGGTAGCATCAAATTTTACGGACCTGGCAATAGGGCCATTAGATAAACAAACTGAAAGTGCTGGGATTAAATATATATATATATTACAAAGCAGGCATTGATTGCATAATGTTTTGAATGTCAGATATGGTAGCATAACGAGTGGAGATTTTTCTGATGAAACACCTAAATCTTCAGAGCTTTTGGGTTTCCTTCCTTCTCTCCTTGGTGACCTTGGGCCATGTCACTTATTTTTGAACTTCCACTTTCTTAAAGCTGTAGAATCATAAAGTTGGAGTGGTGCTCAAAAATCATTAAGTTCAGTCTGTTGCTACAGAATCCCTGCTCAGCAGTCACATTATTATTATTATTATTATTATTATTATTATTATTATTATTATTACATTATTATTATTATTACTACATTATTATTATTATTATTATTATTATTATTATTATTATTATTATTACTCCAAAAGTGATGTACAGCTAAAATGTTTAGAAAAAGTAACAGAAAATTAGTTTTAAAACTGTAGAAAATGGACCCCCTATGGCAGAAACCGGTTAGTTTCAGGGGGGTGGTTGTGTTTGATGCAGTTGGTTTTAGTGTTTATATCATGTTTCTAAGTCGTTTTGGGGTCACAACATTCATGCAGCTGGGAAAGCTCGAAGGTGTTTTGACCATTAAGAGGAAAGACAAGACAAGCTATCCACTGCCCCCTTTGCAAATGAAGGCCATGACTGGCACAGCAGAAATATTAACAGCACCAACTTGGTGGCGAGGGAGGCCTTCCAGGAAGGAATAAGGAACAACCAGAAAAAGGATACAAAACCACGTAAATCTACTGCGGTGTGTAGTGTGCTAAATGTGAGAGCCAGTGGTTAGACGGTTGGTCTAATACCTGAGAGACCCAGATTCAGATTTCCCCTCAGCCATGTAGCTTAGTATGAACACTGGCAACTAGGAAACACTAGCCTGCAAGCGCTCTAGTTGGAGAACAGCCTTTACCAAAGGCATCATGGGCTTTGAAGATGCTCAAACTCAGAACGAAAGGGAGAAATGTGCTAAGAGGAAGGCACGCTTGGCAAATCCTCACCGTGATCAACTCTTGCCCGGAAACCAATGTCCCCACTGTGGAGGGACGTGTGGATCCAGAATTGGCCTCCACAGTCACTTACAGACCCACTGTTAAAACCGTGTTTATGGAAGACAATCTTACTAATCTGACCACTGTATTTTAATACTCTGTTGGAAGCCACCCAGAGTGGCTGGGGAAACCCAGCCAGATGGGCGGGGTATAAATAATAAATTCTATTCTATTCTATTCTATTCTATTCTATTCTATTCTATTCTATTCTATTCTATTCTATTCTATTCTTACTCAGCTATGAGTGAAAGAAGAAGAAGAAGCAGCAGCAGCAGCAGCAGCACTTGGGGCAGTCACTGTCTCTCAGCATAGCCTACCACAGTTGTAAAGTGAAGAGGGTGAGGACTCTGTACGCCATCTTGACTTCAGGTGGCATATAATATAAGAATAATATCCTGATTAACTGAGGCAGAAGTAAAAGGAGCATACACACGCCAGGCCCCATCTTCCCTTTCAAACTGCCATTTGAGCTCAAAGTGTCTCCACCTTACACAGAAAGTTTTGCTGCCTAGGAAATAGTATGGAATCCATGTTTACCTCACTTGGTGAATGTTCTCATGTGTATATTGTGGAATGCTCTCCCCAGCGAGGCTTGCCTGGTGCCATCATTACACGTCTTTAGATGCTAGGCAAAAACATTTTTCCTCCCAGGCCTCTGGCTTTTAATTATCTGTGTGGTTGAGATGTTTTAATCCTGTCTTTCAGATATGAGAAGGTTGTAGATTTTTCGATGTTTTGTTTCATGCTGGTTTTAATGTATGTTGCATTTATGTATTGCAGTAAGTGATTTTAAGTTTTAAGAAAAGCAGCTAGTAAGTTTACTAAATAATGATAAATTGCACTGTGTACATACAGAGCAGTATACATGCATGTGGGTTTTGTGTTCTTCTTTTCACCATGTAGTAGCCGAACAACCTCTAACCAAGTCTTTATTTTAGACCTTTCCTTACACTGATCGCCTAATCATCTGGTTGCCATTCCCCGCCACCTCCATGACTAAAGTAAAGTAGGCACAGAGCAGACTTCAAACTCGCACACTAGAAATAGCTCTTCTTTTAATTTTGCAAGCTCGCCAGCACTTTCTGTGTACAGACTGAGGGCTAACAGTGCTTCGTGGTATTTACAGGAAAAACGCAGAGTGCTAAATAATCGCCACATGTCGTGGGAGGAACTTCTGTTTTTAATAAAACCAATCTGGTCTGGATCAATGATAAGGGGGACAGACTCGCTTCAGATGGGAAGGCAGAACTTTGAAAAGGTTCTTGTCGACAACATTGATCTAAAATAAAGGTCTGTGGGAGGCAGAGTTAAGATACGGTGCACTCGGGGGCACTTATTCCCACCAGGGCCAACTTTCAAAGAAAGAAAGCTTTCCAAAAAGAGAGATGCATGTCATTCGCCAGTGCCTTTGATTTTCCTTATTTGGTCTTTCGGGAATTTGTTGATAATTCTTTGTCCAGCCTTTCTCAACCTGGTGGCCTCTAGCGACTGAAGAACTACAATTCCCCTCAGCACCATGCAGCATGGGTCAGGGAAGATGGCAAGTTGAAATCCAAATTATTTGGAGGGCACCAGGTTGAGGAAGCTGGCAATCCATCTGACCTTCATTGGTCCTTCTGCCTGTTATTGGTCCTCCCTTCCTCTAACATTGCCACCTGCTTCCTAGGAGAGCTGAAATGAAAAGTTGCCCCAAACTATTTTTTAACAATAAGCATTAAATGCTTCCCTCAGTGCTTTCTGTGAAATTCATTGGGGAACTATATTTTGTAAAGCTGCCTCTTTTTTCTTTTTGAGGTAGTATTCTTTGCCCTCCCTCTGCCAACCAATTCTCCCCAGCAACATTTTACATCATTCTGTACCCATCTGATGGTTGCATAACCAGAAAGAATCCCAGCTGGAGCAAGGACAGCATGGAAAAGGGCATTTTCTGGAGAGGATTAGTTGTTCCTGCATACCGGTACATACTATCTTAGTAAACCCAGGTTATATTTCCAAAATAACGTGCAGGGGTCTTCACCACAGGCTGAATTGACTCCAGCAGTTGTTGACTGAGAATCTTGGGCAAAGGCCTAAAAGGTAAAGGTAAAGGTACCCCTGCCCGTACGGGCCAGTCGTGTCCGACTCTGGGGTTGCGCGCCCATCTCGCTCAAGAGGCCGGGGGTCAGCGCTGTCCAAAGACACTTCCGGGTCACGCAGCCAGTGTGACAAGCTGCATCTGGCGAGCCAGCGCAGCACACGGAAACGCCGTTTACCTTCCCGCTATAAAGCGGTACCTATTTATCTACTTGCACTTAGGGGTGCTTTCGAACTGCTAGGTGGGCAGGAGGGGCAGAGGCCTACACACACACAAACACACAGCTTAAAAAAGACCTTGGAAGCATCATACTAAGGCAAAATTCCACACTCTGGAAGCATTATATATTGTGCTACATTCACAACAGCAAAGGAATAGAAAATAAGCATTAAAACCATGTTTTGGATGTGGAGTATAAGGTTGGTAGTGTTTTGACTGTTAAGAGGAAAGACAAGACAAGCAATCCACTACTAGCCTTTGCAAATGAAGGCCATACCTGGCGCAGTAGAAATATTAACAGCACAAATTTGTGGCAGGGGAGCCCCTCCAGGAAGGACTAACAAAAAAAATCAGAAAAACTAGCACTTTCCTTGAACTGCAATTCTGTCCTCAGAATTATAATCCACGGCAACAAAAACTGTGTCCAGAATAACCAGTCATCTTTGGAGTGGGTGCAGCTGCCCTCCAGTTTCCCGGGCTGTTAGTTTTTTGGATTAGGAAGACAGAATCTTGCTGCCCATTATTTCTATTGTCAGTGCTGCATCTGTAAATATATATTCCTTCACTGTGAGAAGTGAAGTTAGAGGGAGCCTTCTCAGTAGTGGCGCCCGCCCTCCCATCAGATGTCTAAGAGACAAATAACTATTTGACTTTGTTTGATTTGTTGTGGTTTTGATATTTTCTTGGGAGCTGCCCAAAGTGGTTGGGGCAAACAGGCCAGATGGGCGGCATATAAATAATAAAACGAGAGAGAGAGAAAGCTCATGTGAGGTGCATGGCTATTCCCTGCCTTGCTTTCTCCATTCTCTCAGTTAATTGATATCCTATCACCTGTTTCATAGGCTTTTGCAGGGCAGGATCTCAAAGCAAACTTATGAAACTAAGTATAGCAAGAGTGAAAGTCTATTGCAGGGGTAGCCAATGCGGTGCCCTACAGATATTTTGGACCACAACTCCCAGCTTCCCTGACCATTGTCTGTGATGGGAGTTGTAGTCTAAAACATCTGTAAGGCACCACATTGTCTGCCCTGAGCTAGAGCAGTGTTTCCCAACCTTGGGTCTCCAGCTGTTTTCAGACTACAATTCCCATCATCTTTGACCACTGGTCTTGTTGGCTAGGGATTATGGGAGTTGTAGTCCAAAACATCTAGAAGGCACCAACATTGTCTGCCTCTGGTCTAGAGTACAGTTATTCTATCAGTGGTATGAAAGCATTCTCTGGTATTTGCCTTTCGGATGGGCATCTTATGTGTCTCAAGACAACACAGCAGTCACAAAAGTTTCCACGGCTTTGGAAAATAGGTAAACAAGTCATATAGCCAGCCACAATAATTCTTTTTTTGGCAATGCTGCTAGTGGAAAATTACCCATCGTCATCATGAAAACAATACACATTTCCCCATGTGAAAGTTTCCAGGCATGAACAAAGTTATCCTTTTCTCTCAGGAAAGGTCAAGCAAAACAGCAGAACATTATGACAACCAAATGTTTGTTGCCAGTGGATGTCGTCTGGTTGACACGTCAACCCAGAATGGCCCAAGACCAGATGGATTTATATTACAGAACCACAGGAGATGGGGAGGGGGACAGTGTTAAAAGTGCATACAGCGACGGGGACGAAGATGTCATTGTGGTTTAGGAAGGTAAAATTCCAAACAAAGTTATTCAAATTCAGATCCATACAGCCAAGCTGGGCTTTGACACTCGGGAGCTTTTGTATTAAAGCACTGAAACCAAATATAAAAATATCTTTGAAAACAGAGGGCAAGCTGTTGAATTCAAAAGAGCTGAAATGTCAAATGTTGTGCAGTTAAAAACAAAACAAAACATTCCTGGAACCATCCACTCACGAGGTCCCAACAATGATATTTCATGATCTGTACCACTGGGGTTGAAAATAGAAACCTCATGCTCTGCAACAACATCTACAGCTGTTTTTGGACTACAATTCCCATCATGCCCAACCACTGGCCCTGCTAGGTAGGAATGATGGGCATTCTAGTCCAAAAAAGCTGGAGCCCCAAGTTTGGGAAAAACTGATCTACAGCATTATTGTACTTAATGTTTTCTAGGCACTTCTCAGAGATGAAGAAAATAACACAATTCCAGGTTTACAGTCTGGAATGGGAATGGGGGAAAGGAAGGGATGAGCAGGCGAATGAGTAAAATCAGTTGCTAATTCTCCATAAAGTTTTGAACAAAAAGGTTAACAACAAGTGGGCAATGCAGAGACAGTTCTAGATAGAAATCACTTCTCTATCCTGTTCCTAGTTAGTCATCATTTTCAGTAAGTTCTCAATCTTTAGAATAAAGAGGAAATGTATATCAAGGAGAATATATAGAAGACATATAATCCTATCTGTTGCAGTGGCTGGTAGCTAATGCAAAAACATTTCATCAGGCTTTGATCCTGTGGTGGGATCTGAATGCCCTTGCAGTGCGGGTTGGGGGATAAATTTGATTCAGTTCACTTTTAAAGATGAACCTTCCTAATTCACACTTTCTGAAACAAAACAAGAACCAAAACAAAGGAATCCTTGGGGATTCACACCTTCACGAATTTTGTGATGCAGCTCTCCAGCCAAGTATTGTGTATAGGAATGCACATACAGGGGGTGCAGTGTCCACAAAATGAACATATTAGGGGTAATAACATAATCCCTAGGGGGGGAATTGCTCTGCGGAAATGTGTCTTATCATGCAAAATGGCATACAAGCATATGTAAATTATATTACAAAAGTGTATATTGGGAGATACTTGCATTAAAATGCTGATGAATTTTCAATAGGACTGTTAAAAAAAATTCACAAAGCATGTGGAATTGTGGAAAACTGAATTTAAGATGGAAAAAGTGAGAAGCTGAAATGGATAGATTTGCATGTCTTGACTTGCAATCCTTCAACTGCGTCTGAACCTTTGGGGATCCTCTAGACTTTTGTTCGGGACACAGGTGGCGCTGTGGTCTAAAACACTGAGCTTCTTGGGCTTGCCGATCAGAAGGTTGGTGGTTCAAAATCCCCACGATGGGGTGAGCTCCCGTTCCTCGGTCCCTTCTCCTACCAACCCAGCGGTTCAAAAGCATGCCAAAAATGCAAGTAGATAAATAGGCACCGCTCCGGCGGGAAGTTAAACGGCATTTCCGTGTGCTGCTCTGGTTGACCTGGAAAAACTGTCTGCAGACAAACGCCGGCTCCCTCGGCCTGTACAGCGAGATGAGCACCGCAACCCCAGAGTCGTCTGCAACTGGACTTAACTGTCAGGGGTCCTTTACCTTTACCTTTTTAGACTTTTGTTCAGTTATGCTTGGGGGGGGGGCTACAGCTGAGGCAGTATTGGTGGAAATTCGGGAACTCCCCCACCCTTTATGAGCAGAAGTACTTTCATCTGGTGCAAGAGGCTCTCTGGCTCCAAGCCATATTCTCCCTGATAAGTTTCTTTTTAATCTCAACAAACACTATAACAACAAAACAAATTCCAGTGCAAGTAAACTGGGCTCTTTTGCCCACTATAGGTCCACCGCAGCTCAAGTTTCCAAGAGAGAGAGAGAAAATTCCAAACCATTGCCAAGGAAAACAAGCTCTACATTCAAATTTATTGTCTTCCCTAGAATGATACTGACTGCGCCTTCCTTGAAAGGAACTCTTGAAAACCTCTGTTCCGAAAGGTATCCATTAGTTCAGAGGGACTGCCGAATGCGGTTCGGTGAGAGCATATCTAATAGAGAAGAGCAATTGAGTGGCTATAATGAGTCTGACAAATGGAAGGGACCCCCAAAATCTGGAGTCTTGCAGCGGAGAAGTTTAATATGCAGGTCATCAGGGACAGAAGAGAGAATTGGACAACTTGAAGGGCAAATCATACCAAAATTGTGTGCAACCCACTGAGCACAAATGACAACTATACCCAAAGACAACACTCATGTGCACCGATCTACTGTATAATTCCCAGACACCGTAAAAGAAATGTAAACAACCTTGCTCTGTGTTTGCATGCATTCAGGGGAAGAGAGGGGGCAGAGTGCTGGAGGACATTTTCACAAGCTATTATTTAATTTATTCACAAGGTCGATTTGCAAACAGCATTCAAATGTGTTTTGGGGGGAAATGTCAAGAACATTGTTTTATTTCATGGTATGGAGGTAAGCATCGTGTTGTGTTCCCTCTAATGTGGATGCAGTACAATGAAAAATATTGTCCTGATAGCATTGGATGGGGCTAAATAGAAAGGAGATTATTATAATACTGCAAAAAGAGATGTTGGAATTTCTATTTATGGCTGAGCATCCTAAGCACATGAAGTTGGGCACTTGGATAACGAGCTTCCCAAGAATTCCAAATTATCATGAAATCAGAAGCAAGGGGAAAGGATTACTTCAGTTTTTTCCTGGACATTTTCTACCACATTTATGGTTTCCCCGCCTCAACATATATAGACAGACATCACTTACACAACTGTCTATGGAAGCATTGGATATACCAGGGCTGAAATACCTCCTTTGTCCTACTCCTGGAAATGTGATGGTAACGCCTAGGAATTTACAAATTTTCTACTGTCTAATAAAAGGCCAGTAACCCCCATTTCCCCCATTCCTGTGGTAATTACATTAGCTATTTCCCCCCTTCATTTCTAAGGACCAGACCATGCTGTAGGTTTGTGGACAGACCAAAATAGGTTCTGAAAAGGGCAACAAAAGTGATCAAGGGCATGAACGAACAACCCGACAAGGAAGGGTTGCAGTATTTGGGTCCTCTTAGTTTAATGTGGGTTAAACCACAGAGCCTAGGACTTGCCCATCAGAAGGTCGGCGGTTTGAATCCCCGCGATGGGGTGAGCTCCCATTGCTCGGTCCCTGTTCCTGCCAACCTAGCAATTCGAAAGCACGTCAAAGTGCAAGTAAATAAATAGGTACCGCTCCAGCAGGAAGGTACACGGCATTTCCGTGCGCTGCTCTGGTTCGCCAGAAACAGCTTAGTCATGCTGGCCACATGACCCGGAAGCTGTACACCGGCTCCCTCGGCCAATAAAGCGAGATGAGTGCCGCAACCCCAGAGTCGGCCATGACTGGATCTAATGGTCAGGGGTCCCTTTACCTAAAAGCAGGAAAGAGGAGACAAAGATGATAAAGATGGGGGGAAATAGATATGGTGTGGAGAAATTGAACAAGTTTTCTCCTTCTCTCGGACCACTAGATCCTGCAGACATCCAATGAACCTGAACATTGGGAGATTCGAGACAGACAAAAGAAAGTCCTTCTTCACACAGTATATAGGCAAATGATGGGATTAGATCCCACAGGAGGCCATGATGGCTCCCAACCTAGATGGCTTTAAAAGAGGATTAGACCAATTCATGTAGAATATGACTCTCGAAGGCCACTAGCCATTGACTAGGCTCTGCCTGTACTTTCAGAGACAGCTTGTCTCTCAGTTCCAGTTTCTGGGAATCACAGGAGAGGAGAGGGCTTTCGTGCTTGGGTCTTGCTTGCAGGCTTGTTATAGGTATCTGATTGGCTTCTGTGAAAACGGGATGCTAGGCTGTATTGGGCCACTGAGGTTAAATAAGTTGGAGTTCTTGTTATTAAATATACCAAGAAAAAAGCACACCAAGAACTCAGGCCAATGTAAGTTTCAATAGTGCGAGTGGTCCCTACTCGGAAATCAATAGTCAATAGTAACAAAAACTAATCCATTCAAAAGTATGTATTCTGACAAGGATTACAAACTCAAATAGAGATTACAAACTCTAATAGAGATTACAGGCTCAAACTCATAGAGATATGTATAACACAATAATTCGTTACAGAATTAGAAATAAGAGTTTATGAGCAGAGATAAATTCACGTTAGTCCATAGTCAGATTCGACGTGGGGGTTTCACAGTTTCAGTCATTGAGCAGAAGTCAGAAGTCAATCATGGATCAGAAACCAGGACAGGCCCAACGTGTATCTTGAGTTTTTCTGTGCGCACGTTGATCTACCCACACGTAGCTGATGAAGGTGAATACATCGAACAGAACAGAAACCTGTTCTGGTTTCTGGTTCATAATTGACTTCTGACTTCTGCTCAATGTTTGAAACTGAGACCCCCACATAGAATCTGACTTTGGACTAACATTAACTTATCTCTACTCATAAACTCTTATTTCTAAGCCTGTATTAGGCCACTGGCCTGTACCAGCAGGGCTCTAGCACATTCCTTTGAGAATGGACCCTGTCCTCAGATCTGCAGTAGATGAAGAGGATTTACTCGTGTATGCGCCTAAATTCACACAGAATATTTTGCATGCATTGGAAGGACGGCTGATAGACCCTGAGGCTGCCACTATCTGTCCCTCAATTGGCAGCCTGCACACAAGGAGAAAGTGTGGAAGAGAGGAGAAGAGAAGGGGGTGGCAGAGCAAGATGGCAGCACACACACACACACCAAGAATCCTGGGGATTGTAGTTCTGGAAGGGGTAAAGTAAAATTCCCAGTATTCTTACAGGGGGTGCTTTATATGTATGGTGTGTACACAGAAAAGGAAATGTTCTCAAACCCTGCTTTCACAATCTGTTCTTAAAAGAAATCTCCAACCCATTGTTTGAATTTAAGAGGCATTTGGGGCATTTAGCAATGGCTGATTTGAATAAAAAATCCCAGCCAGTTATAATATTAATAATCCCACAATAAACATTACATCTTGACTTCCCTTGTCGGTATTACACTTCAAAGTGTTTGGACAACAATTCCACCCATATGCTGTTTGCATGAAATGCTCAAACTCTGAATTGCAAGTAAAATATGTGCAAACCATGGAAGTGGAAGATGCATGCAATATTACATGTGCAATCAAGATCAGGACTGCACCAGGGCGGGCAGGGGGCAGAATATGCAACAGTGCATTTAACATATCTATTTCAGCCCTGCAATTAACAGCATTCTGTTTTAATGCTTTGCATATTCCATGAAACTTCAGTCAAAACCTTCCGTCAGCGCCTGCTGCTCTCATCGCCAGTGGTATCATCAGGCGACATATTTCGAGTGCCATCAAAGGGCAGCAAATTGTCAGTAACTTAATTAAATACTGCATGTGTATGTGTGAGAAAGATCCATCTGTATCTTCAGGTGTCAAAAAGTTAGATCATATACTTTCCCTTTTATACAACCATTAAAATGATAGCCGTGATATAATTTTGCTTCATGCCTACGTCCTAATTTCACCTGGGGCCAAGTGTTATCAACTTCCACACATATAATAACCAGACGGCTTATTTTAGAATAATTTTATCTGGTGCTAGGCTAAGGCATTTTGCAGCCAGGGAGAGTGGCCTTGATGGTGGGGGCCCCAATCCACATGCAGGAAGGAAGCTGGACAGATGGTTGAATATTATGTCAGCGCTGGTGACAAGACACCATCCGCCACAGCATTTGAGGACAGTGGGCCTGCTTGGTGGAAGGGCAGGATGGGATGCAAGTTGAGGGGTTAAAAGAAGATTTCCCAACGGCACAAATTCCCTTCAGACACCATGCATTTTTCAAAAAAGGAAATGCACACTTTGCTCCTTACTTTCACCCTACATCAGTGGCTGGTTTGCTATAGGAACCAGCAGTCTGTATGTACAGTGATGATCCATTTACAAACCTGCATTAGCTCAGTAACTCATGGACACAAAAAGAGGTACAGTGGTACCTCGGGTTAAGAGCTGAATTGGTTCCAGAGGTCTGTTCTTAACCTAAAACTGTTCTTAACCTGAAGCACCACTTTAGCTAACGGGGCCTCCTGCTGCCGCCACACCAATTGTGCCGGAGCACAATTTCTGTTCAAGGAAGAGTTACCTGCCCCAAAATGAAGGTGAGTGAGAGGAGGTTATAGCCAAAAAGGAAGAAATGTTTTAAATATGGTTTGGGCAGTTTAAACATGGAAACTGAGCACATTCTGCCTTTATATAATATGTCTGCATGCTGTCCCCAGCATTGCCTGTCATTTCAGTGCTTAATAAACACATGTTGCCTATGTGTTTTTCTGCAGGAGGTGCTTTCCTTCAGAGTGTATTAATCAGTTGGGTATATAAGGGTGAACTGATATTTTAGGTATTCTTGTGCCAAGCTGAATAGGGCTTTATACACCAGAAGTAGCATCTCAAACTTTGTCCCAGCTGGGAATAACCCAGTTCTTGTATCATTTGGCTGTTTTCCAGAGGGGAAATTGTCTTCAGTGGGTGGGGAGCATTTTTTTATGGTTGCTACCATTCCCCCCCCCCCCCCAACAAGGAATGCCTCAGAACAGGGGCAGGAATCTGTTAGCACCAACCAGAGTGGCCAATGATCAGCAATGATGGGAATTATAGTCCAACAATATCTGGAGGGTCATTCGTTCATCACCCCTGCCCAGAAATTCTGGAATTCTTTGGGAATTAAATGGAAGCTCTGCTGCTAACATATGTTGTAGGAGGAAATGAAAATTAAACAAGCATCCAAATTAAAACAAATGAATAGAGTAACTAATGTGATTTGGCTTATTGGCTACTCTATTTTTTATTATTATTTCTTATTGCATAAAATTTATACATTAATTGAAGGAGGGAAATACCCCACCTCAAAGCAGTTTACTTAAAAAAAAAGATAAAACAAGAAATAAGAAAAATTAACAATATTTTAAGACTTTTGAAAACTTAAAATAACAAATTAAAAACAGATTGTGAAATTAATAAGGTCTTTAGCATCGAAAAAACAAATTGAGTAATGTAACAACAAAAAAATCTTACACACCCCAACATACACACACAATATAATATAAACTCCTTTTGACATTCTCTCTTAACAGCAGATAGCATTCATCAGTCACATATTGTAAAAAGAGATTTTCAATAAAGGGCCCTCCTCTTCTTCACTTTACCTAAATTCAGCCTAAATTCCCCCTCTCTCTCCTGCACCCATCCTGGCCCTGAATGGAAGAAGAGTGCCTTTTATGCCTATGAGTGAAAGGGGGAAAGAATCACAGATGGGAAAGAAAAGCTCTGATAACCATAGGAACCCAGAAGCTGGAGTGTGCTCAATTAATTAGAGCTGTTAAATAAAGAAGAAGAAGAAGAAGAGAGGAGTCTCTCTGGACAGATATTTAAACACTGGCAATAAAATATCACTCCTGTACCACTATGGTGACTCTTTGAGATGCTCATTGAAAGACTTCAATTACAAAGTAACAATTTTCCATTGTTAGGAGTTGCCACTATTCCCTTTTTTATTGATGTCATAAAGTAGGTATTTATGAGAGTAGGTTATTAAGATCAATAGTATAAATGGAACACCTAATTCTATCTTTTTCAGACCTGCACAAAGCATTCCTCTGGCGGAATCTGTGAGAATAAAAGGTGACTGGTTACTGTCAGTTAACCCTAATCCAAATGCAAAGAGCTCACCCCATTAACAATGAGTCATTTTTACATGTTTCTTAGATCTAAAACTATCTCGTCCCTAAGTAGCCTTTTTATAAAAAGCAGAATTCATAGCAAGACTGGATTTGTCACACTTATAACTCTCAGGTATTGAAACGCGGAAGGTTTTCTCTCTCTCTCTCTCTCTTCTTCTCTGTTTTGCATTTTAAAAATAATAATGAAGAAGATGGAGATTTCTTTATTCAAAAGCCATTTTTGTACAAGTTTTTGAAAATATATGTGATCCCTCTTTCTTTTCTATCGAAACAGAAGTGGAAGAAAAAAGAATGGCAAAATAAATGAAACGTGTGATCTTATTCATTGTGCAATTAAGAGCTAGTTCGATATCCAGAGTATTTGGTAGAGTTTTGCTTTTGCTAACACCCCTGCCGGAGTGCTCAGGTGCAAGATCTGCATTCACCTTGTTTTTACAAAAAACACTGCCACCCACTTCCTCCATACCTTGGGGACACAGAAAGGAGGCAGGCAGTGGATGCACCCCAATATCCTTCCAAACCAGGGAAGAGACTTGGACTAGATTCAACTCCTTTTGAGGTAAGCAGTGGGGTGCTTGTGCACCCCTTATTTAGATGCTATGGCTACCATCTTATCTGTGCATATAACTACTCCAACATGTCTACCATGTGAGCAAGCATGCTTACAATAGTGACACATTGGGCGTGAGGCACACCGGAAAAGTGAAAATTACCATTGTCACTCTGGGAGTTTGTCCAGCCTTACATCGCTCACAAGATTAGCCTGTTTACAGGCTGTTTACAAGTGAGTGGTCACTCATTAGCTTTAAAAAAAAAATCATTTCCAGAAATTCCAGACTCACCCACAACACTTGTGTGTCTTGGTAAAATTCAGGAGACCATTTCCCTTTCTCAGGACAGTTAATTATTGGCATCTTGTTCTTCCTTTCTCTCTCTACCTTTCTCATTTCCCTAATCTCACTGTCTCTGAACACTCATGTTAGTCCAAGCCCAGTCAATCAGGATTCCCTCCCCAGTGTTTTTAGGCCTTCATTTGGCCATATTCCCTAGCAGCCATCTTCCTTCCATATAAGCAAATATCTCAACCAATATCTGCAGTGCAAAATGTTTAAGTTTACTGTCCAGGCGACATTAATTTGGACAGTCTTTGTAATGTGCAACAACCAATGATCTTGCTGTTCAATATTTCTCTAGCTGCTATTTAAGCAGCAAATGGCATTTTATTCACCATCAGTCATATTGTGTTACTACATATTTTATATTAATCAGTATTGGCATTTGTTGGTTGTTGTTAATTCCCAACCTCCAACCCCACCATAAGCAAGGTAATATTGGCATTGCTAAAGTAATTGTGTCCACTGCAATAACCCCTGTGGCACGCAATCGTCTTGACTAAAGATTTCCCCAAAGTGGTACTTACATAAACACACATGGAAGATATGGTTCCATGCACTTGTATATGTAGTGTGGATTGTGCAGAATTCAGTTCACATTTAAAGATGAACACAACTGATTCGCAATTTCCAAACCATAGGCAAACCAAAATGCAGCTATTTCACAGTTCTCTGAATTTTCCAGTACTATGTGTGCATAAATGCATGTACAAAGATAACACATGCATAAAACTGTATATATTGGGGAGGGACACAAGCATGCATTATATTATGGGCAACTGTGTTGCAAAGATATGTGCATTAGGCAAAACTGCATACCTCCAAAAATGTGGATATGAAGAGAAATTTGTACGAAGATGCTGATGAATTTTCATGAGTTTAAAACATGGCAAAGGGATGTGGAAATGTGGAGAGCTGAAGATGGGGAAAATCAAAGAAACCAAGATTGATAGATTTGCCCATCCCTAGTGTAAAAACATACAAGCAGATCTGGTAGCAGAGTAATGGTCTAAAAGTCAGGTTGTCCAGGCAGCAGTCTTGTGCTCTGCCAGATGATGTTGTGACTATAAGCAAGTGCCTAGCCTCTTCCATACTACTTACTCAAAGGGACTGTACCATTCAGGCTTCCCCACCCAATTACAGGACAACCACAGCTGAACCAGTCTCAGACATCTCTCAACTGAGTAGATCAGAAATATTTAAATCTGTGGCTATCTTATTCAAGCAAAATAATGTTAGTTTTGCTTCCTTTCATATAGGGAAACTCTATCATCTATTTATCTATCATCTATCTAATCTATCATCTCTCTTATCATCTATCTATCTATCCATCTATCTATCTATCATCTATCTTTTTATTTGTCTGTGCCCTAGGAAAACATCTTCATGTCTGCCACATTATTATAAACACAATGGAGATGGACGAACTCATGAAACGCTTTAGGCTTTTCATTCTGCAAGGCTTAAATTGCCTTTCGTTTAATTGGGAATGTGGCTTTCTCATTATATAAAGAGCCTCCTACTTTACGGCGTTTGTTCCCATACCATTTGCATTCTTCTGGGACTCCTTTCACAAGGCAGAAAGCAGCATATGGATGAGCTGAACAGAACCCTATACATTTCCAGCAGAATATTCTGTCAGTGAGAGGAATGCACATGCGCCCACACATCCCCAAAAGTCTTCATGGAACTTGGTTTTGAGAGAGCCTTAAACAAGCAACAAGTTAGGAAAGGAATAGATAGCACGAGGAAATCAGGGACATGTTTTGGTTTCAGTGAGACATGTTCATTCCCCACCCCCACTGTGTAAGCTTAGATTGTCTCTGGATGCTATAAAACTGGAACTGGAAACTAAATGTTATTGAACTCCAACTGGAAACTAAATGTTATTGAACTCCAACTCCCATCATCCTTGACCACTCACCATCCCGCATGGACATAATGGGTGTTGGAGTCCAACAACATTTGGAGGGCCATAGATTGCTCACCCGCCACCAATTTATAGCTTGAGAGCCAGTCAATAAATTTGGAAAACCAGTAGCTTCCTCTTTGTTTGCCTTTTCGGTAAATTGGTTCCTGTTCATTTCCTGACCATCCACAGCAGTTCCAGTCCTTGCAGAGAGAGTTAGCAGAAGAACCTAATAGGATATCATAATCTTCTAGAGATTTCGGAAGGAAATATATTCTCTCATTAAATGCTGCAGGATTTGTCCTGTGCTGGATAACACTTTCATAGTACATGAACCACGGCTTCAGCTTTAAGCGTGTTACTTATATTGTAGGGATAACCGTGTAATGAAGACAGTGTCCTCTTCAGGATAGGTCTGATCCCAACAGAGCTCAATTTGCTTTTATCTGTGCTGTTTAAAACGGAACACAGCACCAATGATTATTGAAATTCAGTTGTAGCACCATCAAGGACTGGCCAGACCTTTAAAGCAATAAAAAGTAACATTTTTTGAAAAAGCTAAAGTATATTAAAATTCTAAATGTGTCCCCAGGTTAATATTTCTGATCTTTGAAGTGTCCATTTCTTTTTTTAAAAAAATGTGCAAATGATTAATGAAGCAACCATTTTTTTAGCTGGTTGGGTTAATGGCATCTGTTCTCTCAGAGCTTGTATCTCTTTATGTTTTGGCATGTTTTCCCCTTAATAATACATCTTCCAGAGCCTCTCCTATACAAGAGCAGTTCTACACATTAGACAGACAGAGGTGGCATAATTCATGACGGTATCACTGCAGGTTGTAGGGAAGGGTGGTGTTTTTGAAATCTAGGCATTCTTTCAAGTCCCAAGCTGTATGGGTCTTTGTAAGTCAACCTTGAAGTTTGCTCAGTAGCATATTGGCAGCCAACACAGATCTTTCAGAATCGTTATATGCTCATGGGAGGCCATTCCCAACAGAAGCCAAGTTGCTGCCTTCTGTCATGAAGCTTCCAGGCCAGCTTCCAGGGCAACCCTACAAACAGCATGTTACAGTAGTCCAGTCTCAATGCTACCACTACATGAGTCAACTGGGGGGGGGGGGGTTCCTTGTCCCAAAACAGTGTGTGTTGTGTGTCCCTGAGTTTATAAAAACCACAAGGGGCTTTCTTCGGGCTACAAAAGGATTGTGAATACACTCAGACCATATTTCTCATTACTCATTTGTGCCTTCAAATTTGAATCACCTGGCCTCATATGACATCAGGTGATTGGCAGGCGGGTTGTCCCACTCACCAGTCAAAGTGGTTTGCAGAAGGTGGTCCACTTCTGCCCAGATCTGCTTCTCTACCTCTTCTGTAGTGGCCCTGTGATGTGAGTGGGATGCTTTGGGGGGCAGCAAAAAATGTCTTGGGCCAGTGCTATGTTCCATCTTGGCTTTATTCACAACCATAGTAATTCAGTTTGTGGAGGAGGTGGTGGTGGGAGTTTACCTTTCCCACTTGATAAAAGATGGAGCCTAGCAACATCTGATGAAATTTAAGAAGCAAATGCTGCAGCTTTGGGGTGGCATTGAGGAACCTGTGACCCTCCAGATCCTGTTGACCTACATCTCCCTTCATCCCTTACTAATGGCCATACTGGTTGAGGCTAATGGGAGGTGAATTACATGTCCAACATCTGGAGGGCAACAGGTTCCCCATTCCTCCTTTAGGCACTGGCTGCCAGCCTTTGAGGCTCTTTTGAGGGGAGAGGGTTCACAAAGGGCCTTTTAAAAATTAGTGGTACAGTAGAAATGCAGGTGCATGAAAGATGAGAAGAACCCTTTCTTTCAGTGTCATCTATAGTCCACCACTCTTGGATCTCAAATTCAGAGAATTCAAAGGGCAGTTCATATCATTTAATGGATAAGATCTTACATAAAAACATTGCCTTTGATCGTGGCTGAAATAGTAGAATTTATTTTTTAAAAAATAGGTGCTTTGTTTAGCTGCTGTGGTGTAAGAGAGGTAATCTGGTAATCTGGTGAACCGGGTCTGTGTCTCCGCTCCGCTCCTTCACATGTAGCTGCTGGGTGACCTTGGACTAGTCACACTTCTTTGAAGTCTCTCAGCCTCACTCACCTCACAGAGTGTTTGTCGTGGGGGAGGAAGGGAAAGGAGATTGTTAGCCGCTTTGAGACTCCTTAGCGTAGTGATAAAGCGAGATATCAAATCCAAACTCCTCCTCCTCCTCCTCTTCTTCTTCTTCTTCGACATTCTGGTTAACCTTGGTCACTTGTTTTGACATACTGACACTGTCTTTTTTATGCTAACAACAATTTTGATAAAATGAAGCAGACTTGCCATAGTTTTGTGGTGCAGCAAAGCAAGTAAGGAACTGGTTCACACATGCACAGATATCACTTCCTTTCTCTTGTTGATCGGCACCTGAATGTGTGAACTGTCTCGGTTGAAAGTACTGTGTCTGTGGTACTGAGCTGCTATGTCTCAACCTCCTCTGTCTTGCCAGGTTATGGTGAGGATACAATGTGGTGGGAGTCGGGGAGAATGTAGGCCTTTCTCCTGTGAGCTCCTTAGAGGAAAGGTGGACTAAAAATGTAATAAATCAGAAATAAACAAATACATATATGTTTCACATCCAGAAGAAGGGCATGAAATATATGCACCTAATTTTTACCATTTCCATAATCCCTATGCAAAACAAAGAGCAATATTCAAAGCTCCATATTTTATCATCTAGTCAAAGAGTAATTACTAAATTATTATACAGCAGAGTTAAAAATTAACATATATGGCTACTGTAAATCTTCTAAATTACCCCTTTGCCTAGATTTTTAACACTTCCATTAAAATCTATCTGTCTGCCTAGGTTCATCACTATAGCCTCTCGGCATCGTAGGAAATTTGACCAGGGAAAAAGAAATAAAGTTACAATAAAACGGGACTACATTGTAGAGCATTTGTAATTAAAATGATTTGCTTGCTGAGAAGGGCTGCGGGAAGTTACCCCAAGACTTTTGTAGGACCAGAGTTGCATATAGAAAGTGTTTCATGTTTTTCATAGAGTTTTTGCTGTAAGAGTTAAGAGAGTCAGACTATGACTTGGCTCCCCACAGGTTCCACTTTTCCACACAGCTCATTTGGGTGTCAGGGCTACAATGCAGGCAGCAGTCTGAGGTCAGCTAAGAGCTGGGATGAGTCAGTAATCAGGAGATGTGAAGGGCAAATCAGGACTGAAAGGAAAACTAGGAGGCAGGTTTGAAGAGCAAGTTGGAAGCCAGACTCAGTCAGATCCAAAGAGCAAGTCTGAACCCAAAAAGCCAGGACCGGAAAAAATAACCAAGGACACAGGAAGACAACCACGTTGAGGAAGACTGTGCTTCTAAAGCAAGGTTCAGCTGAAACAGGAAGTCTTATATACTCCTTCCTGCCCAGAAACATCCCAAGACCTGCTCCCTGCCTTGCCACCTCTGCTATTTCTCTTTAGATTCAATATGTCCCAAGACCAAACCTCATATTTCCCTCCCAAGCCCTCATCTCATCATTCCATCCACCCTGTCGATCAGGCATGAAGCCTTGGTTTTCTCTTTGACTCTTCTGTCTCCAAAACTGGTTGACTGCTAAGCCCTGCCAACATTCCAAAAATATCACCTTTCTTCTCCTCCTTCACCAAATAGCCTAGTTATACCTCGCCTTCACCACTTCAATCTTCTTCTCCCTGGTTGTTCCACTGTCTTACCTCCAACCACACACATTCACCTACCACACTGCTGCTAAATCATTCACCTCTCTCTTTGTTCTGCCCATTGAGCTCCCTCCCCAAATCTCATCACTGGATCCACTTGCAGATCCTGCACAAGCCTCTTGACCTCATCTACAAAGCTTTGTCCCTCCTTATCTCTCTGTATTTATTTCCTGGAATGTCCTTTCCTATGACCTTTGCTCAAGCAGCTCTACCACCATCAGCTGCCCAAAGCTGTCTTTCTCCCTGAAACGACTCTGCCCATTTCCCCATACCTGGAACTGCCTCCCAGATTGCTTCCTTGCTGCCACCTCCCTTATTTCCTTTACGTCCCTTTGCAACTATCATTTTTTCCAGGAAGCCTTTGGATCACCACCCTACTCCCTTTTATAACGAGACCCTTTCTTTGCATCTATTTTAGACTGGAAGTACTTTAACACAGAGACTTGTCACACTCTTTGTACAATGCCATCATGTACCTAATGATTGTGCAAATCTTAAGGCATATCAAGATCCTATTCTATCGGTTCTTGTTCTCCATCGGCAAAACAAAAGGCCTTAAGTTACAGTTGTTGTTTTTCTTTTAAAAAAACAACAACAGTGGTATTTCGGGGGTTGGTGGGAAATCCACACAAATTAAAATCTTTTTTAATGAAATCATCAAAGGCCCACTTAAGTCAATGGGAATCTTTCTGCTGATTCTTCCAGCCAACTGAAACTAGAATGGGAAGCAATAACTCAAATCCTGCATGGGTAATAGGTAGAAAGTGTCTTCTTAAGTGCTCTTCACAATCAAGCAAAAATGGTATCCTTCAACATATAGGTGACAATTACAGGAGGAGGCTTGGAATCAAAATTTAGAGTACTCAGCTGGCAAGCTTACAATAGCTGAAGGCCCCCCACCCTCAGCTTTCCAGTATATATTTCATTTTTCATGGCTTCTTAACTTGAATATTAAAAGTAGACATTTGGGGCAGACATTTTTCAGAGACATGTTTAGCCTGGAAGCAAATATTTGTTACTTAGAAATGAAAATGGCTGTTAAATAAAATTTGGCAAGGGCTTCTAAGGATGCTTTCATAGGCTTCCAAAGCAGCTCCAGAACATGGATTAGACTTGGCTCAACTGGGCCCCCTACACTGATCTCTCACATATGAATGAGAATTTTAAAACCATATATGCCTGCAGCATTAGTGAAAAGATTCTTAATAACTTTGTTTATCCACCATTCCAAAGTTTAAGGTATGTGCACTGAGGTGAAGATGATCTGATAGCAGCTGTTCTGTAGAATAAAAACAAAATCAGATATATTTGAATATCGGACCCAGAGGGTTAGATCCAGACTGGCATTGCAATGCTACACATGCCTACTCAAAAGTTAGTCCCATCATGGTTCAGTGGTGTTACTCTCAGGTAAGTGGGTGCTGGATTCCAGACTAAAATCAATGGGACTTGGGTTAGTGTAAGTTGAATACAGTTGAAATTAAGTGCAACTAGCCTCCTGTCCAGATCCAGCCCAACATATTTCATATTTTGGAAGGATAAATGAGATTTTAAGTAGCTCAGCACAGAGAACTGTAACAGAAAGCCTAAGAAGGATACAGTATTGTTTTCAGCAAGACATTCAACATGATCCTGGGAGAGAGGAGCTCTTTTAGAGGTTCAGCAGATACACTATAAATTAGGAAAGAAGAAGGAGGAGGAGGAGGAGTTTGGATTTGATATCCCACTTTATCACTACCCTAAGGAGTCTCAAAGTGGCTAACAATCTCCTTTCCCTTCTTCCCTCACAACAAACACTCTGTGAGGTGAGTGGGGCTGAGAGACTTCAGAGAAGTGTGACTGGCCCAAGGTCACCCAGCAGCTACATGTGGAGGAGCAGGGAAGAGAACCCGGTTCACCAGATTACGAGTCTGCTGCTCTTTACCACTACACCACACTGGCTCTCTCACAGGGAGCAGAGGAGATTCATAGTCTTTGGCAGTGGTGGACCTCCAAATGCTGTGGAATTCTTGCTCCCATCAACCCCAGCCAGCATGTTCAATAGTGAGGGATGATGGAAGCTGGAGTCCAAGAACATCTGCCATGCCACAAATTCCCCACCCCTATGCAGTGGGTTGGAGGTGGTAGCTGTGTCCCTGTTTTGTGGTGGGGTTTTATCTACCTAGTACTAATAAGTCCTAAAGTTAGCATTGTGATCCTCTGTTAAGATAAAACACTACAATCAATTAGCAACCATCTTTTCCACAACGCACTGAGAACCTTATCAGTAGCCTCCCGGGAGATGCACACACAAACATAGATAACTACTCATCTACATCCTGAGTATGACTGGGTGTCCTACAGAAAGAACAGATGTAGGGGAACAGCACACAACTACCAGGGAAGTGTTTCCAATCCATGTTGTCCCGTGTCAGAGAGGTTCTGTCTTTGCAAATGAAGAAGTCAAGGGTTGCTACAGTGTAGAACTGTAGTAACCCCCTTCCCAGGATTCTGAAGCCAGTTAACCAAATGCAGAGCCAGTGTTGAAACATGGGATCGCACAAAAACACGCTTCTTTTTCATATCCAAACAATAGAACTTATGAAACCTAAGTCTAGAAAGGCTAGCGGCCCCTGCCCAAATCATAGTGAATCACAGGTGAAGAAGTTTAGCTTTCCAGACAGCATTCAGATTATTGGCCATCCTTTTTGGGGGGGTTGGAATACATGTGAATTCATAGGCTGAAAGTCCCGAACAATAAACACACAAGACGGCACTGCTAAATCCACACAGAAAATGATGTTTGGTTGTTTGAAACCCTATACGTTAAAAGAGAGACATAATTATGTGCTATGCATCTAATTAAAGTGTGCTCTAATTGTTGAAATATTTTACTGAAACCTTTTTCTTTTTTTTTATAAAAAGAAATCCAAGCGACAGGTTTACCAGATGATAAAACTTGTCTTGCGGTTTGGGTGTGCTTGCCAAAAACCTTGCAGCTAAGTACAGTGGGTGGGGTCAGTTGTGGACATTAAACTTGCTGTGAATGCCAGGATTTTTCACTAAGCTCTCATTCTGAAGGCTTAAGTCAGGCTTCCTGCCAAACACTCAAGTCCAAGACAAATAGCCTACGTGGGTGTTTTGTGCACAAAGACGACTGAGGCTCAGTTTAGCTAGACGGATAAACCTTTTGAAACCTTCCTTGTTCAGGCTGACTATATTATGGATCAGAGTTAGTTGCTTATTGAAAAGCACTGTGAGAGGAATGTAAATTGCCCTGAAAATTAAAGCCACCTAGGAAATAAGTTCTGGCACATTGGATAACTGTGTTGTTGCCTTTTCTTACATATGATTTCACGTTCTGCTCATTCTGCCCAAAATTATTGGTCAGCTATGTAAATTTTGTGATATATGTGTTGCTTTTAAAGCTTTTGCCTACAATTTATCCCCCTGATTTATATCCCTTGAAGCAGGTCCATGGGCAAAGTGTTTGGGTTTACAAGAACCACATGATCCAAAATCTGTCAAATGCCCTATGCTTATGCTCTGCTCCTTTTCCCAGGGTGCAGAGGACTATGAAAACTATAGTTCTCCCAAGTAGTCCTGGCGCTGCTGGAATCCTTGGAAGGACTAGGGCTGATATATTCCTTCGCAATTATTAGCCCTTCACATAGTGAATATATTACAATTTCTTTGGATCCTGGTCTGTTCCCAGGCTCAATTCATAGCGCTGGACTTGACCTATCGAACCCTTTCCAGCCTGGTCCAAAACTACCCGAAGGATCTCCTGTTTCTCTGTATATTAAAATGTGGTGGGAAATCTAGAGAGAGATACAGGATGCATAGATAAAGGTAAAGGGACCGCTGACCATTAGGTCCAGTCGTGGCCGACTCTGGGGTTACAGCGCTCATCTCGCTTTATTGGCCGAGGGAGCTGGTGTACAGCTTCCGGGTCATGTGGCCAGCATGACTAAGCCGCTTCTGGCGAACCAGAGCAGCGCACGGAAACGCCGTTTACCTTCCCACCGGAGCAGTACCTATTCTATTTATCTATTTGCATTTTGACGTGCTTTTGAACTGCTAGGTTGGCAGGAGCTGGGACCGAGCAATGGGAGCTCACCCCATCGTGGGTATTCAAACCGCCGACCTTCTGATCGGCAAGTCCTAGATTCTGTGGTTTAACCCACAGCGCCACCCGCGTCCACAGGTTGCCTATCACCTGATATATAGTAACTGCACATGCCAGTTCCAGCTATATCCAGCTAGTAACTATATCCAACTGACCACAAAGACTCCTGCATTCACCTGCATTTATTCATAGTAATAAATCACTGATGCACTTAAGTGCCAAGTATAAATGTGGAAAACTGGGGAAGTTAAAGTCAGGGTGCATCGAAGAGTTAATGTGCACAAACAAGAGTATACTTCAAAGCCTTCCCTGAAGGCACTGGACAGAAAAATAATGAAATAAAAAGTTTTCTCACAACACAGAGAATCATATTTGTTTTCTTTCACCATGTGAATATGTTAGTTCCCCCTTTCCCAAATCTCTCACTCTTCCTCAGTTCTCGAAGGGTGTTGTTTAGCTTTATGAATAATGTTATTCTGCAAGGCCTTGCTTATCGCATGTTGCTCAGCAGACAAAGAACAAGTCAAGCCACAGTCCTGCTCACCAAGGAAACCTCTCTCACACACAGACACACACACACACACACACATATATATAATACACACAAATACTAAAATGTGTATCCCATCTTTCTAAGTCTATACTGATTCAAGGTGACTTACAATGATTTAAAATAAGTAACATAGCAAAAATAGTTATGGGGGGAATGGTAATAGAAAACATAAATAGAAACTGCTGAAGCAATAAAGGCAGATCACTTAAAGGATCCTAACAACAACGACAACAGTTCCTGCTGGGAGAAGGGGGAACCAAATGTCTCATTGACATGCTTAAAGACATTAAAAACAATGAGGCGACTGAAGCACACGCGGAAACCACCTTACCTGACCATTTACTGAACTTCCTTTCACTCTGCTCTCACAGTGGCTATCTCCCTCACTGCGAGAAGCCACGTTACAGGGAATCAGGCAGAGGGCCTTCTCGGTAGTGGCACCCGCCCTGTGGAACACCCTCCCTTCAGATGTCAAAGAGAAAAATAGCTACCAAACTTTTGGAAGACATCTAAAGGCAGCCCTGTTTAGGGAAGCTTTTAATGTTTAATAGGTTATTGTATTTTGGTGTTTTGTTGGAAGCCACCCAGAGTGGCTGGGGGGACCCAGCCAGATGAGCAGGGTATAAATAATATATTATTATTATTATTATTATTATTATTATTATTATTATTATTATTATTAACTGGGATTCAGAGGCATGCACCTTCTGATGGTGGTCAGTAGACACTGGTAGCTTTATCCACTGTGAATTTGTCTAATCCTCTTTTAGAGGCAATCCAAGTTGATAGGTGCCCCATAAGTAGTGAAATGAGGTAAAATAAATAAATAAATAAGGTAAAGTACCCCTGGACAGTTATGTCCAGTCAAAGGTGACTATGGGGTTGTGGCGCTCTTCTCGCTTTCAGGCCGAGGGAGCCAGCGTTTGTCCACAGACAGCTTTCCAGGTCATGTGGCCAGCATGACTAAACTGCTTCTGGCGCAACGGAACACCATGACGGAAACCAGAGCACACAGAAACGCCATTTACCTTCCTGCTGCAGTGGTACCTATTTATCTACTTGCACTGGCATTCTTTCAAACTGCTGGGTTTACAGGAGCTGGGACAGAGCAATGGGAGATCACCCCATTGCAGGGATTCGAACCACCAACCTTCTGATTGGCAAGCCCAAGAGGCTCAGTGGGTTAGACCACAGCACCACCTGCATCCCTAGTGAAATGAACAATGGGGGGAAGGGAGGGCAGGAGAATCTCAGAAAGAGGAACGGTTTTCACTCACTATTAATAACTTGTCTTACATCTTCTCGTACTCTCTTGTCCATCTCTCCCCCTCTCCTCTCTCTCTCTCTTTCAAGCCATAATTAGAAGCATACAAGCGAAGATGGCAAGGGGTGCACATATTTTTGACCATGTGCTCAACACATGATAGAGATTTTCTTCCTCTGCGATGTCACTGATGTCAATGAGGTTAAATGATGAACAGTTGAACAATGAGCCACGTCCTAACTGCACGTGAAATGTGTAAGTTTAATAGCAATTTTGGAGTGCGGCTGTACTGCAGCTGCCCAGCGCAAGGGGTTCCCTGGTACAATGAAAACAAAAATACAAAAAAAACCAGATTCGTTTCCCGAGGACTGCAACTTCAGATTGGGAGAGCTAATCATGTGAAATGGCGATCGCAGATCAGGAATTGAAGACAGAGCCTCCCTATCTGCTGACGTTAACTCAAGGCGTAAGCATTTTTCAGTGGGGACATCCAAATGTTCCGTTGTGAGTCATGGAGTGGTGAAACATGGATTTTATGAAAGCCAGAACCAGATGTTCTGGCAGATGTGTGGCTGCTGCCACAAAGAGCAACCCCGGGTCTCCATTATCTTGTCTCCCCAGTGAGAGCTAAGGGTACTGAAGGCCAAAACAGCAGTAATGATATCCATACAGTTAGCTATTGCATGAAAGTATGGTTAGCTGTTGCGGGACACAGGTGGCGCTGTGGGTTAAACCACAGAGCCTAGGACTTGCCGATCAGAAGGTCGGCAGGGTGAGCTCCCATTGCTCGGTCCCTGCTCCTGCCAACCTAGCAGTTCGAAAGCACATCAAAAGTGCAAGTAGATAAATACGTACCGCTCTGGCGGGAAGGTAAACGCCGTTTCCGTGCGCTGCTCTGGTTCGCCAGAAGCGGCTTAGTCCTGCTGGCCACATGACCCGGAAGCTGTACGCCGGCTCCCTCGGCCACTAAACCGAGATGAGCACCGCAACCCCAGAGTCGGCTATGACTGGACCTAGTGGTCAGGGGTCCCTTTACCTATTGTTAGCCGTTGCACTGATCTGAACTGGGATAATTGATAAGAGAGGCTTTAACTCAGGAGGTGGGGAACCTATTTCAGCTTGAGAGCCACATCTCTTTCTTGGTGACCTTTGCCAGTGATGGGCATGCCAGTGATGGGCAAAAGGGGATGGGACAACAAAAATCTGTTTTTGCCTCTGTGCAGGGGACTGGTTTCCATGCATTCTCCTCTCTACATTCCATCCAGCCAAGAAAAAGGCATTATTATAGTTGAGGCCTAGGACATATTCCAGCCATGCAAAGACATTCTGCATGCAAATAAGGGCCAGTGAGGAATGTGGCCTGCAGACGTCGAGGGCCACATTAAGCCAATAGGGCTGAGGTTGCCCAGCCCTGTATTAGCCTCTTGCTCCCACCATAGTCCTGATCTGGAATGGGGAACCCTGTGGTTGAGATTTGCATCAAGAGGTAAGAAGGGGAGAAAGGGAAAATGAAATCCATTAAAAACATCCCTACTAAAGTTCTAAAGTTAAAGGCCACAGAGGGTTAAAGACTAAAGTCCTGGTTGCTGAGGGAAAAAATTGCCTGGTGCCAATCTCCAGACCTCTTGTGGTGATGACTATCATGAAATAAACATTTGTGCTTGCAGTTTAACTTGATAATTTTTGGTATTTTGGTATTTTTGGTACGTTTCTTGAACCATGAGCTGTATGGACATCCAATGATGCTGTACGTTGGAAGATCTGGAACAGACAAAATAAAGTCCTTCATGTTTTGCATAGTTAAACTAAGGCACTTGCCCCCATAGGAGACAGTGATGGCCACCAACTTGAATGGCTTTAAAAGAGGATTGGACAAATTCATGGGTGATAAGGCATCAATGGCTACTAGCCACAATGGCGACACTCTGCCTCCACAGTTGGAGGCAGCAGTGCTTCTGAACACAAGTCACTGGAAACTGAAGACAGGAGAGTGCTGTTGGACTTGGGTCCTGGTTGCAGGCTTCCACTAGGCATCTGGTTGGCCACTGTGAAAATAGGATGCTGAACTATATGGGCCATTGGCCTGATCAAGCAGTCTCTTCTTATGTTCTTATGTGCATTCTTGGTGGAATATTCGCATAACATGCAGGACTGGGTGGTTACTGGAACGTATGACCATGGTAAGAAAATCAGGGATGCTACAATGTGGTGAGAGGACAAGAGTGATTGCTTTAAAATACATTGAAATGCCTATCTGGGCTATTTGCAATACATGTTGGCACTTCACGGGAAGGCAAACATTTTAAAAAACAACATCCTTGGTGAAGGGGGAGGTCCCGAAAGCAGGTTGCGGGAGACACAAGTGTGTAAGGAATATATATGATCAGCTCTAGAAGTTAAAGTCCAAAGAATTTGGAGGCATCAGGTTGCTAAAGGATTTGTGTCAAAGAAAAGAAAGGAAGAAAGGTTCACTAGATCTACTAGTTAGGGTAGATAATGAACACGAGACCTCACCTGATTGCAGATTTGCAGTCTATAGCTCAAGCCAAAAGCTGCAGTCATTAATCTCTAATCTAATGCAGACCTCACAAGTTTTCATTCACACTCCTCCATTATAATGAGCTCAATTTTAGACTAATCTGGAAACTGCAGAGAGTGATGACTCCAACTTCTTGATCTCCTTAGAAGGTCTGCACTCAACAAGTCTGAAATTGTGAAGTGCTATTGCATGCGGCTGCATTCACCCAAGTCTGCTGCACAGCATTCATTTCAGTCATCATTACCTATAATGGAGAAAAGCAGAAGAAAACCTGCCCACCCACCCCAAAGAACCACCTATGTTTTTTATTCGAAGCTACCCATGTAGCATAATGTTTAAGGAGCTTCTTTAACTCCTGGACCTCTTGAAAACAAGCACAGAAGCGATGGAGGAGCTGGACACAGATGGACCATTGTGCATACCAATTGTCACTCCCAATATCTCAATCTCCAAGGAGGAGATCAAATCATTCCTTCTCAATAATAATAATAATAATAATAATAATAATAATTTATTATTTATACCCCGCCCATCTGGCTGGGCCTCCCCAGCCACTCTGGGCAGCTTCCATAAAAACCAAAAATACAGTAAAATATCACACGTTAAAAACTTCCCTGAACAGGGCTGCCTTAAGATGTCTTCTGAATGTCAGGTAGTTGTTTATCGCTTTGACATCTGCTGGAAGGGCGTTCCACAGGGTGGGAGCCACTACCAAGAAGGCCCTCTGCCTGGTTCCCTGTAGCTTTGCTTCTCGCAATGAGGGAACCGCCAGAAGGCCCTCGGCGCTGGACCTCAGCGTCCGGGCAGAATGATGGGGGTGGAGACACTCCTTCAGGTATACTGAACCGAGGCCGTTTAGGGCTTTAAAGGTCAGCACCAACACTTTGAATTGTGCTCGGAAACATACTGGGAGCCAGTTCAGAGGTGCTGAGCCTTTTGTAACTAAGAAGGAGGTATCAGCTGACCTGGAGAAACCCCAGGGTTTTCAGAAGAATACAAAATGGTTAGGGGGGAAACCCAAGCAGGGGACCGCAGAAGGTTGGCTGTTGAGACGATTGAGTGGAATGGTAGACAAGGTTCTACACGTGTCCCCACCTCTATACTGCATCCCGACTAGGAAGAAGTGTTATTATCCGGGTTCAAAAGCACAACCCAGCTTGTCAAAACACAGAAGGAGGGTGTGAAGCAGCACCGCTGAGGAGTGTGGCATGGGGAGATGCGGTGTGGCTGGGAAAGGGGTGTGAGCTCAAAAAAGTCATGAGGGCCACATAGAGAGGTAGTGGGGGGTGTCTTATTTGGCCCCTGAACCTTAGGATTTCCTCATCCCTGGTTCAGGTACAAAAAAAAAAAAACCAATCTCCAGAAATAATCTTCTGGAATGAGCTTTCCACATATCATGGAAAGAGCTCCAGAAATATGAAACTTATCAAACCTATGAACGTGCAGTAACCCCTGGGGTTATCTGCAACCAAAGAAAACCCAGGAAATCACAGTAGACCATGTAAAGGCATCTTATGCACTAACCTCTAGAACTTCACATTGCTTCATTTTGTTTTTTAACACTGAAAGAAATTCAACATAAATCAGCATCAGAGGCAAGAGTCATGGGTAGAATACCAAAATGAATATAAATATCTGAGTCCATAGGTTATATGCTGTGTGATAAGGAAAGACGGAAAGGAAGGGAGAACAGCAACAAAATCGTAAAGCTGCCTCTCATTCATGTTCCTGGGGTGCATCTATCTACAAGTCTGCATGAAAAATGTTGTGTTTGGTTTCCTGCACTTGTTCGTTCATTCATATTATTCCTGTGTTCTTAACTCAGGAATTCAGTTGGGTAGCAACTTGACACATTGGTTGAGAATCAGTGTGCTTTGCTTGTTGAAGTAGGTTGCTACCCAAGAAGGTTCACAACAGATTAATGGCCACAACAAACATGTCTGTATTATCAGTGTTGATGTCTGGGCTGTGTATTACCCAGAACAAAATAATCCGTGCCACACCTTTGGAAATCTAGCTGCACCTGAATGTTTATATAGCATTATTTGGTGCTGGAGAATTTTGAAGTATAGAGAAACCATGTGATGGGAATGGGAGAATCTGTTAATTTTGGTTTCTCATTATTTCCAATCTTCAGTTCTCCACATTTCCAGAGTTTTTTTAGTTGTGTGTGTGTTTTTTAAGCCAGTCAGTATTTTAGTGTGAATTTTTCCTAATATATGCATTTTTGTATGCAATTTTGCCTAACACACATTTTTGCAAAGCAGTTTTGTCTAACATTAAAACATTTCTGCATGCTTCTCTCCCCCCCCCCCAATATACGCATTTCTATGCACAGCGTACACACATTACTTTGCTAGAGAACTGTGTTGCAAAATTCAGAGAACGGCTGATTTCAAAGGATAGCTGTGTTTCGGTTTGAGTACTGTTTTGGAATGTGCAGATTAGGCATTCCACCTCTAAGTGAGAATCAGATCAAATTTCTTCTCTGCCCAATACTCTCCACCTGCTCTAATACTTTTAAGGTTCTGTCAAGAGTTGCCTGGGCAGGAATCATGAACCAGCAGGGTTAGAGGGGAGAGCATCTCCAAGTATTGAAAATTCCCTGGGCTCAGGAATGATTCTATCAAGTCAGCTGCCCAGCTTGATCCCCCCTGACCAGGATGACTGGTAAGGCTTGGACTCTGTCAGGGCAGCATCAGTGCCTAGTACCTGATTCCTGCTTCTTGCCCTGTGGCTGTCTAAAGCACCCAGCACTGATAGCTTTGCATATTTACTAGAAGCAGGGCCATCTTACCCATAGGCACTAGGGGTGCGGGGCACCCAGATGCCTGGCTCTCAGGGACGAACCAGGGAAGAACCCGCTTATCGGTTGGAGCACTACGGCGGGCTCTTCTTCTACGGAAGGCTCTGTGCCGTGAGTTCGGGGGCGACTAACCCAGCAAGATGTTGAGGCGGCTGGCCGACTCCACCCTCCTGCACACCTGGGACCAGGCAACCAGGGAGGCACCAGGCATATGCTTAAGACAGCCCTGACTACAGCACACAGCAAGGAGAGAAAAAAATGCTATAGAAAATGACGTAGCCGGGTTTAACCTAAAATTGACAAAAGAAAACAAGGTAAAAATCTTCCTATTCCACGAGCTTGTCGTGTGTCATTTTAAAACGATCTATTTCAGATAATCTAGATGTCTGTGTAGATCCCACCTCAGTCAGAATAGTCTGATAGAGATAATAGTCCAGAATATCTGGAGGGTACCTGGTTACCTATAACCTTCTTGGGGAAACAGCTTCAGCTTCCAGTTTTCCAGCGTTGTGAAGTTTGAATCAACACAAGACAGCCTTCATTCTGGTCTTAAACCAGCAGGTTATTTTATGGTTGTATTAAAAAAAAAAAATCATTGTGCAATATACTTTTATTTTAGGTCAGGAGTACTAAATTAATTCCAAAGAGTTGATGTGTGTGTCCTGTCCCCCCCTACCAAAAGCCTCCTTGCTCAGTTTGCTAATATAAATGATTATAATTGACAGTGCATTGTCAGGTTCATTGCAAACCTGATTTAATTAGCAATGCCAAAGGGGTATGATTCGTGGGCAGGTATCTAAGCCGCATTTTTTTATCTCCACCTCTCCCTATAGAACTGTCCACATTGGCACCAAAGGCTGGAGGGCAAGAGAACAAAGGGAATTTTATGTGTTTAAATTCAAATTCTTTCCCTTTGAAATGAAGCGTCCAGAATGGGCAATAAAACTGTGAAAATGGATTTCTGGACGCATTTGATGTTAAGCCTTTAGTGTCAAGAGCCAAGACTTTTTCTTCTTCTTCTTTCACCCTTCTCTCTGAATGGTCTTAGGGGGAATTTGTCCTATAAATTATTTCTCACTGTTTGTATGCATACAGTACCACTTTATTTTATTCCCTTGAAGGAGGGGGAGGAGGCGAAAGTGGATTCCAGCACCACCCCAATTGACTTCTGCTTTCTGTAAAAGTAAAACAGAATATATATATAATTTGGTTCGCATATAAAGGCACATCTATGTAATTTGTGCTTTCCAAAACAATATGTGAACAAAAAACAACAACACCCAGCACATTCTTCCTGAGGCTTGGAGAATACAGTGGTACCTCTGGATGTGAACGGGATCTGTTCCAGAGCCCTGTTCACATCCTGAAGTGAACGTAAGACATGACTACGCGCATGCGTGGGTCACGTTTTGCTGCTTCTGCACATGCACTTGACGTCATTTTGAGTGTCTGAGCATGCGCAAGCGACGAAACCTGGAAGTAATGCACTCTGTTACTTCCAGGTCGCTGCGGAGCACAACCTGAAAATATAGAAGAAGAAGAAGAAGAAGAAGAAGAAGAAGAAGAAGAAGAAGAAGAAGAAGAAGAAGAAGAAGAAAAAGAAGAGGAGGAGGAGGAGGAGGAGGAGGAGGAGGAGTTTGGATTTGATATCCCGCTTTATCACTACCCTAAGGAGTCTCAAAGTGGCTAACAATCTCCTTTCCCTTCCTCCCCCACAACAAACACTCTGTGAGGTGAGTGGGGCTGAGAGACTTCAAAGAAGTGTGACTGGCCCAAGGTCACCCAGCAGCCGCATGTGGAAGAGCAGAGATGCGAACCTGGTTCCCCAGATTGCAAGAGTACCGCTCTTAACCACTACACCACACTGAAGCGTATTCATCCCATGGTATGACTGTGTGGGGAAAGTGGGCTGGGAGAATCACAGAGTTGGAAGGGACCCCAAGGGTAATCTAGTCCAACCCCCTGCAATGCAGAAATCTTTTGCCCAACATGGGGCTCAAACCCATGACCCTTAAAATAAGCATCGTATGCTCTACCTACTGAATTATTCCTCGGGTGGCAAAAAAAAGGTGCAAAGTATTGTAGACTAACTGGAGAATGTACAAAATTCAGCCAAGATACGTATGCCCATTGGGAATTATCGACCAAAACATGTGCATAATTCCCTCTTCATGGGAGGACCATATGCACATTCTCTATGAGGCCTATGTGGTGAATGTGCACAAGGGCTAGTTGTTGTTGTTGTTGTTTATTAAATTTGTGTACCGCACTTTATCCGAACATCACAAGCCGGTTCACAACATATGCTTACGTACATTAGCCACTCAGCTTACATTCCCCTTGACATCCGCTCACATACACGAACACTAATTTTATATGGCAGTGCTCGATTTAGTGTTGTCTTTTTCAGATTTGAAACTCCCAGCTTGTATGTTTAATAAACCTCTCTTAACTTCCCTCCTTAGTCTTCCTGCACTTTCTTTACTGATGAGTTATAATCTTTTGTGTCATCTCTTCCTATTCTATCTTTGAAGACTGAAATACAATGAGAAAAGCAGAGGATTAGGGCTAGTTTATTAGAATGGTCTTACGGGGTGGGGGGGATCTATTTCAGCAGTGATTACAACCATTTTATCTTTAATAGTTATCCACTGATTGAAAGAGCAATAGAGGAAGAGTGGCAAGCACATGAAAGCTATCTTAGCATATTGAAATGATTTGTTTCTAAGCTGCCAGTGCCTATGGAAAATTGATATTTAAATATTTATTGGTAACAAAAGCAGTTGGTGATATTTTATTAAGGCCGGCTGTCATTAATTTCGACTGTTCCAGCATCTTGTGCACAATAAATTCAAGTAGTTGAAGGGAAACTTTTTTCAGTGACATGTTTATTTAAGAATGAAAATTAAGCAGTACTTCATTGTAATGTATTTATTTTACTTCAGAGCTGCTCACTCGGGAAGAAGGATTAGCATATCTATGAGCATTCCACCTCCTGATCACCAGTTTTCTATCAAGACACTAGAAAGTGTGGAAAACCATCCACACTGCAACAGGTGGGGGAGACCCCATTTTCCAGATGTATGCCTACTTTCCTAAGGCTCTTGGCCTAATCTAGCTAGGTAGATCCACATGTGGATGTCAGGATGCTTCCAGGACAGGAATAGGCAAACTTCAACCCTCCAGATGTTTGGGACTACAATTCCCATCATCCCTAGCTAACAGGACCAGTGGTCAGGGATGATGGGAATTGTAGCCCCAAACATCTGGAGGGCCGGAGTTTGCCTATGCCTGTTCCAGGAGTACATCTTATTTTCATCCACATCTGCTCTTTCCCACTCAACTGCCTAGAAGCCTCTTTTGATTAGTAATGTGGGCCAGCTTGGGAACTGGGGAGCTTAGCCTGTGAACTGAGATTGAAATATCTGGGCTAATTGCAACGCGAGATGAGGTCTTTTCAAAGTTGGGTTCAGTTTGCAATGAGTTCACGCTTAATTCATCCAGTCCTTCCGCACAGACACAGCTGACCTGTGACAGATAGCAGTGGTGGTGCTGCCGTGGCCTTCTTTGACAAAACAGTGGGCACCAAAACGCCTGAAAAATGAGCTTCTGGGTCTTTAGGAACTCAGAAGAAGCAACTGTGGAATTCCACATTGTGCTCAGGAGACCATTCCATCACTGCATGAATTTCTGCTTGCCTGATGGAATGCTCTCACCTTTCCTCCCCCATGTGCTATTCAGTAGTATTCTTCCCAACCCTAAGAATAAGGCAGTCTCTCAAGTAACCTGGTCCTAGGTTGCATAAACCTTCATCTTGTCCTGGTTGCAGATTAGCAGCTGGTGTAGATCACTCCGTTTTGGTGAACCCATTCCAAGCCCAGCCTGGGTTAAGCTCTCCCTTCGTTTGGATTTGGATGAAGATGCACATTTTCTGTGTCCTTCCTGATCCCCATATTTCAAAACTGCAAAGCGGCTTTGAAGGACACAAATAACAGACTTTTCCTTTATGTTGTAATAGCAATGTGACATTTAGGCCAGATGACTGTCCACCTGTGTTTTGCCACTTAGCAGAGAATCAAAGTCTTCAAGGAGAGCCAGAGGAAAGCCATTTCGATGCCCATCTGAGAACAAGTGAGCAGTGTGGATCTCATGGAAATGTTTTGGAAGCTGCCAGGTCTGAGAGTTATCTTGGCTCCAGGCGTGAGAAATCACTGGCTCACCCTGGCCTTCCTAACCAAATAACACCAAGGTCTTTGACCAAGTGGGGTGAAAGCAAGAGAGAAGTATTCAAAAATATGTGATTGGAAGATGATTCAGACACAGGTGTGTCAGTGTTCAGTATATTTGCCTACCTATCCGCTTTTAATATTAAGTTGGGACTTTGCCAGAGGAGGAAATGGATTAATTAACTATTGACTTTGGATCCATCCTTACTTTTGACCTTTTCATCTGTCCTGTTTTATTGACATACAAGAAAAATAGTTTTATAATAAGAGGCTAAGATAAGGAGAATGATCCCTAGCTTTAACAGTCTAGGCAATGCTCTTTAATTTTGGAACCAGCCCATTATGCCCTGGGAATTTGGAAACTCGTAACACTGCTGGCTTTCTACCATCAAGGGAAAGGTTATCACTCAGGTAGATCTTGGCCTCTGACAGCAAACAGTCCATCAATATGACGATGGGCTTCAGTATGTGAAAGGAGGATTTATATCCTGCAAGGACACCCCACCCCAGACAATACAGGTACCATACCCTTTGAGAGATGCGGGTGGCGCTGTGGTCTAAACCACTGAAACTCTCAGGCTTGCCAATCAGGAGTTCAGCAATTCAAATCCCCGCAACAGGGTGAGCTCCCGTTGCTCGGTCCCAGCTCCTGCCAACCTAGCAGTTCGAAAGCACCTCAAAAAGTGCAACTAGATAAATAGGTACCACTCTGTCGGGAAGGTAAACGGCGTTTCTGTGCGCTGCTCTGGTTTCAGTGTTCCATTGTACCAGAAGCGGCTTAATCATGCTGGCCACATGACCCAGAAAAACTGTCTACGCCAGCTCCCTCAGCCTGTAAAGTGAGATGAGCACTGCAACCCCAGAGTCGTGTGCGACTGGACCTAACTGTCAAGGGTCCTTTACCTTTTTTATACCCTTCAATGGGTTTCCTGCCCATATAGGGCTAGAAATAAAGGGTATCTTTAATAAACAAAGTGTCACCAAATAAGAGCGTTTTACATTTTCCCCACACAAATTAATGAATCATTTGTTTATATAGAAAGGGGAAACCCCTCTGTGGTTCCCAGCAAGGTGGGTACTAGATTAACACAGTGAATCATACTTGCTTTTCTCAGCATGGTCCTACCTGCTCAACTGCATATCCTTGTCTTGGGTTTTGTTTGTTAGACACAGGGAGTGTTGGGAAGTGGCTTCTCTTATAAATGGCTAATTGACTGTCCAAAGAGTAGGAAGGATCTTCAAATCCAGATTGCCTTAGAAATGTTTTTTTGGGGGGGGGGAATGGCTCAGCTGATTTCTGAGCGAATCCAGTGTGAGCCACAGGTGGCTTGCCAATCTCTAGTTCCAAGTCCTGACCTCTTTATTTACTTTTGAAGTATAATTCAATATTTGTTTGTAAGTATCAATTACATTTCATGATATCGCGTTGAGGGCTGTGGTTCCCAGGAAGGAAACACAATATAAAGAAAGTTATTATTAACTGAAATTTACAGGACCAAATTCAGAACCAAGTCAATGATCATTGTCCCACTTTCCTTAACGCTGACACCACCAGGTTTGGGAAATCTGTGGCCCACCAGATGTTGATGAATCACAAGTGTCACTCTCCTTGACTATTTCTAGCCCTGCGAACTGAAGCTGATGGGAGTTGGAGTCCAATAACATCTGCAGAGCCCCAGGTCCTCCATCCCTGGTCTACACTGACTGGTTCTCTGGGGCTGTAGACAGGTGATGTTCCCAGCTTCTAATGGCAGGGATTGAATCTGGAACCATTTGCATGCAAACCATGTGTTCTGCTACTGAACTACAGTCCTTGATGTTATCTATTTCTAGAAGAGCAGAGATAAAAATGTCAGAATGCATATCTTATACAGCATATTCGAGCCAAAACATCATGAGCAGTTGGATATTCATATTAGAATTCATGTACAGCTCTGCTGCGTCCATTGAAATGAATGGGGAAGCTCTTGTGGACCGAGGATCCATGTGTTCATCAGCAAGGTAGCTTCACAAAGGGGTGATCTGTGTGTGCCTATAAGAAATTGTTTCATTGTGCCCTCTAATGAGCTTTGCAATATTCACATCAGCCCACGGGAAAAGGTCGCTGAGTATGTCCAAGGCTGCTTATTAATATGAATCCAGATTATTCAGGCTTGTGGTCAGTGCTGTATTCATCCACTCTGTTATGTGTTTCAGCCAGAATTGTAGCTCAGTGGATTCATGCTGATACAATATCAAATGTATGCAAAGCTACAACTACATCACAGAATGTACCAAGAGTGGGGAAAAACGATCATGCTGATGAGTTAGATAATTATATAAGCAATCTATCATATCCCTGGCACCAGAACATGCAAATAATGCCCTAGCTTGCAATATCTTGCAGAGATCCATCTTTTCTATTCTCATTCGTACTGACCTGCTGTGTGAATCCTCATGCAAATTGTGGCAGGTTTTTTCATGTGACCCATGGCCTGGCATTCTGGGAAACAGGGCTAATCCTCCTGCAGTAATGAGGATGAGAGCCAATATGAATATAAGAAGAAGTCAATAGGCATTTTCTCACAGTTCCAAACCTGTTCTACCCCTTCCTAATGCATCCAAATGCAAGGCCTGGCACAAGGCATGTACTCATTATGCTTCATCTATAAGCGATCACCGTTGACAGTATTTACTAGAGATGGCAGCAATTCACCAGGCATCTGATCTTTAAAAAAAAAATGCATTTGGTCAAGTTTTGAGCCAAAGCAAGATCTAGGGGCTGTCCACGACTCCTTTCCATTAGTTTGCTTGCTTATTATTTTATTTTATTACATTAAATCTTGTTTTTCTTCTGTCATGGGAGCCAAGGTAGCATAATAATAATAATAATGTATTATTTGTACCCCGCCCATCTGTCTGGGTTTCCCCAGCCACTCTGGGCGGCTTCCACAAAGACCAAAAATACACTAATATGTCATACATTAAAAAACCCTGAACAGGGCTGCCTTAAGATGTCTACTGAATGTCAGGTAGTTGTTTGTCTCTTTAACATCTGATGGGAGCGCGTTCCACAGGGCGGGCGCTGCTACCGAGAAGGCCCTCTGCCTGGTTCCCTGTAGCTTGGGTTCTTGCAGTGAGGGAACCACCAGAAGGCCCTCAGCACTGGACCTCAGCGTCCAGGCAGAACAATGGGGGTGGAGACGCTCCTTCAGGTTAACTGGGCCGAGGCCGTTTAGGGCTTTAAAGGTCAACACCAACACTTTGAATTGTGCTCAGAAATGTACTGGGAGCCAATGTAGGTCTTTCAAGACCGGTGCATGCATATGATTCTCAAAAAGTCACACATCCAGTCAGTGACTAGGCCTCCTTTGTTTCAGCAAGGCAGTGTGCCTGCTTCATGTGCCTTCACACCCTACGTGGGGACGAATCATGTGTGATATAAACATGCAGACAGAAGGTGGCATTCCATATCCCGGGGATGACATGATAAAGTTGGTTTTCCTATATGCACCTCCACAATTATTGTGCTCCATAGCCCAGAAAATAACTGAACACTAATTTTCTGTCCCTCCCCACCACCACCACCCCCCAAAAAATTCTCAGAATAGGCCTTACTGCTCACCTTGTGAAAAGTTGATTGGGGTGACTTCTTCATGCCCAAATAACTGTGTAATCTGGAACCTGATTTGATTTAGCAAAGGAATCATAAGGGACCATTGTCTGAAAAATAAAATCAAGTCTCTCCTGATTTATTAGCTGAGAATATGGGACAAAAAGTTGTAGATTGGGCCCTATATTCTTAAATAGTCGCAATGACTTTCTCCTCCAAATGGGTTCCAAGATATCTAAGGCAAAAAAGGTTCTTCAAATAGCCTTGTGTGTATGTGTGTTCGCTCACACATACATGTGCACCAGCTGGTAATCTTCAGTAAGACAAACTGTGCACAGCAAGTTAGCTTCAGCTATCTTCCACCTGTTCAACAAAATCTAACAGGATGTGGTCAGTCTTTGAGCTAAGCTTCGTATCATCTGCGTTTCTCGGGGCCTTAGCTAAAGAAGCCACAACATCACTGTAGGAACGGTAAGTTTCAGTGCCACACTCTCATCCAAAACCAGACAGGCTACTCTTTCTTGCTTTTAACCCTGCCGTGGCTCCAGCAGAAAGCAGAAATAAATTCTGAAGCTGAATAATCCTAATCAGGAAGGAAGGAGGAGTTAGATAAGGACCACCATCTTCCTGCCCCATCAGCACGAGACTGGTCTCCTTATTCCACTTGCCTTTTCTCGTTTAGCTTCAGTTGTGTTTACAGCTTTGCCCCATCTACCCTTCTGTGTACTTTCTCATCTCCCTCTCTTCCTTCCTCTTTTGTCAACATGGGGCCCTAGACAGCCTAACAGGCACTCAACTGGTCCAGATACTTGCAAGTGTAGGTCTACAGTTAGTGTGAAATATTCAGCGGTGGGTCATTCTTGAGACAGAGTCGAGTCGCAGGCCTGATTTATTTTACTCCACAAAAAATTATATACCGCTTAATTGTAATAACACTGCAAAGTGCTTTACCAAAAGAACAAAACAATAAAAATCAAACAACGATTAGAACATTATTAAAACCAATGACAAGTTCTTGGGGGGGGGGCAAGAAGAGAACAGGCCTTTTCTGTGGTCGCTCCCCATTTCTGGAATGCTCTCCCCAGGAAGGCTCGCCTGGCGCCTTCATTGCATATTTTAGGCACCAGGTGAAAAGGTTTCTCTATAAATAACCTGTGAATTGCCCTGTGATTGTCAGATGAAGGGCGGTATAATATGGAGTTCCAAAATGTAGCTGCTGCCACACTAAAAGATTGATTTATTACAAATGTGTAGCACATGTAATGTGGTACTTGTAAGAGTGCCAGTTCCACAAACTGAAGCAGTCAAGTGGGCATATATGGGGTAAGGTGGTTTCACAAGTAAACTGGTCCCAATATGTTATATACTAGTGTTTCCTAACCGGGGGGGGCATATGGCCCCCTGGGGACTCCCGGGATATTCCAAGGGGGCCACAGGTAAAAATTGCATAAATGGGGGGCCACAGTATGAGGCTAGGGGGCCACAGAGGGAAGTGAGAAGCAAAATAACTCCCCCACACACACCTTTTTAAAAATCCTGATTGGCTGGCTATCCACTTGGCCAATCACAAGTGGGTAAGGGGGTGACCTGCTCCTTTTTGCCACATGGATTTTCTTGGAGCAGTCCTGGTTTGTTTCCAGTGGGAGAGGGTGATCGCTGAGGCTCCCATTCTGACCAGTAGGGCCCACAGTCCAGAACCCCCACTTAGTAACCTTGAGCAGCAGGGCTTTCCGTGTGGCTGCTCCTGTTCTGTGGAACAGCATCCCTGTTAAGATATGACAGGTGCTCACAATGTTTACTTTCTGGAAACAACCAAAGACATTTTTCCAGGTGGATGAAAAACTCTCTGCCTTACGTGTTCATCGGGGGGGGGGGGTTGTACTGATTTTAAAACTATTTTTAGCTATTTTTGTGACATGCTTGTAAATCACCTTGAGGGGAATGTAAACGGTGATAAATAAAATAAGTGTTCAGACCTGAGCCCTGGCTGAGCTCAACATGCTTCCCTGCTCTCTGCAATCTCCTCCTCTTTGCCAGGTTCCCACTTTCGGCCATCCTGTTTCCTACACCTGGAGCCGCCTCCCTGCCTCTACCGTTCCAGCCAGCTCTTCCTCCCACTTGAAATTTGTATGCAAAGTGTGCTTGTTTTGGAAAGCCTCTCTAGGACTTTCACAGCCTCACCTATGCTGGGACTGTCTGCTACCAATTAATCCATCTTCGCTACTGCTTTATCGGGCCCTTTCCTGTCCCTTCATGTTCGTCCTCTCTTATTCTTCTGGATCAGATTTAAGCTGAAACCAACACAAGTACAAACTTGTGCTGTTGGCGCTGCTGGATGATCCTGTGCTCGTTTATGGCCCACAGTTTATGTACAGATGTCCCCACCTCTCTGCACAAGGGGTAATGAGTGCACCATCTTCATCATGCATAAATCCATAGACAGGCACAAGCCGTTCTGAAGTTCTTCCACCCCTTTTCTTGTAATTCTTTGTGTATTGATTGCAACTGAGCAACCTAGAAGGCAGGCATTTGGGACAATCCTTTGTGGGGTTAGATGGCTGGAGTATCTCAAGCTTTTGCTATTAATCAGTGTAAGAACATAAGAAGAGACCGGCCAGATCACATTATCAGATTCTGTGTCTTGCTTTCCTTAATGGCCAGCCAGATTACTGTGGGAATAATAATAATAATAACAACTAGTAGTAGTAGTAGCAGTACTCCACCTTTCTGACTGTGTTGCCCCAGCCACTCGGAGCAGCTTCCAACAGATAAAAAAAAAAAAACATAATAAAAATCAAGCACTAAAAATAAACTCCATTCTATAGGGTTGCCTTTAGATGCCTTCTAAAGGTTGTACAGCTATTTATTTCTTTGTATAGTTATTTATCCCCTCTCCCTGGTTCCCTGTAACTTTACGTCTTACAGTGAGGGAACTGCCATAAAGCCCTCAAAGCTGGACCTCCCTAACCCACTAGCAAGGTCCAAAGGGCAATACCCCCAGCAATGTAGTTTCTCAGTCACTGGTCATGGAGTAACATAAAGAGCCAATCCTACTATTGGGCAGAGTGAGGCAACTGCCTCAGGCAGTAGGTGCTGGGGGGCAGGAGGTGGGATCAGCTCTGTGTGCTGTGCAGGCTGCTCTGTGCCCCCTAACCTAGCTATCCTGCTGCCCTCAGGTGCAGTGGATGATACTACGCTGTCATCAGTGTTGAAATGTGATTAAACTACTAGTCTGCTTGGCTTGTGTACATGGAAGAGTTGAGGTGCCATCTTGTCCTGTGCTTCAGGCAGTAAAATGTTTCGGTCTGGCATGCAGCCACCGTCCTGTGCTGTTATTAATATGGTGTTGTTGCTAAAGTATGGGCCAAACACCCCTGCCGGGAATTTCAGAAGCCATAACACTCTGAGATGAAAACTTTTTTTCCATGCCTCTGCAAGAATGAACTGCTGACAGCGTTGAGCACCAAGGTCTTTGTCATGCTAATTTAATATGGCTTTGATAATTGACGAGATCAGAAACTAGTACACTGCAATCTCGCGGACCCAAATGAACTTTGGGACGTCCAAAATTTTGCCATAACCAAATTGGTTGGATGGAAGGAGCACATTATGCATAGGTATATGGTGGACACAAGCTTATAACTGCATATTACTTGCAAAAACAGGGTGGAAGTATTAATAATCTACCATACGATGACAGTGCTTTTCCATTAGTTGTTACCTGTGAGAGTTGTATAACAGGGAAGTAAGCACCTCTGTTTCTCGTCTAGCAAAATTGCATTCCTGGCACGCTAAATGTAAGCTTCCTCTGCCAATTACCTCCAGGGAGGCAGCCCAAAATTACTACATTTGTTCTCAATGGGGCCTATCAGCACCACTCCCTCCTATCAAGTAACTCTATTTTCTCACTTGATTGGGACATTTACATGGGAGTTGCCCTAGAATATCCATTTATCTCAGCTGGACATCTCATCCCATATTTCTTTTCTTTCTTTTTGGTATGGCTGGCAATGGAATTAGCAATAAGGGTTTGTTGGAAGTTCTGTCTGCTTTAATTTATGGTGAGAAGCAGCACCAGTGGAGGAAAGAAGGAAGATCACTATCTTCTTCTTGCATGAACAAAAAGCTGCTTATAAACATTCTGCTTTTCTCAAGAAGTTGATTGTTCTTTGAGGACAGTAAAACTAATTACTGCTGAGGCAAGTAGAAAATATTTGATATGGACTCCTTCCCAGTGGGCTCCTTAGCATGGCAACATGCTTGGCACTGTAGCTGTTGGACCCACACCAGAGTGTGGGAACTGTCCTAGGAAAATTGGGCTCTTCCCCAGGAACCTCGTAGCCTAGTAAGTCATGCTAGACAGTGTGTGCTCCAACCCCAATGCATATACCTGGGAATAGGCATATGCAATGCTGTGATGGGCAGGTTACCAAAAAAATGTAGTGATGGCCACCAATTTGGGTGGCTTTGAAAGAGGGTTAGACAAATTCATGGAGAATAAGGCTATCAAAGACCACAATGACTATGTTCTACCTCCTAGAAAATATACCTTGAACTACCAGTTGCTGGGAACTGCAGATGGAGAAAGTGCCGTTGCACTCAGATTCTGCTTGCATGTTTCCCATGGGCATGTGGTTGGCTACTATGGGGAGTGGTGTAGCCTGGGGGCCACAAGTGTGATTGCCCCAGGTGCAAAATTGTTATGGGTGCAAAATTCCAACACCTGATGTTACCTCAATACAGCTGTGCACTTCTGGCACTGGGCTCCGTTGAAAACAGCTTCCTCATGCAAACCAGGAAGTGAGTGACCTCTTCAGACAATGGAATGACTCTTCTTATCTCTGCTGCGGCAATCTCCTGGGTGGCAGGATGCCATTAGGCAGTTGAATGAGCATGCATACTCCATCCATTTCCTTCTCTCCCATCCACCCTTCACACAGCCCTGGGCACTAGCAACCCATGCTACACCACTGACTGTGGGAACAGAAATCTGGACTAGATGAAACTTTGGCCTGATCCAGCAGGCTCTTCATATGTTTGCTTGCTCAATATGAAGCTCTTGGTTTAACCAGGCCTGGTATAAATACTGGGAGTCTAGCTATCTGCCCATGTGAGGTCAATGCACAGATAACCTCAGGTTTCAGCTTCCAGCTCAAACTCCAAGAAATGGTTTCAAGGACCTTGAGCTGAAGGAAACACTCTCTAGGTTAGATTAAGCGACAGCCACCCACACCCCTAGACTGGCTATACTAAAAGAAAGAAAGGACACATTATATAAATTCATAAAATTATGAGCAACGTGGAATGAATAGAGAGAAATTCATTTGATGACTCTATTCTGACCCTGACTACAAATAGGATCAGGGGGAAAGGAACTACTTGTTCATATAAATTGTAATATACTTATGGGTTCATTGTGAAGAAGGAGGAGGAGGAGGAGGAGGAAGAGGAGGAGGAGGAGGAGGAGAATGCTGTCCCTATTCACATCCTTCTCATGTGCAGGGTACCTGTGGTTTGAAACAGGGCTGGGGCTGTGCTTCTCATCCGACCTCTGCCATTGCATCCCTCCACAAGCCACACCTGTTGATGTTCATCTGTGTTTGTGGTTCTCTGCAAACAATCTCCCTGAATACAAGCAGCTCCTTGCACATAGGGGTTACCTCCCATTCGAATACCCAGTTGCACAGGCATCCTGTTCACATGGAACCTCAGTGGAATACTAGCTGCTGACCTGTAGGGGCTCCTTTGCAAGGAACTTCATTTGACAGACAGACATTGGAGCTAGCATTGTCCCTACTCTTGCGTCAAACCATGAGCTTCCTCTTTTGCATCTAAGTCCTATTAAGAAGTCTTCAACACTCTAGTAGAGATAAAGTTGTTCATGGGATGTGAATGCGGTTCTGATGAAGTCCATTAGCTTAGAAGGCTTTTTAAGAAGATTAGACTATGAAATGTTTTCAGCTATGATAGCTCTCCATTTCAAGGCAGTAATTGACAGGTGCTGAGGCCAAACACCACCTTGCTGTTTCCATTATGGCTGCTTGGAGGCATCCCTAGTGCATGAGGTACAATTGTACTGGTCGAGGTGAGGCCAGCAGTGCAATGCTGATGTGTTTATGTTCTGCAGGGTGACCCCACATGGAGCCCCCCAAAAAATGGATATGTGGAGTATGTGACCGATGTTGGTTTCTTACCTATTTCTGCCAGCGATGTGGATGGTGAAAACCAACCGATGCAGGCTGAAGCACGATGCTCTGGTGGGCTGGTGCAGTGCTGAAATGTTGCTTGTAATGGAAAAAAATAGTTAGATGTGCTCTTATTTCCTGCTAGAATTTGACATATGAAAGACGCATTTGGTTGAACAAAGGTAGTGACAGCCCTTGGACAGATCAGAATACATTTGGTGTCTAATAGAAGGGGAAGAAATGGAGGCAGTGAGAGGTTTTACTTTCTTGGGCTCTATGATCACTGCAGATGGTGACAGCAGCCACGAAATTAAAAGATGCCTGCTCCTTGGGAGAAAAGCAATGACAAACCTAGACAGCATCTTAAAAAGCAGAGACATCACCTTGCCAACAAAGGTCTGTATAGTTAAAGCCATGGTTTTCCCAGTAGTGATGTATGGAAGTGAGAGCTGGACCATAAAGATGGCTGATCACCGAAGAATTGATGCTTTTGAATTATGGTGCTGGAGGAGACTCTTGAGAGTCCCATGGACTGCAAGAAGATCCAACCTATCCATTCTTCAGGAAATCAGCCCTGAGTGCTCACTGGAAGGACAGATCCTGAAGCTGAGGCTCCAATACTTTGGCCACCTCATGAGAAGAGAAGACTCCCTGGAAAAGAACCTGATATTGGGAAAGATGGAGGGCACAAGGAGAAGGGGACGACAGAGGACGAGATGGTTGGACAGTGTTCTCAAAGCTACCAGCATGAGTTTGACCAAATTGCGGGAGGCAGTGGAAGACAGGAGTGCCTGGCGTGCTCTGGTCCATGGGGTCACGAAGAGTCGGACACGACTAAACGACTAAACAACAACAACAAACTTGATGCTCATAGGTCTTTAGTTCATAAAATACCTGACAAGCAAGGGTGGGGAATCTCAGGTCCAGGGGCCAAATGTAGCCCTCCATGAATCTCTATCTGGCCCCTGAAATTCTGCAGGTCATACTTGTCTTGTGTCACACTCTGTTCTTGCCAACTGGAATGTGTCCTTGAAATCTGCCAGTGCCTCTTGCTTGTTTGGGTGGAGAACATAGAGGGGTGAGTGAGGGTGTGTAGAAACTACGCTACTGCAGAAATGGAAATTTTGCAATAGTTTCTCGGCCAGCATTTGCCTCTGGCTCCACCCACCCTTGGCATCTGGCCATTGGAAGTTTGCCCAGAAGTGAACGAGGCCTTCAAGGCTCCTTCCCCACCCCAGCTGTTAGCGTCCCTGTGAACTAGAAAAGAGATGCTACCAGGGCCAATTTACACCCCTAGCAATAAAACAGGCAGCCTTGTGTAGCATTGTGCCAAGCCGTCCATGCCATTCCTTAGGTCTGTGCAGTGCTGGGGTGTCCATGTGGTGGCTTAGAAGTGGGAGGGTGCCATTTCCTCGATGTATTCAAGGCTCTTCTTAGAGGAAGATCCTTAGTCAGGTAACTGTAGTATTGCACAATAAGCTGACCCTCGAAGAAGAATATTTGCACTTAGACAGAGAGAACTCTCTATTAAGCCAACAGTTTCGCCTTTGATGAAGCATTTTGATTTGTTGGAAGAGCAGGGCTACTCTTTGAAGATTCTCATTGCATTTCTGGTGTGTTTGTGTCTCTCTGTGTTTGCTTTGAAGTATTTTTCATCCTGAAGGCATTCCCTCCTTCCCACCCATCCCCAATATTTCAAGTCTTTAGGTATTGTCTAGGGGAGAGGGGGAAGGAACTCTCAGAAGCAGTATAATAATAGCAGTAATATTACTTGTAGTAGTACAAATTACTACTACTACTACTAGTAATAATAATAATAATAATAATAATAATAATAATAATAATAATAATAAATAATGATTTTATTTATATCCTATCCACATGGCTGGGTTTCCCCAGCCACTCTGGGCAGCTTACAGTACATATAAAAACATATGTATTCAACCTTGCAGAATTTTGGAGGGGCTATTGTTTTCGTTTGCTATTATGGTATGTATCTCTGTGGTTTTTATACTCTGAACTACCCTGTGTTCTTCGGATGAAGGGCACTATAGAAATTTAATAAACAATGCATTATTACTGCCATTTTTATAACAATGCATTATTACTGCCATTTTTGTTGTGGTGGTTAGCGGCAGTAGCCGGTCCCAGCACAGTTCAGCTCTGTGTCTTCTGGGCAGCGCAGAAATGCACATTCAGACACTTCGCTCTTCTTCTCACCCAGCTTTATGGCTTGCAGCACGATTAACTCCCCATTTTCATACTGTTAGATTGGTGTTGCAAAATAGTTTCACTTTCAGCTCCCTGTGCTTACGGAGCACGCAGAACATCTGGAAACATTCACTTTATAGACTACAATTCTGTGTTCCTTTTTCTCCGGCCAGAGTCGAGTGAACTCATTAAATGTGAGTGAAACGCTCCCCTCGGTTATTTTCAAGCCTCATGGCTTTCAGGTACCACATTGCATTTACACGGCTAGGAAGGGTGTTACGTTTTCCCCTTCAAAAGTGACATTGGACTATAAATCTCAGTGAGAGTCAACAGTATTTTCGCAACTGTGCTAGGGTCAATTGAGGTTATAGATCGGATCTCCTGTTAAAAAAAATGAAACAGCTGGGGTGGAGTCCCGATTTTTAGCAGTGCATCAGCACTAGAAACACCTAACATTGCAGAATGGCTTCTTTAAAAATGGTATACAGCATTGTCTGCAAAACAGACCTATTACTCAGGAGGACAATATAACCATCAAAATGATAAATTTTATAGAGAAAACATCCCTGTTTTTGAATTTTGGTAAGGAGAAATAGACAGGATAATATCCAACCATTTGCCTTCCCCACCACCATGTTCTAACTGATATTTAAATTTATGGCAATGCTAGTGATATCAAATTGGAACACAGAATTCCAATTTCCAATTCCAAAGGAAGCTGCCTTTTATTGAGTCAGACCATTGGTCCATCTAACTCACCATTGTGGCAGGGGCTCTCCAGAGGTCAGAGGAGGCCAGTGTGGTGTAGTGGTTAAGAGTGATGGACTCGTAATCTGGTGAACCGGGTTCGCGCCTCCGCTCATCCACATGCAGCTGCTGGGTGACCTTGGGCCAGTCACACTTCTTTGAAGTCTCTCAGCCCCACTCACCTCACAGAGTGTTTGTTGTGGGGGAGGAAGGGAAAGGAGAAAGTTAGCCGCTTTGAGACTCCTTCGGGTAGTGATAAAGCGGGATATCAAATCCAAACTCTTCTTCTTCTTCCCTCCCAGCCCTACCTGGAGATGCCAGGGATTGAACCTGGGACCTTCTGCATGTCAAGCAGATGTTCTCTTTCTTCTAAATCAGTGTTTCCCAACCTTGGGTCTCCAGCTGTTTTGGGGGGGCTACAATTCCCATCACCCCTGCCCACTGGTCCTGCTAGCTAAGGATGGTGGAAGTTGTAGTCCAAAACCAGGTGGAGACCCAAGATTGGGAAACTCTGTTCTAAATAGTGATCCCCAGAAAAGCCCTGCAGATGTTACAAATCTACAATTCTCATCATCCTTGGTCACTGGCCGTGCTTGCTTAGGGCTGATGGGAATTATTGTTCAGCAACAACTGAAGGGCCAATGGTCCCCCACGCCTAAGGTTATGACTCTGTCCTGTATTTGGTGTGCTGTTTCCCACCGCCACAAAAATAGCCAAATAAATTTCAGTCAACCAGTCATTTCCCAGTCTCAAACTCATGCATACCCCTAAGATGCAATTATCCCCTGGGAGAGGAATAGCCAAAATACAGCTGCCTGTATCCCACCTGCAGCTAATAGCAGTTAGCGGGGAATACAGAGCAGGAAAAGGTAGCAATGGACACATACCAACACTGATCAGAACTGGAGCCACTACCAGAAACACCTGGCTGCTTTAAAGGAAAGAAAAATGTTTTGAGAGATATGTGATTAGATCTGCTTTGCTTTGGCCTTTGCCTATTTTGGCCCATTTGAAAATTCAATTCAGCACAAAAGTGTGACCAGGTGGGAAAATAATATTTTCACTTCAAAGGCTCCAAGCAAAACTGTTTTTACATGAGAACTGAGTAAGTGATTGGCCCCTGAAACTGTATCCCCTTGTAGTATGCAAATACACAGCATTTTACATTCCAAATACAGGCCTAGAAGATTATCATCACAGTCTAGAAGAGTTTAAAGTATTTTCAGAGTAACAGCTATAGGCAGAAAGAGCCAACCAATGCTGCTTCCCTTTAACCAGCATTCAGCTGAACACCCCTTAAAATCTGGCCTTGGGAGACTGGTCACTCTATTGTAGTGACTCTACTGAAGGCCTGGGTCAATCTCTTGAAATCTCTTGAAAAGGGAGGTTGAGTGTGAAGCATTTATTAACATATCCTAGAACTGACTGAAAGATTTTTAAAACTGCCCAAAAGGTCACTTATAGTACAGCTCTCTGGAAAAATCAAAATGGTGGCAATTGTTTTTCCTGCAAGAGCATTTCACCTCATTCACCCATCCATCCCAAAATATAGTTGAAATGAAACAGCCGTTTATGAGCTGGGCAAAATGGCCCTCGTTAAATTTTTGTAGAGTGTCATAATCCAGTTCCATTTCTCTGGAGTCTTGGAACTAGGTTTGGGCATTATTATTTTTTTCTTCCTATAGCACTGATGCAGAAGTAGTTCTGGAGGCAATGCCAGGCATAGAAATCAGTAACTCAGAGATCAGCATGGGTGTTCCCAAGATAAGCACTGATACCTAAATATTCCATTCTCCTCTGGTGGAACAGAGCTTAAGACAATGCTGGAGATGAGCTACCATGGAGCAAAGAGGAGGATAGAAGAAGTAGAAGAAGAGGAGTTTGGATTTGATATCCCGCTTTATCACTACCCGAAGGAGTCTCAAAGCGGCTAACATTCTCCTTTCCCTTCCTCCCTCACAACAAACACTCTGTGAGGTGAGTGAGGCTGAGAGACTTCAGAGAAGTGTGACTGGCCCAAGGTCACCCAGCAGCTGCGTGTGGAGGAGCGGGGAATCAAACCCGGTTCACCAGATTACGAGTCCACTGCTCTTAACCACTACACCACACTGGCTCCTCAATGATTAATAAGGAAAGTAACAGTGTGGTTGGATCCAACGCCCTTTAACCCATAAATCGCCCAAGAGTAAGATGGTTCTCTCAGATTAGTGGAGCATTGTGACAAGCTGCAGTAAACATCTCCCAAGTACCCCATGGATGTGTTTGCTAGAGAGCCGTTGGATAATGGTAAGGAGACTGGGTATCATGATCTTCCATTGCTGGCACACAAAAATGGGCAATGCTGATAGGGGCTCAAATGGGTGGTTGCATATGTGTGACTGTGCCTTGGTTCAATATGGGTAGGAGATGACTCTGAGATTTGTCGACCTGCGGTGCTGTCGTAATCATTACCAAGCTGAGCACACAAAAGGCACATCCTCACTATGGACGACACTATGGTTCACAGCAGTGCTGGAGCCTAGGGCCCCACTCTCTTGGTAAATTGTGTTTCTAAAGGAACCTTTGTTACTGCCAAATGCCAATGTGTTTGCATTATTAATTTTGTTATGAATAAAAAATCATTTTAAGTTAGAGCTTAATAATTATTTCTCTATTAATATACTTCTTCTTAGTTGTATTTCACTATTAATATACAGTGGTACCTCGGGTTAAGAACTTAATTCGTTCTGGAGGTCCGTTCTTAACCTGAAACTGCTCTTAACCTGAGGTACCACTTTAGCTAATGGGGCCTCCCGCTGCTGCCACCCTGCCGCCGCACGATTTCTGTTCTCATTCTGAAGCAAAGTTCTTAACCCGAGGTACTATTTCTGGGTTAGCGGAGTCTGTAACCTGAAGTGTCTGTAACCCAAGGTACCACTGTACTTCTTCTTAACTGTATTTCAGTTCAACAATTACTTTGATAAAATACATATTTTGTTATGTGCAAATGGCTTTAGATACCTGTTGTTGTTGTTGTTGTTGTTTAGTCGTTTAGTCGTGTCCGACTCTTCGTGACCCCATGGACCAGAGAACGCCAGGCACCTCTGTCCTCCACTGCCTCCCGCAGTTTGGTCAAACTCATGCTGGTAACCTCGAAAACATCATGGATCACTGCCTTGCCGTGGCGAAGGGGCTTGAAGAACTCAGAGAAGCTATGAACTATGCCGAGCAGGGCACCCAAGATGAACAGGTCATAGTGGAGAGTTTTGACCAAACGTGATCCACCTGGAGGAGGAACCGGCAAGCCACTCCAGTATCCCTGCCAAGAAAACTCCATGGACAAAGACAACAGGCATATATTAGGTCCATAAATTACCATATGGCATACAGTGGTACCTCGGGTTACATATGCTTCAGGTTACATACGCTTCAGGTTACACACTCCGCTAACTCAGAAATAGTGCTTCAGGTTAAGAACTTTGCTTCAGGATAAGAACAGAAATTGGGTTCTGACGGCGCGGCGGCAGCAGGAGGCCCCATTAGCTAAAGGGGTGCTTCAGGTTAAGAACAGTTTCAGGTTAAGAATGGACCTCTGGAACGAATTAAGTACTTAACCCAAGGTACCACTGTATATTCAACACAAAAAACAGCGACAATTTGTTGTTGACAAAGGAGAGCTGGACATATACCTTCAGTAGCCTAGGGCCTCATCAAACGTAAATCTGGCCGTGGTTCACAGTATCCCACTGATGAGTAGAGAGCACTTGCCCAGTTATGTGTTTCTCTTGGAGGCTTTAGAAATTGCATATGAACATGTGTATATAATGGGAAATTCATATGGAAATGCTGGCGAATTTCATAGAATCATAGAGCTGTAGAATTGGAAGGACCCTGAGGGACGTCTAATTCAACCACCTTGCATGGCAGGAATCCCAACTAAAGTATCTCTGACAGATGATGATTTTTGTGGAGTTTGTTTTTTTAAAAAATAAATAAATTGCAACCTGATATGGAAAAGTAGAGAACTGAATGTTGGAAAAATGAGAAACTGAGAGAAGTCAAAATTAGCAGGTTCGACCATTCCTTTTCAACACTTAATACAGTGGTACCTCGGTTTCCGAACACGCCTCAGAAGTCGAACATGCCACGCGGCTTCCACTGACTGCAAGATCCGGAGGCCTAGCTGTCGGCTGCTGAGTCTCGGTTTTTGAACGTTTCAGAACTCAAATGGTCTTCCAGAATGGATTACAGTCATACCTCGGGTTGAATATGCTTCATGTTGAGCGTGTTCGAGTTGCGCTCCGCAGCAACCCAGAAGTAATGGAGTGCATTACTTCCAGGTTTCGCCGCTTGCGCATGCACAGACGCGCATGAACAGACATTTGCTTCTGGATGTGAACGGGGCTCCAGAACGCATCCCGTTCGCATCCCAAGGTACCACTGTATGTTCAAAAATCGAGGTACCGATGTTAAGAACTTAATTCGTTCCGGAGGTCCGTTCTTAACCTGAAACTGTTCTTAACCTGAGGTACCACTTTAGCTAATGGGGCCTCCCGCTGCTGCCACACAATTTCTGTTCTCATCCTGAAGCAACGTTCTTAACCCGAGGTACTATTTCTGGGTTAGCATAGTCTGTAACCTGAAGCGTGTGTAACCTGAAGTGTCTGTAACCCGAGGTACCACTGTATAATGAATGTATGCAGCATGGATATAGAGCCTGCCACCATGATGTCAATCCCATCTCTAGGCACATTCATTCCATTTGAATTGACCTCCAAATATGGCTTTAGAATCATAGAATTTAGATTTATAGAGTTGGAAGGGATCCTGAGGGTGATCTGGTCCACCCCCTGCAATGCTTTTTGCCTTAAACAGAGGTGCAAATTTACTTGCATTTTATCATGTATTGTTTCAGGTAGATACACACAGGTGTGGTTTTTTAATTAAAAAAAAATCACCAACACATACTGTCAGAGCTGCCCGAGGTCCCAGCTCACAAAGGTCCAACGCCAGTTCGTTACTATTTACAAAGGTCTTTATTGCAGTTCAGTTTCGATTTCAAAGCCGAGGCGCGCAGCCCTACGTCTCAAACTCTAGACCGCTGAAGCTCCGTCTGAATCTCCTCCCCCCCAGACACCACTTTAAGACTCTAGCCTTGCTCCACCTCTTCCTTTGCTCTTTACTCCTCTGGGTCCGCCTGTCTGCTGGGGTCTCGCTCCTTCTACACTCTTCTGACGCTGATTCCCCTGAGTCTTCCCCCTCTCTCCGGCGGGCTTTAGGACCTGGTTCCCAATCCGTGTTTCCTGCTGTGCCGCACGCCTGCACATTCGAACTTGGCGCGCACGCCCAGCCGGCAACCTTCCTCCTGACCGTTACACTGCTCCTGTCACTGCTTTCCCCTTCGGGGAGGCTAGCTGAAACTGACTTCCCCTCTGTTCCCTCACTCTGCGATGGAGGCGTGGCCAGCTCTGACTCATCTTCTCTCCCTGCTGGGGGAGACGCTGGCCCTGATCCATGGGACCCTTCCCCCCCACTACGCTCTGGTGGGGAAGCTGGTCCTGATCTCCAGCTGCTGCTTTGGGAGTCCCCGCTGGCCTCTTGTTTCTGGTGTGTCCCCCCTGGCACTCCCCTTGCCCTGGCCATCGGCGCCCCCCTCTGGGAATCTTCTGATTCGCTGGAGAAGCTCATGGAATCTCTCGGGTCACTGTCATACTCCCCTACGCTTCCCTCAGATTCTTCCCCTTCGCTCTCCATTCCCTCTCTCCCCTGTGCCTCTGCTCCTGAGCCCCTGACACATACTCTTCATTTCTTTTACTGGCTTTGTGCTATGTCCTTTTCCTTCTGAATGCTGACTTTAAATATTTGCACCTCTTTTGCTGAATATTTTTCCCGTTCTTGTTTTTTAAACTCTGCTTTGGGTGCTTTTTGACCTCATAATCTTTCCATGCATGACATCACAATTGGTTGCCATGGAAAGACCCACTATATCAAACAAGGGTTCTGGCCAAAGGTTACCTTGCAGAAGAGAGATAGAGATTTCATGGGGAAAATCCATTAATACTTAAATATAGTGTGATAGGAAATATCATAGTATCTTTACCAAAATCAGTTACATAACTTTAAAGAGAGGCATTCAAGTCAGATGAGACCATATCTGTTCCCCATATCTCCCATTCCAGTGGTAATTGAAGTTTTATACACGCACACAGAGTTTATGCATATATATATATATATATATATATATTTGCTTTCGTAGATTTTCACGGGTACAGGAATGCAGGTTTTGGTGTCCTCGGGTGTCTTCCCGTGTAAAAGTTGGGGTGTCTAGGCGACGTTTCGACGAGGTCTCACTCGTCATCTTCAGGCTGGTGCTTTCGGCTTCTTGTTACTGGAACAGAGCAGGATCTCAGTGTTTGAGTTCCTATAAATACTGTTGAGGGGGTGTGGTGTATAGCCTCCAATGTTCTGGGCAGAGAGGAAGTTCCCAGGCTAGTGTGCCTTTTCTTCTTTTGTTCCTTAATTACTTGAGGGATATCTTGAGTGATTTCTTGAGTGATATCCTGAGTACCACTTAGGTGGGTCATTAGGTGTGGATTAGTTGCTAAAGTCTTTGTGTCTTGACCTCTTGAACTTTGTGAAGAGTTTTTCTGAGAAGATGGCTGTACTGCACTTAGTTGTGCTCTGGCTTGGCTTCGTGTATAGGGGCGAGCTGTGGTTTTGTGGCCTGTGTCAGCCAGATCTGTGTAGGGATTGCAGGGGGGTGCAGCATCCGGAGGTGCCACCATGGTTTGGCTACTGGATGGTGTCTGTAATTTATCTGTGGAGAGGGTCTGGGTTTGGGTCTGGTGTGGTTGATTGGTGATGGCGTTCTGTGTGCCTCTGGATCTGGTGTCAGTTTTTGTGGGGAGGGCTAATTTCCAGATGTCTGGCAAGCGGGATGTGTCGTCACGCTTGTTCATGTTGTGAGGGTGTTTCTCTATCTCGATGGCTTCCATGATTATTCTCTTGTGGTGATGTTCCATGTTAAAGAGCAATTTGGAATCTGCAAAATTAATTTCGTGTCCTGTTTCTTTCATGTGTTGGAAAAGAGAGGAAGTTTTTTCTTCTTTTTTGACGGCATTCTTGTGTTCTGCGATACGTGCATTTATTCGTCTGTTTGTTTGTCCAATGTACGTGGCTGGGCAGACTTTGCAGGGTATTTCATAGACCCCTTGGTTTTCCAACTGGATTTTATCCTTGGGGTTTCTGAGGATATTGGCTATTTTTTGGTTGGTGCAAAAGGCTGTTTTGATATTGTGTTTATGGAGGATTTTGCTAATTTTATCTGTAGTGCCCTTGATATAAGGAAGGAGGGCCATGCCATTGTTTTCTTCTGTGTCTTGGTTTTTGGGGGGTGTTTCTTTTTGGATTAGCTTCGTAACCCTGTTTTGCTGGTATCCATTGGCAATTAACACATTTGAGAGATTCTGTAACTCAGTTGTCAAGTGGTCTTTGTCAGCCAGGCGTTTGGTTCTGGAGATGAGAGTCTTGGCTACGGAGTTTATTTGTGCAGGGTGGTGGTGTGATTGTGCATGTAAGTAGCGGTTGGTGTGTGTTTTTTTCCGGTAGATAGTGTGTCCTAGGGAGCCATCAGGTTTTTTGTAGATTAGGACGTCAAGGAAGGGAAGTTGGTTGTTGGCTTCTATTTCCATAGTGAATTGTATTTTGGGGTGTAGGCTGTTGAGATGTGTGAGGAAGCTATCCAGTTTTTCCTTCCCGTGTGGCCAAATTACAAAGGTGTCGTCAACATATCTGAGCCAAAGTTTGGGTTTGTGTTCTGACTTGTCTAAAGCATTGGTTTCAAAGTGTTCCATGTACAGGTTTGCGATGACCGGTGAGAGGGGTGATCCCATAGGTGCTCCTTCTATCTGTTTGTATCTTTGTCCATTGTGGATGAAGTACGTGTTGGTTAGGCAGTGGTTGGTCAGGTCCAAGATGTATTCGGGGGGATTGTATTTGTTTTGAATGGCTGTCAAGGCTTCATTAATGGGCACTTGTGTGAAGAGAGATACAACATCGAACATGCTCTTTAACATGGAACATCACCACAAGAGAATAATCATGGAAGCCATCGAGATAGAGAAACACCCTCACAACATGAACAAGCGTGACGACACATCCCGCTTGCCAGACATCTGGAAATTAGCCCTCCCCACAAAAACTGACACCAGATCCAGAGGCACACAGAACGCCATCACCAATCAACCACACCAGACCCAAACCCAGACCCTCTCCACAGATAAATTACAGACACCATCCAGTAGCCAAACCATGGTGGCACCTCCGGATGCTGCACCCCCCTGCAATCCCTACACAGATCTGGCTGACACAGGCCACAAAACCACAGCTCGCCCCTATACACGAAGCCAAGCCAGAGCACAACTAAGTGCAGTACAGCCATCTTCTCAGAAAAACTCTTCACAAAGTTCAAGAGGTCAAGACACAAAGACTTTAGCAACTAATCCACACCTAATGACCCACCTAAGTGGTACTCAGGATATCACTCAAGAAATCACTCAAGATATCCCTCAAGTAATTAAGGAACAAAAGAAGAAAAGGCACACTAGCCTGGGAACTTCCTCTCTGCCCAGAACATTGGAGGCTATACACCACACCCCCTCAACAGTATTTATAGGAACTCAAACACTGAGATCCTGCTCTGTTCCAGTAACAAGAAGCCGAAAGCACCAGCCTGAAGATGACGAGTGAGACCTCGTCGAAACGTCGCCTAGACACCCCAACTTTTACACGGGAAGACACCCGAGGACACCAAAACCTGCATTCCTGTACCCGTGAAAATCTACGAAAGCAAATATATATATATATATGGCTCAGGAAAAGCTTTGTGCATTTCCAAAACCATTCTGAATTTAATCCAAATGATAGTGAAGGTTTTGTTCTGAAGATCCTCAAATACAAACAAATAATATCTTCTCTTATATACTTATAACCCCAAAGTCAGGGAAAGATGTACAAACCCTTACAAAAATGTGCAGCTCTTTGGCTTCCATTTCCACCCATATCACTTCAGGAATCGCCGCCATAATTTTATTTGTATGCTGCTTTCCACAAAGAGAATTGTGCTCAAAGCAGCAACACAATAGAAAATGAAACAGCATATAGGAAAGGGGGGATTCAATGCTATAAATATAACAGCATTACATGAATAACATTACATACATCCTGGCAATCACAAAAATAACATGGGAGGTTGACCTTGGTCCTAGAATCCCCCCCCAATATATTTCTCACAGCTTCTCTCCTGCAGCAGTAACTTTTTATTAATGAAACATTTCTATATGTAACTCTGCATTTTAGTAATAGTTTGTTTAAGTTGTCTGTTGTTGCTTCAGTTTTCTGCACATCACTTAGATACAGTGGTACCTCGGGTTAAGTACTTAATTCGTTCCGGAGGTCCGTACTTAACCTGAAACTGTTCTTAACCTGAAGCACCACTTTAGCTAATGGGGCCTCCTGCTGCCGCCGTGCCGCCGGAGCCCGATTTCTGTTCTCATCCTGAAGCAAAGTTCTTAACCTGAAGCACTATTTCTGGGTTAGTGGAGTCTGTAACCTGAAGCGTATGTAACCTGAAGCATGTGTAACCTGAGGTACCACTGAATTTAATTTCTATATTAAAAAATAAAAGCAAGCAATAAGCAAGCAAAACTATCCCAGTTTTTCCGGGACAGTTGACAGGTATGCAATGTATCTTTGGGAATCCCCAGGACTGGCCCTAACTGCCCCCCCCCTTTAATACTTTATTGACAATCTTATACAACAAATATAGTATACATCTTCTTTAACTAGACATGAGTATAGATCTTATAAACAAAACAACAACCGTATACAAGTAATACTCCATTTGTTAACAAACAATAAACTTAATTTATATTTCTACTATCTCTTGTTTTCTTCTCTATTTATTAACATAGATTTTTTTTAAAACCACATAATTGGACTTCCTATCATTTCGCGATGTGTATTTTCCTTCTGATGGTGTATATACCTAACATTATTTGCTCATCCTTTGTTTCCTTTCTAATACATTCTTAGAACAGTACTTAGCCTTTGAATTATTTCATTTATATTTCATTAATCCAGGGCCAATCAAATCCTGCCATAGACTTTCTACCACTGTTGTGATTTCGTAAATATCTCTTACATTTTCCCCATTTTTGCGCGAATGCTTGCCTTGTGTTGCCTCTCAAGCTGTTAGTCAATTGCACCATTTCTACATATTCCTGTAACTTGTTTTGCCAGTCCATTATAGTTGGAGCATTTTCTCCTTTCCAGTTAATGGCTATCAGGACTGGCCCTAACATTAGGCAGCATGAAGAAGCTGCTTCAGGCAGCAGATGCCAGGGGGTGGCAGCAATCCCACCACCAGTTCCCCTGAATCCCTTGCATTAGATGTTGCTGAATTACAGCTCCCAGCATTCCTGGCCATTGGCTAAGCTTGATCAGGTTGATGGGAGTTATAGTTCAACAATATCTGGTGGTCCATTAGTTCCCCCACTCTGGATCCAGAACAAGGGGCCATTTATGAACACATTTATGAACACACAACTTCCTCAGAAAACAAAAGTAGCCACAAGAACAAACTAAAGAGTGGAGTCCTAAGCTCCATCCCATAATAAATGCAGGAAATCTTTGACTCTATCATTACGCATTGCTACACTAGCAGACTTTCTCATGCTGGTCTGAATATATCGCGTTGGAGATGATATAAGCCTGATCTCCCCTATCATGTATTAAAATCAACGCAAGAGACTCTGCTATTGAGCCCTGTCTCCTTGTGATGTTCCACTAATGAGGATGCAAGCCTGAGTCTTCTCTGTAGAACTCGCTCTCCAGAGAAGCTTGGCTGAAGCCTTCCTTGCAGGCATTTACCAGGCAATTGAAAACTTTTTCTTTTTAGCCTGGTGTTTGATATTGTACTCTGATGTTGCCGCTTGTTGTGTCTGCTCTTAGCCTATTAGCTTTTGCTGTTTATTTTGCCATTTTCATTGTATATTATTGATTTTACCATAAGCTGCCTTAGGCAGAGTATTTATCTGAAACAGCAACTAATAAATTTGGGGGGAAATAAACTAATGGTGGTTAAGTACTAGCTACAAACTAAGTTCCAGGGTAACTAGAAAGCAAAAAAGAAAGAAAGAAAGAAAGAAAGAAAGAAAGAAAGAAAGAAAGAAAGAAAGAAAGAAAGAAAGAAAGAAAGAAAGAAAGAAAGAAAGAAATACTCAAGCAAGCAGGGACATAGGGAATTCTAACAGTGGGATTTGCCTTTTTCTTTCTTTTCTTTTCTTTTTTTTGCAAGGCTCAGTTAGAATCCGGATTGACACAATGGCTGAATATTTGCCTGGTGGATCATGCTTAGGGGTGATTCCAAAATGCATCTTATTCACATTTATCCCCACACGTTAGAATTCTGATTTAATTGGTCTTGTTTGAACTAATGGAGTTAATTTGTGCATGAAAAAATTGTTCTGTTTTGTTAATTTCCGGATTTTGTACAGAGCGGTGTGAGATGGGCATGCTCAGTTTTGCAGCTCATTGTTCATTCCATTTTACACATCAGAAACAAAAGCGCTTCGAAATAATGAATGTGCCTTTAACTCACAGATCTTTTAAAAAATGACTCATTGATGAAAGATGTCAAACTGCCTCGCTGGGTCAAGTCAAGAGAGCAAATGGTTCAGCATTCAGGTTCCCACAATGGCCCCCACTAGATGTCTCCAGGAAGCCTACAAGCCTGTATTTGATGGCAACAGCCCCTTCCTGCTTTTTCTGCCCAGCTACTGGTATACAATGGCATACTGAATCTCAATATGGAGATCCCACAACATACTCCATGACTAGGAACATAGGAATCTGATTTATACCAAGTCAGCCCAGCATTGTCTACACTGATGGGCAACAGCTCTCCAGGGCTTCAGACAGGGTTCTCTCAAAGTCCTCTCTGGAGATGCCATAGGTTGGGGACCTTTTGCATGCAAAGCAGATGGCTTCATCACTGAACTACAATCCCTGCTAGTAGCTTTTGATAGCCTTGTCCTCCAAGAATTTGCCTAGCCCACTTTTGAAGACATCTAAACTAGGATCCTTCACCACTCATGGTCAGCCCCAGCTGGTGTGGCGATTCAGTACAAGGAAGCTCTTGATTGCCATTGTGTGGGGACAGAAGGGGAGGAGCCTCCCTGCTAATACCTTTAGGTGTACTGTGTCCATCTGGTATTGACTACACTGATGGGCAATGACTCTCCAGACAGGGGACATTATCACCCTTACTTGGAGATGCTATGTCCCAACACACAGGCCACTACTGATCATTTTATTCAAGCTGATGGGCTTCGGGGCTTTTTTAGCAAGACGTTGGAGAGCGCTGCATTGTTGTTGTTTTTCTGGTTTGGGTTTTTGGTGTGTGTTTTTTTATAATGTCTACAAATTATATTTAAACCTCCACAAGAAACTGGCTGTTTTTTAGGACACGGTAGAAGTCCAGAGACGCAGAGTATAATAAGAGATGATCATGTTTTCCTCATGAAGTCTGCTCCTCTTAGATGCCGCAATCACTAAGTTGCTGTGAATGGAAACTCATACCCAGTCTATAAACATAATGTTGTTTACATCTTTAACTTATGATGATATTTCGAATAAAAATAGTTATAAAATCACACAGCTTTTTGCACTGCGCCATAAAAATGGGAGCATATATTACATTAAGCAGGAAGGAGCTGTATCTCATTTAAAACACATAACCACATAATTTTGTAGATATGTATCTATAGAGAGATATATCTATCTATGAACAATGAAATTGTCCCAAAATTAAAAAACCTTCTGGCGATGTATTTGTAAACATAATCAGCCCATAATCCAATAAAGAGGCTCTGCTTTGAATTAATGTGAATTACTTCTCTGTTTGGCTTTATACATGTAGAACTTTTCATTTCAACTATTTCACTTTTCCCCTCTTTGTTTTGTGAAAATGCAATTTTGGACAACTCTCCCCCCACCTTACTTATATACAAAAGAGATAGGCTTTTAAGGAAGGAAAGGGAGAGGAGGGAAAGTGGAATGGTGTAAATATTAAAATATATATAATTCTTTTATACCTGCAAATATGGAAGAAGGAAAAGGCAAATCCCATTTCTCAGAACTTCTGGTATGAAACACTTTGCATTTTAAAAAGAATCCATCACTTCAATCTTTTTTATGATTCTGATAATGAGAATGAAAGCTATGTTGTTAAATGGAAAGTGCAACGATTTTATACAGACATAAAAAATAAAAGGAACCATTTCTTTAATTTAGATAATTTAAAACAAAAGTTTCCCAATGACAACCTTTTAGTTATAATTCATTAACCCTACCATTTGACAATGATTTTTTTCCCTCCATATAAATGCGAGCTGAATATAAGATCAAATTCTTTGAAGTCTATCTTGGAAAAGGCATGAATTTGAAGATAAATGTTGGGTTTGTAATATTTATTGAGGGAATACAAATTGGATCACTTTTTTTTTCAAGTTGTGTTTAAAAATAGCACATTCAATGGTTGTCATTAGTTTGGTGTCTCTCATACTGGCTTTTGTCCCAAGGTTAAAAATTTATGAGTTGAGAAGGCCAGTAGGGAATACTGATAGCCCATGCACTGCAGGACTGGGTGTCATGCTGGGACCTTATTCCCTTTCCACTTTTCCATCATCACTGGTTGGCATTCCATCATCACCACACATGCAAGTACCACAGGGATATTATTATATAAAGCAAATACCAAATGACAACTCCTAAGTGTGAGGTCTCAGAGTCCTGATCTCAAGACTGGTCTTTGAGGTGAAATCAGTTCAGGTCCAGCATCTCTGGTATACCCATTATACATGATCTGCAATACATGTTTGGTATAAACATAGGTTTAGGTGGTGGTGGTCATGATGATGATATCAATTTATATCTCAGCTTCCCTCCCAAAGGAGTCCAGGGTAGCAAATACATACCTGGCTTTGTGTTTATCACAGGGTAGCTGTGGGCACCCATCATGGCCATTTCAGAAATGCCCTTTGGCTCAGAAAGAGGTCCATGAAATTGAGTGAGTCCTTCTGGATCCTAGGTAGATCTTCCAAGTTGTTCTCCTAAGCAACAAGTCTCACACCAGGGATACTGAATGATCTAAAAGTGGTTCTAGTGAATTGGTTTTAGAGATGGCAATAAAGTTAACCAAAACTGTAAGATGCATACTGAAGAAGATTTTACGATCTCCAGCCATCTACAGAATATTTGATTGATGTCACCATCATTTATTTGTATTATACACAACTCTTAACGTGGTGATTTCCAGCTATCAATAATTTATTATTCTCTTCTCAACTGCTGAGAAGATCTTAATATAAAAATGTGGTTACTATATTAAATCAATATACATTGTATATCCATCTGTAGGTAGGGTAAAATGGAAATGGCTGCTTTGGGAGAGATGCAGTTTTGCCATCAACCCATAGCTATTATTCAGGACATAAGAACTATTGTCCTAAATCTGACCAAAGTTCCATCTAGTCTGTCTCCATTACCTACAATTTCCCTCCAACATCAACAAAAAAAGCAATTAATTTAGCAGCCATAGCCACACCTTGTGGCAATGTATACCCTAGCTCAGCATTTCCCAAACTCGGGTCTCCTGCTGTTTTGGATCATCTCTGACCATTGGTCCTGCTAGATAGGTATGAGTTGTAGTCCAACAATAACTGGAGACTCAAATTTTGGAAACCCTGGTCTGGATGAACAATGCATTGTATATATAAGCCCTTCCCCACCCCACCCCAGTCAATTTACTGGCTGGCCTAGGACCATGATGGAGCCAGACAAGCTCTCATTGTGGAGGGGGAGGGGTGTTGAATGTAAGCAGAGCCTGCTGAATCAGGTCAATGGCCAATCAAACCCAACATCCTATTCTCACAGTGGCCAACCTGAGGCCTATTGCAAGCCTGCAAGCAACAGTGCTCAGCACTCTGCTACTGAGCTACAAATATCCCCCTGCCCACTTGCTATACAAGACTTGCCCACCTCGCAGCTCAGTCCCTAGCTCAGTCTCATGTCACCCAACCCTTTCCCAATTGCTATTTAACTGTCTTTCCCTCCAGAACTTCATGGATGGTTCAGAGCTTCATATAGACAGTGTTATTGGATAACCCTGAGACATGGCTTGATCGGTTGTAGGGTCAATAAGGCTTGGCTCTCGCATCTGGTCCCTCCTGCCACCCAAAAGCCAATATGAAACTACCATCAATGGAATTGCCCCAAAGCAAATGTAGGGTGTGTTTTCTTACTGTTCAGTAACTCTCAAATGCCCCCCCACACACACACATTAGAGATTAGCGCGGGGGGGTGTGGCTTCTAAGCCATGAGCTCTAAATCTTTTCCTACAAATCAGAACAGCCCTGAGTCCCATGCACACATAGAGCATTAAAGCCTCTGACACAGATTGACTGAGCTAGGGTGAAGGTAAGGAACAAGGAATGTTTGCAATCAAACCTCTTCGAGGGAAGGGAAAGTCGTCCATTTGCCTGGGATTAGAAGAACAAAAGGTTGATGGGTCCAGGTTCTGACCAAGGCTGCTGTACCATTAAGAGTTACATAGAAGATTCTGCCCACTGTAGCTTCTGCACCATTTTGACCTGACAACTCAAATGGTGCAGCCAGGGCCAAGAAGCATGGTGTGGGGGAGAGCTGTAATTTCATACAATGATTTGAATTAACCAGCCAATTCTTGGGCTGGAGGCTTCTAGTTGCTTTCTACCCCTTCTCTCCGCCGCTCATGATTTTGTAATTGATTTCTTTCCTGATGACTTCCAAATGGGTTATCGAAGAGCGAGACTGTGTCTTTTAAAATTCTCCATCTAGATTGGTTGCAGGCCTCTGGGAGACTGTGGTCAAATCTAAAGCCAGGGAGAATTCCCGTAACGAGCACAGCTCTGAAAGCACGGTTTATTTATACAGGAGGAATTATTGAAATCATGTTGCCCAAGACTGGCCGGGCCTATTTACAAACAGTAATTCTGAGATGAGCAATATACTGGAACTCTCCACTCCATCTTTAAAAGCTCCAAGCCCCATCTCTCCCCCCCCCCCCCGTACTCTCCACACTAAAGCTCTGGCCCCATGAGACATCCCACATGAAAGATACATTCCTTTCTTGTTAAATTAAAATCTAATCATACTCCACAGTAAACAAGGCACAAAGAGCTCACTCGAAAATTGTGGGATGAAAACCAGCATCACAAAAGGCCAAGCTCTCCCTTCAGATCTATAGTAGAGATCTTTCACAAGTGCAATCAGTTAAATGTTTGAGCACTTGACAGCAGCCGCCCCACTAGACTTTTGATCTGCTTGGGATTTCTGTCTTCCTCCATAAATTATGGATCCTTAGATCTACATGTCCTCCATGTTTGCAATGGCAGGTCTCCAAAGGGGAGACGACTGGGAAGCAAGTGGGTATTTTCTCTCAAAATTCCCAAATTGTTTTCTCTTTTACTGCCTACACAAAGCGGACCTGGAACCAATTAAAAGTGCGCCAGTCGCACACAGCCAAGTTTGAAAGGAATAACTTTCACTCTTGATCCTTCTCAGACATGTAGCCAATGAGAGGCCATCTGCTTTCCATGAGCTTTCGGCATAACTGGAGATTGCAGCCCTGAAATCTATCGCTGGGTGGATGGCTAAACGTCGCTAGATGTGTCAGGTTGGAAATCCATTGAATGAATGAGCGAACAGTCATGCCACTGAAAGGGTTCGCATAGCGTATTGCATCACCCCTAACACAACACTTTCCCCTGGTGTCTGCCCCCACATTCCCGATGGGAGTCAACAAATGTCAAGAGCTTTGCTCAAGGGCAAAACACTTGCCTTGGTTGCAAAGGGCCCCAGATTCAGTCCCTGGAATCTCCTGTCTGAAATTCTGGAGAGCTGTTGCCAGTCAGTGTATTGGTAATTATTATTATTACTATTACTATTACTATCATTTGAATTTATATACCACCCTATATCCGGAGGTCTCAGAGCAGTTCACATAAAAAGATCAAAGTATATAAAATTAAAATAAAAGCAATAACCCAATAATACCCCCCCCCCAAAAAAAGAGCCACATTTTAAAAGGGTATGGGATGTTGATCAGGTCAACCAAAGGCCTGGTTAAAAAGGAACATTTTTGCCTGGCATCTGAAGGTGTATAATGAAGGCACCAGGCGAACTTCCCTGGGCAGAGATGGGGTGCCACTGCAGAGAAGGCCCGTTCTCGTGTTGCCACCCTCTGGACCTCTCAAGTAGGTCCAGCACACAAAGGAGGGCCTCAGAAGATGATCTCAGGGTCCGGGTAGGTTCATATGGAAAGAGGCGGTCCTTGAGGTATTGAGATCCTGAGCCATTTAAGGCTTTATAGGTCAAAAGCAGCACTTTGAATTGGGTCCAGAAACTAATCAGTAGCCAATGCAGTCAGACCAGGACTGGTGTACGGTGGTACCTTGGGTTAAGAACTTAATTCATTCCGGAGGTCCATTCTTAACCTGAAACTGTTCTTAACCTGAAGCACCACTTTAGCTAACGGGGCCTCCCACTGCCGCCGCACCGCCGCTGCACGATTTCTGTTCTCATCCTGAAGCAAAGTTCTTAACCCGAAGCACTATTTCTGGGTTAGCGGAGTCTGTAACCTGAAGCGTCTTTAACCTGAAGCGTCTGTAACCCAAGGTACCACTGTAATATGCTCAGACTGTCTTGCTGGCCACTGAATTCTGCACTGTAATGCTGAACTAGAGAAGCTGGCTCAGTATAAGGCAAAGTCATTTGTTCTTTCCAAGATCCTTCTTCAAATGAGGCCCTCCTGATGAGAACATAAGATTGTAAACCACTCTGATCTTTGGATGAAGGGCTGTATATAAAATTAATAAATAATTATAAGAGCCTGCTGGATCAGGCCAATGGCCCACCTAGTCCAGCATCCTCTTCTCACAGTGGCCAACCAGATGCCTGTAGGAAACCCTTAACCAGGACCCTTAAGCGGTCTCTCCTCCTGTGGTTTCCAGCAGCTGGTATTCCAAAGCATATTGCCTCTGGCTGTGGCAATGAGAGCAAAGCCATCCTGGCTAGTAGCCATTTGGAGGCTTCATCCTCCATGAATTTGTCTAATCCTCTTTTAAAGCCGTCCAAGTTGGTAGCCACCACTGCCTGCTGTGGGAGCAAGTTCCGTAGCTTAAATATGTGCTGCAAGATGGTCCTTGCAAGAAATGAGATGCACAGTGTGAAGGTCTGGGAAAGGTCCCTTTCGGCGGCAGCTCCTTGCATGTGGAACTCTCTCCCTACGGACGTGCATCCAGCCTCATCTCTTTACAGGTTCAGGTCAAAGGAACGTCTTTGAGGGCCTATGCAGGGGTGGGCTGTGGTCATTCACATCACAGAGGTGCCCTCTTCAAGGCCTAAATTTGGTTCAATCCCATCAACCCATGTCTCTTGCCTTCCCTTCTGCTCAATTAACTATGTCACAGATATGGCATTCAGCATTCGCTAGGCTCAGAGCCAGTGTGGTGTAGTGGTTAAGAGCAGTGGACTCATAATCTGGTGAACTGGGTTTGATTCCCCGCTCCTCCACATGCAGCTGCTGGGTGACCCTGGGCTAGTCACACTTCTCTGAAGTCTCTCAGCCCCACTCACCTCACAGAGTGTTTGTTGTGGGGAAGGAAGGGAAAGGAGATTGTTAGCCGCTTGGAGACTCCCTAGGGTAGTGATAAAGCGGTATATCAAATCCAAACTCTTCTTCTTCAGAACCCAGTGTGCTGGAACCGGTCATACTTCTCTAAATCCACTTCTCAGGGAGGAGAGGCGCAATTGCTGCTGCTACTGTTTTTAATAATTGCCTTTTAGTGATTTGTTGTGTGTTTTAATGGACTGGGTTTTTTAAAGGTTTTGTGTGCTGTTGTCTACTTGCTTTTTTTATCGCAAATCTCCCTGTGGCCTGTGCAAAGAATTGTATATAAATAACCTAAATAAATAATCAAGTGATGAAACGGATATATTTTATTAATGTATTTATTCCATTTATATCCCACCTTCTTCCATGAGACTCAGGGCAATGGACATAGAGTTCAAAGGGACTAAATGCACACATTCATATGATTGCCTTTAACAGGTTTTCTGGATCAAAGACATTGACGTCACGTCCAAAAAAAAGATGGTGAACACACTTGTATGAGCCTCGGGAGCCGAATTCCTATTGCATTAGACAGCAGAATCAAATAAACCACTTACTGCCAATGTCTGTACCTACCAGAGTCACTTACAGAATCATAGAATGGGAGAATTGGAAGGGGCCACCAAGTCCACCAAGTCCAACCCCCTGCTGTGCAGGAATCTCTTTCCCAACACAGGGCTCAAACCCGCATCCCTGAGTCTCATGTGCTACCAACTGAGTAAGCTGGTGAGAAGTTTTAAAGCAGCCACGATGAAACAAAAAGTTAGATCTGGAAGAGGAAAGAGAAGAATGGCACTTCCACACTGTAGTTTGCTGTTGATGTAATGTTGTTCATGCCTGCAAGTTTGTCAGAGCTTCTGCACACTGTCAAGGTGTCATTCCAGTCCTCCTCTCTGCCCGCCATTTAATTCAGATTTCCGCATTCATTCATTTTTAACTTACTGGATTTTCCATTGAAAGAATAAATCTGAATTAAATGCTGGGAATCATCCAAATACTGGTGGACACCCAGCCCAACCCCCCAACCCCCAATTATCTCTCCCAGCGGCTTCTTGTAAATGTTAAAAAGCATGGGGGAGAGGGTGGAGCCCACAAGTGAGAGCCCAGGGGGATGAACATTCATCCCCCAACCCCACTTTCTGGACACAGCCCAGGAGGAAGGAGCATAAGCACTGCATAACAGTGCCCCCAGCTCCCAGCTCCTCTAGATGGTTCAAAAGGATATCATGGTTGATGGCATCAAAGGCCACTGAAAGATCCAGCAGAACTCGGAAACAGCTTTCACCTCTGTCCCTAGCCCACTCAATCACCTTGCCCGCGAATGGAAGATTTGAGACTGGGTGATAATTGGCCAAATATGTTTTTTTACAGAAGCGGTATAATAGCCACCTCTTTCAGCAGGTCTGGGAAGGCTCCCTCACAGAGAGAAGCATTCACCACCCTGCGGAGCCCATTGCCCAGCCCTTCCCAGCTCGCTTTGACAGTATGAGCCAGGACGGGCAAGAATCAAGGAGACAGGTGGCCAAGCAGCATGTCCACATCCTCAGAGGTAACAGATTGGAATTGATCCCTTTCAACATGACTAAATAGAACCCTAGCACTCTCCTACCCCTGCCCTGCTCCTATGGTGGAGTCTACCTCTTTCCAAAACTGAGTGACTTTATCTGCAAAGAACTTAGCAAAATCATTGCAGGAGATCTTGGGGTCCTCACCAGGCCCTGATGGCAAATGTGGTTCTGTTAGATTGTGAACCACCAGAAAGACTCTCCTGCTGCTTTTCTTTGCAAATGCAGTAGAGGCCATCACTATCACCACTTGGTAGGCTTGAGAGCCAGTGTGGTGTAGTGGTTAAGAGCGGTAGTCTCGTAATCTGGGGAACCGGGTTCGCGTCTCCGCTCCTCCACATGCAGCTGCTGGGTGACCTTGGGCCAGTCACACTTCTCTGAAGTCTCTCAGCCCCACTCACCTCACAGAGTGTTTGTTGTGGGGGAGGAAGGGAAAGGAGATTGTTAGCCGCTTTGAGACTCCTGAAGGGGAGTGAAAGGCGGGATATAAAATTCAAACTCTCTTCTCTGCTTGATGTTGAGCTCTAACCAGTGTTCAGTCTGACCCAGAATGAGTTTTCTGCCACTGGCGCTCTAGCCATCTCAGCTATTGTTTCATCACCCTCAGCTCCAGGGGGAACCACGGGGTTGTCCCGGCTCCATGCAATCAGAGTGGGCACTTCAGAGTCAGATGTTGAAATCCCCAAGGAAAACCAAACTAGCTGTCTCCTGGAGAAGATCCATCACGACCTGAAGCAGCTCAGGCAGGGAATCCTTAGTGCAGCAGGGAGGTTGGTACACCAATAGGAATCCTGTACTGCCCCTATTGCCCAACTTCCAGAACATGCACTCAGAAAACTGGGTCTTTCCCATAGGATGCCTGGTGCAAGCCAATGACTTTCAAAAATCACGGCAACCTCCCCACCCCACCCACATGACCTGGTGGACATGAAGCAGCAAAAATAGGCCCATCTGCCTCGTCCAACCAAATTTCTGTTACACATGCACACATATAACTGCTGTTTCTCCAGCTCCCCAAAGTGAGAGGTGCAAAAGGTCTAATTTGTATGCCTGTTTCCTGTTTGCTTCCTGTTTGCTGCACATCCACATATCATCTGAAGCTCCTCTGGTTCCGCTCAGTGTTGCAAACATTCAGGGTCAAAGTGGATCAATGAATGTGTGACTAGGGAGGGATATGTACCGTAAGTCCATTTTGGTTCTCTCCGGTTCTCATTTTTCCAGTCTTAGATCCAGTTCTCCATACGTCTGCAGCAATTTGCAAATTTATTTCGAAACATTGTGAAAACCCACCAGCATTTTAGCGATAATATCTCTTAATAGGCACAGTTTTGTTTGCAGCTTGGACAAATCTATATATTGCAAGCTATTTTTCTCTGATGTAGCACATGTTTGTATGTTCTTTTCATCAATACATGCCTGTGTGTGTGTGTGTGTGTGTGAATTGCTTGGCAGGCAAACTGCATTGCAAAATTCAGAGAAGTGCAAATTATGGCTGCATTTCAGTTCACATATTATTTCAGCAAGTGGGAATTAGGCAAGTTCAACTTTAAACACAAACTGAATTTTGTGTATGTATGTCTGATACAGGCCGACGCACTGCTGGCATTGTTCCCCAAACCCTGCAGATACTGGCAGAGCTCAAAGGAGCCATCATGTTGAACTACGATATAGATTGCACACTTTGGTTATGAGCCCCTGGAGAACAGCTGCAAGGCTGAAGTACGCTGAAATGGACTAAACAGATATGGCCTGACCCAGAATGAGGCAACTTCCTATGTTCCTTTGGCAGTCGAAAATAGTGAGGGAAATCCTCACAAAAATTCACCACTATTTACGTGCACTTTTCTCTTAATATACACATTTTAATGCACTTTTTTTTTGCTAAAGAAATACATCTCAGAAAGAATCACAAATTGTTGAAGAAGAGCTGTGTTTCAATTCACACATCATTTCAGGAAGTGATAATTAGGTAAGTCCAGATTAAAACATGAGCTGGGGGATAACAGCTGGTGACAGGAATCAAAATCTCCACCCCCCTCATAAAAAAAATAAATGTTTGCCCAATCTACATGGATGGCCCTTGCCTGTATTCTGCAGGGCCACTTTTTCATTATACATTTACAGCACTATCATATAACTTTAAACAGCCCTGGCTTACCCCAAAGGATTCTGGGAGCTGTGGTTTGTTAATGGGTCTGAGAGTTGTTAGGAAACCCTTGTTCCCTTCATAGAGCTACGAGTATCAGAGTGGTTGGAAAGTCAATCCCTTTTCACAGGGAACTCTAAGAATTATAGCTCTGTGAGGGGAATGGGAGGTCTCCTTATATCTCCCGTAGCATGCTGCACCTCTCCCAGGATTCTCTGGGGTATAGCCATGACTTTATGATACTGCTTTAAATGTATGGGGTGAATGAGGTCAAGGTCTCACACTCTACATTCTTAGCCCACCCAGCTCAGGAACTGAGTCTTTGCAGCCTTTTCTGGAACCGGAAGCACAGTGTTATAAGGTCCCATCTTCTACCTAAGTGTGAAACCAAGTGTGAAACCGAGAGCTCTTCCTGTGACATTTTGCCCTATGCAAACCTCTAGTGTTGTTTATGTAAAACAGGAAGCAGAAATTGGATGCAGGTGTGGCATGGAAACAAGTACAGTGGTACCTCAGGTTAAGAACTTAATTTGTTCTGGAGGTCCATTCTTAACCTGAAACTGTTCTTAACCTCAGGTACCACTTAGCTAATGGGGCCTCCCGCTGCCGCCACACTGCCGCCACGTGATTTCTGTTCTCATCCTGAAGCAAAGTTCTTAACCCGAGTTACTATTTCTGGGTTAGCAGAGTCTGTAACCTGAAGCACCTGTAACCTGAAGTGTCTGTAACCCGAGGTACCACTGTATTATATGCAAGCAATGAAGTCACCATTTTGTCTTGATTGACGCAGTAGACACACAGTAGTCAATTACAGCTTTTAGCAACAATAATTAAGTAGATAAATAGGTACCGCTCCGGTGGGAAGGTAAATGGCATTTCCGTGCACTGCTCTGGTTTCGCCAGAAGTGGCTTAGTCATACTGGCCATACTGGCCGGAAAACCAGTCTGTGGACAAACACCAGCTCCCTCGGCCTGTAAAGTGAGATGAGCGCTGCAACCCCAGAGTCGTCCGCAACTGGACTTAACTGTCAGGGGTCCTTTACCTTTAACTCTTTTAATGAACACTGTACTTTTCACTCAACATAGAGGGTAGATTGCCGTATTTTTCCATCTATAAGACTCCAATTTATGAAAAAAAGTGCATTTTACAATCCGTGTATAAGACGCCCCCAAATTTTTGACATTATTTTTTTACGGGGAAAACCTAGTCTTGTGCACGGAAAAATACGGTATTTGCCCATTTTGGATTTGTTTGTTTGTTTTGTTTGTTTGTTTGTTTTCTTTCATCTTACTGAATTTTGCTAGGTTTATTTGTCAGGGGGTTTTATTGGTTTTTATATCTTATGGGTTTGTCCTGTTTTTTATTCACCCTTTTGTACACTATTCTGGAATCTTATGATGAAGGGCAATTAAGAACACATTTTAAATAAACCATCCATGTCACTGGCCAGCATAAAAGGTGTTCATACATTACATTCACTATGAGTGGGAATTTTTCCTGTTGGCATGGCCTGGTTTTGATGATACTCAGCCAGCCTCCAGTTTGCAAAGGTGTTGCTTGTTGACGTGACAGGACCAGCAAACCTGAGAGTACCACCAATATGTCTTGGATCAAACTATGATGCTGATGAAATGGCCCAGTTGTGATATAAACTGGCGCTGAAGACATTAATTGCCACATTGACTTATTTTCTCGTTGCTTGCGAAGAGATGCACAGATCAGACCTTATGGTTTTATGAACCATGAGAAAGCTTTTAAACTTTGGTTTCTCCCATGTGCAAGTTTAAGTGGAGCAGTGTGTTAAATTAGTACCAATATTTATTGAGGTTTAACAAGTAGACACAAAATATGTATCACTTCGTTTTATCTGCATATCTCTTACATGGATATTAAATTTCAGCCTCCCTACCATATGATTTTAATAATCTTTAATTAACACACAATAAGTATCCTATTAAATCCAAATCTTTAGTTTTGGGAAGTAATTATTCATTTATGACATTTAATTGGAATTGTTACTACAGATCTGTATCTGTGGAAGTGAGATTATAATATTTCTTCAGAAAAAAAATTGTTATAGATGGTTTGTTTTAGAGTGAAAATTCAGAAAATTGAGATTCAGCTTGCTTGGTCAAGGGGAAAAGGAAGAGGGCCCATCAATGTATCTTTGATAGCTAAGGTGATAAGCAGTGACCTTGAATAAAGCTAGACAAATATTAATTAAATTGGGTTATATATCTGACAGGATGTCAGTGGATCCTACCCTCTTTGAAAAGGACCTAAGTTTTCATTGTATCTATAAGTAGCCCTCTTCATTTCAATTGAACTTATTTCCAAATGAATTAACTTGGATTCATCAGGCCAACAGCCCATCTAGTCCAGCATGTTGTTCTTACATTAGCCAGCCAGATGCCTGTATTGGCCAGCAATGCCTGTATTGCTGGAGCCAGCCAGCAATAAATCACACGGAGTAAGTGAAGTTAACTCTCTTTTAGAAGAAACAAGGTCTGTTCAATGGTGATGGATGTAAGCCATGCTAAGGGAGGCAGTGTTGAAAAGAATGGTGATGATGACCAAAAGACGACAGTCAAGGCATTGGAACGGGCTTCCTCAGGAAGTTGTGGATTCTTCTTCCTTGGAGGTTTTTAAGCAGAGATTGGATGGCCATCTGCCATTGATGCTTTAATTGCGATTCCTGCATTGCAGGGAGTTGGACTAGATGCCCTAGGGGTCCCTCCCAACTGTACAATTAGATGATAAGACACCGAAGAATGTGTGTGTGAAGAGGACACACACCAAATACAGTGGTGTTGCCAGCAACATTGAAGGGGATGGTGTTGAATACTTTGATAGTGAAGAAGGCAATAAAAGTCTGTGGCAGGGTGTGATGGATTGGTGTCGACACCAATGCATCCACAACCACATTGCACATGGTGGCTATGGCAGGGTGGCTGCTTCTGGGCTACACCAGCTTGCAGCTGACATAGAAATGAGGCCTAGATTGGGCCTGGTGCTACTAAATCCCAGGACAGTTCAGTTCCTTCACAGAACACCGTTTGGGGGGCTTTCTGTGAGCTACAGCTGCCAGTAAGTCCATCAGCGATGGGAATGGGGAACTACACACTGGCAAGAGTGATGCTAGTATCACTCTATGTGCCCATAGAGCACATAGAGCAGAGGCATACACAGCTCTCTTCGTCTAAAGCTCAGTGTTGCAGATTGAGAGTTTGATTGTCCACTAAGGTAGCAGAAAAGATTAAAACATAAGTATTTTGAAAACAAACGTGTGGAACCTGTTTAATCACTAATGTATGGCTCAACATGAACTGGATGTAAGGCAAGGACCAATATATTTCAAAGTGTTTGTTTTTGTTTTTCCCCCAAAAGCATTTGGGGCATGAATTTATTCCCCCATGGAGCATGAGTAGCTTTTGGACACAGGTCCCTGGGGAGAAAACAGATGGCTAGATGCATCTGTATGTTGCGATGCATTGGTGAGGGTTTGCTGAAGGGCAGCTGGGAGGGGCAGAATGCATCAAATGATCCATGAAGCTCACCGGGCAGTCTTGGCCCATCACCAGAAATCTCCATCAAAGCTACCATAGGGTTTGATTGCAGCATGAGATGGGATGATACCCAAGTGTACTAGCCATATGCTCCATAAAGAATGCACTACATATTCTTTAGAGATCAGACCAAAGGACTATCTAATCTACCATCCTATTTTCCACTGAGACCAGCCAGATATCTATGGGAAGCCCACATGTTCCTGTTACGGGATTGCCGAAGAAGAAGAAGAAGAAGAAGAAGAAGAAGAAGAAGAAGAAGAAGAAGAAGAAGAAGAAGAAGAAGAAGAAGAAGAAGAAGAAGAAGAAGAAGTTACTTAATAGCATGCTGCCTCTGATCAACATGTATAGCCATTAGGATTAGTAGGCCCTGAGATGTCTTTCTGTGTCACTCTGGTCAGGGTTAAATTTTACTGTATTACCCATGTAGTATTTTCTCCTCCTGACATTGTAGGAATTCCACAGCAATACTAACAGTTGATGAAAAGTTTGCATGAAATAAGCCAAGTAAGAAATAGCAATACAGATGAGAATGAACACAGTGGTACCTCGGGTTACATACGCTTCAGGTTACAGACTCCACTAACCCAGAAATAGTACTTCAGGTTAAGAACTTTGCTTCAGGATGAGAATAGAAATTGTGCTCTGGTGGCACGGCAGCAGCAGGAGGCCCCATTAGCTAAAGTGGTGCTTCAGGTTAAGAACAGTTTCAGGTTAAGAACAGACCTCCGGAACGAATTAAGTACTAAACCCGAGGTACAACTGTACTTGATCTTCATTTAGTTTGTTCACCTTCAAATGCCCCCCCCCCCAATGTACCTGGTGTTATGCAAGCATTCTGATAAACCAAAAAATCAGAGCAGTTTTGAAATCTGGTTAAAAGTAGTGTTGAGATATAGATAGATATAGATAGATGATAGATAGATGATAGATAGATAGATAGATAGATAGATAGATAGATAGATAGATAGATAGATAGATAGATGATAGATGATAGATAGATAGATATCCCATAAAATTCCAATATGTAATAAATGTTTCCTTTATTTATTGACTTCCCATCCCATTTTACATGGTTTATTTTAAGTCTATCTCATTGCTGCAACCTCTCTTCACTTTCATATCATGGCCACGATACAACAATCTACAATTATTTCTGTTGCTCATAGTTAAAATCCTGATTGCAAATTCATCATATTATAACATTTCTTTAAATAGTCAGAAAAAGGTTTCCATTCTTCCATAAACCAGTCATCATTAAGTTCTCTTATTTTAGCTGTTAGCTTTGCTGATTCAGCATAGTCCATCCTCTTTGCTTATCTGTTCTTCTTTGATAGGGACCTCTTTATCTTTCCATTTCTGTGCATAAAGAAACCTAGCAAAATTAGAGTCGCTTCTAAAGGTCCTGTCTGCCATCTTGATTCAAAATGGTGTCCAGTTGCAGCTCAACATAGCTCCTTGATCACAGGAACAGTTACACAATATTTGATCCTGACATTGTCAGAGGTTTCCAAATGCATAGGGGAAAACTTTACCAAATATATAGTAGATATGCTCAGGGAATATTTGTGAACAATCACAGGACTGCTGCCATCATCACCACAACACAACATTACCTTTTCTTCAGGAAAAGCCCTTAAATCTGGCCAACTTGGATAAGAGCTACCAGCCCACTAGTCTCCTGGAATAATGCAGGGCAGAGCTGGAAGATGAAGGCAGAGTAGCATGGCATTGCACTTGTGACTTTTCTCTACAGCAATCAAATCGACCCACTTACTTGTAACATTGCAATGTGGTCTGCATTTCCAAACTTCTTGTAGTCTCATTAATGTGCTACAGTTTTAGGCATGCACATTTTTTTAAATCCCTGGGTGTGCACCAACGAATCGAAAACATAAATTGGCTTATAGAGACCAGCATGGGTTGCTGAAAACCCCACGGTGGCTGAAGCACATCCTCTTGTCCAGCGTGCATTTTGAAAGCTAGTCTTAAAAAAAAAGAAAAGAACCCAAAGTAAAGCAATTTAGGGTTGTTTTGGGTGTAGCATAAACCAAAAATCCAAGACACAGTCAACAACAAAAAAGTTCTCTTTCTACATAACCATTATGAAATTGCAATGCATTTCACACCACATAAAAGCTAAATCCCAGTGCTGCAAGACAGCTTAAAAAACGCTTTCCCCGATCCCTAAAATATATTGACATTATTTTATTAAAATGTATTTATTCATTGAGGCCAAACCAGTGACCTTCTGTATTTTTATGTGTAAATAATCTATTCTTTTCCCCTGATCATGTTAATCTGACTAATGACAAATTACCATTCTGCACATACAGTTTCTAGATTTACAAACTATCACTCCTGCTTTCAGGGAGCCTGTGAAAACGGCTCCGCTCGCTAATGCCTCTATGGATTGCTTGACAGATAGCAGGTTTTTATATTCCCTTTTAAAGCATTCAGCTTGCAAGAAATAATTTATAAATCTGGCTATCACTCGCACTTATCCTCTTATTGCTTGAGGGGGGAAGAGAACAAGATCAAATTGGGACTATTATTAACAATTTAAGAACTTTATTTGCCTCGGTTAACCCTTCGCAGGGCGGACAGCCCTCGGACGAGTTGGGTGGACAAGTGGAGTAGCCAGGGGCCACTCAGGGATGGTGCTTGGGGGGTCATAGGAGAGCCTGTTTATTTTATGTCGTGATATAAATGCAAATGAATAAAATATCATTGTCTGCAAATAATGCTTCATTTTCTGCTTTCCATTAAGCTCCCCCGTTCATATAATTCAAGGGTGTTAAACATTCCTTTACACAAGGGACAGCGAAGCATGAAGCATGCCTTGCATTGTCGAATTAGATCTGTCATAATGGTGGGTTTGCTGAGGCCTGGCAGGGTTTGTGTCAGTGCCTCAAATAAAAAGCCAACTCCTTCTACCTTCACAGCATCACTCAGCATAGGAACGTAAAGAAGTTGCCTTATACAGAGTCTCTTATGACCCCTAAAGGGACTTTGCAGACGGACTGGTCAGATCAGGATCACACCTGGTCTAGAACTTCCTCCCCCTGCGTGTGACCAGGTAGATGGTCACGCAGCCATTCCCCTTCTTCTTCCTCTTGATGCCAGTGTGGTGTAGTGGTTAAGAGCGGTAGTCTCGTAATCTGGGGAACTGGGTTCGCGTCTCCGCTCCTCCACATGCGGCTGCTGGGTGACCTTGGGCTAGTCACACTTCTCTGAAGTCTCTCAACCCCACTCACCTCACAGAGTGTTTGTTGTGGGGGAGGAAGGGAAAGGAGAATGTTAGCCGCTTTGAGACTCCTTCAGGTAGTGATAAAGCGGGATATTAAATCCAAATTCTTATTCTTCTTCTTGATACTGATTTATTTTGCTGTCTTCTGGCTCTCAGCCACCAGGACATGGGCCCATTCCCATATGGGATGAACTCAAACTCTCTTCTGTAACTCTAAGCTAAAGCCTGCCTTCAAGGATCCAACTGTGAACTGAATGTGAGTAAACTTCTTAATACTTTTAAAAGAAGCTTCTTGTGTCTTTACTCTCTTTAGGGGGGATAAAAGGGGACTTGCCAGGAACAAAACCCAGTCTGAACAAAGCCAGATTGGATTGCTTAAGTAAAGAGATTCAAACGAATCTAACAACTAGCTTCCTGCTATATACTGGGGAATGTCGCTCTGCTGTTGACTCACAACCGTGAGTGAGGAAGGATACTATTAAATCAACATATCCTCGCCTAGTATCTACAACATTCCCACAACATGTCACCCTGGTTTTTGGCATTCCCAGTGTGGTGTAGTGGTTAAGAGCAGTGGACTCATAATCTGGTGAACTGGGTTTGATTCCCCGCTCTTCACATGCAGCTGCTGGGTGACCTTGGGCCAGTCACACTTCTCTGAAGTCTCTCAGCCCCACTCACCTCACAGAGTGTTTGTTGTGGGGGAGGAAGGGAAAGGAGATTGTTAGCCGCTTTGAGACTCCTTCGGGTAGTGATAAAGCGGGATATCAAATCCAAACTCTTCTTCTTCCACCTCTTTCACTAGACTTGTGGCAGATTCCAGGCCCACGTTCTTAGGCAGACCTTTCTCCACCTCAATTGCCTAGGTCAGGCATGGCCAAAATTGGTCCTCCAGCTGTTTTGGGACTACAACTCCCATCATCCCTAGCTAACAGGACCAGTGGTCAGGGATGATGGGAACTGTAGTCCCAAAACAGCTGAAGGGCCAAGTTTGGCCATGCCTGGCCTAGGTCATGAAGATGCCGATGCAGATGTGAGCAGTCTACATAGACTTGGCCGTCCAGTAGGAAAGCCCACTTGTTTGCTAATTCTAAAGAGCAATTCTGCTTGGCATGTGGAAGTTGTGACCAATTGGTGCATAACTGCAAAGGCAAGAAAGCTTTTGTGTGTGTGTGTGTGTGTGTGTGTGTGTTAAACAAGCACCGAGTGCATATCGCAGGACTCCTGTTGCTAGGTATCCGAAAACACCTCCATCTTTCATAGATCTCTTCATTCGCCTCCAACACTTGGAGACACGGAGAGTTTTACTACATCATAACAAACAGGTTAATGTTCTGACAGCTTGTTTAAACACATTTACAATCTTTTCCTTTCTATCAGAGCTACCGGAGACTGATAGAAGCTGAAGAGACACCCATCTCTGCCAGTCTCAGCCAGCTCCCCTTTATAGCAGAGTCAGCACAGTAGAAATATTAAGACAAAATGAATGAATCATCACGAGATTTATAGCTTGACATGCTTACAAAACTAGATTGTGTGCTTCACTGTATCTATCTATCATCCATCTATCATGTATCTATCTATCATCTATCTATATCTATCTATCATCTATCTATCTATCTATCTATCATCTATCTATCTATCTATCTATTATCTATCTATCATCTATCATCTATCATCTATCATCTATCATCTATCTATCTATCTATCTATCTATCTATCTATCTATCATCTATCATCTATCATCTATCTATCTATCTATCTATCTATCTATCTATCTATATCTATCTATCATCTAATCTATCATCTATCTATCTATCATCTATCTATATCTATCTATATCTATCTATCTATCTATCTATCTATCTATCTATCTATCTATCTATCTATCATCTATCTATCTATCTATCCATTTACCTATCTATCTACCAGCCCTTTCAGGTGTTTATCTTCTGGGCTAAACCCACCTGCAAGGGGTGGAAGTGAGGATACGCAAGTTATCTCTGTTCCATACCCCCAGCAGCCACACACACCCCTCTGCTGTCTACACCACGAAGCCTATTCTGTTTATGTAAGTTCTCCACATGGTGTTGAATCCTCCCCCCCCCCCCGGGTACTGATGTAGACAACAGACATGGGCCAAATCACAGGACAATTCATCTAGCAACACAGTAAGTTTTGGGTGCTTCATAAGTCAATACAGGACCAAAACAGTGTAAGACGTATTTGCCAGGCCCAGGTATTCCAGTTGAAATACTATGGAAATGTGTGTGCGGACACATTGAGAATAAATCGCAAGAATGCACAATTTGTGACATTGCATGCCATCATTACCAATCAAAGGGCACATCTGTTAAGGCATCATCCTTAACTTTCAATTTCCTGGCTCTATGGAGCTGGAGCCTTAACTCTGGTCTTAAACTGGCATACGTATCAATAATCTTTTTTTAAAAAAAAAGAGAGAAAAGAAACAAGAACACCTGCCAGTGTGCAAGTGTTTTATATCCCCCTGGTTTTAAGGAAGAGTCAACTTGTATTGGCACGAAATCAGAAGATCTCCTTGGTGTGGTCCCTCAGTAAGGCAAACTACGTGTGAATAACTATTTACGCTTTTTTTATATATATATAAAAAGTATGTTTAAACTAGCCTCTTTTTATTTTGGAGAAAAGGGAACTGATACACCCTGATCTGGAAGCAGGGAACCTGCTTAAAAAATCACCCCCTCCTCTTGTGCTTCTATTTGTCCCTGAAGGTGCTGTTTACTGGGGGATGGGGTTCCAGATGTTTTGAAAATGAGAAAGAGAGAAAATTGTAGGCACAGAAAAAGGGACTCTTCCAAGACTTTGTGGAGGGTTGGGGTGGGGGCAAGAGCAGGAAGAGAGAACAGGTTCATAACCAGAAGCACCAGCAGCAACTACTTTGTAAGCAAATCAGGGAGCATCATACCCCCATCTCTAATGCACTATCAGAGGAAGGAAATTTGCAGTAAAGATCAAAATGGCATCTCAGCATACTAATGATGACAAGGGCAGCAGGTCCCAGGGCACACCGAAACCACAAGAGGACTCCAGGCACAAGGTAGCCAATCAGCAAAGGCTTCCTGTCCGTGTTTCACAGGAAACCCTTGTTGTTTATCAGCTCTGCTCCCTCATCAGTCAAATGTCACTGCACTCCGTAGAAGCAAACATATTGTTAATTTATCAGCATATTGAAGCTGGATTTTAATTTTTTTTTAAAGCCACCTCTTTTTCTCTTTATAGAAAATCCTCTCTCGAGCGATGCATTTCTTCCACTTTTCTTCCATGAAAAACAAAATAATTTGGGGGGGGGACCCATTGCAAAGAATGCAGAGGTCATTCCTGGGTATCTAAGGTGTGGCAGGCTAAGTATTTGTGGGAGATGATGTGCATCCACCCCCTCTTAGTGGTGATGGGAATGAGATGCTGCAGTCTAGCTGGAAGAGGGAGAGGTGGGGAATCAGTCCTTGTGCCCATGCTTGGGACTGAAAGGAACAGGGATAGATTTGGGAAGAGTCTTATCTAGTGCTGTTTTTCTACAGTTGCCTTCCTCTGCACACGTTCCAGCTTGTCAATCTCCTTCTTAAATTATGGCGCCCAGAACGGGACACAACGAGGGAATATGGTCTTTCAGACAGCTTGGACCACCCTAAGCCATGTAGGCCTTTATAGGTGATAACCAGCACTTTGAATTGTGCCTGCAAACAGACTCAAAGAACTCTTAATAGGTTTGTGAGACAGGACATGCCTTGCAGAAGCCATGCTGGCACATGAGATGAGTCGACAATAACTTACGTTATTAGATCTTGCATTTTGTAGAGGTTGAGTGGTGTTTATTGCTGGGATGACAATGTGAATAATCTGAGGCTGCTGCTCGTTATGTCTTACTCATTATGTACCACGTGTGATTATGCATCACCTAGCAGTATGTATTATGTAGTGCTTATTATTATTATGACTTGCATTCATCTGACTGTCTCATTTTCTTTGTATTTTATTGATATTATGATATGGATATGCATTGTGCTGATTATGTTACTGTGACATAAACCATCCTGTGACCTTCTGGCAAAGGGGAGTATTAAACTTTGCAGGGTTTCCTTCCCTGGAAGGTTTTAAGCAGAGGTTGGATAGCCATCTGTCATGGATGCTTTCGCTGAGATTCCTGCATTGCAGGGGGTGGGACTAGATGATTCTTGAGGTCCCTTCCAACTTGACGATTCTATGAGTCTATGCAATAAATTAAGCCCCAGTCAATAGGAAAATTAGCTCTGAAGCTGCCCCTTCCAGGGACGTGCTAACAACCTGAAACACATCATAGGGTAAGAACAGGGTGGCCACTAGCTCTGACCAGAGAAAAATGGCAAACCAAGTTAATGGACTATGCCAAAATGGCAAAAATAACTGGGAAGCTCAGGAATCAAGAAGACAAATAATTTATAAAAGAATGGGAAATGTTTATAATGTACATGCAAAATCATTGTAAACAGGTCAAAGCATTAGCAGGATTTTAAATACACTTGTAATGTAATTGATTATAGATAATTTAGGATGATGGAAATTTGGAGAAGCATTTATATGCAATTGAAATTAGAAACAAAAGGACCCATGGATGAGATGGGGGGAAGTCAAGAGATTCAGAGTAATCTCATTATTTGGATTGAGTACAGCACTGTTGTTGTTGTTGTTGTATATTTTTATTTTTTATTTTCTGTTTCTTTTGATTACAGTCATACCTCGGGTTACAGACGCTTCAGGCTGCGTTTTTTTGGGTTACGGACTGCCAAAACCTGGAAGTACTGGAACGGGTTACTTCTGGGTTTTGACGATCGTGCATGCGCAGTAGCTCTAAATCGTGTTTTACGCATGCGCAGAAGCGCCAAATCGCAACCCCCGTGTGTGCAGATGCACTGCTGCAGGTTGTGGATGCTGCGGGTTTAGAACGTGCATCCCGCACGGATCATGTTTTCACCCCGAGCGTCCACTGTATCTCTATTTTCTTTGAAAATCAAATAAAAATATTTTTTTTAAAAAAAGAATAGGGTGGCCACTTAGCCATCGCCCCAAAAGAGGATACAGATTTGCATAAATTTGCTAATATGTATATGATAATGTATATGTACAGATGCAAATTAGTGCAATTCAAAACAGAAATACAATGCATCTCACCATATTGAGGACACCTGCGACTAGATGACCTGCGTGCCTCTAGGTGTTTCAGCTGGCCCCTCAGAGGGATGTTTATTTGGAACCAACAGCCCCTTCAGATTGAGTACTGGCCTCTGTAAGGTGCAACAGACATGGCTAGCCTAGAAATATTATTAACCCTCAAGACAAGTTTTCTTAATTATCACCAGTAGGGAGACTAGCCCGGTCCAGATATGATCATAGCTGTCTAACCAGCTGTAGCCTGAGTATCGAAATGCATCCAAAAAGGGGTTTCTCCATCACAGATGGCAGCCCGCTATTGAGGTTGTTCTGAAATGCGCTAAATAATAAATACTGCCTGCTTTTGTCATGTAAAAAACACATTTAGTCAAACCAAGTGCTCACCATTCAAAGTTAATGCACTTCATTGTGGCTGCATTACACCAGCCAGCAAAGTGAGATTTTAGGCTATGCTGAATTTATAGACCAACACTTCATGTGGGGTTTTTTTGAGCTCAGGTACCACAAGTAATGGGACATGTATAATATGTGCTGGATTGTGGCCTCACAGGATGCTGGTAGCATTAACTTTTCAAGAGCAGAGACCATAATAATGGCAGTAGCGGTGACAGTTTTTGTAAAAAAAGCTTTGAGGTTGTTGTAGTTGTTGTTTAACCACCAAGCAGTATACAAATTTTGTTTGTTTATTTGTTTAAATGAATGAATGAGTGAATGTTACATATCACTCAAATGATAACCTGTTGGGGATTGGAGTCAACCATCAAATATATATGTCTGTTGAAGAATAAGAATGGTTCTCCTTTTTGGGTTTCCCGTAGGCATCTGGTCAGCCACTGTGGGAACAAGGACATTGCGCCACATGTTGGTGTGTGTGCAGAGTGCCCATTCAACATGCCAGCGGAGTGTGCCAATGGAATAGTAAAACACCAGACAGTTCTAGGTAGGATCAGACCCTTTACTGACAGTATAATTGCTGTTCCACAGCTTGTAGGTTACATACAGTTATAATATACAGTCTTTCCAGCAGCATACAGTCTCCTAGAGGTCTTCTTTTTTCCTTTCTCCTTCTGTGATGGAACTCCTGTTTGGGGACTTCCCTGGCTTTTTTCTGGCCCATGTAGGACCAGACTGGAAAGAGCCTTGGTGAAGACGTGACGTTGTTATCCCCCCAAAAAGTTTTTGATTTGAGGTTCCATTGAAATGAGGTTGTATTTTAATGTTTTAATGTTGTATTTTAATATTGTTTTTAAGTTGTATTTCAATCAATTTGTTTTTATATCGGCTGTTAACCACCCTGAGCCTGGTCTTGGCTGGGGAGGGCGGGGTATAAATAAATTTTATTATTATTATTATTATTATTATTATTATAAACGTTGTATAGTTACTTCTCTCCTTGGCTCAGAGGTCGCATAACTCCATACCCTCCAGCATTTCTCCAATGAAAATTGGGATGTCCTAATGAAAAGCAGGACATTCCAGGTTGAAATCAGAAACCAAGATGCCTTCTGTAAATCTGGGAGCGCCCCTGGAAAAATAGGGACATTTGGAGGGTCTGGAACAGGCTGGCCTGTTAAGAATTCCCAGGATCAAGGCAAATCCCTCCCCACTCCCCTTCCCTCTCTCACCCCCCTTCCTTTCTCTCTTATGCACAAACACAAGAAGAATAAAAAACTGCTAATCAATTCCTTCCATCATAGAAACCTGACGAGAATGCAAGCTACTAAAGAGAACACATGAAATGTGACGTGCCAGCATCTGCTCTCCTTGTGCACGCTGCACTTCAAGTTTGACCTGGGAAGGGGCGGGGGGAATTATATAAGAAAAATAAAGGCACTGACGACAGCGAGCCATCAAAAAGCAGATATAAATCGCACTCCGCTGTGCTCAAATCAGGCTTAAATAGTTTGCCTATGATGATAGCATCGGAAAGATAAGGAATGCACAGTTAGGTTCTTTCAGTCCTAATTAAAATGTTGTGCTTGGAGGACAGTAGCTATACATAAAGCACAAGGTCTTGGTGATAGAAGTTGTGCTCCTAATACAGACCATTGAGTCAATTAATGTTTACTTAAAATGCTTGTCATCCAAAGAAGGAGCCGAGAAAAACGATCAACATAACCAAAAGATTGTGACACCAATTTGCATCCAGTTCCAAGTGCATGTTTTATTTATTTTCAATCAGGACCAATCAGAAGAGAAAATAATCAATGAAGTCGCAGTCATGAGTGGTATACAGCCATCTGGGGGCCCCTGGTATTTCTCGGCCTGCATCGGAGGAAAGGGAGACTTTTTTTCCAAGAGCATGGAGCAGCTCCATATGGTTGAGATCAAAGGTGTTGCTGGGTGCATGGTTCTGCTTTATTGCCAGGCACTGCTGTTAATTAGAAAACAAGATCAGAGGCAGTATTAAAATCCAATTAAATTGATATGAACAGATTGCCAAGTGATGTTCACTAATGTATAATTGAGCACCATGCAAATTTCGGTGGCTGGCTTTTGTTTTTTCCCCCCTCACTCTGGAATGAATGATGAAGCTATGAAGTTTTTTTTCCCCTCTCCCCTCGTTGTAAAAGATAAACAAGTTAATGCACTGATCTAGGGGGTATTGCTTCAGTGATTGATGAAAATGAGAGTGGAATATTAAAGTGTGACTTTTTGGGGCTTCTTTTATAATCTTATTTTGTTCGGCTTCTCTCTCTCTCTCTTTCTCTCTCTCTCTCTCTCTCTCTCTCTCTCTCTCTCTCTTCTTTCTTTCTCCCCACCCCCCAAACAAGAAACATCCTTAGACTCCTCCACATTCCATCATTTCTGAAACTCAGGACGTTCCTTTGTAGATGGAGATTTGATTTGAACAATTACAAAAGCATGAATATTTCAGGTGGCGGAGCTGCTACCGGCAGATACACACTTTCCCAAGAACTACCTATTGAGTAGCCTGTATATCCTCGTTTAGAAGCTGAGGCTGCTATTATATGTAATTATATCTCTCTGCAGCTTTATATTGGGGGTGGTGTTTCAAACGTGGGTGCCATCTCTTAAATATAACTACTTTCTCCCGGGCCTTGCATTGTTGAGGCGCATGTTTAAGGTGCAGCAACACTCAAGGGCTGTTGAAGGAAAATAGGCAGGCAGGCATCTGAGGAAGTAGTTGTGGGGGGCTACATTAACACACACACACACACACACACACACACACCAGCAGTGTCATTCATCCTGAGTCCCCTAGCCATTCCCCTATATTGGTGGTCAGAGAGCTATGTGTGCCACCAAGGCCTGCACCATTTTGCTGCCTGAGGCAAAGAAGAAAATGGTGCTTCCTCCCGCCCCCAAAAATCTCATACAGTGGTACCTCTGGTTGTGAACAGGATCCGTTCCGGAGGTCTGTTCGAAACATGAGCAGAACACAACCTGCGCCTGTGGGTCGCAATTCGCCACTTCTGCGCATGCGCGTGATGTCATTTTGCGCGTCTGCGCATGCGCGAGCGGCGAAACCCAGAAGTAACCCTTTCTGGTACATCCGGGTCGCCACGGGACGCAACCTGAAAACACGCAACCTGAAGCAAATGTAACATGAGGTATGACTGTATACAGAAGCCAGTTGGACCAGTAGTTGCTTCTTAGTTCAACTCTGGCAATGGGACCAGGCACCCGAGGGCAGCAGCCCAGTATCGAGGGTGTGCGACACACATGTGGAACACAGTTCTGATCTCCAACAAAGGAGAATGGCTTGAGGGGGCAGCAGGAAGGGCAGCAGGGGAGCTGCCGGTGCTGCCCAGCACCTGCCATGTGAAGTGATTGCCTCATGCTGCCTAATGGTAGGACTGTCTCCATGCTGCAGGCCTGTCATGTGCCCCTTAAGCTAGCCTGTCAGTTTAAGTTTCCAATCTTAAAATCAGTTTGCCACATTTCTGCATCAGTTTAAAAATACCTAACAAAAATTCATTGGAAATGAGCATAAATATGCATTTGTCCTATTATAGACATTTCTGCGTGCAATTTTACCCAGCATATACCATTTTTTGCATGCAATTTTGCCCGGCGTATACAATTTTTTTCAAGCAATTTTCCCTAATATAATGCATTTATTTATTTTTTGTACGGGGATGTGGTTGCAGTTGTGGTTGTTTTACTAATGCACACATTTTTATTGGAGAACTGCATCACAAAATTCAAAGGGGAGCTGTGTTTCAGGTTGCGTTATTGTTTGGGGAAATACGAATTAAATAGGGTGCGCGTTAAAACGCCAACCAAAGCAAGTTTCTTTTCCATCCCAATGTTCCGACATGTTCTTAGATATGTGGATAGCATTGTGGAGAGGCTGCTGCTACGGCAGGTGGGGGAGATATGTGCACCTCCCCACTTGCCAGTCACGTGTGATTATCATATGTTTTTAATGTCCAAATAGGACGGCTGTTTCAGCTAGTTCCTGTGTCTGTTTTCAGGTACATGGTGATTTGCTAACAGCATCCTTTCTTCATGGGCAAGGGATAATTTGCCAACATTACTGTTATATCATCTACGATTTGCATATATTGCTATGGAGCAATTTGCTCTCCCCATGACAAATCGCCAAAAGAAGCATCTTAGCTGATAGACAATTTCTCCAAGCATTAGAGTGTCAGTAATAGGTATAAACCAAGTCCAGATCCTAAACATTGCCATCTGTCCCAAATAGACATAATAAAATCCAACACAATAATTGACATTTAAAGAAAGGTACAGTCCTTTCAAAATTCACCTTCCATCTGTTCACTTTTGGAGACAAGGACTGTCTTTAAAAAAAAAAACAACTACATGGTGTGTGTTTTTCAGTCCCTGAAGGGCACCCCCACAAATGGCTAGACCGTTAACAATACTGAAACAAGCTGAAACAAAAGTGAGAAATCAGTTTCAGTGAGGAATCATCACATATGAATGCTGTTAAGCTAATGGGGACGCGGCGGATGAAAATCAGAATTGGGAATCGGAAATGAAACTTTTGAATTTTGTCATGGAATTTTGTCCAAGTAACAAGACTCAACTTGGCCAGCAAAACCACATGAAATAAGCTATGTGCTTCATCTTCATTAAAAGAGTTGATTTGACATGGGAAGCCATGCTCATCAAATGGCTTGTGAGAATTTCAAACTGTATCATGTTTTGAGGTGCCCTGTTACACAAAATGAAGGGGATTGGGGAAAGAGAGGAAGTACAAGCTAGCCACAAACTTGTCCACAGTCCGGCTTGTAGTTATAGCATCTGCTTCGATCCTGAGTTCACTCACCAGATGTTCTCGCTGTCAGAAGGCGAGAGGCACCTTTCCCTGATCCCCTGTTCCATCTGCAGCCCCTTGTCCACCTACCAACCTGCCCTGGAGTTGCCCCCTTCCTCCAGCAGGATCGCAAGGCCTTCTGGGAAAAGAACCATTCCGATCATGGAATTCCGAATCCAGGCGATAGCAGATACGAATAAACAGCGTAGCTGAAACTGCAGTGATAAATAGCATGAACTAGACTGCAAGCTGTAACATAATGAGAGTTGCTCCATTTCTCTGAAGCGGTAGAAACAGGATGATGGTACATAGTTGAGATGTATTATTATTATTATTATTATTATTATTATTATTATTAATTATTATTATTATTATTATTATTATTATTAATAGCAAAGTTACAGGGAACCAGGCAGAGGGCCTTCTCAGTAGTGGCTCCCGTACTGTGGAATGCCCTCCCATCAGATGTCAAAGAAATAAACAACTATCTGACGTTTAGAAGACATCTGAAGGCAGCCCTGTTTAGGGAATTTTTAAATGTTTAATGTTTTATTCTGTTTAATTATTCTGTTGGGAGCCACCCAGAGTGGCTGGGGAAACCCAGCCAGATGGGCGGGGTATAAATAAATTATTATTATTATTATTATTATTATTATTATTATTATTATTATTATTATTATTTCATTCACTTTTTAATGTGATGGAATGGTTGGGCCTCAGTTCTCCTTTAAAGTCTTACTTATTGCCATATTTTGGATTAGAGAAGAATATGTGGGCATATGAAGCTGCCTCTTTACTGAGCATTGGGGCATCTAAACTGGTGCTGACTACACTGTCCAGAAGAAGGTTCTGCCATTAAATGATGCTCCTCCCCAGCCGAGCTTCCCAAGGTCAAACACTCTATTTTGTAATCACTTTTAATGAGCACTAAATGCTTTTCTGCCCACATATATATATATTGAATGTTAACCTATTTGCATTAAAGCATTTAAAATGAAGGAGTGTTATGGTGCTAACTAAATAACTGTTGTTTCTTTAATCGCACCCTCTTTCTAATTACCAACGTTTAAGCGATGTAAGAGTTCATGCCCCACCGCCATAACTAAACACTTCCAATCCAAAGCAAATAATAAACACATTGGGGGTTTTTACTTTTTATGGAAAGTAACTGGGCAGTCATTCTTAAATGAATACGTGCATATATATATTTATTTGGTGGGAGAAGGTTACTAAAATGGCTTTCGCCTGCCCTACCAACAGCAGCTGTGTCACTCCCACTGGTGTGTCTAAAGCATATTGAAATCGACAAATGAAAAACACACCCTGCAATAGTGTGTAAAGTCAACTGCAGTTCTGCTCATAGCTTACCAGAGAAAAAGCCATTATTACGTAGTTCCCGGATCTGCGTGTCATGGAAGGCTTAGAGGACCCAACAGTCAAGAACTAGACAATAACTTTACGTTCTGCCTTAAACAATAAGGAAACAGGAACTCCAGACTCCACCAAGATACCACTAAGTCCAGCGCCACTTTGTGACTAAACTATGGACTGACACTATCCACTCATCACATGCCTCACCCCAAATCTGTAAAATACTCCCTTTTTTAAAAAAGAAAACAAAAAACAAATTGGTTGCAAAATGTATGACAAAACGCAGCACTGGCGGGGGATTATATGAGATAAGCGGAAATATATTATTTGAATCAAGGATGAAAACCTTTGTAAAGACAAAGAATACTTTATGAATTTGTGATGCAGGGATTGGCAATAAGATCTGTTTCTCTCTCTCTCTCTCTCTCTCTCTCTATATATATATATATAATAAAAGAAGCCTCAATTAAAAATACTGTCAGAGAGGTTGGCTTAAATTTGCCTTTTGACAGAAGGCTAACTGCTGCTGATCTTCCAAAACAGAGGCCAAGAAGCTATCCGCAGAGTTCACAATCAGCTGTTCTCTTATGGCCTGAAGCCATTCTGGAAAACTAATGGCAACGTTTATAAAAAATCATTAGTTTTGTGTCTGATGAGCTACTACCGACTGCAGCCCTGATCGTGGTCATGATGATGATCTGGGGGGAAAGACCTCCAGGCCCAGCTTTTTGTCAGGATTATAGCTTTTTCTGCTTTACCTAGAGCAGGCAGTGTCATGTTCGAATGGTATCTCTAAACTCTATTACACTTGATACAGCTTGTGTATCAGAGCAGAGTTGACCTAACCCTAGCACAGCATCAATCACGGGAGGGGAAGGTGGAACCTGAAGCTGCAAAGCATGTGATAGCAATAAGCCTTCTTGCCTTCATCGGGTGCCTTAAAGCATATACCCAAATATGAATTGCCTGCCCTTATTTACAACCAACAGGCGCTATTTGATTGCTATCGTGTCCATACTTAGGATGCGTTGGAATATTTTGCCCCACGTGGGGCTCAAACCCACAACCCCAAGATTAAGAGTCTCATGCTCTACTAACAGAGCTCTAGGAACAGTTTTATCACCTCTCATTGTTTTAAGGCAACATAGTACTTCAGCTAGCAAATTTTTTACCTAAGCACCAGTGGCCCTAATCCAGTTTTAGTGCGAGTATATTGTGTTTGACAGTGTGAGGGTTTTATCTCTAATGGAACTATGACGATATTTGCTTCTGCTGATTTCTGATGTGCGGCTCCACTTTGTCATGTGATTGTTGGCAGGGTGGAATAGCTTGGGAAGTGACATTTGTCTCGAAATAATCATCACCTCTCAGGCGGCAACCCAGAGTTTATTTACTCTGGAGTAATTCTACGCTATAATTTGTGGGTTGTCAGCGCAGCACTGTTTGTATGGCAAAATTAACTTCATCTGTTATATACCATGAAGAGCCATGCAAGGAAGAGCTGATGCTTTGCAGATACAGGATGATTTTGAGGGAGAGAAATACATGGGGCAGCCTAATCAACTGAGCAGTCCAGGTGTGCAGCATCCTGGAGACCCTATTCCCCTCACAGAGCTACAATTTTCAGAGTGGTTTATCTCGCTTCATAGAGAACTCTGGAAACTGTTACAGATAGGTAGCCGTGTTGGTCTGCCATAGTCAAAACAAAACAAAAATCCTTCCAGTAGCACCTTAAAGACCAACTAAGTTAGTTCTTGGTATGAGCTTTCGTATGAGCCAATGTTCAGACCATTGGATTCTTATCTCATTATACATGACAAAGCCATTTTTCACCTTCTCACCCCTTGCTTTTTCCTGTAAGACCTATTGCAGTCGTTAAGAGTCGTCAACAGGCTCATCACAGCTATCTGCCAATCACCCATTCCCACCACCCTTCTGAGTAATACCCCTCCCCACCTTCTCACTATATAGAAGGGTCTGGTAACTTCTGTTTCAGTGTATCTGAAAAAGTGTGCATGCACACGAAAGCTCATACCAAGAACTAACTTAGTTGGTCTTTAAGGTGCTACTGGAAGGAATTTTTTTTGTTCTGGAAACTGTATGAAGTATAGGTGGGTTCCCACAAGGCAAAACGCAGCGATAATAGCAGGAACCTTTATTGAACTACATAACTGGGAAACAGGGGCACAGCAACTGCTTATATACATTCCTGAAAGCCTGGCCCACTTCCACTCCCAACATAATTGGCTGTCTAAACTTCCAGGCTGCGAATCACGAATCAGAGTTCAAGGGCCAATGGCAGAAGTCCAAATCCTGAAACGTTCTGTGATTGGACATCATGTATCGAATCAGAACACAGGAGCTCAGAATCCTTAGTCCAGACTCAAGCTCAGGCAAACACAGACCACTGAATACGGAACACTGTAGAACTGTGAGAGGCACCTTTAACAAACTACAGCTCCCAGAATTCTTTGGGGGAAGCCATGACTGTTTAAAAGGGTATCACGGGGCTTTAAATGTATGGTACAGATCCTGCCCAAGTCATTCTCAATAAAAGCCTTGTGAGATTAGTCAGATTGAGATAACAACTGATGGAAGTTGAGCTTTATGGCTGCAGGGGGGTCTGAACTAAGCTGTCCTTGGTCCAAGTCCAACACTTTAACCACTGTTCCTCATGGACTACATAATAGCTGTGACAGTACTGAAGTTTCTGCTTAGCTGAGAAAGTGAAATGTGGAAATCGTATCACGGCAATCAATGGCAATATTTATTAGCTTTGTTATCAGCTCCATATGTGTATCGTTTTCACACATATTTCGTCGTCCCCCCCCCCATGAAACGTTCCCTTTCAATGAGAACTCCTCAAGCTCTGAAACTGCACCTTAAAACACCCTTAAAAACAATTTGGGGGTGAGACCTATTTAAGGCTAGATATCCCAGCCTGGGGCTGAAACAAGCATGGGCTCTCTCCGGGTAAATGCAATGACTTCTGGGAGTGCAATGAAGTTTTCCCTCACATTTTGCTGCCTTTGCCCCCCCCCCCCCGCTCTGAGATTCCCCCCCCCCAACCCTGCAGAGCAGATCTGGGGACTTTGGTGGAGGAGGATGCACATAAAAGGGGGGAGGGCAGGATGCGTCTGATTAGAAAAAAAGTCCTATTGAGTTCAGTCCCACTTATCCCAGGTAAATGGGCATAGAATGGGAGCCTAAGGTGGACTTTCTAATCATGTTTACAAGGAAGCAAGTTTGACTGGGCTCACCAAGGCTTCGGATTCTGCATTCAAATCGCTAAATACAGTAATGTTAGTCTCATAGGAATGATAACCAGCTAGTGATCTGTAGATTGAGAAGAAATCAGAAATAATTGGGGGTGCTATAGATATCCTACATGATCTAAATCATGACCATTGGTATTATTTGTTGTTTTTACTCAATATTATTACCGCTTATGAGTGACATCTGTAGCTATACAGCATTATTAACCACAGGATTAACTAACTTCTGCTTTCTGCTACCTTTGTCACTTTTGTACAGTTGAGAAGGAGCATGTCTCTTAGAGTGACCATGTGTCCTACTTTAGAGAGGACAGTCCTCTGTTTGAAGGTGCCCTCTATTTGAAGCCTATCCCAGACATCTGAAGGCAGCCCTGTTTAGGGAAGCTTTTAATGTTTGATGTATTGTTGTTGTTGTTGTTTAGTCGTTTAGTCATGCCCAACTCTTCGTGACCCCATGGACCAGAGCACGCCAGGCACTTCTGTCTTCCACTGCCTCCCGCAGTTTGGTCAAACTCATGCTGGTGGCTTCGGGAACACTATCCAACTATCTCGTCCTCTGTCGTCCCCTTCTCCTTGTGCCCTCCATCTTTCCCAACATCAGGGTCTTTTCCAGGGAGTCTTCTCTTCTCATGAGGTGGCCAAAGTATTGGAGCCTCAGCTTCATGATCTGACCTTCCAGTGATCACATTTTGATGTATTACAGTATTTTAATATTTTGTTGGAAGCCGCCCAGTGTGGCTGGGGAGGCCCAGCCAGATGGGCGGGGTATAAATAATATATATATATATGCAGGTTTTGGTGTCCTCGGGTGTCTTCCCGTGTAAAAGTTGGGGTGTCTAGGCGACGTTTCAACGAGGTCTCACTCGTCATCTTCAGGCTGGTGCTTTCGGCTTCTTGTTACTGGAACAGAGCAGGATCTCAGTGTTTGAGTTCCTATAAATACTGTTGAGGGGGTGTGGTGTATAGCCTCCAATGTTCTGGGCAGAGAGGAAGTTCCCAGGCTAGTGTGCCTTTTCTTCTTTTGTTCCTTAATTACTTGAGGGATATCCTGAGTGATTTCTTGAGTGATATCCTGAGTACCACTTAGGTGGGTCATTAGGTGTGGATTAGTTGCTAAAGTCTTTGTGTCTTGACCTCTTGAACTTTGTGAAGAGTTTTTCTGAGAAGATGGCTGTACTGCACTTAGTTGTGCTCTGGCTTGGCTTCGTGTATAGGGGCGAGCTGTGGTTTTGTGGCTTGTGTCAGCCAGATCTGTGTAGGGATTGCAGGGGGGTGCAGCATCCGGAGGTGCCTCCATGGTTTGGCTACTGGATGGTGTCTGTAATTTATCTGTGGAGAGGGTCTGGGTTTGGGTCTGGTGTGGTTGATTGGTGATGGCGTTCTGTGTGCCTCTGGATCTGGTGTCAGTTTTTGTGGGGAGGGCTAATTTCCAGATGTCTGGCAAGCGGGATGTGTCGTCACGCTTGTTCATGTTGTGAGGGTGTTTCTCTATCTCGATGGCTTCCATGATTATTCTCTTGTGGTGATGTTCCATGTTAAAGAGCAATTTGGAATCTGCAAAATTAATTTCGTGTCCTGTTTCTTTCATGTGTTGGAAAAGAGAGGAAGTTTTTTCTTCTTTTTTGACGGCATTCTTGTGTTCTGCGATACGTGCATTTATTCGTCTGTTTGTTTGTCCAATGTACGTGGCTGGGCAGACTTTGCAGGGTATTTCATAGACCCCTTGGTTTTCCAACTGGATTTTATCCTTGGGGTTTCTGAGGATATTGGCTATTTTTTGGTTGGTGCAAAAGGCTGTTTTGATATTGTGTTTATGGAGGATTTTGCTAATTTTATCTGTAGTGCCCTTGATATAAGGAAGGAGGGCCATGCCATTGTTTTCTTCTGTGTCTTGGTTTTTGGGGGGTGTTTCTTTTTGGATTAGCTTCGTAACCCTGTTTTGCTGGTATCCATTGGCAATTAACACATTTGAGAGATTCTGTAACTCAGTTGTCAAGTGGTCTTTGTCAGCCAGGCGTTTGGTTCTGGAGATGAGAGTCTTGGCTACGGAGTTTATTTGTGCAGGGTGGTGGTGTGATTGTGCATGTAAGTAGCGGTTGGTGTGTGTTTTTTTCCGGTAGATAGTGTGTCCTAGGGAGCCATCCGGTTTTTTGTAGATTAGGACGTCAAGGAAGGGAAGTTGGTTGTTGGCTTCTATTTCCATAGTGAATTGTATTTTGGGGTGTAGGCTGTTGAGATGTGTGAGGAAGCTATCCAGTTTTTCCTTCCCGTGTGGCCAAATTACAAAGGTGTCGTCAACATATCTGAGCCAAAGTTTGGGTTTGTGTTCTGACTTGTCTAAAGCATTGGTTTCAAAGTGTTCCATGTACAGGTTTGCGATGACCGGTGAGAGGGGTGATCCCATAGGTGCTCCTTCTATCTGTTTGTATCTTTGTCCATTGTGGATGAAGTACGTGTTGGTTAGGCACGAAGCCAAGCCAGAGCACAACTAAGTGCAGTACAGCCATCTTCGTGTAGGTTATACACGAAGCCAAGCCAGAGCACAACTAAGTGCAGTACAGCCATCTTCTCAGAAAAACTCTTCACAAAGTTCAAGAGGTCAAGACACAAAGACTTTAGCAACTAATCCACACCTAATGACCCACCTAAGTGGTACTCAGGATATCACTCAAGAAATCACTCAGGATATCCCTCAAGTAATTAAGGAACAAAAGAAGAAAAGGCACACTAGCCTGGGAACTTCCTCTCTGCCCAGAACATTGGAGGCTATACACCACACCCCCTCAACAGTATTTATAGGAACTCAAACACTGAGATCCTGCTCTGTTCCAGTAACAAGAAGCCGAAAGCACCAGCCTGAAGATGACGAGTGAGAACTCGTCGAAACGTCGCCTAGACACCCCAACTTTTACACGGGAAGACACCCGAGGACACCAAAACCTGCATTCCTGTACCCGTGAAAATCTACGAAAGCAAATATATATATATATATATATATAGTCTGGTTTAGAGATAAGGAATCATAAGGTGCAGGGGAGGTACAGCCTTCCCCAAATTGATGTCCTCTTTGGTCCTCTCTTTTTTGCAATGCAAAATCAGCCGCTCTGATTTTACTTGACAGCACCATTTCTACACCCTGATCCTAAATCCATGTGTGCAGGCATGAGCTGATACACATCTCCATTTAACTCAGCAGAACCACTTTCAGTCAATTGAAAGACAGGAAAGCCCACGTGACAATTCTGTGACAGATCTGAGTCTCTGGACTCCATGCTTGCCAGCAGCATCTTCCCTGCCACTAGCCACAATTATAATTTTTGCTACTAAATGCCAAGTTAAATTGAGTGAAATATAGCTGTCTCTATTTCCTACTCAAGCCGTTCGCCGCTGCTTACTGATTTGCCAATTTCTACCTCTCCTTCCTCTTTCCATCGCTGAATAGCTCCAACAAGGAGCCATTTACACCCCCTCTTCAACCCATGCTAACTGCCTTAAAGCCTTGTCGTGTCTCCCCGCCCCACCAGAATGGCATTTCCAAAATGCTAAACGCTTCATTCTGTTCACACAGCTCAGGCTTCCATTAGGGCTGTTGCCACCACCTCTACATTTCTGATTTAAAAACTCAGGAAATGCCTGCCATAATGATGGGTGAGGGGTTTGGAGGGTGGGTCGATATATTCCAGAAGCTTCTAGCAAAAGGGACTGAGCCAGGTGGGCTGGAGGTCTCCCACCCGGCTAGGCCTCAGATTGCAGATCACTTTCTTTGTCTTAAACTGAGGTTAAAGGTAAAGGTAAAGGGACCCCTGACCATTAGGTCCAGTCGTGACCGACTCTGGGGTTGCAGCGCTCATCTCGCTTTACTGGCCAAGGAAGCCGGCGTACAGATTCCGGGTCATGTGGCAAACCAGAGCAGCGCACGGAAATACCGTTTACCTTCCCGCCGGAGCGGTACCTATTTATCTACTTGATTGGTGTGTTTTCAAACTGCTAGGTTGGCAGGAGCAGGGACCGAGCAACGGGACCTCACCCCGTCACGGGGATTCAAACCGCTGACCAGCAAGTCCAAGGCTCTGTGGTTTAACCCACAGCATCACCCGCGTCCCAAAACTGAGGTTAGGACCTACCATTAGACAGAGTGAGCCAGCTGGCTCAGGCAGCAGATTTTGGATGTAACATAAAGGTAGAAAGTTGATTGTTACTTAATTTATTATTATTGTGGGAGGCGGTTTTCCCATGCAACGGAGCGGGGAGAGGCACTTATGGGATTTTCTGCCTCAATATTTTTTTCTGCCAAAATAATTCAGGTGGCAGAGAGAAGAGCAGAAGTAAAAGCGGGAGCAAGAGAGGAGGGAGACCAAGAGGCAGGGATGGGCCCAGCTGGTGAAGAAGCAAGGGTGTCTCCCATTTTTGCTCTAACTAGTTCCCCTCTCTTCTGGTCTCCCAGAACCAGAAGAGGTATGAAGAGTGAGGAGTAGAGACAGACACACCAGCAGAGTCTCAGGAATGACCTGGGAGAGGAGGAAGCTTAGGCAGCTTGGGAAGGCAGGGACCTTCAGGCCCACAACTGCTTCACAGGGGCAAGACCTGCTGGAAAGAGCTGCTGTGCTCATTACACTTGGCACTTCTGAGCATGCCTTGTTTCTGCTAATAGAGAGTTAACTTCACTTACTCCGTGTGATTTATTGCTGACCCACCCCTGACACAGACTTGGTTTTCTAAAAGATTTACAGTATCATTTGAAAAGCATATTCCTAAATAACATACAGTGATACCTTGGGCTACATAAGCTTCAGGTTACAGACTCCGCTAACCCAGAAATAGTACCTCGGGTTAAGAACTTTGTTTCAGGATGAGAACAGAAATCGTGCTCCGGCAGCGTGGCAGCAGCAGGAGGCCACATTAGCTAAAGTGGTGCTTCAGGTTAAGAACAGTTTCAGGTTAAGAACGGACCTCTGGGACGAATTAAGTACTTAACCCGAGGTACCACTGTATGTCTATTCGCTTCCATTGAGAGCCTCTTTTTTGTTGACAATCCACATCACTTAGGATCACAACAGTCCTTTTTCATTGACCATCTATATCTGACTTCACTCAATTCCATCCCCCCCCCCATTTCATTATTTTTCTCTTGCCTTCCAAATATTTGCCAAAGTATGAAAGGTGGAAAGCTTCAATAGGGTAAATAAGGCGTGCACTGAGAAGTGGCTCTGAGGCCTAGTACTAAACACGAGGCAGTTCCCTCCGTCTCTGTTCTCTTTGCGACACAGCAGGTTTTTAGTTTCTACTCTCAAGCTCCAAGGCCTTTTCCTAGTTCTGTCCCCCCTACTGGATCATGTTTGTCACGTATCCATTTGGATCTCACCCCCTCACCCTCTGCTCTGGCAGTACTGCCAACTTCAGTGTCTTGCTTGTTTGCTCTTCCTCCAAATGTCTTTCTGTTTCCCCCCACCCACCCACCCACCTCGTCCATGCTGGTTGTTCGGGATGCCATGCCCTCCTTGAACTGGCTCCATATGGCATCTGTGCTTTTCCCTCCCGACGCATTTCTTTCCAGAGCAACCTTCTGCCATGAAGCCTGCTGGCCAGTGGCAACAGCTCCTGCGTGAGCTCAAAAGTAATTGAGTAAGGAATGGGCTCCAGTCTGCACAAAAATAGACGCGAAGGATTATAAAAAGAGCCTGCTGGCCTACTTTGCCCAGCGTAGTGTCCTCACAATGGTCAGTAGGCCTGTAGGAAATCCACAAGCAGGACCTGAGCACAAGAGCTATCCTGCATACCCTCCAACATTTCTCTAATAAAACAGGGATGTCCTATTCCATCATCATCATCATCATCATTATATTTTATTTATACCCCTCCCGTCTAATTAGGTTGCCCCAGCCACTCTGGACAGCTTCCAACATATATAAACCATAATAAAACATTAAGCTTCCCTTCAGAGGTCTTCTAAAGGTTGTATAGTTACTTATCTCCTTGGCTCAGGAGTCAGATAATTCCATACCCTCCAACAGTGCTTTTTTCTTAAAAAAAAAAGTTTAGGGGTACTCTCATTTTGACTCAAGAAAATCACCATTTCATAGTTCAAATGGGGGAAAATAAATACAGTAAATAAAACGAAACCGACCAATCAACGTGCTAGATTCAACTCCTACTTCACACATTAAACGCCCGCTTCTGCCTGAGACTTAGGAAACACCGTGACAGGAAATGAGGCCGCCATCGAGGGTTGCAACGAAACTGACAATTGACTGTGCTAGAGAAGAAACTAAATTTGATATATATATAAATAGTTTCTTCCATTAGATTCACAAAATGTTTAGGGGTATGTGTACTCCTGCATCCCCCCCCCCAGAAAAAAAAACTGCCCTCCAACATTTCTCCAATGAAAATAGGGACGTCCTAAGGAAAATTAGGACATTATGGGATTAAATCAGAAACTGGGATGGCTTCTGTAAATCTGGGACTGTCCCTGGAAAATATGGACCCTTAGAGGGTCTGACCCGATGGCTTTCAGCAGATGGTCTTCCAAAGCTTCGCTGCTGCCAATGTGGAGGCAAGGCACAGTGGCTAGCAGCCATCGATAGTCATAGATGTTTCGAAGGACCTAGGGCAAAGACCACTAGAAGCGATGATAAATGCACAATAGCTTTACAGTCATACCTCGGGTTACAGCCGCTTCAGGTTGCTTTTTTTCGGGTTACGGACCGCCGAAACCCGGAAGTACCAGAATGGGTTACTTCCGGGTTTCAGCGGTCGCGCATGCACAGAAGTGCTAAATCACACTTTGCACATGCACAGAAGCACCGAGTCGCAACCCGTGCATGGGCAGACGCGGGTTGCGAACACTGCGGGTTGCGAACGTGCATCCCGCACGGATCATGTTCGCAACCCGTGCATCCACTGTATATCCTCTGAGGCTGCCGCCTTTCTGGCATGGCGATGGAGCAAAATTCAACTATTTCATCTGATTGCAGTTTCAACACTTTTAAGCCATCAAGTCATAACTGCAGTTGTAACGTGCTAATCTTAGTAGGTATTAGCCATTCATCATGTCAACTCACCCTCAGAGAGAAAGAAATGAGATGTGGCAGAATGTTACCACCGAGCTCTGAGAAGCCTCCATTCGGTGGAGTTTGCGCAGAGCTCTTAAAATAACACAGTTATTTTGATGAATATTGTTAGTATTTCGAACAATATACGGAATTCAGTTTCTGTCACTCCCACCTACAGGCTGCTATCCTTTCCTTTGCTCCTCCAGTTTCTAGGTCCTGCGTTAGTTTCCCCCACCCCTCGTCTCATATATAAATGTTGTACTTCTGTTCCTCAGCACTCTTTTTCTGTCTCTGGCTGTGTACACACACCATACATTTACAGCACATTTAAGCTGATTTAAGGAGCGCATTTAAGGCACTCCCGAGAAGCCTGGAAACTGTTGTTTACCTCTCACAGACCTACAATTTCCAGCACGCTTAACAAACTATATTTCCCAAGATTATTGGGTGTCTGTACTTTAAACTGTACTTTAAATATCTGGTGTATATGCAGCCTCACCCCCACCCCCCAGTGTCTTTCCTTTGTCCTTCCACAGATACAGTGGTACCTCGGGTTACATACTCTTCAGGTTACATACGCTTCAGGTTACAGACTCCGCTAATCCACTTGGGTTAAGAACTTTGCTTCAGGATGAGAACAAAAATCATGCGGCGGCAGCAGGAGGCCCCATTAGCTAAACTGGTACCTCAGGTTAAGAACAGTTTCAGGTTAAGAACAGACCTCCAGAACAGCGAAGTAGGAAGATAAATTAAAATGTAAGAAAAAACCATTTTTCTTTTGGATAACTATTTGGCTAAATTTAATTGATAACCAGACAGTAAGGATGGAAGTAAGGTGATAATTTGCTGGATTAATTTCTTAACATGGAAGGTAGGAGCGGGGGATGTGAGGAGGTCACAAGAAGATGAGAAAATATGTTATGTTATGTTATAATTTTGTCTGTTTGTTATACTGTAACTTAAAAAATTTAATAATTTTTTTTTTTAAAAAAAAAGAACAGACCTCCAGAACGAATTAAGTACTTAACCCAAGGTACCACTATACTTCTTTCACATTTCCCTGCCTACCACTTCCATCCTTCTGCTGCACCAGCTTTCTATGCCCTCTTCTTATAACGTCCCAGCTTTCAGACACCCATGCCCCAATCTCCACTTTTTACCAAGAGCACAGAAGGCTTCCTGTCCCTGGTCATTGGAAGCATAGAATGGTAGATCTGGAAGGGACAACAAGGATCATCTAGTCCAACCTCCTGGCAATGAGGGAATCTCAGCTAAAGTATCTATGACAGGTGACCATCCAACCTCTGCTTAAAATCCTCCAAGGAAGTAGAGTCCACCACCTCCTGAGGGAATCCATCCAATGTCAAACAGCTCTTCCTGTCAGTTCTTCCTGATGTTTAGTTGGAATCTCCTTTCTTGTAACTTGAAGCCATTGGTTCGAGTCCTGCCCTTCTCCAGAGCAGGAGAAAACAAACTTGCTCCATCTTCCATGTGACAGCCTTTGAGGATGGCTATCCTATTTCCCAGTAGTGATGTATGGAAGTGAGAGCTGGACCACAAAGAAGGCTGATCGCCGAAGAATTGATGCTTTTGAATTATGGTGCTGGAGGAGACTCTTGAGAGTCCCATGGACTGCAAGAAGATCAAACCTATCCATTTTTAAGGAAATCAGCCCGGAATGCTCACTGGAAGGACAGATCCTGAAGCTGAGGCTCCAATACTTTGGCCACCTCATGAGAAGAGAAGACTCCCTGGAAAAGACCCAGATGCTGGGAAAGATGGAGGGCACAAGGAGAAGGGGACGACAGAGGACAAGATGGTTGGACAGTGTTCTCAAAGCTACCAATGTGAGTTTGACCAAACTGCGCGAGGCAGTGGAAGACAGGAGTGCCTGGTGTGCTCTGGTCCATGGGGTCACGAAGAATCGGACATGACTAAACGACTAAACAACACCAACATCCTATCTCCTAGGGACGCAGGTGGCACTGTGGGTTAATCCACAGAGCCTAGGACTTGCTGATCAGAAGGTTGTCGGTTCGAATCCCCATGACGGGGTGAGCTCCTGTTCCTCGGTCCCTGCTCCTGCCAACCTAGCAGTTCGAAAGCACACCAAAGTGCAAGTAGATAAATAGGTACCGCTCCGGCAGGAAGGTAAACGGCATTTCGGTGCGCTGCTCTGGTTCGACAGAAGCCGCTTAGTCGTGCTGGCCCCATGACCCTGAAGCTGTATGACAGCTCCCTTGGCCAATAAAGCAAGAGTCGGTCACAACTGGACCTAATGGTCAGGGGTCCCTTTACCTTTACCTTATCCTATCTCCTCTCAGTCTCCTCTTTTCCAGGCTAAACATACCCAGCTCCTTCATCCATTCCTCTTAAGGCTTGGTTTCCAGACCCTTGACCATTTTAGTTGCCCTCCTCTGCAAACGTTCCAGCTTGTTAATATCTTTCTTAAAATGGTGGTGCCCAGAATTGGACACATTATTCCAATGTGGTCTGACCAAGTCAGAACAGAGTCCTGTGTGAAGTTTCAGCCAAAGTCACCATTAAATTCACTCCAAAGAGCTGTCCTGCTTTGTCAACATTATATGGCCTGGGAAGGGCTGTAGCTCAGTGGTAGAGCATCTGTTTTGCATGCAGAAGATCGCAAGTTCAATTCCCTGCATCTCCAGGCAGGTTTGGGAGAGACCCTGGAGAGCCACTGCCTGTATTGTAGACAATACTGAGTAAAATGGACAAATGGTCTAACACAGTATGGGAGCTTACTGTGTTCCTCACTACCACTACTACTTATTATTATTTAGACTTGTTAAGTCACTTGTTACCTGAAGATCTCCAGGAGAATTATGATGCATTGAAACATAAATATATTATACCATAAAAACAGAGAAATCAATCACCCATATAGCAGCCACAGGAAGCTTAGGCAGCACACGTGTAGAAAAACAACATAATCTTAGTCTGTCAAAAGCTTAGGGGTGTGGGGAATAAGTATTTACCTAGCAGCAAAATGTGTTGATGAAGGCACAAGGTGGACCTTGCTGGGAAGAGAATTCCACAGATGGGGAGCCATCACTGAAAAGGCCCTTTCTCTTGTCATAATCTGAGTTCCCCTTGGAGGGCGGATCTGGAGAAGAGCCTCAAAACATTTCAGAATATTTTTTTAACATCGTAGAAGGTCAGCCTATGAGTAGGGGAGATTTATAGGTGGGTGTTTAACCACACGCATTTACAGAAGACAATGCTCAGTGATGTACTCTCTGGCCCACATGCCAGACACAGTTTAGCTTGGACTGAAATAAACCAGCTCTCTCTTTTTGCTTGTTCCTATTGGGCAGTTTTTTACTGACTTCCCTCTCGGCATCTATTATTATTATTATTATTATTATTATTATTATTATTATTATTATTATTATTATTATTATTTAAGAGCATTGCTCTCCCCTTACTGAGGCACCTGCTTGCTTCTAACATTTGATGTATCATTAAAAATGCCTTCTCACATTTTGGCACGTAAAGCCTGATAAAGTTTCACCTTTTAAAGAAATAAATGACTCAATTAACAAGATGAAAAACAGCAGTGTGGTGGCAGACCCTCTTGGTGGCCAAAAAACAGGATAAAAAAGAATTATCCCAGCAGGGTGTTAATACAGGGAGCGCCACAACAATCAGCAGGCACCCAATTTGAGTGACAGCCACCCAGCAAAGAAGACAGATTTGTCGGCTTGCTGACCGCTGGCTCGAGTCCCTCTCACCACCCTAGGAATAAATTGTTGCTGAGGAATGGCGGGGCAAGCAGTTGCTTGTCGTTGTTAATCTAATTGAATTTTATTTTTAATGCTGTTTTCATTATCATGCACAGATAGGGGAAAAGTGGTGTGTGGGTTTTTATTGTGTGTTTTTTTCCAGGGGCCAGGAAAGCTCTGTACAAATGGTCAAAGTGTGCAGAGATGTATACATGGAGGAGGGAATAAGGGTCACACAAACAGAGCCTACCCCTAATTCTGTGTCCGGAGCCCATGCAGTTCTGGCATGGGTGCTCCATTTGTGGGGGGAGCCACATCTTTATGGCCTGCCCTCGCGGCCGGCCTTTCAGGGGAAGTTCAAAGGATCTCCCAGGAGCAGACCCTCCAAGCTCCCGTATTTTCCAGGGACAGTCCCAGATTTACAAAAGCCATCTCGGTTTCTTATTTGATCCCATAATGATCCCACCTTTTCCTTAGGATGCCCCCATTTCCACCAGAGATATGTTGAAGGGTACAGAGTTATGCAACCGTTGAACTAAGGAGATAAGTAACTGTAAAATCTTTATAAAATAAAAAATAGTCCAGTAGCACCTTATAGACCAACTATGTTTGTTCTGGTACTAGCTTCATATGCATGGTCTATAAGGTGCTACTGGACTATTTTTATCTTTTTTTTATTTCGACTATGTCAGACCAACATGGCTACCTACCTGAATATAAAATCTTTAGAAGGCATCTGAAGGCAGGGAAGGTATAGGGAAGTGTTTTTTCAATGTTTAATGTTCTAATATGTTTTTATATACAGTCATACCTTGGGTTACAGACACTTCAGGTTGCATTTTTTTGGGTTACGGACCGCCGAAACCTGGAAGTACTGGAATGGATTACTTCCGGGTTTCGGTGATTGCGCATGTGCAGAAGTGCTAAATTGCACTTTGCACATGCGCAGAAGCGCCGAATCGCAACCCGCGCGTGCGCAAACGTGCCGCTGCGGGTTGCAAATGTGCATCCTGCACAGATCACATTCGCAACCCAAGTGTCCACTGTATGTTGGAAGCTGCCCAGAGTGGCTGGCCCAACCTAGTCAGATGGGTGGGGGATAAATAATAAAATTATTACAGTGGTGCCTCGCAAGACGAAATTAATCCGTTCCGCGATTCTCTTTGTATAGCGTTTTTTTCGTCTTGCCCATTGACAGCTTAGCGGATTAGCGCTATTAGCGGCTTTTAGCGATCAGCTGTTAAGCGGCTTATCAGCAGATCAGCTGATAAGCGGCTTAGCGGCTTAGGAAAGGGGGGAGGGGGAAAACCCGCAGGAACTCGCAAGACATTTTCGTCTTGCGAAGCAAGCCCATAAAGAAATTCGTTTTGCGAAGCACCTCCAAAACGGAAAACCCTTTCGTCTAGAGGGTTTTCTGTCTTGCGAGGCGTTCGTCTTGCAGGGCACCACTGTATTATGGAACAGGACATCCCTATTTTCATTGGAGAAATGTTGCAGGGTTTGCAGGAAGCACTCCCCTCCTTGCTCAGCTTTGGGGAAAGGGGCCCAGACCAATTAGGCTCCCAGTTCTCAGGTTCTGCTCTATACATTAGAGCAAGGATTCCTGAACAGTGGTCCACAGACCACCAGCGGCCCATGAGCTGCATTCAGGTGGTCTGCGGCATGTCTGTAAAAATGCAGTTTGAAAATTATAGAGCATCTGACATGGCACATTGCAGTTGCTCTAACAAGCAGGGGAAATCATTAACCTGTCCACCAAGACCTCCAGCAGTTAGAGGTTCTTTCTGCACAGGGCCCAATTGTTTAAACCTAACCTTTGGTGGCTGGTGCCCAGTGGAACTGATGGGACAGAAGGCAGGGAGGTCAAAAGTAGGTGCCGCTAGTGCCAATGAAGGGCAGAACCAACTCATTCTTGTTTCTCCACCACCCTCCTTCATGCAGAGTTGTACAAAGGCAACACTATGGAGAAGGAAGGGCTGGTTTTAAGTAAGAAGGCAGGCAGGTGGGTGGGTGGGTCTGTGGCCATGTTTCATCAGCATCTCCTAACATTGTACTGCTGCATATCCCTTCGGAACTGAACTGGGTTTTATTAATAAGGACAGGCGGATTGTCTCAGTCCCATTCTGTAATACAGTGGTACCTCGGGCTAAGAACTTAATTCGTTCTGGAGGTCCGTTCTTAACCTGAAACTGTTCTTAACCTGAAGTACCATTTTAGCTAATGGGGCCTCCCGCTGCCACCACGCGATTTTTGTTCTCATCCTGAGGTACTATTTCTGGGATAGCAGAGTCCATAGCTGTCAACTTACAGATTTGAAAATAAGGGACCAGCAGCCTCGAAAATAAGGGATCAGCAGCCAAAATAAGGGATTTTCCGAGCACAGGTATGTTCAACTTCTGAGCCCCTCCAAGGCAAAGGCAGAAAGCCCAGCCAGCAGCCAAACGAAGCCTCAAACGGTGGTTCCCACAGCACAGCAACCTGGCAAAGGGGATGCAGTAAGGAAAACCACCGTCACCTCTCCGCTGGGAAGCGCTGAGCAAAGGCGAGTCCTCAGGCAACACGGCCAATTTGATCGGCACAAGGCATGCAAGTTCCACACACACACCCCGTCGTTCTTAGACTCCTTATTGGGTGAGCAACGCAGCCAAGCAACACAGTTGGAGCCTCCCTCCTCCCTGGCTGGCAGGGAGGGAGGGAGAGGAGCAGCTTCCTTTGAAACCCGGGAAATTTAAGGGACATCATCAATAAGGGACAGCAGCGGGACACAGCGCTGGGATAAGGGACTTTCCCGCCAAATAAGGGACAGTTGACAGCTATGGTGGAGTCTATAACCTGAAGCGTCTGTAACCTGAGGTACCACTGTAGTTCCAAGATCCCACCATCTCCTTCCTCCCATTTCAGTAGAGAACGTACATTTTGGAATGTTGGCGAACTGATTTTGCTAGGCCAAGAGAACATAAAGAAGAGCCTGATGGATCAATTCAATGGCCCACCTAGTTGCCGCAACCTGTTCTCACAACAGGGAAGCCCACCACAACAGCACGCTCCCTACCTGCAACTCCAAACAACTGGTATTCGAAAGAATACTCCCTCTGACAGTTTGGAGTCCTTATGGCTAGTAGCCATTGATAGCCTTATCCTTCAAGAATTTGTCTAATCCTCTTTCAAAGCCATCTGAATTCCCACCTTCTTGTGTAAACAGACCGCCTAGTGTGCACATAGTGAGGTGTGTTGTGGAAAGGAGGCCCGTTCATCTACTTTCCTGCAGAGTGGGGCCCCATAATGACCAAGTATGAATTGTGGCAAAGATGGACAAGACAGTCAGGAGGAGAGAGAAAGAGGCGAGGTTTTCTCCTACAGCCTGTTTGCGTGTGCATGCACTTCTGTGTGCTAAAATGCTTGCTGCAGGCCACTGGCTCTGTATCAGTTCTTCAGGAGTGATCTTGAACGTGAATCAGGTATAAAATCAAAAGGTTGTGTCTAGACTAAGCCAGACTTGGTTCTGTTGCAATGCGAGCTTCCGTTCCCAGGCATCTATGAGAGCTTAGCTAATTGTGCTATTTTTGTTTTAATTAACAAACCGCAAATTTTCAGTAGAATAAAACTTGCTATAAAATCTAAAAATATCCACAATTTAAAATGGGGATTTGCAGTCATTTTCATTGCTGATCTATACCGTCCTTTTGCTTCACTGTCCCCCACTAAATTCAGAGGAACTTAGAAAAACTTAGTTTGGGCTCAATTGTACTTTTGTAATTTATTTATTTTTGCTTTGTGCCGCCAGGTCCAGAGGTTGTTGTTTAACTCCACAAAAGGCCCAACTGCTTGAAATGCACTCTGTAAAACTCCTCCTCCTTCAGCCTCAGTCCAACGTCTACATTATGGGGGTAAAAATGCTCATCCATCTTACAGGGCACTATGAAGGACATCTGAGATAATGTACACAAACTGCTTTGAACATTTGAAATGAGAAGCACAAAAACATGAGCCACGGGAAGACATTTGTTTCCAAGCAAATTGGCGTCATCACGAAGACTAGAAGGTTGCTTTAAAACAGATGATTGAGATGAAGAAGTTATTCTCAGAAATCTGTAGCATATATCTATGAGATATCAGTTTTAAGCACAAGATTGTGCACATGTGGAACAGCAAAAGAAAAAACAGCCTGCTTACATTTATAGCTATCTGTGTATAAATCAACCCAAGATCTACTGAAGTGAGTAGAATTACACATGCTAATTTGGTCGATTTGGCTTCAGGCCGTAAACCACTCAGTCCTGAGTGTTCCTCTTAGAGGCAACTGAGTGGTTTAATGATTGCGGGCTCTGGCTAGAAGCCACACACCACTTACTCTGGAGTAGTCCCATTGGCACTCGGTTGTTGGGTTAGTTTGCTTTTTTGCTTTTTTTTTTGCTTTTTTGTATTTGCAGTTGTTTGAATGTGGCTTACTGCAAGTGATGGCAGAAGAGAAAGTGAAAATAAAGCATCACTTGCAATTCCCAAAACTCTTTGGGCCAGTTTGCTGACGAATAACTGGCAGTAAAAGTTTTCTGCAGAAGAACATTAGTTGCAGGGATTTTTTGTTTTTATTTTTAACCTTAGCAAAATGGCATGGCTGGATTCGGATTAACACATCTCAGTTTTGGGGATGGAAAAAGAAAGCAGTAGCTATTGTGAAGCCTGCCAACTTGGTGTCAGGGCTTGGCAAGCCTAAGTAGATTCCAGTGCACATAGCAGAGTATTCAAAGACCTTTGATCCTCTAACCAAGTTTCCAGGAGACCAGAAAGCTGATTCATCAAGCAAGGGGAAAGAGGAAGGAGTGGTGGTCTTGCCCACTCTGGATGTTGTTGAATCCCCAGGGCCTGACCACTGGCTGTCCTGTCTTGGACTGATGGGAGTTGGAGTCCAATAACATCTTGGCCACTTTCTTCTGCCCTGGGTCCACCAAAAGATAGAGATGGACCTGTTGTTATGAATGTCTTTGTGAAGAATGCTTAACTTCCAAGCCAAACTCATAAACTTTCGTGCTGTAGTTTTCATTGCCATGGAATTTGTTGATTCATTAGCTCTTGATGAACAGAAACGCTTGCCTGTGGCAAATTCCACCTGAGATTTTGCGGTTCCGTTTTCCTGGAAATGTTTTCTGGAGCAGAATTCAGGCTTTTCTTCCAGGGGTTTGCAGATTTGGAGACTGAGAAAAAGGTTGCCTGGTGCTTTCCTCTCCGTTCTAGCCAGCCCTGCAACTTGTAGCACTGTGAGGTCTACAACAGAGAGGGGAAAGGTGGGTGACACTCTTGGCAGGAGGATGTGAAATGGGTCCTGTGTGTTAGTGTTTCACACCAACAGAAGTTTTTGTAGACTGGATTGATCATGGGAGAGAAAGACAAGAAAATCCTTGGTGGTGAGGAAAACATCTCCTGAGGACCCTCCCATCACAAGTGGAGAGAGTGCCTTCTTTCTTCCTGTTAGGGTGGCCATGTGCCCTATTTTGCAAAGGACAGTCTTCATAGCATCCCCTCTGTTTGAAGGACTATCTGGTCCAAGTCCAGTTTAAAGATAAAGACCCGTGAGATAAAATAGGGCTTTGAAGTTGCCCATCCACAATGAAAACCTGCAACGGAAGACTAAGCAGGCATGCAGCTCACCTGCTCACAATTTTGATATATTGCACTTCTGTTTCACATTTTAGTGGTTGTTTCTGAATGCACATAAATAAGCATATGCATGTTTTATGCAAATCTCCCCCCCCCCTTTTTCCAGCGATGCACAAGTGACCCCCCTGTTTGTCAGTGTGAGTTGCCATTCCCCAGCCCCTGCTCCTAGTATTCTAACAATTAAATCTCTATGAGGTGGTGCTGGCGAGATGCATTTTGTCTCTAGTGCACATGCATGCAAATGGAAGCATATGAACACTAAGGCACCACGCAGTGCACAGCCTGGCTTTTCTCACAGTGCAGCTGCTGAGGTATATTTTGCACGGCTGAGAACATATTGTAGTACAATTATGTTTTTTCTAGTATATCTTTAGCCAAAAGTACAAACACTAGTTCTCGTTGCTTTTAATCAGCAGAGGATAGGCTATTGCACAGGAAATGAATGCTGCAGGCAGCAGACAGAGTAATGTAATGGAGCGGGGGAGATGGGCAGTGATGGAAGGCCTAGAAGGTACACAAATCAGGAAACTGGATGAGAATGCTATCGTGTCTCTCCAGCAAGAGCAGACCAGCAACATGAAACTCCTGATGCCACCCAGATGCAATCGAGTCTAGCCTAGAGAATGTCAGTGTAGGCTGTCGGGGTTCAGCTGTGCCTAGGCCTCAAACTTGAGGTCTGCTTGGGTCAGGAATAAGGATGGGGGATAAATTCAATTCCGTTTTGATTTTCTGAAACAGTGTGTAAACCAAAGTGCGGCCCTTTCTTGACATTCGCTCTTCTCCCAATTTCATGATGCAATTCTCCAACCGAAGCATGTGCACACACAAAAATATGTATATTGGGGAAACACCGTGCATATAACAGTGCAAATAGCATCCAAAATTGCATTAAAAATGTGTATATGAGGAAAAATGAGCACTAAAATACTGGATAATATTTCAGAGGACTTTAATTATATATATATATGTTCAGCCCAAGAGCAAAGAGAAATCAGTCCCTCCCCCACAGCCTACTAGATGGAAAGAAGAAAGGAGAGAGCTGTGAGGAGATAACAGAGGAGAGGTTAAGGGGGGGGGGCTTTGTCCAAACCCATCACCAGCATGCAGCCCCACTAGGTAACGCAAAGGGAATTCAGCTCTTGACAGACAGAAGGGTGCACAACTTACTTGCGCTCAATATGATGTTTAAAAGAGGGGAAGACAAAGGGGAAACTTTGCCCTTATATCTGTTATTCAGGATCATTAAGGAACAGACTTAAGAAAGACCTTTCTGGTGAAATCCTACAGAGATGAGTTTGAGAGCAGAAAAGGCTGAACTAAATGCACCATTGGTCTGAACCAGTATGAGGGGGCAACTTCTTTATCTTAGAAGTTTAGCAATCTTGCATCTTCTTCCAATTTTCATCTGGAAGATGAGAATGCATGGTATGGACTCCAGAAGAGAGATGTATATAAAGTGTAATTTATTATATCAGTTTTTGCTGTGATCAAGGGAATAGCGTAAAGCAAAAAAAGGTCAAAGGGGCTGGCGCTGTTAATACACAATTGATGAAATCCTTGAACATATATTGATCCACTTTTATTACATTTTTAAACCTTCATCTCTGAACATTTCCCAATAATCCAATAAGTATAACAAATGTAATTTGCTGTTCTCAGTCATGGGAAGTACTCTTTGCCCCAATAAAACTCAGCATACAGGAACAGTTTACATCTGGTGAACAATGCCCAGGCATTTATATATACAGGCTATTGACTTTTTATTCACTGTGAATGTCTTGTTGTGTTCATTTCTTAAGAGTTTTTCCTGGCTGTGGTTGGTGTTACATTTGGTAACACATTTTAGTTGCCCATCCCGATAGGATAGCTACCTTTTAACCTGTCCTCTTGTGTGAACTAGTCCATTTTTCCCCCAACCACACTTTTCATGCCAGCCACAGAGTTCACACAGTTTTATAAGTGTTTCAGCACTTGGATTAAGTTAACATAGACACAGTACACAGTGCTGTGTCATTATCTCAAGGACACAGTGGCTGCATTCAAATGTCATCCTAAAATCATAGTTTGTAAAGGCAAACCTTGGTTTGTTTTTACATCTATCTACAGAACATAGGAAAGTGCTTTATACTAAGTCAGATTGTCAGTCCATCATCGGTCAACCTCAGTATTTGTCTGTGCACTGGCTCCAGACAAATCCCAGATGCCAAACCAAACTGGGCCAATTTGGGTCGATCTGGGATTTGCCTGGACCACGTCAAGGCAGTCTTCGATCACACCAGATTGGGTCCACCTAGAGTGATCTGGTCACAAGGGTGAGGGGCAGTTGGGCAACTGCATTTTTAATCAAACACGTTAAACCCGAATTAAACATGTGATTGGTGGCAAGGGCGTGGGGTGAAGAAGGAAACACAGGCAGAGATTCAGAGTTTAAAACCCCAATTAAACATGCAGTCATGAGGGGGGAGAAGGAGATACAAATGAAAGGCTCTACTTTCCCCCCTCTCCTTGTGCTGACCACATGTTTAATTATGGTTTAAAACCCTGATTAAACATTTGGTCAGGGGCAGGGGGAAAGGAGACCATGAAGGAAAGGGTCTACCCCTACTCAAGACAACAGCACATTTAATTACAATTTTAAACTCTAATTAAGCTCAGGGCCGTACAAGGTCCTCAATTTGGTGTTGGGCTTCTTTGCCAACCAAGTGTGCGCAGCAACTGGGGCATTGAAATAAAAGGCAGACCGCACTATCTTTGCTTATTTTCATTTTTGAATACATAACAATCAACAGCTGTAAATCACCAGCACTATACAAAACATTTGATCAACTTAAATGCAGTTTTCAAATAATCAATTACCCTATCACATCGCTGCTTTCAGTGCAGCAGGTAAGCTCCCCCTCTAATTAGTCAAATTGTCAAGAGACCACAGGTGTGCTGAATTGTCAAGAGCTCATAGGTTTGCTGCCATGCAGGTCAAAACTACAAACACACACACTTCTGAGTAGCACCATTGGCCACCTCAATATTAAGAAAACCCAACATTTGGGCCAGATCCAAAGTGCCCAATGGGCCCCAAGGCAGTTGGGGAGGGTGTTGCGCAACCTTAGTTGACCTTCCTAGTGGCAGGCCGCAACCCTCCAGTGTTTCAATCAGGAGTCTTTTCCCAGCCCTACCTGGAGAGGCCAGGGATTAAGGCTGGGGCCTTGTGCATGCACAGCAAGATTGGACAAACTCATGGAGGAGAAGGCCAGCAATGGCTACTAGCCATGATGGCTGTGCTTTGCATCCATGGTTGAGGGCATTAATGCTTCTGAACATCAGTTGCTGGAAACCACAGGAGGGGAGAGGGCTGTTCTGCTCTGGCGCTGCTTAAGTGTTTCCCAAAGAAACCTGGGCAGTCACTGTGAGAACTAGTTGCTGGACTAGATGGGCCACTGGCCTGATCCTGCGGGCTCTTCTTGCGTTCTTATGCTCTACCACTGAGCTACAGTGTGCACACTGAGCTACATACAGCTCACAAGACGTGGTTTGCAAGGGCCTGCCAAACCACGATATCAAACCCTGCTTCCAAACTAGTTTACAAACCTGTATTATTATTATTATTATTATTATTATTATTATTATTATTATTATTAATTTTATTCATTTTTCTTTTTCATTCATTACATACATCTCAAAGTCTCAATATTTGCTATGTATTCCTTCCTCCCTCCCCTCCTAGGCTTCCCCCAACTTCCGCTTCTGGATCGTTTCTCTTTTCAACCACTTTGCTACCTCCTAACAAAAAATGTTATTAACAATACAAACCTGTATTATTAAATACAGAGGGAAATGTTCCCATATGGCAGTATTGCATCAAAATGGCATGAAGCCGTTTGTACATACAGTGGTACCTCGGGTTACATACGCTTCAGGTTACATAGGCTTCAGGTTACACACTCCGCTAACCCAGAAATAGTGCTTCAGGTTAAGAACTTTGCTTCAGGATAAGAACAGAAATCGGGGTCCGGCGGCGCGGCAGCAGCAGGAGGCCCCATTAGCTAAAGTGGTGCTTCAGGTTAAGAACAGTTTCAGGTTAAGAACGGACCTCCGGAACGAATTAAGTACTTAACCTGAGGTACCACTGTATTTGCTAAATTTGTGATTGCCAGGCCAGACTCTTCAAGTGTTCCTATTTTCCAGGGACAGTCCCAGATGTACAGAAGCCGTCCTGGTTTCTGATTTGATCCTGGAATGTCCCGCTTTCCCTTAGGACACCCCTATTGTCATCAGAGAAATACTGGAAGGTATGGGGTTATGTGACCTCTCCAAGCCAACTATACAACCTTAAGAAGACACCTGAAGGCAGCCCTGTATAGGGAAATTTTTAAATATTTAATATATGTGGCAACCCAGTCAGATGGGTGGAGTATGGATAAAAAAATGATGATGAAAGAGGACATCCCTATTTTCATCAGAGAAATGTTGGAAGGTATGCCATGCAGAGTTTATCACTATCCACTCGGATTATGTTTCTTGTAAGAAATTGCTCACAAACAGACATACAAACACACACTGCGTCTTCTTCTACTACAACTACTTATTATAGGCAAAGTTCCCTAAATATGAGCAGGTCAATAAACGTTCTGGTTTGGTGTGAACCATTTGTGGAGATCCATTAAAGAAGCGTTCTTGAGGGTATAAACTGTTACTACAAATTAGGCCTGCATAACAGTGTTAGGACTTTACCCCCTGAAACGAAAACGGGAGCAGAGGAACCACCTTTGCTGCCTCATCCATTGACTCAAGTAAAAAGAAAAGGCCAAGTTAACTGTCAGGGCTTTTATTTTTCCCCCTCAGAGCTGTAGAATTTCACAAGGAATTCAATCCAGAGGGGTAACTGGAGATAGCGAGTCACCCAGACAGATCTGCCTGGAGATGCTTTTCTGCTGCTTCTGTTTAACACAGCTTGAGGCAAGGCAGGTTGTATAGGCCTTGACCCAGCAAGGTCACCATTTTTGTCAGGAATTCTTAAGACTGACATCTGCCGCCTGGCTTTGAGTGAAAACCAGGCCCCGTTAACCAAAGCAGAGGCCTGCGAAAAAATAATCCCTCAGCAAGAATCCTGGACTTCAGTCAAAAGGTTAAATGGCTCCCCCCTTTCCGTTTTCTTTTTTCAGTGTCCAAGCTCAATAGTAATTCCCGTTTAAATTTCCCACCTGGCGCAGGGCAAGTGACACTGATGGCTTTGTGTGACAGGTGGAAAATCTACAGGTGGAGTGTTTCCAAGCTCTGCATGCCAGAGAGAGCTGCACCTGTTGAATTGTTCCCAACCATGCAGGAACTGTGCATGTGGAGGCACAAAGCTGCTGTAAACAAGAGTCTCAGCTGTGACTCTCCAAGGTTTCGGACTGAGTTTTCCCCCCCAGCTGTGCTCCTTGAGGTCCTTTTATGTAGAAGGAACAGAGATTGGCCATTTATAACCCTTGTTGACCCGATTGTGGCATTATACTTTCACTGCCTCTGTGGTCAACAAAATGGGCAATAAGTAGAGTGGGTGGTCACATCTCCTACTTTATTATTTGTTTGTCTGTCTGTTTATTGACTGCCCTTCACCCTAAGGTCTCAGGGCAAGTTACAACTTTAAAACACAACATGGTGGAGTGGCCGCATGCATTTCCTAATTTTTCTTCTTTTTATTTCTTTGCAACGTATAAGGAGCCAGCCTCACAATAAGCCATTTGGCTGGTTCCTTTTGGCAACTGGCGTATTAGCAATCCTGACAAGCGGCGCAGAGCACTTTTCTAAATGCCAGAAGTGGATGTCACAAAACATGGTGGGGGGCAAAAGCATCCCAAGAAGTCATATGTAGTGCAGGATTCCAGGTCAGCTGTAAACCAAAACAAATGTGTTCTAGCAGCCTCTCTCTCTCGCTCTCTTTGCTACCATATCAAGGAGATACAGACCCTCAAGGTATTTGTGTTTCTAACCATGTCTCCTTAGCTGCAAACACTAATCATGGTGTGGTTTCCCCCCTTTCTTTCTCCCAAGGAAGCCTCTAACCTACCTACCAACCACAGGTGGGGAGGGGAGGAGAATGCAGAAACTCATTATCACAGTTCAGCTTTAGAGATTTACATTAGAAACAGCCAGCCTTATTTCTGCACCGTGTATACAGTGAGCAATATGTTAAGAGTAGAACGGAATTTATTCCCCAGATAAGTCATTTATTTCTCTCCTCAAAGGAGGGGGAAAAAATCCAATATCCTCAGATCAGATGCATATTGAAGCTCGACGGAAGGGGAATAAAACCTCAGACTTAGGCTGGATTAACGAGTTCAAATTGGACACTCGCCATCCACATGCTCCACAATGCTTGATTTGTACATTGTGCTCAGAGTGTACAACACCTGAGTCTGGGTGATCTTTTTCCCCCCACCCTCCCCTGAGTGTTTCCTCGGAATTATTTATCTACAAATTATTTATGGGCATCTCATGTTAGTTGTCATGTCAAAGTTTTTATTGTCTTGTTGTCTTAAGGCTTTTGTCAACGGTGAATTCTGTGGATGAGAAATAAAAAGGCCAAACTACACATTACACACAAGTACGTGTGCAACAGTAGCCCAAAAGGAAAAAATACTTTGGGGAGGGATTGGATAAAGTGGGGAAAGTGTGCTTCACCCCTCTCTGCCTGCCATTTCTTCGAATCACCCCAAAAAACTGGAGTGCCTATTTTTGACCAGAGAACTAGTAGTTACACAGTCATTGTAGTATAGTGGTTAGAGTGTCAGACTAGGACCTGGGAGACCAGGATTCAAATCCCCACTTGGCCATGAAGCTCACTGGGTAACCTTGGACCAGTCATTGTCTTGCAATCTACCTACCTCCCAGGCTCATTGTGGGGATCAAATGAAGAGAGCAGAAACCTTGTATGCCACCTTGAGCTCCTTGGAGAAAAAGGTGGGCTATAGATGCAACAAATATGCATCTGTTGGTGGATGTTGGAAGTTGGAGACATAGAAGCATGTCTGCTCTGTGCTGGACCCAAAGTCGTGACTTGGGGTTTCCCTGCAAACCCTAATGGAAAAGCAAGATCTGTTGGGTGCTGAGGTTGTGAGTCCTGCCAACCTATGCTCAGGTTGTATATGTGTGTAAATAAAGCCTGAAGACACAGTCTCTGTTGACCTTCATTCCAAGGAAACCAAACCCTAGGTAAGCACTGGAACCCCCTGGAGTTCCCCGCTGCTCAGAAATTGGGGTGCATGTTGGGTGCACCCAACATGGCAACAGCACACTAAATGGATGTCAGAAGGGAAATAGAACCCCCATTAGAAAATTATAGAGCTATCTTCTGCATTCATGACATTTTTAAAAGACGGTTTTCCACTTGGTAACTGGCCTATACACTCAGTATGAAAAGCATCTGTGAACCGGTACTGAAGTAGGTCAGGTGATCTTTCTCTTCCTGTATGGTGTACTGTTATCAGGAATAAAATGCTTATTTGGTTTGGATTTCTAAATAAGTGTGAGGGGAGCAGCTTATCCATTGTGTTAAGTGTTTTCATCATTTCTCATTAAAAATGCAACATATAAATTTTCAGCCCTCAAAATAGCTCTTAGTAACAGAACAGAAAAGTCTTGTTGGAAATGTGTATTTTTTAAATTTATTTAAGAAAAGGACTTTTCCACAGATGTCATAACTTGAGTACAGAAAATGAGTAATGCACTTTTTAATTAGTAATACACTTTGTATACAGTTATTCATTCTTTTTATCTGATTAATCCAGGGTGCTTTGACACAGCCAGTGGCTTCCTATGGCGGTAGCCCTGCTGTGTGAGCATTAGGCATCTGAAGAAAAGCAAAAAAAAGGAAAAGAAAAAGAAAACTTTTCATCTCAGTTGGTAGGGAGTCAGAATGGCACTGGCAACGTGGCAGTTGATGTCATAGTCACTGTCCAATAGTTGCTTGTCACTTATGGGCAAGAGTGTGACTACCAAACACATTTGAAAACATGTGGGATCCAGGCATCCTTTTCATGAGCATCTTCATTGGAGGAAAACAGAGGTCACATCAGCAGCTCATGAAAGGGGGGTGGTAGCTTGCTCGGATGGGGTGGGGCAAGGCAAGGTGGTGGTGAGGTTGGGAGAGCCCTGGGTTGTTGGCAGCTGCCAATGCCACCAACCTGTAGCTACCCTGTCTTTGTCACCACCTTGCCCAACCCCATCCCTGTCCCACTGAAAACAGTGCCGGTGGGAAAGTTCCACTGCTGCTCTGCCTCATCCCCATACGATTTCAGGCCCCTTTTCTAGGGCTAAAGTATGATTTGCCACAACATTTGTTCTTTCTTTTTGAAATGTAGTTTGTCATTAATTTTGGAGAAGTATTAAGCTTTAACAATACGTAAACTCTGTGGTGAGTCAGTCGTCAGTAGCAGAATCCATCAAGTAGATGACAGGATCCAGTTTTGACTAGCAATATTAATGACATAGGTGTTTACAGTAATCCCATTTAGTGAGGGCAAAGTGAATCGGTCCCCAGACGAAGCTGAGAGGCCAGTAGCCTCCTCATGCAACCTTTCTTATTGTTGTTGTTTAGTAGTTTAGTCGTGTCCGACTCTTCGTGACCCCATGGATCAGAGGACGCCAGGCACTCCTGTCTTCCACTGCCTCCCGCAGTTTGGTCAGACTCATGTTTGTAGGTTCAAAAGCATCAATTCTTCGGTGATAAATATTGACATCCTGGGTATCAGTGAACTAAAATGGATGGGAATGGACGAATTCACCTTTCTTATTAGCACACACGAAAAGGGCCCCCAAGTTTGCGCAGATGTGTCAGATTTCTTCACCTCCTTGTACATCCTGCTTTGTTACGTCAGTTTCTCAAATTTGCCACAATTTCAAAAAATCAGAGGGCAAAATTTGACCAAGAAATTTGACATTCAAATTGCACAATTCCAAATCTGACATAACATTTCAAAATTTGACCCTTTTGGGAATTTTCTAAAGTCTGTTGCTTGCCACCTGTCAGATCCTGCCTGTCAAATGCTTACAAGTTTCACATCAGGTATAGTGAAGTTCTGACGGTCATGCACGCTAGCTGCCAGGTTAGTGTTGAATGTTGGCTGCTTGTGCAAAACCCTTGGATGTCGAATACTGGTGCTGTGTGGCAAGTATTTGCTAAATGTTTGTGTTTCCTGGGAGTATTGTGTGGAAACCACACCATCAAAAACCATAGAGCAGAATTTGAATCTTCCCTTTTGAAGCGTTATGCTTCTTCTTTGGTGATCACTTGTAGCTGGGTAAGATTGGACTTCATGAACACGGTCTTAAAGGTGACTTAAAAGTGACTGCGGGGGCCAATTCTGGATCCACACGTCCTTCCACAGGGGGTACATAGGTAGGAGTTTATCATGGTGAGGGTTTGCCAGATGTGCCTTCCTCTTAGCTCATTTCACCTTTTCACCCTAAGTTCGTGCTTCTTAAAGTCCATGACATCTTTGGTGAATGCTGTTCTCCAGCTGAAGTATTCTCAGGCCAGTTTTTCCCACTTATCAGTGCTTATACTACATTTTTTAAGATTTGCCTCTTTTGTTGTCCACCGGTATTTCGCTTTCCATTCTTAAGTTGGGAATAGAGTAGTTGCTTAGACGATAACCAGGCATCTGAACAACATGACAAGTCCAACAAAGTTGATGTTGAAGAATCATTGCTCCAACACTGGTGATCTTTGCTCCTTTTAGTACACTGACATTAGTTCACCTGTCTTCCCAAGTGATGTGTAATTTTTTTTGGAGACAACATTGATGGAATCTTTTCAGGAGTTGAAGATGGTGTTTAGAAGTGGTCCAAGTTTCACAAGTGTACTGTAAGATTGGTAGTACAATAGCTTTGTAAACAAGCATTTTGGTTTCCCTGTGAATGTCCTGGTCTTCAAACACTCTGCACTGCAATTGGGAGAAAGCTGCAGTTGCAGAGCTCAGGCGATGCTGGATTTCAGCATTAGTGTCAGTCCTTGTAGAAAGATAACTGCACAAGTAGGAAATGTGATCAACATTTTCCAACGTTACACCATTAAGCTGGATTTGTGGTGCTGCAGAGGGCTTGTGTTGTGCTTGTTGGTGCAGCACTTTGGATTTTTGGGGGATGTTGAGCGATAGGCCTAGCTTTTCGTAAGCTTCTGTGAATATATTTAGGATGGTTTGGAGGTCATCCCCTGAGTGTGCACACACTACGTTGTCATTGGCATATTGAAGCTCTATGATGGAAGTTATGGTAACCTTACTCTTTGCTTTCAGCCTACTCAAGTTAAAGAGCTTTCCATCTGTTCAATATATGATTTCTACCCCAGTGGAGAGTTTCCCTTTGATAATGTGTAGGATCATGGTGCTGAAGATAATAATTATTGTTGGGGCTATAACACATCCCTGTTTAACACCTGATCCCACTGTGAATGGACCACTTTGAGTGCCATTGTTATCCTCAATTGTTGCTGTCATATTATCATGGGGGAGCTGAAGGATGTTCACAAATTTATCTGGGCAACGAATTTTCAGAAGGACAGTCCATGGGGCAGTACGATTTAGTGTTGAATGCCTTAGTCAGGTCAATAAACGCCATATACAGGGGTTGATTTTGTTCTCTGCATTTTTCTTGAAGCTGTCGAGCAGTGAAAATTATGTGCACCATACCCCTAGAAGGTCAAAAACCATTTTGGGATTCAGGAAGGGTAGCCAAAGCCTTACTGGGTCCTGTGGTCCATTGAGGATCATTTTGTTTTAAAAGTTGTCACATTAGGTTGCTGAAAAACAGGTTTATACCTTGCAACACCCTGTAGCAGGGGCTACATAACCCCATTTCTTTTGTCAGTGTAACCAGACATTTCACTCTTCATTATATATCCCTTTTACAACATCCCCTTACCACAAATACACTCTAAGTTACCCAGCCTAAACCTTCCTTTCTTCCTAAATATCGATCTGGATAATTTATTTTAATGCAAACATCCAAGCATGCAAAATGACATCATCTCCCTTAGGGATGGTCAGAGGAAATGACCTTCCATTTTATGAAAGAACAGGATTAATTTTTATTGTCTGTCCAAGTTTAATGCGTGTTTAGACAGAAAGGATATGTCAATATGGTGGAGCAAACAGCTATTGTACTCACAGTAGTTCCTAAAAGGCCGCTTCTCTGTAATCCATTTTTTTAAATAAATCACTTTAAAGGCCTTATTGATCTTTAATTGGGAGTGACACCTAACCTGCCTTCGTTTGGGGACTACCTCGTTCAGGTTGGCTCCAGACAGCTCAGTTTTCAGGGCTCAGATGTGCTGTTTCAGCCTTGCTGGTCCCTGTAGGTACATATAACATAGCTTATGCTTTGTTGGCCTTCTGATCCATGTAGACTTGGGGGGAAGAATGCAGATTGACTGGGTTGAACCATTTTACCGGTAGTTACTGTTAATGTTTACTTTCTCTGGTTGTGCTAATATTAATTAATGTTGCTTTACTGTAGGGATGGAGAACTTGTGGCCCTACAAATGTTGTCAGACTCTAACTCCCATCAACCCCAATGACCATGGCCAACCTTCTGAGATAGTCCAACACCATCCAGAGAGCACAAGATCTATGCTCCTGCTTTAGTGGGTTGCGTCCAAATATGTCATACTCGAGTAGACCCACTGAAATCAATGGATATGACCAACTTATGTCCATTCATTTAAATGTGTCTACTCTGAGGATGACTTAGTTACATGCAAGCCATGGTATTTTTATGATTGTCTTCTGGAAACTACTAGTCATGTTACAGTATAAGCTTTTCACTTTAAATATTGTGTTCAGGAATACAATCATTTTTTTCTTAAATGAATATGGATTTCATACTTTATGAAGCCTATGAAATGTCTAGCCATGGACAATACATGAACAATCTCACTTGGTTCTAGCCTAAACTAATTTAGGCCTTTTGGGTCACATTTCTAGGCCACGTTATTTGCTTCCACTGTGTGTCGAAGAATATTAGGTTTCACCAGAGCCATTTTTCTAGAAAAAGAGCTGCTGAAACTCACCATGAACACTGGGACATATTTGTAGACTTCCACTATGAGTGTCGAAGAATAGCAGGTTTCAGTTTCGCTAAGCTGGGGGCAAGGCTCAGCTGCCAGTCAATAACCTGGTTCAGATGCTTTATTAAACTGAGAGCTAGTATTGTGCCAACATGTTCTCCCGTTCTTAGTCTAAGAAACCGTGGTTTCTCTTAAAAAAGAAAATTTTCTAGAACAACTCCATAGAAAGAAAAAGTCTTAGCAGTTGCTCTTCACTGTAGCATTCTTTGTAGTTTACCTGTAATGATTACTTCACTAATGTCTAGATTTTCATTTTAGGGTATAGGACTATAGCAATGGTTAACCAGAGAAGAATTAAGTGCATTTATTTTATTTTTAATAAAGAATGAAAGAAACTGGGGTGAGCCTCTTTTTTTTACTCTTCAAGGAAGATGTTTCAAGTCTATATATTTTAAGACGTTTGGGATAGATTTTGCAAGCATGCAGGTATACTGAGCTTGTATGGGGGTTTCCACCCTGCCCATGGCTCAGAAAACTACAGTGCCCATCTACCAGTTAATGCTTTAACCATTGTGAATATGCAGACATAGACAGCCAAGAACACCTATAAGAAAATAATGGGATGCGTACCATTGACGTTTATACAAAAGGATAACCAATACATCATAATGGAGTCTTCATTTCTGTGGACTTCTAAAAGACAGGAAGGTCAGAGCAGTAGAACACCCAATATAGTGGGGAATGTTCTTGCCATAACAGGGAGATAGACTGTATGACAATTGTTATTTTCTACCTCGCGTTTCTATGAATCTCTGATAACCAGAGTGGTTACGTGCTTCACATTTTTATTAAGAGTCAACAGCTGGATTTTCTGCCTAGAATATGTATGAATATGTGAGGATGGTGATGTCAAATTTAAAAGTTCAAGAACATATATATTGAAAATCATGGATCAGCTGTACAGCAATTACACAGGCTTCAGGGTCTACTTATTTGTCTGTCCCCTTCCCACGCCTTCAGCTCAGAATGAGCAACGGCAAACAGAAGCATTTTGCAAACACATTATCATCTGCATACGTGCTTTGCCCCGGTCTGCAGAGCTGTCCGTAGACAAGCTATCCACCCACCCACTGAACTAAAAAACCTGGGAGCTGTTGCAGCAAATAGTGTGGCATTGACAGAGGGGGAAGCCTGGGTTCAAATCACTACTTGTCAGTTAAGTTCCCTGGGTGGCATTAGGCAAGTCAACCAGTAATCAGCCAATGGATTTTTAAGAACATAAAATGAAATGAGGATACCTATGCAATGTTTTCAAACACATGTTTTCAGACACCCATGTATCACTCTCAAGCTTTAGATTTTTAGGTGGAGATTAAATTTTAGATTTGCGCCATATGTAATATATGAGGAGACTCACAGTGGCCTCTGTTTTGGTGGTGACAGCACCACAGCTATGGAACAGCCTCCCCAGATGTCATCTCTGTGTTACTTTTGAAGCTAACTGTTGTCATCATCTTTCTTGTCTTGGAAGACTATGGAGGAGTGCGCCTTTGGGGGTGAAGTCAAACTGTTGGAAGGTTACAGTTCTTGCTGTGGCTGAAGACACCAATACAGAAGAGACATGTTTTGCTGCAGTTGGGGCAGATGAAGGCGTCTGGTTGTGCTGCTGCAGATGCACCATGACATTTCTCAAATACATTGTTATTCACCCTAGCTTTAAACTGCATTTTAAACTAACTTTTTTGGTCTGTTGTTGCTTACAGCACAATCCTAACCATATCTACATTCCAAAGCAAGTCCTGTTGGATTTAATTGGGCTGAATCCCAGTGGCTTTAGGATCACAGTCTTTAGTGTTTTTAATTCAAGCTGTAATCCTGCCTCCATTACTAGGAACACTTTTTGTTGCCTTTTATTGCTTAAAGTTTATTTGAATCATGTTATATTGCAGTTGTAATACTGTATTGTTTGTAAGCCGCCTGGGGAATATTCAGTGGTGGGCAGCCTTATTGTTGTTGTTGTTGTTGTTCCTGTGTGAACTAATTCCGTTTGATAAATGTGTGTTCTTAATTACAAACGTGCCTCTTTAATACCAAGTTCTTTTAAGCAAGCTGAGAAACCTTATGAAGCCATCTTTTCTTCATAGACTGCTATTCTGTGGGAATCAGGGAGCCTAGTTATGTCATTAAGTAGCAATTTATAATTAACTTATTCAAGTATCTGTGAAGGACAGGATGGAACCAAGGACGGAGACAGCTCTTCCACCCACATGTTCACACAAAAGTTATTGCTGCCTTTTTGCCAGAATCAGAAGATTCACTGAAGACAGCTGTCACGAAGCTGTTATTCTGTTGCTCGCTAGGCCCACATTGGATATATTATTTTCACTTGACAGGAGGCCTGAGAGTTGAGCTGAGGGCCTCCCGATTTCCCCCAGGCCCCTGGTAAAAAGCCGTCCTTTGGCCATTAAACGCAGGGCATTTCAAGGGCTCTTGAACACCTTCCCACCACAAAGCCTCCGTGAAGAACGGTGCACAGAGATTGCCCCCCCCCCCAGTAATGCTTAATTATTTTATCCTGCGCTTCCATCTAAAGGGCTATCAAAACCGCTAACATTTTTAAATGCCAATAAGTAGAATCAGGAATATATATATATATTAAAAAAAAAAAAACAAAGTGCAAAAGAAGATAGCGAGCAAGAACTAGCACAACATTTAAAACATTTTATTGAAGGAACCAATGGCTGCCCAAATAAGAGTTTGTACAGCATCTGTTTGAGGCAGGGATGGGGAGAGACTCGTTTCACATTCAGATCTACCTGATCCGCACTTTCTGAAACAATACGCAAACCCATCCTTTGAAATTCTCAGTTTTACGAATTTTTCAAGTACTAGGGTGGGGGAAAATATTATTACCGAAAATAATATTGCTCTGGGAGAGATGACCCCATCGGTATCAGTGGGAGCTTCTGAGAGGTAGGGTATTTTTATCAGGACAAGGGCAAGTTCAAACCACTTCCTTTCTGGTCATGGCCTTCTCAAAGCCATATCACTATCACCAGCGCCGTAATAGCTCTTTACATTATTTAAAATGTGACAATTAATTGCTTACACACACTTCAACTTCATATGTAGTTTGGCCACAGGGCAGTGATGTTGACAATGTTCAGGCAGGCCCATATAGGAGAAGGCAGATTTTAAAGTATCCAGGTCCCAGGCTATTTAGGATTAGTATGAAGAACAAAAGCAGTGCTTATGGGAGTGCTCTTTCACTCTATATAATATAGATAAGGGATGGGGGAACCTTAGGATAAGGGGTCAAGGTACAGGCTTATGTACTGGAGCCCGGGACTCTCCTCAAGTCGTACACCTACAAAATCCACCCGACCCCACCAGCCCTGCCTTTCACCTCAACATTCCTGCCTTGAGTGGGAAGATATGAAGAGGGATTCAAACTTAAGTTCAGCTGGATGCATTTGCAGGCCTCTTTGCAATCAGGAACTGCAATCGCAGGGAGTCTTCTGAGTGTATTCAGCTGGCCATTCAAACATTCCTACTTTGGATAAGTCCTCTTATTTATTTATTTATTTATTGTTTATTTCATAAAAGTTATGCACCGCTTGGCTGTAGTTGTTGTTGTTGTTGTTTTAATGAACCTTAAAGCGCTGGAAGCCTCAGCCCCGCCATGTAGGAATCCCTTGCAAAGGACTGCAATGCCTGGAGAGAGGCAGTCAGGTTGTGCATCCATAGCAGTGACCAGTGGAGAAATGACCACCAGGAAGAGTGCAAAGAAGAAACTCCATAACACATCTGTAACAGTGGAAATTGATGCCTTAACCTGCCCCAGCTGCAGTAAAACATGTCTCTCCTGTACTGGTCTCTACAGCCACAGCAGATGCTATAACTCTCCAATGGTTTGACTTTACCCGCAGATGGCACACTCTTCCAGTGTCTCTTGAGACAGATAGATGCCAAGAACAACACTAGAAGAATCCAGTTTGGTGTCAAAGTTTTCACAAAATAATTCTGGGGGGGGGGGGTTGTTCTCTGGTGAAGGGTGTTGAGAATTCTCAGTTAAATACGCCTAACACTCCCTACTCGTTGCCAAACTACAGGTCCCAGAATCCCCTGAAGAAAGAATGGATATTAAGCCAGTTTAAGCCTATGGTGTAGATAAGCCCTTTATATCATGATTATTAAAGGTATAAATTAGAGTAGAATTTAGCCCAGGCTCTTTGTGTTCAAGACTGTGAATTTGCAAAATGCAGATTGGCCGCTGCACGCACCATGCTTGTCGTTCCATTGCCATGAAATACACGGCAAATGAGGAGAGAGAAATATAAATAATAGAAATGGCTAATTATAATACGGCGGAGAGAAGGGGAGGGAGAAAAGAACTGGGGAAAGAAAAGCTCGCAACAAAGATCTCTAATATTACTGGTTAAAAACCAATTGGACTGTAAACTTTAATTCATCTACTAAATGTCAAGCACCATTGGATATATCAGCAGTTGCCTCACCTCTCCTTGTTATTAATACATGCTTAGCTACAGTGGAAATTAGAAGGTCGGTAATAATAGCCTTCCAAAAACACTTCAGATGGAAATTTCAGTTTGAAATTTGCTGAGATTTCTATTACTGTAGTAACGAGCTCTATAAAAGCTAAATGTTAGGATAGAAGCCTTTCATTTAGACCGGCTTAGTTTGTGACATTATACAGTTCTTTTTTTTATTTTTTTCGGAAGCCTGTTTGCTACATTGAATTTCACCAGTATGCAATCCAGTTCTGCAAGAAATGCCGAACGCAGGGGTCACCCTTTCTTTCAGACCTACTTAATTTCCGTAATATCGAGACACTTTGCATTGGACACATGCCATGTGGCTTTTATCGCATTGTCAAATGTGGGCCAAACATGATTATGGGCAAAAGATTGTCTTGCCAATATATGCATATCTTATTTCCTTGCCCACCCTCCCTACAACACACACCCCTCAGAAAATGCAATTGAAAGCTGATTTACATTATGCTGCACACACCAAATTCTCCAAATGAATTTGGCTCCACAAACTCGGTGCAAAGGAGTATGCGCGCAAAACCCATTGCTGATTGTACTTAAGTCATCCCCTCCAAATGAGGGGAGGGGAGCAATGACCAGGTAGAGGATCATTTCTGGGGTGCTAGCCCAGTTGTGGAATGCCCTCCTTGGGGAAGCTCACCTGGAATCTACATTGTCAATTTTTTAATGTGTTGGAAGCTGCCCAGAGTGACTGGGGCAACCCAGCTAGATGGACAGGGTATAAAGGTTGTTGTTGTTGTTAGGCTACATTTGGGGAAGGGCCATAGCTCAGTGGAAGAGCATCTTCTTTTGCATGCAGAAGGTTCAATCCCAAACATCTCCAGGTAGGGTTGAGGATGTTTATAGAGAAAAGACAAGTAAGAGAAGACACACTGGAGATGTCTAAAATTTTGTATGGTGTGGAGAAACTAGACAGAGAACAGTGATTCTCTCTGCATAAGAACATAACCTAAGAACAGCCAGTAGCCAGAGTCAGGCCAGTAGCCCATCCATTCCAGCGTCCTGTTCACACAGCAGCCAACCAGATACCCATGGGGAGTCTCCAAGCAACTGAAGAGGACTTGGACATCTGAAGAAAATGCATAATGGGTTGGAAAGCTATGACACCAAACCTGTTCATGTTGTTGTTTAGTCGTTTAGTCGTGTCCGACTCTTCGTGACCCCATGGACCAGAGCACACCAGGCACTTCTGTCTTCCACTGCTTCCCCCAGTTTGGTCAAACACATGCTGGTAGCTTCAAGAACACTGTCCAGCCATCTTGTCCTCTGTTGTCCCCTTCTCCTTGTGCCCTCCATCCTTCCCAACATCAGGGTCTTTTCCAGGGAGTCTTCTCTTCTCATGAGGTGGCCAAAGTATTGGAGCCTCAGCTTCAGAATCTGTCCTTCCAGTGAGCACTCAGGGCTGATTTCCTGAAGAATGGACATGTTTGATCTTCTTGCAGTCCATGGGACTCTCAAGAGTCTCCTCCAGCACCATAATTCAAAAGCATCAATTCTTCAGCGATCAGCCTTCTTTATGGTCCAGCTCTCACTTCCATACATCACTACTGGGAAAACCATAGTTTTTACTATACGGACCTTTGTAGGCACGGTGATTCAGAGATAGCTTTCCCAGGCATTATTAGCGCTCGCCCCCCCCCCCTTCTCGGTAGGCCAAGCTTCCGCCACATGTTCTGTTTTTCAGAGGCTGACATCACAGCCTAGGAAAACTTGCCAGAGAACTGAAACTTGGCACCCGCCGTCTCAACACCAGGGAAACATCCTGTGTGTTTTTGTTTTGGTGTGTGTTCAAAATATGGCTTGCATTATTTGACAATTCTTTTAGGTTACAAGAGTGGCAAAAAAGCACACAAAGTTAGTGGCTTCACACTTCTTTTTTAAACAGTCTCAAAAACTCAAAGCTGCACATGTTTTACTAATGCCTTGACTGAGTATTAAAGAGAGGGAATGAAATAAATGATGCCTTGGTGGTGCCCAGGGCTTGTGCACTATTGCCCTCTGGGTGGAACTACATTTCCTGAGAAACACAGGGTTTCTGCCAAAAAATGGCAGGCCTGCGTATCGTTTAGGGGAAAGGAACACTTGATTCAGTTGCACTGAAGGGGGAACCACCTAATTTGCACTTTCTGAAACTGAAATGCAGCCCGTTTTCAAAATTTGCACTTCTATGAATTTTGCAATACAGTTTTCCAGCACAGAAACTATTACAAAAACAGACATACCAGGGTAAAGTGTGTATTTGTGAAAACAAGAAAGGAATTCATTGTGTTGGGTGAAGTTGTTTGCAAAAAGTATATATTGAGGGAAAGTTAAATCCTGGTGAATTCGCAGGAGGACTCATCCTTAGCCCCTGTTATTGCTGAAAAGTAAGGTAAAGGTAAAGGACCCCTGGATGCTTAGACCCAGTCAAAGGCAACTATGGGGTTGCAGCACTCATCTTGCTTTCAGGCAGTCATGTGGCCAGCATGACTAAAGCACATCTGGTGCAATGGAACACCATGACGGAAACCAGAGCGCACAGAAGTACCGTTTACCTTCCTGTCACAGTGGTATCTATTTATCTACTTGCACTGGCATGCTTTTGAACTGCTAGGTTGGCAGTAGCTGGGGCAGAGCAACAGGAGCTCACCCTGTCATGAGGATTCGAACTGCCAACTTTCTAATTCACAAGCCCAAGAGCAGGCACAGGCAAACTCGGCCCTCCAGATGTTTTGGGACTACAGCTCCCATCATCCCTAGATAACAGGACCAGTGGTCAGGAATGATGGGAATTGTAGTCCCAAAACATCTGGAGGGCCGAGTTTGCCTATGCCTGCCCAAGAGGCTCAGTGGTTTAGACCACAGCGTCACGTGCATCTCTATTATTGCTGGAAAGTGAGACACAACCCCAGTGACAAAACACAAAGACCTTGTGCTCTTTTTGTTGACAGCAGCATGGCTGGCTGTGACTCATCGTTGGAAAGTCAAATCAGAGCCACCAACGGGAGACCTGGATTAAGCCTGTGTGGGGAAATAGCCCTCTCAGTTAGCCTTATGCAGAAAGGGGGGGGGGTCATGCAGGGTGTGTTAAAAAGGATTAGATTTGAGAAAGTTTGGTTTCTGTTCTTTTCTTTCAAAAATGAGGGACAGCATACTCCATGTCCCCCAGTCTCTCAGGCTCCTATGTAGAGAAGCCACATGAGGATTTATTGAAATTGGAAAAGCAATTAACCGAAACCAGTATTCTTAGAGAATGCACAGCTTTTTATGTGTGTGTTTTTAAAAAAAGATTATCTAGGAATGATACATATCTAGGAATGGGCCTTGAGACCAGCCTCTGAATCCTGATTCCTCTTCATGCAAACTAAAAATTTTAAAACAGGGACCTACCAACTGAGTCCACCCAGAACAGGTTGTGGCATGGAAACATCTGTTGCACACACGGCAGTGAGAAACAACCTCTGCATCAACTTTCCCCAACCTTGCACCTCCAGATGTGACAGGACAGTAACTCTTATCGGCCCCCGCCATCAAGGATGTTGGTAGCCCTAGAACATCTAGGGGGCACCAGCTTGGGAAACGCTGTTCCATGCCACCTGTCTCCAGTGCCCAGGAAATATTCCAGAGGCCCCTGTCACATTAAATCTTTGTCATTAATAAGCTGAGGTTGACACTTGTCCCTCCATCACCCCACTAAATATTCTCTTATGCTTTTGTTCTGAAGGCATAAACAAACAGTGACATATTAGTATTTCTTGGCAACTTGTAAAATCCTTATTTAAAACAGACCCGTGTCACGTTGGGGGAATCCAAGGCCTTTGGTTTGCCCTTTTGCTTCTTTCTTTCTTCCTCTCAACCCATTGTCTTCAATTATTACCCACACCACGAACAATAACCACTGAAGCAGCAAAAATTCAGTGCAATTGTCTGGAAAGCAGCAGCAAACTTCACAGTACTTTGCAGGACAATGCATCAACATCTGCATGCAACTTTACCAACAGCTGAAAAGAAGGAGGGGGAAAAACCCACCCAAAAAACCAAAACAACGCACATATTTGCTCTCCACTGACCTTTCCTCTGGAAAGCCTGGAAACGTTTGCATTTTATTTAAAAACCCATGCACAAAAGCTATATACATAAAGGCAAAGGTTAGGAAGAGACAGAATTGCACATCTGGGTCACCACTGCAAGATAATGTTATACACTGCTACAGTTTGTCTCCCTTCAATTGTTCACACAGATGCACAGGCGCCAAGGGCAAAGCATAACAAAAGTGGATTGATTTTTTTAAAAACAAAAATATATATCTATAAGAACGATCTCAATGGGAAACCAGAAGATCAATACCTTCACATCTGAAACTCCAAGAAAAACATGAGAGCATTCTTCTTCCTCCTGTTCATCTTCTTCTTCCTCCACCTCCACGTCAATGTTCTCCATGGAGTGTAATAATATTGGAGGAAGAGACTAAAGCAGCTGTAGTTTTTGGACAGAGGCTATGCAAGATGAAGTCTGGCTTAGTGGTCCGAGTCATTGTAAGGAAATTGAATAGTCCACTCTTACGAACCTGGTTGAGTGGTTGGTTAGGTTCCATTTTTATTTTTTTACTTCATCTTTCCACTCCGAGAAGAACCTGGGCTGGAATGGTGAAGTGTCAATGGTGTACACGGTTCTCCCCCTGCCACACTGGGCTTCCCTGGGAAGGAAGGACAGGGTAGAAAATCAATAAATAAATATTGTTGTTACAAGCACGCCGTGAGGGGAAAATGACTGGCCCTAGGTCAGTCAGTCAGCTTCATGGCTAGATCTCCCAGGTCTTAGTCCAACACTCTAACCAGAACCCCATCCTGCCTCTGGTGATATTGCCTCACAATAAGCATGAGCCCATACCATAGGGATGTCCTATTCAGCAACAACAACAACAACAACAACAACAACAACAACAACAACAACTTTCTTCCAGTAGCACCTTAAAGACCAACTAAGTTAGTTCTTGGTATGAGCTTTCGTGTGCATGCACACTTCTTCAGATACACTGAAGAAGTGTATCTGAAGAAGTGTGCATGCACACGAAAGCTCATACCAAGAACTAACTTAGTTGGTCTTTAAGGTGCTACTGGAAGGAATTTTTTTTGTTTTGACTATGGCAGACCAACACGGCTACCTATCTGTAACAACAACAACTTTATTATTTATACCCTGCCCATCTGACTGCGTTGCCTCAGCCACTCTGTGCAGCTTCCAACTTATATAAAAACATAATACCGTATTGGCCTGAATATAAGCCTCACACCACCACCCCCCAAAATTCAGACCGTGAAAAGTTAAAGTGTGGCTTATATTCGCAACCTTACGGTATGCAACCAGGAGCATGGGGCAAGCAGTGCCCGCCCTGTGCGTAGTCCCCTTTCCTCTCCCCCAAGGCTGGGAAGGAAGTGAGCAAGGAAGGGGAAAGGCTGCCAGCAACACAGTGCAGCCCCCCCCCCCCAGTATGCAGTCATGAGCAGCAAGGAACGAAGCGGCATATATTGTATTTTTCCTTTTTTCTCTCCCCCCCCATCAATTTTAAAGGTGTGCCTTATATCCGGGTGCGGCTTATATTCAGGCCAATACAGTAAACATTAAGCATTAAAATACTTCTCTATACAGGGCTGCCTTCAGATGTCTTCTAAAGATTGTATGGTTACTTATCTCTTTGCCTCAGCGATTGCATAACTCCATACCTCCAACATTTCTCTGATGAAAATGGGGGTGTCCCAAGGAAAAGCAGGACATTCCAGGATCAAATCAGAAACCGGGGTGGCTTTTGTAAATCCGGAAGTGGAAAACAGGGACACTTGGAGGGTCTGTGAGCCATTACTAATACCTTCACATCAAGCTAATATCAAAGACACAACTTCAGCGGCTATCTGAAAAATTGTCAGCTGACACCTTTTTTCCTAGAATTTGGGGCTGCTGTTGTTGTTAACTGTTTGAAAACAGGGCACATCTTCTACAGATGGGGCCAGAAAAATAGCCATAGAATTTTTTTTCCATCTGCATTTCAGACAGTGTGTGTGTGTGTGTGTGTGTGTGTGTGTGTGTGTGTGTGTGTGTGTGTTTCTCAGACTTCTATCCCTAATAAAGACTTTTATTACTATTATTCACCTGTCATTACACACCATTAGAAAATTATGCAGCACAGAGCATTAGAATAAGAATGAGACATAGAATAAGGAGGGGTGGCGAACTCTCTTTTCCCCACCCTTAAGATAAGGGAAAGGGCACAGAAAGATCAAATCAAAACTAGATAGATAGATGATAGATAGATTAGAGAGATAGATGATAGATAGATAGATGATAGATAGATGATAGATGATAGATATAGATAGATAGATAGATAGATAGATAGATAGATAGATAGATAGATAGATAGATAGATGATAGATAGATAGATGATAGATAGATGATAGATAGATAGATAGATAAATGATAGATAGATAGATGATAGATAGATGATAGATAGATAGATAGATAGATAGATAGATAGATAGATAGATAGATAGATAAATGATAGATAGATAGATAGATAGATAGATAGATAGATAGATGATAGAAGATAGAGAAGATAAGATAGATTAGATACACATACATTCAATGCAGCCACCTATGCTTTTTGAAAACTTTGTTATAAGAATATGTTTGTGTGCCAGGGAAGGGGGGGCGGGGGAAATAAAATAAAATGGGCATGGAACAATCTCCACTTGCATTTTGACTGCCAGGCGATTGACAAAATAATTTGTACCCGTCGATTTTCATGAAGGAATTCTTTTACAATGGATTTGCCAAGCAGATTTTTAATTTTAATCAGTAATGAAAAAATGACACCGTGGATCACAACAAAGCATCAGATGTTAAATGGGCTTCTGCAATTGCTGTCAGGACGGCTCCATTAGGAAGCCGCACCTTTGCGGGCATCAATCACGTTCTTCAAACTCCTGTACATCTTCGAGATCTAATTAGACATTTAAGTTCTTTACTAGCAATTTGCAAAACTGTCACTTACTAACAGCACAACACACTGGAAGAAAATACATATATATGAATGAGTTTTGTGTGTGTGTGTGTGTGTGGTGAGAGACTCCAGGGCTCTCAGAACTTACCAGGTTGACTATCCTTTGAACAAAGGCCAGTGTAGACTATGGGGTATTTTTTATACCTACATATATGTGCAACCTGAGTGCAGGATGGAGAGGCTCACAGCATTAGCACCCCCAACAGATCTTCATAGAATCATAGAATAGAATCATAGAGTTGGAAGAGACCATGAGGGCCATCGAGTCCAACCCCCTGCCAAGCAGGAAACACCATCAGAGCACTCCTGACATATGGTTGTCAAGCCTCTGCTTAAAGACCTCCAAAGAAGGAGACTCCACCACACTCCTTGGCAGCAAATTCCAGTGTCGAACAGCTCTTACTGTCAGGAAGTTTAGGTGGAATCTTCTTTCTTGTAGTTTGGATCCATTGCTCCGTGTCCGCTTCTCTGGAGCAGCAGAAAACAACCTTTCTCCCTCCTCTATGTGACATCCTTTTATATATTTGAATGTGCCTATCATATCACCCCTTAACCTCCTCTTCTCCAGGCTAAACATGCCCAGCTCCCTTAGCCGTTCCTCATAAGGCATCGTTTCCAGGCCTTTGACCATTTTGGTTGCCCTCCTCTGGACACGTTCCAGTTTGTCAGTGTCCTTCTTGAACTGTGGTGCCCAGAACTGGACACACTACTCCAGGTGAGGTCTGACCAGAGCAGAATACAGTGGCACTATTACTTCCCTTGATCTAGATGCTATACTCCTATTGATGCAGCCCAGAATTGCATTGGCTTTTTTAGCTGCCGCGTCACACTGTAGGCTCATGTCAAGTTTGTGGTCAACCAAGACTCCTAGATCCTTTTCCCCCTTTAGTTTCCAGAAAGAAACAAAAATCTATCTTAGGATCCAGCACAGAGCAAGACATGTCTCTCTGTCTCCAGCTTCCAGCTCACCTGCCCCCAACTCTGGCTGTTGTTCTACATACCAGCCAGGTGAGGGGAATGGGGGTGAGGAAAAGGTCCTCCCATTCGTTCTATGACACAGAGCAGTTTCTTTGGATGTGCTAAATCATGGTGCTTTAATAGCCAGCCAAAGCCATTCGTTGGATAAAGGAACAGGCTTGGGCAGATTCCTCTTACACTTTCTGCCCTCACAACGATACAGGTTCCCAGATGTGGAACCTAGAGTTTCATCCAGACTGACCACCACCCACCCCCAAACTCACAACAATATGCTGGGGGGGACGCAGGGGTATGCCTAGCCCTAACCATTTTGTGAATCTTTGTACTTTTGTCCATTTACTGTATTTATTTTCCCCGATTTGAAGTATAAAATGGTGGTTTTCTTGAGTCAAAATGAGAGTAACCCTAAACATTTTGGAAAAAAACAACAATATGTATCCCGTGAGAGATAGTAACTGGTTCCAGGAAGAGGTTTAACTCTCCCAACAAATATGGCCAATAATTGTGAAGATAAATCGGTGATACAAAGGAGGAACCAAGACCACAATAGGAAGCTTAAGCACAGCTGTAAACTTTTCCCTTTTCTTACGAGGAATCCTATTCAGAATAAGGGAATTTCCCTTAAAAACAGGGAAACGTTGACAGCTAAGGGTTTTCAGTCTTCTCCTATGATAGAATCCTAATCTGGATCAGGGCTTCCTTGCTGGCAATTTGTGTGAGGGAAAAGGGGGAAAAAACCTGCACTCAAGGCCGGAATCATGCAGTTAAGGTCACTGTTCTTCAGCCAGACTCAAAACAAGTATCACACTAGCCTCTCCAGCGGGGAGAAACTCCACCTTAGCTGCTTGCGGAATCTTTTGCCGCAAGATGCAGGGGTGGCCACTAATTAAATAGCTTGTAAGAGTGTTTAGACAAATTCACAAGTGAGTGTATTCCTACGTTCTACAGTGCGGAAATGATTCAAACCTCAGCCCTACATAAGTGGTTATAGAAGTATCATTCATTGATTTTTATGGAATTTATTTCCTTGTAAGTGCCCGTAGGATTGTAGCCTAGCCGTGTAATTCCAAACACAATTACTTGCCAGCAAGCTCCATTGCCTGGTCTCTTACAAGTTGTTGCCACAGGTCCCTGACGAACAAGATGAGTTCTAGCACACTTCACGGCTCGAACGTTATTGGGCCCCAATTTAATGAGCGTTTTTCGAGAGTTTCAAAATAATTGTATAGCAGATTTAGGCAATCAATTTTATCTCCACTTTGTAGTGCGATGAGATCTCTTTACATTCTCTTTTCCTCTTCACAATGGCTTCTTTCACTTCTTGTTGCTGTGGATACAAGAGCTGGCCCAAACTAACTTACCTTCCAACATTCCTCAGATGAAAATAGGGACATTGCTCACGTTCCCCCCAACATTTTTGCCCCCTCCGTCTATAGAGCATTTCATATCAGAAGGAGAGCTAGTACCATCACCGCAACACCAACAGGACACAACACACACACACACATACACACACACACTCCACTGCCCTGAGAAAACCCCTTAATCCCAAGTTTATTCTATTCTTTGGTAGATTTACAAAAAGCAAAACACACAACAATGAATTAATTTTTGAAGGGGCAAGATTAGACCTGGACACACGAAACATTTTTTAAAAAATAAAAAAGCAAGACTCCTTTTGCTCTGCCCCCACCCACCCACCCCTTTTTCCTGCCCGGGGCAACCCTGCCCTCTGCCTGCCCCTCAGAGCAGAGTACTCTTTTTCATTACTGTTTGTACTATAGTTTATAATTTTTGTAAAGTGATATGTGCATGCAGGTCATCGTCTGTAAAATTTTACTTTCAGTTTATGAAGCAATTCTATATCCTACCACCACGCTGACGAAGAATTCTACGAAACAGTAGTCAATATCCAGAATCACTGTTCAGTGTTGGACATCATATTTGCCGAATACACAAAGCTTCACAGCTTGCCTTTCATTATACAAAGTCTGGTACCTCGCTTCGTTTAAAGATTTTCCGAGACTTTGAGACTAAAGATTTCATTTTGTACTTCTTATGGTTTGAAGGAATTCTATAAAAGATTGTCTATTGCGTATGTACATGGTCATCGTGTTGCCTAGACATTGCTGATGCCCCTCAAAGTCAGCACATCACACAGGGCTGGGTCTTGGTGAGAGAAGCCTCTCCTTCACCTCCTCGCCTGCTCTCTGGCAGCTGCTATGAGCTGCCCAAGGGAGGAGGCCAACAGCAGTGGCCATGGAGAGGCAACGGAATGCTCCTTCACAGCCGCAGCTGCCCCTTGGGACAAGCGATGGCTCATCCTTCTCCCCAGTCTCAGCAGCAGTGGCACTGGTGAGGAAAATAAGGACATTTCAGGATCAAATCAGAAGCTGTTGTGGCTTTCGTAATTCCTGTACCGTCCCTGGAAAATCGGGATACTTGGAGGTATGCACTGAACCCCATAGCTATGTGCATCTCATTCTCATCATGACCATAACATCTATTTAGAGTCTGCTCACGTTGATCCATGTTATTGGTCTCCACACTCCCCCACTGCCCACAAGTCACAGCCAAATGATGTGGGATGGGGAAATGCAAAGACCCATAACATCATTGCATAGGTAAATATGATTATTAGATCCCGCAGATGCGACAAGTTAGGTAATGTGCTAGATAGACGCCTACCATTTTCAATGGTAGATATGCAATTAGCATCATGCAACCTTCTGCAGGCATTATTACCATTGTGAAAGGGGAAGGGTGAGGACATGCTCCCAGACACTACCCTTGTACCATGTTCCAACCATAGGAACGTCCCATCACCATCCATAAGAGCAACCAGGGTTCAAAATCACATGGGGAGCCTGGAGGGTGATGGCAGTAAGCAAAGTAGACATCATAGAGAGGTCAGGACCAGGGAGTGAAGCCCCAACACTGAACACTTGAACAGGGCTTGCAGGAAACTTGATTACTGAATTTAGGCTCCATGCAGGTGTTGGTGACCAATTGGTTCATTTAACAAGGCTATATATAGCTCCCTAAAAAGGATCTAAAACACGGGGCTGCAGCAAGTATCTGAAAATCAGCCCTACAGGGGGATTTCTCCTAGTCTATCACATGAGAGAGGAGTAGAATCTGGAGAATGGGCTGCATTTAAGAGGACAGTTTGAGTCAGAGGGGGAACACAAGACATTTTTGTAGAATCTTAACTTGGGGTGGGGGGTATTTATTCTACAGATACACAAACCATATGTTCTTTCTAATGAGAATGAAGGTCCAAAAAGAGCTGGAGTTTGCTTGCAATTCACTGATATAGGGAAAGAACAATATAACAGGGATTAGCAAAGTTCTTTTTACTTAGAAACAAAAACTGCTGTCTCCTTTAAGGAAACTTTGGCTTAGTGTATGCACCATTATAGAACTTATTATAAAAGGTGGATTGTGAGAGAAGCCATTACTCAACATTGAAAAATGTGCCCTGGGCAAAGATGCACAGCTCAGAGTTATGTTCAGGTTGAAGGTTTCCTTAAGGTATTTTTTCCCCTTCCTCTCCCCTTTCTTGATGAGGCGAAGGGGTGGGACTCTCAACTTTCAGACAAGCCTTCAGCACAAAGAACATGCACATCAAAATTCAGACATGGAAGTCTTGGGGCTATTTATTTATTAGTCACTGGTCCGAGTTGAAATAGGAAGCTTTATACATTTTGCAATTATCACCCTCACAAAGATTACCTGTTCTCACCTGCACACAACCCATGTTGCTCTGCTGATAGATCCTGATGGCTGCAGATCTTATTACTACAATTAAGGCTGTTTTATGCTCCAGTAACAGTGAACTTTTCTATAAAGCTCCTCTTAATCTGATGCCGCAGTTGATTGTAAATGTCAGTATAGTTTTCCTTGGAAGCAGCAGATAGTCAGGACCCACTTGAAGCTGTTCAGACAATTCCCCACCTCCCCCCACCACCCAGGAATTGCTGTATATGGTGGTCATTGCCATGAAACATCCTCCTATATCTGCCATGGACCCTATTCCGCTGGGCAGATGCTTATATATATATAAACACACACACCTGAGTTTCTTGATTTTTCATTCATTTGTGATTGCACTTTAGTTTAGGTAAACCAGCTTGGGACCTTAGAGTGAAAGGCAAGTAAGAAATACCAGAAATAAATAAATGTTAAGCTAGTCGAACAAGTTGCTGAACAACTGGAAGCTTCTGCCTGGTTCTCAGTTTCCTGTGGTCCTGGGGAAGGGGTTTTGGAAGGGGGGGCAGTGAATATTATTTTCACTGCTCAACAGCTTCAAGAAAAATGCAGAGAGCAAAACCAACCCCTATATATGTTTATCGACCTGACAAAGGCCTTTGACGTTGTAAATCGTACTGCCCCATGGACTGTCCTTCTGGAAATCGGTTGCCCGGATAAATTTGTGAACATCCTTTGGCTCCTCCGCGATAATATGATGGCAACAATCACGGATAACAAAGGCTTTCAAAGTGAACCATTCACAGTGTGATCAGATGTTAAACATAGCCCCAACTCTATTATCTTCAGTACCGTGAGTCTACACATTGTTAAAGGGAAGCTCCCAACTGGAGTAGAAATCATATATCAAACAGATGGAAAGCTCTTCAACTGATCAGGCTGAAAGCAAAGAATAAGGTCACCATAACTTCTGATGACAACATAGTGTGTGCACACTCAGAGGAAGACCTCCAAACCATCCTAAATATCTTTGCAGAAGCTTACGGAAAGCTTGGCCTCTCACTCAACATCCCTCCAAAAACCAAAGTGTGCACCAACAACCACAAGGACCGGGACATTCTCAGGGAAGCAAAAATACTTGTTTACAAAGCTATTGTACTACCAACTTTACTGTACACTTGTGAAACATGGACCACTTATAAATGCCATCTCCACTCCTCGAAAGATTCCATCAATGGTGTCTCCAAAAAAATTTACACATCACTTGGGAAGACAGGTGATCTAATGCCAGTGAACCTGAAGAAGCAAAGATCACCAGTGTCAGAGCAATGATTCTTCAACATCAACTTCGTTGGACTTGTCATGTTGTTCCAATCTCTGATTATTGTCTTCCAAAGCAACTACTCTTTTCCCAACTTAAGAATGGAAAGTGAAATACCGGTGGACAACAAAAAAAGGTTTAAAGCGCTCTCAACGCAAATCTAAAAATAAGTAGTATAAGCATAGATAACTGAGACAAACTGGTCTGTGAGCACTTCTGCTGGAGAACAGCATTCACCAAAAGTGTCATGGACTTTGAAGAAGCACAAACTTAGGGTGAAAAGGAGAAATGAGCTAAGAGGAAGGCACATTTGGCAAACCCTCACCATGATCAGCTCCCTCCCGGAAACCTGTGTACCCACTGTGGAAGGACGTGTTGATCCAGAACTCCAAAGTCACTTACAGACTAACTGTTAAGACCATGTTCATGGAGTGCAACCTTATTCGGCCACAAGTGATCTCCAAAGAAGAAAGAAGGTCCTGGTGATGGAAGGGACTCTGAGAACTGTCCAGGCAAGTGGTGTGGAGACCTGCAGTTCTGCAGCTGGGACGTGTGAATCCCATGATTCCTCAGGGTCACAGCTAGTGTGGAGGTATGCTTGGAAGATTCCAACTCTCTTGCTGTTTCTCTGAGGAGACCATGGGTTTCAGGTCTGGGCAAAGGTCTTGACATTCCATCACTTCCACAAAGCCTACTGACATAGGAGGGCCACTAGATGATTTCCTCCAATGTGGAGTAAGCAATGGAGCAACGTCTCAGAATTAATAGTGCTTCCCTTCCCTGCCACCATGGATTGCATTTATTTCAGTACAGGATCTCCCTGCCCCTATAATCCAAGCTAATAGGATTGACTCACTGGTTCCTGAGTGATCAGTGCCTCTCACCAAACACCACAATAACAGAAACTGACAATGAGGGAATTAAGAAGTACTAATAAAGGGCAATGAAAAGACTATTCATCATTGATTCCCTACTCAATCAAAGAAGCCGAACCTGCAAATGGAAGAGTTTTAATTAAAGACACAGGAGCCATGAAAAGCTCCAATACTGCTTTGCCTGTCTATACCATGACATGGCAGTGGTAGGGGGCAGGGAGTAATCAGAGGCTGGCAATTGCAAAGAAAAGAGGTTTTATAGAAGCAACTTTAAAGAGGGATTTGGGAAGATAAGTTGGTAAAGTCATTTCCAGTAGCAGTTTTGGTTCAAACATTACATATAATTCCTCTCAAAAGTTCCAGCACCCGTGCGCCTCTTTCCCCGACTTGGGCTGACAGAGGCTCAGGCTGTCCCCCACCCCTTTTGTGCTTTTCAAGATATGGCAACCCTACACATATGTATTCATCACTTGGTGACAGCTGCATGTGTGAATTAGCTGTCACAAACAGGAACATTCCTGCCACGACCAAATCCTTGTCCATCTAGTCTAGCATTGTCTACTGAAGGGATAGGCAATGTGGTGCCCCCTCAGATGTTGTGGCACTCAGATCCAGTTTCCTGGCTTCCCACAGTCATCTGGTCAGCAGCTGTGAGTCCAAGATGGGCCCTTGGCCTGATCCAACAGGCTCATCTTATGTCCATTTGTTGTTTAACTACAATTCCCATCATCTCTGACCACTAGGTATGCTAGCTGGGACTGATAGCAGCTGATAGTCCAAGGAATAAGTCAGTGTGTGTGTCAGTTAACCAGAAGGTTGGTGGTTCGAGTCCACCCAGGACAGGATTCCTGCATTGCCGGGTGTGATGGGACGATGAGCTGCTTGTGCGTAAAATGCAAGTCCCTCAGAGTTTGATCAGGTTTTCAAACCTCTGCCTGTGACGGAGCCCCTCCAGCATGGCTGCGTCAATCACTAGTAGAATCCGAAAGTGGCTGCTTTCGGAAACGTTTCCAACATAAAAGCTCCTTAACGGAAACACGTCGTCTGGCCTCTCGGCGTGACAGTTTCCGTCGAGGTGTGGGTGTCCCTATAGGAGGTCCTGAGACCTCCCCACTGGTTTCGCTTGAAGCGTCTCTGAGCCATCCCTCCGACTCACTTTCCCTTGGAGTTCTTGCTCGCCCTCTACTGGTTCCCTCTTCCGCTGCTACTGCTCTCTCAACCTCAGGGAGCCTTTGCACCTGCGGCGCTTTAGATGTCAGTTCCCTGACATCCACCTCCCCTCCAGGTCCCCCTTCACCCCCTCCCGTCTCCTCTCCTACTGGCGGTGAGGAGGTAAAACCCCTGAAAGAACCTCCCTCATCTTCCGACGTCGCGAACACTTCCTTCCACTTGTTGCTGTTCCTACTCTCTAGGTACTCTTCGTCATCAGAGTCCACTCCATCTTCCAACTCCGACTCCGCGAACCCTTCCATTTCCTCTTCCTCATCGGTGGTGCCGAAATACTCCCTCCTAAACCTTGCTATAGGCTGAGGTTTCCTCGGGAACCTTTGGTGGAACGTTTCTGTTAAAACCTCGTCATTGACTTCCTCTGCACTTACCCAGGTGTTTTCTGACTCCGGTTCCCCTTCCCACGCCACCAAATACTCCACCTGATTACCCTTCCACCTGGAATCGAGGATTTCCGCTACATGGTTGCGGCGTTCCCTCTCTTCCAAGGCTGGTCCCCTGACGTGCTCCCCTTCACGTCCCCCCCTGTATGGTGACAGTAACGACCTGTGGAACACTGGGTGCAATTTCATGTGGTTGGGTAATCGGAGTTTGAAAGCTACCGGGTTGACCTGCTGAATCACCTCAAAGGGTCCCAATCTTCTGGGCCTCAGTTTCTTACAACCCCCTTTGAACGGCAACCCTTGGGTTGACAACCACACTTGATCCCCCACCCTTATGGTTTCACCTTCCCTTCTGTTCTTGTCTGCCTGCTTCTTATATTGTGCCTTGGCCCTTTCTAAGTTGAGCTGGAGCTGCTGATGGATGGCTTCCATCTCTTCTACAAAATGTTCAGCCGCTGGAACGCTCCATCTCTCCCCTCCTTCCCCTGGAAATGCCCTGGGGTGACACCCGTAATTAGCCAAAAAGGGACTCATCCCTGTGGACACATTCTCCGCATTATTGTAGGCAAATTCTGCCAACGCCAACTTTTCGACCCAATCGTTCTCTCTGTCATTGACATAACACCTAAGATATTGTTGAAGAATGCCATTTGCCCTTTCCGCCTGCCCGTTGGTTTCAGGGTGCCGGGCAGTTGAAAAATTAACTTCCACGTGTAGCAAGCTCATGAGCTTCCTCCAGAACCTGGAAGTAAATTGTTTGCCTCGATCTGAGATCACCCTCGAGGGAGCCCCGTGCAACCTAAAGATATGTTCCACAAACAACTTCGCCGTTTCTTCCGCTGTGACTGCATGTGAGCATGCTACAAAATGGCACATCTTAGTTAACAGGTCTACTACTACCATGATGGCTGTTTTCCCCTTGGACCTTGGCAGATCCGTCATAAAATCTATTGATATCGCTTCCCAAGGCCGTTCTGGTGTGGGTAAAGGTTCTAATAACCCTGCCGGCGCCCTTCTTTCCCCTTTGGCTCGCTGACATTGGTCACACCCTCTTACATACTCCCTTACATCTTCCCTCACCTTAGGCCACCAAAATTCCCTGGTAACCAACCACATGGTTTTGTGTTGCCCAAAATGTCCCGCCGTGGGGCTATCATGCAACTGCTTGAGTACTCTCCCCCTCAATTCACCTTCGGGTATATACAGTGCCCCTTTGTAATACAATGCCCCATTTCTTTCCTCAAAACCTCCGGGGCTCTCGCCCTCCCCCCTGAGACCTCTGAGCTTATCCTGGGCATATTCATCATTTTCCGTTTCCTCCACCAGTTCCCGTTGCCCCACCAGCGCCGCCCCACACACCCAGCGGTCCTCCGGGATGACATGTCTCTCTTCGATCACCTCCTCCCCTTCCCAATATTCTGGTTTGCGTGAGAGCGCATCCGCCCTGACGTTTTCTGGGCCTGGCACATAACAAATCTCAAAGTTAAATTTGGAGAATTCCTGTGCCCATCTCACTTGTCGTTGGTTGAGCACTCGAGCTGTTCTCCAATACTCTAAATTTTTGTGGTCGGTGCACACTTGCACCTTGTGTTGTGCCCCAATTAATAAATGTCTCCACCTCCGGAATGCTTCGTGAATGGCAAGTAGTTCCCTGTCATACACCGTGTAATTCCTCTCGGACTTATTCAGTTTCCGCGAGAAGAATGCACACGGTCTCCACTCCGACGCACTCCTCCCCGGTTGAAGAAGGACCGCCCCTATAGCCCGGTCGGATGCATCTGTTTCCACTCTCATGGGTTTTTGTAAATCCACATGCAGAAGTTGTTCTTCCGAGGCGAAAGCCCTTTTCAGTTCTTCAAAGGCTCGATCCGCCTCCACCGTCCAAACAAATTTCTTCTTGCTGCTGAGGCAGTCGGTGATGGGCGCCGTCAAGTGGGCAAAGTTCTTGATGAACTTCCGATAAAAGTTCCCAAACCCCAAGAATCTTTGCACGTCCTTCTTGGTCTTCGGTGTCTTCCATTCCAGTACCGCTTGAACCTTGCCTGGATCCATGGCCAATCCCTTGTCTGACAAGCGGTACCCCAGGAATTCCACCTCCTTGGTATGAAACTGGCACTTCTCCAGTTTCACCCACAGCTGGTTGGCTTGCAGCCTGCCCAACACTTCTCGAACGTCCCTCACATGCTGTTCCTCATCTTCCGAATACACCAACACGTCGTCTAAAAAGGCCACACAGTTCTTGTAGAGCAAAGGTCCCAGAACGTGGTTTATAAAAGCTTGAAAACAGGCGGAGCCCCCTTGTAGACCGAAGGGCATAACGAGGTATTCAAAGGCTCCCAAAGGGGTAAACATGGTGGTCTTCCATTCATCTCCCTTCCTTATGCGTATCAGATTGTACGCCCCCCGCAGGTCCAGTTTTGTAAAAATCTTTCCCTTCCTTACTCTGGTCAAAATGTCGTCAATTCGGGGCATAGGGAAAGCCAGGGGCTCCGACACTGCATTGAGGGCCCTGAAGTCACACACCAGTCTCGGTTTGTCTGTGTTCTTTTTGTCCACAAAGAACACTGGGCTGCCCCCCACCGCTCGGGACTCTCTGATGAAACCTCGCTTCAAGTTTTTGTCAATGAACTCCCTCAGCTCCTGCATCTCCCTGTCTGACATGGCGTACAGCTTGCCTACTGGGAGTTGGGCCCCTGGGAGTAGGTTGATTTGACAGTCAAAGGGTCTATGCGGTGGCAGTTTGTCTGCTTCCCTCTCGCTGAATACGTTGCTCAGATCTGCGTATTGCGGGGGCACCTTCCCTTTACCCATCACTTCCATCCCCGCTAGGGTGACTCTGTCTCCTCCCGAGACCTTCCCCTCCTTGCAGTGTTCTAGGCAATGCGCTGACCCAAAGGAGACCACCCTCTGATGCCAGCCCACTAGCGGATCGTGTAGCGCCAGCCAGCTCATCCCCAAAATGATGGGCGCTCCTCCCAGGATGGCCACATTAAACGCTATCTGTTCGGTGTGCCTTGCCACTCTCATTATCATCGGGACAGTCTGTTGGCTAACTTCTCCCCCCAACAGCTCTCTGCCGTCAATCGTAGTCACCTGCAAGGGGTTACTTAAAGGGATGGTCTGTATCTGGTGCTCAGCTGCAAACTCCTTACTCATGAAATTACAGGAGCTGCCTGAATCCAAAAGCGCCTTGACCTTTAGTGGGTGTCCGTTTGGCAGTTCTAGTAACACCTCTATCACTAAAGCAGGTCTGGGAGGTTCTGGCATGGGCACTTTCATTGCTCTTTGGCCTGGCTGCTGTGCCCCGACGGTGGCAGCCAGGCGTTGGCTTTTACTTGCTCCTTGCTTTCCTCTTCCTTTCCCCCAACAGCTCCTGCCATCCCTTGCCATTCCTTTCTTTGTGGGCAGACTCTGGCAAAGTGCCCTGGCTGTTGGCAGAGATAACATCTCTTGGCGCTCTTTCCCTCCTTCTTCCGCCCTTCACTGGGATTTGAAACTGCGCGCGCCCGCGCTGTTCCAACTTCCATCGGCTCTGCCGGCGGGAAAGATGGCTCTGGAATGTCTGGAATGCGGAACTCCCTCCAACGGTCTCCTTTCCCTTCCCGCCTTTCCAAAGCCCTCGCCTCCTGGCGCGCTCCTATGGCCAGCGCAGATTTGGTTAATTGGTCCATAGACTCCGCCCTGGGCCCCCGGGAAAGCTCATCTTTGACGGTTGAAGAAAGCCCCTCTTCGAAAAGCATTTGGATGGGCTCCGCCGATAGGTCCCACCCCAATTTATGAATCAGCATAGTAAATTCAGTCCAGTACTCACGGACAGATCTGCTTCCTTGCTGGCAAGCCATTAACTGCCTTCGCACCACCCCCTGCTCAATATCGCTGGAAAACATCAGGTCCATGGCACGAAAAAACTTCCTCGTGTCCTTTAAGATCTCATTATTCGCTGCCATCAGGGGTCTAACCCAATCTTTCGCCCCGGATTCGAGATGGCCAATCACATACGCCACTCGCGATTCCTCGTCGGGGAAGTCATCAAACTGCAAGTTTAGAGCGTATTGCATCTCTGTTCTAAAGGCATGATAGTTCCTGGGATCCCCCCCGAATTTCTGCACCAATCCTGGTACCTTTCTGGCGAGCGGGGTGGTTTTCTCCTTTCCCTTTTCTGCATCCTGAGCCCTCCTCTCCTCAAGCCTCGCCGTTTGCAGCGCCAACTGGATCTCCAACGCTCTGTACCTTTCTTCCAGGCTTGGACCCCCTCCAGCTGCTCCTGCACCCCCGGTTCCGGCTGGGTTGCTCATGATGCTTCTCTCTGCACAAGCTGGCTTTCGGTGTCTTTCGGATTGCTGTGATGGGACGATGAGCTGCTTGTGCGTAAAATGCAAGTCCCTCAGAGTTTGATCAGGTTTTCAAACCTCTGCCTGTGACGGAGCCCCTCCAGCATGGCTGCGTCAATCACTAGTAGAATCCGAAAGTGGCTGCTTTCGGAAACGTTTCCAACATAAAAGCTCCTTAACGGAAACACGTCGTCTGGCCTCTCGGCGTGACAGTTTCCGTCGAGGTGTGGGTGTCCCTATAGGAGGTCCTGAGACCTCCCCACTGGTTTCGCTTGAAGCGTCTCTGAGCCATCCCTCCGACTCACTTTCCCTTGGAGTTCTTGCTCGCCCTCTACTGGTTCCCTCTTCCGCTGCTACTGCTCTCTCAACCTCAGGGAGCCTTTGCACCTGCGGCGCTTTAGATGTCAGTTCCCTGACACCGGGGTTTGGACCAGACGAGCCTCAGGGTCCCTTCCAACTCCATCCTCTATGGAGGACATCACATTCCCCTGGTGGACTGTAACTGGCAGTAGCTCTCTGGGGTCTTGGGCAGTGACCCCTTTCTCAAGCACTTGCTACTTGATCTGGAACTGAACCTGGGACCATCTGCTTGCCAGCCCCCCTCCCCTGAACTCGACAGAAGTTTCATATCACTCGCAGTATTTATTTTCAGTGGGATCAAAGGGGGAAGTCAAGGGATGCGCATTCCTGTGTGGGCAAGCTCAAAGCAATCGTGATCTGCACAGGCTGTGTGAGTCACCCCTCACACAATGGAGCTCTCTGTATGGGAGGGAGCAGCAATGTCAGGCAAGGGAGCCATCCAAATCGGCCTCTGGCCCTGATACGTCTCTGTGGGATGAAGCAAAGGCCATCTCCTGAGATTGCAGTGCAATTGTTCTCTGACGAAACCAAAACTGCTCCCTAACTGGCCCCTCCCAGTACTAGCAGAGAAGAGCTGGGATGTTCAATAAGGCCTGGAGGCACCTCACCTTGATTATTATCCTGGCTTCCTCATTTCCCAGCCTATTATCCTGGCTGTCTCCTACTTTTGGCCACTGAGGCCCAAGATGGAAAGACCTGCTCTTATAAGGTCACCCAGTCCATTTAGCTAGAGGGCAGTTACTCAACAGCCTTATTCAGCGATGACTCGGAGAGAGCTTCCCAGTGACTCAAAGGGAATTTTGCCCAACTAAGCCTTCAGTAAAGACCACAGGCGTTTTGACCATAAAAGTGTGAGTCCAAAGGGCATGAGCACGCAATTGCAACAGTCCGTGGCATTCTGCCAACAGCTCAGAGGCCAGAAAGCATGGGGAACTCTGAGACCTCAGAATGCACCTATTTCCTTGACTAAACCAACTTTATAGCTGGGGCATTCCCAGAGCAAATGAGTGCTCTCATTTAGGAAATATTTCCCAGACTCCACTGGCATTTGAGATGTTTTCCCAGTGTCTCTCTGTCCGTGTTCATGTTATGGACACATAACTGGGACATTACTATTGATGGAAAGCCTCTTCATGCCTCCCAAAGAAATCAAGTCGCCTGCTCCTCCCCAGGGGTTTATGTGCTCAGAGCATGCTATGAATGAAGCTCTGAGAAGGCACAGAATTCTAGAATTCAAGATGGCATTCCGTTGAAGGCAATAACCAGGCATGCTGCAGTGCTGGGTCCTGTACCCTCCCAGCCAATGGGAAGAAGAGAAGCATGAGCTCCATTGTTCCCTTTGGGGAGGTCCCTTCCTGATGCACAGGAACTATGGACCTTCACAGTATGCCATATAAATAAAATTTGGGTGGTACGGCACAATATACGGAAGGGCCACAGCTCAGTTGCAGAATGCATGCTTTGCTGAATGTTGAGAGACTTGAGGACAAATAAAAGGAAGTACTTTCTCACGCATCACATAGTTAAACTATGGAACTCCCTCCTGCAGTGATGGCTGCCAGCTTGGCTGGCTTTAAAAGAGGACTGGACAAACTCATGGGGGGCAAGGCTATCTGTGGCTTCTAGCTCTGATGCCTATGTAGTTGGAGGCAGTACGCTTCTGAAAGCCACGGGAGGGGGGGGAGTGATCATGTGCTCAGATCCTGCTTGTGGGTTTCCCACAGGCGTCTGTTTGGCCACTGTGAGAACAGGATGCTGGACTAGATGGGGCACTGGCCTGAACCAGCAGGGCTCTGCTTACATTCTAATGTTTTGCATGCAAATGGTCCCAGGTGCAATTCCCAGCATCTCCAGGTAAGGCTGGAGAAATCTCCTGTCTGAAACTGCCAGTCACTGCCAGTCAACAGAGACAGTGCTGAGCTAGAGAGAGACCAGTGTTCTGACTCAGTCTGAAGCACCCTCTAATGCTGCACATTCCAAATGGTGTAACAGAGTAGAATTGCCTCCATTGTAAAATCATTTCCCTCCATCCCGCCTCTGCACCGCTGGATATTTCCTACAATGCCAGTGTGTCCCACAGAGTGCAGTCTCTGCCAGTTTCATTCACATCAGCTAAATGAGGAACTTATATAACCCTTGTGCAACAGGACTTGAGCAGCTTTCTGGGCCTTCGATGTGTCACTCAGCGATGAGCAAAAAAAAGAACCTCCCAAAATTTTGTAATACGAAAAATGTTTGGCTGTCCTGAAGGGACAGCAGTAAAACTTAACATGTTGCCTAGGAAGAGACCTTAATTAAGGATTGCATTCATAGCTGGAAGCCCCAGGCTGGCTGGAAAATAAATCTGATCTGGAGGAGATCCATTTCAAAAAACGCTGACAAAAGTAACCAGCGAGGCCAAAATATGCCTTGTTATTTTTTCCCTCATAAGGGATGAGCTGTGGGGCTTTTGCTGCCGTCGTTTCGGTTCTGGTTTTCAAAGGAGGAGATTATTTGGCGATGAGCAGGTTTCGCTTTTGTCAGATTGAGATGGTTCTTGGCCGAATCACCTGATCCCAATGGGGACTCCTTTTCAATCCATGCTGACCTGTTCTCATCACCACTTTAAAAAAAGGGGGGGGAGTTTGGCCACAATCCATGTTCGGTTCAAGTCCCAGCAAAATTATTAGGAATGGTGTGAGAGTCACAGGCTGTTCACAAAAGTCGTGTCAGTGGAGTCTGCTAGATGTCCTCAGACTCCTGAGCTGAAGCAGCGTTCATCAACTTGGTGCCCTCCAGATGGTTTCAGCTACAATTCCGATCAGCCTCAGAGTGCTGCTGATGGGAGTTGTAGTCCTTCACTAGGTTGGCGAAGGCTGACAGCAGCTTGCTATGCAGGGAGGGGTGGCAAACTGAATAAAATATGGGGCGGGCAGATAAGTCCCACCCCACATAATTGATTACAAGAAGCAGCATGCACGCACTATTTGAATGGCAATGCCAATCAACTTTGGAGAAACCCTGCCCCCTCAAATATTTTATTGGGTGGGGCTGAAGGGACCTTGGCCCTTAGGAGTTGGCTCCTATGTGTGCTGGTGTATGCTTCACATGCTCACTGTACAGCACCAGAAATTCCACACATGTGCTTCTAAGACCACTCCAGACCATCAATAGTACCCACCCCTGGTGCTTCCAACATTGCCTTGCCTTCTGATGGCATCACGGATGGCTGCAAGATTGTCCCCTGTAGTCTTCCTATATACATAAAAATGTAAGGCTGTTGTCACCCTGCCAATAGGCAGCCATGCCAACTCCAGGATGACAAACAGCAGGCAGGGGAGTGAGGAAACAGTGCTGGTGGCCCAGGGCAACTGTTTAATGGAGCAGGGAGAGGTACTTCACACAGCAGCTTAGCAAGCTGCTATGTGAAGCACCTCCTGCTTCTGTCAGGAGACAGAGTCACTCATAGGTCAGCAATAAAAAAAACACAGTCAGTCCACTTAACTCTTTATTAAAAGAAACCAAAGCAGTGCAGGCATATAGGGTCTAGTGATCCCAGCAACCTTTCCCAGTATGTCTTCCTGCAATGAAGCAGTTGCAAGGACTGAAGGTCCACACCTTCCCAACTCTCTCCTCTCCGGGATCTTTCCCAAGCAGTCAGAAATTGCATCTATACAAAACCAATCTCTGCTCTTTTCATTTATCTGCATGTTCTAGGAGACCAGGGGGAGGGGAGCTGGTCTCAACCAGAGGGGGTGACGCTCTGGATTCTTCAGCAGCCTGTATCAGCTCTGCCTCTTGGCCAAACTCCTCTCCAGCCTCTGCTTCAGCCTTGGAGGCTGAACTGCTTTCTGCCACAGCCTCTTCCTGCTCACGAAACCCTGTTACCTCTTCTGCTTCCAACACCTCCTTCTCCCTCTGACCCCTCATCATCCTCCCACCACCAGTCCCCTGGCTCTGAGCCATCTTCCCTCAGGGGTTCCCCAGCTGCTGCCTACCACCACTCCTCTTCTTCCAGCCAGCCCATGACACCTTCTTCTAAAAGGGGCGGGGTGAGATGTGAGGAGAGGGGCTTGAAGTGAGCTGCATGGAAAGGGGATGAGGTGAGCTGTCAGGGGATAAGTGAGGGGTTTCACGCGGTGTGAAGGAAGAAGGGTTTTGTCAGATGTGGGGGAAGGGCAGCTGGCAAAGGCAAAGGTGGGGTTGGCAAGGGGAGCAAGCAGAGTGGGGCACCTAGTTCCAACACATGGTTTAAATTTTATTGCCATATGCCACCACAATACCTTTAAAATATTATTTTTGTGATGGAGCAATAAATCAATACCTTTCTGGATATACAGTTCAACAATATCCCCGAAACACTTGTTTGATCTATACCGACCCCTTCCCAAAATCACCATGAATTGAGTATAAGTCCCCTTAGGAAATGGGCCAATAACCCATATCTGATCCACTAACACAAGGCATAGTTTGCACATGGTTTATCTGTATACTGGATTACAGCATCCAGATTAACAACTACCCTACTTCAGATACCTGCAATCTCTACCGCAGTTTGGAGCAGCACTCTGTCCATTAATATGCATTGAAAGTGTGGGGAATAATCCAATCATTTTACTTGCTTTGCACTTCCCCTCCCTCCCCCATCCCTGATGGGCTTTTCTATCCTAGCCACAAAGGATCCAGCTATTACATATGCAGAACCAGAACTTCTGGAAAATGAAACACAAAGCAGCATTGAATCTCTAAGGCCAATTACAACTCCTCTGATTTTAAAGGATTACAGTGAAGCTGACTTTCTGCAATAATTTCCAGTCTAATTACAATTTAGAAAGCATCTTCATTGTTGTCAAAAAATATTTAATGTGCCTTGGCATTAGCAAATAATCTCTAATTCATTTTTTTTATTATTATTATTTTATTTTAGTTGGTCACACAGCATGATCACACACAATTCCCAGAGCTATTAAACAGAGAGAACGTTTTCATTTACAACTGTGATCGCCAGCTCGTTCGGAACTGGTAATCAAATGTGATTATGATTGTGCCGAACTTCTTCGCCGCCAACCAGTCCACGTCTAATCACCAGCCTATGGGAGTGGAACAAACTCTATATGAATAAAATCCAACCAGAGGGATAGTGGGAGAGAGGGAAATGACCGGTCTTTAGCAGGATTATTTGCTGTATAATAGAGGTCAGCACCCCAATACAGTTAAACAATATAACAGGAATGCACCTAAATGGATATGTCAGTTTTTACAGTATTAAATTATTTAGCAATAATTACCCCGGCAGGCAGATACTATAAATGTAGGTCTTGGGAGGATAAGAAAACAGCCTACTTTATTCATTCAAATTGATGGCTTGCTGGCCAATAAAAGTGCAAGCAATGGATAGACTTACCATCGCTGATTTTCAAGCCTGTTGTCACAACCTTACGTACCAGAAACTTTGTTCGACAAATGAAAGCTGAAATGATATGGAGTTGAATTCTGTCTCGTTGCAGGTTTGAGTGGCAGGTTGGAAACAGGAAGTGCTCAGGTTCAAATCTGCCATGAAGCTTACTGAGTGACTTCAGGCCTTAGGGGGGAAACTGTGGTCAGAAGGACTGAAGGCGGTTTGGAAACTTCAGCTAGTGCAGAATTTGGCAGCCAGGTTGATCAATGGGGCAAGATAGTTTGAGCATATTCCTCTGATCCTAGCCCAACTGCACTGACTGCTTTCAGGCCCAATTCTTAGTGCTAGTTTTGACATATGTGGCTCAGGACTGCAATAGCTGAAGAAGAAGAAGAAGAAGAAGAAGAAGAAGAAGAAGAAGAAGAAGAAGAAGAAGAAGAGGAGGAGGAGGAGGAGGAGGAGGAGGAGGAGGAGGAGGAGGAGGAGGAGGAGGAGTTTGAATTTGATATCCCGCTTTATCATTACCCGAAGGAGTCTCAAAGCAGCTAACATTCTCCTTTCCCTTCCTCCCCCACAACAAACACTCTGTGAGGTGAGTGAGGCTGAGAGACTTCAGAAAAGTGTGACTGGCCCAAGGTCACCCAGCAGCTGCATATGGAGGAGCGGGAATGCAAACCCGGTTCCTCAGATTACGAGACTGCCGCTCTTAACCACTACACCACACTGGACCACCTCTCCCCATAAACACTGATCCGAACATTGGTGGCCCTGCTCGCGATTTTGCAACTTTTGTTGAGCCGCTGATCACCCACATTTTTACTTCTTGAAATATGGCAATAATAAAAAACAAACAATCCCATCAGGTGAAGCCCATGGTAGGACTTCTGTTCATGCAAGGGGGCTTTCCCCCCTCTCTCGTATCTCCACATGCTCCATGCTCCTGGAATTGACTCGGGGGTGGGTGAGTCAGGAGAACCCCCAGACCAGCATATGGGGGAAAGAGAGGGTGCAACCATTCCACCTGGCAGGCCAAACCACTTGCCCCAACATTACAATTGACATAATGCACCATTGAATTCCTCCCTAAGTCTGGCGCTTTGAGGTCACCGGGATATAAATGTAATAAATAATATCACTTTCTGGGGAAATGCACAGCCAGCACATCTTCATTTTGATAGACGTTTTTAAATAGATAGCTTGCATTACAGCATGACAACAACGCTCTCCCCCCACTCTGCCGCCTTTTAGCCTGTATGCATCTTCAAGCTGTCAAGTAATTGGACAACCACTGCCCTTTCTTCATGTTATTGAAATGGCACAGGCCAGACGACCGGTTCTCTCACAGATTCTTTAATTAGAGGGTATCCTGAACCTCCGAACCATGAGCATAAAAAAGAGCAATTAACACTTTTCCAGGGCCCCCTTCGTCCATCTGTCACAGCACAGGTGGGAAAAGAAAAAAAGATAATGGATCTTTTTCTCTCCTAAGCAAAATGCTGGACTCTGGCTATGTGCTCTCTCTCCTCCTTTCATCCTCTCCTTCCTTCCCTTCATTCTTCCAGCCATCAATAATAACACTCCTCACTCTTCAGTGGCAAGTGTGTGTGTGTGTGTGTGTGTGTGTGTGTGTGTGTGTGTGTGTGTGGAAGAAACAATGCCTGTAGGTTTTCTAATATACTATGTAAGTAATCTTGGGGAGAAATTCACGAGGAAGCCAAACAAAAGGGCACAACATGCTTTTATTCAACCTCTTGTCTGTCGAGCGTGGAAAAAAGAACTGGCCATGTTCAGGATCAAATAAGGGGAATTTATCGGCTGGAGTCAAATTGTAACAGAAAAATCATGTGAGCTGACTTGAGGGTGGCCACAGGAGCTCTGGGAGATGAATTCATATCCCCCCACTGGCCATGGAGAGATAAGGATGGGTGGACTTGTCAATTTCAGTTTCTCCTTTTCCCAGTCTTTAAGTGCAGTTCTCCATATTTCAGCAGGACTTTGCAATTATCATTTTCAAGAGTCCTTGTGAATACCCATCAGGATCACAGCGCAGATTTCTCCTAATAGACACATTTTTAGCAGCAGTTTTCCCTAATATAACACCTTTTTTTGGTATGCCATTCTTACAAATATAGGCTTTTTAGTGGAATCCCAATATGCACATTTTCCCCCCAAATTAGTCAGTTGGATAATCACATTGCTAAAATTTTGAGAAGTACAAGATGTGAAGGATAGGTACATTTTGATTCACATATTGTTTTAGAAATACAAATTAGGTAAAGGTAAAGGTAAAGGGACCCCTGACCATTAGGTCCAGTCATGACCGACTCTGGGGTTGCGGCTGGGGAAACGCAGCCAGATGGGCAGGGTATAAGTAATATATTATTATTATTATTATTATTATTATTATTATTATTATTATTATTATCATCATCATCATTATCATTATCATCATCATACACAAACCAATTGTTAAATCAAAACAAATAATTAAAAAGGAATGGTAACAAAGATACAAATAAGAACCTAGCCAACTTTCTCCAAGAAATGTGGAATATTGGGCTGTTGGAACTAGAAGATACTACGAGTAAATTGGTTTAATAAATGGTGCAAGATGCATTGTGCTTCACCTTCCTGACATGTGACTGCCTGTCTCATTAGACAAAATGATAAGCCCTAGCAATACAAAAGGCTACCCAGCAAGTTTCTGAGGTTACTCAGAAACTTGCTGCTCCAAATTCAATCCATTGCATGGCTTAAACAGCTATTACATCTATACAATGTATGTACCACTATTATACAGGATCCATGCATTCTACAACATCCAAGGTGGCAGTGGTGTGCGGTCAGTGGACTAGGGGAACTAGGCTAGCCCCCTTAATTTTCTCCTGGCACCTCCTTCCCAAAGCCCAGGAAGCTACTGCTTGGCTTAGGGAGGCAACACGATGCTCTCACACACAATGTAACCCCCCGCATTGCCCTCGCAAGCCAGCACCTCTGGCCCTAACTGTTCCCCTATGAAAAAATTCACCGCACACCACTGCAAGACAGGACTTCTGGCCCACACTACAGAACCAAGGGTGAATGTTGCTGAATAATTCAGAATTGTAGAGTTGGAAGGAACCCCAAGGGTCATCGAATCCAACCCCCGCCCCCTGCAATGCAGGAATCTCAACAAGCGGCCCCCACCCAGTTTTAAACCATATTGGACTCTGTTTATCTTTGCCAATGCACTTGCAGTTTGACTGCTGCACTGCTAATGTTAGACGTCTTTAAAAACTAGAACAAATATGAGTTTCTCTATCATTTGTACAGGCTCTTATCGGTAAATGGCACCTTAAGCTTAATTAGGGAGTGGAGTAGACATGAATGTGCAAACTCTCTTAATAGTTCTTCACCTGTAATGGGTTTCCTCCTTGCAGCTTTCAGAGCCCCCATGTCTCAAAGATTCTCCATAGTCACCCTTTACCAGCTGTCTTGAGGACAAGCGAACATCAGGTGCCCTTGCCTCAATTTATATTCAACATCAAGCCCTACTCAGGAATTAGTCCTTCCTGCTTATCTTCCCTGCAGCAACCCCACAGAGAGCTGGATCCTTCACCGCACCCTGGTAAGGGTTCTTCAGACTCCAGAAGTGTGTTCAATCGACCGCATGCCGTGTGTCAAATAATAAGGCTGAGCCTGTTTCACCGACAGGTGAGTTAATTGATCAGTGCGCTGTTGTCCAAATTTGCTTATTGCTTGCCAGGGAGGTAATCTTGATCAGTTTGATGATGGAGCTCCCCTGGTTTGCAGAGCTTGGCCATGTGAAGGTGTGGAGCAGCTGGTACTGCTCCATCAACCAGACTCAGTCAGAAGGTAAGGGCGCCATTGTTTACACCTGGCCTGACCAATCCAGAGGTTTCGTGCTGCCTGCCAATCACAGCATCCATCACTTCTTGCACACCTCTGCTTCCTCCTGCGTAGTGCAGGCAGTTGCCTTTTGAAAATACTTCAGTTAGCCCAAAATAAAGGTAAAGGTAAAGGGACCCAGTCCAGTCTTGACCGACTCTGGGGTTGCAGCACTCATCTCGTTTTATTGGCCAAGGGAGCTGGCATACAGCTTCCAGGTCATGTGGCCAGCATGACTAAGCCACTTCTGGCAAACCAGAGCAGCGCATGGAAACGCTGTTTACCTTCCCGCCGAAGCGGTACCTATTTATCTACTTGTACTTTGACGTGCTTTCGAACTGCTAGGTTGGCAGGAGCAGGGACCGAGCAATGGGAGCTCACCCCGTCGCGGTGATTCGAAGCGCCGACCTTCTGATCAGCAAGTCCTAGTCTCTGTGGTTTAACCCACAGTGCCACCTGCGTCCCTTGTTGGCCCAAAATAGCCATCCTGAATTGTAACTGAGACTGGGTGGTGTGTCAGCCCTTTGTCAGCAGCTTCTGGGCTGCCTCTGGGCCCAGTTCAAGGGGTGGTGTTGACCGTTAAAGCCCTTAACGGCTTGGAACATGACTACCTGAAGGACTTCGGCCTCCCAAATGCACCCAACCAACACCTGATCATCTTCAGAGCTTCTTCTGTGGGTGGTGGAACCAATCAGAGAATGACTACTTGGAAGAGGGATTTTCTTGGTCGAGGCACCTTTCCTGTGGAACAGTCTCCTCAGGGATGGCTTAGTGCCTCATTTGGGAGCAAAGCCCTCTTCATTTTAAAATATTTAAGATCTCTTAAATATTTTAAATTCGATTTCAGTCTGCTGCTTTATTGTTTTAGTGGCTTATTGTTATATTTCAATTTATTTTATTTTCATATTTTATGGCTAGCATAGGCTGCCCAGAGAACATTGTTATTGGGCAGTGTTTTAATAAGGTAAATAAATAACTCAAGGGAGCTTTAAGGATCTACACAACCCAGATCGCCAAAACTGTGATTCTCTCAAAGTAATTTGATAGAAGTATCCACAAGTATACCATGGGTATCTCCAGCCTATCTCCTCTGCAGCTTTTCCCAACTGGGTGCCCTCTGGGTGTGGCTGAACTAAAACTCCCTTCAGCCTCAGCCAGCCTAGAGCCATATGGATGGATAGAAAAAAGTTAGCACTTTTACCCTGGACTAAATAGCAAAGGGAACTGAATTGCGCATGCACATGCACACACCCTCAGTGTGCTTGTGTGTGTCCCTTTGAGTTATTTATAATCCTCTCCCTCCTCTGCCTAACCCAGCTTCTTAATTTTCCATCTGACGCACAAAACCTTCCTTTATAAATGACTTCAGATTGTTACAGGGCTTGAAGCTACAAGAAGTAGAATGAAGAGTGTTCTATAAATGGCAGGAACGCTGATTGCTGATATCATGTGTTAATTGGTAATATCTGTGTTCAGTAAGTTCCAGCAATATGTGTTATATCACATTAGCTAGCCACATGCCCACGATATCTGATATTAACTATTTGGGCAAGGGGAATTAGTCTTCCGAAGGAGGTAGCATTTGGACCTGGGAGATTTGTTTAATTAGCCTTTATGGACTGTCAAAATGCAGGATGTGAAACCACCTCCATCCAATGTGACAGACTGTCAAAAGCAGGCAAAGCAAGTACCGTCTCTCTCTGCCTGCCATAATATCCCCAGGAATTGTTCTCTTTTGATAAAGCTCTAGTCTCAGCAGCATCAGTCTCAAAGAGTTTCCATTCCGGTGTTGGCCCAAGCCCGACCAAACGCAGGCAGCTCAGATGCTTTCCGAATCATATTCTCACTTAGGATTCTGGCATAACTGAAAGGCAGATCTAACCAGATGAGATGCCCGTTTGCTCTGCCTGGTGATAGCCAGCTTTTGCTTTTGTTTTTGTGGGTGTGCTGAGCACCCACGAACTAGAAACCCAGCTTGGAGATATTACTTTGACCAAAAATTAAAAAAAATATAAATTGGACAACAGGGCTAGGTAATGGGGTACCTTCCAAATGCTCGATCACAGTTCCCATCATCTCTGAGCATTGGCCCTTTGCTGGCTGAGGCTGATGGGATCTGAAGTCAAAAGAACATAAGAAAAGCCTGATGCATCAAACCAAGGCCCCGTCTAGTCCAGCATCCTGCTCTCACAGTGGCCAACCAGATGCCTGTGGGAATGATTTATACCCCGCCCTACTCTGAGCACAAGAGCAAACCCTCCAACACGTCAAGGTGAAAAAGCATGTCTTCCGGGACTGTGTTCTCGCGTGAGCCATGTGACCCACACCAAGTCGCACTTGGTGGCGCCCAAAATGGGCACCATGCTCTTGTGTGAGAAAACGGGATGTCTTCATTTTCCCGCAATAATTGAGAGGTATGCAAGAGCATTATCCCCTCCTGTAGTTTCCAGCAACATTCTTGCCTCCAAACATGGAGCCTAGCCATCATGCCTAAAGGTAAAGGTAAATGGACCGCTGACCATTAGGTCCAGTCGTGACCGACTCTGGGGTTGTGGCGCTCATCTAGCTTTATTGGCTGAGGGAGCCGGCGTACAGCTTCTGGGTCATGTGGCCAGCATGACTAAGTTGCTTCCGGCGAACCAGAACAGCACAAGGAAACGCCGTTTATCTTCCCACCGGAGTGGTACCTATTTATCTACTTGTACTTTGACGTGCTTTTGAACTGCTAGGTTGGCAGGAGCAGGGATCAAGCAATGGGAGCTCACCCCATCGCGGGGATTCGAACCACCAACCTTCTGATCAGCAAGTCCTTTGCTCCGTGGTTTAACCCACAGCACCACCCGCGTCCCAGCCATCATGCCTAGTGGCCATCAATAGCCCCATACATTCTGTTTAAAGGGAACACCACTGTGACATAGAAAGTGGATGATACAGAATGAAGGGAGACTGGTGTTGAATGCGCCCACCCGCTGTCCTTTTGAGCCCCCCATACAGTTTGCCACTCATTTTTCACATGGCTGTCTTGGCATCAGCATTCCGCGAAGCCCTTCAGAGGGGAGGGGACCCAACCGGGTTAATACTCCTTAGCTCTACGTCAAACATCCTCACATTCCCCCCACCCACCCACTCCCTCCCCACACACGCACTGTCTTTCAAATGTCTTTTGGTGTCAAAAGCAGATGTACCGAGGTTAAACCCTATCAAGCTCTGCGAGGGTATTAACATTTCATATAGCAGCTGTTTATTATGGGACTACAAAGATGAAATAAAGGCAACGGAAGCGCTTGCCTTGCCAGCAAGAGTTAAGGTTTTACCCGGCTTCTAAGCCTTATTTGCATAAGGACACGCAGTAGAAAGAGAATTCATATAACTATTGTTGTCACTCATCTTTCTCTGGTTCAGCCTTCACAGGTGTCTTTTAAAAGAAGAAGAAAGAAATGTGCGTCTCCACCTTCCATTCATCGTCTTCACAACCAGCACCAATACAGCCCTCCATACTATTAGAGCACAGCTACCAATTCCAGTAACCTTGTTTTAATCGTGATGCATGGCCTTCCTTTTTTCCCTCTTCCCGTTGTCACTGAATTACCCCGTAAATCGCGCCGCTCTATAACCGTTTCCAATTACACATCACTAATTCAGTTTTACCATCGCTTTTCTTATTTTAAACTGCACCAAATTAATTGTGTCTATTATCACTTAAAAAGATATTCACTTCCGTCTGCCAAGCCCGCTGAATGATTTTTCCTTCTTCTTCAAAATGTTAGTTGGATAATGTTATCAACAACTTAAACTGTATTTAATACTGGGCATGGGAGGGGGGGAGGGAGACAAAGAGACAACAAAAGTCAAAATAATTAATTGTGTGGCACAAATCTGTCTAATAAGGACGTCTGCTTTTCTAATAAGCTGCTTTGCTGGCTGCCTGATGCCTTGTGCACATTGGGGTATATAATACAACAAGGGTATTAGGAAACATGAACAGAGGCACTAAAATATATTTTTTTAAAAAAGTCAGGCAGGCCAAATTGCCACTGAAATCAATAACAATATGTGAGGCTCTGCAACTAAATGTTGCAGTGTGAAGTCCTTCTGTTCCGGGCACTCTGTCAGTCAGTATTCCATGCCCACTGAGCATGCTCAGACCACTATTTGGGGTTTTCATTTTACCCTTCACTTTCTTCCTCCCCCCCCCCTAATCTGGGGGGACATGTTTGTGTCAATACTCAGTACCTCATTTTTCCTCTGATTCCCACAGGCTGGCCCAGGGGTCAGCAACCATTTTCAGCCGTGGGCTGGTCTACCGTCCCTCAGACCATGTGGTGGGCCGGGCTGTATGGGGGGGGGGGATGAATGAATTCCTATGCCTCACAAATAACCCAGAGAAGCATTTTAAATAAAAGGACACATTCTACTCATGTAAAAACACGCTGATTCCCGGACTAAATTGAGAAGGAGATTGGGCCACATCTGGCCTCCCGGCCTTAGGTTGCCTACCCCTGGGCTGGCCTGACCTGCCATCTTATGTTGGCGAGTTAGTCCTTGCACAACCTTGCGCAACCACAGCTGTATACGGAGAGAGGTATTGCATTGTATACGGAGAGAGAAGAAGAAGAAGAGTTTGGATTTGATATCCCGCTTTATCACTACCCAAAGAAGTCTCAAAGCGGCTAACAATCTCCTTTCCCTTCCTCCCCCACAACAAACACTCTGTGAGGTGAGCGGGGCTGAGAGACTTCAGAGAAGTGTGACTGGCCCAAGGTCACCCAGCAGCTGGATGTGGAGGAGCAGGGAATCGAACCCGGTTCCCCAGATTACGAGACTACCACTCTTAACCACTACACCATGCTGGCTCCCAGGTATTGCTGTAGGAAACGGCGTGTCCTTGCAGATGTTAAGGATAACAATAATAATCAGAGCAACAACGCCAGCATTTATAAAGTGCTTTAGAGTTCTCAGAACGCTGCTAATGTCTTTACCCAGTAATCCTTACAGCAGATCAGTATCCTCACATTGCAAATGGAGAACTGAGGCTGGAAGAATAGTGGCTCACTTGAGGAAAAACCTAGCCAGACCCTGTCAGAAGTGGAGTCCTGAGTAAGTGGCACTTACTCTTCAAAAGAGGAGAAATCTACGGTGCATTGTAGCCAAAGCAAGTTTTAGATGTGCAGTGCTGAGAGTGCTTTGTGCTTTGCGCGTGCACAGACACACACAAACAGAAAGCTGCCCCTCCCTCAAATGCATATGCATAATGCCAAGCAATTAGACACCCTGGGTGAACATGGTTGCCCCCTGCCTTTTTGAACAATGCCAGTGCTCAGATTGTTCCAAAAGGAACCCCTGGGAGCTGAATGCCAACACATGTTGTTTTGCAGCTATAGATGAATTGCGGAGTGAATTCCGGTTCAAAAGCTCGAAGTCACAGAGGGCCTTTTATCCCAGCGTATCCAAGGTCAGAATAGGACTTTGCAGCCACTCGGGGAAGAGGGGTGGCGAGCCCACCCATGGCCTTTGCACATTTGCATATGTAAATACGTTTTTAAATATACAGAGATTTGGAACAATTTGCTGCTAGGCACTGAGGCTAAGATAAAAAGGAGCAACAACTGGAATGCAAAAGAGAGAGAAAGAGAGAGATCCATGTATCTATGGCTCAATTTCAAAGTGAAGATGCTAAAGGCCGCAGTGCATCTTACAGGTCATGCCGTTTGATTGGCCTTTCATCTTTCCTATTGCTGGGGCAGTTCCCTGTTTTATTTGGTTTAGAATCGTAGAGGCATAGGGCCGGAAGTGACCCATGGGGTCTTCTAGTCCAACCCCCTGCAGTGCAGGAATTGCAGCTAAAAGGGACCTAGATTATTATAAGTCCAAATTTTTAACCAACATTGAGATAGCTTACAGTCTAGAGATATTCCCTTTTGATGGGTTTGTGAGTCAGAAAACTAATTGGTGGACTTGTCCCAAGGTTGTGCTTGAGGCTGCTGTACAAAATGCTGAATCACACTGCAAGTGAAAGTTGTGTGTCCTCCTTTTTCGTTAATATTCTTTATGGACCCAAAATCATTACATAGTTAGATTCACCACAAACCCAGAACCAGATTCTCATGTATTTAATACTGGGGTCAGGGTGGGTACTGATGTCTGCACAAAGCTAGTGTTTACTCAGCACAAAATTAACAGATGTGCTTGTGTACATTAATAACGGAATACGATAATGATGATGATCAAAGTTAATAGTACATTCATTTTAAAATATTGTCACGCTATCTGCATTCTTGTAATATTTTAATTTTTTTTTTATAACAAACAATCTGCAAAGTGGGATCCCAGGATCGCTTGCAATTTACTTTCCTCGTGGCTTCTTGTAAACTGCAGTTAATTAATCAAACTCAAACAACTTTTTCAATCAGCGATTCATAAAGTACAATTACTTTGCAGTTTTTCGGAACTGAACCTTCCCATGTGAAATGTTCTCATTTTTGTTCTCATTATTTGTTTTCCCTTATTTTCCTCACCTATTCATAACCTGCGCAAGACTTCATTTTTTTACTGCTGTTTTAGGCAAGCCTTGACCACTTGAAAGCTAACGCTCTCCAATGTTCCTTTTTTTGACACAGTAAAATGCAGTGATATTGCTGCTTCTTTTAAGTTAGCCCGACCCGTCTGAAAAGTTTACAGAACTCTGCTCCATTGCTAAATATATTTCAAATGCTACTGCAGCACTTCACAGTTGGTTTAAAGCTCTTCAGTTTCAAAGTGATTAGAGGCTTGAAATGTGTAGTTTAAAATGATAATCAAACAGCATAAAATTAGTGGAGCACTTCACATATCTTAAGCTAATAATTAGACTTTTTTTAACAAACATGATTCATATATATAAAATCTCACATTGCACATACATGCATACAGAATCCTCTTCAGGATTCCAGCAATACTCCTTCCCCCAGTTCCATACCCTCCAGTATTTCTCCGATGAAAATAAGGACGTCCCGTTCCATAATGATGATTTTACTATTTATACCCCACACATCTTACTGGGTTGCACCAGCCACTCTGGGCAGCTTCCAACATATATAAAAACATAATAAAACATGAAACACTTTCCCCATACAGCAGGCATCCCCAGATGTTTTGGCCTACAACTCCCACAATCCCTAGCTAACAGGACCAGCGGTCAGGGATGATGGGAATTGTAGTCCAAAACATCTGGAGGCCCAAAGGTTGGGGATGCCTGCTATCCCCAGGAATAGCTGGATTGCCTGAAGGATTGCCTTCAGATGGTTCGGGGGTCAGATAACTCCATAACCTCCAACATTTCGCTAATGGAAATTTATTCTCTGTTGTATTTATTTACATTTAAATTTCCTACAGCTCATCCTGAAGAGTCTGAGAGAATAACAGTAGATTCAAAGGAGATGTAAATTACGCTGTTCAAATCTGTAATGGTTATATGGGGTTGCTCGTGCGTAAGTTGCCACCACTCCTGGCTAGGTTGCCTGGTTAAACCTTTTTCTGGCTGGACAGCCCTTCATTTTGTGGCTGTTTCAGTCGCTAGCAGAATCCGTCAGTGGGCGTTTCTTGAACTTCTTCCAGCAAAGAAGTTCTTTGACGCCAAGTCTACGCCTACTTTCCCTGCGCGGAAGTCTTCTGCGCAGGGTGGGTGTGGGTAGCGGAGGACCCGTGCTCTCCCCGCTGGTCTCCGGCGAGGAGTCCTGGAGCCCCCTCGCCGATTCCCCCATCTGCCCCCCTTTATCCCTGGTGTTACGCTGATTTCCTTCCCCAGCCGATGAGCTCCCTCTCTCCCTGCTGGGCCCTTCTCCAGCATCGCTTGGGAGCCTTGCCTCCACCTCTGGCTCCGATGTCAGTTCCCTGACAAAATCCAACTAAAATGCTAAAACTAAAACAGGTTTAATAATAATAATAATAATAATAATAATAATAATAATAATAGCCCCACCCTAACAACCTAACATTTGTTCTTGTCAGCTTGGCAGACCAAATGAAACAGTTTTGCAGTGCAGACGTATGTCTAAAGTATGCCAGAAGTATGTCTGATTGAATCCGGTGGGAATTACCCCCATGTAAGTGTGTTTAGGATTGGATAATAGAATTGTAAAGCGGGAAGGCACCCCGAGGGTCATCTAGTCCAACCCTTTGCAATGCAGGAATTTCAACTAAAGCATCCATGACAGACGGCCATCCAACCTCTCCTTTAAAAAAAAAAAACTCCAATGAAGGAAAGCCCAGCACCTATTTTGGGAGTCGAACAGCTCTTACTGTCAGAAAGTACTTCTTGATGTTTAGTTGAAATCTCCTTTCTTGTAACTTGAAGCCATTGGTTCGAATCCTGCGCTCCAGAGCAGGAGAAAACAAGCTTGTTCCATCTTGCATGTGACAATAGCCTTCAGATATTTGGCTATCGTATCTCCTCTCAGTCTCTTCTTTCCCAAGCCGCAACAATGTCCCTGAGAGCATCAGAATTTGGATTTTGATGGCAGAATGTAGCAGGATGAAATTCTGACTATCTTAGTGTTTTGAGAGCAAGGTGCTACATGACAACAGGAATTTGCACATGTATGATCAATGCTGAATCCCGAACCCTTCAGGAAATGTGTTCTTGAGACCTGGACTTCTAAAAGCCTTTTGCAGGGACATGTCTCCAGGCAACACGGAGTAGTGACTGGTCCGTTTGGACCTGATCCCTAGAAGTAGCAGAGACCCCCCACCAACATACTATACATACCTATTTCCATCTGTCGAATGTCGGCGGTATTAAACTTATGGAACTGTTGCCAGCTTGCTGACATTATTACAGTGCTAATGCCACTCTTGATTCTGTTGACATTAATCTCGGTAGGGTTGAGGCACGGCTAATACTTCCTTCCTAAGCGAGGTAACCCCTTCAAACGCTGACACGCACCACCTCGCCATGTTCATCAAATATATAATCTTACTAAATTCTGTAATCTTAAATCCCAACCTACAGCAACTAGCACTGCTTACATTATCTCCCCTTTTTTATTATTATTTAAAGTTCATCTAAAAGTGGGTGCCTGTGTGAGATTTGCTAATAGTTGCAGATGTCAAGGGCGACCCAACCACCACCTAAGGCAGCCCGAGCTTTCAGGCACCCTGGAAGAAGAAGAAGAAAGTCCTCATTCATCCTTAACAAGGACGGTATCTCAGGGCTCAGTCCAATCAATTAATATTCATGGATATTCTGCCGCAAAAGTCAACAACGGGTGGATTATACGGGCCTTGTATTATTTCCCCCTGTCACTCCGCATGTGTGGCCATCTTTCAAAGAGGCCTATGCTGAAACCGTTACACAAGTCCTTTTGGGTGGGTTGCCGGCGAAGTTTCTAATTTTATATCGTTCAAATGCATGAAAGACGAGAGAGAAAGGTGTGGGGGCAAGCGGGTAGGGTGACTTCTCCAGCATATAGTGTTGAGGGAATTATGAAAATGGCCTCTTGCTGCCAGTGCGTCTCGATGACAACTCATTTTCTCGTGCCAATTAGGGGAACAAGATTAGAAACGACTGTAATTCCTACCCAGGCTTCCGGCCGGCAAAAGTCAAGTTTAAAGAAGTAGTGCTGTTAAGTCTCTAGAAGACAGGGATATCAGTTCCTTTCTACCAGCCCAGCACTTGCTGACAGGTATACCCCATATAATAATAATAATAATAATAATAATAATAATAATAATAATAATGTTTTTACAGAGTGCTTTTCTCCTCAGTGTGCTCAGGGCAACCCCACTGTATCTCAGGAAACTATGAGTTATCTTTAAAGGAAGGAAAATCTCTAGAATAATGAAGAACAATTATTTGTTTTTCAGGCAACCTCTGAACCATTTTGGACTGACTCACACTGTTTTCTGAAGCACCAAGTGGGGGGGGTGAACAAATTGTTGCTGTTGTTGTTTAGTCGTTTAGTCGTGTCCGACTCTTCGTGACCCCGTGGACCAGAGCACGCCAGGCAATCCTGTCTTCCACTGCCTCCTGCAGTTAGGTCAAACTCACGTTGGTAGTTTCGAGAACACTGTCCAACCATCTTGTTCTCTGTTGTCCCCTTCTCCTTGTGCTCTCAATCTTTCCCAACATCAAGGTCTTTTCCAGGGAGTCTTCTCTTCTCATGAGGTAGCCAAAGTATTGGAGCCTCAACTTCAGGATCTGTCCTTCCAGTGAGCACTCAGGGCTGATTTTCCTGAAGAATGGATACGTTTGATCTTCTTGCAGTCCATGGGACTCTCAGATCTTTGTCGGCAAGATGATGTCTCTGCTTTTTAAGATGCTGTCTAGGTTTGTCATTGCTTTTCTCCCAAGAAGCAGGCATCTTTTAATTTTGTGACTGCTGTCACCATCTGCATTGATCATGGAACCCAAGAAAGTAAAATCTCTCACTGCTTCCATTTCTTCCCCTTCTGTTTGCCAGGAGGTGATGGGACCAGTGGCCATGATCTTCGTTTTTTTGATGTTGAGCTTCAGACCATATTTTGCGGTCTCCTCTTTCAACATCATTAAATGGTTCTTTAATTCCTCCTTACTTTCTGTCATCAAGGTTGTGTCATCCTGCATATCTGAGGTTGTTGATACTTCTTCCGGCAATCTTAATTCTGACTTGGGATTCATCCAGTCCAGCCTTTCACATGATGAATTCTGCATGTAAATTAAATAAGCAAGCAGACAATATGCAGCCTTGTCATACCTCTTGTCCCAATTTTGAATCAACCTGTTTTTCCATATCCAGTTCTAACTGTAGCTTCTTGTCCCATATAGAGATTTCTCAGGAGACAGATGAGGTGAGCAGGCACTCCCATTTCTTTAAGAACTTGTCATAGTTTGCCGTGGTTGACACAGTCAAAGGCTTTTGGATAGTCAATGAAGCAGAAGTAGATGTTTTTGCACACCCCTATTTGGTGCAGACGGGTGGCGCCAGTGTGGTGTAGTGGTTAAGAGCGGTGGACTCGTTATCTGGGGAACCGGGTTCGCGTCTCCGCTCCTCCACATGCAGCTGCTGGGTGACCTTGGGCCAGTCACACTTCATTGAAGTCTCTCAGCCCCACTCACCTCACAGAGTGTTTGTTGTGGGGGAGGAAGGGAAAGGAGAATGTTAGCCGCTTTGAGACTCCTTCGGGTAGTGATAAAGCGGGATATCAAATCCAAACTCTTCTTAAACCACAGAGCCTAGAACTTGCCGATCAGAAGGTCAGCAGTTCAAATTCCCGCAACGGGGTGAGCTCCTGTTGCTCGGTCCCTGCTCCTGCCAACCTAGCAGTTCGAAAGCACGTCAAAGTGCAAGTAGATAAATAGGTACTGCTCCGGCAGGAAGGTAAACAGCGTTTCCGTGCGCTGCTCTGGTTCGACTGAAGCGGCTTAGTCATGCTGGCCACATGACCCGGAAGCTGTACGCCGGCTCCCTTGGCCAATAAAGCGAGATGAGCGCCGCAACCCCACTGTCGGCCCCAACTGGCCCTAATGGTCAGGGGTCTCTTTACCTTTACCTTTATTTGGTGCAGAGTTGGATGGTGTTAGTGCAGGGAGATCAGTTTTGCCAGTATAAGGGGCTGCTGCAGAGCAAGGAAGCTTGTTGTGGCTCTAGACCCATCCAAGATTTTTTCATGCACTCCTATAATCAAGCAATAACTTTAATTGATCACATTAAGAAAAACCCTCGTTTTAACTAGCATGGGTGAAATGCAACTCTTTGGATCTGTTAAACTTCTTGAGTCAATTATTGTAAACTGCCAGGAGAACTTGATCGCACAGGGTGGCATACAAATGTAATTAAGAAAAAGAAGAATTCAGTAATCTTAAAAGTGAGCTCATGATAGGCTACCTAATCGATATCAACTATATTTGGTCAACAACCACGTTCTGAAACACAGTTTCAAAACCCAGTGGCTTTCCGAGAGATTTAAGATTTCCTCTCTGTTTTAATCTCCTAGCAGTACAGTAATGCAGTAGAGGTTGTGGGTGCAAAAAGGAAGTTCAAGGGGCTGCTGTGCATTTGCTTTATTTCTGAAGCCTTTCGTGCAGGGACTATTATTCCTCCAGATCTTTTCAGCAGCAGAAACACATGTACACACACAGACCTTTGCTCAGGACCTGTTGCATTGTCTATTGCTTCCTCTACTTCCCTTTCTATTGAGGCTGTATTGAAAATCCTAGCTGTGCAGCATGTGGGCTTTAGACCAGGGCAGGGGGAATTTAGCTCTGGCTCAGTGTTAGAAAATCTGCTTTAAATGCAGACAGTCCCAAATGCAATCCCTGGCCATCTCTAGGGAAAGATTCCCTGTCTGAAACATTGGAAAGTTGCAGCAAACCACTGTAAATAATACTGAACAAGGCTGCATACACACCTCCCATCTGAAGCGTGGGCACCCTGGAAAGGAATCCTGGGAACTGGAGTTGCGGAACTGGAATTTCTAGCTGTTTTTTTAATAATAATAAACCCCACTACATTTCCCAGGATTATTGCAGGGGGGCGGGCAGCGTGCTTTAAATAGTCACAGCCCTGGCCTTCCTTGTGTTCGTATGAGATGATCAGGAAAACGTTTAAATGTGAGACAACGTGTTCTTTGGGTAAGAAGATGGTTATCACCTCCCATCCTTGGATATCAAGACAAGACGCCTTCAGCCTTTTACGAAAGGTGAACATTATGTTATTAAGCAATTGGTTTTGCAGGTACACAACATTCTCTTTCAAAACAGAAGCACAGTTGTGTGCAACTATAACTCACCCTTTGTTGGGGTGCTTTCTCTATAGCCGGTGCACCTTTTCCATTATTAGTTCACCTTTAGTGCTTAGAGTTTCTAAGCACGTATTTCTGCATAGGTGCCTTCTTATACCTTTAAGTGCTTATGGTTAATTTCTTTCTCGCTATGTGTGTGTGTGTGTGTGTGTGTGTGTGTGTGTGTGTGCTGAGTGACCTCCTCTTGTTAGCATCAAGTATCTTTCCTAGTCAAATAATTGTATATCACTCATTGTCTAATACCCTGGTATGAGTTTTAGAGGGGGGGCGGAATCCAGAAAGAATCTACATCTTCAAACAGCATTTTATAATAGAGCATGACTGGCAAGTGTCATTTTGAAGTTGGGGGAGGGGGGGAGTTCTGCACCTTTAATAAATTTAATCCACTTCTGATTACAGAGGAAGAAAGCTCCTTTTTTTTTTAATCTTACAGGGATGGAATATTGCAATAACTGTTCCATCAGATTTTTAAAATAAGATTTGTTAAAGGTCAGCATATCTCCTGGTCACATATGCAGCAACATTGAAATTTCTTTGGCCAGGGAATAAAATAGATTCTATCATTAAAAATAAAAAGCGTGAGGACATCTTGCAAGCCCACAGGGTTTTTTTCTTCTTCTTCTTCTCCCTCCCCAGAAAGAGGAGACATTTCGTTATCAACTAGCAATCATAAGATTTTTAAGCAATATCTCTAATCTGCTTCTCTTCTCCCCTCACTCCCCTCCCCTTTCCTTTTCACATCAAGGTCTTTTTATCTTCCAATTTTGCATCTAAAGATGAGGTGAATGCCATTAGCTCAATTCAACCTCAAGTGTAGTCAGATGTGCCTGTGATTTCTGAAAAGCACTGTCTAAGGTCACATTAAAATGTATAAGAGCCTTTTTTTCCTGTTCCCAAGAAGGGGGCTTATTATTATCTATCTGTGGTGTAAAAGAGTAATGGCAGTGGCTACAGACCTGGGTGAAAACAAAAGGGAGTGTCAGGCCTTCGGGGGGGGGTGTTCCTTAGAACCCACCATTCAACACCCCCCAAAACTCTGTTCAAAATAGTAAACTTAGGAGGAAGGGGAAAGTATGAGCTCTCCCCCCACACAGGTTTGGGGGTACGGACACTTCCATTTAAATGATGGGATTATAGATATATATTTAGTAGTAGCAGCAGTAGTAGTAGCAGTAGTAACAGCAGCATGGAGAACAAAATACTATAAAACGTTTCATACTGAGAAAGCAAATGCAGATCCATCTTTTTCTATTTGTGGAACCCACTAATGTAGTTGCTTTGACTGCCTTATTTTTTTAATGCTTGCATTCCAGCAGACCTCAGCTGGTTTCTAGCATGAAAATATACTAATAGGAATGCACAGGAGTCTGCGTGGTATAACGGTTAGAGTGCTGAACAGGGATCTGGGAGACCCAGGTTCAAACCCCCATTCAGGCACGGGTGACTTTGGGCAATCTATGTATCTCAGCCCAATCTACCTTTCAGGGTATCAGGATAAATTGAGGGTGGGAGAGCCATTTATACTGCCCTGAGCTCCTCTAGCTGTTCTAAAATAATGAACAAAGCAACAAATATCATGTTATCTATTAGGCACATTTTGGAAAGATCATAGATTTTATCTACGAGTAGGCCTTGTGCCAACACAACAGCCATTGTATACATGAGATGATGTTACAGTGGTACCTTCAGGTTACATACGCTTCAGGTTACAGACTCCGCTAACCCAGAAATAGTACCTCGGGTTAAGAACTTTGCTTCAGGATGAGAACAGAAATTGGGCTCCGGCGGCACGGCAGCAGTGGGAGGCCCCATTAGCTAAAGTGGTTCTTCAGGTTATGAACAGTTTCAGGTTAAGAACAGACCTCCAGAACGAATTAAGTTCTTAACCCGAGGTACCACTGTATTGCATTTTAACTTTACTCAGATTGCCCCTGACAAAGATGAGGAAACTCACAATACCGTGATAATTCACTGTGCTGTTAGTTTCATTAGATCATGGGTAGCAAACATAGTGACTTCCAGGTATGGCTGGACTAGAACTCCCATCATCCTTTGGCCGTGTTGGTTGGGGCTGATGGGAGTTGGAGTCCAGCCGCCTCTGGAAGACACTACATTGGGTACCACTGCACCAGACATTGTTGGAGAAGAGAGGAAAACTTGACATGGGGATGCCACATTAACTGGTAGTCCTGTGCCTTCCAACACATTTAGATCCTTTCTCCTTAAATGGCAGAGATGGATCACACCCTCAATGAGCCAGGAATCCAATGAGCAGTACAGCCATGGGCACATTTGCACGCCAATCATCACACACCTGTCATAATTCATGCACCCTTTCAAAAGATTGTCCATTAAGCAGAGGTGGTGTGGTTTTTTGAGGGGAGGGAATACTTGACTACATGGAACAATCCTTCTGCACTTTTCCAAGCTGGCCACACATGCTTGCCCGAGCTCTGCAGCTCAGATACCATTATGAATTTAGATTTTGTACTTTTGTAACTTTGGTAGTGGTTATAAAAACTGTCTTGATTTATTACTGCTGCTTCAAGACCTAGATCATGTAAGTAAATACTACTTTTACTTATTCACCAAACTCTCTCTCTCTCTCTCTCTCTCTCTCTCTCTCTCTCTCTCTGTGTGTGTGTGTGTGTGTGTGTGTGTGTGTATGTGTGTGGTTGTCATTCCTAAAGGGGAGAAAGGGACTAATATCAGTCTGCCTTAAAGCATCATGGGTTATTGTTTCTAGACGGTCAAATCAACCTTGTCTTAGCTTCCAAGTTTAAAGGTGCAAGGGATGGTACTCTTGCTCACTCATGTGAGCAAGGAAGGGTCATAACTCAATAATATATCCTCTCCTAGTGCCTAAATCCAGTCCTAAAGGATGAGCACACAGGAACTCACTTTAGACCTTCTTAGGGGGAAGCATTTCAGCCAAGGACTGGTATTCTGTTTGCCCGTGTTTGTTCATTTATTTTTCTCCCTATCCCCCACAAGCCTGTGTTTTACCTTCCAGGCTTCTTCTCTGATATGCCTTACATGTATGGCACAGAGAGCATCAGAACTTTAGTGATTGTTATTGATAGCTTTATTTTTTAGCTTAAGTGTCACCTTTCTACAAGATGACTTCCCTCATCATCACCGGCTTATTATGGTCAACAGACTAGAAAAACCATGCAGTTTATTCTTAAATACAAGATAATTATTATTTATTTTAAAAAGTAACACAGTGACAGCAACTCAGTTATATACGAAATGACAAATAACCCCTAGAAATAATTCTTCCACCTTCGGGTGTTTAATTTTCTTCTTATCCTCGGTACGGGAGTGCCCGTGGTTAGCTGTGGAGGGCCGCTCTGTGAAAAAGGCACTGACAGACCTCTACAGTGGTACCTCAGGTTACAGACGCTTCAGGTTACAGGCTCTACTAACCAAGAAATAGTGCTTCAGGTTAAGAACTTTGCTTCAGGATGAGAACAGTGGCAGCGGAAGGCCCCATTAGCTAAAGCGTTGCTTCAGGTTAAGTACAGTTTCAGGTTAAGTACAGACCTCCGGAACGAATTAAGTACTTAACCCGAGGTACCACTGCATTTCTTTTTCACTTTTCTTTTCTTTTTCTTTAAATATTCTTTGATGCACACCAATGGCTTTCTAACTGAAATGTGTTTTACTCCCCCCCCCCAAAAAAAAGACATCAGACTTTGCTGCCGTCACCTTCCTTTCCTTTTAAAAATGCACTTTGGATACCAGCTGGCCAAGTTAAGTTTTGCTTCCCACCTCCTTGGCCCATATTCTGAGCTAGCACCGGGCGCAGGGATGGAACAGCTTTCAATCGTCTGCAGATTTCCCTCCGGGGCCAAGGGCCTTGTAGAATTACAGAAGTCTGATATCTTTAAGAGACTGCAGGCAAGCTCTTTCTACTATACAACTCTCGGCTGAACTCCCGTGACCTAGCACAGAAGCTACACTCTCTTGGTGATCATACAGTCAAAGTTAGCAGCAGGCCTTTCCTGCGTAAAACAAAGGAGTATTTTCTTAACTTTTCCATCCTTCATTCTAAAGAATGAATAAACCAAAAGACGGAGGAAGAGCGGTTTTCCCCACAAGACAGAGCTAAGATTTTTACACACAGAGAGCAACAGGATTGGCACAGTATGTGTGTCATAAGTAGGGATGATGGAAGGACCAATCACTTTTACTTCTCCCTGTTTCCCATCTTTCCAATCTTACATTCAGCTCTCCAGATTTCTGCAGCAATTTGCAGATTTCTTTTTTAAAAAAGAAAGAAAGAAAGAAAGAAATCTCCATGAAAATCCATCAGCATTTTAGTCCAAATTTCCCCTAACGTGCACATTTTTATATGTGATCTTCCCTAATATGATGCAAGGCTAATACAAGGCTGTCAGGGACTGGGCAATGAAGGAGGAATGGTGGAGACCTTCACCATTATGTATGCCTTATGTATTAAGATTAGTGGCAGTTCTCACTCAGGGCCACCAGTATGTAAATGAAGTGTTGAAAACTGTCGCTCCTGATTGGTTAGCTAGTTGTGAGTTGTTACTGTTTCAAGTTACTTAGTATTATATAAAGCAGCCAGCTCGGTTGCAGTCAGTCTGATTCCAGGAGCAGTTCTAACTACTGCAATAAAGAGCTGTGAACCCAACAGAGCTGTGTCCTTCGTCCATCTTTTCCACTATTCAACACCTCTTCCACATCCTGACCCTTCCAGGGAGGAGGAAGAGGAAGACAGTATAGATTTACAACAGGGGTTTGCAGGAAGTCACAGCTCAGAGGCAGATGAGAGGGAAAGTTGGGAAATGCCATGTTGTCATTATAAAGTATTCCAGACCCACAATATCCCAAAACCTAGCAAGCCTTAAAAGTAGGAGAGAAAAGAGCTCAAAGACAGAGGGCACTTAGCAGCACCCGTAGAGGTGGTGCTGATGATGACAAATGAGGAAGTGGGAGAGACGGCGGGTGGAGATTCACTCAGGACAATGCCATCCTCCAAGAGGCTGGGTTCTATAGCCTCTCTATGTAAAGTTTGAAATAAAAAAGGACTGTAAGAAACTTTTCCTTGTCTTTGTATGTTCCTGGGCAACCAGCTGGGAGCAGCTGACAGCATCCCGACAAATCAGTTGCATGGATGAGGCCTATTCACCTATCCATATTTATGCTCTGTAGCCTTATTCAGGCATCCCAATTCCCCAGGAGAGCTGAAGGCAGGTTTCTAAATTCTACCAGGAGCCTACATGTGTAAAAAGGTGCTTCCACCTCCAAAATTATGCTTCTAACTTGTGGAGGGTGATGGAGAAGACACACTCATCCTGACTGTCACTGGTGGTCAGTGCTGGAAACTCAGATGTATAAGCTAGGCGCCAAATGGCACCTTAAACCTAGGTTTTGGTTGCCACAATGGAATGTCTATTTGTAGGGGTTTGGACTTAGATGATCCTTGGGTCCCTTGCAGTACTATGATTCTATGATCTCCACTATTTTGCTTGAATGTACCTTGCTCCTGTCCCAGAGAAGAAGAAGAAGAAGAAGAAGAAGAAGAAGAAGAAGAAGAAGAAGAAGAAGAAGAAGAAGAAGAAGAAGAAGAAGAAGAAACTTTTATTTGTATCCTGCCCTCCCCGGCTATAACTAGGCTCAGGGTGGCTAACATCAAATATATAACATTGGTATAAAATCAAACAATAATTAAATTACCTCCTAAAAATAAGTCAGGATCAAATTAAAATCTAATTAGATGGCTTTCTGCAGGATTGGGGTTGGGAACAGTATATGGGCCTGTGAGAATGCTGAGAGGCCTCTTTCATACTAGTTCTTATACAAAAAGAGAAGGGGAATCAGGCTGAGCCCTGACCAAAGGCCTCCGTCTTGCAGGCCCTTTGGAAAGATGTCAAATCCTGCAGGGCCCTGATCTCTTGTGGCAGAGTGTTCCACCAGGCCGGGGCCAAGGCCGAAAAGGCCCTGGTCGAGGCCAGCCTAATTTCCCTGAGGTCCAAGATCTCCAAGAAGTTATTATTTGCAAACCGTAAAGTCCTTCGTGGGGCATACCAGGAGAAGCGGTCCCGTAGGAGAAACACAGTGGAAATGGAAATGGAATTAACTCTGGACTAAGGCAGAGGCTTTTAAACTGTGAGTGGCTTGTGGCAAGGCTGCAGCACAGTCAAAGATCTCTGCACTCAGCCCTGCATTTGCTTTCCTTGATGGGATGATGGAGGACTAAGAAGCCCTGCCAGGGGTCCATGATTCGCTCGGCAGCACAGAAGCACACGGTTCGCGTCTTTTGCTGTGCACGAGTCGGCTGGCTCGATGGAGATGTCAGCCGCCAACCTGGCGCCCATAAATTTCCACGTAGTCACAATTGGACCCATGCCAGTAGCAAAACCTGCCAGGTGCTTGGGGAATTTTGGACCCTGCCTGTGGTGTGAGGGATTTGAATGCTAGAATAGGGCCGGTTATTGCACATTACGTTTTACATGGGGAGGAGAGCAGGTTTAAAGTTTACTGCTCTGTCTCCCTGCCTTGGTCCCCAGCAGTGCTGTTTAACCCAGCACTGCTCCCCCCCCCCCATTAGGCTGGAAGTGGGACAGAGTCCAACCAGCAGCGCAGAGAGAATGTGAGAAATGGTAGGTGCATTGCGATACAACACGATCAAAAAGATAACAGGATGGGTCGTCTTCCCACATCTAAAATGTTGAAATGGTATTTAGCTCTTCTGACAATTTAGCAGGGAGCTCTAGGGATGCTAACCAAATTTCTGGAAGCCTGGCTCACCTCACAACACTCTTTGATATTTCTGAAATGCCAGCTTTCTATGAATATAGGAATTTGGCAGACCTAGTCAGAACAATTCATTATACTTCAAAAGTACATAAATGACAAACAGGAAAGGTGTTTATATCATGTATTTGGCACATGGGCTGCTCAGACTAACTAAGTGGTCTCTTGGCTCCGAAACCTTTGACCACCTCCTTAGCTCATTCTCCTGTATCTCAGCCAAGCAAGCCTAGAACGTTGTGCAGGCAAGGATTTGGGCCAGTAAGGATTGCAAGTCACCTGATTAAAGAGCAACATTAACACAGAGGCAAGAGCGGACAGTGGCTCCCATTCAGCTGTTGGGTTTGGCATGAATAGGAGCCAATGGGAGGGACCCAAATCGCTATCAGCTTTGCAAGACAGAGATAAGGAATGAAAATCCCCTTTGACACCCTGCATTGCAGGTGGGACTTATATGCTTTGCATCCACAGGTAAGACAGGTAAAACAGACTCTTAATCTCAGGGTCATGGGTTAGAGCCCCACATTGGGCAAAAGATTCCTGTACCACAGGGGGTGAATTAGATCACCCTCATGGACCCTTCCAACTCTACAATTCTGATTCTTTTCTCCATGGCATAGGAGTCAACTCCTAGGGGCTGAGGCCCCCTCAATGAAATAGTTGAGGGGGCTGCCCCCCAAGATGAGAGCATTGCCTTTCAAATGGTGTGCACGCACCACATCATGTGATCAAATATGTGGGGCAGGACTTTCCTGCCTCCCCCAATATTTTATTCAAGTTGGCATACCTGTGGAGGACAGATGATGATGATGATGATGATGATGATGATGATGATGATGGGAAAGCTACGAAGGAACATCTCCACCCCCATTGTTCTGCCCAGACACTGAGGTCCAGCACTGAGGGCCTTCTGGTGGTTCCCTCACTGCGAGAAGTGAGGCTATGGGGAACCAGGCAGATGGCCTTCTCGGTCGTGGCAACCGCCCTGTGGAACGCCCTCCCATCAGATGTCAAGGAAATAAACAACTATTTGACTTTTAGAAGGCATCTGAAGGCAGCCGTGTTTAGGGAAGTTTTTAATATTTGATGTTTTATCGTGTTTTTAATGTTCTGTTGGGAGCTGCCCAGAGTGGCTGGGGAAACCCAGCCAGATGGGCGGGGATTAAATAATAAATTATTATTATTAAGCATGTAACATTTATCCCAAATTGCAATGCTTCCTGTGTTACTTTTATTCTGGCAAGCTGGTTCCTAATGTGATTTTTTAAAAAGTGTCTCTCATCATGAAAGAAGTGGGCAAGTTTTCTTCTGCCCAAACATAGATAGTTCAGACTGCAAGAGATCCAACTTCATCCCTGCCACGATGGCATAAACCCTCAGGATGAATTTGCCTCCGTAGTAAAAAAAAATAAATGTTCTGCACCCCTACCACCCATCCATATGCATTACATCATACATTTGCAATTTACCGGCAGTCCCACAAGAGAAGGAGACGGAGGGAAGGAGCAGCTCGCCAACTCCATTTACTGCGCCGAATGACACACTCCATTTTCCAAAGGTTTCCCCCGAAGGAGGCCCATCAAGTTGAGAGAGACTCAGGAGGTTTACAAATTAAAGCCAACTAAAGTGCCTGTTCCAAAAGCTGAAATGATTAACATAGACCTTTCATAATATATTTATCGCGGAGCCTTGTTCTGCCAACTCCAGCCATGGATTTGGAGAAATGGAACACACGCACACACACACACACGGATCCGCACTGACCTCCATTTAGCAAACGCCACGGACATTTTCGCTCTTTGCTTCTTCTTCCGTAAGTGTCGCGCCCCTGCAAAACAAGGGAGAGCCTCCCAGGCCTAACCAGATTGCAGATACAATTCCCTCTCTCTCTCTTATTTTTGGTTCAAGGGTGCCAGTGCTGTCCGATAAGTAGGCAAGGCCTCCTCCGTTTTGAAGCGATTCAAACGACTTGCTCCAGAAAGGTTGCCGCCTCTAGGAGCTTGGAAAGACTGCAGCAAAGAGTCCCAGTTGCTGTGACCCAAATAAAGCCCCTTTTGTAGTTAATGTCAATGGGGGTTTGCCAAAGAGAACTTTTTCAAAAACACTTTCCGAGGCAGAGAAGTGTGAAATGCTCAGAGCTGGAGGCAAAGGGCAAAGAGAGGAGGGCGTTTTCGGCGCCTGCACAGTCTGAACGATGCTAACGGCGACGATAAGGAGAAGGAAGGCGAGAGCAAGGGGAGCAAGGAATGGCAATATCTGCTCAAGTCAGGCTTTTTTCCAGCCCTTCTTCCCTCACCAACCGCCCATCGTAGGCCCAACTTTGCATTTTATATCACTCCCCCCCCCCATTTTAAAATGGTGAACCGCCTTGGCAGGAAGGTAGTATCTTAAGAAGAGAAGAAAAGTTTGGATTTGATATCCCGCTTTATCACTCCCCTTAAGGAGTCTCAAAGCGGCTAACATTCTCCTTTCCCTTCCTCCCCCACAACAAACACTCTGTGAGGTGAGTGGGGCGGGGAGACTTCAGAGAAGTGTGACTGGCCCAAGGTCACCCAGAAGCTGCATATGGAGGAGCAGGGAAGCAAACCCGGTTCACCAGATTACGAGTCTACCGCTCTTAACCACTACACCAGGCTGGCTGGCATAGTTTTAAATGAAATAAATAAAGAACATTTATTCTAATGAAATGTTCTCCCTGCATTGCCAGAGGAGAAATGACCCCTGGGAGGAGTTGCATCTGCAGCAGCACAACCGGATGCCTTCATCTGCCCAGCTGCAACAAAACATGTCTCTCCCATATCAGTCTCTACAGCCACAACAGGAGCTGCAAGCTTCCAAGAGCTTGACCTCACCCCCCAAAGCACATTCCTCCATTGCCTCCTGAGACGGATGCCCATCATGTAGCCCATCATGAGCACCAATCATCATGAATTTAAACATTTAAAAGGATGTCTGGAGAAGCCCAAACATTTATATCATGGTGGCTGGAAAACAAAATCTGGTGTTGTTAGAAGAATGTCTAAGGAAGAGAATTAGGGCAAGAAAGGGGGATAAACATTTTAATTATCCTATTAAATCCTTGGTGATACTCCAGAGATACCAAGTAAGGAAGCTTGCAATTAAGACAACGAAAGCCACATTAGGCCACAGTGTCCCTGTGCAAAATTGTATTTGTACTATAAGAATATTGAGGTTTCTAATGTCATCAAGTTCTAGCAAGGAATGTAACACATGCTGGTTTGTTCGCGTGTAAATATTCCTTTAAAAATGCTAATTGGTAAACTGAAGACCAAGTGAGCTGGGCGGCTTCATAGATCTGGTAAGAAGAAGAAGAAAAATAGACAATTTGATCACAGCCCACTGCAGATGGAATCCACTTAATTCTTTCAGGTCTACACTTAACAAATTATCTCTACCTCCCCTCCACAATTCAGTCTCTGGATCTAGCCATTTATTTCCTGAGCACTTCCCTGCAAGGGAGTTCTGCGCGAAACTTCCTATTTTCGATTCTTTGAGAGCTTGTTTGAACAGAAGGGTTAATTGGAAGCTAACCAGTTGTATATTACAAACAAAATGTTGACAATAAAACAAGAGACAGGAAATCAATATGATGTCAGACAAATTAATTATCAATGGTGTACAGAGTTAAAAATAATGGAATGAGATCATCCACTTAGTTCTTTTTGATGGACTGCATCTCCATGAGCTCCCCCCACCCCAACCCGTCTTTCAGTTTATAGTTTACACAGCCACTTTCTGAAGCAAGAATACCTGCCTAGGGGGCCAACAACATTTTTCTCACAATCTTGGGGAAGAAAGTGGTTGTTTTAAAGAAACAGTGGCAGGTATCCTTATGCCAGCTATTCTTAAATGGAGGCTCGCTTTCATTTTCCCAGTCTATCCCAACTTCCCCTTATGCTTTAGGAGGAAGAGCTGTAAGTCGATGGTTGAGCATCTCCTTTGCATGCAGAATTTCCCACATCCATCCCCTGGAATCTCTGGTTAAGGCTGGGCAATGTAAAAAGGTAAAGGTAAAGGACCCCTGGCCGGTTAACTCCAGTCAAAGGCGACTATGGGTTTGCAGCTCTCATCTCGCTTTACTAGCCGAGGGAGCCGGCATTTGTCCGCAGACAGCTTTCCGGGTCATGTGGCCAACATGACTAAACTGCTTCTGGCGCAATGGAACACCGTGATGGAAACCAGAGCGCATGGAAACGCCATTTACCTTCCCGCCACAGTGATACCTATTTATCTACTTGCACTGGTGTGCTTTCGAACTGCTAGGTTGGCAGGAGCTGGGACAGAGCAACGGGAGTTCACCCCGTCACAGGGATTTGAACCGCCAACTTTCCGACTGGCAAGCCCAAGAGGCTCAGTGTTTTAGACCACAGCGCCACTCTTGCCTGATACCCTAGAGAGCTGCTGCCAGTCAGTGTAGACAATACTGAAGTAGAGGGGCCGATGGTCTGACTTGGTAGAAGGCAACTTTCTAAGTTTCTGTGTTTATGCCAGTTGCACATCAGTGACATGCTACCGATTTTCTTTTAGAGCCAAAGCAACACACCCTCCAAAACCCCCCAGAAAAACTCAAAGCCATTTAAATATCAGCACTATCTTCTTTCCTGCCCCCTTCACTGCCTCATTTATCATTTTGAAGAGGCAAAATTATTTGTGTGTTTTTTTCTTATTAAAAAAATGCATATTATGTAAGCATGTTTGTTCCCAGATTGAGCGTTGGAGTGCCAACATGCACTAAGGGAACACAGAGACGCTGGCACAACCTTAATGATCGGATGCATTTATATCCAACCAAAAAAGAGTGGGGGAAGAAAAGCATGTCAGTTACATCTCCTTTCAACATTTCCTGTAAGATGCTCCTGTAAGTTTCTCATTAATTGGTCCCACTTGAGAGGTGTTCCTATAGTGGACAGATGGATGCAAGTCTACAGTATGTGCAGGAGGGACAATAGAAAGAAGAGTATTGGAGACACTACAGTACCCAGCTGCAGTGACAGGTGAGACAGCAAAGCCCCCTCCATCAGCCTGCTGGAACTGACTTCCACTAGCCCCTCCTGCTCCCAGAACTGCTTCCATGATCAGCCATCCCACCTGGCTGCACCAAGGATGGGTGGGACAAAGGGCTGTATTCAACCAAAGCATCGAACTAGTAGAAGCCAATGCAATGATGCTCTCTAGCACAAAAGGACATTCTTCCTTCTCCTCAACCCCTGTGCACTGAAGCACCCTTTCCAAATGGAAACCAGCTTACACTGATGGAACCAGCAGTGGACTGAATGCAACCCCATGGAGCCATCTCCATTGGCTTGGCCAGGCCCAGAAGTTGTTAGTTGTTTTCCCTCTAGAATCATTGCTGTAGTGTAGGGTTGCCATACGTCCGGAATGACCCAGATATATCCGGGATCTGGGTGTTGGGAACTGCGCCTGGGTGGAAAATCCTGGGTATATTGGCAATTTTGGTGAATTTTTGGTGGGGAAGCTCTAAAACAGTGTTTCTCAACCTGTGGGTCCCCAGATGTTGTTGGACTACAACTCCCATCTTTCCTAGCCAGCATGACCAGTGGTCAGGGATGATGGGAGTTGTAGTCCAACAACATCTGGGGACCTGCAGGTTGAGAACCGCTGCTCTAAACCCTCTATTTTGCTTTTTTTTAAAAAAAGGAAGAAAAAAAAGCTTAACAACTTTGTCCAGATTTTCACTTTCTGAAATATGTTGATCCTGCTGCAATGACCATCGCACCATTAGGCATTGCCTCCAGTGACAAATGATTGCTGCATTATGATGCTCCCCTCTGCTTACTCTCGAGTAGATATCTTACAGATTGCCCCATCTTCATCATCTGAAATATTTTAACAGAATAGAATGTTGTTGTTCCTTTTTAAAAAATGAATTTGGATTGCTTTTAATCCCTTAGAGCAGAACTATTGACAGGGTGAGCTCTTTGGTAATAAAAGGGCATCCATCTCTAACAGATGGGTCTGAAAAGCTCAGTAGGATTCCTACACCATGAGGTCCACCATGGATCTAAGGTCCAGAGTCACACAATGTGGTATGAGTGGCACTTCTCTGTGTTATTCTCCAATCATGATCATACAGGAGGACAAATAACATGGTTTCTTTGGATACCATCCTCATTCCTCAACAGTGTCTTGTCCTACCTTGGATAGAAGCCCACAGAGTACATCTGGGCAGCAAGGTAAGCTGGAGTCAGGGAACCTCAGGGATTTCTGAGTGAGCTACTTCCTCCCACAAAGGCCTCGTTCACAAGACACAGTAAACCAAACTATAGCTTATCAGGACAGCATGACTGTGCAGCTGCCAGAGAGAAGTTCACAACAACTTTGTTCCTCTCCCGTCCTCTTGACTGCCATGCTGCACTGAGCTAAGCCAACTTTTAGCTTAGTGTGGCATCTATACTAGGACTTGTTGTTAAGCTCACTCCTCACTAATCATAAGCTCTGGTCAAAGTTTGGCTTATCATATTGTGTGAACCAGGCCAAAGTCTGGTGCTGAACTGAAGCTATTTATTCTCCAAAGGCCAAATCACCCCACCCAGGAGCTTTCATGTACCAAGAAGAAGAAGGCCCTAAAGAGGCAGCTCTTTGGCTCCAACTTTCATGACTGATGTTTTAATGTATTTTTAATATTTTGTTGGAAGCTGCCCAGAGTGTCTGGGAAAACCCAGCCAGATGGGCGGGGTACAAATAATTTATTATTATTATTAGTGTTGGAAATGTAAAGAAATAGAAGGAACTATGTATCATATGTGGTGGAAATGCAAAAAGATAAAGGAATTTTTGGAAATGATTTACAATGAGCTAAAAAAAATTTTAAATTAACATTTGTCCCCCTCAGAAAAATTGGAAGCCTTTCTTCTGGGGGTTATAGCTGTAGCGCTACCAAAGGACTTAAAGAGATTATCCATGTACGCAACCCCAGCAGTGAGAATGTTGTTAGCCCAATGCTGGAAAGGAGAGAACATACCGACAAAAATGGAATGACAGACAAAATTATTTGAGTACGCCGAGATGACAAGAATAACAGGGAAAGTTAGGAATCATGAAGATCAAAAATTCAACAGAATGAAATAAATACAGACAATATGTAAAAGTTCACTGTAAGCATGTAAAATCTATGGCAGGCTTTGAATGACCCCTGCAATGTGAAATAACTCTTGGAAGTATTGGATAATTGTAAAATAGATGCTGTTCAATATAGATACACAGAGAACCGAGGTTGGGGAGGAGGGAAGTCTCAATATGGGAACAACGTTATCTTATTTCTAACTTTTTTCACTTTTTTTTTCCTTTTTATCTTTTTTTGGTCTTTTCCTCTCTCTCTCTTTTCCTATGTACACTACCGATGGAGAGTTATAACTGTGATTCATTGTATAAAATCAATAAAGATTAAATCAATAAAAATAAAGAGGCAGCTCTTTGACCTTGAGGTTATCATTCCTACTCCCGTTACAGACTCATTGCAATGTAAAGGAGGCCGGTTCCTCAGGAAGTTATTGATTCTAAACATCCCAATTCAAGGGCCCTGGCTTAAGAGGCCTTTGGTCAATAGGCTCCAGCCCATGGGTGATGCTAAGACCTAGGTTCGTAACCACCAGCTTTGGCTCCTGCGCTGGTCATCTGATGAGATGAGAAGAACCTACTGAATCAGGCCAAAGGCCCATCTAGTCCAGTGCTCTTGTCTCAAAGTGGCCAACAAGAAGCCCATGGGAAGCTTGCAAGCACGACCCAAGTGTAACAGCAACCTCCCTTCCTGTGGTTTCCAGGAACTGGCATTCAAACACACCCACATCATGGTTAATAATCTGGCTGATCAGGTTGGGTCAGAATCTGTGCTGCTGCTCAGGGTGTCATGACCTTTGGTGAGGAAATCAACCGTATCACTCTCCAGCCTTGCTTGTTTATGGGACACAGCCAGAGTTTCTGTATTTGGTGTGTAGATTCTCAGGCAACATATCAATACACAGATTCCCATAATAAACTATCATGAAACTGTTCCCTGTCCGAGAATGACTCACCCAGTATGGCATTCATTTGAATGCCACGTAGGCAATTTTAAAATTGCAGCATTAATCTGTCGTAACGAATGAAATTAAATGTGTGGATTCTTACATGATTGTTTTAAACTAGTAATGAATATGTGTCAATTCTGAACAGCAGCAGCAAGATGTTGCAGCTTGCAGGGTGTTCCCAGCCAGCCAGCCAGCCAGCCATACCCCTTTCAAGCTACTCCATTCCATTTCCCCCTGGTTTCCCATTTTGTCCCATGAAAACATTCCATGGCCACTCAACATTGCTCAGTCCTCACTGGACTGTTCCCCATCCCCTGTTTAAAACGTAATGCATCCTTTGTTGTACTTCTGTAAAACTTTTTTCCGTCCCCAAGCCTGCTGACGCTTCCCTGTTGTGCAATAAATATCTACACTCAGGGAATGCATTCACTGTTAGGAAAGTGAAATGACCAAATACCTATGAAGATACATGAAATATCAAAAAACAGTGATTTTGTTATAATGATAATAATAATCTAATAATAATTTATTATTTATACCCCGCTCATCAGGCTGAGTTTCCCCAGCCACTCTGGGCGGGTTCCAAGCGAGTGTTAAAAACAATACAGCATTAAATATTAAAAACTTCCCTAAACAGGGCTGCCTTTCTTTTAAAGATAAGATAGCTGCTTATTTCCTTCACATTCCACAGGGCGGGTGCCACTACCGAGAAGGCCCTCTGTCTGGTTCCCTGTAACCTCACTTCTCGCAATGAGGGAACCGCCAGAAGGCCCTCGGCACTGGATCTCAGTGTCCGGGCTGAACGATGGGAGTGGAGACAGGGGTTATAACCCAAACCTTCCAAAAATGTGCTTTTAAAAGCTGAATGGGCTTCTTCTTTTTTTCCAAGAGAAACACACGCGCGCACACATAACATTTTGAATTTGATAGATTTGTTGTTTGTTTCCAATAGGCGTTTTAGAGCTCATTAAAATCGGGGCCTAATCCTCAGCTAATATAAATCAGGCAGGAAGCAAAAAGCCGGGTGGGGTGGGGGGAATTGAACTAAAAATAGTCAGTAGGGAGGTGAGAGAGAGGTGGGGGGAGTGGAAGCATTCTTTAAGTTAAATGCCTTGTCACTTCGCTGTGCTGTGGCTTGCTGCTTACCCAAGACAAAGGCAAAACAAAGTGAGTTCCACACACTTCTTTTTAGCATTTGAACAAACAATTGTGTTTAATATTAGAAGCCAGTTCACATGCGGTTGCTTAGGAATGAAAAACATTCCTTGATGCCCTCTGATATGCACCAGATTGCTCTGGGATGCTTTTGTGCATTCGACTTGAGCAGTTACCAGGGTCTGGAGTCCGCAAGAACATGACGTTGTAATCTTGGTCATGTTTTATTTATACGGAGCAGTGCAGCCGATAGGGTGTGTTAACAAACAAAGATGATTGCTTCAGGGCCAGTTTCTCCTCCTGAGGTAATTAAGACAAAGTAGCTTCCCTGGTCGGGAGATACCCACTGCAGACGACCTTTTTTTTTTCCTTTTTCTTTTTTTCCTCTCTCTCTCTGCCAACTCCACCCCCACTCACCCACCCCGGCCACACACACACTTTGCTCAAATGATCCGCCTCAACTAGGCCAAGAGGTCTAAATCAAAAGAAACGTGAGGTAATTTTTTTATCGTTGGTTAAAAGGTGCATCGTTAAATGGCAGAGGCATAAATTATACTTCTTAAAATCCATATAGCCTTAAAAGCCACTGGATGGAAAATGTCAAGACTCCAAGATACGGCTGGGTAAAGTAAATAAATACAGATAACCTCAACGGTAAGGAACAGAAATGGAACCGACCATATACTCCACCTCACGTTCTTGGAAGGCGCTCCTCTCTTGAAACAATGATAAATAGATAATATCTTTAGACATCAATCCCATATGCATTTACCTGAGTGTAAAACTTAATGGTTTCGGGTTTTTCTTCTTCTGAGTAGATATGTATAGTTATTGCTCAATTAATCACTTATCACCTCTCAGAGATTCTTAGGATCTTCTTCTTCATAGCCTAGCAAGATTGTCTTCCCCAAACACGGTTTTAACAGTGAGTCTGTAAGTGACTGGGGAGGCCAATTCTGGATCCACACGTCCTTTTACAGTGGGGATATTGGTTTCCGGGCGGGAGTTGATCATGGTGAGGGTTTGCCAAGCTTGCCTTCCTCTTAGCATGTTTCTCCCTTTCATCCTGAGTTTGAGTGTCTTCAAAACCCATGGCTACTTTGGTAAAGGCTATTCTCCAATTGGAGGGCTTGCAGGCCAGGGTTTCTCAGTTGTCGGTGTTTATACTACATTTTTTTTTTTTTTAGATTTGCCTTGAGAGAGTCTTTGAACCTCTTTAAACCTCTTTTGTTGTCCATGATTCTTAGGACAGACACAGTGGATGCTCAGGTTGCGAACCTGATCCGTGTGGGATGCACATTCGCAACCCACAGAGGCGCATCTGCGCACACGCAGGTTGTGATTCGGCGCTTCTGTGCATGCGTAAAGTGTGATTTAGTGCTTCTACGCATGCATGACCCCCCCGAAACCCAGAAGTAACTCGTTCCGGTACTTCCAGGTTTCAGCGGGTCCGTAACCCGAAAAAACGCAACCTGAAGCATCCTTGACCCAAGGTATGACTGTAGATGGATATAGACAGTGCTATTTTTCTAGAAAAAGTGGTACTGGAGCTCACCATTAACTTCTCCCTTGTTCTCTTAGAATGGCAATGGCACCCACCTGAGAGGTGCCAGAACTGAGCTCCAGTGAGCTCCGGCTGGAAAAAAAGCCCTGGATATAGATAAATAGAAATCTACCAATGGCTACTAGCCATGATTGGCCATGTTCTGACCACAGTATACTTTTGAAAACCAGTGCTGGAAACTGCAGGAAGGGAAGAATCCTCTTGGGCTCAAGTTCTGCTTGTGGGTTTCCAGCAGGCAGGTTGGCCGCTGTGAGAAGAGCATGCCAGACTAAATGGGCCATTGGCTTGATCTAGCCAGGTATTCTTATGTTCTTACAGATATAGGAGAAAGAGAAATGCTGTAGCCATGGGTCTGCTAGCTTCTGAAAACATAGACACCACTCCTTCGCAACGTTTATTGTAGAACATCATAAAGAACGTTCACTTTTTGTAATAATAATCATAGAAATCACTGTGAACTGAGTTTAGTTGAGCACATGTAGAGGGAACCGGATGTATCATCGAAAGGTCTGATTACTGTTCGTCCAATGGATTACAGCTGCAGCCACTGGGTTCTGTTATCCTGCTCTGGTGGCTTCTGGGAAACAATGCCAGGTATGAGGCCTAGCTAGTAGACAACAAATAACCCCTGGAATATATATATATAATGTACAGTGGTACCTCAGGTTACACATGCTTCAGGTTACAGACTCCGCTAACCCAGAAATAGTGCTTCAGGTTAAGAACTTTGCTTCAGGATAAGAACAGAAATTGGGCTCCGGTGGTGCGGCAGCAGCAGGAGGCCCCATTAGGTAAAGTGGTGCTTCAGGTTAAGAACAGTTTCAGGTTAAGTACGGACCTCCGGAACGAATTAAGTACTTAACCTGAGGTACCACTGTATTGAAAAATAATACTTAAAAAAAAAACCCCAAAACCCTTGAGTTTACTACTTTCCTTTGTTGGTGTAAACACTAATAGTTTGTATAGTAACACTTGTTTTGCAGAATGGTTTGCATTTGAAATTGAAAGCAAAATGTTGCTGGAGGTCTTTTGTTAACATTCGATGTGCTCTACAAATGAAATCTATGCAATCAGAAGTAAGGCACTAGCACTGGGTTTTAATGGAGTTTACTCCCAGGAAACTATGGGGAGGTGGTGAGGAGAAGCTAGAGTTCCTTGGAGTAAAGGCAGGGTATTAAGAGTAATTAAATAAATGAATCTTCAGCTGGGCTTTGATAGCAAAGTGCAGGTTGGGACTGCTTGGAGAGAAGGTTCTAGACAGGTAAGCCAAGGGGATGATTCTGTATTCATGCCCCTTTTGTTTAAAAAAATTGGAACCCCACCCCCACTTTGTACATTTGGACAAATGGAACTGTTGAAATCACATCTGGTCCTCAGCTACTACTGTCTGCTTTACCTATTTTTGCATTGTATCATAAAGGTGTTCTGCTTTCTTACATACCGTTCCAGATGTAGGTTCAATGGCTCCAATTTCTCTGCAAGCCCCTTTGCATCTTTTACAAGAAGCGACTCCTTTATCACCACTTGCGTTGATAGGAAACAGCCAGGGACAGAATAGGGTCACCCATCGTTTTAATGATCCTATATTTTTACACTTCCACAGTGCAGTGGAAATATGCTCAGCCCTATCTGCATAAAGTTAACATCTAGGAAATATACTGCATAGAAACAGCCTTCCCTTGATTGTGGGGATTCATAGTCTGAACTCTAAGCTCTTTATCATCTTCAACATGTAGAATCTTTTTCAGGACAGAATAGGCTGTCATCTGTCAGAAAAATAGAACACACGGTGTCATTTGGTAACTAAAGGTCACTATTTAGCAAAGCTGGTAGAATAATTCATAAGAAATCACCATCCCTTTCCACCACCACCACCCTGGAAAATTGTCCACAAGTGTGTGTTTTAATAAGGAATTAATACAAGTGGCAAACGTTCTATTCTCTTAGCTATGTGGGCTGCGCAGCCTGGCTGAGTTTCCTCCTCATATCCGAATCTCCGAATCATACTTGTGGCATGAATGTGTGTGATTTTTGAATTCAAAATATATTTCCCACATTGTTCTGCAATATCCCTTCCATATCTGGCAAGGAATATTGTTGTGATTTTTATGGGACTGGCTTCTGTTACAAAAGGAATATGCAAGTTTTCATAGGATAAAATAGAAATAAAACAGAACAGCTAAGCAAACATTTCCACCAGGACCAGCTCACATACTAAGCATTCTAATAATTTTATGCATTAAGTGGAAACTGTGCATTTATTTTATCAGTATACACCCCTACATGTGCCTACCTGATCCCTGTGATCCAGTTTTATCACATGTGCTGTGGTGATTTAGCCAGGGCCCCACCATATGTATGGAATGGTGTGTTTGTGAACTAACTCGCCAAATACTGGCATTCATGATCAATATTCTGTTTTTGAACTTTCCATTCTTTATACATGAGGAAATAAATAAAGTTCTTTGGGAAGAAGAGCATGCTGATTGTGCAGTGATTGTGGTGGAACTGTTCTTCCAAGGAAAAAGAGTTTTCCCCCAGATTCTCAATGATACCATTTTGGTTTCAGACATTAATGAACATGCCCAGCATTGCACCAGTGGAAAAGATCAAGCATCAGACAGGAGCTGAAAGGGCAGCTGCACCCCAGAGAGAAAGCTCAGTGAAGACTTCTGCTCTCCTACGAAACTGACCTCATAAAGTGAAAGTTCCTCTTGTTCTTCCCGGTATCTGCAGGTGTTTGGTGGCAGTGCGGAGATAATCCTCCCACTTAGAGAGAAAGAGGGCTTATTAGGTACCTACTGGATCAGACCAAAGACATGTCTAGTCCAGCATTTTGTTCCTATGATGGGAAGCCTACAAGCAGGGCATGAGTGCAATAGCCACCTGCTTGGGAAAGCTAGATGTGAATTGTTCTCCTAAGGCAAAAGAAGGGGAAGAAGCAGGTGATGCTGCAAGTCAGATGGGTCAGTGTTACCTTGCTTTCTGTGATGCAGTTATGACCGCCCATCCCCCAGTCCATCATTTCAAGATTATCCAGCCTCCATCACAGGCAAGTGAAGAAGTCGCATCCACGTGTTCATAATTGGGTCTATCCCTCAGGAATATGGAAATCTGGGTCTTCATTAACACTGATATAACCATTTCCCTCTAATTCCAGTGGAGGTCTACCCTCGCACCTCCCAGAATTTGACTAGCAAGGAGTCTCCAGATCACATCAGAGTCCCTCCATCCCCCCCCCCACCCCAATTATCAGAAATGCTTTTAACTGAAGATCCTGGGGAATGAAGCTGGGATCTTCAGTATGCAAAGCATCAACTCTTGCCATGGTCCCATCCTTTCAGTAATGGTCGAATATATCCTTGCCCAGCCTTTCATGTGGCTGCAGGGGTAGGTGGAGAGAGGTGTTTTTACCAAGGATGGTAGAAGGTTAAGGATTTGCAACCCAAATAAGTTTCAATTGAGTCCGTTATTAACCCTTGCTAGAGTGGTGCGGGTAGCGCTGTGGTCTAAACCACAAAGCCTAGGGCTTGCCAATCAGAAGGTCGGTGGTTCGAATCCCCGTAACGGAGTGAGCTCCCATTGCTCGGTCCCTGCTCCTGCCAACTTAGCAGTTTGAAAGCACATCAAGTGTGAGTAGATAAATAGGTACCACTCCAGTGGGAAGGTAAACAGTGTTTCTGTGCACTGCTCTGGTTTCGCCAGAAGCGGCTTAGTCATGCTGGCCACATGACCCGGAAAAACTGCAGACAAACATTGGCTCCCTCGGCCAGTAAAGCGAGATGAGCAGCGCAACCCCAGAGTCGTCCGTGACTGGACTTAATAGTCAGGGGTTCCTTTACCTTTAGAGTGGTAGTTAGAAGGAATAAGTGCTGGTGGGATGAAAAACGTATATTCCTGCCTAGGATAGATCCCTATCTGGTCCTCTACTGCACCTCTTTTAGGAAAATACCCAGATTGAGCAGGGAAGTAGTGGTGAGAAGGTGTTGCCTGATGCGAGGGATCTGTTTGTGTGAATGTGTGCAAGGGAGAGGAAATGTTTACGTATTGAGTTTCCAGAGTTTGCCAGTTTCCACATTTGGCTCCTACTTTGAAACTCATCCCACAACATTGGCATGACATTGGGTCTTTGCAGCGATTGGTTTCCTAGGAATACAGGAAGCTTCAGATCAATGGTCCATCAAGTTTGGCACTGTTGACACTTACTAACAGTGGCTGTCCAACGTTTGAGGGTGACTGTTCTCCCCAGCCCTACTTGGAGCCATTGGTGATTCAGCCGGAAAACATCTGGATGCAAATGGTATGCTCTACCATTGGGTTATGGCCCTTCCTTGTTTTACAGGATGTTGAGATACTGCAAAACTTGCATAAGTAAATACACTAGCTGAAATCTGTGGGTCAGGCAGCCCCATGTCCCAACAATAATTTCATCAACTAACACAGCTACAAGCCTTGCATATGACAGCCTTGCATGTGTTATCTCCCACCTCACATTCTGGTGTTTTGCAAAGATCGAGTGTTTCCTGACAGCTGTATACAAGCAGCTGACCAAGAACAGGATGTGATCCCTGATTTCAAGAAGCCAGCACACACCTGATGGTTGTTAGAATCAATTTTGAATCAAATGCTGACTCCGTTCTCGTTGCACGTCTCTTCCAGAATGTATATTGGTGCTTAAGCATGGAGAAAGTGGAGTGCAGCCTCATTTACATCTCTCCTTGTTGAGAAAGTATTATCACCATATGCTGATGTTTTGCTCAGGGAAGGACCTTGAGCTCAGAGGAGCAGAGCACAAGCTTTGTGCGTAAAAGCTCCCAGGCTCAATCCCTGGTGTCTCCAGGTAGGGCTGCGAGAGCGCCTGTCCAAGACTCTCTCAGGCAGTGTGCAATACTGAGCTAAATGGCCCAGTGGTCTGACTCAGTATGCAGCATCTTCCTGCGTTCCTGTGCTAGTTACGTCTTAAGCTGATGCACAGGGGGGCGGGGGGTAGCATGCAGGGGCATGTAGATGATGCTTGACTCTTTACTCTTATTCACTTGCATTGCTCAAGAACTCGGAAAGCATAAAGCAGTATTTCAGCTGCAGCAGGCTGCCAAATGGGAAGAGCAATGACTGGGCTGAATGTTGGAAGCTGACCCCTTCCCCAAATCCCTGCATTTTAGCAAGCATAGCAAGCAATTAATCATATACCAGAATGTGTCCAGGCTATTTGTACGAATGAACAGCTCCCAGTTCTTTACACAAAATTATGAAATGCTGTGTTCCTATTTCTTCCCCTGATGGTCTTTGAGTTTTTTTGGGTCTAGGGACCTTCTCAGCCATCCTCTCTGGCCCTTAAGCACCCACAGCTTCAACCTTCTTTGGACAGTGCACACAGGTACAGTCATACCTGTTACGTTTGCTTCATGTTACATTCTTTCAGGTTAATGTCCTGCGGCGACCCGGAAGTACCAGAAAGGGTTACTTCCGGGTTTCGCCGCTTGCACATGCGCCAAATCATGGCACGCACCTGCACAGGTCGTGCTCTTTTCATGTTGCGAAAAGGCCTCTGGAACGGATTCTGTTTGCCACCAGAGGTACCACTGTATATGCCAAGTACAGCAAACTTGCAACTTATGCTGGAGTTACATTCCGCAGATTGCATGTAATCATAACACATTGGGTGCAATGTGGGGCAGAATTGCCAAAGTATTTTTTTCTGAACCTCTGCCCCCTTTTTAATGTTTTTTTGCCAAGCCAGATGAAGGACCCTGCATGAGAGATAGGGAAGGGGAGAAATCCCAGGGTGAGAGGCTGAGGGAAGAATGGGATGCTCCCAGGTGAGAGCTGCGAGGGTACACCTTTTTCTGTATGGGATACGAGTTAAGACATTTGTATTCTTCTAACCAGTGCTTTTTTTCTGGGGGGACGCATACCCCTAAACATTTTGTCAATCTAAGTTTGGCCACATTGAGGGGCAGTATTTCAATACGAGTAGGAAAATGAGAGTACCCCTAAACATTTTTTAAGGGAAAAAAAGCACTGCTTCTATCTCCTTTTTTTAATTTCTTGTTTAGATTAGGTTGATTTTTTATTGTATTGTGAAATTAAACTGTATTTTTAAAAATAATAATAATTATGCCAAGCACGGAAAGCTGAATGTACACAAGTTAAATGCACGTAAATTGTGGGCTTACTATTCTAAAAACATACTGAACTCCCTCCACGATGCTGAGTGCTTTACTACTGCTTCAGTTGTTTAGTGGTAGGTACGGCCGAATATTTCAATTTCAGTTTCTCTTTGTTCCAGACTTAATTTTGGTAAGTTTGCCTTTAAAAGCAGACTGAATTGACTTTGTCCCCCTCCACATACCCAGAAGGCTCCCCTGTACCAGAAGTACATGCTAATAACTGTACCAGATGTAACTGAAGGCCAGATAACAAGATGTGCTAGGAAGCAATGAGACTGAACAAAATGTCCACCACAACAGGGCTCAATGTGTTGCATTGAAAACTAGGCTGGCTCTTTGAACTATAGAAAAGCCTTGAGCCATGTGCTTTTCTGCATCCTTGTTGGAACAATATAATGTGTCTAGCCACCTTAGGACAAAGTTTCTCCACCCCCAAATCTGTGCCTTAAAAAAACCAAAACTAAACTTGCCATCCACCTTAGCTCCAAATTCAAATAAGCAGTAAAGACAATATTTGGAGATCAAGTCAAATGTCCAATTTATTATTATTTTTTTATAACTTGAAACTGGAACAAACGTTGTTTTGAACGAGCGTACAAATGAAATGGTAGACACATGCTGAACTCAACAATGTGACAAGTGGGGTGGGATGGGGGAGAGGTCAGGAGTCTTGTACAGAGAATAAAAGGAACAATAAATATTTCACTAAGTGATATTGAAATGACCTCCTGCCATCTCAACATTTTACCCATAATAAAAAAGTGCTCCTATCTTTCTTTCTTTCTTTCCTTTTTTTTTAAAATGGAGCACAAATACCAAGCAATAATAAATAGTTCCAAACTTGTAGTAAAAGACAAAACCTCCAAGTAAACAATGAAAGCTCATACAATAAGTAATAGAAAAAGGTAATAAAAATAGTTTGCCTTGCCGATACAAATGCAAACAACTGAAATCAACGTTACTTTGCTTTGCAGTTCTAAAATACAAAGAGCACCATAAAATGAGTTTGCCTGTGAAAAACAAAAACAAAATAACCCCTTGGACTGTATTTAATCAGGACTAGGATGAAATGCTGAAGGGCACGACTCTATTTTGAACGTCCACATTCTAAAAAAAAGGAGGGCTGTTGCTCCAGAAATGCTCTTTGTGCATCGATTTTAAGCGGAGCAGGGGTGTGCTGCATGGGATAATTGTGACTTAACACTGTTAACGTTGCTGATATTAGCAGTGTAAAAAATAATCTCAACAGCAGAGATACCTGTGGCAGGTCGGCCATATTGTGCTTATGGCCTTGTGAAGCAGGGATTCTTAAAAGCAGGGAGGAGGTGGGGTCACCGTGGTTTCAGGAAACACAATGTTTGTGCTTGTATGTTGGTTTCTCATCGATTCAAGACACATAATAAGACAGCTGCTGGTGGTTTAAATCTGAGTTCATCCAGGAGGAAAAGTGTCGTGCTCACAGTTTCAAAAGGAAATCTGAATTCACTTCGCTGTGGATTTAGTTTCGGAGAAAGCAAGGCACCTATATATAAAATACCCTATGCCTGGTTTTCACCAAAAATATCTCCGAATAATACTCCAGGATGTACTCCAGAGTAGGGGAAGGGGTGTGCGTGTTGTAGGATACTATGAAATATTTCTGTAAGAAGGTTCTCTGGTGTTCATGTAGAAGGTTGCTCCACAACAAGGTCTTAGCGTAACCTTATCCCTAATTCTGAAGAGCTGGAAGGAGGAATGGCTAGGCCAGTTCTACAACCCGACGCGCCCTTGGCATTGTGATGGCTCTGTGACTTCATAATCACGTGTGTTTCCCCCTCCCCCCCCCTGCTATTTCTTCACACACTGCTAATGGCTCCTCGTATTTGCTCTCCCTTGCCTTAAAATAGTCCCTAGCACGGTGCCTTGCCCCGTTTCCCCCCCCCCCATTAATTTTTTTAAAAAACTGAAACAGCAGAAACAAAATAAAGATTAAAAAATAACGCTCAACTCATGGCATAATCCTAATTATTGGGACTTAACAAAGCAATCCTAGGGAGGAGTGTTTGTCAACCTAAAGGCACAGAATTTCATCCCAGTCCTTCAGATATTTAAGAAATTTATGGAATGTACAATTAGGAGTCAACAGCAACGAAAGCAGACAAAAGAGCAGACTGGCAAAACCTGTACATGGTCCTGTTCCGACAGGGATTGGGGCATGGAAAGGGAAGGTGGGGTAGAAGTGGGACGTGCCCAGGCCAAATTTTTCACTCCGACCCAATTCACAGTTGCACCAACAGAGTGTTTGGTCTCCCTTCCTTCCCCCTACCTCTTTTCAAACCGTTTCAGATGAAGGCTATGAAGAGGTGGTAATGGATGGGTGCCCTGGGATCAGGCCCCACACCCTTGCAGGATCAATTGGGCGAAGGTCCAGATGCACATTGCCCTGGCAGATAGTTGGTGCAGTGAGGATTAACAGTGCCTATCCAGTGATGGTGAGTACCCTGACTGCAAACATGCCCCTTCATCCCATGGCAGGTGCCAGTGATGTCAAAACCAGTAGTGCTGGGTACCTTAAGCACACACACCGTGCAGTTTTATGGACTGGGGCCGGAAAGTCTACGTGTGCCAGGCAAAAGCCGCTTCCCCGACTCTAAAAAAAAAGCGGGGGGCATCTGTGGAATGTTACGTCAAACATCTTCACAAAAACTGAGTTTCATTTAACAATAACAGGCAACAGCCAGCCATCCTAGTTCAACTCTACCTGGAAAGGCCTTGATACAAGGGGTCCAGGCAGTTTCAAAGTCATTACTGCCCTGTATGAACAGTGCTTCTTCCTTTCTTTTCTTTTCTTTTCTTTTTTTTTTTGTAGGCCATTTCTGACAGAAAAAAAATTACATATACATACACACAACTAAAATTGCGAACAGAACAACTTATAAACAAAACAAAACCTGACACCCCGCCCCTTCCGAAGAGAAAAAAAGGAACCCCAGAAACCACATAATTAAAAATAATAATTGTTTTGTTTCTTTTACTCAACAGGTCGTTAAACAACCCTTTTATTTTTATTTTTTTTCCTTCTTCTGTACAATAAGGTCTTGACATACAATTATTATTTATTTTTTTGCACTATTTTATCCTGCCAAATTAAAAAAATATATTATGGCAGCCTGTTTGTTTGTTTTTATTTTTATTTCCAAATTCACTAACAAAAAAGTACATTAAATCCCTTTAAAAGGACAAGCGTACAGTTAAAAAATTACAAGTTCCAGTAAAAATACAGCAAGTGCCTACATTATATGAATTAACCAATATCAATATCCATTCCAGAAGAGGGGGGTATAGGGGCAGGGGAGGGGGGGGAGAGAGAGATAAAAATAGGTACAGGTCAGAAATGTGATTTTTTTTTTTTAATCTGCAAAGCAATAACAATATTAAGCACTTTTTTCCTACATACTTTTTCTACATGGTGTAGCAGTCACCTTTTAATCCCCAAATACAAGTTTCTATACATTTTTTCTTGAAATAAAAATTCAACACCCAAGGCAGAAAAAAAAAATTACTAAAACTCAGACTTTACAGTTACAGTGACAAGAACAAATTTATAGACCCACCATTTAAATTTTACTGCAACATTTTCAAGGAAAAAAGAGAAAAGTTTTTTTTTTCTTTCTGGTTTTGTAAAATGCCCAGGCATTCTCCATTATTACAAATACTGGTCCACTTTTACAGTAATCAAGAAATTTTAATATATATAATATATACTAAAACCCCGTCACCAAAAGAAAACAATATACACATGGCCATTATGGCATTTTTAATAACCTATTAAGCAAACTTTGAAAAAAAGAAGAAGAGAGATTGCTCAAACACACATACACACAATTTTTTTTTACCCTTGTATGTATTCAATACTGTAAACGTATTTTAAGACAGAGTGCACTAAATTTAACTTTTAAAAAAATTAGCCGTTGTTCCTGAATTTTTTTTCATTCAATGATAACAACTTGCAATTTGTGTCATTTGAGTTTTAATTCAGCAGTAAATCATTTCCATTCCATTTCCTAAGCAGCGTTGTCCTGAAAAAAAAGAGAGAGGCTGAGAACAATTCAGCAAATTGATGTCCGAAGTTGTGCTGGATATACATCTTCATTTGATTGGGTCTTATGGCATTTTCATGTCCACTATCTTCAACCAGGATTTTTTTTTTTTAAAGTAAATGTGGCTCTTTTGTTTTGTTTTGTTTTAACCCTAAAAGAACGTACTTTTCTTGTTCTACCGTTTTTTTTAAAAGTCTTTTCATTTCACAAAAATGTTTGCATTTGTCTCAAGAGACTCAAATAGGAAGATCAGTTTTCAAGGCACTCACATCAAATTGAATGGCAGTAGAAAAACTGTCCAATAAGTTATTATTATTATTTTCTTTATAGTGCCAGTATTGTGAATGCCACGCTTAGCAACACTGACACTTAATCTCAGATGTCCCCCTTAATAGTTTCACCCACCTCTGGGCCAAGCAAAGACAAAGCTGTTGTAATTTCTTGTTCAGAAGCCGCTGGTTTTGAACGCGAACAAAAAGCTTTAAAGTGCGGGTCAACAGAATCAAAATGCGTAACTTTTACATTGTCCACTGTCTTGACAGACTAAATCAGGGGAATCCAAATTATACCCTAGAAAACCTCCCTAGGTCAAGTAGGATGGGGAGATATATATATGGGTCTACCCAATGCACAAAAGAAAGATGGGCAATTTGGATGAGGGCACGTATTCTGATCTGGGATATTAAAAGAAAAAGGAAGTTTATGAGGCATATGGACACACGTGGTGGAATGCTCACATGAGAGAGATGCATACGGAAGCCAAAAGCCCACAAAGTGTCCCATTATTCCACAGCCCTGTCAAACAACACAACACCAAGTAAAGAAAAATGCAACTTAGATTCTGCGGTCAAGGCAACATACAAAATCTGACTTGTGAGGAGGTAAAAGGCATAAAGGAGGCTGGGTCTCCTCTGGTAGCTGTCTATCTTCCCGGGATAGCCACACTTGAAAATGATTTTTTTAAAAACAGAAGAGAAGAGCAGGTTATTTAATATTTTTACCTAAATGGGTTCCTACTCTTTCAACCAAACAAATGCACCAAGCTGTAGGTCTATAGGTGCCTTCCGCCTGACCTCATTGTCCCCATCAAGGGATTAATATAATCATTTGCCTTAAGAAAGTTCAGAATGAAAAGGCTGAGCCAAGAGTGTCAAGTGAAGGTCCTTATTTTCTGTTCTATGTGAGATATGACATACTGGAATATGAGATTTAGCATAAACAAAGCACATCCAGTAACCCTAAACGAAGTACAATGTGTGACTGGAGTTTAAGAATGTGGGCAAATTGGTTTACAATTATGGATCCTTCCCCAGTGCTAAATTACCCAAAAATCTATCCAAAGAAAAATTGGACGTCACAGCTTTTAGTTTAGTTTTTATAATTCAATGAATAATGAAGTTTGGTTTTTTTTTTAAAAAAAAAACCAGAAACAAAACAAACCTGCTTTATGGAACTCAAATCGTGCACTTCCAAATATAGGGAGTTTTTAATTTACACACCTTTTTATTTCAGTACCCTTTTAAAGGTTGCAACCCTGAAAACCTTGACTATAGAGACGCCTCGTCAATACTTACACGTTACTTTAATGGCACTATTCTAAAAGGGAGCATTTGGCCTATTTACTTTACAATAACATAATTGTGCATTATACGAGACAATATTTTCATTTCCCTGGCAAAATGCCTCGCAGTCTAGGCTAGCACTCGGCTCTTGAATAACAGCTGTAACTATCACTGTTGCTTTTTGCTAGAGAGCACAGTTTATACAGAAGTCTTAGGCAAAAGCCAGGAAGGAAACCACTGTGTAAGGAAACCACTGTGAAGTAAGCAAATCGTATTTGTACAATATTGCACAAATTGGTGTCATGGGGTGCGCAAATATGCAGGAGAGTGTGTGTGTGTTTTATTCAGATCCCAGTCTTAAGTGCAGATATTCCTTAGAAGCATTTCCATAATTGTGGTGAGCAACCTTGTGTATTTGTCTCTGCGTGGTATACTGAATGTGAAACATAGTGTACAAGCGGTGATTCACCAAGCCAACTTGACCCGGGAGGTCTGGTGCACGAGAATTGCCATCTTCAGACCCAAGGCAAACACCAGTGGTGGACCACCGGAAGTAGCTGGTGGTCTGCACTGGGCTTGCCTTTAGAAACAGTACGGCAACCATGGGAGCATTATAGTATTTGAATATTGAATATTTCTTGAATATCGGATGCGTCAAAATTAGGGAACAGCTACTCTCATTTTTAAATCAGCTGCCATTTTAAAGACAAACGCATGTAAAAGATTAGCCCTATTCAGAAGTTATCATCTCCATGGCTGTGACCGTGGGGAGGGAACAGAATGGGGTCATCTCACATCCCCCATTAGGTCTCTGCCTCTCTATGTCCATCTGCTGGGGGAGGCGGGGTGGGAATCCTGCACCACATGCCGCGACTGTCCCATGTTTTAGAACTCAAGATGATCAGGTGAAACTGGGTTTGTAGAATATGCTTGCTTCTAAAGATATTTCCCCAGTTTATAGATGGCGGAGAAGGGATTCAGCCAGCAGGGGACATGATGATTGGGGCAGCAAGTTCGGCTCTCTTATTTCTATCTCCATATTACAATCATGGGGGGGGGGGTTATTGGGTTATTGTTGTTTTTATTTTGATTATGTACTTTGTGGTTTTATATTCTGATTTTATTCTGTGAACCAGCCTGAGACCTGCGGGTGTAGGGAGATATATCAATTCAATAAATAATAGAATAAAATATTAACATGGAACATGAGTAATGTAAATGCAATGTAAACCCACAAGTTGCTCAAATAAATATTGGGAGTTGGGTATCGCCATGGTGCTGGGAACTGGTTTCAGGAACATTGTAGCCCAGGGGGCTAAAATACCTGATATCTGGAATAGGGAAGGAGTTCCCATCAGGTCCCAATGACCAACAAGCCTAGGGAAGTATATAGCTTGGCTCACTTAGCTGAGTCATCTGGAGCTATCTGCTCTTCAAGAATCTCTTCCATTTACTTACTGATTAATGGGGCACTGGGGTGTGGATTTGACAGGTTGCTTGAGATGGGCTTATGTGTGGCTGGTCCCGCCTTGTGGTGGGAATTTGGACCCGACATCATTATTTTAAACTGGGTTTCTATACATCCTGTTGATGTAGAAACTTGAGTCTTGTGGCACCTTGAAGCCAAACATATATCTTACATTAGAATCTGAGTTGTTTTGCTACAACAGACAAAATATGGCCGGAACTCTCCGTAGGGGTCAGCTTGGTAAAAGTTTATTATTTTGCTCGCTAGCTAAGCAGTCGGCATCCAACAGAGGGAGACAAGGAAGGACGCAAGGATTAAGATGTTGTTACTCTTCCTTACCAAAGGCTGTTGGGAGTAAACTGGGGCTCTTTCAAGTTCACACAGCGAAAGTTCTTATGCAAGTTTATGTGCCCTGCTTAATTTGTGTCAACAAGGATTAACATCTCCCATTGTTGTATAATTGCCTAATGTGACGGGTAATTGCCTGATGGGATAGATAATACACCCTGAGAAAACTGATCATATGACAATATGTCAACCTTTAATCAATGAATTGGTTGGATTAACCCCCCCTTAAATATATGCACAGTGCAGGTCTAATTCAGAAATAAGTCACTGCCTTCAATGAGGCTTACTCCCAGGTAAGTGTTCCTACGGTTGCGACCAGGAAAAAAGCAATGGAGAGCACTTCTAAATAGAAAATGGGGGAAAGGCTGCCCATATTAGAAGATGTCGTCCCTCGAGCTCAGCATGGTCTATAATGACTGACAACAGCTCTCCAAGGCTTCAGACCAGCCCTCTCTGGAGACACCAGGGATTGAACCTGGAACCTTTTGCATGCAAAGCATACAGAGGAGGGAATGCCACTTCTAATGGGCACCTGCTGTGATGCATCTATGTACCACCAAAAATAATAATAATGGGCTTTCTTCTTCAGAGCAACTGTTTTAGCCATATGAAGAAGCATGCAGGTTTCATGTGATTCATCGGGTACTGTAATTTGATTCACCAGTCCTAATCAAAACAATTACGTTAGCCATAGCATGTGCGCGCGCACGACCCTGCGTTCACACACATGCCCACACGTGTGCACTTACTACACAAACTGAGGTTCGGTATGAAACCACGTTTGCAGTGAGTGCAGTCCTAACTGTGTCTACACAGAAGTAGGTCCTGCTGAGTTCAGTGGGACTTGCTCCCAGCTAACATGGGGTTAGGGTTGCAAACCTGGTCCCCCAAAAGGGGCACTGGTGTATTTGCTACAGAACGGTCCATTGCAGCCATTATCATGTATTCAGGTCGTCAAGTGATAACTTCAATTATTGTGTGCGTAAAGTTTAAGGCCAGAATAGCAAGTGACATGGGGCGGGGAGGGCGGGGGGACGACAAGCAAGGTTCCTTTTCTTACTCCAAGCTTTCTAAAATTTGACATGCTTCTAGCTGTCAGGGCTCTTCCATTCCCTTTATGTAATGAAGTTAAAGAAGATGGCAGAAAGGTGAAAGTAAGTCATTAGTAAACGGAACGAATTCCATACTAATAATGCACAACTCTTGCTATTGCTCTTATAAATATAGCTGCCTTTAAGGGGGCGGGAACACATTTGCCTATTTCTTTTTAGCTTTCATAACTTCTACTGTGGAAGTCTGGGATTTTATCTTTTTTACAAAAAAAATATGTAAAGGCCTCTATTTTTAGTGGCATCACCAGTGCTACATATTAGATCCAAATCCAAAAGAAAGTGCTACAATTTTTAAGATTGTTATCCGCGGTACTATTTTATATTTCCTAATTTTCAAATGATTTCCTTTTTCTTTCTTTCTCAAAGAAAAGCGGGGGGGGGGGGGCGCTAAAAAATAATAATAAGAGAGAGAAGAAAATTATTATTTAAAATGCTGGCTTCTTCACAAGAAATTACACATGCTTAGCATAAGATTCAACAAAGCAGCGGCCCTATAAAATTATAATTTAAATTGATATGTATCTTCCCCTGTAATGCAAATAATCTCAGGTTACTAGTGGGGAAAATTAGAATGGGATACTCAACAAAATTTTAAAGGAAATCTAAAACAGGAGGGGAAAGTATTAAAAAAAAATACCTGCACATGCCAAAAAAAAATTAAAAAATACAAAATAACCCAATAAATACAGAAATTATTGCACAGTTAAAAGGCTTCACAATTTTTACTGCCTTAACCAATCCTCAGGTTTAATAGAACTTTGTAGACACAGGTTATATTTAAGTGCCAAATTCTGGCACCTGCCATAGTTATGCTAAATTATGTATATGGAGGCAAGTTAGGTCAGCTTTTCTCAGTTGGCAATAGTTAAAACTGTACAATTTAAATGTTACCTAGACCCCTGATTTTTATTTTTTTTTAAACCCAGCGGGGGCCTTAGCTTCTTTCTGCCTGCTCAATTTTGACATCATTTGTCAGCAAGTGTTCGCCATGCCACTTTTTCATGTGTTTCTCCAGGGTGCTGTAAACACTGAAGGGCATCTGACAAATGTCGCAGCGGTAGACCTCCTTCCCTATCTGGCCATGTGTTTTCATATGACGCGTCAGCTTACTGCTCTGGGCGCATGCATAGTTGCAGAGCTCACATTTGTAAGGCCGCTCTCCCGTGTGGCTCCGCCGATGCACCGTTAAGTTACTGCAGTTCTTAAAGACCTTGCCACAGTACTCGCACGTGTCGCTCCGCCGTCCTTCCTTGGAACTGGGTCGGCCGGGGCCAGGTCCGCTGATGTGGGGCGTGCTGCCTCCGCTCGCCGTCCCGCTGCGCCCTGAGAGACCGCCGTCCAGCATATCCCCTGGAGGGGTGGAGAAACGCAGGCTTCCGTTCTCAGAGGAATGCTCAGAAGAGGTGGCGAAGGGGGATTGTCGGGAGTCTGTGAACCCAAGAAATGGATCTTTCATGAAGTGCCTTGACGCTGCGTAGCCCACCAGCCACTGCGAGTAAACATTTTCAGAAGGTATTATTGTTGCTGGTGGCAAGTCCAAATCTTTCTCTATCTTTATCCTTTTCGAGGAGTTGTTTAAACTGGGGCTTGTGATGGGGGTGGGCTTGCGAGGGAACAGGCCGGGGAAAGGCTCTCCAGGACCAAAGTTCCTCCCGTTGACTGTCCCCTCCTCAGTACGGTCAAGTTCTCCAGCTACCGAGTCTTCGTCGCCGGTGTCTCTCTGGCAAAGGTCTCGGGGGCAGAGGTCTCGCTGGTCAGAGGACCTCTTCATGAAGCCGCTCCTTTTCTGCTTCTCAGCCAACATGTCGCTGTATTGCTGGATGGTACCAAGGCTAACATTCTCTATCACTTTCCCTAGGACGAGGGATTTTTCATCTGGCAGCGATTTGGAACCGTTCTCTCGGTTACGGCTCAGCTCCGAGTCCATGCTGAAGCTGGACTCGGGCCTACTTTCGTTTTCCAGCTCTTCCTCCTCCTCCTCCTCCTCTTCCTCTTCTTCATTGTCGTGGCCTAGAGAAGGATCGCTCTCGTTCCTGAAGTCTGCCTCACTAGACTTTAGTCCCTCCCCAGTGAGCTCACTTGTGCCGGGCTCAGGGGAGCTTGTGGCAGACAATCCGTCATCCGACCTCCCTGTCATGGACCCAGCTTTGTGCATATGCGTTTTCATATGGCGTTTTAGCTTGCTAGCTTGAGAACAGGCATGGTCGCAGAGCTGGCATTTGTAGGGCTTCTCTCCTGTGTGGCTGCGCCGGTGGACGATGAGATTGCTCTGGAACTTGAACGTTTTCCCGCAAAATTCACAGGACTTGCTCTTAGCCTGAGGCTGGGGAGGCGTAGTGCTGCTCGGGGGCATCGGCGGCAATGGCGGGGTGCTCAAAAAAGGAGATTTAGGGCTTGGCTGGAAAGGATTCAACAAGCGATGCATAGGGTTGTTGCGGTTGGGAGAAACTGGCGGAGGGGTGGAGTTGTTCCCTGCCAGTTCTCGAAGCCTTCTGGAGAAATCCATCGCTGGCGACTCAATTGCCATGGGGTTTAAACGCATGACTCTGTCAAAGGCACTGGGATGCTGGGCAACTAACCCCATTTCTTCGGCACTAAGGCGATGCGGATCCAGGTGATGGCGAGGCGGCGGGCTGAAGAGGGGAGGCGTGTTGGGGAGCCGGCCTTCGCCAAAGCCAGGGTGATCGCGCAGGATGGGACCTGTCATTCGCAAGAGACTAAAAGGGTTGTTGTCACCAAGGAAATTCATCAGCGGGGACTGTGCAACAGTCTCGGGTCCCAGAGGAGGAGGGATGGTGATGCGTGGAGTAAGGGAGCTGTTTGAAGGGCTTGTTTCCAGGTAGATGCGGAATCCATGTGTGTTCTGGGCATGCTGAAGCAAGAACCAAGCGCTGTTAAAAGGGTGCTTGCATGTTGTGCAAATATAGCTTGAAGGCTCATCTTTACCTATAGAAGGGAAAGAAAGAGACAGAGAGACAGAGAGACAGAGAGACAGAGAGACAGAGAGAGAGAGAGAGATCAGTATTATAACACAGACAACTTCTAAGCAAAAAATATTTCCAGTTATAATGTGTCATTTCTATTTTCTAATACAAAAAGGGAAATGCATGTTTGCGTCGTACCCATAATCTGTTTACAGTATAGCAAAAAAAAAAGTTATGGCTTGCTGCTGGGGTAAGACATGTCTGTTCCACTTGCAGGAGAAGAGTCCCTACTTCGCTCAAAAATTATTCGTTCAGATCTCTGCTCAACCGTGAAGCGGACTGGGTGACTTTGGGCATAACCTACCTCACAGGTTTGTTGGGAGGATTAAAGGGTGGGAGGAAAATCACAAATCCTACAGCTCCTTAGAGGAGAGGTGAAATTTCAGGGGGGGGGGGGATGCAAAAATTAAGTGGAGGTGCCTTTTGTGATATTGAAGAATGAGGAACAATTAACAGCTTAGTAAATGGAAGCTACCGATTCCTAGTTAGACGTGTTAGCATTTTCTATTTCATTCCCTGTTAGCGCACCAGAACCAAAATAGCCTCAAAACAATCAAGTTTACCCTCGAACATAAGCTCATCGGTTGAATATGTGTGCCCTTCTGTTTAATCGAATATGCTTCTTCAGTGCTATTTTTCTAGAAAATGTTCTGCATGTCCAAAGCCCCTAAATTCAATCTTTGGCATCTCCAGATAGTTGGGGGCTCCTGCTAAAACATTGGTGAACCACTGCCAATTGATTTAGTGACCTAGGTGGGGCTAATGAGCCAAGTTGATATAAGGCAGTTCTTTATGTGTCTAGGATTTTACCAGGAACACCCCTAAATAGGTTTCAAATGCCAATCTCCCATATTCTAATCCAGCCTTATTTTCACCGACAACAGTGGTGTTAGAATCCCATCTAAGCTTTTTTTAAAAAATGCACCCTGCGAAGAAACCATCCTGCTTCTGTGTTTATTGAAAGCCCTGAACACGTCAGAAGATAAATAATTGTCTAATTATGAAAACCCATAATAACAGTTGGATGTAGTTGTTAACAGACACCGGAGCCATATTTGAACTGGGTTATATACAGAAGTACTCAAACCGTGTCATTTAATACCAAAAAAAGTTTGAACTTTTGACTCTCTTGTTTGTCTTCCTAATCTACTGTTGCTTTGTCTTCTCAGCTAGTGAATGAACGTTTAAAAACACATTCCTTCTTCAGAATTGTAAAAAAAAAAAAAAAGGAAAAAAAGAGAGGCAGGTGTGGGCAAGTTAGAGCTCAGCACTCAATTATTTCGCTATCAAAAAATAAATAAAAAATCCATCCCTGGATACACAAAGCAAAACGTTTTATCATCACCTTAAATAGGAACACTTCCATAAAACCTGGCAAATTCCTAGATATAGATACATTCCAGATTTTTTAAAATGTCACATTCAGCTTTTTCACAGGAGCTATCTGTTTTACACAGGAAAACTATGGCAGCTGATTTCTGGGTGCTCTGCCGGAAAATGAATATATTCTCACAGCAAGGATATTGACAAAATTGTTATTTAAAAAAACCAAAAGTCTGACCCTTATTACAATTAACTCTACTGCTTTCAGATTGTCTGGACTGGCTCAGTGAGAAACAGGAAAAGGATTCTGCAAAACACATGCCTCTAAATATGGTACCATTCTCTAGGAATTGCCCAATATGGAGAGTGGGGTGGGGATGTCCTGTCCAAATTTCCTTTATTTTGAAACTACCACTGTTCTCTTATCGCAAGTCAAGGTTCCTGCTACCATGCTCTGTTGGTTGCTAGCAGCATGGAAACAAAAAGGAGCAGAAGACTTTGTGCAGGACATTTCAAAGGCACCACAAGGGCTTGTTACCTGTCACCTGCCACTCCTATTTCTGGCTCTTTTTCAACCGTGCTTATGACTTGCAGCCCACTTTTTGCACTGGCACTTGCAGAAGCAATCCACTATAGCAATCTCCACCACCCTGTATCCATTCCTTCCTGTTTGGCCTTGGCAATAGCAGAAGCAGAAGAAGAAGAAGAAGAAGAAGAAGCCGCCATGATGGGGCAAGAGAATCTTCTCCCTGTTAGAGCAGCGGCTCCCTGATCTGTTAGAGCAGCGGCTCTCAACCTGTGGGTCCCCAGATGTTGTTGGACTACAACTCCCATCATCCCTGAGCTCTGGCCTTGCTAGCTAGGGATGATGGGAGTTGTAGTCCAATAACATCTGGGGACCTACAGGTTGAGAACCGCTGTGTTAGAGCATGCGCAAAAAACCCCCCACAGATGTGCCCCAATGGACACTGGGCAGATGCTTGCCCTAGGTATGATAAGAGAGCATGGATGAATGGGAATGAGGGCATTTGCATCCCTGAATCAACATCTCATGCCGTTTAAGGGAGAAAATGCCCTACAGACATGCCCCAAGCTAACACAGAGATCACAAATCTGGATTCCTACTCCCTAATTATAGTAGTTCCGATTGGCAGAGACAGGGCTCTTAGAGCTGTTTGAATGCCTTGCGTATTCTCTGCAAAGAACTGGAAGGCAAGAAGTATTATGTAGATATCGACACGTGGGGACGATTTCCCCGAGTCCCATTGAAACCAACATTAATGGTATCTGCACATTGTACATAAACAATTAGTTGGGACAAAGCCTAAGTACAGTATTGGGAAAGAGGGAGAGAGACATTCATCAGTCAATCAACAGAGAAGCTAGGCAAACCCCATAGGATGCACAGATCTTGGGGCACACTAGTCCCTAAGAGTAGATAAAGTAAGTTATAAGCTGGAGCAATATAGACTTTAGAGCAAGTCCAGTGTCAATGAGCCATTAGTCACACTTTAGGAAAAACTTGCTTCCCTGCTCTAAGTGATGGGATTTAAGATTCATGGGGAAAATATGACATTCTCACCCAACCCTAACCCAAAATCTTGCTGTAGGGCAATTTGCTGTATGGCTTTGGTTGCTGCTGCTTCCAAACACTAAATGTTGCTCCATAAGAAAAAGACATACAACCAGAAGCATTCTAGCAGAAATCCCTAACAATTTTATAGACCATGATCCTACAGAGAAATGTCCTTTACTATCAACTTAGCAACTGAGGCATTTGGCAGGCAGAAGAAGTTGTTTTATGTCAGCTCTGAAGATTATTCAACAGTCAGTGCTCCCATTAGTACTTCCAATAGTTAATTTTTTTTTCTTTCTTTCTCAAGAATGAATGTGACAAAAAGAAGTCTAGACCTTTAATGTTTCTTAAACAACACTATACGTAGTATAGAATGTGACAGAAATCACTGAGGCAGGCTAAAATATATAGCATATTCTGTCAAAAGCTTTTTTTTAACAATATGTTTTACCTCAACTCACCCTTGAATGGACTTTAATAAAACCCTTTAAAAAATAATAATAAAAAGTGTGATCTAATAGCAACCAAAGAGCAGAATCTTACAAGGTCATATAGCTTCACATTAAAGACTGTTTGGCACCCTTTACCTCCATTTTATAAACACTAATTAATTGACTGATTTCCCACAGCTGACTGGGTCTTCCTTCTTTAAAGTCGCAGAGTGAATTCTCTATTTATCTGTTTTCTCTCCGTGTTCCCAGAAACTGGTTTGCCTAATAACAGAGTTCCCCCTTCCTCGCACACTCCTTCTGTATTTGCCAGGAAAGAGGTTTACTCAGGAAAGAGATTTACCTCAGGAAAAGCAGATAGATAAAACAGTATGTTGTGGGCTGAGCTGAAGACCAAGGTCAGTCTAATGGATGGTTTAAAAATAAAATTAAAAACATAGCCTTAAAATGGCAGCTGGCTAGCCACTGGCATTTGTTTCATACAGCTGAGAAGCTTTGGTTTTTTGTGGTGGTGGTGTTTTTTTAAAATAGTAGTAATAATAATAATACTAATAATTTGCATTTTTTTAAAAAATCACCTCTGTGAAATGCAAGTGAAAGAATGAATCCATTTTACTTCTGCTTTCTTATTCCCGTTCAAAACCAGCTTATTAGTGTGTATTACTGGCATAAGATACTGATATGACAAGTTATCGGTCATAACAGCAGCAGCTCTTCCCTTTGTTTTTCTTTCATTTCTCTTTCATGCCCCTAAACTCTTCTGTTCGGCAGCCCCCTGTTCACAATGGCAAAATTGACTGCAGGCTACTCAGCTCTGACAGATTCACTTATTTTTTTTTCTCCTTCTTCCTCCCCTGCTTCAGTTTCACAGCCCTCAAAGGCTCTCCCTAGACTCTCCTTTATTATTTTTTTTCATACTTACAGAAAATAAAAAAATAAAATGTTCATTTCCATATTATCACTTCATGGTTATCTTGCCTCGAAGTTGCCCTGAGCAGTGTGGATGCTCACTTTTAAGAACAGAACAATGTCAAAAAGTCTTTGAAGATCCACTCCGAACATTTTTATATGCTAAAACTTGCTAAGTATTTTAAAAATGCCCAGGAACGGTCAAATAGTGCTATAAAGTGATCCTTATAGTTAATAAAGCAGAGTGCCTATTCTTGGCGGGGGGACGGACCCTACTTTGGTGTGAGTGTCCTCAATGTGGCTTTGCACATTACACATTACTGGGGGGAAAGATAAAGTCCTCACTGGGCAGTCGGGGGTTTCTCTTCCACATCCCTCTCAGCATTTTTTCCTCCCTAGGGATGTTTTTCATAATTTTGCAAATCTTGGGGTCCCCCGAATCCTGTTCATACCTCCGTCTTATGTGTGGAAGGTGCCATTTTGGTTATATAAGGATCCACACTTAGAGAATTTCTTTAGTACACGGAACTAAATGTACTTCTAATACAGAAGTTCTAATACAGAATGAGCTTTTAATACATGGGGTGGTCCCTGTGTTAGTCTGAAGTGGAAGGTTGAGCTCCTGACGGAACAGCCAACTTCAAGCATTATCACCATGGGAGAGATGGGAGAGTTTTCCTTTTAACTTGCTACAGTACAAAGATGTGAAAGTGGGACTCTTGAGTCACGCTGGCTTCCTCCCCTTGCCCTCTTTGCTTTGCATTACGTCCAATGCTCTCAGTCCTTCTGGGGTGGTGGTGCCTGACTAAATTACATCTACAGAATACTGAACTACAGTTGCACTGCTATGCAGCCTTATCTTTTTACAGCATTTTTTTTTTTTTTTGCAGTTATACAATAAACTTGTGTCATTATCCTTGACTGACTATTCTTGAATGGCTCTTCTCTACCCCCTTCCTCATCCACAGAACTCTATTACCTGAAGGAGCATCTCCACCCCCATCGTTCTGCCCGGACACTGAGGTCCAGCTCCGAGGGCCTTCTGGCGGTTCCCTCGCTGCGAGAAGCCAAGTTACAGGGAACCAGGCAGAGGGCCTTCTCGGTAGTGGCACCCACCCTGTGGAACGCCCTCCCATCAGATGTCAAAGAGATAAACAACTACCTGACATTCAGAAGACACCTTTTCAGGGAAGTTTTTAATGTGTGACATTTTGATGTATTTTTAATCTTTGTTAGAAGCCGCCCAGAGTGGACGGGGTACAAATAATAAATTATTGTTATTACACACTGTGTCTGAAACAGTGATTAATTTAAATGGACTAAAGTGAAGAAAGTATGATTGTTGTTAAAGTATATGTTATTTTGTTTGTTTTTTCTTTATTGTATTAAGAAAATCTTGAATAAATATTTATAAAAAAATAAATAAATAATGCACGAGTTGTGATGTAAGGTTCACCGAGGACTCTACAGTGGTTACTTCTCTCGAGATCCTGAATTCACAAGGCCTCTAGATGTCATAGTGGGTGGAGAATGTGCCTGGAGAACCGAGTTTGTCTCCAAGAAGGGGCAGCATGGGGGTAGATTAGCTAACAGATTCTAATTCCTAATCAGCCACTTGTAGACGCACTTAAGAGCCATATGCAAAGCCCTCTTGGATGAGACTATCTGTTTCCTAGAGTGGCCAAGCAGGTGCTTATTAAGCAGAACATGAGCAGACCCTTCTCCCAACCACCTTTGAGCAGGAACCAGAGCCCTGCTACCATTCCCCCAAGTGGCTGGCTGGGAAGCTGCATATATACGATACGATAATCTTTATTGTCATTGTCCCATACAGAACAATGAAATCGGGGGAAAATATCTACATAAGACATTCAAAACCAACAAGCCTGCTATCCCAGCCTGGTTAGCCCCCTAAAAACTCTGATACCCCCTTTTAAAAATACAATACAGTCCCATAGAGACTCCTTACACTGCGTTTAAAACCAAAATCGAATTTGGATAGAAACTGTTTCTCAGGCGGTTAGTCCTAGTCTTTATAACCCTGTACCTTCTTCCAGAAGGCAGAAGCTGAAAGAGATCATTTCCGGGGTGCGCAGCCATCAACCACACCATACACCCCTCTTGCCTCTGGGTTCCCAAGTGGGGTGAATCCCCTCAGGGACCACCAATTCCCCCACCTTTAGGTCTACCAGTAGACCACGCCACCCCTGTGGCTCCTTTGCCACTCAGTTCTATTTTGGCGCATAACAAGCATCTAGCAAATGACTTCTAACAAACGAATCCAATTAAATAACGAGAGCCTTTCTTTGAGTATCCCTTAGCTTAAACCTATGTGAGTAATTATAGACTGTGCATTTGCTGAACCCACCTGCCTATTCTGAGGGTAGACTTATTCTGAAAACAAATAATCGTTCTTTCCCTTGCTCTGTGATGGGTGACATTATGTTCAAAACGTGAATGCGCTCTAAAAAAAAAGAAAGGGACACAAAGCAAAGCAAAAGCGCAGCTGAAGTTAGTACTCCCACACAAGGCATGGTTTCTCACTGTGGCATTGTCCATGTTTGAAGCAGTTTTTGCACTGGGCACTCACCAGAGTAGCTAGGACAAATTCCATCCTCCAGAGTTTCTGCTGAGTCTTTTTTCTTTCTTTCACTGAGCAGTTACTGCTGGGTTTACTCTGACCTAGGTTTACCAGCTCCCTTACCTCCTCCGCTGCAAGGAGGCACATAGACATACTTAACCTCTCCCCGGTCAAGTCCCTTTTTTATATAGTCAGTAGTTAATGTTGATAGTTTATATTGCTTTTGATTCAAAGGACTTTAAGGAAGAAGAGTGGCTCCCCATTTGTGGAATGCTCTCCCTAGGGAGATTCGCCCGACACCTTCATTATACACCTTTAGGTGCCAGGAGAAAATGTTCCTCTTCAACCAGGCCTTTGGCTGATTGACATCCGATGCCCTTTTAAATGTGGGGGTTGGGTTGGGGGGAATTATTGGTTTGCTGTTGTTCTTATTTTTTACTATGTATTTTTGTGGTTTTTATATTGTAAATTTAGGTTGTGCACTGCCCTGAGATCTGCGAATGATGTGTGGTATACAAATTTAATAAATAAATTAAAATAAAATAAAAAAAAACATTACTCCTAGAGGGAGGGATTAGGGCAGGGGTCAGCAAACTTTTTCAGCAGTGGGCCAGTCCACTGCCCCTCAGACCTTGTGGGGAACCGGACTATATTTTGAAATAAAAATAAACGAATTCCTATGCCCCACAAATAACCCAGAGATGCATTTTAAATAATAGCACATATTCTACTCATGTAAAAACACTAGGCAGGCCCCACAAATAACCCAGAGATGCATTTTAAATAAAAGGGCACATTCTACTCATGTAAAAACATGCTGATTCCCGGCCTGTCTGAAGGCCAGATTTAGAAGGCGATTGGGCTGGATCCGGCCCCCGGGCCTTAGTTTGCCTACCCATGGATTAAGACGGGGATATCCTTCCAATGGGCATACTCACTGCCTGTCTGCAGGTAGCAGAGGATTGACCTTGCACTAACATGGGGGAGCAAGACACACTCACAAAGAAATGATGTCAGTATGGGATTGTTTTGTGCTTAAACTTCCTGTTGTCATGCTTAGAGAAATCGGCACTTGAAAGCTAATCAGGGATTCACTAAAAGTTGCACTTCTCTGTAAATTATAGTGCATAGTGAGAAAGATGTTTCTTGGGAGCAGGGTGAGACGTATTATACCCGGATGAAGCAAAATAATCCAGAAATCATGCTTTAAGGGAGATTTGCTTTTGCTTTTATGTTGCAATAAGGAGCTATCTATCTATCTATCTATCATCTATCTATGTATCATCTATCTATCTACCTATCTATCATCTATCTATCTATCTATCTATCATCTATCTATCATCTATCTATCTATCTTCTTCTTTGGCGATCACTCGTAGCCGAGTAAGATTGTCTTCCATAAACACAGTTTTAACAATGAGTCCGTAAGTATACACCTACTAAACTGAATGGCGCTAACTTACTCATGAGCAAAACCATGCATAGGCTTGCACCTGCAAAGCCAGTTGCTTAATAACATAATGTTTGCCTTTCATTGGAGGCCAAAGGTTGAATTAACACCCAAAGTATTTTATATATCACTAGCTTTAACTCTTGTGTTTTAATTATGGGCCGCGGTGCATTTTGCTTTTCTTGTATATTTGTTCAGTCCCCCCCCCCCTTTTATTTTATTTAACGTTTTACTTACTTATTGCAAGCCATCTTGTAACTTTATGTTACAGGGCAGCACACAAATGGCTCTAATAAAGAATGAACTACATTCTTGTACTTTACCTAAACCATTTTCATCTGTTACAATACTGTACAGGGGGAAATAATAGAACAAAGGAGTTAGTAGGTTTCACTGTCCTTAAGAGTTTTATTTTTATTTTTTTTAAAAAAACCCCTCCAATTACCGCATGCACAATTAATTCTAATTTATGTAAATTAGTAATATGAAGAATCTAATGGCAGCTAGTAACAGGCATAGTTCCATTAGGGAGTGTACCATCCTGTTTCTGTCCATTTTCTCCCTGGGCCACCCTTACAGGGAGCATTCCCCCCCCCAAAAAAAAACTTCCTTTAGCTCTCCTTCACAAAGCACTGCATGCTCACTTTAAAAAGCTGCAACAGAGGCAATAAAAACATAAGGTATGTTTAATGGTGCTTCAGTGCAGCTTTAGAAATTCATGAAAATAGCAACTTGCAAGATTTAAAAGAGAGGGCATGTTTAGTATTAACACTCAGGAGCAGACATGTATCTGCCTCCTCTATAGCTACCTCTACTGCTTTTTCTCCACATAACGAGCATTTAAATAATTGCTCCCACTTACGTTTTTGTATTCTAATACCACCAATAATAGCAGTGTGGATGCTCAATAAAACACACACACCTTTAATTGAATTATTATTGAATTAAAATGCTTTAATTGAAAGCACTGGTTTTAACAAGCCTTTTCATAAGACCAGTTGATGGTATTAAAAAGAAAAAGGAATTGAAGCCATGGGGAAAAAAAGATTTCATGTTTCTCAAAGAACAAAAACTAGCGGGGAACTCGACATTTGACTGGCAATCTAGTTTAAGGGTATATCCCCAGAAGGGATATGGAAACTGAACCTCTGGTGTGCCAAAAACACTCCTGTGCTATACCAAATAGCAAAATGAATGAACCATTTCCTCTTTTTCAAGTGCCAGAAATTTCAGAAGCAGAAAGTGCGAGCCACAAACCAGGTAAGAACACACACACACACAATTTTTTGGATGATATGTTAAATGACTCACTGGTTAGCTACCATTAAGATTACAAGGTTGCAGCCCATTGTTTTTCTCTCTTCCTTGAAATCTAACATGGAATTTACCTCGTGGTTTCAAATGTGGTCACGTTACAGCAGCTTCAGAGAAACAGCTCACTTAATCATAAGTAAGGCCTGCTCTCTCCTTAGGAAGCACTACTGTGGCATTCTATACCGAACAATTAAAATAAGGCAGGGAATTAACATAATTCATTAATCGCCTGATTTTGTGGCAGAAGAAAGATCTTTCTCTCAGTTTACTTGCTTGAGTCATCTAGAGCTATCTGCACTGCAAGCAATTTTTTTGTGCGGCACAACTTATCTCCTCTTGATCACGGTTTGCGGTCCAGTGAGAGTTTGGGAAGAGGGCCAATATGTACAGAACTGTCCTTGCAACAGGTTAGGCCAAATAAAAGCAGTAGTAAATAAAAGGAAGCAAAGACGAACTATCAGTCATAAGTTCCAAGAGTAAAGATGCAGTTGCAGCTGTTTTCCCCCAATGGTATTGCCGGGTCAGAGGAGCCCTTGAGAGAGACACCCAACTTCAAGCGAGGCAAAAAAACAGACTGCCTCCTACAGGAAGGGGAGGAGCCCACATCTGGGGGTGGGGGTGGGTGGGAATGATGTTTTGTTCCTCTTCGTACAAGTGGCGCTAGACAACACCCATCTGGTGGTGCTCTGGTGCCCACTCAAAACATTACAAGCCAACAATGTCACCAAGAGGAAGTCAACGAAACATGGTGTTACATTAGCACTGACAAAAGAACTTCAGAACCAATAAATGAAGCATTATTTGACTGACGCAAGGTGAGATGGAAAGGACAAGGGTGCTAGTGCATTTTGGAATAGGCCTGCCTGTGACCTGCCAAGCCAAATGCACCCTATTCCACCCCCCACGGCCTAGCACTGCAAAAACAGTTGTCAACCACCTGGCAGATGATTGGTGGACTACATTAAGGTTGGGTGGCTCACAAGTTGCACAAACTTGCTCTGGAAATGAAGTGGTATGCAGGAAAGGATTTTGGGAAGAAGTGTAATTTGTAACGGCAGAGGGCCTTCTCGGTGGTGGCACCCGCCCTGTGAAACGCCCTTCCATCAGATGTCAAGGAAATAAACAACTATCTGACTTTTAGAAGACATCTGAAGGCAGCCCTGTTTAGGGAAGTTTTTAATGTTTGATGTGTTACTCTGTTTTTAATCTGTTGGGAGCTGCCCATAGTGGCTAGGGAAACCCAGCTGGATGGACGGAGTATGTATGTATGTATAAATAAATAAATATTACTACTACTACTACTATAGCTTAATGGGAACTAGAGAATGGAAGCTTGACTTGGGGTTGGGGGCAAGGGAAAGTTGTATATCCTGTACTCGCTAGAGGCATCTGCCCAGCCAATGTTGGAAACAGACATTTGACTGGATCTACCAGTGTTCATTTTGTAATTAAAGAATGCAGCAAAGTGGGCAACATAGCAGAAGAGATGAGCCCACAAAAGGTCATGAACATTTGGAGAACTTTTTGAGAATAAACCAAGTCAGTGAATGTGTGAATTATGGGATATCTAGCACTGCAAGTATCCCTTCACAAAATATAGCTCTGGGTGTTTGCATGCCACAGTAAACAATACAGTAATTAATACATTACTGTGAATGCACGCAAGGCTCCCACTTTGTCCATCTCCTCTAGTTGGCAGGAGTGGCCATGATCCCTAATATTAACATGCAAACCAAGGATCATATTCTGTGTTTCTCCAAACAAACCATGATGTTAAGCTATCTTTGTTCTTAGATCCCCACTTGTGGTTTGACTGAAATAATCTATGAACCCCAATTCAGATGTAATTCTAAGGCAAGGATTGTGGTTCATTGCTCCCACTGGCTAGAGGAGAGCAGTGTATAAGCAGAAATCTCCACAAGCATGACAAACCACAATCTATTGTTTGCTGTTAGATGCGAAATGAGACCTTTCATCCCAATGAGATGGAAAACACACAACTGGTAAATTATTTCATGCCCCATAGCTTACAACAGTTGGTATGCTTTTATATTAAACAGTCTAGACCAGAATTTTCTACCTAGCTAATAAGGGGCATGGATTTTTGGTTTCCTAAGACAATGCAAGTGTTTCTTTTCATGGACTTCAGTGGGCCATAGATTCAACCAACAACAGATAAGAGTCAAGACCAAATACTTGCTACTTGTACGTCTTTCCTTCTTTTAACAAACAGTGTAATCAAGTAAATTGTTTACTGCTCATGATGGAAAAATAGTGTTTCCATGAGATTAAGATACACATATCTCCAGTTTTCATTGTTAGTCCAGGTTGAGCCTTCTTCAGCGATTACCAGGAATGGATTGCATAGATATCAGGGACAACCTGAGAGGTAAGACATACTGAATATGGTCAAATATATGTGCATTCGATCACAATCTGATCACAACTACGCCAGTATAAATATGAAGCCATCTCACTAACCTCCATCCTCGTCCTTCTCAAAGTTAACAGGTTGAGTTATGCAAGAATTAAAGAATTTACAAATAACAAATACCAACCAACACGCAATTAAGGGCTCATCAGCACATTTGTAATAACACGCTTTGTTGATCAAAAATAATATGCCAACCCATCAGGAATGTCATTGGCAAATATTTAAAAAAAGAGACAGCTGTACTAATAGCTAGCTCTGGAGACCAAGCCATTCACGACTGGGAGTTCAGTCACCCTCATGGCACCCGGATATACATCATGAGAAAATGTGTATGTCATTTAGACATTCTCTCAGCCACATAGGAGCTGCTCATGGGTAAGAAGGTCCCTTGTGGCTGAGAAAACGTCTAGAGGGCATTGTAGTTCTGAACAACAACAAAGACCGACTTACCACACCAATATGCTGCCCACAGCCACGAACCCCACCCCCCAAAGAAATCATTTGTATAAAATGTAAGTAACATTCACTCAGACTAGGAACTCTGACACAGTCTATGGAGAGAGAAGGTCGTTAACCCTAAATAAAGCCATCAAATGTACTATTTAAAAAAGAAACAGCAATTTCAGATTCTTAAGTAGTCGTTAGCAATTCTGGGTACTCCACTTCTGACAAAGGCTCTGCTTTCTGTGGCTGCTTCAAAACCACTAAACAAGTTTGGGAATGTATCTATATTCCCTGTATGCTATGCAAATGAGAGAAAACCGTGAATTTCATTATATCTCCATGGATGCCTATAAATTAGTATCAAACTCTAAAATCTACAACAGTTGTTATATCAGAAAGAGAAAAATGCAGAGGAACCGGAAAGGTCTTTTCTATAAAAAAGCAATGAGCTAACTTTTAAGTTAGCCTTTTTTCGCCCAATGTTTTCCAGCTAAATCCTATAATTAGCACCTAAATGGTTTGATGTATGCTTCATGTTTTGTTTTTTAAAAAAAATGTATATTCAAGACAGGATTGCTAGATAGACGTAGGCAGAAGATGGATAGATGGGGCAAATTTATAGAACAGTTTTATAAAACTGGAAGAATCATTAGTTTGACAAAAGAAGGAAAAGGCACATTAGTTTAAGGTGGAAAAGATTTACCCATTAGTGAAATGAAAAGGCTGTATGATTCACCTGTGGTATGGTGGGTTTTTATACATAGTGCCACATTTATAGCCTTTGAGAAGAAACACCATACTTCTCAAGGACATTTTAGGTCTTTTCCTTTTGCATAACACATTCATAGCCATTTGAAATAATGTCTATGTCTAATGTCTTTGCTGCAATGTATGAAATGAGCCAGCAGCTTGCCTTTAAAAATCTATCTCCTATACAGTAGTTTGTTTGAAAGCCGGCAAAAGGATTTTCCCTGCTTTCTTTCTCTCCCCCACCTTTTTTCTTTTCTTTTCAGGACGGTTTTTGGAGATCATGATCTTACAGAAATGAACCGCGATCCAGTTTCCTAAACTTAGGAGAAAGTGAGGATGGGAAATATTAATCAGGGTGAAAAATGCGGTGTGAATTTTCAAAAACGATAAATGGCACCTAAAAAGTAAGAAGAAGAAATTGACATGCCCCCCGCCATGAATGTTCACCGTGTTTTAACAAGGAACACTCTGGGGAATATTAGGTATCTATTCCTAGCTAGTAAAGGAAAGAGTGTATTATTTTAATTCACGACTTCTTTAACAAACACCAAGTTACTATCCCTGCTTCTCCGAATCCACAAAATCTCCAGTTCAGGCCTAAGAAGTATTGCAAGGGCTGTAAATCTTGTTTTAATGGAATGTACATTTAGCTATGAGGAGATAATTGACGTTATGGAGAGCCTGTGTGCTGAATTATATAGGTTATCTAATACAAAGGGGACTCATTACTAAAGCACTACAAACAAGTAGTAATATATGTATATTGTTCAGAGTGGCGTTATAGCAAAAGTGTTCAGGTCCACAGGGATTTATAAAACACAAGAAAACAGCAGACATGCACTTGTAAATTTGTCTCATTTGTCTCTGAAGTTAAAGGTTATTCCCTTGATCTGAATTTGTAATAAAAACATCCTAGGCTAAGGTTTGTTGGGAATGTTTGAATATGTAAATTGTGTACAATGACAGGAAATTATAGGGTGAAAACTGAATGCGAATTTTGACAGAATTGCACAGATTACACCATTCCCCCCACCCCCACCCCCCGCTTTAGACTAAATGTTTAGGTGGTGCGTTTTTTTAAATACATATTATAAAGGAAGGTGCTCAGCGAACCTATTTGAATGGGAAAATAACACATCTCGCTACTGCAACAATCAACCTCAGCACAGTTTCAAATACAGGAATATCTTATGCGCTTAGGAAATATAGATAGTAAATCTCATGAACTAATGGCTCAGGTGATGGAAGCCCATGAGCAAGTTATATCCATGTTGAACTGTGCCTGTGTGAATGGTGAGAATTTTAATTTTAATGGATGGGTTCTCTAGTTTTTTCTTTAGCCTTTTGCTGCCCTTATGTATGTATGTATGTGCATGCGTATGCCTTTTTTTTAAAAAAAAAAGGCTTTTGCCTCAGAAAATCCAAGGGAAAAATAAGATGATATTGTACTTTATGTGGCTGAAGATAAGGGTTTTTCCCCTCCTTCTCCCAGCACCACAGTCTGTTCAGGTTAACCAACTGCACTGTTAGAATAACTCCAGCCGACTTGTCATAGAGTACAAAAGTCATCGGCGACTGAATGTTCTTTTCTGCACCGCAATTAAGACGAATCAATACGACGTGCCACAAATGGTATTTTACTCTCAATAAGAACTCGGGCTGAGTTTATTCAGAATATTTTAGCGCTTCCCCAGGGGATTTTGGTCCGACGCAGATGGCAAATAAAGTACTCAGCCTAGGGCTAGAGCACATTATGCTAATTCTAATGTCAGATGTACTTTAATATACAGCTCTATTTAATCACCCCATTATTTCACATTTCCATATGAAAAAACCTGCGGCACTTCTGCAGAGCTTTCACTCTGCGACAATGCCAGCTTCCTTCAACTAGCTCACTGTGAAATGGGGAGGGGGGGTCGGAGGGGAGAGGGAGGGAGAGAGAGAGAGAGAGAGAGAGAGAGAGAGAGAGAGAGGGAGGGAGAAGCCTGGTCATTCTTGCCAGTCAAAATGTTACAGTTGCAAAGTTGCAATGTTCCTGAATTTAAAGTGGATTGCCCAATATAATTAGCAAAATTGCTCTGCAAGGATGCTGATGCGCGCACACACACACACACACACACACAACAGCAAGCTAAGGAAGCGCTGCTTGGAATTAAAACACAAGGCAGCCTCTCTGTTCCATATGTACACACACACACACTCACACAAAAAACATATGCAAAAGGAGGAAAGGGGGGGCGGCGTGGAGAGATGCTGTCATAGTGCAGTGCAACCAATATTCACAACACTGTCACCAACAAACACACCGAGGTTCTTGGCTCTGCCGCTTCCGTTATTTGACATGGCTGGCACAGCTGCCAACCTACAGATGTCTCAGAATAAAACCTTCCTACAGGACTCTCTTTTTCACCCCTCCCCTAGTTCCTTTGGCTGTATCAAACTGTTGTAATTAAAGTCAAAGCCGTAAACCTTCAATAAAGATCAATAAGGGTTGTTTTTTAAAAAAAAAATATTATTATTCCACCATCCCTTCACTGGTTACCCTGAGATTTAAGTGGGTTTACGCCAAGCCCTGGGATGAACTGTGAGGAAGATTTGAAACCTCAGCACTCAAACTGAAATGACTCTAGTGATTTTTTTCCCCTTCTTCCTCCCCAAGGGCAATCCACTATACAATTTGTTTGTATACTGATCTAAGGGGTGCATATTCGAGATCACTTAATGTGGATTAGCTGTTTCTTAAACCACCCTGATGAAATCACAAAACAAGGTGGTTAAAGGATGGATCTTTTTTTTAAAAAAAAAAATTGGCACCCAACCTTTCAAATGCATGAAGTGGGGGGATTGTAATCCACATTAGTGAACGTGCACAGGGGACTACAGAGTGTTAGGTATTCTGGATGAATTGACACAGAATGCTGTTTTTATGTACGCGGAACAATAAGGGGCATGAACTGAGGTACACAAGGCTCACATAGAGGAATGATAAGCTTAACCACCCCACAATCCTATTCATTTTGACAAGTCTCCCCCAATCTGCTGCATTGTATTTGCCATTCAGAAATCTAGAACGAAGGAGATCTGGTCACAGATAAAATAAGTTGAACAGCCTCAGAGAAGGAGATCTGGTCACAGATAAAATAAGTTGAACATCCTCAATACTAAATGTATTCAGGCTGAAAGTAGCTTCTTCAGATTTCACCAGAACTTGCATTCAAGCCAGAATAATTAGGCCTATAGCCAGCACTGCCTAAATGATGGAAAGCTGGATGTGGATCTGGGGGAATCTTGCTGAAGTCCTACATGGCATGGCCTTAGACAAGACAATGGTGCTGTTTAGCAGCTGCAGAATCCTCCACACTGAGTGGTCCCAGCAGTGGATAGTAGGAATTCAGACCTGACCTGGTACAACTATGGCAATAGGTGTGGTCAGTGATGTAGTGGTAAATTTTGAGGTGCAAGAGCTGATCATGACAATCCCTATAGCCATGTCTTCAAGGAGAGTCCAAAATGCAGTTGATCAGTCATGTGTATATAGATATAGACAGACACATACAAAGAGTAGCACAGAATATTCAGCTGACAAAGGGCGTTAGCATGCTGGAATTTGGCAGAGCAGACCTGGCTTAGCATCCCTGATCGGTTAAGTGGTCTGACTGCAATCCTATGCATAGTTTTCCTGGGAGTAAGCTCCACTGAACACAGCTGCATGGATTCAACTTGCAAAACGCACTGTGCTTTAATGAAACATAGTCAGCCAGCACAAATGTGACATTTAGCTTTTAATCAGAAACGCAAACAATCTTCTTGTATTTAGATTCCTAGCCTGAAGTAGGAACTCTATTAAAGAAAGGAAGTATCCAGCCTCTGCCTGATTGATTTCTTCATTTTCCGATTTCCTCTGTGCTGCTCTGCCACAAACAATAGTAATAATAATAATTTTATTATATATACCTAGCCCATCTGGCTGGGTTGCCCCAGCCATCCCAGTCAAATTTACTGGCTCATTATTTACTCATTCACATGCCAGAGCAAGGGGTTTTTTCCATCAATTACCATGGTGCTCCTGCTCTGAAAGAAGTCCCTGAAATGCATGTCCCCTCAGCACACCCACAAAACCCTTGCTTCACAGTTTGCTTCCGAATAGTGAGTTAGGATTGCAGAGGCATGTTTACCTTGGTTCCTCTGCAGGAAGAAAATTGTGTACAGACCCCAGAGTTTCTTTTCCTTTCAAGTGATGCTTTGCCACAGAGAAGCAGCCACTTAGCTAGAATTCCACAAAGATGCATTGAAATGAGTGGCTTGGACCCCAGTGGCCAAGCTTGAAGAGTTACTGTGAAGGTCACAGAATCGTAGAATTGTAGAGGACCCCAAGGGTCATCTAGTCCAACCCCCTGAAATGCAGGATTACATCAATAAGCAGGTCAAGTAAATAAAGACTGTAAAGCAGGTTTTCCTTAAAAAAAAAAAAAACCACCACCACCCAAACACAAATCTACACAAATGATTAACAGCAGTAGCACACTGTACAGCCATGCAGGGCTGCAGACCTCCTGTGTTCTATACAGAGCCTAGCACATTCCTAGAGCTAAATAAACACATAATCAACGCATGAATTCAGCACAAGTTCTGTGGGTATGGGTGGCTCCTGGAAGATCAAAGGAGTTCTGGGTCACGGAATGGAATGCATTGATGCAGATACATCAGATGTCCCAGTGAGTCGCTCGAAATCTGCTCTGTGACATTAAAATCCACCCAAATCCATAAACAAAAAAAAGGAAAGTCCCATTTATCCTATTCCCCCCCACCTTCCTGCACCTTGTATTTCTATTCTTCAGCCTAACCTAATATTCATACCTCAGAATTGCTCAGCAATGCATGCAACAGCCAGCACCTGGGGCCAGACCTCACCTGGTTCCACCGTTATATGAGTCAGTGTTTAAAGATGCAGAGCTCGGTTGCTGTGACTCGACATGGCATATGTCACACAAATTAAATGTTCTGTTGTGGACGTACTGTATTGGGTTTGCAATCCTTAAGATTCAAGACCAAAGAAGCCGCTTATCAAAAATGTCCTGGTCTAAATAAATTAAAACGGTTGGGATCCAAACGTCTTGTTTTAGGCACACCCGTAAGGGGTCCTGGACATTCACAATGCGATATTTGGCTCTCCCCTCCCACCTTGGAACAGCAGCCATCATATCATATCATATCACAATCTGCTTCTGAAAATCCCATTGTTTCCAACATCCACTTGTCACGTGGGAGGGAGGAGCCAATTTTTTTTGTTTTTGAGAAACACAAGCCCCCAGCTCCCTTGGGCACACAGAAATAGTTGCACGGTTACAGACCTAAACCAAAGTCTCTATTTTGCTTGTGCCAATTTACAGACATGCTGTGCATTACGGACTAGGAATGGGATGGTGGGTAAATTGCTGAGGACTGGAAACTTGTTCCATCTTGATTCCATGCATTTGGCATGTGATCATCACAATTCACTTAAAGGGGGGGGGAGCCACACCAATTACTAGAAAGGCTTGGTCTGTTGTTGTTTTTCAGGCTTGGGTTATGAGCACGGTGGCAGTGATGCATGAGCTGTCAGCCACAGGCCAGAGTCGGCAAACGCAGGAATTTCAAGCATCTACCACACCCCCAGCGGCTATGTGGCTGGACCCACAATGGAAGGTGATTGCAAGCGGCTTGTCCCTGGAGCGAATAAAAAAACATTTTTTTTAAAAAAGAGGTTCAAATTGGTGAAGCATTGGAATCACAGAATTGTAGAGCTGAAAGAAAGGGTCATCTACTCCAACCCGCTGAAATGCAGCAATCTTTTGCCCAGGGACTTGAACCCATAACCCTGAGATTAAGAATCTCATGCTTCATTTGTTTATCAGTTCAACTTCAGTTGATATGGAAGCCTGAATGCCTTTAAGCTGCACCTGAGAGCTCTGCATACTCTTTTACCAACTAGGATTCACCCAGCAACAAGAACTTAATGAGCACAATCCTGTACATGCCTACTCAAGAATAAATCCCACTGAATTAAATAAGGCTTACTTCTAGGCAAGCAGGTATAGGACTGCACCACCTATTCTGTCTCTCCCTCCTCTTGAGAACAATACCAAAGCTGGGTATTAATTTATTTATTTTTAATCTCCTTAAACTCAATGAGTTTACTTGAACTTCCCGGTCACAACAAAAAAGAATCTATAAATTAAGCGTTGATTCAAAATCCACTTATGCTACGGTTATTTCTCCCCAATTATCCAACATTGTACTCAGCTCTTATAAGGCTCTTGAGAGCTTTCTCCAACTTACCTATTTAATAGCACCAGGGACAGTAAATGTTTTCTCTCTATGCTTACAAGGAACTAACTGGTGGGTACCAAATTCGCACCTAATACAAATTGTTATTTTGGATCACACAAGCAACTTCTGGTTGAAGATTGAATCTGGCAAGTCAACTGGTGGCGCTGTGGTCTAAACCACTGAGCCTCTTGGGCTTGCCAATCGGAAGGTCTGCGGTTCAAATCCCAGCGATGGGGTGAGCTCCCGTTGCTCGGTCCCAGCTCCTGCCAACCTAGCAGTTTGAAAGCATGCCCAAAACTGCAAGTAGATAAATAGGTACCACTGCAGCAGGAAGGTAAACTGCATTTCCGTGCGCTGCTTTGGTTTCGGTGTTCCGTTGCGCCAGAAGTGGCTTAGTTATGCTGGCCACATGACCCGGAAAAACTCTCTGCGGACAAACACCAGCTCCCTTGGCCTGTAAAGCGAGATGAGCACCACAGAGTCATCTGTAGCTGGACTTAACTGTCAGGGGTCCTTTACCTTTTTACCCTGTTTTAAAATTTTGACAAATTGAGTACTTTAGGAACAAATTCTACACGACACTAAAATAAAATTGTGCTGACATTTGACCCCCGTAGATTTTATTATTTTTAATAACTACAGGGCCTTCTCAGTTGTGGCGCCTCATCTGTGGGGACAATTTCAAGCAGAAGAGCAGCAAGTGTGGGAGAAGTACTGAATATTTTCCTCTGTTTAGAATGGTGGTGGTGATTATTATTGTTATATTTCTTGCTCTCCTTTTGGGGCATGCTTTCCCAAGGCAGGTTACAACAAATCAATAAAATACAATATTAAAATCCCAAACTTTCAAAAAAAAAAAAAATAATTAACCACATTAAACCAGCAACGTAAAACAGTTTTAAAAATGAAAACCCCACCCATAAAAAAGGCTTTAGTGTTTTCCTAAAGCAGGCCATATGAATCTCCCTGCAAAGGGTATTTGGGCTACCACAGAGAAGGCCCTGCACTCCCTTAACCCAGCAGCTCTTTGCTGTGAGATTGGAAATGAGCTCAGTGGCAGAAGCAAAGCGCCTGGGGGCAGGAGCTGTGGAGGGGAGCAAACAAATGAGGAAGAGGGGAGAATCCTCTTCCCACATTCCTGCCTGAATTTGCACTCACCCCCCCCCAAAAAAAAATCACAGGCATTTAAGGCAACTTTGACGGGTCTGAGTTTAAATACTTATATTTAAACTCAGTAAACATGCTGACTGAAATACAGAAAAAAAGAGAGAGAAAGAGATCTGTTGAAATTAGGCTTCAGGGGATTTTGCTGCCTTCTTCAACCACACTATTATATTCAGTGGGGAAAAATAATACTCTCAGCATCCCTCTTTCTTTTCCTCCATTTTAGATAAACGGACAGCGCTCCTAAACCCCTCTTATTAAGCCTTCCTCATGTGAATTGTGGCTGAAACTAGCAAAAGAGCATTTAAAAAAAACAACAACACCACATATTATTTATTCTGGGTATTAGGGAGGAAAGAAGTGGAATCCCAGACATTCTCCATCATTATGGAAATGATCTGAGAGTCAGAAAGCCTACAGTTGCGTCTTATAGTTAACGTGCCTCTTGTAAGACTCTGAATCCTGCAAAGGAAGATTCCCAGGCAGAGGTGAAAGAACAGTGAGTGTAGAATGCAAAAACAGCCAAGCCGACTCCTGCCCACAGTTGTCCTGCAAGACTGAAGCCCCACAGGTTTCAATGGGTCTCAAACAAGATAGGAAAGGATAGATAGGCAGTCTAGCTAAATATTAGCAACACTGACTGGCTCTTAAGGATATTTCCCAGCCTTGCTTGGCAGTTCCAGGGACATTTAAGAATGATTATGTTCATGCTTCAAATGTATGGTTGAAGATACCAAAATATGGGGATGCCAAATATGGTAGATACCATAATATGGGGAATGCTTTTTAATATATTCCACTGCTTTCTCAGTGTATGAAACACCTGCCTTCAATATATGCAGGATCAAAACCCCACATTCTATGGCTTTTGGGTTATCCCCTTAATTCTCACTCCCAGCTTTAACCAAACTCATTCCTAAATAAAAACAAGCTTTAATTATAACACTGCGCCACACTATATTTTTGTTACACTGTCTTTTGTTGATTGTAATGTCCTTGAGAGCAGGGACCTATCAATTTATTTATTTTTTTGCCTGTCTAACTCTGTTCCTTGCCATGCATACTGGCAAGCACCGTATTAATAGCAACAAATAATAAATGTGAATTATGCAAGCATGCATACAAAATAGACTTCAGACACAAATACACTTCCAGCGAAAAGGGGAGAGAGACTCACCCCTTTTACTTTTTCATAGAGGAATTTTAAAAATTGCCCCACCACGGGAGCTGGGGAAACGGGGTTTCTTTTTATAAATAATAATTTAAAAAAACCTCTGCAAATTTCACTTCGTTATTACTGTAGTTAATCACTGCAAGGCAAGCATGATGAAAGAGCAGCAAGCATCTCAAACCCTCAAAGAATGCACTGCCTGAAATTATTTTTAGAACAATTCCTGCAGCACTGCTTCTGAGTTGTAGAAACACTCCAAATCAGAAAGTCAATTTTTCCTCTATTTGCAGAAGTGTGCTGGTTTTCACTGGAAAGGCGCCTGTGTTTTGTTTGGCTGCTGTTCACATGCTGCCTTGGCAGGCTTCCCTTGGAGTGCTTACAGTGGATATTGCTCTTCCATACAGTAGCTCTCCCATTTTTAAGTGTCCCAGCCGCCCGTTTGCTAATAACACACAGGGAGAGAGACGCAAGAGCACGAAATCTCTCTGAGCATCGTCTCTCTACAGCAGCAGAAGAAAGGCACAGCTGGGAGAGGCCTGCTTTATCACACAGAGCTCTGTTCCCTTTCGAACCAGCCAGCATCCTGGTGGTGCTTTAATGGAGCTTTTAATTATTTTTCATGGATGTTTATTTTATTTTTGTAAGTCAAAAAGGAAGTGTTTAAGATTGATAAAGCTTAAGGAAGTGTTTAAGATTGATAAAAAGTTAGGATTCCAGGTGGAGAAATCGAAACTGGAGACAGAACTGCTAGAACCTAAGACCAAGGTACTTTCAAAAATGTATAACTTGTTGCTGAAATGGAACACACAAGACGAATTGGTTAAATCGGCTATGATAAAGTGGGCCCAGGATATTGGGCACAACATTATGTTTGAGGACTGGGAAAGGTTATGGACCACCGGGCTGAACTTCACAGCATGTAATGCTCTGAAGGAAAATGTAATGAAAATGATATATAGATGGTACATGACCCCAGTGAAATTGGCTAAAATATACCATTCGTCTGATAACAAATGTTGGAAATGTAAGGAAAATGAAGGAACATTCTTTCACCTCTGGTGGACCTGCCCTAAAGTGAAGGCCTTTTGGGAAATGATATACAATGAGTTAAAAAAGGTATTTAAGTATACCTTCACCAAGAAACCAGAGGCCTTCCTTCTGGGCATGGTCGGCCAGAACGTGTTAAAGAAGGACAGAACATTTTTTATGTACGCTACAACGGCGGCAAGGATACTTATTGCTAAGAGCTGGAAAACCCAAGATCTACCATCACTGGAAGAATGGCAGATGCAGCTGATGGACTATATGCAACTGGCTGAGATGACTGGCAGAATCCGCGACCTGGGAGAGGAGAGGGTTGAAGAAGACTGGAAGAAATTTAAGATTTATTTACAAAAGTATTGTAATTTGGTTGAATCCTAACAAGGAAGCCAGAGCAGAAATAACTGTCTACCATTAAATTATAATTTTTTATTTGAGTTTAATCTAAATATTGTACTTAAGAGCATAAACAAGATGATAATTTGCTTGGAAAAATTCGTTTTTAATGATGAAAGTGGAAGCGGGAGACGTGAGGGAGTCCGCAATAGAACGAAAGGATGTTATGAAACCTATTCTGTTTGTTAAATATGTATCTGTAAAAAATCTTAATAAAAATTTTTATAAAAAAAAAATAAAAATATTTTATTTTTGTAAGTCGCCTGGATATATATTTAACGGACGTGTGGATTGTAAAATTTAGTTAGTTAATTAAAAATAAAACTCTTAAGACAATAACTTTTCCTCTTCTTTTAAAGGAGAGATGAGAGATGTGCATCAAACACTCTGATTCTGCTGAATCACTTGAACTGAAGATTCTAGGTACCAGCTAGCATAATAATAATAATAATAATAATAATAATAATAATAAAAAAAAAAAAAAATTGTACCCTGTCCATCTGTCTGGCTTCCAGCATATATAAAAGCACAGTGCAAGTCTTCCTTCTCTCTCTCTCTCTTTCTCTCTCTCTCTCTCATCTATCATCTATCTTACCAGGTAGAAGCTCAAACTAAAAGGAGAAGCCAATGCTGCCATCTCCCAGCTTCCCCTTCTTTAACATCTAATAATACATATTCAAGTTGCGATGTCATTCTGCATCACTGGCTGCCACCCAGTAGGAAAGGCAGAGCAGATGAGTAATGTTAGAAAGGGAAGCTAAAAGCAAAGGCACCATGATTAATCTCAGCAGTTAGAGATGCTCGCAACAAGCACCTTGATACTCCATGAATGTGGGTGGGAAGCGGGTCATGCGTGGTGGCCATGCCCTGGCACCTACCCACCCATGACTCAACCCCTTGGAAGCCTTCAGCCAAGGGAGAAGGGCCCTAGGAGCAAATATATAGTGTCTGCATATAGTGTAGGACTATATAGGACCCTTGTAGGACATATAGGACCATTCCTCACTATCAGGAACCCTGAGCTGATCAGGGTTCCCTATCGCAATATTCTAATATACTAACACGTGAAGTATGGGGAACGAACAGAGGGCTTCCAGGGTGGCTTGCTCCCAGACTCTGGAACTCCCTCCCTAGAGAATTTAGATCCCCTCTATCATAGGCTCAGGTTGTATATAAGTTTTAACCGTATATCATAAATACACCATAGACTCCACTGTGGCACATTTCCGAAATGAAGCATGAGCTCTGGGTAAAGTAGGTGTTACCCCTGAAATCCCACCCTGCTTCGAGATTGGTGTGACACGTGTGTGTGTGTGTGTGTGTGTGTGTGTGTGTGGAGAGAGAGGGGGAGTTTTAATGCTATTAATGTTTAGTTTTTCTTTAATGATTTATTCCCTATGTTTTAGCTGTGAAGCTGCCTTGAGTTCCTACCAGTGGAAAAGGCAGGATATAAACTAATAATAATAATAATAATAATAATAATAATAATAATAATAATTAAAAAAAACAGGGTGAATGCTAAGTCTTATTAATTAATATCAACAAGACACCTTCAATTTACTGTTTTCAAAACCTGATAAAGCTTATTTTTGTATACAAAGCAAGGAATTTATTCTGTATATCAGTTCTTAAACTGTTGATTTTATTAGGTCTACTTGTTTCTAATGTCTGTTGATCTTACGTAAAATGTTTGGAGGTTTGTTTGTTTTAAGTAGGCAGTTTATGAATACTGGTAAACGCAATAATGGAGGGAGGTAAATGTGATCTGATACGTATCACTGAAATTGGTGGGATAATACTCATGGCTGAAATATAGCAACTGAAAGATGCATCTTGTTCAGACTCAACAGAAAGAGTCGGGGGGGGGAGCATTGTTAGATGTACAGAAATATAAACATCTCTATGAAAATCTATGGATCTCAAAGTATCTGGGAAACAAAAGTTAAATTGCAGTATACTACAGGCTGCCCAGTCTACAGCTTGTAACATTTCCACAGAGGAGTAGATTTTCAACTGTCCTGGTTTCTGCCAAAATAAATTTTAAAAAAATCTCTGTTCTCTCTTGTTCTTGGGGACAGGACTACAACCAATGGGAGGAAATTGCAAGGAAACAGGTTTCGCCTAAACGTCAGGAGAAATTCCCTAAAAGGGAAGAGCTATTTGACAGTGGAAAAGACGGCTTTGGGAGCCAGTGGGAAATGTTCAAAACAGTGGGTGAGTGCCCCCATCTCTCAGGGATGCTGAAATTTCACCCTGCATTGCACTGAACAGGCAGGTTAAACTAGACAGGCTCCAAGGTCATAAATCACAAATAGCACCTACAACTTTTGGGCAAACTTGCAGAAAGACTTCCCTGCTGGTTGAGAGCCATCTAGCCACAATATATCTGGAAGGTGAAGTTAAGGGAGGGTAGGTGAGGGCATTTTAAATCATGAACTGAGATACTGAGTTGAAGTGAAGGAGACTTTCACTGCTGGAAGTCTAAAGACACCTACAGTCCCCCATACTGGCACATAGGCATTCAAGGAAGGTCCTGACAATTAGGAAGAAGCCAGGTCAGTCAATATCCAAGTGATACCAATTTATGTTTCAGGTATAATGTCCAAAGGGGTGACCTGTGCATCTTCCCCTTCAATGAGATTCACAAGTCCCAGTCATTTGGTGTTTGCCTGCAACATTTCCAAGCTGATAACAATTTCCTTTATTTAATTGACACGTTTTTTAAAATAAAACCCCCTCACATTTCACCTAATTTTCAAAATGTATTCACAAATTAAAATGACAGCAACAATAAGATAGCAGAGTGTCCGTAATTCCAAACCAAATCATAACGTTGAAAAAAAATCACATACATCCCTCCCCAAAACAATTTCATAGCAACCAAGTAGCCACCAGAACACAATGAGATACTCAGCCAAAGGCATTCTTAAAAATGTAGCTCACTTGGAAAGTCTGTGTGAGTTTTACTTTGTTTTAGTCTATTTTATTGTGGCTTTAACTTTCCGCATGTGCTAAATTATGGTTAAACATTTTAAAACTTTTTTTAAAAATCCTTTTTTGTAAACCGCTTTGAGGGTTTTCCCCCCTACAATCAAGCAGTATATACATTTTATGAAATAAATAATTAATTCCACAGAATGGGTGCCACTACAGAAAATGCCCTGGCTCTAGTTACTGCCATGTGCCTCACAGAGCTGAGGGAATGTCAGGGAGAAAATGGACTCTTTAGAAGGTGGCAGCAACTGCTAGATCACATCTCCCTCCATTCTATTCCAACTTGTTATGTCGACTATAATGCTGCTGGAAAATCTGCACTGCTGGTTATATCTATCTATCATCTATCTATCATCTATCTATCATCTATCTATCTATCTATCTATCTATCTATCTATCTATCTATCTATCTATCTATCTATCTATCATCTATCTATCATCTATATCTATCTATCTATCTATCTATCTATCTATCTATCTATCTATCTATCTATCTATCTATCATCTATCTATCTATAATACTAGAAAACAAGTCATTTCCATTTGCACCATGCGAATGACCATGACATCAGGGTCGAGACTACATATTACAAGGAGTACAAGTGCTAACTTCCTTCCTTCTAATCCATAGCATCTTAGCATAATTTGTATATGAATTGGTATCTGAATTTGCTTATCTCTCATTTATTCCCCCCTTTTTGCACTGTGCCATCTATAAAAGTATACAGTATTAAGATCTGTTTATTTTATTTTATTTTTTTACAGTGCATGTAATTATTAATACAAATAATAAATCTTACTACTCTATGTCTTGACATCATTTCTCAGTACATTTCTACTACCCCGGGTACAGGAGGGGAGAGGGAAACACACGGCATAATGTGTAACCCGTATGCGACTTGAAATCATCACCCTGAATGGCCCTGCCATTTTCTACATGGCACCTAGCCTGATGAATTTTAGGTGCCATGCTAACTGCTGCTTAAGGTTTCTTCTTCCGTTTTGACAGAGCAGTCCTATCCCCTGTTCTGTGCTGCTGGATCGGCTTTGGGCTTCTCCTTTGTGTCTGGCTATGCAGGGGAATGGCCCCTGTTATGCCCATGGACAATGTAGGCTGTTGATAAGAGTACCACCAGTGGTGTTCATGTCCTAAAATGGAGCCAGGCAAGGCCGATCATCTTCTGAGAGGGGTCTGACATGGGCCTTTCTGCTGCGCCAACCTAGAACCGACTCAACAAAAATTCTTTGGGGACGGGAGATAGCAATTCCCCCTGCCCTGGGTGACATGAGTGATGGGTCTTCAGGTGCGATAGTGACTCTACAGCTCCTTTCAGCCCTCCTGCTCCCCAGCTAGGACTTGGGGTTGCTTCCTCGCTGTCTCAACTGCTGCTATTAGCTGTTTTTATTTCCTGGATCTTTTATGATGTTTTAATACTGTTATTAACTCTCTTTAAAAAAATAGGTGCAAGCTGCCTAGATAATTTAAAGAGGTTTAAGCTTCTTAAACAAACATGGAAATAATAAATAGGTGCTATCCAGGGCTGATCCCGACACAGGACTTCTGCTTTCAGCAGCAATGTTGTGTTTCTTGTAGCATGTAGTTTATTTTGCCCTAAGCCCCTACATTACTGATAGAAAGCTCCCCATCAGAGCCATTCTCCCTTCCCACCTCTTATGTTTGCCTTTTTATTATATCTACTTCTCTCTCTCTCTCTCTCCCCCTTGTTTACAAAGGTTTCATTATGTTTTCAACTAATCAAGAAGGCCCTGCTAATACACAATTAACATGTGATTATGAAAAAAAAGGGAGAAAAGCTTCCAGAAGAAGGAAAAGTAATTAAGTACAGAACACTTTTCAATAAGTGCTCACTTTAACCCATTGTCAGAACACAGTCTAGGTTAGTCCACAATGGATGGAACAGATGCCAAGGGCAAAATGTTAAAAGCAAATAAAAAGGACATTATTTTCTTTGGGAAGAATAATCATCAGCTCCACAAAACCCTACACATGAACAACAGATTTCAGTTGTTTCTTTTGTGACCTCCTGTTCTTTCCTCCGTTCGCTTTTTCTGAAGTGTTCTTTAAAAAAACAACAAAAAAGCTGGAAAAGAATTATTCATTCTCCTTTCACTGTAGGGCTAAATGGCAAATTGTCATCAAAATGTAAAAGTGGTTAATAAACAATTCAAGCAATAATCCTACCCTGGCCCATCCACTCAGAAGCAGCATTCCCAGTAAAACGATGCAAGTTTTATTTTGATCCAGGCAACCATACAAGTGGCAACCATAAATATGATATGGCTTTCCCAGTGGTAAGATATGAAATGGCTTGTGTCCCACAACCCTCCAAAGATCCCTAATTTCCAGGGACTGTCCTGGATTTACAGAAGTCTTCTTGGTTTCTGATTGATCCTGGAATGTCCTGCTTTTCCTTACGATGCCCCTATTTTCACCGGGAGAAATGTTGGAGGGTATAGAGTTATGTAACTCCCAAACCAAGGAAATAACTATACAACCTTTAGAAGAAATCTGAAGGCACCCCTGTACAGGGGAATTTTTAATGTTTAATGTTTTGTTATGTTTTATGTATGTTGGAAGCTGCCCAGTGGCTGGGACAATCCAGTCAGATGGACAGGGCAGCAGGAAGAAACCAAAGTGGCTCTACAGAGGTGCACTCATTGAATGGTTTGCCATACAGCCAGCTTCTGTAAAGGATTCGTTCTGCCTGTCTATTGTCACACAATGTAGTCTTGCGAATGGCCTCTCCGGCCTTTTTCTCATGCCCTGTACAGCAAACATTTTTTTTAGCACTGATAACAGCTAAAAGATCACTCACTAGCCTTGCTTTTCCCAGAGTTCAAGTTCAAAATCCATCTGCCTTCAGTGTCCTCAGGCCGAGGCATGCCACACGGGTTGGCAGCCTGGAGCTACTCTCTTATTTATGTCTCTTAAAACACATGTTTTATATAAATAGGTTTGGCCATTTTGCATCTAGCAATTACTGTACTTACGCGAATCTAATGTGCCATCAAATCTAACGCACACCTCCATTTTCAAAACCTTGAAACCAAAAAAGTATTTCCTGGTGAATGTAAATGGGGCATCAAATCTAATGCGCACCCCGATTTGGCCAAAAATGTGTGCAAATACGGTATCAAAACGCATCCTACTGCGTCCCTAATACTTTCTGCTAGCCGTCTGTAGCAAAGTGGTTTCCTATTGTGTGTGTGGTGGGAATTCTACAATAAGTCTGCCCCTGAAATGGAATCTTGGGGAATGTGGGAGGTAGTTCTCTTCCTTCCACCCACCCCAAGTTTAAATGCATGTTGAATGGACAACTCTTGCTGATGCGTTGGAGATCGGCTCATGTGAAGAACATTGCTTCTTTGCCCTCTTACCCCACTGAGAAAAAATGGGGTCTGTCGCTTCTCTCCAGGGAAACCAAAACTGCCCAGCAGTTCACCTTCATACGTTAATTCATGCAAATGTATGCAAGCATATAATTGCTCGCTGCTTAGCATAGCAGCTAAGCTTTTTTTTTTTTTAAAAAAAGAAGTGGTCAGGCTGGTTTAAAAAACGGGCCAGATGACAACACTAATCACAACAACTGAGCACATGCTGTAGTGGTTCGTTTCCTTTAATTTTATATTCCAAACTATGCATCGCATTGCAGAGTATTTTTTTTTCTTCTTCCACCCACTCCAAATCCCATTAGTTTCATTGGCAGTTTAGGTAATACGATTTGCATGGTGAAAATTCTATTTATATTAGATTGGGTCCAAAGGACTTGAAGGACTGATACGATTGTCAGCAGAAGGGGTAGATCTGGAGGGCTGGTTCTACAGAAGGGTTTCATACATTTCCTCTTCACAAAGCTAGCAAGGGTTATAAAGCCAAATCCTAACTTCTTACTAAGGGCCAGATCAGAATTCTTGGAATTAAATCACCCATTCAAGGACTGAATCTATGACACGTCCTCAGGCTGGTTTCAGTGGGAATTCGTGTGGAAGGGTGCTCTACCCAACAGAGGCAAAGGCGGAGGCCAGTAAAAATATACCTTTTTCCCTATGCAAAAAATATTGCACCTTACTGAAGTCTATATGGTCCTCCCTCCCTCTGATAAGAACAAGATGTTGCATCTGAGAATGAAGCAATAATAGAGAAGTAGTTGTGTTTTTCTTTAAAAGCATCAACACATTTAAATTTAAGGGGCTGTGGTTTAAAAATAAATAAAAATTATACATTTCAAAAATAAGAATTGGCATGTAAAAAAACCTCCAAGAGGTGATACCTCAGCCCAAGCCAATCACTCAAAGCAAGAATTAGGGATGTACTGACATATCTTCTATTCAATCTGTTATAGGGTCGCCATTAAGTCCAGAATTTCCGGGACATATCTGGAATACAACAGCCGAAAATGGCAGAAATCAGCAAAATGTCCAGGAAAATCCAGGTGTATGGCAGCCCATGTAGGCAGTGTTATTTTTGCCGATTTCGCTCAGAAATAGCTCCAAAACTTTGGCTCAACAACTTTGGACCCCCCAAAAAAGCTTAACAACTTTTCTGTCTGGATTTTCACTTTTTGAAACATGGCAATCCTATCATAAATGAGAACTGGTTAGCTCTAGTTCACTGTTAAAAAAATTTCTATTGGTACGGACCAAAGTGCCACAGATTTACAGTTTAGTTCAGTGTTACGTTACATACTCAAATTGTGATGACATAATACAGATTCAAAGATTTGAATTTTTGTGTCAATAAAAAGCAAAACCCTGACAGAAAGGTTAGTGCATGTCATTTAAAACTGAACACCTAACACCTGCATGGTCTGTAAACATTTTGGATTGATTTCCCCCCCACCCCACCCAAGGAGTTTTGAAAAATTGACATAGCTATTTTTATTATCATTATCATTATTCCAACTACACTTTGGCAATACAGTATTAGCTTATACCATCATACTGCAAAATGAGTTTTTTCTGCAAGGGTAATGTATGCATTATATAAAATGGGATTACTCTGAGAAATTCAAAGCTAGAATCAAGGGGTCTAATGGCAAGATGGGGTTACTTTGGTCTCGTGAGGATCACAGCTTTAATCTCCTAAAGCAGAGTTTCCCAAACCTGGGTCTCCAGCTGTTTTGGGGCTACAACTCCCATCATCCCTAGTTAGCAGAACTGATGGTCGGGGATGATGGGAATTGTAGTCCAAGATCAGCTGGAGACCCAAGTTTGGGAAAACCCGCCTTATGGAAATAAGTGACCTACCTCAAAGGGTTGCTTGTAAAAACCTACAACGTCTATAAATCTATGCGGTCCAATCCCATCCTTGTCTGTAGCTGTTGCCTCATAAACAAAAATATAGGCGGCCTGCCCCCCAGCACTAAACAGACGTGAGAAAACTCTGGGTTTGTGTCCACTCTTCCCATCCCCAAAACTTCTGCTGTGCCCCTGTGTGCTCTGTTTGTGATTGCAGAACTACAACGTAAAACTTTCACTTGCTCAAGCACTTGGAATATCTGAAAAGGTAAAGCAACGACTGGCAGGTAGGGCAAAGGACAATGACAACCAAAACATCAATGTCCAAACATCAATGACCAAAGCAATGTCCTGGGGGGGACGACTAGTTCCTCCCTTTCAAATATCTTCTCACCTGCAGGAATATAAATGGGATTAGATGGGATTATTTCCAGTTGCAGCACGACAGGAAAGTTACAGAGCCCCTCTCCAGCTTCAGACAGAGGCATCTGTGACTACATACAGTTAAATCAAGAGAAACCATCACAGAGTTAACACACAAACTTTTCAAAGGTGCCCAACTGCAGGCAGAATAAGACCACAATGGGCCTGCGTCCAGACAATTCAGGGAAGGAACTGTGAAGAAATATCTTCACTTTTTTGGGGGGGGTATGCTTTTTTCTGACCCCCCATTTCTGTTAAGTCCCAGAAGCCATCAGTAAATGAAAGGATTAGCAGCCAAGGGGTCGGGGGGGGGGGAGGGAGGGAGAAACCAACTAATGGTCTTGCAACATAACTGTGAAAAATGTGAGGTAAGGCTACAGGAATATAATCACAGTCACCAGCAATGGGCTTATTTATGCATTGCGACCTGATATAATGGCAAGGTATTTGTCATCACTTGGATATTTTTGTGAGTATGTCTCTCTCCCCCCCCCCCCCAATTCTAAAAAATTGCATCTGCCAAAGTAGCATGCGATTGCTAGTTACCATGTCTTATGCCGGTGCTGTTTCCTGCAAGTCCTCCCAGATAAACATCTCACAAGAAGCAGGAAAACAATTAAAAACTAGAAGATTATAAATGATGGAGGAGGCTGGGAGGAAAATTCTGGCTCGGTCTCCCCACCTCCCATCTTCACTCACGTCCCAAATATATATAAATCTGAGGCATGCAAGAGGGCAGCTGGACAGTAGTGTTGTCCACAGTAATATGAATGGGAATTAGATATGATCGAATGGGCTCATTGCATTTTCAACAGCACATCCAATCTTCTCCTCAGCCCCCCCCCCTACTCTTTTCTAATGGAATACATGACAAGTGAAACTGTAACCAAGCAACCAGACAGAAGAAGGGTTTCAAAGTTCCAGCACATGATCGCTTTGCCGCTAATCATTTAGGTGAGCAGGATTCAACCAGAGAGGCTTACATCTGTTTTCAGATACACCTGTGCTTCACTTATGAGTTGTAATCCTCCCCCCCCCCACCAAATTCTGGCAGTAAACAGATCCTACCTGTTTGCAAATTACACTCTATCCGTGCATGAGTTCGCCTGTTATATACAGCAAGTTGGTATCCATTGTCAGAGTAGAAGCATCACCCAACTGGCTTATCGGTAACAAACTCCACTTCTCACTTCCTTCATATCCTACCTCCAGTTCCTGCCTCTCTCCACACACATGGAGACATGCTCAAATTCTATCCATTAGATTTCACCACCACCACTAAGTTAAAACTCCAGAATCACTAATAATGTCAGGAACACCTTCTGCATGTCCCCTCCTGTGTGTACCGTACAACAACATAGAGTAATCTACCAAACCATTTCTTAAAACAGCTAGTCCTATTTCAGTAGCCCAAAGTCCTCCCCTGATCCGTAACAGCTGGATAACTATGGAGTCTCCCCTCCTAGACATCCAATGAACTTAGCCCTTTGTTCACCAACTTTCTAGTTTAGCTTTTACGTACAGATTCCTCTCTTGTCTTCTCCTTCAGAAGAAGCTCTTACATGACAGTGGTGGTCTATTCTCACCCCACCCTGCAGGTAACAAAATACTGGTGTATATCTAGTTGCACTTCTTGACTGGCTCCACCCACCCCACCACCCACCCTACCACCACTTCAGTCCCCCATGATGAATACATGCATCTGAAGTTATAGTTGCCTGACTTGGGTCTAAGTTTCTCAGTTTTTGGTTGAACACCAATATTTCTCTCTAGGCACGTGTCATATTCTAACCTGGTACACAACGGATGCTCCCAGGAAGACAGTTTCAGCTAACCATAGGAATAGGAGAATAAACATACATTCCCTTGGCCTGTTCTACATCTCAAGCATTGTCTCCTTTTCTTCTTCTATACACTTTGGAAAGTTGTTGGTCTATGCATCTGGCCACCTCTTAAGATATCCTAACCAAATCTGGCATGGTGGTTCAGGAGATCAATGAGGAGATTTTTGTCCAGGTTTGGACACAACTGGGTACCCCTTTGAATGAAGAGAGCAGACTGAACCTTTAACAACTGCACTGATTTATTGGTTTCTTAGAATTTCCAAGCAATGCCAGGGACAAAGCTGATATGGTAAACCTAGTACTTTGATTTCACCCCACCCCCAGTTTCAGCTCAATTGCTACCCATCAACTAGTCTGCCAACTGCACTTACAGAAGCTGTGTCTGGTTAGCAAGAAGATCATGCTAAGATTTATAGGAGATGAGCTATGCATAGCTCCTGTGATGGTACATTATGATGATTGGATGTCACTGCTGGGTAGCAGTAAAGGAGAAAGGAGATCCATATACATGTTGAGTTCCAGTATTAAACAGTGGCAGAGCAGAGGAGACAGGCCTAAATTGTGCAGTGCAGCAAGAACCAAACTACATTTGCAAAGAGGCCTTTAGCAACCTTAGCAGGCCAATAATTTTATTAGTTTACATCAGGGGTAGGCAACCTAAGGCCCGGGGGCCAGATGCAGCCCAATCGCCTTCTAAATCCGGCCCATGGACGGTCTGGGAATCAGCGCATTTTTCATGAGTAGAATGTGTGCTTTTATTTAAAATGCATCTCTGGGTTATTTGTGGGGCATAGGAATTTGTTCATTATTTTTTTCAAAATATCGTCCGGCCCACCACATGGTCTGAGGGACGGTGGACCAGCCCACGGCTGCAAAAGGTTGCTGAGCCCTGGTTTACACCAACACACCAGCACAAGACATTTTGTTGCCTGAGGTGGAATTGCAAATGCCCTACTGCCCACCCCCGAGTGAACGTGCATGGTACCCAAAGCTGGCAGAATTATTTTCGCACCTGCCTGGACAGAAAATCCCTGGAGAACTTTTACTGCTCTTTCATGAGAGTGGAAATCAGCTGCCCAGGGTAGCCGCCTCACCCAGTCTAACAGCTAACAGCTATCAAAGAAAGAGTAATGGGCTACTTTCCGCTGTAAGAAAATATTAGCAAATTCTCTTCTGCTAGGTCCTGATACCTTCTCTATAGAGCTGCATCATCTGGGCAAAACAGGTGACTTAGACCAACGGTGTGAAAACCTGTGGCTCTCCAAATGGTCTTGGATTCCACCTCCCATCAGGTCCAGCTAGCATCACCAATGGTCAGGAATGATGGGAGCTGTGATTCAGTCGCATCTGGAGGCAAGGCTACCAACAGACTTTTACACACGTCATCCTAAGCTAGAAGCCAGGAAGTTGTTTCCCAAGCGGGTAAACTTTTTGCAGCAAGTAAGGAAATGCAAATTTGTTTGCCAATACAAGAAATAAACTTTACCTGTAGGGCATATCCACTATTTTGTACTATAGCTGCTAAAGCTGCAGCACAGAATAAAGCTGTGCCTTTTTAAAAAAAGTGTAGATAAATCTTATTTGAAATAAATGCAGATACGCAGGTTCTAGAACCAGTTTTATTAGTTTTGCTTTTTGCATTGTACAGACTTTAGCTGTGGTTGGGTGAGGAAGGGAATGATCACTAAAAACTTAACCAAAAGACTTGCTGCTGAGCTAGATGAGAGGCAAGGCAGATAGACCAGAAGGGCAGATTGGTAATCTGAAGAGTTCATTCTAATCACTCTCCAAATTGGAATGTCAAAGGCTAAATCATTCAATGCGCTTTCAGAAATAAACATCTGCTTGGCTTTTTCAGTTCTGAATTGAAAGCCTGCAGTGTACCTATGTAACACTTGCAACAGATACAGGATTATTTCTGGATCAGAACTGGTACATTTATTTCTTTATTTTAGATTTGCAGCCCACCCCGGTCCTGAAGGCAGGTAACAACAGTCAAAACTAAACAACACTCTGCCCTCCAGTGGAACAGAATAAAATGTAATGAAATTCGTTGAAATGGATGCATCCTTTCCCACATTTAAATCCTCATACCCAAAAGCCAATCCAAATAGGTAGCTTTTACACGGCTTCCAAAAGATGTTCAGGCTAAGAACTGAATCACATCTCCAGCAATTCATGCTTATACGCCTGTATTATACAATAACCATAATTGTATGTAATTAACATGGATATTCCTTGGGGCACTTTCCTAATATTAGTTAGGATTATCATGCCCACAGGTGACGGAGACATGCCTGGGGGACTTTAAAAAGCTTATCAACTTTTAAAATAGCAAGCAGGGGAAGATTTCTCATCTCAATTGCAGCTTGTCAGGGAGGCTAGTAAAAGTGGCTCATTTCCAGTATTGCATTTTATTTTATTCATTCAAATTTATTTTATGTATTTGGCAATTTATAGCTTTTCAACAGTTGCTCTTAAATGTATGCAGCTTGACCCGTCCCAAAGGCCTGGGCTGGCTATAAGTAGACGGCAAGCCATTAAATCATTACAAAATAAATTAAATCAAACTGAAATATGAAGCTATCGGCATTCTTCCAAACCAGCACCGATAGATAGGTCTGACAATACCTGCTCACTGGAGATTCATTAAAGGGAAGTACGGTAGTTTCATAGAGGGAACTACAGAGAATACATCTCTTTAGGCTCCTGTGGTCTCAACCATGGAGTATCGAAGGCATTATGGTAGGATGTTAGGACAAGTGGGGAATGAAATGCTTCCAGGGAAGTGTACAAAATTTGAAAAACGACCAACATTTAAATTCTGGATATAAGCACAACTAGTTCATTCCCCCACCCCAGCTATTATTATTTGTATGTTCCATGGAAAATATAGCAAGAGGGAACGTGATTTAGTTGCAATTCATTTCCTCCCAACTTAATATAAAAGGTTGCTCTGTGTCACTGTTGTTTCTTTTAGAGAAAAATATCCCTTCTTAAGCTTCACAGTATCCTGCTACAATGAGTTCCATAGATCAACAAAGTTTCCTGAAGAATTCCTTAACTGTTCCACAGATGACCTTAGGTTTGTTTGATTTTTTAAATTCTTGTTTAACTTAATTTCACTTAAAAGGTTCACCATCCCACCTTGATTTAGGGTTGCTTTTGTTTTGTTTTTAACGTTATTCTCCCGCACACGTATATTATTGCCTCCCAGTTACTTCCACGAAGAAAGGAGAGACAGCTTATGTTAATTCGTCCTCTAAGTAGGAAGCATTCACAGAGAAATGTCACGACACCATATCATGCCACACACAGCTTACTGAAGATGCATTAACAGAGGCATTTCTAGCAAATATTTCCTCACAGGGAGCAAAGGCGGGTGCTTACCTGTAAATTAATTACCACAAACATTTCACTTTATCCAGCTGATGAGACTACGGTGAAAGTAAAGCACTGTTCCATAAGATTCCAAGTGACCTTCGAGGATCGATTCTCCTCCTGTACCTAACGTACCTGAATCTTGTAATGTGAAAACCCTGTTTTAATAAACATGGCACATCCTGCCTCTGAATCTGTGCAACTAGCCTGTCTTCTGTTTGCCTGTACTTTTCCTGTTCAATTTGCAAACAGCTATGTCTCCCTGAGTGTACTATGAAAGTCGGTACGCTGCATATTGAACACCACTGGCCCATCAATTTAGCATGACACAAATTCGCCTGGTGGAATGATGTTTTGCACTGGGCTATTGTCCACAAACCATTATTTGTCGAAAAACAAACAAAGGGGGGAAGAGCGTCTGCCGGTCCTCTTACAGGAGACTTCCCCGCTTCCTGAAAATGTGAGATAATGAATAAAAATGTTCATTACAGAATTATTCACTTTTCTCCATGATTCACGTCCCAGTAATTACCATGACCAGTCTAATAAAAACTGCTACAAAACGAAGGTCAACTAGCAGTTAGAAGTGTTCATTTTCATTTCAATGTATTCATCTCTGGCTCCTAATGGCCTCATTTTCTCCTATGCTCTTTAATAAATACCACTGAATTACAGGTTAAATAGCTAAATTAAATTATTGCAATTACAGCGCGCAGAGCGTTGAAGCTGGTTTACCTTTCCCAGTTCAATTAGAGGGGAAGTTTCAATGGCCCGAGAATTCTGATTGCTGTCAATACACAGAGTCCTTTGGAAGCCACATTTAAATGGCCAGGGTATTTTGTTACGTTTTCAGCTGTAATACAATGGCAGGGCAGGATTCGCCATTATCCTATGTATTCTTCTGAGTAGAGTCCTGTAACTCTTTCTGCCTACACAGGATTTATTTTAATATTTTCTAAAGCTCAGAACGTAGTTGTCTAGTTCCAGGGACGTCTGTGCAGAACTTCCTGAGCACAAGAACCGCCCCCCCCCCCCGTGGCCAGGAATTATGTATACCCAACAGAGTACTGAATAAAAGAGAACAGCCCTTGCTCTCATAAAAACTGTTTCTGTGTTTTGGAGCTTTACGGAGCTTGGGATTGTGGCCAATGATTTCCCCCCACCCCAAAAAATGGAGAAATAATTTCCCTGCATGAGGGAAGTTTAGTGGGGAATCCCAGTCAAATGGGCAGGGTATGAATATTACTATTACTATTATTATTGTTGTTGTTATTATTATTATTAGTTTACAGTTTTATTCCACCGTTGATATTACTTATACTACTTTGTACACTAGAACGTTTTTGGATAATAAAGAACATAAATAAAGAAATAAGCAGAATATCCTTTTGATTTTATAAACAGACTTGGGAGGGGGGAACAAACATGTACAAAAAAAGACTGTGCATTTGTTCCACTTTTTAAGTGAACGGTGGCAGGTTAAAAACTGCAGCATATAGCAGTGGTGGGACCATAATATAGCCCAGGGTGACCTGCTCCCTAACCTAACCCTGCAAAGGGGTTTCTCGAAAACAACCGCACTGCATAACCAGCCCAGGTGCTCAACAAGAAAAGGATGGGAAAGTAACTTTGGTTTTGTACAGTGTAGAACACACAGCAACCTTGCTCCATTTGAAAAGGAGGGGGAACGGCTTAATAAATTCAAAGGCTTAACCTGCCATCGGCCCACAATTATTTTACATGGACAAATTAAAGATGTTCTTCATTATTTAAATATATTCCAGCATTTATTTACATTGCCCCCCCCCCTTCGCAAGCTTAATTATTTAGCATCCTCTTATAAGAATGAATATCTTAATAATAAAGGCGGTGGAACAGAAGGGGGTTTTTTGTGTATGTGGTTTTTTTTTAAAAAAAAGATTTTGCTTCCAAAAGATCCTGTGAATTTCAGCTACATTTGTTGTGGAACAGCTCCCCCTGACTACTTTCATTCCTAAGTCTGCAAAAGCAACACAAACATAGTGAAATGAATATGGTGGGGGGACCAGTGTGTGTGTGTGTGTGTGTGTGTGTGTGTGTGTGTGTGTTTATATCTACATACACAAACACTTTGGTGTTGCCAATATGACACGTGCACAAACATCTTACCCAAATGGGGCTTATTTGGTCTTCTTAGTTCCCTTATCTATTTGCATCTGCCAACTTCTCCCCACCCCTTGAAATGCCCTGTACATAACAGAACCGTATTGCCCATATTGTTCTCAGGTGGGGTAAATGATATAGCCACTGCAGGAAATCTGGCAAGTGTACCTGTACATTGCAAACATTTGCAAACAGGTATTTGTCACAGTCTTTATTATATTGGTGCATGGCTGAGAAAACATGTGGTACGGCACCATCTGAAAATTATAGCACATGACCAAGATAACATGGTACAATAGCATTTGCCAGGGAGGTAAGATCAGTCACAAAGCTGCATCAAGTCTACCTTGTTTACTAAGTATGGTGCAGGTATGCAATGGTTGAAGGTGCCAATCAGGCACACTTTAGCATATTAAGACCAGTAAGAAAGTCCCCCACAATAAAATAAATAAATAAATAAATAAATAAATAAATAAATAAATAAATAAATGCCAACAAAGATTATATTCAGTGTATCACAAGTGGTGAACCTGAGCCAAAAGGATTAACAGGACAGGTGTTCTTTTCGCAGCAAGTTTAGTGCTTTATATCCTTTCAAAACTCAGCATGGGAGATAAAGAGATAACAAGGTCTACAAGACTAAAGCAGTCGTGAATGGGTGTAATTAGAACCAATGCAGCACAATAATGAGTATTTCCTGTATAACACCCAAAAAGTAGCTTCTATCAAACATTGCTGATCTGATGCTGTCATAAGGATCTTATGAAAAATATATGGTTCTGCCAAGTGGCCTTCCTAGACCTGTGCATGCAGATCTCGCTGTGAAAAACAGTAACAAATCTGCCCTTGAGCCAGGCACAGTCTAGACTTGTCCATTTGTACTCTTCCAAACTGACTCCCGATTCATTCTTCCCCCGACCCACCATGTCATAAAACACACCTGTTTGTGAACGAGGCCTATAAATGCACCGGAAGGGAGGGAGAAAGAGAGAAGGTGACTTCTAGCATTGTATAATCTAAGGGAGCGGTTCTTAACCTTTGTCGCAGGACTCCGCATGTCAAAACAACAAATGGTCTGTTGCTTCCATGCGTAACTCAAAGACTTACTGGCAAGAAGAGCCCACTGTTGTTCCGGACATGGGAAGAAAAAAAGTGATGGAACTAGGTCATATTGGCACTTTGTCCCAGGTGTTGCAAAGAAGGTGTTGCAAAAAGTATGGGATTGCTCCATGAACACCAACATTGGATCAACACCAAGGGATGAATTTACACCCACGCCTAGCAATGAAAAGAAGAGAGGCAGGCCCACACTCGCCTACTGGCCCCATCAAGTTGAGTATGAAATCTAGGCTGAGAGGTGGGGTCAGGAGGTAGCTCCTGCCTACAGGAGCAACTGCTCACACTTCCTTAAGGTGATTACTATTTAGATAAAATGGGCATCTATAGTCAACCTCTTGTCACACACCTTTTGCTACCTGTGAAGGATTTACAGGCGCACACACTTGGGGGGGGAGTGTTCCGAAAGTGCTGTGATGCTCTTTATTTAACACCTGTTAAGGTCCAGGCTACTGCGAAAGGCTAAAAAAAGATTCCCTAAGAAGGTTAAGGAAGGACACAATCAACATCAACCTCACCAGAAGGAAATGGCTTCCTCCAAGAGTCTTTCCCTTTCACACTAGGTTGGTTGTAGGGATTGGCAGGTGCTTAGGCAGGTGTCGCTGTGGTCTAAACCACTGAGCCTCTTGGGCTTGCTGATCAGAAGGTCGGCAGTTCGAATCCCCGCGATGGGGTGAGCTCCCGTTGCTTGGTCCCATCTCCTGCCAACCTAGCAGTTCGAAAGCACGCCTCAAAGTGCAAGTAGATAAATAGGTACCGCTCCAGCAGGAAGGTAAACGGTTGTTTCTGTGCGCTGCTCTGGTTTCACCAGAAGCAGCTCAGTCATGCTGGCCACATGATCCGGAAAAACTGTCTGCGGACAAATGCCGGCTCCCTCGGCCTGTAAAGTGAGTTGAGCGCCACAACCCCAGAGTCGTTCACGACTGGACTTAACTGTCAGGGGTCCTTTACCTTTACTAGGGAACAGCTCAGATTTCCCATTTCCTGTCCTTACAGGCCATGTGTACATGTTTAAAGAGACCTTCTCCTCCTACTAAGTTGTTTTAAAAGCTGAGAATTCAGTGCTACAGCTTTAAATGGGTGCTGTGTGTCTTTAGGAGAAAGAGTTCTCTGAACACATACAGTAAGCCCAAAAGTTAGCAAGCAAAGCACTTTGCAAATGCTATCATCGTCTCGAAAACACGGCAGACAGACAATACAGAGAGCAGCTCATGACAATCCTCCCCACCAATCCCCAAAATCTTGAGATGGAACAGGACAGGAGAGGACCTTCTCTCCTGGGAAGCAGCGAAAGGGGGCGAGGGAGTGCCTGATATGATTTAAATTTATCTGGCTCAACCTCCAAGCGAACCTGACAGGCTTTAGTTGACCGTCAAGCTCTCACAAACCTAACAGCGGACTTCACTTCAAACACACCGTCGTGAGCTGAACCCTGCAGGGTTTGAACAGCTCTGGCCAAAAGTGCAGCCGCTGAAAGAAAATGAGAGTGTGTTCAGTGAAGACTGACAAAGTAAGTTACGTCTTGGCAACAGTCAAGTGTCACTCACTATCCAAGGTAGCTTTCTGCTATTTTCCCTCCCAGGTTTGTTAAGAGCATCTTCCCCAGCTCAATAGCTCCTGTCTCGCAATGGACTGTGGACTTTCACAAGCTATTTGGAATCTGGCTGGAATATGCAAGATATAAAGGCAGGCAACTGCAATATATTGCTTTGTTCTGTCAAATTAGCAACAGTTTCAGGACATCTGCATCAGGCAACCTTATGTGTGTGCTTCTATTTTTTGCCAGATTCTATTGCATACACACACTAAAAAAAAAAAAACCTTGCTAAAAAAATCACACGTTTCTGTAATAAGAAACGGTCTTTTTCTCATGTAGCCTACGAAGCCCAGGTTTTGTCACTTTCTTAACAACATCTGAAATAACTGTTCACTCTTAATTTCCTTTTCTATAATTAAATCTGTTTTATTTGTACATATTTGCGGAAGGGGACATAGCTTAGCAGAGGAGCATGCAGATTGCATGCAGGAAGCGATGGGTTTAACCCTTGGCAAATCCGATCCAAAGGACGTCAGGTAGCAGCCGTCAGAAAGACCTCTCTGTCAGAAAGACCTGGGAAAGTCATGGCCAGCTGGAAGAGATAAGAAATGCTGTTTGGGGTGAAACGATGGTCTGAACTGCTGCAAACCAGCTTCATCGACTCTAAACATATGGGTCTATTAAGGTGCTGTACAGCAATTCGGTGATTGCATGGTCAGTGCTGAAGTCAGGTAATTCTACATATGCGGGAGGGAAAACTCAAGCCCAGGGACCAAATGCAGCCCCTCCAACCCTTTCTGCCTCTCCCCTAAGACACATCCCTCAGCAAGCCTGACTTGCACCCTCCTTTAACGCTTTTGCCTGCCTGGAATGTGCCTTCAAACTCCAATTATGTCTCTCGCTTGCAAGGATGGAGAACAAGGTGTGGCTACAGGACTAGATTCCTGTATGAAGGTAAAATTTCATATTCACTGCTCTGTCCACTTTCGCCTCTGGCCCTGCCTATGAATGGCATGTGGTGAACAGAAAGGAACAGAAAAGGGGAACCCTGCTTTGGACACTGGACTTAATGGTTCTACTTGGAGGAGGGGGTGGGTCTTTAGCTAGTGAAAGTGTATTACTCCACTGGTTTCAAAATGTGGTACATTAGAGGGCCCTTCAGCTCATTCTGCAGAATGGATACCTCCCCCGAGGTACTGCCCTAACAGCACACCACTCTGTGTTGCCTATGCTTTGAATGTATAAATCCAGCCTTTCAGACATAAAACAGAAATTTAAAGGTGTTGAAACTCCACACCGGATTAGCCGGCTCCCTCCGTTAATTTCCAAATGAGGCAACTTGAAGAAGCACTAAAGCATTTGGGACCTGCCACAAAAGGCAGCACGGCATCCTCAACTCTTAGCAAAGCTGTTCCTTTTGCCAATCATGCTTTCCTCCCAAGATACCATAACCTCTACATCGCCCAAGTGAGGCACCCCACTCCCTGTTCACCAGTTCCTTTCCAGCTGACGCTGAACATTCCGCAGTTGTTCAATGGGCCTAGTTTGGATATTTCTGTTGTTGTTCCTTATGTTTGTTTGTTCCTTATGTGTGGGAAAAGGTGTGGGAAAAGGAGAGACTGAGGCCTAAGTTAAGTATGAAAACACTGGATAAGCAAATTTGATCAGCAATTTACTTCTTTCTCCCTCTCAGTATAGAGATTCATTTCCTTGAAGGTACCAATAAAATTGCAGTACCACTGTTGTAACTAAGGAGGGAAGAGAAGTTTGATTCATTGCACATATAAAGGTGAACTCACCTAATCTGCCCTTTCCAAAACAATATGAAACAAAGCACAGCTTTTCGTTGAAATCTGCACTTTTCTGAATTTTGCAATGCAATTCCATAGTGAACTAAATGTGGTAAAAAAACATATTGAGTAGGGCAAAGTGTGCATAAAATGCACGTTAGTACAAACCAGATATATGAAAATGTGGCAAAATTGCATGCAGACATGAGTATATTAGAAAGAAACCTGCACTGAAATGCTGATGAATTATTATGAGGACCTTTTTTAAAAAAAGAAATTCACAAATTGATGTGAAAATGTGGAGAACTAAACTTAAAACTGGGAAAATGGGAAACTAAAAATGACTTTTTGGAAAGTCATTCTCAAAATTGTGGTAACGAGTCACCCTTCTAACTCTACAATTCTATGAAATATTTGGGCTTATACCAGATTGGGCCACTTCCTTATTCTCTTCTTATTCTGACCAGCATCTCACATCACATTCCCCCTCCCATACTTGCATTAAGGAATGTTTTCCTACTCGGATTGCTTTAGAGCAGGGGTAGTCAACCTTTTTACACCTACCACCCACTAATGCGTCTTACTTGATGGTAAAATTTCCTTACCGCCCACCAGTGCTCGATGGAAGGAGGATTCAGCTTGTGCCGCAGAACCTCCTACTGCCCACCTAGAATCCTGAAATGCCCACTAGTGTGTGGTAGGGACCAGGTTGACAACCTCTGCTTTAGAGAGTCAAGGCCCTTCCCACTTCACAAGGCTCAGAAGTGGAATGACTTGAAATGATCCAAGTAAGAACGGACTATACCATTATTCTGGCACAAGGGAATGCAAACTGTTGCACTAGGGTATCATGTAGCACTTGGGCTAATTTCACAAATATGTCAAGGAGGAGGGGGGAATGAGGAGGAAGAGAGAGAGAGAGAAGTAGTTCCATCCACCATTGGATTGGCTCCAACTTTTCTTCCTTTTGATTCCAGACCCATCCACCAGCAGCATGATGTCCATGGCAGATTACCTCCAAGCAAATGAGTCCCTCAACAGCAAAAAACAAAACAAAATAAATGCCCAGCCTGTATTAATGGCATCATCAACGTCTCAGTGGTAAAGCACATGCTTTGTTTCTGTTTTTCATGCAGAAAGTCCCAAGTTCAATTCCTGATATCTCCGGTTAAAAAGATCAAGGAGCGGGTGACTGTAAAGACTACTGAAACTACTGAAAACGCTAGGTGGATGAAACAATAATTTATAATTATGATTATTGTTATTATTATTAACAACTGTCTTTGTATGCCTTTCACTTCTATGAGCTGTCACTCAGGGAATGGCTTTAAAACAGGGTAAGGCAAATTAGTGGAAGAAAAGGCTACCAATAGCTTCAAGCCATGATGGCAATGCTCTGAGGAAGTGTGCTTCTGAACACCAGTTGCTGGAAATCACAAGTGCAAAGAATGCAACAGGTCCTCATTTCAGGTTCCATGGGCATCTGATTGGTCACCCTGAGAGCAGGATAGACTCGCTGGGCCATTGGCCTGATCCAGCAGGCTCTTATGTTCTTATGACTCACTTACCACAGACGAAAAATGGTACGTTTCTGAAAAATCAACACCAGATCATATGAAAAGCCCTCTCCGTATTGTTGTCCTGTGCTGACTGTTTCACACATGCAAGCCACACCACCTGACCTTGCAATCGCCAAATGGACCTCTGCCTTGCGGAACTGCCCTTAACAAAAAGGCAGGCACCAGAAATACCGACCTGCTGTGGTTTTGAATCACAAAACCAGCACTCTCAAATCTCACCAGAGCTTTAGGTTTAACCGACGTAACATACTTATATTTCACTGGGGGTGGGGGGGAGAGGAGAAATTAAATGTGGTGTGTTCTTATCAGCTCTCACAAACGGAGATGTCACAGTCGTTGCAGAACAAGTTCAGAGTGACTGACACTGTGGAGATCTCTGTGTGTTTTCTTGCTGTTTCTCCATTATGCGATCTAGCAATAAAGTGTGGAAAGGGAAGCCCGTCCGCCTAGTCCGCGCCGCACTTAAGTGGCCTGCCAATTCCAGATAATCACCAAGTTATTTACTTGCCGTTTATTAGGCCAAACCTGCCACTAGCCACTGGCAGCCTCTGCTGTTTATACCTTCCTTTCCCAGGGTCCCTTGAAGCGCTGCTGTAATTAAAAAAGCCATTTCTCTCACGCTTAGGTGTTTGAATTAGGAAGGCATTATTGTACTACCCACTGATTTTTAGGGGGCTTGTCTACAAGGCTCTGCAACAGCACTTCCATCAGAGAGGCATAGCCTTCATCTCACCGCTGCCAACTGAAAAGAGGGCGAAAACAACTGTATAGAAAGTATGAGGGGAATTCTAAAAGCACCAGCCTACTCCAATTCCACTTCAGAAAGGTAGGCAGACACCTCAGTTGGAGGGCAAGATTCAGCAAGATCTTAGACATATTAATTGCAAATATGAATACTTTTTTATTTGCTGTGGTTGTTTTCCCTTTTTTATGTACCACATAAAAAAGTATTGCAATGTTGTTAACACTGGGGAAAGTGTTTAAACACACGCAAGCGCGTGTGCACACACACACAAATACACAGTGCTTTTTTCTGGGTGGGGGGATGCAGGGATATGCATACCCCTAAACGTTTTGTGAATCTAAGCTTGGCCTCATTTTTTGAGGGGCAGTATTTCAATATGAGTAAGAAAATGAGAGTACCCCTAAACATTTTTTTTCAAAGAAAAAAAAGCATGGCAAATGCACACATACACCAATTATTTAAAGCAAAGCATCTTTGGCATGCATATCCGATACATAAACCCAGTATTAACTGTTCGTATCAATAGTCCAATAGTAGGTAAAAACAATTAAGCTAATCAAGAGATATAAGTAGGTCTGAGAAATGATGGACTCCCCCCCCCCCCGCACTCCATCCCTAGCACTCAGTGAACGAAGGTACCTCTGTATGACTGAAAGCAAGATGAGCTGTGGAGGAGTACGGATCTGAATCCATGCTCCTTCCTACAAGCTGTTGGTCAGAAATCAAGCAGATTTTCCCACCCACTCCATCAAGCCTCTCTCTAAGTTTGCATTTCAACATTGCTCGTTTAGCGTTCTTCAACATCCCCCCCTCCCCAAGCAACATGATGAGATACGCCCTAGAAAGATTTCGATGCAGGTATCAACAGCTCCCACTCACTGGATGCAATGACATCATGCTAAAGGAGAGGATTTTCCTCTGCCTTGGCTCTACAGAGGAAGGCAGCTAGTCTGATCTTGTTGCCTGCCCTGTGGGCTGCCTCTCAAGGATATAGTGTTTCTTCATTCTTGGCCCTCTCTCAAACCTACCAAAATGCCCCCCAGACCGACAGGAGAGTCGTTAGACAAAGTCAAGGATTACTATATGCTTTGGAAAGGGAGGGCCTGCTGAAGTGCAAGTTATGATGACATTTATTTATTTATTTTTGAGATCTAAAAGGGGGGATTCCAAGGAACTATTTCTCCCCGCGTTGAAAAAAACAATAATAACAAAACCCTAACAAGAGTGAAAAGCTTCATTATCCAACCTTTGGTTCAGAAACACCTATGTTTGTTTTTTGAAATCATGCTACAACATTTACCATGAATTATATCTTTAAAACCCGGGTGTTTCAGCCCTGATGGACATCAATGTAAGGGTTAAAAGTTGGGATATATACATACAAATGTGTGTGTTTGTGTGTGTTATATATGGTAAAAAGAGATATTGGAAAATAATGTTATAATAACCTGAACCACCTACAGCTTTCACACCCATGGCCCCAAAGTATGTATTATCCCTATGCCTGGCACCTGCAAGGTTACCTGGGAATAATGGGCTATTTTCTTGAAAGATCTTCCCAGGTGTAGAAAAGTGCTGGCCTTGTAACCAGGTCTAGGGTCACTGTGCTGAATTTCCCAGTCTCTGCCTGTATTATTGAGTCCAATTCACTGAATTATTTGAGGCTAGCATTAGCTCAATCAGTAGAGAACGAGACTCTCAATCTCATTGGGCAAGAGAGTCCTGCATTGCAGGGGGGTGGACTAGATGACCCTCATAGTGCCTTCCAGCTCTACATTTCTACGACTCAATGAGTTCATCCATCCTCACTGCTGGCCACCAGTGATACAGAACAGGGAAGAAAAGCTATGGTAGCCCAGCGATGGCAGAACAGGGAAGAAAAGCTACGATGGCGCCAATGAACAATGCCCGCAATAATTAGTACATTTTTTTTTTTGTATTCTATTATTTCTTGTCCATTAAATACTTCCCATTTTTGGCTCACAGGGAGCTACTCCAAAGCAACCTATCCCCAAACTGTGATCTGAGGAACAGCTCCCCGCATGGCTTTCCTACATGCAATCTACCACCGGGAACGTGGAGCAACAACTGTTCATGGTAAATGTGAGTCGCATGGCAAGCATGCTAAACTTTTTTCATCTGACTTCCAGGTCCCTGCCATATTAACGTATCGACCAGAACTGATAAAAGATGCATGCTTCTGTTGTACTTATAGTTGCTTTTTCTCTGCTAATGGCAGGTGGGTCAAATAGCCCTAGAAAAAACACATTTTTAAAAAATGTGGTTCTGCATACAATTGGCTCAGTGGCTACCCCCATTTGGATAGTCCGTGCTGGTTTGCGAAATGGCAGCTTCTGCCTAAGGCACAAGTGAGGCGACTTGTTCGCCATGAGCAAGGCAAATCATGCTCTCCGGCCCCCTTTTAAAGAGCAGGACAAACAGGAATATGCACTTCTTATAAATGTACAATATGTGCATCTAGGCTTTAAATTTTTAACGAGAATGTTGTCAGCCTTTCCCAGGTTGCCTCTTTCTACCCCAGGGAGAAACACAACTTCTTTTCTAGAAAGCTAAGCCAAAGAGAATGATGGGATATCCTGACATAATTTTCAGGCATCCTTAGTCAAGTCCGCAGAACAGCCAGGCAGCGGGCACAATCCGACCAAAAGTTACGTATTTCTAATTGCTCTCCATTTCAGTGTGAGAATGTTAAGGGTGTGCTTAGTTTTTCCCAACAGGATTTACAAATGTTTCCCATTTTTATACCGTGGGACAGCATGTTCACGTTTTTCTCTCTGCAACAGTGGGGACCCAAAAACGAATTTGAGAAATGACTGTTGCATAAACAAGCACCAGGCAACAGGAGCAGATAGGAAGTTTTTGAGAGAGCAAATTAAATCAAGCCATAAGGCTTGATTCAGAAGACAAGGACCATACTTCTTTGCGGGAAGATATCCAGGATGGTGTGTTGTTTCGTAGTTCTTTTTTAATACACCATCAGTATCAAAGCCCAGCATCCCACCAGGGGTAGGGCTACTTGAATTATCTTTCTCAGCCAAGTTGTCATGATCCATGCAGCTCTCTATATAACCATCAACAGGTGACCAGGATAACTAACTGAACGACTGAGCGCTAAACAAGAGATCTTGGCAGATAAGCACTAGACAAAAAGTCTAAAGTTATTTTTAAGCTATTACATCTTTTTAGCAAAATGCTGAGCCAGGCATTAGTGCTCACATCCCCCCCCCCAAAAAAAAATACAGAGTGGGGGGGAGGGTTTTTTGGTGGTGGCGGGGAGAGAGAACTCACTGGATGAAATTATCATTAATTGTTGCCTTGGCTCTCTGTCAGTGTGTGTACGAACTGTATCTGGCACCAAATATCTATCTATTGACAGATAGCTATATCTCAGCAGCCTGCGCTGTCAACCACTGCTGATGAGGGCTGGAAGACACTTTCATCAAAGTAACATCTGTTTTCAATTTTCATTTATAGATGTGGAAACTCTTCAGCTGGACATTAATCATTCTCAACAGCAGCAATTAGATATGTGAGACATATCAGAACAAATCAAATTAGCCTCTATCTTTCCCCCACTTTTTTTTTTAAAAAAAAGAAAAACCAGGAAGTCCAGGAGCAGGGAAGCAACAGGCTTTCATGGTATGTATGTATGTATGTATGTATGTATGTATGTAGAAAGAAAGAAAGAAAGAAAGAAAGAAAGAAAGAAAGAAAGAAAGAAAGAAAGAAAGTTAATTGAACTTTAAGAGTATTGAAACATTCAGGTGAAGCTTTCAAAGGCTAATCACTTCCAATCAGTGGCAAGAGGGGCTCTTTGTAGAAAGCCTACTGGACTGATATTTAGTAATAAGGTGTAGTTAAACAGATTAACACCAATGCAATGTTTCCCTTCAAAAATAAAAAAATAATAAAAAAATCCCAGGAACGTGCTCTGTGTTTGTAGGACTCATGGTATTGATGCTGGAAGATAAGGAGTTTGGAGCTGTGCTTTCAGAATTGCACTGTTCACAAGCAAAACAAATTTTCTCTCTCCTTGTTGTGGTGTATAGCTAAATGTACATAATTCAGGATTTAGGGGAAAATGGATTGGCATGATTTCAGGCAATGGATATAGTGGGTGCCGGCAAACAGAAAAGGGTGCTGTTCAGAACTGAAGAGGAAAGAAGTAATTGGGAAACGACGCTCTAACAAACTCCTACAGTAAAAGTTTTATTTGAGACAATGCTGGGTTTTCCTTGCTTTGACGTGGCTGGCTACTGTCACCGGGTAACATGGCAGCAGCAAAAGAGAGAGGCCTGCAATTCTGATACTTGTTGAAATCAGGGGCCTGAGTTTAATTGATTTCATCAAAAGTGGAATTAAGCTTGAATGCCAAATGGAGAGTCATTTCCATCAAGAGCCAATTTAAAGGCTGAAAATTACTTGGAAGACCAAAAGAAAAGAAAATAGAAACACGACATAAATGCGCACCTGCTCTAATAGTAATTGCTTTCTGCCGACATGATCTGAAACCCGTGAACCCCAGTAAGTTTGCTCATGTCATGGGGAGATTGCAACACTAAACTGTCATAGCTGGGCCAGAAAGACCTCGACCACAGAAGCCAGAGCCTGTGGCTTACTCATAAGAATGGTAGCACTGAAGATAGCGTGACTCACGCGTAATGCAAAGCAGAATAGCCTTCCCCAATCCACCCACAAGGGCATGTTTCGAACACTCATCTCTCCTGCTTAGAACGTTCCCAGCAGGAAAACCCAGATGTTTGGCATATTCCAGCCAGACATCAGAGCAGCACATTGACATCGGTCAAACCGATTCTCTGATATTCCGCACAGAAAGTTTGCTAATCACTACAAACTGTCCTTTCTCTCAGCAGGCATCCAGCGTTTTGGCTTGGATTCGAACGTCTTAGAACTTAGGTGGCTTCTTCTTCCAGTTGGTCACCATGGTAATGAGGACTAGCTATACCCTTTTCGCCACTTGAAGTAAAAAAAAAGGATTTAAGTTGTAACCCACCCTCCTCTGCCGTTCCCTTTTACAGTGAGGGGGGGAGGTGGGAGAGCGAATGTGCTTGCTGAATGTTTACATTGTGCGCAGGCTCCTAAGCCCACAGTGTTTCTCAACATTCCTACAAGAAGCAATTAGCCCTCTCACCCGTTGGTTTGCCAAGGAATCCCTGCATGCCACACAAAAGTCTTGCGTAAGTTCTGGGGCACTGGTTCCCACTGCGGCACCCCGTTTTGCAAAAGCCAAGCCATGGACCCCCTACTTTTGAAAATATTGGTATCTCTGTGGTAGTTTTGGTTACGTGAATGGTGCCACCATACCCTCCAACATGTCCCAGTGCATAACCCGGCTGCAGTCCCGTTCGAGTCACATGACCCGCAAGGGAGCACGGCGTCCAGAAACGCACATTTTGGAGCACCACAGTCCAGCCGCCATCTTGGGCGTTTTGGGGCACCATGCTTACATGAGATCATGGCCCCCAAAAATGGGATGTACCAGACAGCTGATGGGCATGTGTCACAGACCCCCCTGAGGTCCATGGACTACCAGTTGGGAGCCACTGTTCTATAGGGCGTATTCTCAGCACATATAGATTACCAACCAGACCTGTTTGGCCTAACCATCGCCCTGCATGGACCCAACACACCCCTGCAGTTGTTTCCAGGGAAGATTAGTAACGTCAGATAAGTTTCCCTGCCATAATTCAGTTTATCACTGAAGAACCCCAAAAGCTTTTCAAATGGCTCTTGGGAACAGTTTGAAAACATCTACTCTTGGCCGATGCTATCTTAGAAAAGACAGCATCACCCTAAGGATAGTGCCACATGATGACATCAGATGATGGGCAAGTACATTGTACCACCCACCTGTCAAAGTGCTTCCCAAGCACCCAACAGCCAGCTGGCTGTCGGACGCTTGAGAACCACAGTGCAAGGAGCTTCGCCAACCCGGTGATCAGTCAAGTATCTATCACATAGTTGGCACAACTGGTTTTTTTCCAGGGATTGGCTGCAGATACCTCAGTGGCAGAGTAATTGCTTTGCATTCAGAAGGTACCTGGGTCAATCCCCAGCGTCTCCAGGTAGGACTGGGAGAAAATCCTATCTGAAACACTAAAAGAGTCGCTGTCATTCAGTAATGAACTAGATGACCCAACGTTATGACTCATACTGGCAGCTTCCTGTGTTCCCAATGCCTTAGCATTTCAGGCGAGTTGAAGGAAAAGGCACCTTCAATTGCAGGCAGGAGATAGCAGGAACACTGGTGCAATGTGTTCCTTCTGACATGTCAACAGCACATGAGACACGTTGCCATGCCACATGGGCTAGTCACACCCCAACACACTAACAACCAGCTATACACAAGCTGAGATCCTCTATGTGAAAGGGGAAATCCTGATGACCATTCCTGATGAGATGTTCCACACACATTCATGAGGGGACCTTCACTTACAGGGTGTTCGTAAGTGGTGGTAAGGAATACCCCCCCCCCAAAAAAAAATGCATGGAGGAAGTCATCTGAATTCCCCCTCCAAAGTCATGGGGAACCCTACACAGAATGTTTCATAGTAGTCAGCCCTTGAGGTCATAAAAGTAGCAGTTCTGCTAGCAATGGTATTAGCAGTGCAGGTATGAGTTCCTGTTTTTAAGAATTCTGTGAATGAAACGCTCCTGCTGACTATGTGGCTATAAATAAAGCTATCTGGTGCTGTAAACCACAAAGATTTGGCAGAGTGGCTACTGCAAAATCACAAAGGATGCCTTTGCAGGTGTCTTGCAGAAGCAAAGTTCAACCCCAACCCAATTACGCTTCAGGCCAATGGTGTTCTATTATTTCAGTATATTTTATTTTATCTTTAATAAGTGTGTCTTTGGAGCGGGGGGGGGGGATATATGACTGCTCCCTTTTCTTAATTTCATCTGTTTCATCAGCCAAGAGAAATACACTAATTTATAAACTTGAAGGGAGCCTGGAGATACTGTCACCCACCATTCATCCAAATTTGTCACTAGCATCCCATTAAAGCCATAATTATTTTTTAATTAAAACTAAGGAAACTGGCATGCTTGTGCCTACTTTATACATCTGTTATGGGTTAAAATAGCTTTTTTTTTTAAGGGAAAAAATGTTTTTTAGACCGCAGTCTTTTGTGGCCAAGGCCTATGCCAAAGAAAACGCAAGCTTGCTTATTTTCTCTGTGGGGTGCAACACCGCCTGTGTATGCCTGAACAGATTCGACTGGCCGTGAAAAGAATTCTAAATAAAACACAAACATGGAATTTGGCAACGCCACAGAAGCAAGCTTAAGACTAATTCCAGCATGCGAACGACTCACACAGCAAGTCTGGCTCCACTATAAATGAAACCAGGCTCTGTAAAATATCCAGTAAAGTTTGAGAGATCAGATTTAAAAGGACAGTGCCCTTATTTTATTTTTTAAAAGATCTTGCTATAATAGCTTGCGCTGGCACAGTAAGCATCTCTCTCTCTCTCTCTCTCTCTCTCTCTCTCTCTGCTGAGGAGAGCTGTATTTACAGCCAGCCAACACTTCCATTTATTTTATTTTATTTCTCCTTTTACAATTACAATCAAAACAATTTTGCTCAGGAGTCCAACAAATATTAGGCTAAAAATAACCCATGCGATTTATTGGAACTGACCAAACAGGCCGCCTGAGGAGGTACTTTACTGAAATGAAAGGAATAGCCAACTTTATTGAGATGAAAGAAATCACCAATGAGGAAGGGTCATAACTCAGTGGAAGAACATCTGCTTTGCACGCAGAATGTCCCAGGTTCAAACCCCAGCAACTCCAGGTAGGGATGGGAGAGACTCCCGCCTGATGCACTAGGGAGCGACTGCCAATCAGAGTAGACAATATTGAGCTCATGTGGTCCTCATGTGTTCCATAAGGATATACTGATGGGGTGGTTGTAAATAAGTGGGGCCATTTACACATCAAAAAAATGGGGGCAGAGGAGGACACAAATTTGCATAAGATTCAGATAGGATGCTGCACACAGACACACACACACAACTTCAGGAATAATTCCTATAATTACATAGAAATACAATAGACCTCACAGTAGAAAGGGAGCCTTTGGCCAGGCAACCACTAGGCCTCCTCAGCCTGCTGATGGGCAACTTCAAGGCCAGTGCCTTCCATTTCTTTATGTATAGGGTTCTTTACATATAAGCAGAACTTCAACCAGACAGCCCTTCAAATAAAGTGCCCCCCCCCGTAAAAAAAAAGACAGTCATTGGAAAAGGCATGATGCTAGTAGGGTAGGATTCCTAGAGGATCCTTAGGGCAGGATGCATAGACCAAGTTGTGTTGGGAGGTGAAGAGGACTGGGTTGCCACATCGAGAAGGAACAGACCGTTTAATGGACTTCATTTAGGCAGGGAGAAACTGATCGAAAAGCAGTTCCACCAACTAGCCCCAAAACTAGACAAGATCCAGTGATTACTGCTGGTAAGCAGCTGAGGAGTAAGAGAACCCCAAAGGTTTCTGCTACTATTCCAGGGCCTCTGGGTAGGGGGACCTTCAAACACTGAGAGCAGGAAACATAAATATATTATAGCCCATTTATTATATAGCCTGTCCAAAAATTATGACAGTCCTCAGTGGCCCTGCTGTATGTCCGACCACCGAGAGAAGTGCCTTCTCTGTAGCATCCCCCAATTGCTAACCCCAATCTTGTATAAATTTTAAAAAGCTGTAAAAAAAAAAACATTTCACATGGCTTTTGATAGGTTTCCAATTTTGTTTACTAATGATTTTGTTCCATCTGAAGTGACCGTTTAAAAATCCAAATCATTGTTTTATTTTATATTTTGTATGTTTTGACATTGTAAACGTTGTTGCGGGCCCTTGTGGTTAGAAAGAGAAACTACTATTATTACTACTCATTATTGATGTTGTTGTCATTATTAAAAAATAAGTATATCCCAATCAGTGGACATGCTTGAGTAGCAAACAGGAGGGTCTGAGAGATCCTGGTCTCATCTGATTTGCCAAGTAAACACATTCAGCTCTTATTTCAAATGCAGATCTGTAACTGAATTTTCACTGGAGCCGTTCTGGGAAAGCGTGTTCTCCTTCATGGAGAGCACGTGTTGCGGTGGGGGCCACCAGGACACTCCAAAGTTGGGGGCGGGCTAACTGATCGTTGGCCACTGATGCGATTGGGGCTTCCCTTGTTGTTGGGAAGAAATTAATGTTGCCATTTATTGATTGACAGCCAGAAATGCTAAAACTCCTTGCACGAGGCTAGGTCTTCCTCTTTTCGCCTGTGCAGCGGATTGCCCGTCCCTCCCTCCCTAGAATAGGGTTGTTCGCTTTGACCTTGCTATGCCTGTCATGGGGTCGTCTGCTTTGGAGCGGGGGCCTGGTAGGAATTTTGTCCATCTGGCTGATTGGCTGGGGCCATTTGGTTTTTGCCTACTGCGTAGCAAATCGTCACAACTTGTAAGGTTGCGGTTAGGCATTGGTTTATGGTTTGGTTGGTTGAGGGGCATGGATTGGCTGTGCCTGCCCCTCTAATGCTGCTGCTGCAAGGGATTCCGTTAAAGGAATTGGGGGCTAACTATTGCTTGTCCACTCTGTCAAGGGGGCTCGGGCCATAGCAATGAGCTCCTGGTTGCATTTGGGGTGAGGGCAGGTTCCCTGCTCCGCGTAACCCCCAAGTGTATTCCCCCATTCTGACTTTCACATCGTGCGGAATGTCAGTCTGTCCCCCATGGTGGGGGCAGATAGTCGCAACCAATGCCTGGTTGCATTTGGGGTGAGGGCAGGTTCCCTGCTCCGCGTAACCCCCATTCTGACTTTCGCATCGTGCAGAATGTCAGTCTGTCCCCCATGGTGGGGGCAGATAGTCGCAACCAATGCCTAAGCAACCACTCACAAATTTGTATTTTAATAAAGTTGTGGCCAAAATTATGCCAAAAACCTTAAACAAAAATTCTGTGTGATGTGTGAGTTATTGGGGTGGACCTGGGGACCTCGACACGCAAGAAGAAAATTCAGGGCTGAAACCATGGTTGCTGATGCTCTTAAGCGCTTCTTCCAAGTGTAAGATGGTGTCCGAAACAATCCATTATTTGTCTCTGTTATCTAATTGAGTTTATCTTTATGCTCATAAGAAACCCTCCCCAAGAACCAGGTGCAGAAACAATAAAGAACATGAAGAAAAGAGGAAGAGGAGCACTGGGATGTTAAGATTTATTAAGGCATATGTTTTCCATGGACTGGAGATGCACGAAGTGCTATTGTCCTTTGCTGGCAGGTATATTTACAAAAAGAGAATGAGGGAGAAGTATTGTGATCTGTTGACTTCAGGCCACAAAAACTTATGCCATAATAACCTGTTAGTCTTTAGGGCGCCACAATACTGTTGTGTTAGCGGCTGGAAACGGTCTTGGCTGCCCCACCCCGCCCCGGTATAGTCCAAAACAGCTGGAGATCACAAATCCCATGAGCCCCAGCCAGCATATTCTGTCTTCAGGGAAGACAGAATATGACTGACAAGAGTGCACCAGAATGTGTATACATCACTTGATTTCTTAACTGAATGTGTAATATGACTCCAGTGAAAAGTACTGCACTTGATAATAAAAGTTATTTCTGGTTATTGGCAATAAGTGATGGGACCCTGTATGTACAGCTGCATAACACAACGTGATTTTCGTACAAACAATGAGAGCTATCTCTGCCTTAATTGCTTGAAGAGGGATTGAGTGTAACTTTCAAGAAGTCAGGCAGAGCGACTGAACTGAAAGATTGCTGGTTTTGGCCATGGAAGGTCTAGGCTGAAGATTGCCTTGAAGATCACTGGGTCTCTTTAGAGGTGACCATCTCTTATCCCAGTCTATCTTGTAGGAGGGTGGAGAGAATATAAAAAGTTCTAATAATTAGAAAGCCTTTTTATAGGTATTATGAATATACTAGATTCTGGGATAAAAACAAAACAATCTAACCATCGTCATAATACCTATTATTTGGGCATAAATAGCTCAATGTTTTAAATAAGACTTTCACAACTAGTGACCTACCAACTCAAAAACATATTATTTCCAGCCCGCCAGATGCATGAAAATCCGCCCCGCTTAAAAAAACAAAAACAAAAAACCCTTCCCCCTTCTCTCTCACTTTGGCAGTACCAGGAATGCAAGAAAAATGTGACATTTTTGTTGCTGGTGAGCTTAGATGGTAACAACCTGGAATAGGATATTTCAGTCCAGATTGGTCAGAATACTAGTTACATCAGTGTAATTATTATTAGAATCATCATATTATATTTTTGTATCAAGATTCTTATTTAACTATATTGTGTTATGTATGCCATTGCTATCTGCACATATCTTTTCCTATGGTCTTTTTATATATTTTTCCCTTTTGCAATAAAAAGGGGGGAAACCCCAAATCACAGGATATAAAATAAAGAAGAAAGAAAACAATGCCTTCAAAATTCAGAGTGGTGTAGACTAACAAACTATACCAAAACCAGGGGAATGGGGTCAGTTTTGTATTTTATTTTTACATCTTTTATTAAGAAAATAGATGGTTCCTGAACAAAGTAGGAGGACTGATTGTTGCAAAACAGGTATCTGATTCAAAAATAGATCAGTCTGGACATTCTCTATCACAATTCCCACTAATTCCCACAAAGTGGAATAGAATTGTTTAAAGTGCAGATTTATGGAAACTTTCCAAATGCTCTTGTCATTTCAACTACTCACACCTACATTAACCTCATTCCATAAGTCCCCAGACCTCCGACTTCTCTAGCTGAATTCTTTTTAAAAATGCAAACCTTCTCTGGGGCAGATTTGGACTTGTCTCATTCCTCATAGACATCTTACTGATTCATTACATCTTTAATTTCAACCTCTGATCTCCACATCCCCACTGTCCTAAATCAAACATTCTTTACAATTCTACATTCTCAGACGGAAAGAAAAAAAGATGGGGGCACTGTTTGAAAAAGAAAAAGAAAACTATATTAGTGACTGCAGTCACTTAGTATATGGAATAATATGATGCCCAACAGAGAGGTGGAGAAATAAATGATAAAAAGAAGGTATTTATTTTCCAATATTTCATTCATTCATTCATTCATTCATTCATGGTATTCATTTATCATCCTGCACAATATTAATCCTAGGGCAATTTACAGCACGATTTGAAACAAAACAATGAAAAACACAATAAACCCATTAAAAGTAATAAATAACATAATTAGCACAATACGCAAGCTAAGTTAAAAAAAAAAAAAAAACTCCCAGCATTTTAAATAGTATTGGCAGTATGCAGTATTTTAAAAGGACAGAGCATTACAATGACTGGGAGAATAAAAATGTCTTAATCCAACACCTAAAAGGTAATAAACTGGGCACTAGGTGATCCTCTTTCATCCACTGATGAAAAATTCATGCTACACAACCGAAAGAAAATACTACAAAAGCACAACATATACAAAGAAACACTCATTCAAACCAGCTGCTGGGATAATTTATTTACACTTCACTGGATGCTGTAATGCAAGGAACCCAATGAAACCAGTGGTTTTCCAGTTTTTCAGCCTTGAAAGAATCAATTTGCCCATGTTGAAGACCATGAATGCCAGCCACAGAATCTGTGTACGCTGCAGAGAACTTCTTGGGTTTAGCTGATACCCACGACAAACTGTGAGAATTAATTCCAGTTACAGATAGGTAGCCGTGTTGGTCTGCCATAGTCAAAACAAAACAAAATTCCCTCCAGTAGCACCTTAAAGAGCAGTGTATCTGAAGAAGTGTGCATGCACACGAAAGCTCATACCAAGAACTAACTTCGTTGGTCTTTAAGGTGCTACTGGAAGGAATTTTTGTTGTTGTGAGAATTAATGTAAAAAAATGTGCTCAGCATTTCCTGAGCTGTGAACTACAAGAGGAGAACAAGATTTCTTTCTGGGCCAAAATACAGGGTTTTACCTAGATTCCTCAGGCTAAATATTAGCACAGTGACATAAGCATGTGCTCACACACAGAAAGAAACACACATATATAAAGATCTAGCCTAAAATATTTTGGCCAAGTAAAGATTGGTAAGAATAGGAGAAGAACCCTGACTCGTTCCAGTTGGGCTCTTCTCGTGTTCTTATGACACAGAGCTGCCAACTTTTATTTTATTGTCCTGTCTCCTGTTACCACTTGACGCCACTTTCCCCATTGCCATCTCCATGTTAGGACGAAAGCATTCACCATGCGAGGGGCTGCTGCTTAAAGTGTAGCAAGCCAGTAGAAAGTTGCTAATACTACATACCAGACTTCTCCAAATTGGTGCCTTCCAGATGTTTTGAACAGCAACATCCAAGCTAACAGGTTGGCGGCAGTTGCGGCCCCAAACATCTGGAGGGCACCAACTTGGAGTAGCCTGGTGTGTAGTATTAGCAACTTTCTATTGACTTGCTACACTTTAAGCATTATGAATAGATAATAGGTGATTTAAATATGTTACAAATTTAACAATGAATGTTTAGTATCTAGATAAACAATAGAACCAAGGAAGGGGTTAGAGGGAAGTCAATTTGTTTTGTTTTGGCATTGTTGTTTTTTATTTTTGTTATTTTTGGGAAATCAGTAAAATGTTATTAAAAAAAACATCTGGAGGGCACCGGCTTGGTGAAGGCAGCTATACGCAGACCTCCCATTCTCTGTGAAGAGCCATGGGGAAGAATTAAGTTCTGACAGTGCAGGACACATTAATAAGAATAAGAATAAGAATAAGAATAAATCTATTTATATCCCGCCCTCCCCAGCCGAAGCCAGGCTCAGGGCGGCTAACAACAATAAAACAGTACAACAGTACAACACAACACAACACTCTAAAATCATTCATTATAAAATTAATTCAAATCAAACCAATGACAACCATTGTGCCAGAGCTCTGCGAAGATTGCCGAAGGAGGGAGTCAGGCTGTGCCCTGGCCAAAGGCCTGGCGGAACAGCTCTGTCTTGCAGGCCCTGCGGAAAGATGTCAAGTCCCTCAGGGCCCTAGTCTCTTGTGACAGAGTGTTCCACCAGATCGGAGCCACAGCTGAAAAAGCTCTTTCAGCTCTGCTCTTACAACATTACAAAGGTTTCTGAAGAGTTTCTGAGGGCATCACCTACCTGCACGACACACTGTCATAAGCAGCCACCTGCAGAGTACAGAATACACAACATATGCAAAGCACTTCCTCTTTGGGCATTCCTCTCTCCAAGTTAAGTAAGCGTGTGAGCGAAGGGCCACAGGGATAGTTGTGCTAATTTGGGAGGGTGGACTTCTGAAGTGTGGAGCTTCCTGTTCTTGTGGAGCCTCCACGAGTGCAAGAGGCTGTCTTCTCCAGAAGTCTGCCTTCCAAGTTGCAGAGAGCGGTGGGGGCCAGGCTCCCCCAGTGTGTTCTGCGCCTCCTGCTCCCCCAGTGTGTTTACTTAAGTCAGGCAGAAGAATGCCTGAAGAGAACTTAAGGCAACTTATTTTCAAGTGATCGGAAGGACTCCATGCTCTAAATGCCAGGTGATCAGATGAAAACAAATGGCTCGGCATACGTTGCACACGACCAAGTGGAATTTTGTTGAGGCAATAAGAGAACAGTTGCAAACACCGAGTTGTTATATGCGTGTGTCTAAAAACCCCACCACTGGATCTCAGTGCCGAGAACAAGGCCAGAAAGTGTATGCAGGCACCATGTTCCCTAATTTGTTGGTTCATTTCCTAGCAGATTATTCTTTCACACAAGCCTTCCTCCTCTCTGTTTTTAATCTTTCCTTTTTTTATGAAGTGTTTGCAAAGAGACATTCAGCTGACTGGCTGCATTTAGCGAAATTGAGGAGTTGTAGGAGTAAGTTAGCGTGGCTGATTTTACAACACAAATCATCCATGGTAGTTCACCCTGTTGCTAAGGTGATGCTGCTGCGAAAGATGGAAATCCCTGCCCGGTTTCTGAATAAGGAAATGTACCACATCTTACCTACGTGTTCGCCTGCTTTGGCTACTGGCTAGAATATATGCTTCAGCATTTTTTCCTACCTCTTCCTATATCTGCTACAGCTCGATCCAAAAAAAGATTTACTCGATTTTACAATTCCCACTAAAGCCCAAACTATTCATGGTGATGGCTGAAAAAGTGGGGAGCCCAACTGCAAGAGCAAAGGGGGCATCCAGTTGGACACTGCTAAGCATTTCCCCAGAGGTACTTTCCTTCCTGGTGAAGACTAGAGAGGAGGAAAGTGACCAGGACAAGGGTCAGTCTAGGACCCCCTCCCTTTTTGCTGCTGAAATCAGATCCCACACACCCACACTACACGGGACGTGGGGCAGACCCATATTTAAAGACATGCAGCTTGGGCTTTTGTGCAGATTACCCAAGAACAAGCCCCAATGAACGAGGTATTGCAACCATTAAGGCCCGTATATATTTTTAAAGATTCCCTCCCTATGTGATGCTATCCACTCACAAATTTGGATGGTCCCCTTCCCCTTCAATATGGGGGGGTAAAGGTATTTGCAGCAAGGAACAAAGCCTTTTCAGTAGCAGCCCCTGCCCTGCCAACTGAGCTCCTCCGAGAAATGTAACCACGTAGTTCCCACATCAGCAAAGCAATTTTCCCGTAATAGAACACATTTTTAGATGGTGTTTTCTCTACTATATGCAATTACTTGGCTGTGTGAATGCATTGCTAAAATTCAGAAATGTGCAAAGTTTGAAAGGCGGCTGTGTTTCAGTTCTTGTTCTGTTTTGGAAAGTGCAAAAGCAAACTTGAATGAAAACTCTCCCCTGTCTCTAATGGCAACTCCATAGCCTGAGAGGACTTCTGTACTTTTAACAGGGAGGGGAAACCTATACGTATATCAGGTGTACATTTCCCCCACCACTGTAGAACCATGGTAAGAAATGCCACACCTGGGGAATTTTCTGCTTCCTATGCAACTTTTATAAAAGGAATAGTAGCCCTTCTAGAAAAAAAAAGTCCTGCTGACATATTAACCCCCCCCTTCCCCATTTTTTAATTTAAATCCTAGCAATCCCCTTTGGTTTTCGTCTCCAGGAAAGTCTGGCATCTACTACAATTCACGCCACAATGATGGCCGGGGCGAGGGACCCCAAAGTGTAAATAGATTTGTTTATGATTTGGTCAATTATCAGAGCAAAGGATGTAGGCCTTGTTCCATTCCTTTTGGCCTTCGGTCTTCCAAATTAGTGTCACTCCCCAAATATGAAGCGAAGAAGTTTTGGTATTTATTTTGAGTGTAACCAACCAAAAGCCACAAGAAAAGGCAAAGGCTTGTATTATTTCTGCACAATTTTCCTGGATAGAACCCAGCTTCTTCCCCTTTTGTTTTCTTTTAGACTTGCAACCGAATTTGTCTTTCCCCAGAGGTTTCCCTTGCTTGATATTTACAAGCTGTGAATGGGGTTTAATTCAGATCGGTCAGACAGTGGTGTGTGTAGCGGGGGCACTAACTTTCTTCTCAGTCCAGCACTTTATTTACCTCTTTTGAGAGTTTCCTAAGCCAAACCTTCCCTTAGCAGAGCCTGAACCAGTTTTTTTAAAAGCCAGGCCAATTAATCTGTTACCATCTGTATCCAGAAGCCTCATTACATTCATTTCCAAGGGTCTCCAAGTGGTCTTTCAGAACAAGTGTGAGATGTCACCAAGCCAGCACTACAACTGAGTAGGGATATGAACCTAGGTTCCTGACATCCACAGGGGGGGGGGGAGAGTATGACAGCCACATTCAGTGGTGAATATGCGGAGAGTGGGTCAGCAGTGGCAATTCCCCAGGCCACTTCCTATTATTATTATTATTATTATTACAGTGGTACCTCTGGTTGCGAACGGGATCCATTCCAGAGGCCCGTTCGCAACCTGAAAAGAATGCAACCTGCATCTGCGCATGTGCAGGTCGCAATTCGCAGCTTCTGTGCATGCACGTGACGTCATTTTACGAGTCTGCGCATGCACGAGCGGCGATACCCGGAAGTAACCCTTTCCAGTACTTCTGGGTCGCTGTGGGACACAACCTGAAAACGCACAACCTGAAGCAAACATAACATGAGATATGACTGTATTATTATTATTATTATTATTATTATTATTATTATTATTATTATTATTGCCCCACCCACCTGGCTGGGTTGCAACACATAAAAACATAATAAAACATCAAACATTAATAATAACAACCTGATCCAATACAAAAAAGTCACAGTCCCTCTAGCCCAGGCATCCCCAAAATTTCGGCCCTCCAGATGTTTTGGACTACAATTCCCATCATCCCTGACCTGTTCGCTAGGGATCATGGGAGTTGTAGGTCTAAACATCTGGAGGGTCGCAGGTTGGGGGTGCCTGCTCTAGCCATTACCAGAACTGTATGTGCTCTGAAAGGCCTATCCTGCACCCCACAAGCTAACCTGCTGCTTTCAGGTATGGTGGAAGGATCCAATCCTTTGCTGAAATAAGATTTGACTGGCTACCCAGTTGGGTTCTCTATGTGGAACTGGGAGGGCGGGGGCTGCCATCTCACCTTTCACCTCCAGCAACAAAATGTCTGCGGCCAGCCCTGCACATCCGAGCAAAACTTGCATCTATTGTGTCACGCTGGCTTGGGTTATTATTTAAGCAACTTTCTTTTTTCCAAAAACCCTCCCATACACACACACACACACACAGGCATTCCAAGCGATTATGCTTGGCCAGGAACAGCGAGCTGATGACAGCTACTGTCTCTTTTCCACACCTTCTGAAAAATGCAAAAATCTAGCCTTCTCTTTTAATATTTCTGACGCCGGTGACCAGTGTCAGCTCTCCCCATACAGTAACTGCTTTAAAGCGCTGCATAGAGCACCGCATTAAAAATTAATTACACATGCTATTTTATTGATAGTGCATAATGTAATGAGCACCAGCTGTGCTAAACATCCAAACTCCTTTTTAAGATAGCTATTAAAAAAAGAAAAGAAAAGAAAGAAAGAAGGAAGGAAGGAAAGGGAAAGAAACTACACTTCCAAATGTTTCTCCTGTCAGAGGAGGGGTGGGGGGAGAGAACAGCAACATCTTGTACGGATTTGAAACAGAATTCTTTGATTTAGCTCTACATTTGGAGTGTTTGAAGAGTTCAGGCTCTTGGGCTTGGGTATTAGAATAAAATCCAGTTAACTCTCTAAGTGTTGGAGCCATTGTCTCTCCTACATCCTTGGTTACCTTAGGTCCCTTTGTGTTTAGATTATACCGTCTATTTCCACCTGCTAATATTGCAATTTCACACACACACACAGAGCGCGCGCACAAGGACTGGGTGCTTAGAAGTGGCAAGAATGCACTTTTAAACATCTTTAAATACTGTTACCCCTGCTGCTTCTTAACTCTACATGATGAGGATTTACCGAGTTACATCGATTTGAATGTCTCTTTAGAACAAAGGCAGTCCTTAACTTAGATTAATAGCACCAGGGGCTGTGGGTGGAAGAGAAAACCTACACCCCAAATGGATTCTTAGCTTTCTCCGAATATTTACAGTGCTCTCGTCTTGTTTCTCCACGTAGTTTCTGAAACGCTCCTATCTACAATCGTTGCCTAAAAATATAAAACACAACCACACACTCAGCCATATTTTCCTGGTTGCTTTCCTATAATAAACTGAGAGATGCAACACTCTGTACATAACGTTTGAGTCAGGGTTTTTTTTGTAAAGCATATTTGCTTTAAAGTAACTATCATGCACAAATGCCATTCTGTTAGATGCTGTAAATATTTTATTTTATCAATAAATATTAAGTAACGCTAGCTAATAGGGCAGTTTCTCCCAAGCACAAACTTTAGCAAATTCCACCCTGGTGAAATTTCCCCAATATTGTATATTTTATATGTAGCGTCAATATAGATCGCTGTAGGTACCTCTGTCTCTCTCTCTGAGAGAGCAGCCCAGTTTCCTTTCACCATTTTCTCATGCAAGGGCTAGGGCACTGGGCAAAGTGGGAGGACTGGGGCAGCGTGTTTTTAAACCTGATTTTGGTGTGTGCTTTGCTATCCAACTGGGCATGATGTGAGAATTGGTGCAAGACCTGTGGGGTTCTCCTGCAGCTTTGCGAGGTTTAAGCCTGCAATCTTATAAGCATTTACCTGGGAGCCTAGGGCTTGCAGATCAGAAGGTCGGCAGGTCAAATCCCCGCCACGGGGTGAGCTCCCATTGCTCCGTCCCTGCTCCTGCCAACCTAGCAGTTCAGAAGCACGTCAAAATGCAAGTAGATAAATAGGTACCGCTCCAGCGGGAAGCTAAATGGCGTTTCCGTGCGCTGCTCTGGTTCGCCAGAAGCAGCTTAGTCATGCTGGCCGCATGACCCGGAAGCTGTACGCCGGCTCCCTCGGTCAGTAAAGCGAGATGAGCGCCGCAACCCAGAGTCATCCGTGACTAGCCCTAACGGTCAGGGGTCCCTTTACCTTCACAATGCCGCTGAACTCAACTGGACTTATATCTGAGTAGATGTGCACAGGATTGCACTGTTAAGAGGCGCGGCTTTCTTTCTTTTTTCAAACTGGATGAGTTTACATTCCCCGCTCTGATTACTGTTTTGTTTTCCCATTGATCCTCCAGTTTTAATAAAACCCAGTCTGGAATGAAACAAAAGCTTGCTTCTTGTTTGAGTATGAAATGTGCAGAACACATACCATATCATTAACATAAACGTTTCTGAAATAATGCTGCTTTCTAGACAGACTGTATTAATTGTATCAGGCTCTTTTCTTTTCTTTTCCCTTTTTTTTCACAGCGAGGGTGGTCTGATCTAGGGATTCTCATTGGCTGACTCGGGAGTATAAGCGCCACACACACAAAAATGAATATAAGGATATAATTGAAGAGGAGAAAAATTATATATTAATATATGTGTGTATATTAAACACACATACTAAGTTCAAGCCCATTGTTTTATTTCCAGGTAATCATTTTACCTTTAAAACAATGGCAAGAACACACCAGGCTGGCTAAGGAATTCAGTGAACAGAAGGCGGTACAGACAATCTGATGTTAACTTTACAAGATCGCTCAGTAATTTTTAGAACACCTTAATGACTAATGCAGCCAAGCTCCTTGTATTTGAGATATATTGTTTTAAACTCTGAGAGCTCGGGCCTCTGTGTGTTCCTCAGTGAAGCTTGAACTTCCACCACCTTCTCCATTAATCATGCATGTCAATGGCCACTCGCTGTTCTTTAAATATGCAGAATTTGTGATTTCTTTCCATCTTTTGTATTCCGAATCTTTTTCATTTTCTTTTACTGCTTCTTAATATGTAAGGCAAAATTCATTTTTTTAATATGGGCTTCATTGAGCTCTGAGAAAAGGTCTATATTGGTAAAAAAAAATCTGTTTTGTAGTGGAAACTAAAGACAAAGTCCCCACCCCACATGAAAAGCTACTCCTCATTTCCCCCACTTGCATAAGGCTATTTTCTGTTGCATTTTTCATTTGCAAAGAATAGGAATCAGCAGCTAGAACAGGAATCGGGACCAAATCTGGCCCCCCGGAAGGATGCTACAAAAACACACAGCAGACAGACCAGAGACTAAAAAAAATTAAATAGAGTTGTTTTTCTCTAGGATACCGTATCTGAATTCACTTGTTTTCTCCTTTCCTTTCTGTATCTTTTCTACTTTGTGTGATCTCTGTTCAGATCATACACCAGTGTTTTATACTGTATTCTGTCTTGAATGCATTGGCAAAAATGTGACATATAAATGTTATAATCAGACCAGGCAATGTAAGGAAGAAGTGAGGAAGCTACTGGGGAGAGGAGATGGGGGCCTTGGCTTGTCGCCATGTCCAGGCCAAGTAGGTGCTTGCCACCACTGTATAAGAATGTCCCCATGCAGATAGGTATGGATGCAACCATTGACCCAAAGAACTGGTTCAGGGGAAATGCCGTAGCTCACTGGCAGTTCATGCATACACATGGTCCCAGGTTAGATCATTTCCAGGTAGGGTTGGGAACGTCCCCTATCTGAAATCCTGCCAGTCACTGTAGACAATACAGAGCTAGATGAACCAATGGTTTAAGGCAGCTTCCTATGATTCTAATCAACTCAGCTAGTAATACACCATCTGCAACACAGTTCAATGCCACATTCAAGTTCAAGAATCTCCAAATTCTCTTACCCCAATCCCCAGCTCTCCAGTGCACACATAAAGCTCCCTGGCCAATACTATATGAGATGAGCCAATGGTCTGCCTTGGCGTAACTCAACTTCATATATTCATCTATGTCCATATGGGATGCTACATTCACTGCAATGGAGGAAGGAATTCTGGAGGAAGTGCAGATCTGCTTCCTTCACTGGAATGGGGAGAACAGCTATTGTGGGTAAATGAATATTGGGTTACCTTCAGACCCCTCACATCTGTACAAAATTCCAAAAATGGCAGATAGTTTTAGGAACGTAAAACAGTAACCTTTATTATTAAAGTTTGAACCCCATGGAATAAACATATTTGCATGCGACTGGTGTGCGGTTTTATGAGCTTATAGAAAAGGGCGAGATATATCTGTATCTATAAATTAACATTACGAGCCACCAATGGAAAGCACCGAAGTATAACGTGTTTGGGGAGGAAGGGATAGCAATAGATTCATTTTTTTACATCAGTGATATTTGCTAGGCATATGGGCAATGGGATATAAATGAGAAAAAACTAGATGCCTTGTACTTTACTAGTCCGGGTGCACAAAAATATGTGTGTCCTTCCTACCTATTAGTGTGGATGTCTGTAAACATTTCTAGGTTTAGTTGTCTTCATCAAAGTTAAAACCTCAGAACTACTTCCAACTTTTTATACGGTTTTTCCCCCTTTATTTTTTTTAAGGATTCATAGCAAGTTAATCAGAAAAAGGAGCAATGTGTTGGTTTTGATCCATGCACCACAAGCCTGTGAATTTTGCAACTCCCTTCCAGCTTCTAATTAAACAGACACTAAACATGTTTCAGTGGGAGAATCCAATTCAGCAGGCAGAAGCCTCTCCTTGGAGGCAAAAAGGGACATGGCAACAGAGACGTCTGTAGATATTTAAAAGCAATATTTTAGGGAGTGGGCCCATCTTGCAAAAGTCTGTTCCCTATGATGGCTTTATATAGAATTCAAAGCTAGTCAGAAAACTGAACTAGCATTAGAAAGAAAAAAAAAGAAAGACTAAGGGGGTCAATTTATAATAGGGAACAACTGTCTTGTGAATGCTCCTGCAATTTCTGAAGCTCAAAAAGAGTCGTGGTCATGGGACAATCTTGCTTGCACAACTAACAGTCTATGTCTATGTTCAGAAGTGAGCCCCACTGAGTTCATTGGAGTGGATACAGGACTGTAGGCTTAATAGACTAAAATCTGCATATATGTGCCTAAGATGAGATGAGAAGTCATGGATTGTGACACTAAGCTAGTGTAACAGTCAGGACAGCAAGACTCAGGATCAGGCTGCAAATAGAAAACACCATGCAGAAATAGTAATAGGATGTATTATCAATGGCAGGTTTTATGTTTCAGCCTCCAAACATCCCCAGGCAGCCAGGAATGCAGAATGTTTACTGTAAATTGCAAAACTGCTCAAAAGCTCCGTTTCCCGCAGTTTCAGCGTCTAAGACCATTCTCTTAACAGCTCCCTGTCCATGCCAATTCTGAACAGCAAAGGTGCTATGCCATCGTCCAGGCCAAAGCTGCAAGATTTCTTTTCTTTTCTTTTTTCCCTAGATATTTTTCCAAGTATGAGTGTTTTGTTTTTAAGTTGATTTGAACATTGACATTTTAGTGTCATGGGTTGTTGTTTTTTTTAAAAAAATAGTTGATTCATTCCCCCAACTTTTGGTAAAGTCTTTTATTTCTTAAAAATTATAATGGCAACAACAAAATATTTTATTCATTCTAGTTTTGCTTCAAATCCGAACTAAATACATTCCGAATTAAAATGATGATGATGTGATCCATATTTAGTTTTACAAAAAGAGCTGGGGGAAAAACACCCTTGTTCAGAGAAAGAAACAAATTTCTAACAACAGAAGAAAGCAACTTATAAATAAACTAAGCAAGGCAAATGTAGAGAGAGGTCTGGAAAGTGAAAAGATGGGATTGAGAATTTGGCGAAACTTTCCCTCTCAGACCAACCTCTAATGCTAAAGGAAAACTGCACAATTCTTATCACTGGAGTCCTCGCTATCACCTTCCTTACAAATCCCATGCAAATCAGCTTCTTCTAATTTTGACTACCCGTAAAACAACCCTCTTCATCGCAGCATGCTTCAAATGTCACCTGTTTTCTTCTGTTTTCTGCACTGAATGAGACAATAAGGGGCTAATAACCTCCTCTCCAATGGTGGGTGGGGGGAAGAAGATGTTTTATTTCAAACAAAACTTGACCAACTACTGTCATAAATGTTTAGTGTGTGCTTTGATATTAACGTATTCTCTAAGTGCTGCAGATTACAGCAGTAACTACAGGAAGCCATGATACAGTACTAGGTTGATTCCCCCCACTTAAAACTGGCACAACTTGTTCAGCAAATAAGATCAGTCCAAAAAACTAACAGCACATGACCGGCAGAGTAGGAAGTGAAGGAATGCAAAATGCATACGTCCCCTGCTTCTGTGTGCTTTATTGAGTTACTCTTTCCTTATCTATTCTTAGTTTTACTCTCTCCATTATTGCTGCATGTTTGTCTTAGAAGAAGTGAGCAAACAGGGTAGCACACTGGCTTGCTACATCTCCTATACAGGAGAGACTCCACGCATCTATGTCATGCCAAATAAATGCTGTCGGAATAAAGTATCTATAAGAGAAACGTTGAATTCATCATTGCAAGGCCCATATACTAAGTCGGTGGGGTGGGGTGGCGTGTTACAAACCATGGGAAACCGCTCTTGCCTCCACTAGTCAACTCCTTTGTTTCCAGAACTTAAAGTCATCTACCTCTCCCGTCATTCAGACCATGAACATGGGAACGTAGAAAGCTCTCTCCTATGGACTCAAGACAACTGCTCTATCCTGGTACTGTTTGTGGCTAGTTTGCCAACACTATGGGAAGTTTTGTTGTTGTTGTTGTTTTGCCTGAAGAACAGCCTGCAAGTCATTACATAAATAAAATAGTACTGCATATTCCAACTGGCTGCGATGCCCAAAGGAACAGTGGGAGACGGCTCCTGGTTCTTGTGTGCCCTTCAGCAACACACCATCCACAGGCCTCCCTCCCCCATGGAGTCACCTCCTTGTTGCTCGTCTTTCTCATCATTGCTATCACCTGCTTCTTTGCTAGGAAGAGAGACCATCAGCAAGCAGGCAGTCGCTTCTGTTGCTCCTCCTTCTCCTTACTATTCCCACCGCCACTGTCTAGGCCAAGGTGATCAAGCAGGTTGCCATGGTGAAGGGCAGCACTTGTCACAGTGGGCCTTCTGCTGAAGTTTGGGTCTTCAGCAGATACCTGACCATGCCAACCACTGACGCCAGGGACCTGCAAGGATTGGATCTCGGATCCTTACTGAATCCAGCTGTGCTAGCTCCTGGTCTGTTTCACAGTGCTATTCAAGGTGCTGACTATTACCGCCAAAACCCATACTGGTTTGGAACCAAGCTACTTGAAGGGCTGTTTCCTCTCATGTGAACCCTCCCATCTTTTCAGATCAACTAATGGGTTCCTCATGTCCATGTCACTGCCTTCTGAGATGCGTTTGGGAGCAATGCAGTGCATCATATAGGCAACACACTTCTTTGTTTGTGTTCTGCAAGCATCTGACGACTTTTTTTCATCCCCAAGTTTTTATGATTTTACTGTTGCTTAGATTACCATGTGTTTAAAGTCTGGCTCTCTTTGGAGGGTGTGGGTGTGCTTAAATGCTGTTGTTGTTTTAATTTATTAGTTTTTCATTACTGGATCATTGTTATTTTGTTTTGTGAGCTGCTTTAAAGCATCACCGTTGAAGCGGGGACAGCAGGTTTATTTATTTTACTATAAATTGCAATAGAATAAATCTTCTGGATGCTAAGTACAGGCTCTACCACTGAACTGTAACCCCTCCCTGTGCAGTAACATAAATTCATTGTGTTAAAGATCTACACCCCTTCACTTTATCTACTATCTCTTTTTCATATCTCAATGGCCCAGTCTGGACACACTAAGCTGTGTCTTAGTATTATGGTGCCAAGTCTCATACCCTGCATTCCCTCTTCACCATGGCCACAAGGAGGAATGCATAAGCTTTTGCTTCAGGTTTACATTAACCACGGCTTGTTATGTCCAGACGTGAGAAACTGTACTTAATCTTAACTAGGCACTGTTTGAAACAAACTACCTTGAGGTATGGATTACGCCACTGGCTTGAAGCCACTAAACTGTGCTTAGCGCAAACCAGTAGCAAAAGTTTCCAAACTGGCTGCACTAGAGGAGAGGGGAGGAAGAAGCAAGTGAAGGGAGTCGAAAGCTCTTCCAGTATTGTTCTTACCATGCAAGTCCAACCCCCTGCAATGCAGGAATCTCAACTAAAGCATCCATGACAGGTGGCCATCCAACCTCTGCTTCAAAGCCTCCAAGGAAGGAGAGTCCACAACCTCCCAAGGGAGTCCATTCCACTGTCAAACAGCTCTTACTGTCAAAAGTTTCATCCTGATGTTTAGTGGGAATATCCTTTCTTGTAGCTTGAATGCACTGGTTCGTATTTATTTATTATTAACTCTGCCTCCCTCTCCTCCACCTATTCAGTTACTGGCCCTCAGCCCAGTATACCTGAAGGAGCATCTCCACGTCCATCATTCGGCCTGGACACTGAGGTCCAGCTCCAAGGGCCTTCTGGTGGTTCCATCACTGCAAGAAGTGAAGTTACAGGGAACCAGGCAGAGGGCCTTCTCGGCAGTGGTGCCATCCCTGTGGAACGCCCTCCCATCAGATGTCAAGGAAATAAAGAACTCTGACTTTTTGAAGACATCTGAAGGCAACCCTGTATCAGGAAGCTTTTAATGTTTGACATTTTATTATGATTTTTATTTTGCTGGAAGCTGCCCAGAGTGCCTAGGGAAACCAAACCATATGGGTGGGGTATAAATAATAAAAAATATTATTGTTATTATTATTATTATTGAATTTGGTTTGATTTGGACTGTAAGCTCCTTGATGAAGGGTTGTCTTTGGATTGTTATTCTAAAATTCCATGCACAATGATGACATAATAAAACAGCATCAGCATGGATTCATATGTTTAAAAGGTGGAAATTTGTGTGAAAGTTATTGTGTACTTTATGAAGGTCATGATGCACACACTATGAGGTCACATCCAGTTTGTCAGTATCCCATCGGACTGATGAAAATAAGCCTTCAAACGTGGGATGGGTTCAAACCAGAGCGCTAGATTCATCGTCACTTTTGACCCAACCAAACACGCACCACACAATTTCTCATATATGGAGCAGTATTCACGCCACTCGTGTGACTTATCTTTCATGGATATGTATCACAATGTAACTTAGACAGACAACCACCTTCCCCAGGGCAACAACCATCACAACTGACATACTACCTGAAGGAAGACTAGACTTTTCCCAGGTGCAAAATGGGAAAAAACAAACCAACAGGTGTAGATTGTAAATTCCACAGTGCAGCGAATTCTCCTTTTATACATTGCAAAGTGTCATGTCCTATATAAAGATATATAATGTATAGAAACAATAAGCATCTTAGTGAATGTGTCTGGGCTGAACGCAACAAATGAGAATTTACTGCGGTAGGACAATGTCTCATAATTGGAGACTCCTGAAAATCACTTAAAAAAAAAAGCCAGAATTTTCTGGATTTGCTTCTGTACTAAATCTCATGTACTTCCCCCCCCCTTTGTTCTCCACTGCCCTACCTCTTAGTCCTTTCTCTCTTCATCTCTCCTTCTTTATCTCTTTTTCTCTTTTTCTGCCTCTTTTAATACCGACTTTATTGCTTCTTATTCCTTTCCCTCTTTTGGTTATACGTTTCTCATTAGCACATGGGAAAAGTTGTGGGTGAGATGGGGTATTGTTTTGTTATTGTTTATACTGTGAACAATTGTAAAGAAAAATTAATTCATTAAAATAAAATAAAATAAAACCCTGATCATCTGGAAAGACTCTACTGGAGCAAGCTCTCCAGCACTGGTATAAACAGCCATTATTACGAGCTACAGAAAAAGATGGTTAAGATGCAATGGAATTCACAGTCTACTCAGAAGTTACTCCAAGATCTAACCCATTTTGTGAAATCGTTGAAGAATGGAGGAATCTACCGCAGTGGCAACTTTTCCTCAGGAACCGAAGAAATGCCAACCAAATGCACCTTGGATATTCAAGGCAATAGCACTTCCCTGCTGCTATGCCCTAGCAACTGGTATTCAGAGACATGTTGCCTCTAATCCTGGAGGTACTATATATACCCATCATTATTAGTAGCTCCTGATAGTTTTATCATCTGTGGATCTGTTTAATCTCTTTTTAAAGCCCTTCAACTTGGTAGCCATCTCCCTATTTTGTGACAATGAACGTCACAGCTTTTCCCCCAACTCTGCGCAGAGTTAAAACTATTTCCTTTCAGCAGTCCTGAATCTCCCAGGATCCAGGTTCCTTGGATGAGCTCTAGGCTCTAGTATTCTGAGAGAGAGGCTTTCATCAGGTCAAATACAGCTACATTCTCCCATAATACCTGTAGGGTTTAGGCTGAACTTTTGAGGAGCGTCTTTTAGTAGCCTTTTGGTATGTACAGTCTGCTATGTCCAGGTTGTTTTTGCTTTGCACTGATGAAACAAGGAAGAAATTAATGAGAGGCTTAAAAAAAAAAAGCAGTGAAGAAAAAGTGTGTGGACCATAAGTATGCCATGTGCCTCTGAGATCTGAGGAAAGCCTTTAACACAAATCATTAGGAAGAAAGACCTCAGATGCTAAATGTTATCCAATTAAGCTTAAAAGTAAACAGCCCAGAGAGATAAAATCTTGGTGTCGGAGTATCACATTTGTGTGAGGATTCTCAAGACGTTAGTTCCCAACTTGACATAAACAAACCAGCAACAACAGACCTGTGGCAACGTCTGAGGTCGGCTACACCGCAGCTCCCCCAAAAATAAAAAATTACAAGTGAATTTTAACTCCTGCCATAGAAATGGCCAGGAGTTGTTTTCATACAGTGTGCTGCTACCCGTGTCCTTACACATCCAAACGGAACTGGCGCTCCCATAACTAAAGAGGACATTGCGTTGGCAGCTGACCTTCACATAGTGACAATAAAAGCGTTTTCTATTACCTGACAACTGACAATGACATCCACATGTGCCAGTCTCAGTCTGAGACCCGCCAACTGAGACTGCGCGCTCCCCGCAGCAGGGCAGGCTCAGGCAGGGCGGGAATGAGGTCAGAGCACGGTGGAGAGGTGGTGTTGCGATCACCGATGTGTGAGGGTGGGAGGAGGCAGTTATGGAGGCCGCCGGCAGCTTTGCAGGCCTGGACGGCCCTGAGGAGAAAACAATAGAGAAATCTGTCAGTGGTACCTACGTCTGAAGGGAAAGAGGGTGTACAGCAGGAGCGATGCGCAGATGCTGTGCTTTATTTCATGGCGCACGTTTGCTTAAGGTGCAGAGACGTACATAAGGGCTGGGGGGAAAGCTCAAGGGAAACTGGCACCTGTGGTCGTTCTAAGGGAGGAGGCAAAAAGAGATGCTTCAAAAAAATCATACTTAGCACCTCTTATCAAGACAATGCCATTTTATTTGGCTTTTTGTTTGCTGGGAGGGTGCTCTTCCTACTTGCCCTAAACCTTTGTGACGGAGGAGACTATAAATCTAAATAAATGAACGGGGTGATATGCAACATGGCACAGGTGAACTTCCACCTGTGTAACAGGACTTCTCTTTCCTCTTTGCCCTCCACATCCTCAAGTATATCTGCTACAAAGGGTCCCACTGCAGAATATTTTGGGGGTTCATGGGGGCTGCAGGAGAGAGGCAAGGAAAGAGACATACTGGTGCACCAGAAGAATTACTTTCAGTTAGATCTCATCCATTGTCCTTAGTTCTTATGATATCTTCTTCCCTTCCTCTATAACTCTCAAGCCACGGTTATGCTATATATACATATACTGCCATCTCAGTCTACCTCTGGTTACCACCTGTTCATAACATTTACAGGTTGCCCATATTTGTTGAGGAGCTCTATCTAGAATAAGCAGAAAGAACATTTATGTCTAGAGTTTGGCTATATTCAGCTTCTGTCAGCTCAGCCTTCAGAAATGTGTGTTTCATTTCTAGAAATGCCGAAGAGCAATCAAATATGTATTTTTTTTATTTAAAAGAAGAAGAAGAACACCAAGTCGGTTGTTTTGTAGAAACATACGTTCATTAACTTGCTTTGTTTGTCAGACCTATACAAAAAACTAAATAGCTGTACAAGAATGTCATCTTACTTATTCATCCATCCATCTTATATACTGCTGTTTCTATGAAAATCCAGGAACAGTTTGCATGAAAAATTTAAAATACTCTAAACCGCTCTGCCAAAAAAAAGAAGTCACTTAAGCTACCCCCATTAAAGGACTGGCCCAATTAGTTATGGTACTGTGCTCTTATTGCAAAATTAGAAGTTGACATCAGAAAAAGGGATGAATTGGGCCTTGAATTGGGCCCAGTAACAGATAGGCAGCCAGTGCAGTTCATATAGAACCAGTGTTATATTATCTATTCTTGCCGCATTCCCTACAGCTCAATCTTATTAGGCAGGACAGAAAAAGATCAAGAAGGCATGAAGCTGGGCAAACCCCTTGAAGTGTCTTGTCCACATCCTCAGGCCACAACAACCAAAGCTGGTCCCCGAGTTCGTCTTGCTACAAGACTTGAGCCACCTGCGTTCCAGCCATCATCCTGCCTGTTTCATTGGCTGAAGCACCTCAGGAAAAGCAAGCAGTTGATCATTTGGTAGTGACGGAGAATACAATTAGAAGCAACCACACTGAAGGCCCTCTCCATCTCGTCATTCCATAGCAAGACCAGGGAGTCAATAGGAGAGTATGTCATGTCAGTCAGAAAACCCTCCAGAGATGTCAGGAATCCTTAGGGTTCTGCAAGTCTCCAGGGCAGACAGTTCTAATTGGTCCTCTAGCTACTGTCAATCCAAACCTCACCAGGCTACAGTCCATCCATGACCATGGGATAATGTGACAAAAAAGACCCACACACCCTATATGGGACAACCACCACAAATCCATTCTGTACCTAGAATAGGTTAAGTGTACATCGCACTAGATGTGTTGGGTCCATATGTTGGGTACTGAAACAGCCTCACAGCTGCTATGGTGGTCATGAAGTCCTTCGCTAGAACAGACAAGATGGCCTCAACATGGATACAGAAATCCCCTCGTACAATTGTCTGGGGGCACTCCAACACAACTGCCAAAACTGCTTCTACCAACTGAGGAAGGGGGGGCTGTTGGGCATCAGAGGGGAGGGTACATTACCAGGATCTCTGCTTTCTCTCTCTGTACCAACCAGCCCCTCAGTTCTAGTCTCCAGATGGATGGTTTTACTGGTGAGGCAGACAGAAAATTATGACTATTAGACACTGGTTTTCCAACACAGTGTTTGATAACTATGATTATCTTGGGGTTGCTATAAGCTTCTTGATGGCCTACTCAATTTTGCCAATTCAATAAATTATGGGCTGACCATAATTTGCCAGGTTTAACAAGTGCCCTGCATCTAATAAAATAAGCTTTCTCATGTAAAAGATCATGCTACAATGAGCCAAGCACCTTTTCTGCTGCTGCGAGGTAACATAGCTATTCTTCAGGCAAACACAGGCAAGGGGACAGGACTGGCACTGGAGGTGCCTGTTTCAGTGGTGGTGTGAAAGAGAGCCGGGGAGGCTGCCAGAGCCACCGGGAATGTGCTTGGGAACCGTATCGAAAGGGGGGATTATTGTTTTATGGCCATCCTAATGCAAGTAGCCAAACAGAGAACGGGAGAGGGCTGTTTGCCCAGCTACCACCGAACCAGCCTCGGCACACCAGCGCAGACAGAGTGCGCTCGCAGCTCAAGCAAGCTTCACGGGGATGCCAAGATTCAAGCTCCCAGAATAAAGCATTCATTGGTCACTGTGGCTTCTTTGCCACTTGAGCTACAGCCAGAAATGCATTCTGCATGTTCTGTTTATGCATTCCATTTGCCACACCGAGTCTATAAAGAAAGTGGAAACCCTCCTTTTCCCCTAATAGCTTGAAATTGATACAGAGACCTCCAAATATATTATTCATTCAAAACACATACACATATACCTTTTTTTTTTAAAAAAAAATCATCTGTTATTTAAAGCTGTACTTAGTTTCTGCTCCTGCTCTGTTGGAAGAGCTTTTCTTCCTGCTCTCTTGGCAGTAGCGCTACGACTTAAGCAATTAAATAAAAGCATAGAAATGTGTACACAAGGTGCGTATCTTGTGAAGTTAACCTTCAGTCAGTGCTCATCAGAACTCAGTCGGGCTGCTGCATCCAGATTCTCAATAACTGTGGCTCCAGTTATATCTTTATTTAACGCCGACGTTTACTTGAAGCGCCTTTGAATCGAGGAAGCTAATAAACAAAAGCAGCTCCTGTGGTAAGCTTACAAGTCTTAAAACATGCTGGCATGCTTATTTTAGTCAGATCTCTACAGTAACAGAGCTCAGGGCAGACAACAACTTGAAAAATTAACAATGATACATGTATACAAGATATACAGATAAATGGCATTTAAGAATGCAGCCGGAACAACTGCACACAACTACCAAATGCTGAAATGAAAGACAAGCCTAGGCCAGGATATCCAGAAGACATCTAGGCATACATTTTGGAATTTTCTTAGGAGCAGAACAAAGCTAGGAATAGGGTGCATACAGTAAAAGATGCCTCTCTGAGCATACAAACTATTCCTATTTGCCACACCAACCAAGGGCATTGTTGAGTCACAAAGGGATGTGGAAGGAGAGACTGTGGAATCTAAGTCATTTAGAACAAGACCCATATCCATCTTCAACACAAGGGGAGGAATTCAACATCACTCTAAGGCACTCATTTGATGAGGCCAAGCATTTCAGCTTGACAGACATAATGACCCCCCTGCCCCCCACATCCATCTTATTCCGGGGTTCTCCAAACCACCCAAAGCAAATTTTGGGGAGTGTGCAAAGGGAGAAGTGGAAAGCACCATTGTGCAACCGGAAGTCCTCATTTGTGGAATCCTGCCCAATACTTTTTTTCCTTCCAGCTTCCTGTTAGGATAAGGATTCTCTGGTGTATAATTCACCAAGCATAATTCACCAAGAGTTTGCCACAACTGTCTCCTTCTGTTTGGACACATCATACAGAATCATTTGGTAATCATTGTTTGGTAAATACTAGTTTTGAACAATGACCCTCTGTACAAAGACTCCCCCCCCCACACACACACACAATTATGCAGACATTAGGGAATTAAAACCCTCCATAACTGAACAACATTACAAAAAAGTATTTTCCTCCACTAAGGTTTCTTCAGCATCTCAGACATCCTAGTTTGAAAGCTACAGCTAGCATGTTGATCTGATAGCTATACATGTGAGTCCAATGGGGTACTTCATTCTTGGCAAAGCATCCAGCACTCCAGTCTGCACGGACTGAATTTGATTTTGTCATTTATCTTAAATGGCTAAGAGACTACCAGGGCAAAACATTTGTGTGAAGCTGTTGCCAAAACCACAAGTGAAGGGTCTAAATCCCTGGCGTAAATACTTGAGCGCCGAAGCATCAAGGATAAGATTTGTGTGCTTTTCTGAGCAGCTTTTTATTTATTATTATTTTTAATAGACTCTCTGGACTCTGGGGATTCTTTTTCTTTTATTTTGCAACCTTTTGATCTCACTTCGAATTGCTATACAAACAGGTAAAAGAAGCCGCTAACGGGAACTGTATCTACATTACAATCTGGATGTGACTTTCTTTCTGCCAAACCAATGAAAGCAGATGGCAAACATGGAATGTCTAAATATACAGAAACAACTTTGCTTGTAATGTGTGGGGGGGGGGACAGCAATAATGGCAGGATCTTTTAATGCACAGAGAAAGGCAGGCGGACAACGGAGTCCTCACACACACACACAAAATCCCCCAAATTCAGGGTTCCTAATGTTAAAACATTTCCCCCCCTAAAAACGTACCGTTACCATTGGCACTGTTAGTTCAACTCAGTTGCCACAAAACCTGGAAATGTTTCTGTTGGACACTGAGCCTGGAAAAAGTGTGTGTTGTCAGTTCTCCACATGTCCATGTTCACCACAATAATTGCTTGTAGTGCTTCCCAGAATTAGAGAGAGCCAAGGGAAGCTGGATGGGGGATCCGTAAGGTCTTGTTGAAGTCATGCATCAGGGCCAGCTTTGCTTCTAGAGAGCCATAGGCAATAATTTAATACTAATACTTCGTACTAAGTGCTTAAAGAGTTTTGCATATATTATGCCAGGCATATTTACCTCTGGAGGAGACCACTATTATTATGGTCATACTGGGAAGGCCTGAAGCCAAGAGGTAATGCCGTCTGCTAACATTACTCTACTCAGTTAATACCTGAGATGAGAAATGACTTCCAACTGATAGCTCAATGTCCTAACCACGATGCCACACTAGATAACCCCGGGAGCTCACACGTCTAAGCTCTCGTAACTAGCCAAGCATGTTATACAGCGGGAACTGAGAAAGGAGAAGCTCACATTTCTGATTTCCCCACTTCTTTCTAGCAGCTGAACCAACCTGACGTGGAAGGAACCAGAATGTACACGCAGGCCTCAACATGCAGCACAGCCTATTTTGATCAAGGATGTGCAGTCTGTCTCCATAAACCACACCTCTATTAAATATGAGGGTGGCAGATATCTCTTGCATTGAGTCACAGCCTCCAGGCTCTTGAGTCAATGCCAACATGACCCTGAGACTGTCAGTGTTACAGTCTACCTCTGCTAGACCCGTGTGATTCAGGTTAGTGTGAAAAAAGGGAAGGCTATTCCAAACAATAGCAGGTAAGTACACATGCTGAGAAGAAACAATATGCAATGGGACCCAACATCATCGCTGATCTCTTATGTCTTGAGAGGACCAAATGCTCATCCCCACAGGCCAATATTGAAAGGAAACTCCCATAACAATAAAGTTAAATTTCAACAATTACAGGTGATAGTGATGCTTTTTTTAAAAAAAAACACACCCTCCAATAATATCTGACAACCAAATTGTATCTTTTTGCCTTTGGTTATAAGTGTATGTCTGTATGTCAGGGATGGCTAGAACACCTCATCTGTTGGATAAAACAACACCTGAACATATTGGTTTGCACCCAGTACTGTCCTTCCAGAAGGTTCTTTGATCCAGCAGAGCCTTTCGTGAGCCAAAAATCAAGCAAGCCATTGTACCAACTGCCCCTTCCCTCTGTGCCCCGTCCCATTCCCTAGCTCTGCACCAAGGGTTGGGGTACAGCATGGGAGGTCATGCAGCAAGCTTCAGAAGAAAGGGGATATTTGCCAAATCCAAATCTCCTCCTCATTCTGGATCAAAGAGCCCTCTATGAATGAAGGCTTAGAACTGGATACACAACCAATTGCAATTATGTGGCTGATGTTGTAAAGGACCAGTTGTTAAGGTCATGTGTTTTTTTACTTGCATATTAAAACACACACACACACCATCAGAGACACAGAGAGGATTTTTTTGAGCACATTAAATGCTTTGTAAAGCAGCAAAGAATTCTTCTTTTATAATCGTTATGGTTGAACCTCTGTGATGTAGCTTTAAGAGACTTCAGCGTTAATCACATCACAGCTCCTTCATTTACCCTGGATTTTGGAGAGAACCTTGACTTGTTATGTAAGGGACAGTGGAGAGCAGGAGTGGCGGGGCTGGTTTGTGGATATACAAGTTACTTTAATCTCTCTTACGCTGTGCATTAACATCTTTTGTTCCATCTTCCGGCATTCTGCATCTTGGGCTAATGAACAGCATAACCTCAACTACAGGCAATTGAGATGCACTGAGAGCATATCTCACTTTGGTTAGATTGGTCCTGAAATTTCCTAGTGAATTTGTACCCAGCTCACTAAATTCTGATTCCCTTGCTAATCTCCCTCCTCTCTTGGAAAAAAACCCCCAAAACAATCCACACTTCTTCCCTCCAATGAAAAGCATTCTAGTCCACACTGTACTGAGAAAATCCAGAATGGCTTCAATTAATTAATTAATCCAGATTGCACTGCACCCAGAACAGTGCAGATTATACTTTTGTCTTGTTCACTACACTCAGGCTTTGGCAGTGAAGAGCAAAGATTTGGTTCTGCCAGCCTAAAAGGATAGGTGTAAGGTACTAGTCTAAAGCTCCAAATTGTGTCAGACGCTCCAAATTGTGTCACAGAACTGTAGAGATGGAAGGGACCCCAAGTGTCATCTACTTCAACCCCCTGCAATGCAGAACTCTCAACATGGTTTGCACAGTGGCCGGCCGCACCGGGCGCAACATCTGGGGGTTAGGGAAATCCATGGGTTAGGGGCGCAAATCCATGGGTTAGGGGGCGCAAATTACTTGCCTTGCCCCGGGTGCTGATAACCCACGCTATGCCACTGGGTTTGCATTTAGTTAAAGGTGAGCAATCAACATTTCCAAACTAAAAACAAAGAGCAGATTTGAGCAGCAGCACAGCAACAGAACTTCCATTCAATACAAGCACTGATCAGCCTTTGGAACACATGAAGTAGCATTTGTATAAATGCTTCCTGTTTTGTCTTGCTGTTAAGAAACCAACTAAAATCTTTTTCGGCCAATGGAACCTTTTCTAGAGACAAACTGCACCTGCTGAAACTCTCTGTTCTACGCAATTAGTAAAGATACAGGAACCCTATTCTCTGTTGCCTTTGGCCATCCTAACAGGGGTATACTGTAATACAGAATACAATCCATCTATTCAACAAACCGGAGTGCTCTGTAGAACAACAACGTAACATGTTATAAAACTATGGTTTATGTGGACAGGTCACTTTCAGAACTAGTTCAATGAAAGAACCAGCTTCAGTGCTTAATTTCAGCTGGATGTTTTCATTTTAATCTTTCCCTTGAAAGGCTTGAAACCAGAGTCTCCCATATCACAAGCTATCTGGTACTCTCGTAAGTGCCCCCTGGTTTCATGGAAGAATGCCAGTAAGTGTGGCTTGAATTTAAGTCTGCTTTTGAACATGTGATCTATCTGATACTTTGATTTTCCTGCACGGCCATTAGGGGAAAGAAGAGAAAATCTCCCCATAAACAGAGTCAATGTCTGCAGCACAGTCTACCTGCATCCTGTATAAAGAAGATAGCTCCCAATAAGGTGAAAAGGAATTTTTTTTTAAAAAAAACCCAGAAGTAATACTAATTATTGCTTGTATTTTTCTCCCACTTTCAGCAATCATCCCCAATATGAAACAAACAGAGTTTCTAGGCCTGGATTAAATATATTCAGCGCAGATGGGAACTAAGAGTTTGAGACTGTGGACGTTGATGAATACCAAACACATCTAAGAATCATTTCTGTACTTCCTTTCCCAGTCCCATAAGTTACTCCAGCAAACCCCCCACCCCCAAAAAGAGAGCGCAATCAAAGAAAGTCAAACCACAAAATCCAAATGAAATTTAAAACATTACACACAAAGACCCGAGTAGCCACATTAAGGTATGGTTCTCATTTATTTTCATTTGTATCTAGGAACTTTGGGAAATGCTGCTAATGCATAACTGAACCCACATATTTAAAATAAACAAAAACCTGTGCAAGGACACAGTTTCAGTATTCATTCTAAATGCCCTGCCGCCGCCCCCTTCAGATAGTCACAGCGTCTTTCGTCTACTCCTGGTGCTCAGAGTGTTCTGCCTGCGCAAACACCGTTCATTTGCCTCCTTGTTTCAGATGTGCAAGTCACATGCACAAAATGTTCACAGCTTTCTGTTGTCATCCCCATATTGATTGGAGAACTGCAGGCTGCTTCATTCATTACAGACGCAGAACGCATGCACCTGAAAACTGCATGTACCTGCAATGTTGTATGTGCATGCCCGTTTGTAAAATCTTGTGTACCTTGTATGTGTCCCAGAGCCAATTACTCTGGGTCCCCTGGGACTGAAACACAGCATGTACACAGTCCAAAAAAAGATGGCTGTGGCTCTCACCTGCCACAAGGAATGCAGACCCATGCTGTATATGGACGTGTGCTTGCTAATTACAGTGAACATGTAAAACTGACTCGGAAGAGTTGTCACATGTGAGACTCGAATTGCCTTTGAACCTCTCTATTTATGTTGGTTTATTATCTGGCCATGGTAAATACAGAAGAAGAAGAAACAAAGGAGAGGCATTTGTAATGCGAATGAACATCCCTCTGGATGAAGCGTTCGCATCCCCAGCGCAAAGCAATTGAAACAAGAGCCGCTTCAAATCCCCGGTGTGCAAATGCCCTTATGTTACAAGACAAGCAGCGTTGCCCAAGGCTATCCAACCAATTCAAGTCCAGTCTAACAAGGACTCTACTGGCTTTCGCAAGTCTCTTTGCCTGTAAGCATTTGTGTGGCTATACCAACAGATGGATGGCCCCCAGAATATAATTTAAGTCTTTAAAAGTAACAGTGTCCCTCTTGGACACCATGGAATTGCATGTATGCCTTCAGAAAGAGCTCTGTATAATTACTTCTATGTTTTTGCATTTACCTCTGAGCATCTCTCTCTCTATATATATACTGGTAACTCAAAACAGCAACCCTCCTCCTCCTGCTAAATTCTCAAAGAAATTGTGTATGAAATCTCGAAAAGCCTTTTCGAAAACAGGTCGATTCACTTCTCTTTCCATTTTTGCTCTTAAAAAAAAAAAAGCTGGTTGCTTTTCTATCAACACGGAGCTGTTGTTTTAATTTAAAAATACATATCTGTGTCTTATGTACAATAGCACAAACACAGAAACTAGTGCACTGCTCAGACATGTAAGTCGTGGGAAACTTACACAGGGGTTCAAGTACTTGTAACAGAATAAGCAGACCAAGGCAGCCAGGTAGAAACACACAGGGGTAAAAACACATTTATAGATACACACACAAACATGCAGAAGGGCACCCAAAACTGCAGACATAAAGTGCACAGTTAGATGCAGCCCTTAGAAGCCATTAATACTTTTCAAACCAGGCACACATGTAGCAAGTTTTTGAATACTCAAGATCACACACTGAGTGACTTCAAGCTAACACTCATCTTTAGACTTGCTTGCAGTTTGTGCGTGTGTGTGTGTTTTTTTCTGGCAAGCAAGGATTCCTTCTGAATTGATACATTTCTTTATAGCCAGGATTCCTACTGATTTGGTATAAATGAGTCATAGATCAAGAAAAGCAATCTTGATAGCAGGAAGAAGAGAGACTGCTAGTGAGGGACACTGGCACACAGAAACTTGACAGTCCCCTTACTGCCTCCCCCCTCGTCTATTCCCCCCTCCCATGCCAAGACATTAATTCTCACAAGTCGGAGAAAATTACTATGCATGAATGCAAAAAGCATGATCAGGAGTAATTAACATGGCTTCATATGCAAATTTTATTAATGCAGAAGTACAAAGTCATTATGCAAATGAAACTTACGTCAACTCTCTTGACAAATATTCATCTCTGAAGCTCAAGTTTCTCCCTTTTTCTAAAAAAAAAATTGCTCTTTCAATTTAAAATAAAATAAAATTGAAACAGGGAAGGGGGGGAAGAAGTGGTGAGGACCATTTGACAAGTTTGCAAAGTTGTTTTTCAACCAGATAAATTTATTCTTGCATTGTTAGGTTTTTTGTTGTTGTTGTTGTTGTTGGCAGGTACACGACAGCTCATAGAGAAAAGCAGGAGGGGGGGGAGAGAAAGCTACCAGCAGCAGGCAGCCAATCAAAACGCCAGCGGCAGTAATGAGCGCGATTGATGACTGTTTGGCTTTACTGCAGGGTAATGAACTAGAATCCAGTCTGAGGAGGGAAAAAATATGAATATTCATGAAGCTGTGCTCCTGCCTTTGATGATTAAAGAAATTTTTAATATTCAAATAAGCGCTTGCCAAGTGATTAACAAAGAACAAGCACGCAGGAATATGGAAATAGAGCTGCAGAAGATTTGGGAGTCACAGCCTGTGCTGCAAAGACAGCACAAAATTTCAAAAACAAGATAGGCAGATAACCCAATTGAAATCATACAATTTTTAAAAATAATAATAATAAATAAAAATGCATTGGTTCAATATTTTATCAGCTGCTTTGTTTAAAAAGTGTGGGTGGAAAGAAGGCCTAAGTGGGTAGTAAGATTGGATCAGAGAAGGGGAAATCAATTAAATATACTGTTTGCTCACAGACGAAAAGCCCATTTCCTCACAAAGCCTACCCTGAGAAGAGGATTCGGCTTTTTTTAATTATTATTTTCTGGTTAGAAACTGATAGACCTACAAAAGAATAACTCTACTGGGAGTTATTCATACATTGCTTTTCATAATTTGATCCTGAAGGTGTTGATTGTGTCATGGAAGGTGCAGAGATCAACATCTCTAGAACCACAGTCCCCCCCCCCCCAAAAAAAGCCATTTCTGGGTGGAAGCAAATGTACGGAAAAGGTTCCAGACAATAAACTGAAACTATTAAACTATTGCAAATCTTGTGCTTTTCTATTGCGTATGTACATTACGCACTCAAAGCCATGTTTGTGAACTGTGTTTTGGATAGCATCCTATAGCTCTCTTGGCTAAAAGATATTAAAATTCTGCAACCCAAACTGCATGCCAATTTAGCTGAATTCTGCAACTCACGTGGATTATGCAAATTGGTTAAATTTGCATAACTAATCTGGTTTTCTTAGACAGAGGGATTCGACCATCTTTCTGACTTGAGATTTTAGAAAGTAGTGCCACTCACTTGTAAGCATATTTTTCAAGCCATAAGGGCTAGAAACTTGATGGAGTGTTTTTGTTTTGTTATTTTAATCACAGCTGAGATTCTCAAGAAGCTGGATGTCACATTCTGCCCTCTTTGCTGCTGTGGAATTAGGGTATATTCTCAGCCTTTCCTATGAGTTAGATAAGCGGTGAGAGTGTAACTTTGCATAGTATTAGACGTAACAGAAATGCTCTGGATTTCTACAGAAGCTGAATCGTTAGCAATGGGTCATAGTTTAATGATATAGCATATGCTTTGCATGCAGAAAGCCCTAATTTCAGCTCTTGATATCTCCAGTTAAAAGGATCAGTAGCAGAGCTGGAAAAGATCTCTGCCTGAGACCTTAGAGAACTGCTGCCAGTGGAAGTAAACAGCAGTAATCTAGGTCAGCAAATGGTCTTGCTTAGAATAGGTTCAACTAATATCAAACACGTAGATGGGATGGAAAGTGTACAGCAGATCCTCTCTACAGGAAATATTGCATTTTCTCTAAACCCTGTCTCTTCCTTAATGCTGAATGTAGCTGTATAAGGCAGTTTCACATGTTCAAGCTAAGGACCATCAAAGTATCTAAAGAGGAAAGATGCTTCCCTTTCGCATAGGATTTCTGAGCGGTTTAACAAAATAGCCTACTAGTGTTACATAACATTGGAGGAATTCAGGCTCTCACAATTTAACAACTTCACTAACAGATTCACACTGGTGTGCGTAAAAAACGGTACCCACTGCCAAAACGGTTTCCCCGGTTCAAATGCATTCAATTAGCACCTGACAACATGAACTTTTTGGCAATTTTGAATGGGGCATGTTGAGTTCTACACCTTCTCTAAGCTGAATGCTCTCTGGCATTTCAGAGATGAGAAACAGCACTGTCATCTCTTACACGAAGAAGAAAACAATATATTACTTCCTGGGTTTTCTGATTAGACCTATGTGCATGGTCAAATCTCTTCTGGCTTACAACACAGAATCTCTTCAAGTTTTATGTAGTTGGCCAGATCTCTCTTTGCAAAATGCTACAAAAGGGTACCCTGAAGAACAAAGGAACAGCCCTTCTAAAAGATCCAGGCCCACCTAACATACCTTGGGAGGTTTATATTCCAGAAATGGTTTTAATCAATGAGCTTATGTACACACAGCAGATCACCTGGAGAAGTAATTCCTTGGCCATACCCATTTCAGGATATTGCATTTTCAGGATATTGCATCCCATTTCAGGATGCAAAAAACACACACCACACACACCACAACCCTTCATGCAGAAGACTAGCTTCTTTAAAAAAAAACCCTCTCCCTGATGTGCCAGTTTTTTATATAGGGTTTTTTAATAAAATATCTTTACTGATTTTTGGATATGAAATTGTTTAGAAAAGCAAAAAATCCCTGGAAGTAAAGGGGGGAAAATGGGAATATAACAAAAATAGAGGTCATAAGCATATTGCAAAGCTTTCATATTTGTCAAGGGCAGCAACACACACTCAATAAACAGTAGTGCCCCAATGAAGCACGTGGCAAATGTTGTAATTGTTCTGCAGTAGTGTATAAAATAAACTCCCACCATGCAAACTGAAATGAATCTTGTTTTGCTGTGCTACGTGGAGCTCTCTCACATGCCTTTTTTTTCTGGAAGAGAGCAATGTTCCCAACATCAGACAACTAACAAAAAACATGGAGGTCAGACAAAGTTTCCCATTTCTGTAAAAATGAGAGGTGTGCAGCCACTAATTTTAAAAAAATCAATAGTAATTTTGTGAGTTTTATATCATTATTATCCTTCTCAAATAAAGAAAGAATTACCAGTTGTCGGGGGAACTTAGCAGGTTACTTAATTTTTTTAGAGACTTACTCAAAAATGATTTGAAGACCAGAAAACTGTTACTAATGGACACTACGACCATAAGTGGTAGTATGTAACATGGAACTCGCAACCCTGACAACAATCTGGCATTAATCTAGAGGGTCATACGCGAGCGATGGACCAGGATCCAGTACCATTTATGGTTTATATTGGTTTATTACTAATAGGGATTTTTGTTCATTCAAATGTGTTATATCCACTATAGCAGCAGATTCATTTACACACACAATACCAAAAGTTTGCACTAGCATGTTGGCCTGAGATCAAAAATTTAAAATTCGGCTTTGTAATTCGGAATTTATGTGCTGTGATTTGATTTGATTGGTCGGTTAATAAAAATTATTTTTTTTAAAAAAGAGAGATCTTGGAGCAATGTATCTAAAACTGGGGGTTTAAGAAAACTATGAAACGTAGAGCTTACTTAATATGATTTGTGGCGTTTCAGTATGCCTTAATCTGTCTGCAGGCTTCTATAAACCTAAGTCATCTGCAAATTTAAAAGGTGGTGGATTTCAGCTCCCGCTTTTTGTCTGATTCTCCCTCAAATATGAATTGAGACTTTTGTCTGTATAAAAACACGAGCGCAGAACTACAAAGTCCATGAAGCGGGTTAACAAATCAGAGCAAGATATTTGCAATTGTTTTGTGGGTATTACACAAATGTCCATTCCTAAAGGAAACAGATATTTCCTCCATTGTGTTTTGAAAGAGCCCCCTCTCTGCTCATTATCACGCCATAATGATCTTTCAGTGAGTTCAAGGGGCAACACGTTCCAGAGAACAGAAGCAATCTGGGAAAATTAGGACTATGTTTTCTTTTGTTTTGTTTTTTTAAAAAAAACAGCTTCTCCACTTAAGCTTCACAAAACCATGCACACACAAAAATTCTCATTGCCCACCGGCAGGGAGATACTGAGTGCTAATTCATTAATAATAATTGATACCAATGAGTTTTTCATTCCTCTAATGGCTTCTATTCAAGGATGCTGAACTACTGCAGGAGCTTAAATGAACTTAGCTTTAAAACGCCCATGTGAGCTTAGTAAATGAAATTGTTCTGTACATGCAAACTATTTGCCTGTGTGAACCTCATATATCGAAGTCTTTACTGCATATAGCTCGAGGTCCAGGAAGTTGAGAGGTCAGGATGACAGCATGACTTAGCAAATTAGTTTAAAAATATTAAATATAACCCCCCTTGCCTTTCCGTGGTGTGTACAATGTTTTTTCTTCCTCTTTTTTAGTGTGTGGCATGTTTTTAGAGTGTAGTTTTACTTCACAACAGCTAGGCTATTAGCAAGAGTACAATTTCACAGCCAGAAATGCACCTCAATTACAATGGCATGACAAAGGTCCCTATCCAAGCTTTGCAAATGATGCAAATGTTCCTGCTGCATTCTTTCCACCTTGCCTCCAAGTCAACAAACAACAACAATCATTCTTCCACCAGTCTCCAAACCCCTGGCTTCAAAAGAAGAAAAAACACCTCAGCTTAAAAAAACAAAACAATAACACTCTCTTGTATGTATGTATGTACATCCCTGTGACATTACAAATCGCAAGCCTCCCATTTATAACATGGAAGAAAGCGCTTAACACAGCAGCTTCCTCGTCCAAGTATACAGATGGACAGTCGAGGGATTGACAATGCTCTACAGTCTACTCTAAACATTAAGTGGGTGGCATTCAGCTTAAGTTTTACTCACTCACTGAAATGGATGGACCCAACTTAGTCATGCTCATTAATTTCAGTGGGTCAACTCTGAGTAAAGCTTAGTTAAGTATCACCCATTATGAGTTTAATAAAACTGGACGCCCGGGTTCAAACGGAGTTTCCTCAAAGACACACTCAAAGTAGAAAACAAATTAAACATGCACAAGTCTGAAATGTGAGAGACTAACTTATGAAAGCATAATCACATTTGAGAACAATTTGGGGATTTCAGTGGATAGCCATCTAAACATGAGTCAGCAATGTAACACTATGGTCTTCAAACATTCTAATTTTAGGGATTTTTTCCCCCGCATCAGTATGCTGTGTAATCCCTGTACATCTGCCACATCTGTGTCACATTCTGGGACATCTTCTAAGGTTCACAGTCGGATTATGCAGAGCACTGTTCAGACCTGTGGGTTCCTACAATGGCTGCAAGCGAACAGAGACTTCTAGAATGCGTACAGAACTTCCTTTTGGGAGAGAAGATTTACAGTGGTGGGCAAGCTGTCTTTCAAGAAACTCCACTGCCATTATTGATCTTTCTTTTAAATTGATTAGCTTCAAGGGATGCTCAGGATTTCTAGGAACCTAGACTGATAGCCACTGGAATTTAGAAAGCTACCCTTATAGCAGGATGGGCTATGTGCTGGAAGCAGCTCTCCAGACCCTCAGGTAATGATCTCATCCGTTCCCTGCTACCTGGTTGTTTTAACTGGAGATGCCAAGGACTGAACCTGTGACCTTGTGCATGGAACTCATATGTTATCCCACTTGACCCATGGCCAACAGACAATTGCCATTTTCAGTTGCATCAGCCATTATTCCAAGACTTGCAAGATAACAGCTTTAACGAACTCAGCTAGGGGACTGCATTTAGCACATTATTCACAAAGGAAGATGACTGAATGGAAAGCACTGAGAAGAAGGCTACAAAGGCAATCAAAGGGTCCCCAAGTCAAGTGTCATGAGAACATATAGGAGGAAAACTGATATGCGTAGCCTAAGGGAAGGATTTAAGGGATATAGGCTAACCGTTTTCAAGTATTTAAAGTTGGGTGCTCACGCAATTAAAAATCATAAGCACACATGCGGTAATCAATTAACAATGTTTTCATAAATTTGCATATGAATAAAACAATAGTTTTGGAGAAGATACACACACACACACACATCATAGCAACCTGAAAGATGCTTTGTGCGAGAGAGAAGGCAGAATCTCTCTTCTTAGATGCCAGCTGCCTGTATCATATGTAAGGACAAGCTTTAAAAATAATGAAATATCGACAAAAGTATTCTGGCCTATTAATCGTGAGCACCTTTTTAATCAGTGAAAATGCTTCTAATCGTTTAAGCTAAGTAATCTGTCAACAAAGACCTCCATTCCTATGCACACTTACTTAGGGAGTAAGTTTCATTTACCACAGTTCAAATTGTGAACTTCTGTGTAAGATAGAATTCCATATGCTGCAGCCCAGATTTAAAGACATGTCAGGCAGAAGTGTGGGAAGAACTGTTCTGTGTATCCATTTAGGCTAGGACAAAGAGTAATAGTTTTACAGCACTTAGGAAGTAGGTTTAGATGAAAAGAACTTGGCAATTGTTAAGGTGGGGGGGGGGGTCTGAACACAGAAGCACGCTGCTCACAGCTCTTGTAGAAACTGCTTCAGGTGGAGTTTCCTGGAATAGGTTGGACAGTCATGTGATTTTAGGTAAAGAAGGTACTACTTGAGAACACGATGCTAGTCTCAAATCCATTCCAGTCCTATGGTTTTAAACAGATCTCAGCAGTTGTCAGCTAGAACCATGTGCTGCATGGAGAAGTCCTAAATCATGGATGTCAAAGGAACTGTCCCATATAAACAACCAATTACCTGTGTTATTAAATTACAGTATATCTCATAATAAATTATGAAAGGAACAACGTCCACGGTCAATGCCTCTTATTATCTGTACATTTATTTATATCTATATAAACGTATGAGTTGCCTTTATACAGATTATTCAAGGCAACTTATAATAGAAAAGTATTTTTTTAAAAAAAGAAAAAAACACCCGCAATAATACAAGGTTAAGTCATAAAAATGCTAAATACAAATTTCAGACAAACCCTTAAAGAAAGCCTGAACCTTTAAAAGGTCTAATTGCCAGCCACTAAAAAGCTTTAAACATTTCTGCAACAGTGATTACTTCACAGGCAGAAAAAGCCTTCTGAATTAGAAACAACTTAACCCAGGGGTGGAACAAGGTGAGACTATTGTTAACTGTGGATCAGGTGAGGTCCCTAATACTCCTGAAATATGGCTTCTAAAAGCTTGCACACAGCCAAAGAAGGAAGTGAAACATAAACCGGTGCAATTCCCTCACGGGCTGTTGTTACCTGATTGTGTGAATGAATTGTGAGAGACCACCAGCCCGCCTCCTCTTAAGAAGCGTCTAGATTTCTACTGCCTCTCCTGTTGACACCAAGCTTCCCGGATTTAGTAATGTTATTTCGTTTCCCAGCCAAGGTACAAGCAAATGCATTACATCGGTTACTCAGAAGCGGAGCCAAATTTATTTCTTAACCGAGTATGTTTGCAGATTTTTCTTTCTTAAAAGGCGCAAGCAATACGGTAGCATTGTGCTGTCGGAGGTCAAACAACAGACCAGGCTTCAGCATGAGAAAGGATGCATTCAATTCATCTTTATTATCCTAGTAAAATAAATGCCAGTGGGTTTCTGTTTTGCTTTGGCTTTAAGTGAAACTGTATATATACACTCAAACTGAGAGCTTGCTGCTTTATGTCACAATGTAAAAAAAAAAATCTTTCTATGGTCTCTTGTGTTTCACGCCAAGTTTCTAAAATGTCACTGAGTTAAAAAAAAAGGAATGGGGCTGTAATTACTTTCAACAAAGTAGCCCTTTTAACCCTAATTTTGATGCTATAGATGGCATTTCAGTGTAAGTATGGTGAGCTTTCTTCAAAAGATGAGCGGGGATCCAATTGCAAAATCATCAATAGTCTCCCAATTTAGCATTCTAAACAGCTTTCTAGGTTTCTCTTCCCCCCAACAGAATTCAATCCCCCTTTCAGGGAAAATGTGCAGCCATATTAGTGTTTGCAATATAAAAAAAGGAAACAGTAGCACTTCAAATTACTAATTTAATAAAGATTGTTATAATATGTTACACTAGGCTAGTTATTCCTTATGATTCAATATTCAAGTAACTGGATTTAGCAGAGGTTTAGTTTCTACTGAGGGTTATACCACTACTTAATGTAATTAAACAAATTGGCAGGGGAAACCTCCATGGATATGTCATTTTCTATCAGAAAGAATTCCCACCAGAAATTTAGGGGAATCATAACATATAAACTTTGGTTTTTGTCTTAATTTCTTCGCCACAAAGCCCCCGCTATGAAATTCATCAAGTTCATCATCCCCCCCTCCCACAAAGCTTAGTAAAGGGAAAGGAAGGATTCATTCGGCTTTTTTGAAGACACAAAGGGTCGTTTGCAATAAATGATAATCTATGGCAAATAATTGGCTCATTAAAAACATATGTACAAAGCCTAAATAAACAGGTTCTGGAGGGAAAGGAAGCGGCGGCAGGGGGGGATTTATTAAGACACCCTGGTTCTCCTGCACAAACACTTCCACCCACCCAGTTTGGCATCCCTCTGCCAAATGCTTATTCCTATCTCTTGCAGCAGTTAATTCCTCTGAGGAGGTCAATGAATATGGCTGTATTAAGTCCAGAATGGTGGGTGCTGTTCCCCGCTCTCACCCATGAGGAAACCATTCAGAGTGGAAGCAAGAAGCGTCAGATCTTCAGCCAAGGAAGAAGCCAAGAGGATATAGATCTGCCATGGAGAACCATATGGAGACACTACATGGCAAAACTCGAGTACACCTGGACAAGCATCACAGAAGATGGTGAGCGTGGCAACCACACCTCAGGCTACAAAGGGACTCCTTTCCTCACGTGCATCAACTCTACACACAGGTAAATGGTGCTACGGCTGCTTAGACATTTGACTTTGCACATGGTGGGAAACAGCAGCCGTTGAAACCCCCCAACATCACACACACGGCCAAGAACCTTCTCACAACGGTAACCGTCACAGGGCAGGTTTGGTTGGGTTACATTCATTCCAACGTGGAATAGCCTTCCGCATAACAATTAAGTCCACGTGTAATTTAGCAGCTCTTACGATGCTCCCATCCATACGGTTGCAAGCAATCCTGCACAAATGACTGTAGCATTAAAAGTAGCTGGAAAAGGAGTATGTTGTTGGACCAAATTACATTGCAGTTTTTATAACTATAAAATGAAGCAGGGATAAGGGGTGGAGATGATTCCAGGTCCAGGCAAAGAAAGCACAGGCACATAAGAAACAGGGAAAGATGCCTTAAAATGAATCAGGCCATTAGTCCATGTTGCTCAGTATTGTCTACACGGACTGGCAGCAGCTCACCAGGGTTTCAGGCAAGGGTCTCTCCCAGCCCTACCTGGAAATACAGAGGACTGAACCTGGGGTCTTCTGCATGCGAAGCAGATGCTCACATAATGTGCCTCTAATGTCCGAGCATAAGCCCTATCCTAGCATATTCATTACAAAAATAAAAAAACAGAGTACTTTTGTAAAGGTTTTGCTAGTACTGCTTCACCCACAAGCCCCGGATTGATTGGCAAAGTATTCATGTGTCCAACGCAACAATCCAATGCACACACTTATCTCGAAGTAAGCCCACGAAAACAATGGGACTTATTTCTGAGTAAACACGCATAGGATTGTGCCTGTCGTCAAAATCTAACTAGCTGTTGTATTTGGAAGTGGAAGGGGATTCCAAACAAAACACAGGTGATATTTGGGTAAAGGTTAGCACCTGATTTATAGAGGCACCACCTTTCGTAGAAGGAAACCTAGATTGGGCACATAAGAAGAGATGCCACCTGGCCGCCCAGGAAGGTTCTTTTCTGCTACAATCTGCACTGACGTGCGGACAGACCCAAGCAAGCCAAACCCATACAGTACAGAGCACATCTGAATTGAGAAGAAACAAGAGCCGATTACACCAAAGGCTGTAATCACCACCAGCTTATGACTGCGAGAATTAGTGGCACGTAAAGCCCCAACGCCACCAGTTCTCTAGGGAGAAAGAAGCAGGCAAATGAAACAAAAAGTATCGTTGGTTTTTATTAAAGCCCCACAACTTACACTAGCACAGTCATTAAACAAGAGGGGAAGGGGGCCATAATAACCCACGTTCTAATTTTTCTTAACTGGTTCAGACCAAGTGCCAGTATCATGTTACGTCTCCCTTTATTATTTTATTTTTTGCAGGTTTTAATGCCCTCAATTCTACATCCTCATTTCTTTTGTTAACTGGAAGGGTAGCGGGTTGGCGGGGGGGGAGATATCTCAGTGTGGCTGGGAAAAAGGCACTGGATTTTCCAATCCAGCAGTTTACTTGGCAAAGCTAACTGCCGGTTGGCACAATCCACTTGCTTGACAAAAGTACTATTTCTGGGCACACGCTCAAAAACAGGTAGGAAGCAAACACTGAGAAATAAGGAAGTTAAAAAAAAAACAGCCAACTGATTTTTTTTATTATTATTAATTTCGCCATGAAGCACACTAAGGGTAAATATGATTTATTTAGCTGTGTTAAACACACCTTTCCTACACGACGTCGCAAAAACTCGCTTACACTTAGAAAAGCGAGAGCAGGGGAACAGGGAAGACAGGATGATTTTTTAAAAGGGGGGGTCCATTATAGATGTGCAAAGGTGCTTTTAATAAACTGTTCAAACAGGTTTTTGGGGGGTTTTAAAACCCGAAATATATTCGTGTGTTAAAAGGAAAGTGGCAACAATCTGCTGCTAATGAACAAGCTTCCACTAACAAAAGACGATGGACCCAATTCATACCCAAAATATTTGGTATTTGTGTGGGTGTTGGGTGAGTTCACCGCCAATCTTCTTTCTCCTCGTTTTTCCATACACAGGCTGCAGTTGGATGCGACTCTGTGTTCTCCTGAACACACACACACACACACACACACAGAAGACAACAGACATGCAAAACGCATGGGTTGCAGGGAAGCCAACAACCACAGCAAGGAAATCTGCCATTCAGTCCAAGAGCAACAGCTTCTGGTTTAATTATATGGAGTAGAAAGAAGAAGAAACAATCGTGTATGAGCAGCATAAAATATTCCAGTTTTTCCCTTTGACTGCAGCAAAGCTCAACGTCTGGTCACATGATCACAAGTGAAATTTACTTAGATCTTTATTCAATTAGGAAGTCGGCAGCCATCTTTTGGCAGCGTGCCGAAAACTGCAATAATAGGGTGGCACTGGGAAGTGGCATGCTCGACATATAAACGTAACCAGTGGAATAGCGGCAGGACACCCACTGAAGGAGCAAATACTTTGGCATGTGTGCGCCCCCTTTCAAATTGCTCTGTCTTCACAATAACAAACTAAAACCAGAACAAAGTCTTTTGTTAAAAAAGAAGAAAACCCGGACACACACAAAAACCCATGTGTGCTGCAGTCAGAGGTGAGGGCAAGCTGGCTGGCAAGCTGCCAAAGTGATACCTCTCCCCTTTTAGATAATTACAAAGGCTGTTTCGGGTGTCCGGTACTCAGGCCATCAGATTAGCAGGATCTGACCCAGTGGAACAACACAAATCACATATTGTCCCAGGTTTCTTGCTCACAATCCTGAGAAACTCTGCGCCTTTTTTTCTGATTTGCCTCCCCCAGTTTAGCGCTAAATATTGCAAGTTGCAATGTGGGAAGCTGGCTTCTGAGCACACAACCTTATAATTGATCGCTGTGCCTTTGTAAACCCTTCGGGGTGGGGGGGTGTCGTGGCTTAGTGGTAGAGCATCTACTTTGCATGCAAAAGGTTGCAGGTTCAATCCCTTGGATCTCCAGGTAGGGAACAGGAAATCTGTAACCCCGGAGATCAGCTGTCAATGAATTGTGGACAATACCAAGCTAGATAGAACAACGGCCTGGTACAGCGTAAGACAGCTTCCTGTGTTCCTCACCAGTTCCAGCAAGTGTAAATGATCCCCATCTATGCAAGGGGACGCTTGCAAAGTGCAATACCCATCACTTATGCCCTTCTTATTTTTAATGTTTGATGTCTCACTGTGTTTTTATATTATGTTGGAAGTCGCCCAGAGTGGCTGGGGCCACCAAGTCGGATGGGTGGGGTATAAGTAATACATTATCACTGTCGTCATCATCATCCACATTATGCTCCTGTCACACACACACACACACACAGAGAGAGAGAGAGAGAGAGAGAGAGAGAGAGAGAGAGAGAGAGAGATGCGACAAGTCCTAGGCACTCTTCCTGCATGTTTCAGTCCTCCAATTCCTTCAATTCCCATATGCCATTTTCAAACATTTGTTTTCAGTACTTTTGCCAACGTTCAGCAGCCTGTGTTTTAATTGCATGGTTGTACATTTAAACGAAAATGCAACGTCCAGATTCTGCTGTACACTGAACTGTCCACAGCGGAGCCAGGGGTCACTCAAAGCCAGAATTCCAAGTACGGAGACATTATCAACTCCTCAGAAATGTTTTCACATGCTCTCTGTAGCACTGAAGCAGGCAGTTCATTTCTTATCGCATGACTATGTACTCATAAATAGATGTGCAACATTGTGGGATGAGCGTGATAGCCAAAGCAAGAGTAGAATAGTGTCTGTTTCCACAATCCCATATTACAGAACAGTCACTAAACCAGAAAGAATAGAAAAAGGATGAATGAAGGCACAGAAGTGTAGAAAAATTATGAATGAAAGTGAAGAGAAACGATTATTGCCACCAAAAGATGAAGAAAAACCCATTCATTTGAAGACATGGAGCAAGATAACCAAGAATACATTGAACACAGTGCTTCTCAAACTACCTGATGTGGTAGACTAGCAACCCGCCCCTGCCCTCTAATGTGCCAAGGGCCAATACCCTATTTGGTCCCTGAAGCATCCCACCCAAACTGGACTGTGCTGGGGTTGCCACAGGTTGTCTATTGACCACCATCTTGAGTAGCACTGCTCTAAGAGACATACAGGGATTCATGATTAATAGCCTAGTAAAGTACACTTCTGTGGGGTTGGAGAGGGCTGCTGATGCAGTGTTTGACCTGCTGGAATGGATGGAGGAAATGGGTGCAAGGTGACTTCAATGATGGATCCTGCAAGGGTGGGGGGAAACACAGAGACTTCTCAAAAATATGAAAAGACTTATGTGAGCTAAGGTGCCCTCACTAATGCAGCATCTAGGCACTAACTCATTGCACGATGCAAAATATGGTCCTTTTGACTCCTTATTTTTGCAAAGCTCTCAATGAGCAGTTTACAAATTCCCAGTAACTATGGAAAACTTAGGGCAGGTAGGGGTGGAGATAAGATGTTCTCAGTATATCCCCTTTCCTGAGTGCATGAACCTTATCCACTTCACCACTGCCCATCCATCTGTCTTCCTCTCTAGGTACAATCTGCATCACCTCCCAGACAAGGTATGTGGAGATGATTGGTCCTCCTCCTCTCTTAGAAAAGACAAGTGAGCAAGCTGCAACAACGAGGAGGAAGAGAAAGGTAGACTAGAATCCTCCAGGGAATTGAAATGGGATTCCTGTTGGTGTGTGGGCCTTAGGAGGCATCCCCTTGACGCCGGCCCTGACTTTTGGAGTCATCACGCCTGTAAAGAGGAGAACGGCTATAAACTCACCAACCACATTTCTCACCCATGCAACTCTCTTATGGCTGTGCAATCAGCCTGTGCTGCTTCAAGCTCCATGCTATATCTCCGATAACATGTCACTAGATTCCCCCCCCCCTTTTCCCTTCTCACATTCATAACCTCCAACACTGGATCTTGTACACTTGGTGTAAAAATGTTGCATCCTATGTGAACTTACAGAAGTGCCTTTCCTTCTGTACAGAGACACACTAATTAGACTACAAGGACCGTAGCTTGGCCAGAGATCTAAACTGCAGCATTCTTAGCTTAAGAATTAATTCAACGGCCCCAACATGTGAAGCTGTCCAGGCGGTAGAACAATGGGAAGCAACCCACTGACTACAGACCCAACTGCTAAGCGGGAAGTAGGGGCACCCAGAACATGAATTTTAAAATGGCTTCTGTAATTACAGGGGGCCTGCAGCTGAGCTCACTGAAACCAAAAAGTAATGTTTCAGAGTTCACGTCATGCACTTCCCACAGTGTTTACATTTTGGCCCTCCTATGTAAATCAGTTCCTGTAAGAGAAGGGAGGCACTCAGCAATAAATACAAGAGGTGACAGTCAAATGAGATCTCCTTTTAGGGATTGGCCACTAAGCTAGGCTATTGCATAATAGTCCATAATTTCTATAGCACCTTCTAGCTAACAGAGTGCTGCACAATTTTTATTTTTTTCCCACAAAGCAGTCCAGTGTGGTAAATTAGACTTAGCAAACTTCCACTGGCCAAACATTGGCAGCAGCATGATTAAGGATTCTACACAGAAAGCACCTCTGTGGAGAAATTATTATTATTATTATTATTATTATTATTATTAATTCCCTAGCCACTCTGGGTGGTTTCCAGCAGAATATAAAAACATGCATGTGGGTACATGCTACAATGATCACATATGAGGGGCCATGATTAATTTTTACTGTGTGCACATAGCCAATTCTTCATGTGTGCATACCAAAAAGTCCATACACGCATGATCAACAGATATAACACTGTTTCCAAAGAATGTAGGATAACTGCTCCATGGAATAAGCATTATTCTCCCAACATGTGACACAGCCTTGATCAGAGATTTGAACCTGGGTCTCAATCATTCACATGCCTTGGTACCAACTTGTCACCCATCATGGACTCTTAATGCATGAACTAGTAATGCTGAGCATTTACATAAAGCTGTTTTTCAGGTGTCCAAACTTTCAGTAATCTCAACCACGACCCTGCAAACTTGGTTGATATTATTATAGTGGTACCTCGGTTTACGAACTTAATCCATTCCGGAAGTCCGTTCTTAAAGCAAAACTGTTCTTAAACCGAGGTGTGCTTTCCCTAATGAGGCCTCCCTCCGCCGGTGCCCTTCCACCGTTCGGCTTCCGTTCTTAGACCGAGGTAAAAGTCCGCAAACCGCGACTCTACTTCCGGTTTTGCAGAGTTTGTAAACCAAATTGTTCTTAAACCGGACTGTTCTTAAACCGAGGTACCACTGTATCTCCCAAACAAAGGGGGGCCATTTCTCCCAACACACCAGGTCTGGAACAACGATGTATATGAAGGACTACACATGTGAAATGGATTTTTATTTTCCTAAGATGTCACAGAGGCGCTGTTTGTAAGGAGGAAAAAGCGGTCAGCTGGAAGAATAGACTAAAGACAAGTGAAGGATGGCCACTGGACATTAAATAAGAAAATGATGCGGCCACGATCGACATACGCTTGCAAGAGGAGCAGGAAACCTGATTTTAAGAAACTATTAAATTAAAAGTAATTTGGTTTGATTTGTAGTAATTTGAAAAATGAATAAAAACAATTTGGAAAAACAAAGAGGGACCGTTTCACTGGGGAGGGAAGAGTAGCCAGAAGTGGCTGAAGGAGCAAGGAGAAATCACAGAGTTAGAAGGGACCCCAATCTGGTCCAACCCCCTGCAGTGCAGGAATCTCAACTAGTATAGAGCACACTAGATCGCACACAATGTATGGTTTATCATTACATGCAAACTCACTCAGTGAGTTCCTGACGCAGGCAAGATCTGAACCTGAGATTTCCTAGTTCACAACCGCTACTGATAATACCAGCTCACAAATCATTCCTGTCTGTGTCTTCCCCGTTCCCTCATTCCATCAGCTGATTTAATTTTGCCTCAGCAACACCCATCTCTTCTAGACACCTTCCTTTTATTGCCCCGGGGGGCCAAAGCCTGTGTTTTCACAGGCAGGCTACTGCAGGGCTGAATACACAGATAATTGGACATAATGTTGCACAAACCTATCCCTAACATCATTATCATGATTACTACGTTGCTTATCTTTTTAACAGATATATATTCTTCAATGCAAACTCTTGGCCAACTTAATCAAGTCAAAACAAAGGAGCCTTGGAGAAGCACCCAAAATTGGAACATCCTTCTGGGATTAATCCCAGAGGGCAATGTTCCCACCTATTTATTTATTTCATTATTATTATTTTTTTAAAAAGGGCTACGTTTTATGTATAGTTTTTTACTGCTAATAGTAATTTATTATTTGAGCATCAAAGCCAGCAATTTTACAAGACATATTTAAATTGAATTATTCAGCAGAATGCATGGTCTATGACGCCTGAAATCTTGGACACTCACCAACAGAAAGTAATCCAATAAAAAAAGGTGTCAGCTTGCCTGCTTTCTGGCTCTCTGTTTTCACACAGACAGGCTGCATTTTTATCCCCACCCACCCCCTCCTTTCAAAGATCTACAGCCTTCCAGACCAATGAAGGAGTCATTGAAAATCAATTTTCTCACTGATGCTCCAAAGGTGGCTCTTGGTATGCCTAAGATGAAGGCGGCTGCCACGAAACCAATAACCAAATGAGATGAAACAGTGTCCACAGCTACTCATTGCAGCTTCCAGCTCCAATTAAAAAAACGCAACTTTAGTGAAAATTGCACTTAACCGTTTCTGCGACGGCACCGTTAAGCGTGCAAATCACTTTACAAAGCACATCTCAGGTAACCTTTTTTAAAAAAATAAGATAAAAAAACAACACCACCAGCCCTGTGAGGAAGGTTAGGCCAAAGCCAAAGGAGTCCACACTTCCAATTTAACAGCCCCTGTATGCAACAAAGGTCTCTGGCAATTGTAGTACCCTCATGCTACTATAACCCTTTGAGGGTAAGCCGAGAGAATTACACACCTGCTTCAAACTGGTTTAAATTTGTGGTGTAAGTGTGCCCATGTGGTGTAAGGAAGAGGCCAACCCATCTATCAACCAATGCTTGCTTCCTTCTTCCTTTTCTCTCTTGAGTCATGTGTCTATTACACTGGCCAGGGGGCTTCTTATCTTTTAATGTACGTACAGTGCTTAGAAAATTTTAGGCACTTTGCAAGTGTTAAATAATAATAGTGGTTTGTTTTTTTATTATGTATAAAGGTAAAGGCCTGCTGCTGAAGTGATGGGCTTCAGTATGAGGGTAGGAAGCATCAATCGTAAGTCAATCAGCTGCATATTTAGGATTTTCTCCTGCACTGGGAGAAGGAGGGATCCCCCCCCCCCTTTACTGGATGAAGGCTCTGTCTTTTCTGAGGCCATTTAATGAGCTTTGTTCATCTGATAGCATCTGAACATCAGTCTTCCACAAGCAAGCTGAATATTCTGCATTGTTGCACCATGCAGTGCAATAGCGTCCACCATCTTTTTTTTAATACAGCTCGTCGTGGATCTGAGGGATGGTTTGAAATACCTGATCATTTTTTAATTCTCTGGGTGGCCCTGGGCAAGTCAGTTACTCAGCCTAAGTTCTGCCATCTGGAAAATGGAATATATGCTTTGTATTTTAAGTTATGCCTATTAGTACCAGGCACAAGATGTTCTAGAACTGGCTAGGAAATTTCAGTATCATCTTGTTATTTCTCCCTTCCTAATAATAAAAGTTTAGCAAACTTAGAGAAGCCAGGCTGGCATCTATGAAAGACAACATCAGCCATGGGATTTTCTGCAACAGTGTTTTATTAAACTCGTCCGCTAAAAAACCCTGACCATTCTCACATATAATATGCATCATTAAAAGTATTATACACATATACCCTACAGATTTCCAAACCAGGTATTATACAATGCCTATGAATGTATAAAAATCTTGTGTGTGCGGAGATCAGTGGCGTAGCGTGGGTTGTCAGCACCCGGGGCAAGGCAAGTACTTTGCACCCCCTAATCCGTGGATTTGCGCCCCCTAACCCTAACCCCCAGATGTTGCGCCCGGTGCGGCCGGGCCCCCCTGCACCCCCCACTGGCTGAGATACAGCATTCTGTGGGACCTGACTCTTTCATATGTATTAAGCATGTAATATATGCCATTTTTGCATTTATTTAGGCAGGCTTTTTTAAAGAAAGCAAACTGATAATGCATAACAAGATTGGACATAAGCAGGCATTTGATGTAAGAGGCAATCCGATACCAGCAAAAATCAATCGGGTCAGAACCAGCAAATTCTGTGTGCTAATCTATTTAAGATGAATTCTACCCCCATCCCTAGCCAACAGCCAGGAAGTAAATACAGTAAGCTCACAACTTATATGGGGGGTTATCTTCCGGGGATCACACCTGAAGCTGAAATCACATACAGTCAATACGCATTGGGTGGGGTGGCCAAAATCATTTCCCTCAGAACCCCACCTGCTTTCCACCTTCTTTTTAACTTTATGAATTTTTTGCCATGCACGTAAAGCTGAATGTGCACAAATTAAATGTGTGTAAATTGTGGGCTTGCTGTACTGCAAAGAGTAAGCCAGTTCTTATTTTCTCACTAATTCAACTCCCCCCAACTGACCCCACTAAGAGAAAATATGACTGGGCAGCTTTGGTCAGGCTGCTGAGCCACCAAATACGACATTTTCGAAGGTAAAATAATGTGAAGCTGAAATTTGAAAATAAATCACCAGGTTAAAAATTGCAATTGACTAGTGTACATTTAGAGAGATGTAGACTGGTTTGGTTTCAACATGACATCTCCCAGCCACCAACCATCTAAAATATACCCTATACCATAAATGTTATCGAAACACCATTTTCTGCCTTTTTGACTTGAACAATTATGAGTACAGTTTTGTGATCTTTAGCCATATTTACTGATATTCAAAGGCAGATTCTATCTTGTTAGATTGTTATAAATGGGACCCCGGGGAATCAACACACACAGGCTTTGGCAGCTGTGAAAGCGTTTTTTCCTAGATGCTCCTCTTTTGAGGTTTTAGATACATGTTGCTTTTCCAACGTGGAAATTATAAACAATTATTTAAAAGGAAACAGATTCCTTTACCAGATCATTACAGACACAGGACACAATCCACCAGAAGTATTTCCTGAACGAATCTCATAAGATCTTGATGACCTACTGCTCCTTGAGAATCTACCTGCAAGCCTACATAAGTGGTGTCCCTACCAGGTCCCAAACATCATTTTGGGGGAGCTGGGGGGCAATAAAAACTTGAAACACAGGTCTCCTTCTATACACAACCATGAACCCACCCCACACACATCTTTCTATGAATCATGAAATAAAGGTTTCAATTGTATTTTTTAAATTTACATTTTTTTGTACATTTTTGAATTTTACTATGACCCACACTAGGGCTTTTCAGGTACCTAGACACACAGAGAGAGGGGGGGCACAATATTGTTCTTATATTTAATATATTTTATTATATTAAGTATCAGTTTACACAATTACAGTTAAACATGATAGGTATATACAAATGAGAGAGTAACGCACTAGCCCACTAATTCGAATATATTTTAGGTCTGCAAATCCTACCAGAAACAGTGGCTCCCACTGTCCCTCCTTCCTGTCTAGGCCCAAGAACTCTGGGACAAGTAGCTCTTGGGAAACATGTCACATAAAGAACAAACTACAAACACCACTAGGACACCGTTCTTGAGAGTAGCCTTGGTGAGATATTCATTACTTGTGATTAGCTCCAGAAAACATTCCAATATCTGGTCAACAGGTGCATATACTGTATACAGGAAAGTAAGTTCCTAGAAATATCGTCAAGCAAAGTCTGCAATTTATTTATGCTCAGTTTTTATGCTCATGATAATTGGGTTGGGGTCTGGACCAGATCACACTTTCATCTCTAGGACCTTTCCCTTTCTCATGCTTATAGAACAAACAGCTCTTATAGAATAGTTTGCACAATTTTTAAACCTCAAGCTTTCCTTTTAAAATTTTAAATCATGCCACTTCATGTTTGCTATTTCTACGCATTAAGGGGGGAAATGTTTCAAGAGAGACAGATGCAGAAAAGACCTGCGATTACAAATCACTTTTTAAAAAACCAACAACTTGTTCCCTTTTAGTTTAAAATATATTCTGTCTGGTCCAGACCTGTTTCTGCATACCACAAAAACATCAACACATTTCCGACTCCAGACTTGAGAGGGTGTCATTTTAAAAGGTAAACTCTGAATCTGCTATAGGCAAACAGTGCACATTTTTTATTTCCGGAGTAACAGCTTTGGAGAAATGTTTGAACAAGAATTTAAGAGCTTTGCGGTAAGGGCATATACAGTTTTTATTTTTTTTATTTTTCTGGCTCTTGAAGTGCTCTTTGAGTTCTTTAAATAACTATTTAAAAGTTGGGGAGGGGGGAGTTGTGGCAGCGAGGGAAAGGATAATAAACTCCCACAACAAAGTGAGTATCTACATGAGTTTTTATTTCTGGTTAATATAAAAGAAATATGGTAATGAAAAACAGGTCTGAATTTCAAGCCAATTGTCCTGAACATTTGTTTTTCAGAGGATCCATTGTGAAAGCCTTTTGATGGACTTAATTCCATCACTATTTTATAAAACGTGGGGTATTTTTAAACAGCGCATTATTTCTCCCCAAGGTGCTTTAACAATCCAGCACATGCCTTTTTCTGGTTTGTTTCTATTGCAGTCCTTTGCTTGGGTCAGAGATGGGCAATGTATTCAGAACTACAGCAGGAATGCACAGTGCAATAGCTTCAGCCGAGTTGCCCCCGGTTCATATCTGCAGAGGACTTCCCCTAAACCAGCCTTGCCGCCAGCTAGCCCCCTATGTTAAGCGAGTGGTGCTGAATAACTCCATCTTTTATGGCGGCTATCTATCGTTCAAGAAATTATGAGCCTTCTAATACTTCTAATACGCGGGTGGCGCCTTCTAATACTTCTAATACGCGGGTAAAACCTCAGCGCCTAGGACTTGCCGATCGCATGGTCGGCGGTTCGAATCCCCGCGGCAGGGTGCGCTCCCGTTGTTCGGTCCCAGCGCCTGCCAACCTAGCAGTTCAAAAGCACCCCTGGGTGCAAGTAGATAAATAGGGACCGCTTACCAGCGGGAAGGTAAACGGCGTTCCGTGTGCTGCGCTGGCTCGCCAGATGCAGCTTGTCACACTGGCCACATGACCCGGAAGTGTCTGCGGACAGCGCTGGCTCCCGGCCTCTTAAGTGAGATGGGCGCACAACCCTAGAGTCTGGCAAGACTGGCCCATACGGGCAGGGGCACCTTTACCTTTACTTTTAATACAGTTATAGTACTTATGGGGATTCTTTGGGTTGATATGTTTGCTGCACTGCAACTCTGGAAATGAATCCGCAACTGTCTCAAGATAAGAAAGAGCCAGGTGCATGACGCCCAATTCATCCTGTTTTCATGGCGGCCAACCACATGTCACCTGGGAAGCCTGAAAGCAAATCCGGACCCGAAATTCCCAACGACGGATATTCTGAGGCATGACATTTCCAACAGTGGAGGTAGAACACTGCCATAGTGGTTAGCAGCCACTGATCACTTTATCTGCCATGAATTTGTCCAATCCTCTTTTAAAGCCTTGTTTGGCCATCGCTACCTCTTGTGGCAGCAAATGCCATAGCTCAGCCGCTCACTGTATGAAGTACTTTCTTTCATCTGTGAAGCAAATTGTCTCCACAGAAGTAGATTGCACCTAATGTGATTTCCCAAGTACGTCATTCTAGATGTTGAGATGGGCAGTGCAACAGCACAACTCGCAACAGCGTGACCCTGTCGAAATGTTTCTTGCTCCTAGCCCTATCCACTTTTTTTTTTACCTATTCATAGCAGATTGAAGCATCAGGCGCGGATAGTCAATTTTGCTGGCATCCTGCAGATTATATTTAGGTCTGATGTTAAATATATATATTTCTCTCCTTGCGTTTGGGTGGTCCGCTATAAATACACTTGGATTTCAATTATTCATTTATATCTGTATATTGGGATTAAGGCCATGGAAATAAAACTCCAACTATCGTTTTCACACATACTGCCGACAACCTAATTTGATTCTTTTCAGTGGATTTTTGTGAGTCATTATTCTTTGACACATACTTGAAGCATCTAGAAGTCACAGCACGCCATGTCCAGATTCAGCTCACAAAAATAATAAATTTGAGTTGATGGTACTGGGGAGGGGGGAAGTAGGTACATTCTTGCTATTTTAGACGTTTTATTTTCACATATGAAAATGCAAAGCAGCTGTTAAAGAATCCTGAATATATTTATGGACAAATCATGATCTGCATTAAAAATAAATAAATTTGAACGTTTTTGCTCTCCTTCCTCATTTGCCTTTATATTTACGGAACCTTTTTTTGTTTAGTTTTATTTTTGTCAGCTGTTGTTGAAGTCAGGGTTCTAGGGTTGCAACCATAGAAACTTCCGGAGCAGGGAAGTTCGCCTAAAAAAACACCACTGAGCCGCACGATTCATTCTGCCACCAAATCAGCTGCCTGGGGAAATAATTGTGTGGCAGGAGCTCACCTGTCCTCCTAGCCTGTATACTGTCACCTGTAGATGGCGGCGGGGCAGGTGGCGGCAGCAGGGAGTGCTCCAAGGGATGGCAGAACAGTCTCGAACGCCACTGACTTCAACAAAGGTACCTCCATCAAGCCCTCTCTTGTGAAGACCTTGAATGCCATCAAGCTGGCTTTATGAACCATCTGGCAGTTCTCCTGTCTTGTCCTCCTGCTCTCTACTCCTGGATCCAGTCAGGTGGGGCGAGGGGAGAGCACTTCTAAGAAGCGAGTGCTATTTATTAAGCACAAAGGCTGCCAGAACCTCTATAACTGTATTTATAAGGACTGTCATTTGAATGACTTGTACTTGAGCTTGCTTTTCCTTCCTCCAGCCCATTTCTTTCCCCTCATGTGACATGTCTTTTTAGGCTATGGTCCAGAGAGCAGAAAGGGCCATCTTAGTGCTGATTTTTGTAAGCTCCTCAGACAGCTAAAGGGTGGGGGTGCAAATGCCACAACTAAACAAGTGAATCCGACAAAATGTTCCGCAGACCCAAAAAGATTCACTTTATGACTCTACCACAGGAGCCAACTCCTAGGGGCCGAGGTCCCTTCAACCACCACCCCGCAATAAAATATTTGAGGGGACCGGGCCCCCTCAAAGTTGATGGTCATTGCCATTCCAATGGTATGTGTGCACTGTGTCTTATGATCAATTACAGTGGTGCCCCGCAAGACGAACGCCTCGCAAGACGGAAAACCCGCTAGACAAAAGGGTTTTCAGTTTTGGAGGCGCTTTGCAAAACGAATTTCCCTATGGGCTTACTTCGCAAGACAAAAATGTCTTGCGAGTTCCTGCGGGTTTTTTCCCCTTCCCCCCCTTTTCCTAAGCCGCTAAGCTGCTTATCAGCTGATCCGCTGATAAGCCGTTTAACAGCTGATCGCTAAAAGCCGCTAAACCGCTAATAGCGCTAATCCGCTAAGCTGTCAATGGGCTTGCTTCGCAAGACGAAAAAACCGCTATACGAAGAGCCTCACGGAACGGATTAATTTCGTCTTGCGAGGCACCACTGTATGTGGGGCAGGGCTTATCTGCCCCCCCCCCAATAGTTTATTCTGGTCGGCACCCCTGGACTCTACTAACAGCCATAGGTGGAATTTGCCTTACACACGGTGAAGAACAATATATTGGGGGGGGGGGTTACCCTGATGAAAAATCCATCTTGCTTTACAGAAATCATCCCTCACAGCAGACCAGGGTTACTAACTTGCAAAGAATACAATTAATCCATATTAAGTGATGAGGAAAACACGCCCTGGTGTCATGTAAGAAAAATTATACAGGTGCAGAAGTCCTATCACTATGTCTTGTTTCAGTTAACAACATTTCCTAGACAGTGTGTTGGTGAGACTCACCTGGGCATGGACCAGTCTTTGATTTGCAAAGGCAGGCTACTTTCATCCTCAGCTCTTGTGGTATACATTAAAGGGTGCCCCTCATTTACATAAATTCAAGGTGAATTGGAGGTAGCCGCTTCAGAAGCTTGCATCAAAGCACATGTCAGGTGCTTGCAAAAGGCTGACCATGCGCATCCAAAATACATTTCCAACCAACAGGCCTGCAGGGTCTTGCCTTGCCTCCTGAGCCTCTTGAGGGTAGGCTTCTCCATGGTGTGTGGCTGAAAGGAGCCATTTTGTTCCACTGAACGCCTCTTAGTAAAACATTGGGAGCCCAGACCTCGCTGGTCGATGCCGAAGTTGAAACAGGAAACCCCAAGCAGTGTGACAGGCACTGAGCAAGAAATAAAGAATTGGTGCAAGAAAGACTTCAGCCCTCAAGTGGCAGAAAAGGGGAAGAAGATATTCTTGTTGGGGCAAAAGAGGAGGAGGTGGAGGGAGAGGGAGAGAAACAGGCAAGGAAGTAAGAGAAACAGAACTTGCAGCAGAAGAAAATCTTATTAGGAAAGGAGGCAGTGCTGGGGAGAGAAGACAGGGGTGAGCAAACCAGCTTGCAGCATTAATCAGTAACAAAAGAGGCTGGGTCTGGTGGCAGGCTCCAGCCTAGGAACCTGGACCCTGCTCTATAAATTTCAGCTTGGAAATGTTCTGTTCCTGTTGAGAGACAGGTTGGCACTAAGCCAAAACTAGCTACCCGAACTGGAAGAGAGAGGGTGGGAGAAGGAAGGGGGGGGTGTGGAATAGGAAACCTTCCTACTCGGGGAAACTTCCCTTCGATTTCAAGTCTCTTGTTTTGTTTTTAACAAGCTAATAACAGGCCTCTCCAGCAAACAACAGTAGGAAGCCAGGTGAAAATTAATTGGGGGAGACGGGGTGAGTTGGGGGGGGGGGAATGAGAGACTTAAATGCAAAATGAAACAATTCGAGGGCTGTTTTCATTCCCTGCAAGTCCTCTAGCCTGGACTTTGTCTGTACAGAATAAGCAGCAGCTCTTGCGTCTAAGATTTCAGACCCCACCTCCAAGCCAAGAGTTCAAACAGACACGTTTACAGCATCAGGCTCCAGGATGATGTTGGAAATAATAATAAACGTCTTTATAAAGGAGGACAAGGCACCTTTAAACCCTGCTTGTATTTGCTCTTTTTTTCCCCTTTTCCTTTTGTGTGGTCACTTAGGAAAAGGAACAATGGCAGCAAATGCAGATAAGTTATTTATTACTTCATAAAATGTTATTCACTCTTGTCTGCCCCTCCGCGATGCTTTCCATGCCCTAGGTGAAAATAAAGAAACTGTTCACCTCTGTTCCCCAGAGATGTATTTTTATTCTGAATGTTATTAACACAGCACGAATATGCTGTAAATGCAATAGTTAACTACCTACCTTGTATGATAAAAGAGACCTGTGGCACCATAAAGGAACAAGGCCTGGTGTAGACACTCAAAACTTTGCAAGTCTCCAAGCATGGGGGCAAACATGCCACCCCTCCATCACAGTGGCAGGTGTGAGCACTCTACAAGGGTCCCCCCCCCCTCAAACTCACAAAAAAGGAGTTGCCTGGTTGCGGAAGCCACGCAAAACCAGATGCCCCAAAACAGAAAATTATACATGACGTGCTTCCGAAAACACACTCCCGTCAGGGATGATGGGAGTCGTAGTCCAACAACACCTTGAGAGCCCAGATTCCCAACCTTGAACTCCCAACTTCAACTGTGTCCTGATGGAAAATATGCGTTTGCTGATCCACATAAGCGTCACAGGGTTGTTGTGTGAGGACGGCTGAGATAATTACTGCCAACGTTAGAAGAGGTATATTGTCCGTTACTGATATTTATCCTTGCTAAATTCATGGGTTTAATTGTTTGTGTAGCAATTTTGGGGACACAGTGATGTACAAATCCTCTACCGAAACCACCACAGGTTTTTTTTTTTTAAAAAAAACAAATAAGAAAGAAAGGGCCAAGGAGACGTGTGTGTGCGGGGGGGGGGGGTTGAAGAGGAGGGAGGGAGCTGTCAAAGTGGAAAGAAAGAAGGCAGAGCATCTATTCAAGGAGCAGGCATGCTGACCAAGGTCAGCTAGGGAGGCATGGCCTCTCGTAGCAGCTGCGCAATTATGCCTAAATTATGCATGGCACTGAAATTCCAAAGATTGAGACTGGTAAACCCAGACGGGAAGACACAGGCTTGCGGGACACCAAAAAGGGAGATGCTGAATGATTTTAATTGCTTTGCAAATTTCTAAAGCCTAGATTAAGGCGCTCTCTAGTAAAGGGCCTGATGCGCCATCCAGTTTTGCAAGCATAAATGCAGATAAAAGATCCTAATGGTGGGGAGGGGGGGAGGAGGCTTAAATTGTTAAGCAATGGCCACGATCAAAAGGTGAAAGGAAAATATCAAGAATAAAATCACAGCACAATCTACAGAGAGGCAGGAGGGGGCCCAGCCTTTTTTCCCCACATGTAAACAGTTATGCAAGGACCACTTAATTAGCCTAACATTTAGCCCCTTTCCCCTACCCCCAAGAAACAAAGATCTTCCATAGTGGTGCTTTTCTTTAAAAAAAGAATTTATTTTGTGCATACATATATGACTGATATCGGCGAGGCTTTTAAAATCGTTATTTCCTGTTAGTGCAAACGCTACATTTCATGCTCACATGACTCTATATCATAAATACTTTTTTTATAGACTAACATATATAAAATATTAGTACTATACACACACAAAAAAGGCATGAATGAAACAGTCAGGTGGAAGGGACGGGAGGACAAAAGGGAAAGCAGCTGCTTTGCACTTGTCACTGATTCACCCAACTTGTTGACAGAAAGCATCTACCTTCCTCTACGTCCTCATCCACTGCTCTCAGCCCTCCAACAGAGCTTGGGAGAGGCAGAAACCACTTTGTTGCTGCCGCCTCCTGTGCTGCTGTTGCTGCTACAGGCATTTATTCCAGTTAAGGGGTTAACGATTCGTTTCCACTACTTCTCTCGAGAAAACCTACAATGAAAACATTGGCACACGAAAGCACTCTGACTGCCAGAATGCCACAGCGCGAGTGAAAAGTCCGTTTTGTTTTCATTACATTGCTGGGATTTCCGGCTTAGCTCCTTAGCTTAGATACTAAATCCCAAGATATCCCACCCACTAAATATGTGTGTGTGTGTGTGTATAAGATGACTACAAACCATATCAAGAGTGCTACTTTTGGTAGTCGTTGTGGTTTTGGGATTTTTCTTATTACTGTATTTTATCTTATTTTGCACTTGTGGGGAAGGGGGGGGGGGAGAAGTGTTTGAAGATATATATTTTTCCTGGGAGATGTTTTGGCTGAAGTTGACAAGACATGTTCTCCAAAGCTGTGGCAAGCTGGGACTTCCAGTGTGGCTCAATAATTAAGCAACACAATTTCACATAGACTTGATATTTAGGTAGGGGGTCTTTTCCTCCTCCCATACCTTCTTCCCCTTGCATGACTGTACATGCATGCTGCTCTTAGCCCCGAACCTCCTGCACCCCCTCACTGGAGGCAGTATGAAAAGCCAAGGCTCAAGGCAAGGGCCCTTCTCAGTTATAGGTCACGACACACGAATTTGAGCCACTCTAGAACAAAAAAACATTATCACTTTATTGTGTGCATGTATCTCACACACAAACACACAACAACGCGCTTCGAACTACGACACACAATTGTTCCTATCTCAGAAGCCCCTGGAGAAGAAGAAAAGAAAATTGTTGGGGGGGACAGAACCCACTGTGTCACAGCTCACTTGGTCAATGAGCATTTGTGCAACACAGGTTCAAATGCAGGCCGAGAATTCAAAACAATCACTGGAAATAGATGATGCTAGACTTAACTCCAGTGATGTCGCGGCACCCTCTTCTTGCAGTGTAGCAGAGGCTGAAGGGTTTTGGGGGGGGGGTGTAGAAGGAGTTTTCTGTCCTGTTTATTTATTTATATATGATAAAGCCAAGTCAGAGTGACTTTTATTGATCATCCACAAGCCTCCAGCTGTCAAATAATTTGTACTCACGGGCTTGGCTTTTCTGATGGAAGTTGGGCGGGGGGTGGGCGGGAGGGGGGGGGAAGGCTGATGTTCTGTTCTTTTCAACCACTTTCCCATGCGACCTCAAATTCCCTAGCGGACTCGCATGACATGTCTCCTACAATCAATACTCCACTAACTGTGAAGTAGCTGGTATTTCTCTCTTCCTATTACTTACATTCTAACAAATGCCACAGCTTTTGTTTTTCCCCTTTCCCTTTTGTTTTTAATAATTACTGTCCATCTCAAAGTTTACCTCCCCACACTTTATTTCTAAGAGCAGGAGGAAAATGGCTAGCAAATTGGGCAGTTATTGCCTTGCACCTATTTTTACCACAATCTCTGCATCGAATAAAACTCAACCTGTCAATATATGCCGTTCTTGCACAGGGAACCTGTACGATCTCTCTCATGTGCATGCACACACACACAATGGCACGGAACTCGAGTTTTTATTCATGGAACATTTTCTTTGGCAGAAGGGGAAGGTGACTTTTGCTGATTGCCCCCCATTCTGCGGCCCCTTTCCCCCCCCCCTGAAAACCAGGAGTCAACACAACAGAACATTCGGGAGGCTGAAGGGGAAGGTGAAATTGGCAGAAATTGTCTCCCCTACTTCCACCACAAACTCTACTGGATGCAAACTTTGATTGATATAAAGCAGATTCCTAAATTCCTAAAACGAATGCAACCAATCTTGTGCATGCAACCAAAAAGCTTTTGCGTAGTCACATATTTGATTGCCATAAGCCAATCCTTAAGAGTACACAGCCGTTTTGCTCTTCCCGAAGGTTTCCTGACAAATTGGATATATGGAGGTTGCACCACTTGATGAGAAAGCGACTGGAACAGCCTCAGAAATAACTCCGATCCAGGACTGGCCCAAGTCACGTTGCTACCTGAGACGCAGGGCAAAATAATGCCCCCTCCACCTATTCCATGTGCTGAAACCACCAGACTGATAACTGAATCTTACTTCGATGCAGCCAACACTATCTGCCCCTTTCCAGTAACCACTGGAAGACATTCTTCTTCCTAGCTGGATAAATGGGTCCTTCCTATGAATGTCTATTATGTATGGTTTAGTTTAGTTTTAAATGCATCTGTTTGTTTGTTTGTTTGTTTGTTTGTTTGTTTGTTTGTTTTACTGCTTCTGCTCTTTTTATTGTACATCACCTTCAGACAATTGTATAGAAGGCAATCAATCAATCAATACTTGTCACTGGTCCTACCGGCCAGCATCTGTCTCCTGAGGTAGCCTCCAAACTATTGGAAGTGCCAGTACTGCTCAAGACACAGACCTGTCTAGTCAACACTCCTATGGAAGCCTGACAGAGGCATCTTCTTGCCCTGGTACCCAATACTCATTAAACTGGACATGCTCTAGCTCTGAGCTACAGCTCCTCAGCACAACCTTTTGTTTTAGAAATACCTGGTCTACCTTCCCCCCACCCCCAGCACAGACCAAATGCAGCCTCAAGTCAGGCATCCTCTATACCCAAAGCACAGCCTCGCAAGACCATTCGACAGAACCACGCAATGGCTTCCATTCAATCAAGTTCTACTTGGAGTAAACCCACTGAAATTAATGGGCCTAAGTTAGTGAATCTTAATGGGTCCCCCTCTCAAGTAATACTAAGAGTTGAATATAGCCCAATCAATCAGCGTTGCAGGTGCTTTGAAAGCAACCAGTATGGGTAACGGGATAGGATCAGGCATGCTATCAGTGGTTTGCACCAGTAGTATGCCAGTCTTGGTTCTTTGGGGCAAGGGTGGAATACTGTAGAAGGTTGATAGATAAGGTGGGTATATTTGTCAAGCCACTATCCCATCCTCTGACTGCAGTAGGAGACTCCATTTTGCTGGGTCTCTACACTATAGATCGCTTTATTTAATGTTTATACCAGCCCTGCCATTTGAATGTTATTGCAAATCTCCTCTATTATGTCCAGTATGTTTTGTCCAGAGACAAACAGCATAAGCTATCGCCTGGGTCTTTTCCAGTTGTAACAAACAGCTACTAGTTTTGAATGTATAAGCAGCTGTCTGCAGTTAAGCATATAAAGCGTGAATTGCATGGGCTGTTCCTATTAAGATTAGTGCAAACAAAAGAGGTCAGACGCATGAATTGCATTTCTCTACTTTTAATCTGCTTGCTACTATTTTGCATTGTATTCCTGGTGCTGTGTTTAGCATGATTCACTTGCTTGGCTGAGTCACAGCAATCTGTAGTCTTCAAGGCTTGCATCTCTTTTCTGGCTTCAATAGGCCTGCACTGGAGACAACAATCAGTGTGCTACTGAAATATGAGACCGGTAATTCTCACATGAAGTCATTTGGAAATCATCCCAAGGCTACCCTCCCAAGCATTCTCCAGTTGCACTGATATGGCAAAGGTGTTGCACAAATCCCAAAGTTGTGCCATTGCACTAGCATAGCTAGCAACACAGGCCCAAGTATCCAACAACCAAAACAAAAGGGCAAAAACAAACAGGAGTGGACAAGAAGCCAGGAATGACGTATCACTGACCTTTCCCAATCTGTTTACCGAGATGACCCATCAAGAACATTTCAACTACATCATGGGAGATATCTCCCCAACCCCAGATTAGAAGGGTGCCTCCTATCGTTGCGATGGGTGGAATTCAACATAGCACCAAGGCTAATGTCCCATCACGGCGAGGACTTCTTGCACCCCTCTCCTCATCTTGCAAGCCTCCTGCATTTGTCCCTCAACCCTCTGGGGCAGATATGGGGATGGTACAGGACACACGCGGAAAGAAGAGAGAAGGGGAGTCCCTCTGCAAAAGTTGTTTTGCTTCTGCAGTTACTTAAGATGCATCCAGACAGGCTGGATAAGTTTGAGTGAAAACAGGCAGAATAGTAAAAGGTAGTAAAGGACAGGCAAGGAGTGGTTGAAGGGAAGGGAAGGGAAGGGAAGGGAAGGGAGGGGAGGGGAGAGGGAGGAAGGGAGGAAGGGAGGAAGGGAGGAAGGGAGGAAGGGAGGAAGGGAGGAAGGGAGGAAGGGAGGAAGGGAGGAAGGGAGGGAGGGAGGGAGGGAGGGAGGAAGGGAGGAAGGGAGGAAGGGAGGAAGGGAGGAAGGAAGGAAGGAAGGAAGGAAGGAAGGAAGGAAGGAAGGAAGGAAGGAAGGAAGGAAGGAAGGAGCAACCCAGATACAACCTGTCAAGGTCCTCCCTCTGGTGTGGGCAGCAAACAACAGAACAGCAACTAACATCCATGAGTGAACAAACAGAACGTGTGGAAGCTAATGTGCCAATCCCACTTGCAATATAAAGCTCCTGTCTGGAAGCACCCGTAGGCTAAAATGAGAACAACAATTGTAGCTGCTTTTTGTTGCAGCAGAACAAAAGGCCAGAACAGAACTGAGTCTTTCCAGGCACTTTGAAGTTTAAATAACTGTGAAGTCTCATTACAGAGAAAGTAAATGCCAACATTAATCTAGTTACCATTATGGCCAAATTAAAACAAATGCCAGGAAATGCTACCTGGGTTTCACATAACCAGGTTTGTCCCTCCATCCACAGAATCCACCAGCAAGGCTTCCCATGGGCCACAGGTTAAGTCTGGACCAGATGTCCAATGACAAACCACACCCAATGCCTGCAAGAGGAAAGCACCAATGGATTTGCTCCTCTTCAGTTCACCACATTTTCAGGGAAGACCAGAACTCGAATTAACGTTAAGCTGCAGCTTCCCAAAACGAAAGAAAACCGCAGGAAATGTAGGCCAGCAAAACAGCCTTCACCTTGAAAGAGGAATGGCCAACAGCATAAATGAGTTGCAGCATAAGATTAAGAACGGCTCTGCTGGGTGAAGCCAAAGGCCCACCTTAGTCCAGCATCCTGATCTCACAGTGGTCAGCTAAGTGCCTATGGGAAGACCATAAGCAAGGCATGAGTGCAACCATACTCTGTTCCCGCTTGCGATTCCCAGCAAATGGTATTCCAAGGCATGCTGCCACCCACTTACACTCCATTAATTTGTTTATTCCCTTTTTAAGCCACCTAGGTTGATGGTCATTTTACCACAGCAAATTCCATAATTTATCTATGGATCGTGTGAAAAAAGTACTTCTATTTTTTTCCCTGTCCTCTGTCTTCCAAATCTATTGCATGACCCTGAAAGCTATGATGAGGTCTCTGTCCACTTTCTCTTCACTATGCTTCATTTTAAAGTCATCTACAACGCAATCCCTTGCTCACTTAAAAAAACCTAAAAAGCCCCAAATGAGGTAACCTTTCCTCAAAGGGGAGTTGTTCCTTTTCTGAACCCTTTCCAGCTGTGCAACATCCCTTTTGTATTCTAAGTGTGGTCTCACTACAGATTTGCATTCCAGCATCGTAATATTGGCAATTTTATCTTCAAACCCTTTACTAAGGTTTTTCACAGCTGCTACACTCTGAGCTTACTTCTTCATCAAGTTACCCACCATGGTTGCACCCTTGTTCCCTTTTCTACACCAACATGTATAGTGATTTCCACAAGCTAAGGTGGGATCCAGCCCCATCAATACCTCACGCTACCTGATGGCCTCCAGAACCTTTCCTAAGGTTGTCACAGAACAGCCTTATTTGTCTGATGCATGAATTCCCCCCCCCCCAAAAAAAAATGCTGTGTGGAAACAAAGTACCTTATTCACCTTTAGCAATGCACTATCAGTTGCAATCTAGCGTCAGCACACCAAGCTGTCCAAACACAATGTTTGGGAGAAATGGTAGTCTAGCTGAAGAAAGTGTTCCCCTTCTCTGTGAGCATGTGTGAAATAACTTGTTGTAACTCTTTTGGGAGGGGAAACTTACGGGAAATGTATGGTCTAATGCTGGAGAAACAGACTATGATTCCCCACCCGGACCGCCTCTCTTTTTCCCCCTCTTTTACTCAAAAAGATTCCAAGCTGCAAAGTAAATTAACACAATGCCAAAGAAGAGAAATTACAGGATGTATTTATCCATAAGTGGATTCATCCCACAATCAGAATGCCTGTGACAGATACAAAAAAAATACAAATACAAAAAAGTTGCATTAATCTGTTCCTTTATTTTTAAAGCATGCACGCACGCGCGCACACACACACACACTGAAAAAGTGCTCCAGAAAAAAAGGAGGAAGTGGCCTGGTGACTTCACAGGAAGCTTTGCTGAAGCACTGTGCACTGCCATCTTCAGCTACAAACAGGAAGAACAGGTTTCACCTGAACTTCATCATTGAAAAACAGAAAGGGAAAACAAGGGGGGGGGGGGAGAGACTGTACATTTGAACAATAATCTAGTGAAAGTGCTTCAAGAGAAGACTTGCTGCTTATGTGTGGATGGGGTGCAAGTCTGGCCTGGGTAGTTTTTTTGGACGTCCCAGTATGACAGGAAGTGGCAATCAGTGCTGGCTGATGGAAGTGACAAAGCAAAGTAAATTATCTAAAGGAAAAACCAACTGAGATACATTTGCAGACGACTGGTTGCACTTTCTGACTTTTATTAATCTGAATCCGGGAGAACCCAGACCGCTTCTTACACATCACTCTTTCTAGAACGACTTATTGACCTTAACTTGGCTATGTAACATTGATAAACGCTCTTATCTTTGTCTTTCCCCCTCCCCATTTTTATTGCCGACAGCACAAACAAGCTTTGTTGTTCATGCAACTCATATCATATCACATGGTTTACTGCAACATTCTATTTTTTTGTTATTTTATTCTTTATAAATGTTCTGGTTTGCAACAACAACAAAAGTTTAAAAGAAGAAGTCTTTGGGTGTTCCCATTCCTGGAAGGACTGTCTGCATGTCAAAAGGCGACAACTGTAATGATGCCACTTAAGTTCAGGTGGTGTCTGCAGAATTAGGTGACAATGGTGCCACGAGACAAGGATACAAGTGCAGTAGATAAGGACTACATAAACTGGGGTGTGATCAAGAGTGTTGGACTAGGACCAGGAAGACATAGGCTCAGATCCCCACTCAGCCCTGAAGTTCACTGGGCGATCTTGGGCCAGTCAATATCTCTCAGCCTAACTTACCTCACAGAGTTATTCTGAAGATAAAAATGGAGGGGAAGGGAGAAAACCATGTGCACATTTCCTTGAGCTCCTTTGAGGAAAGGTGAAATATAAATGTAGTCAAGAAATAAATAAACTACAACTGACACACTCTGTGTGCATCCTTAATACATTGGTCACCTTAATTGTTTATAACAAAGTAGTTAGTTAAGCCTGCTGCATACTGCAAAAGGGAGGAATTAATTAATGGCCACGTACATTTTCCACAACCATTTATTCTGCTAGACAGAATAAAGCTCGATGCGCTTTTTTTTTGGCATGACATCTTTTTTTTCACCTTCACCAGATAAGACCACAATGACTAAAAACATGTTTGTTCTGTCTAATACACTGTAAGACATATGTTCCAGGATACACCAATTATAATATAAAATTTCATTGTCCACAAAGAGCTGGCCAGAGGCAGATGTGCTCCCAAACCATATTGGAATACAGGAAGCTGCCTTATATCAATTCACACGATTCGTCCATCTATCTCAGCACTGTCTCTAGACTCTCTAGGATTTCAAAATGGGCTCTCTACCAGCCCTGCTTGGAGATGCCGGAGGTTGAACTTGGCAGATATTCTCCCACTAAGCTATGGCTGTTCCCAACCATTTCCCTGCTATCAATGAGATTTGCACAGGAGATACTCCTGGTGGTTTGATTCTCCTTGCTAGGAGTTGTGGAGGATAAGATCTGTTAGCAATCAACCCTGGTTCTTTTTTACCACAGGCTGAAGAAATAATCAAATCAGGAGTTACACACATGCAATAGTGCACCTTTCACCCACCTGTGGTTAGTATACTTTTCTACCATGAACACATAATTAATATAGTTTTTTGCTATGAACACACAACCAGTAAAGAGACCTAAACTTTTAAAAAGGAGGGCCGTTAACGTGGCACTGTGTTCAGATACCAATCCAAAAACTTGTTCTGTGGCAAAGGAGGGTTATTGCTTCAGTTCTGTTTACACCTATTTGTCCATTTAGGGGCAGGGGTGTATGTGAGAGTGTGTGTGTGTGTGTGTGTGTGTGTGTGTGTGAAAGCTAATGTTCACAGAGGCTAGGAGACTGCATTATGAAGCAGGTAGGGCTCTGTTCAAATCTTTCCGGAACAATTTATTTGTTATATGACTTGAAGCCAGCCATTATTTTTTAGCCTCAGACCCCCTCCTTCAACATTCACACTCACAACTACAATATAGGGATAATAAGAAATAATAGCCATAATAAATAATAATACTGGCATGCTTTACGGCAGGGGTGGGGAGCCAATCGCACATTGGGTGATAATGGACTACAACCCCCATCATCCCTGACCACTGGCCATGCTGGCTGGGACTGGAGTGCAACAACAGAGAGCCAGGGATCCCCTTTCCCTGCCTTACAGGGTTGCTATAAGGCAGGCTTCCTCAACCTCGGCCCTCCAGATGTTTTGAGACTACAATTCCCATCATCCCTGACCACTGGTCCTGCTAGCTAGGGATCATGGGAGTTGTAGGCCAAAAAACATCTAGAGGGCCGAGGTTGAGGAAGCCTGTTATAAGGAGTCTTGAGGTAATGCATTATTAGGTCAGCATCATAACACATTTGAGAAAAGCAAAGTAATCTAGGCTCTGGCGTGGCCCTGCCCACCCAGTCTGACCATTGATTGGGCCCTTCTAAGTGGGAAGAGCTATAAAGGACTTCCTGGGATTTTGCTTAAGCAACGATGGTCTTCCTAGTTCACGTTTATCTTGGTGTGCTCCTTGGGCTTGAATGCCTGACTTTGTCCCTTGGTTCTGGAACAACTCCCGACTTTTGTTCGACTCTTGTCAATAGCTTAGCCCCCAGACAAATGGAGAAACCTGTCAACACTGACCGATTTCCAACTCTGGCTGCCAGCTCGGCGCTTCTTCTTTGACCACCTGCTCCAAACCTGCCTGGCATAACAGGCCCTCAGACAAGGGCTCTTTTCACCGCCAAGTAGCAGAACGCCTTCCCTGCCTCCTTCTCCTCTCCCACTTAAGATGCCACCGTGGCTTGTCTGACTCCTAAATGTTAATATGGGGTGCCCGGATCCATAATGGTACACAGTGTAAGTGAATGTCTCTGGGTAGACAGCAATAATAATTAGCTGTCATGATGTGAGGAAAGGATAATCCATGCCATTGAGTTAACAATCACTCACGCAACACACATGGATTTTAACTAATCTTAATTTGGAGGAAAAATAACAATTCTAAATATATCAAATGGCTTCTTTTCACAGCAACCTGCAGCAGTGTTTATCTCTAGCTCCCAGCACACGCGAGTTATTTCGTTCCTCTCACTGGCAGTTTTACCATTTAAAAGGCCAAAACGAGCACTCGTAGAGCAGGGGTTGCAGTTTAATCCTCCATTTGACAGCGAGTCATGCTCGCTCTTCCCCCTCACCCCGGCCAATCTCCCTTTCTTCTCCCACCATGTATATCAAGTTCTAGTACACGTGAAGTCCAGAATGCTGCTTCGGTGGGCTGAATAAATAATAATAATAATAATAATAATAATAATAATAATAATAATAATAATGAAGTGGGCTTCGTGTAATATCTTCTGCAACCTTTGCAGCAATTAACACTGCTGCCTAATGAATTCGCACTACAAGTTTGAGCAACGTTTGAAAGTCTAGGAGCATTGCTCTGCTACTCTGTTACTGCCGTTGCTGGTTAATAGTTGTACAGGAGCTGTACCGAACACATATACATGATACAATAATTTCCATGCTATAAGCGCCAAAATGCGTGGTCAGGGCAATCACATGATGCAACTTTTGCATTTTTTAAAATGCTCCCTCATATTAAAAATTCCCTGTGCTCACATGTGAGGAAGAAGGTTGAACTAGAATCCTTTTCCTGAACATATGTACAGTGAGTTATTTTATACTAGGGAGCACTCAAACATACTGTTGCCCACTTGAAGTCTGAATTGGAATTTGTTTATTTATAGCATTCATGCATCGCCACACATCCTGAAGTTCTCTAGGTACATTACAACAAATAATTATCTTTTTTTTAAAAAAAGCAAAATAAGATATGAAACTAGGGTGGGGAACAATTTCGTTGCATCCCCAAAGTTAAAACACTGATAACAAACAAGGGGGGGGGAGTCCCTCTGTACCATGCTACTATTCTGTCTGGGTAGGAAGATTGGTAAGAAATGGTTCAGTAACTAGGAAAAAGATGGGTTATGAATGACAGATTGCCCAGAATAAAAGTACATAGCAGGCATACAGAATTTTAGAAAGTGTTTCATATACATTTATCTCAGTAAAACAGCCCTATAGGGCAGGCCAGCATTGTTTTGTTACAGAGAAGGAGCTGAGGTAAAAAAAACTGGTTTGCTGCCAAAAAAATACATTTCATCCAGAAATTTCTTATCCACTACCCTACAGCGGGCTGACATACTACCAACATCACATGGAAACCATTTCCAGCGGCTACACCTAACTCAGTGATGGGGAACCTGTGGCCCTCCAGATGTTGTTAAACTTCAACTCCCATCAGTCCCAGCCAGCATGAGGAATCATGGGAGTTGTAGTCCAGCAACACCTGGAGGGCCACAGGTTCCCTACTCCTGATCTTGTTGTTGTTGTTTTTATTCTGCAGCAATGAAACTCACTATGCAGACTGGGAATTTTTTTGGCCTGTCACTATAAACCTCTCTTTCCCAATATTTGCAACAGGGCGGTGTAACTCATGTAACAAGACACTGCTTTAAATGACACCACATGGCAGCAGTAAGCTAGGCCTTAAATGAGGCTGTAAGGAAAGCCGGTCAGGAGATGTGGGTTTTGAGAAAGGATTCCAAGGGAAAAGGATAACTGGGAGGAAGGAAGAGAGAGGATGGCTGCATCAGGCATGAGCAGCAATATAGCAGAAGACAAAGCAAGGATGGGGAATCTGTGGTCCTCCAAATCTTGATGGGCTACAGCTCCCATCAACCCTTACCATTAGCCATGCTGGTCAAGGTTGATGGGAGTCAAGGCTTACCTCTACAAACATTTAAGACACATACAAATCTAGTGGACATGGATGCTCCTAAAGATTCCTGAGAGCCGTAGCTTGGCAAGGGTGCTGACAACTTTCCGCAGGAGATCCCAAGGCCCCCCCCCCCGAATTCGCAGTTCCCAGGGGTACCAGGGAGTTGGAATTACTGTCAATTCAGTTTTAGAACTACGGTAGGGATGTGCCCAAAGAAAGGAATGAGTAGAGCCAGTTGCAGAGGAGAATGCTCATTTTAGGAAAAGTGAAATGGGGAACAGGGCGAAGACACAGTGAGTGATGGTGGTGACAATTTATAAAGGAATTAAGACAAGCCATGGATAAGTCTATCAGCAGGTTTTAGCCACAATAGCTACACTGAGCCGAGATGGACTTTCGGTCTTATGCAATAAGGTTATTGTTATGTAATGTTCTTTGTTGTAAAGAATGAGAATGGGAATCTCAAAATAAACATAGAAGACAACACAGAAATTTGAGGGGAGATGGAATAGCACAAGATAAAAAATATGAAGTCAGCAGAAATAGGACATGCAGAGCAAGAAATAATAATTGTGGGACTTAAGTCTGGACAGTAAGAAGGTGAGTTACAAAGTGTGGTTGGAATTCCCACTGAAAACTGGGCAGAGTGTGTGTGTCCATTCTTTATATGCACCCATAAGTGCATATACAGTTAAAACACAAAATGGGGGGAAACCCACACATAATACTGCTAACACCTCTCCAATTTACTGACCAGACTGCATTTTATTGTAGAGACATTTGACTTATCTTAGGGACAGCGAAGAGGGATTTGCACAGCTAGGTTCAGCTAATTTAAAAGACAGACCTTGCCCATAACACATATGTCCATGCTGTTGCGAAGGCTGTGTTTGAAATTCTGGACTAAAAGATGCTCACATTTTGTAAATCAGAAAATATGAATCGGTGTTTCGACTCTAGAACTTGCATACATTTACTAGCATGTTTGCTACTAATAAATCAAGCCCGCAACAAAATGTTGCAAAGTTCTCCTTTTCAAGGATCCAGCCTGTCGGGACGACTTCCAGGGCACTCCATTCCGCACACACTCTCCAGCATTTGGTAACCACAGATTATGCTAAGTCCAGCTGTTTCACAGTTCCTTCACCCTTCCTGTATACCTGAAGAAGCGTCTCCACCCCCATCGTTCAGCACAGACACTGATGTCCAGCTCCGAAGGCCTTCTGGCAGTTCCCTCCCTGCAAAAATTGAGGTTACAGGGAACCAGGCAGTGGGCCTTCTCAGTGGTGGTGCCCTCCCATCAGATGTCAAGGAAACAAACAACTATCTGACTTTTAAAAGACATCTGAAGGCAGCCCTGTTTAGGGAAGTTTTTTAATGTTTAATGCTGTATTGTGTTTTTAATGTTTGGTTGGAAGCCGCCCAGAGTGGCTGGGGAAACCCAGCCGGATGGGTGGGGTATAAATAAATTATTATTATTATTATTATTATTATTATTATTATTATTATTATTATTATTATTTTTCCTTTTAGGATTTTTCTCCTTTTTTTCTTCTTCTTTTTTTGTACTTCTGCAAACGCCGAAGTTGCTCAATCCTGCTGAGGTTCAGACTTAGTAGCTGAGTTCACTAGCAGCATTCAGGACAAACAAGGAAATAAAGGCTTGGCCTCAGAATCGCAAGAGGGTGGAAAGCAAGTGGCATGTATTCAACAGTGTGACATAGCCTGCAGCCATGTAGATTTCCACACTCTTGACCAACCACCACAGCACAGTATTTCACCACTAATAGGTAGCACTGTGAAATAGCCCTACGCCCTACTTAGAAAGCCACAAGATAAGGATGCAGTGCCAACTTCAATACATTACTAAGTGATGGAAATGTAGCTCCCTGGTGCCAGAAACACCGTTGTCCTCATCTTTCAGACTAGAAGCATCAGCTTATGGTTCAACTTTCCGCCATTCTAGGCCTGCCAGCAGAGACATCCTTCACAAGCAAACAACACATCAGAGAACAATCCTACACGCCACCGAGGATTCTGGGACGCCCTCCATTTTAAGGGATGCAAGCTAGGCCAGAAACACGCAGGAGCACCCAACCTTGCACACTGCCTCTCGATGCCACTTGAACTCGATGCCGCCTAGTGTCAGCGCTCGAAATTCACCAGGTGTTTTTTGCACCTGGCTACTGGCCACTTGCGACCAAGTGAAGAGGTGCAGGAGCCAGCATGGTGCCTAATGACTCCACCGTCTAGAGGCGCATGCCTTGGATCTTGACCGTTTTCACACACTGGCAACGCATCCTGTAGAATTCAATCCGTTATATTTTACATGCACAATCAGAACGAAGTGTCCTATGTGCAAGAAAAAATAATACGACTTTTGAGCCGTCTGGACCAAAAATGGTAACGAGGCATTCGGTTTTGGCAACTGGTAACCCTGGTTTAAGGAGTCATTTGTTGTCTTGCTTAGAAATCTGAGTTCCTAGCATTTCCTAGTCTGCCTTTTAGGGTCAAGCTGGTCCTGCTCCCCCCTTTCTTCATCCTCTCGCAGGTCCAGCCTGTAGACTCCGTGAAAAAGGAGTCAGGCAAAAATTAGCCTGACTCAGTGCTTGACATTTCTTGGCTCCACACGGCCAGAGGAACTATATTATAGAGGCATATGCAGCAACATCCACAAATCGTTCTAAGTAAAAAGAGATCAAGGAACATGACATGAGTTTGAGAAAAGTAGCTTTGTAAGTAGCTCTGTGAGGGCAACTGTGCATTTCACAGATCTCTATTTTTCTTTTCTCGCCCCCTCCCCTCCCATTTCTGTTTCCCCACTCTTCAAACATAAAGACTCCATTATCTTTGAACAGCTTGCTCTACACGTGAATTGACACATTTATTTTACAATAAATAAGTGAAAGTTATCTATGTTTCCTTTACTGTTAATCTACACACAAAGAAATAATAAACAGAGCTTGTCTAACAAAAATGCAACGGCTGCAGTCCTCAGAATTCAATTAAGCTAAAATAATTAATGCTTCCGCCATATTAAATTACTTTTACACATTTGAGCCACTGAAGTTCCCCCCTCAACACACACTTTATTCTTTAATCTTTATTTCTCTTCTTCTTTTTTTTATTCAATTTTTTTTTATTCTAAATTTGTTTCAAAGTGCTGGGGAAGGGAGGGGGAAAGAGGTTGGGCTGGGGTAGGGGGAAGGAAATAAAAGAAAAAAGATGAGCGCAGTTTGCAGTTCAAATGTAATAGTCTCCTTTTAGCTGACATAGCATGTCGGCTGTTTTGTGCCTTTGATTAAAATAACATTTTAAATGCTTTGAACAAACATATCTTCCCCGCTCTTCTAAAGGATTATTTTACATATTTCTTGGTGGAATAAAAAAATTTTCATTCTTCCTGTCGCAGCACAGAAAAAGCTAAGAATATCTTTCGTCGCATAGAAAGTGAAAATATTGTAGGCTGTTGCATTATTACAAAAAAAAAAAAAAAAGAGGGGGGGGGGAGAGAGAAAGCTGCCTTAGAGATTAAGTTTCCCTTTTATGAAATCGTATTTAGTCTCTTTTTTAAACAAATCTAACAACAATGCTCTACAGCCTCTCACTGGGAAATACCTTTAATGTTAAATACAGATTCTGATTTTCTTGGCTAATGCAGAAAGCCGTTCTATTGAAAAATAAATAAGGGGCTTGGTATATCCCACTAAAGCCTTTTCAGTGAATGACTTCTGTAAGGGCTTTTTTTTTCCATGGCTACCCTCCATGGCTGTAATATGAAGCTTTTATCCTACTATTGAAAACTATCCTCTGCTATTAAAAAAAAGAAAGGAAGTAAAAGGAGCAAAAGGAGGGAGTAGAAGGTGAGCAAAAAACCTTACACTAAACTAGGACACTGCAGACCTCTTTATCTCAGAGTTCAATCCCTAATTTGAGAATGACTTATTTCTGCCATTATTTACCGGGGGAGTTTTTATCCAGTGTCAAGGAAATGGGGCTGGGGAGTCAAATGAACCACTTCTTTTATTTTATTTGCAGATTCGAAATATCCGGCTTATTTCCATTTGATCTTTGGTTTAGCATGGGAGAAAGATTAAAGAGCTCCAGCTCTTCCCTTTCTTTCTTCTGTGTGCTTGCTTATTATCATTATTATTCCTTTTGCCTCCTCTCTCTCTCTTTTTTTATGGGAGCGGGGTCCTAACCCTCCACATTTGCCACGGCAAAAGCAAAACTGTGCTAGAAACAAACCCAAGTTAGCACAACCCCAAAACCTGTGTGGAAATCGAAGGTGGGCAAAACCGAGTTCCACAGCACCTGCTGGCAACGTGGCTGGCAAAACGTCTTCCGATGGGAGGTTTGAATTGGAGAGAACGTTTGTATGTTTGCTAAAGCTTCACCAGTTAGTGGGTTATGCGTGCACAGGAGCAAGGAGGTTTTTGGCTCCCAAATGCAGCATCCCACACCAGGAATGCTATTCCTTTCTCTGGGAGAAAGCAACGGTTTGCATCTCAGAGACATCATTAAGGTGTGAGGCAGACTTGCTCCTGAATCTCTAGCTCTGCAATCTTCTTGCAGGCTCTCTTTCCTGCTTGCAGCAGCGTGTACAACGGACAAGCACAACTGCATGCAACGTGCATCTTAGGGTGTGTGTGATTATTATCGATACCGCAGCAGATGGGGTGGAGGTGCTTAACACTTTCCTCCCCAGCCCTGCCCTAACGAAGATCACTCCTTCAAAGCTGCTATTTGCACTGAGGCAAAAGCACTCCCCCAGTCACCAAGTAACAGCCTCAAACAGCCTCTTCATTTTTAACAAAATAAATTTATATTAATTTTCCAATATTTACCCAATATTACCACAGTTTTGCCAATTATACAGATTCCAATTAACACCAAAATAATTCCAAATTTATACAAATTTCCCACGCTCCTTGATCAATTATTCCCCCTCCCCTGTTCTTAAATTTCTGAGGTTCTTATTTTTTTATTAACATCTAATGACATTTCAGCTGGTATATTAATCATTCAGATTAACAGCTGCATTTTTAGTGATTACTATTCCTGTTAAGGAGGAGAGACTTTCTTCAGGATAGCAATAGGGAAGGAAAAGTTTAAACTACCCCTTTCCCAACTGCTGCAGTTCTAATAATGACACACACAGAGACAGCAGCTGCTACTTGCCATTTTAAAAATAAGAATAAGTGCAAAAATCAATTTAACACTACATCTACATATGCTTTGGCCCAGAATAAGTACGTGTGACTTTTTTTTTCTGACAGACAAACTTACAGGGCAAATTTGAGAAAGGATGAGTGAGTTCATCCCATTCAGTATCACATAGCTCTTGCAAGTTTGTGGAACTATTCAGCATCCCAGCCAAGGCGCATGACATGTTACCATGCGACAGCTACAATCAGTGATGTCATGGCTTGGCTGGGTCCTATAACTGAGACCCCCACAAAAAAAATAAATCCACACTAGGTATTTTGAAATGTGTGCCAACTTAATGAGTGTAATGTCATTTGGCTATCTTTTTTCCCCAGTGTATAGTTTATTTGGCTTCTGATAATCATGGGAAGGGACAAACTGCTCTGCATGGCACTGTAGTATACGTCTCTAACCATACGCAACTCCACCTAGAATCACAGAAGCATAGAGTTGGAAGGGACCTTCAAGGGCCATTTAGTCCAACCCCCCTGCAATGCAGGAATAACCTCTACTTTCCAAGACTCCTCCAAGGATTCAAACAGGCACCTGCTTTTCTGAAAGGCTGGGATGCAATCTGGAACGCAACTCACCATATAGCAAAGGAAAGCACCTTAAGAGAAATTTGGGTGCTAGGTCTGCACTCTTCAAATCAGCTGCAGAAGCCTGTAAGTGGATGCAACAGCTGATCTGCAATGTACAAGAGCCTAAGGGCGACGGCGGGGATGTACCCAGTCATTTCACCCACTGCAAGATTAATATTACAGACATGTAAAAAGTTATCCCACATACCATTCTAAGCTTAGATATGTTTTACTATCTCCCAGGATGTCCCCTGCAGATCTGCTGCTGGCCAGTAATCCAAATCTAATATGGCAGCTTCTGTGTCCCTACATCTTACAACTTGGCTTTAGGATGCACAGCCCAGACTATGGTTCCCCCAGCCCTGGAGATACCAAGAACCCAGCTTCTTTTTTCCTTGCCATAAAATCTCAAAGCTGTAAGAAAGCCAAATTCTGAGGCAGAGGCGTCAGCCCCACTCATTTCTAAAAATACCAACAACCAAAACACAAACAAACCCCAAAACCCTGACATCAGATTCTCTATTCCGGAGCTATATTCAATTCATTTCAGCTACAGAGCTGTCACAGTTAAGTCTGGACTAGTTTCAGTTTGGTTTGAAACTGGGAGAGTTTTCTACGACCGCCCAGTGCTAAAGAAAAAGAAAAAAAGTTATCCTGCATGGTGCGCAGTTCAAGGCAATTTCTTTAAGGTGCTCATCCAGGTGGATGACACAGTCCTCCTTTCTGTAATGACCCTTTAAGAAGACCATTGGCAATCTGCGGAAGAAGTGTTGGCTGCACATGGGAAAGACAGCCTCAGGGCAGCTTTGACCTACACAACTAATTTCACCGCAACGTCCAGGCACTTTAGAAATGAAAATACACCATACTTGTCATCTTCTGGCCTCAGACCACCTCGCGCTGTTTTTTCCACCCTGTACTTCGCAGAAACTCATTTCTGGGGTGAAGCATTTATAAAGGTGCTGTGGTTTTTTTTCTCTCTCTCTCTCTATCCTTTCTTTGCTCCAGATTTAGGAACATATGGGGCACTTAAATATCAGAAATGGCAGAGGCCTGTTCAAGGGCTTCCAAAACCAATGAGATCAGTTCTGCCTACGCACAAGCACCTTAACACATCCAGCTTACATGTGCACCTGTTTAGTTTTGTATTGTCCTGTCTATAAGCGCACACCTAATCCAGTTTTAAACCAATTTAACTGTGGCGGACACCTGGCAATAGTAGAGTTGCAAGGGTGGTAAGAACCTACAGGAACTACAACAAACAGGTTTCACTGCGGGGTGGCGGGGAGAACAAAGGAAGCCATTTCTTATTTGCGGTCTACACATTTGTTGTTCAGGTTCACGTCTTCCTCCCGCCAAAGGCAACTGCCCTTCCTCACATCACTATATATGGGCAGGGGTCAGGAAACTCAAGCCCCCAGGGGGCAAATGTTATTTCTGAATTATTATGAGCTTGCATTTACCAGCATCAGTTGTTGGTGGAATGGTTTTGCTTTCGCTTTGTGCTTATATGCTGCTGCGATTTGGGATATGCAGTTAAAACTGGTGGAAATGTTGTTTGCTTATTCTTGCAATCTGCTTCGAGCTCAACGTTGTTGGGAAAGAAACGTACAAATATTAAATCCAAAGTCTGGCCTTCCTATGTTCACTTTCCAGCCCTCAGAATGCGCACGCGCACACACACACACACACACACACACGCCATGTACCACACTGGTGTCCTGCTTCCCAACCTCCTAGCTGGGATGTGCCTCTGAGCAATGATAACACCTCTTGTCTGAAGAACGCAGAGGGCGTGGAAAATTCTTGCTTTGGTGTATGTAGCCTGCTGTGCAAACGTCAAAAGGTGCATCCATTGCTTTGCCCACCAATAGCATGCAGCCCCCTAGAAAGAAAAGCCCCCCACCCCGTCAAAGGATATCCCCTTCTGACTTACTGTCCTGCGTAGACAAAGAGGGTGCATCTACATTTGTGGTCAAGATGAGCTAGCAGAAAAGTCAGCCAAGACATTTTCTTTACCTAGTCCAGACATCAGTCTGCCTTGGGAAAGTGGGTTGATATTTACCTCCAAGGGTGTTTAACCCTGCAGAAAGCCTACCTCAACCATTTTTCTCCTGTTTTCTAGTTAATGGAGATGCTACCTTTGTCTGCAAGCTCAAAGAAGAAATCTGCATTTGTTAACGTCTCTGAAACTCTGGCGTTGCGTTTTGTCCAGGTGAGACCTTTCCAAAGCCAAGTTTTCTAAGCGAGGCTTTCAGCATTATCGCCAAGCAGATTGTCTTCCAGTTGTGAAGGCAGTTGTGGGGCAGGCCGATACCTGTCGCGGATGGGAGTAGGGGAGAGGTAGCTGGCCTTTCCTAACCCCTTACCCATGTAGCACCAGTGCTTTTTTCCAGGGGGTACTCAATGGTATGCAGTACCTCTTTTCCTGTTGTTAAAAAGTGCGGCACTTACTCTAACAACATCATGGTGAGTTTTCTAGAGAGAGAAAAAGCATTGAGTATCACAGTTGCCAAATGAGGGCTCAGAAACCTGCCACCTCGATGCCCACCATGGCCTATGCCATCCCTCGCAAAAATCAGATTGGCAAAGGGCCCTCTACTGCCCATGGAACGAAATCCTATTTAGAACAGGTTCCACAGAAGCCTGAAAAGAAATGGGTTCTCCAAAGCATGGGGCAGATGTTTGATCCCCACCCCACCCCTGGGTATTACAGAAGTCTTAAGAATTATCAGGACTTTCCACAAGTCTCTCTCTCTCTCTCTCTCTCTCTCTCTCTCTGGAAAAGGAGAGGATGGTTGTTAGGACAGTGGTGGAAGACCATACATGACTTAATGTATAAAAACAACAAAACATGCTGTACCTGCAACGTTCTCCAGCTTGGGGCAAATTCCTTTAGGCGTGAGAAGACGGTCTTCTTCGTCGGGCGTGACTTGGATCCCGATTTCCACCGGCTCTGACACTTTCCTGAGCTCGGAGCGTGATGATGGGGGAGGGCTGCTCTTATCCAGGTTCTTCTCGTAGCAGGAACCACCAATGCCATTGCACTGCTTCCTCTTGTGCTCTATAAAAACCAAGATGTCTCCCAGGGGGAAGTTCATCTGACACTGTCCACAGGTTAATAGGTCGGGGTCTGCTCCACCCGTCGCAAGGCCGAGCCCAACCGGATCTCCTATCGCTAGGGTCTCATCCTCGTGGGCAATGGCGGTTTCCACATGGTCAGCCTCTGCTATAAGTGGGTAAGCAAAAAAAGAAAAAGAAAAGAGAAAGTGAGGGTCAGCGGAAAAGGGAGAAAAAAGAACTGAGGGTCATTTTGTTTATGCATTCTTATAGCCTGACTTAGAACAGGGTTGTCTTAAAACACAGAGGTTACCTTTTTAAATAATAATAATAATAATAATAATAATAATAATAATAATATTTATACCCCACCCATCTGGGCAGCTCCCAATAGAATATTAAAAATACAATATAGCATTAAACATTAAAAACTTCCAACAGGGCTGCTTTCAGATGTCTTTTAAAAGCAGGGTAGTTGCTTATTTCCTTGACATCTTATGGGACGGCATTCCACAGGGCAGGCGCCACTACTGAAAAGGCCCTCTCCCTGGTTCCCTGTAACCTCACTTCTTCCAGTGAGGGAACCACCAAAAGGCCCTCAGCGCTGGATCTCAGTGTCCGGGCTGAACGATGGGGGAAGAGACACTCCTTCAAGTATACAGGACCGAGGCCATTTATATATATTTATATTCCCCACCCTGCTTGTCTCTCCTCAAATGATTTAAATATGTTTTGCAACCGAGTCTATCTGCAGAGCAAAATAACAGGCAGGTCTGATGTGGCTTTCCTGAATGTATCTTCAAAGAATACCCATCAGCATTGTGCTAAGAACAATAACAGCCTGTTACGATTGCCTTCGGAGCCATTAACTGATTTGATCCAATGGATAGTGTCAGCTGTTTCTATGGACTAATTAAGCAGCCCTATCCAAGTCAGCCTCAGTGTCTTCTTCTGCAAAATGGAAACAATAACTGACCCACCTGATAGGGTTGTTGCGCGCTCGCGCTCTCTCTCTCTCTCACACACACACACACACATACACACACACACTTGAAAAAAATGTATTAACAATAAAGGTAACATTTTGCAAGAATTGCTTCAAGGGCTTTTTTCCTAAATAGGCCTTTGTGAATAAGCCTGAGTGCCGTCCTTTTACTTTATGCTATACAGTTTAGGATATCTTCTTGTTCCTTCCACCCCAACCCAGATTTTGTAGGATCCTCTGCATGCAATGGATCTTTTGGAAGAGCTGAATATACAGGATTGGTCTTACAAATACTGTACAGTCACAGGACTCAGAAGAAACGCCTTTTGGGTTCCAGGGGCACATTTGGAAACCTAACAAACTGCTGTGGGCTCCACAAAATACCTATTTTGCAAAAGAAAAACTGGCAGTGCTCGGAACACCCTAAAAATAAACCTCCTCCTATAACAAAAAAAAACAACAGGCAATAAAAAAGCAATCACACACACACACCAAAAAATTAAAGGAATCTCCCCCCCCCCAAAAGCAACAATAAACAAAGCCCCAAATAAATTTTAAAAATAAAAAAATTTCAGAAAGCAGCAGGGGAGCGAAAAGAGGAAGCTCAACGCTGTGCGCAGGGAATATAAAGCTAATAGGCTGTCAATCAGGAATAGCAACATTAAAATCTCCCCAACAACATAGAGGAGCCCAATCGCAAACGTGGCCATCTAATCTTACCCGCCCAGCAACAGAGGGATGACTTGCTAGACCCCACTGCAACACGTGCTCTCCATGAAGGAGAACACGCTTTGCAGAAAGAAGTAGGGGAGCCTTGTTGGCCAGCAACAAAGGACACCAAAATGCCCATGGGCACCATGTTGAGGACCATAGAGTTAGGCTGGAAAACTACTAGTGTTCAAAGCAAGCCAGACCACTGGGTCCACCTGGTGCAATATTGTCTACATGCACCAGAAGAGGCTCTTGAGGATTTCAGACGGTTGTCTCTCCCAACACTATGAGGAGATGCCAGGGATTGACCCCAAATTTGCTCTGAATGCAGGGCAAATGTTCTGCGGCTGAGCTGCAGAGCTTCCACCTGAGGCGGCCTCCCTCTCTCTTAACAAACACCACAGGAGTTGAAGCATCTTGCGCTGAGGGAAGAAGGGTAAAGAGAAAACAGAAGAACTGCTTGGATGAGTTGCCAACTCTTCAACCTCCAAGGACTCAGCTGAGGTGGCTTCTCCTTGTCCCAACCATCACCGCAAGGCTACTCTGGGACCATCTTTCCCTGAGGGGAGGAGAATTCAGCTTTTCAAAGAGTCCCCACCACACACACACATAGCCGTGTCGCTTGTCTCCGCAGTTTTAATACATGCTTTTACTTAATCTCTATTCTTCCAATATTTCTACGTAAACCACTTCACGAGGCGTGCCTGAAAAGTGGCATAGAAATAAAATAAATATCATGGAAGGAAAGCTTTTGGTGTTAAAGCACGCAACAGTTCAACAAGATAAAAAACACTTCTAGAGCACGCGGAAGGATAGGTAGAGAATGTGGATGTCAAAATGGTCACCACACGATGGTTCCACTCCACCCTCCCTGCCACAATGTTTATTTCAGAAATAGGGGACATGGCAATAATGTATAGATCAACATATTACGTTCAGGAGAAATTGTGATCTGTGAGGACAAACCTGAGCACTCTTTCCTTCTTTTTGGAATGAGAACTTTGGTGATGACGCAATAACACATCCATTGCTTTCTTTAAAGATTATATTGTAGTAATATTTTTTTTAAAAAAAAATACTAAGATTTTCGTGAGGAAAAATCTACCGTGTGTGCTCATCTCAATGTTACTGTACAAGACTCGTTTCATTTGCGGCCTAAAGAGAACGACAAAGCTTTCGGACAAACAGAAAACCTTACATAAAAAAAGTGTGGGCCTTTGTGTGCTCAGTTTCCAGAACGGCCAAGAAAGATGAAGCCTCAAGAATGGCTCCCTTTCTCAATGGTGAAGAGGCAATCCCAGGGACAGAGTCTTTGCATCACGGTGGTGGCCAGGAAAATGTCGGAAGCATTGCCCAAGGCAAGACTCCCCTACAAGGGCAAAACCAACTCAGGAAACAAGTCCCTGTCGTTTGCCGGTATGGGCAACCTACCAACATGCAGAAGGGGGGCTTCCTGGGCTGGCTTTGAGCAGGAAGAGGCTTTCAGCACACAAACCCCGCCAACCCAACGCAAGCCTGGCTGAACCACTGGGGCTACCGCCCGAACGAGCACCAAAATCGCTTCTTGTTGTTGGCAGCTGAGCCAAAGTGGCGGTCAGCCTTATGAGAGAAAGAAGCAGCATGTCTCGCACCCAAGCCAAGCCAAGGATGTGCTTCCTATTCTCCCTTCCCCATGTGTTCAATCTGGAGCAGGTGGGACCATCAGGCCACAACGCCGTTCCTCCTCTGCCCACGCTTGGCCCAAGGTGATGTGGACCTTCTGTTGGTAGAGGTACACCAGAAATGCTTTTAATGTCCTGGTTGACAGAGAACTAAGGAGCCAGAACTGAGGGCCAATCCTAGGATTAAATAGGCAAAGGAGACTTGGGGTGTGTTTCCTCAGGGGTTAATTTTGCAGCGCTGTCAAGCTGTGTAGCTCCATGCAGGACTACAAAACCCACCAGCCAGGCATGTATTCCCAGCAGTGCCCATGAGAAGATGCCAGAAGTACCTCTCAACAATTTCATCCTTGCTCACTGCAGACAGTGCATTCAAACACCGAGCTCAGCTGAGCAACACCTTCAGCACTCAGCTTGCCCACCCCTAAAGGCCAATGCTGTGCACACATCACTGTTATAATATGCTTATTATTTTATTTTTAAAAATGCCTTAGGTTACATGGTTGTTCCCATGTACAGAGACGGAAGGGCATGAGGTTCCTTGTGAATTACTGGGTTCTTGGAGGTCAGTCTCTACACCACAGGCATACAGACACCAGGCATTCAGATTCTAGATTATAGCAGATGCCAGAATGAATTTGGCTTAATTTCCTATGGAAAATAGCCAGCACTATGAATACCTTCCTATTGCTGCTTTTCAAGTACATCTTTTTCAGGTATTGCAGCACTAAAAAAGTCGTATGTCTGCTCTAACCAAACTTTCTCCCGTCAGATAGCAATTCTACCACACGCCATCCTTTCTTCCATCTTCTCTCCCCAAATACTTGCTGGTTTTATGGAATTTTAATATCAGGTCCTGGCAACCTCAAGTCTCCATTTTATTTACGTTACGTCGCTGGATTTGCATGCAACCCTGATGGCAGCAGAATGTGAACTTGAAAGGGCAGCTGCACTGAGCAGCAACTTTTAAAGCAGCCAGAAGGGAAATTAATAATAATAATGCACAGAAAAATATTGTAATTCAAAAACAAACAAACATGCACTTCAGTCCAAACGAATTTGGTCAACTTACAGGTGAAGCGTATTCATGTACGTTTGGGAGTAAGTTCAATTTCAGTGAAACCGGCTGCTAAGCAAAGCCTCTTAAATATCACAAAAAGTTCTTCAAGATGCTGTAAACTGCAAGGCATTTGAGGGACAGGAATTGATTTCCAGATTCACATTCATACCATACTTTGCTTTGCCTAAAGATTCCATAGACCCACATTTAGGCAAGTTGTCTGGAGGAAGCACAACCTTTTTCTAGACCATCAGATCATATAAAAAGAAAATGCTCCTTTACATACTGAAATGGGGCTGGTTGATATCTCTCCATGAATTTGAATAATCAGGAGTTTGCGATGAACTAAGTTTGCATGAAAAACTAACGCATTCAAAGCTGCTAATTCACAGGCTGCTGCGCAACGAACTTTTTATTTTTATTTATATATATATATATATATATATATATATATATATATATATATATTTCAATTGCAGCCTAATTGAAAAACCACACGAAACATGGTCTTCAATCAGGCACAATTCCCATTGGCTGGCGGGGTTTTTGCTTTGAACAAAAATTTTATCATTTGGCCCGATCAATACACAGAGAACTAACAGCATGTAAATAAAAGAGATGAGCCACTGAAGTTTTATCTGGAGATGGGAATAGTAAAGCTCTGCAGGGGGAAAAAATGAACGCATGGAAATACTGGCATTGGTGATTTGCTTCCGAATTTCCTGGAGATCTAAAAGCAGCAGGACAATGCAAAACGTTTTGTCGTAATTCTGAACTGCAATCCCTGAACTGAATGGGAACTTTGCCCAAATATTTCCTGATTATTATTTTTTGTTAAAGCTGCTGTATCTTTTTTTTTATTATTTAAAATAATAAGAGCAGTAGTAGTAATAATAATGAGAGAAGACTGCTTTATCTAACCCGGAGGCTAATTTCACAGGTTCAGCCAGAGAAATGGTTATTTGGAGGTCGAAACAAATCTTAACTTCCCTTTCTGAAAAAGATTGCTAATTGGTACATGATTCATACCTATCATAAACTGCATCACTGCCCACTAAGCACATGCATTATGTAAGAAAGAGAAGCATATCAGAACCTGGTACTTATTATTTTCGCAGCACTTCAAATTAGGCCTACGCTGCCACCCCTTACAGTCGACGGAGGTGTATGAACAAGAAGCAGCCTAAGGAAGAGAAGATTCACGGGCGAAAGCTTTTGAGTTTCCTCCACTTACTTGTAGCCAAATTAATCCACTAGGTAACTCAACTCTAGGCATAATGCATGGTGTGTGAAACCCATTAATTACTTTCAGCTTCCCCCCCCCCCAACCCCTTCCTCTAAGTTTACTTTAAAAGCAGCCGGTAGACAATGCAACGTAATTAATTTACCAATTTATTTTATGAAAAGACTCTTTGCCATCGTGAAAATGTAATCATAACCCTGGTGCTGAGGGGGAAGTGAGTGGATTTCTGTGCGAACGGTTTGTCACAATGCAAAAGGTAATTATTTAGTGCTTCTGTTCCCTTTAATGATCTAACATTGAGCAATACTGTTTATATTGAAGAGAGCTTGCACCTTTAATTACCAATTACATATACATAATTTTAGAGCCAAAAGGGAAAGAAAGAAACGGAGGTGAGGGTGGGGGGAATACGAGTGCTGTGAAAAGACTCCTTTAGACAACATATGCACCGTTTCTAGAAAAGAATTCCTATTAGGTGGGAGCAGAGTGTCAAAATATTAAAACACGCACGCACAAAAGGAGAGAGATAAAGGTAAAAGAACTGGAAGAGGCAAAGTAAGCAGCACAGCTGAACAGAGCCAAGGTATGTAAAGAAACAGAAGCTGTAGCACAGGATCCAAAAACACCTTTTGGCATTTACTATAGCCATCCTGCTCTGCTTCGAAGTTAAGATGGGCTCTTGAAATTAGAGTATTCGGGCTACGCACATTAGGCTGGTGTCGCTGTTGTTGTTTTAAACTGTGGGGGGGGGGGGAGGGAAAGAGAGGATCATTTATTATCGTTTTGATAAAGGAGATTTTTTTTCCGCGCTCCAGGAAAAAAAGAGAGCAGGAAAACTGCAAGATTTGCTAAGCTTCCCATGACTCTGTCAATGTAGAAATTCCAAAATCTCCTTCAGTTGTCAGCAACTTGAATTGTTCACTTTTCCCCCTTTTCATTTCTCTAACTAATCGTTTAAGCACCCACAGAAGGATTATTATAATAATAAAATAAAATAAAACCTCGCACAGTTCTCCCGTTTTGCAAGATGGTCCGGGAATCGAAAGTTATTAAGCTTGCCATTTCCTATCTGCCCAACTTGGCATCTTGCATTACGGTGGTCTCAGTAGCATTTGACCGTAATTAGTTAAGTCCGCATGTGCCCATTCATGAGAAATCTTCTCCTCTCCCTCTGCCCCCACCATCAAAGCAGTCTGCAATAGCTCTTTTTTTAAAATAATAATAATAATCTGGTATCCTTTTCATTCTTTGGCAGTCTTAACATTTTAGGAAATCAGCTTTACACTCCCTGAACTAACCCTCCACCCAACCAAAGCCCTCCTGAATGATCATCATCAATTTCAAAGGAATCAAGAAAAGTGTAGTTATTTTTTTGAAGTTATTTAAATTACAATCGGAATTAAAGTAACTCATTTAAGAAGGTCAAGCTTATCAGCTAGATTGTGATATGCATTATCTGTTAACTGCAACCAATAGCCTGCTTACTCTAGAGCAGGTCTATTAACTTTGACGGGATTGCCCCAGAGTAAACAGAGCCTGGTAGGCTAGAGCTCTCCTCCACTGGTAATTAACCTGCCATAAAAAAATAAAAATATCCAAAAACCTGATCACCTATCCATGGCCAAAGGTGAGGAGAACCCCTGTTTCGTACTTAGGTCTGAACAATGCTCTTTTCTTTCCTTCAAAAATGTTGCCCTCGCTTAGTGATGTTAACGCATCCACTGTGGACATGTTAGGGGGCATGATCCACAAGATACAGCTCCCAAGACACTGGGATTCACATTCATGGGGCTGGCGCAAGAGAAGAAATTAATAGTTCGTACCCAAAGCCAGCATAGGTCCAAGCTGAACTCTACATTATGCTCAGGGGCCATAATAACATAAGGCCCCAACTGTTTCAGATTTAAGTCTAGCTTCTCCTCAGCCATGTTCCTGAATTTCAAAGGTTACAGGGGTTTGGAAAACTTTGCTCTCTCTCCGTCATCTAGTTTGGAAAGGGATGGAGGGAGAAGAATAACTCCAGATTCTCCTTCAAACAAGAAAGGAGGGTTTGAGGCAGCTGATTTCAGCCCCAAAGAAGGAATCGAACACCTGATATCGCTCTGCCTGAATGCATCTTCCAAGGGCCGTCCTCCAAAACTGTCCTCAAGGCCTAGGTCCAAGAGTCAGCTCTAGCACACATCAGTCTCAGCTACTGCGGCCAATGGTCAGGGATGGTGAGTCCAGCAACATCTATCTGGCTGGGCAAAGCTGATTTGCTTTGCTTTGGGCAGGAGCAAAGAAACCCTCAGCGCTACATGAAAAATCACATGGATTTCAACTGCTGTGGACATCAAATCAAGCTCCTGAGAACCGATTCACATATTGTTGTTGCCACCCAACCCTACAGTCAAGAGGAAGCTGTAAGCTAATCCCAGCTCCTCAACGAGAGCATACCTTACAGAATGCACATCACATTCTTATTATCTTTTTAAAATGCAATATGTGAAGTGGTCCCTTTTGAGGTCATGCGTCATTTCAAAATATCCAAATTGTATTCATGTGGCAGAAATGTAAATGAAAGGAGGGGGGTGGAAGAGATGGCTGTACGCTCTCTCCCCTTTTCTAATCTTATCAATCCAGAGCGTAAGCGAGCAAAGATGATTATTTGTTGTTTTTAAGGAGGGGAAAGAATACAGTAGTGGATTGTATCAGGGGCCAATGTCTCGCTGCTTCCCAAGGTTCTTGCCTACATGCAGGTTCTGCACGACACCAGAAAGATGTTCAAGCCCAGGAGCCTATGGAAATAATGTTGTTGCTGCTGCTGCCGCTGCTGCTGCTGCTATTTATCTGCAGAGGTGCTAGCGGGTGCTACAATTGCCATGGGTACTGTAAGGTTGGTTACCATGTAAATCTCTTCACAAACCCAGATGAGCAGACTGCAGATTAACCAGATCTGACTGCGTTTTGTAATGATGAACTGATGAATCATGCAGCACTTGCCAGCTGCACCCCTCTACAGGGAAATCCTAACTTCAAAGAGTCTCCCCGCTTCTGCCCCCCGTGAGGATCTTCCAGCACTCCCAAGATCTGGGCGCAGCAGCTGGGAGAATTCTGAATATTGGTTGTGTGAAGAACATTCGGAAGCCTTACCCAGCTGCCCACTGGAGGAAGCACATTTGCCTTTAAGATGCTACCCATAAAACCATCTTTTTCAGATGGCGCTGTGTGTCCATCAGCACTTATTTCACGCGTGTACACACGCATGCAGTCTGCAAGTGAGAAGATAACTTGGATCACTCAGCGACCGTTTTAAAGATGCCGAAGCTTAAAAGAACGCAGTTGGTCAAAACCGTTGCCTGCCCAACCACCCCGCCTGTACCAATATTTAGCCTGGAAATCCTTTTCAAACTGAAAATTTAATTATGATAGAGATTTCATGTCTACATTCCACCAATAACACAGCCCTGGACACTCCGGGCAGTATATAAATTCAATAAATTATTATTATCATTATTACTATTTATTAAGGAGCCGAGGTGTGTTGTTGTTGTTTTGCATTGATTTCCACACAAAAAATAATAAACCCAAAAGAAAAGTGATGCCACTGACACACATGAGAAACAATAAGTCAATTCCAATGTAGTGAAATGGTTGGCCAGGACTATTAATCGCAGAGGAAGATGTCTTATACCTTGAGACCACTGGTCCATCTAAATCAGTATTTTCTACACGGACTGGCAGTGGTTTTCCAGGGTTTCAGACATGGGACACTGCCAACCCTACCTGCAGATGCCGGGGATTAAATGTGGGGTCTTCTGTGCGCAAAAACAGGGGTTCTACCGTGGAGCTGTGGCCCTTTCTGCTGGTCCTGGACAGAATGAAGCAGGTGTCCTGGCAGCTCCACAAAGTCCTATCAGCCTGCAAATAATGGCCCACAGCAACCTTATAAAATAGCCAATTGCCTAATCACGGACAGAAACAGCCACGTCCGGAGGTATCTGTGGGCTACCCATTCTTTTGTCGGCTGGAAACTTTTATGTCCCGATTTGAAAGGCAGTAAGGATATACAGTAATGAATACGTAGAACATGCATGTTCGGTTTTACTTCAGCATTCTATCTTGCGTTAACAACACTCGCAACTGGCAGAAATCTGATACCCAGGAGCCTCAGTGCCACCCCCGAGAAGGGAAAAGACAATTCAGCCTCCGTGGCTTTTTTCGTTCTTTAAGCTTGCCACTGAAGCTGTGTCACGAAAATTGACAACCGCTCCTGGATTTGCACGTGGCCCCAAGGAAAAGGGAGTCTGCTCTCAGTACACAACACCAACCTGATGATCTGATATTGTTTTGTAAAGATGACTGGCCAGCCTTCAGGTGTTGCCAGATTCTGCTCACTATGGGAAGCAGAGGAGCTTGGAGTTCCCCCATTGAAACGTCTGCAAATGGCATGGGCGGCTGTTGAGTTTCAGCACTCCTCTGCAAACCTGCAAGCCAGACACCTTTCACGGAACTAGTCTGTTATCTTAGAAAACAAAGTTTAACCCCACCAATGTAGATGAAATGTAGGAATGTAGGGCAAAAGGCTCTGAATAACAGGAGGGGGGAACCATAGTGGTTATAAGGCGGGGGGAGTAGGGGACGAAGTGAAAGGAGGTAAAACATAAAATGCCCAGCATATTCCAGCAGAAACCAAAAACCTTGCAGCAGAACTGAAGTCCGGTGATTTCGCAAAGGCCACTTAAAAGTGGCATGGGGCAGTGGTCACTTCCAGCCTCTGGAATGTCCAGCATGACACACACCCCGATCCCGCTTCCCTAAATTTCTACCCCAAGACATGCCTCTGCACTTATTTAAATCAAAGGTTACATGCATGCAATGTTAATGGAACAAAAGGTGATGTACGTTTTGCTAAATAAACTAGTGGCTCGAGGTGCAGAAAGGGGAGGAAGAAAAAAGATTTATTGCAATTGGGAGGCTAAAATGCATAGGTTCTTGTATAGACCACGAAAGCGGTAAATCTTCACAGATAAATCAGGGATTGAGATGATGTGATACAAAAGCTCCCTTTGTTCCTGCGTGAATAGATTTGTTTTAGTTAAAACTGAAATAGAAAAAGGAGAGGGGGGAGGAAATAGATACTTCAACGAGGAGTGGAGAAGTCTGCACAGGGAATTTCTATACTTTTGGCTATACTAGAACAGGCTGCCTGAATTATAGATTCTTAGCAATGCATGAAGAAAACAAAACAAAACTGCCCCAATAAGGGGGGAAATCAATGCATTTGATTTCTGCTGTGGATTGAAACCCAGGTGGAACCTGAGTCAAGTTCCTTTCTCAACAAGGGGATTGTAAATCACCTTGCACGGCTCACACCCAAACTCTGAGCCATTTTTCAAGATTCACAGAAGCCAGGGTGTTCCAACACCCAGCGGATTTTGTGGGTTCATTCCAGGCTCGTAAAACACACACACACACACACACAAAGTGGAGGAACTTTCTGTATACAATCGCTCCCCATTCACTCCTCCTGCATCAAGGCAAACACACACTGCCCCCCAACAAGCAGCACACATTATTAGCTCCTTCATAAAAGGAAATTTATTATTTGCACTGAGACAAAGGTCTCGCGAACGTAAAAAATAAAATAAAATGACTAAGGCAGGTATGACGAATGCCATACAGTGAACCGCTATGTCGCTTTTGCTAGAAAATGATTATATTCTTATAATGTCGCTACCACGGTTGCTACCCACCTCCTCTGTCTCCCTCCCTGGTACATGAGTACATTGCATGAAGTGTTTGCTTCTTTCATTTACAGTATTTGCAAAAAAAAAAAAAAGCACATTAGACATTGTTAATATATATCCCTTGGGAAGAACAAGGAGAGGGGATTCCCTACCGTTTAAGAACCCCCTGTATAAAGACTTAGTTGGCAGTTTGCTTCTCTTTTTTTTCCAAGGGATAGTGGAGCAGGGAGAATATCTAACTGATGTCGAGAGGCAACTTACTGTGAATACACAACCGCCTCCGAGGCTGATAGCCGAGGGTGGAAAGGGATTGCTTAGGGACTGCATGAGGACATTTTATGAAAGTAAATAAGCAGGGAAGGAGGAAGGTGTCACTATAACAGCCGCTGGGAGCATGGCACATTTATCAGTAATGCCCGCTCTGTGCGAACACCGGCTTCCCCTCATCTTGTTATGAAGATATATGCGGACATCTCTGCGCACTTCTCATGCGCCCATGTTCCATGTGCTTCGGTCCCAGTAAAGTCCCAGACAGGCGTAACTGGATGCAGAACAGCACTGCAAAGTTTCTCCCAGCACAAGGCCCGTCAAAATGAATGGAAGCAGCCCTAGCTCTTCATCTTTGTATCTGCATTATGACGACTATATAATAGCTTCCACTGTGGTTTTTCTTGCCAGGCTAAATTTCAAGGTATGCCTGCCTGCAGCCCCAAAATGTCCCCGAGGCTTCAATTCAATGCTAACGTACCTGACAGTAAGCAACCCCTGAATGCAAAGAAACTTGCTTCTGAGTAAACAGAGGGGAAGGTGGTCATTTATTTCTGCCCCCAGCCCCACTTTATCCATCTCTTCAACTTCATTGGGATTCAATGAGCAACAAGCAAACGAGGAGTTGGAATATTATTTCAGCAAAAGAAAGCAGTTTGAAGACAGCAACCATCTTCATAAGAGATGCTTTAAATTGTGCCAAATGGCAGATTAAGTTCGTTGATTAAGAACTGCTGCCCTTGATTCTTATCATTTCAAAAATGCGAAAAGTTTTAAAGTTCTGGGAGTGAAGCAAGTTGTTACTGGCAAAGTTGGAGGAGGTTATTCATTTATTTTTCAATAAAAGGTGAGGGGAAAAGGGGGAGCTTCCTGATCACTTCGTTTTTCCAGGTTAGTAAAAATCAGCTGCCCGCTGTCTCTATGCTTCCAACAAACAGAAAACCCTAAATGAAGGGAGGAACCTTCAGATTCATTGCAACCTCATTCTCCCCCACTCACCTCCGTCTAGTTCAGAGTGAAGGCTTTTCCTATAGTGGGTGACAGCCCTACTCTTTTGTCTGACCCAATTTATTTCTCTTTCAAGTTCAAATGAAGCCCTCTCCTCTGTCAGCAGAGAAGAACGTCTACCCACAGACTGTGTCCTAACATGAGAAAGAAATCTGCGGAACAGGGAACAATGCCACAACCTGACAAACTTCTTCGCAAGCATTCACTCCTGGCATTCCCAGATTTCCCCCCCCCCCTTTATAACCCACTAAGCTGCATATACATTTGACAAGGAAGCGTCCCAATGACGTTTACGTAAGCAAGGTGTGTGTGCAAGCTGGGGTGAACACTCAAAAGGGGAGCACACGCACATTTCTACACACACCAAACGAGAGAGAAAACTTTTGTACATTCCAGGTGGGCTTCTATCTCTTTCTGCGTGGAAAATACCTATGCCGTTGTTCCAAGAGAGGCAGAGCAATTAAAAGTAAGGCAGCTTGCTCAGGTGGATTTTCTGACCTTCAGAGCCACAAATAAAATCAGGCATCGGCCAAAGGCTATGTCCCTTCACAGCTGTACACATCGTAACAACTGCACATAACGTTTAGTACATAAACGTTCATAACTATTTGGATCTCTCGCTGCACACTGAAATGGTTTTGCATGTGGCAGGAAAACGCATGCTATGTGTGATACTGATTTTCGCAAGAATACCCTGCGCTGCTACACGGGTCTTTGAAGCATCTGGTTCCATTAGGCATTCAATATTATGAACTACTGTATATGCATGTGTATTATTCTGTTAACTAGTCTCCTGTTGAATTTGTGCGCACACACATTCATTCACAGAGGAGAGGCATGATCCGTCTGAACTAGTACGCATTGCCTCCGCCTTTTGAATGCATAGCTTCTTTGCTGGATTTCCTCAAAGATTTCGTTCAACCGGCCCTTTATCAATCCCATTCACGATACTCATATTTATCAGTCCCACTGTAATAATGTCTTGAGGCTCAAGTGTGTGCGCAACACCTCAACTTACCCATAAGATTTAATCACACAGCATGCATGTGCATTTTAATACTTGTGCAGAAGCCTCCCCTTTGCTCTCGGCTAGTCAAACAACTCAAAAACTGGGAAGGCGAAAAGATGAGGAGTTGACAGTGAAAGACACCGTTAAAAACTAATTTTAATTAAAAGACATCTATCTTGCTGGAGCTGCTTAATCAGTCATAATTTGCTTAGAAAATAGATTTATCTAACTTGCAATCTCTCTCATCTTGTACCATATAGATCTCGGCATGAAAATCAATACCACAACTTTACACCTAAAACATTTTGCAGCAATGGGAACCGGCTCACTTGTGCCTTTTTACATTTCCTCGCCTCCTCCACGGGTGCTGGGAAACCCAAATTTCTCCAAGAGACAGGCTACGAGCGCCCCCTAGCCGCCAAGGCAAGCCACTGAGCGCCAACCAGCCACAAATGTGACTTGCAATTCAGCTGAAAAGCTAGCAAAGTTTATTTTGGAAAGTACTTTGTATCAACAAACAAGAGTGTGCAGGGCGATCTAGACAGGAAATGTAAAGTGAAAAGAAAAGCCTTGCGCTCGATGTGTTAAACCAATAGATCAAGCTCCAGGCACACTGAGCTCTGATAAAGGAGGCAGAATAGGTGCCAATGGGGACCAGTGGCATCTTTTGGCCTCTTCCCCACCTGGACCACAATCATTCAGATCATCATTTGTGTTCTGTGTATTATAGAGGACTGTCTTTTGTTCAATACACACACACACGGCACAATAAGTTTGATGCTAAATAAGGACACAGACATTCACTCCAATGCAAGCCTTGCTAATAAGGAATGTTGGGGAGAAAAAGATCTTCAGCCATGCTTACTAAAATGCCTCAATAAGCTTGACAAAATAGCCTCCTCTGTGTTTGCCTTCCAATGAAAAGCAAATCTGTTTCTTATTCCATCATCCATTCACAAAGCTGTTTCTTATCAAACAACTCAAAGGAGGCATGGGAAGAGTGGACAGAATGTTTGGAAGTATCCAAAACGAGAGAAGAGCCTATCCTTTTAAATTCTGCAGTTTTTAAGTTTAATGTAACATCTGCAACCTGACGATATGCAGCTCAGACGCAGCTAATGGAGAACACAGTATTTTCAATAACTCAAGCTTGCAACACCTGCTAACAACATGCATGTGTTACAAACCCTACAGGTACGCCCAAAAAAATCCAAGCATCCCTGCAATTTCCTTCCTGGCTAATTCTGTTCGTTACATCTATGTGCCGTTTTCTTTGCTGCGTCTGTTAGTTTTCTTGCTCATCTTTGAACGACAGGAATTATTCCACAAAAGGAAAACAGGATAATAATGGAATAAATAAATAAAGGGTGTTTTCTCTCAGCTATAGGGACACAATGCAAACAGACAGGGTCAAATCAGGAAGCAAATAACTTGCTGACCAGGGACTTCAAATCTGATTTTTTAAAAAATAATAATTTTAAATTGTACAGGGATTATTTGATGTTTTTCTCCTTTCAGCCCCCTCCCCACCACAATAACTTTCTTCAGGAGGGTTCAACCATATATATTTTTTTAATAATGAAGGTCATTTTGCTGGCAGAAGGTGACTTAAGACTCCGTTTCAACAATTCCTCCCATTCCTAAAATTCATAACTAGTGCTCACATCTCACTGTTGAAGCAGTTAAAACCTGTCGCAGATGTCCGGCCAACATTATCATCTGTCATTCAGAACAGTCCTAGAACATCTCTTGTCGGGATTTTTACATAAGAGATGTCATTTTCCTATTATACAACTTTGCTGTATTTTTCACAGCCAACCATCACTGGAGACGTACCCAAATTTGCTCATTCCATCAGATATCCCTCTGTCAAAAACAGGGTATTGAGATATATTTGGGGTGGGGAACTTAAGTCTCAGGAATGATAGGAGCCTCTCTCAGAATTGCAAAAATACCATACTATGGCAATAAAGTCAGTTATTGTATATAATAACAAAACCCTCGCCTGATCTGAAATGAATCTGGATTGTACCCTTCCGGCTGCAAATCCTATGCTTACCTACTCAAAACTAAACCCCAATGTGCCCAGCAGTGCTTTCTTCTGAGTAAACATGAATAGGACCAGGCTGTAAATATTCCCCCAACCCACCCACCTTTCTCACGCTCACTTTCTGCTTGTTTGCCATTCAGGATAGCAGTTTTTCTTTCAACACCCCACAGGGACTAAAATCTAATAAACTCCAATGAAGAGGGTTAGAATTAAACCCATTTGCCAGCCTGCTCCTCCACTTAGCGCTATACCCTCAAATGCAATGCCATTTCCTTGACAAGCTGCTCCATCAAACAGCTGCGGACCTCAGAATCTGACTCCAGATTCCTTCAGCAAAAAGAGGTGCAGGTATATGTGCATGTATGTGTGGAGGGGAGTTGCCGTGCTAAGTTAATTCTTTCTTTATTTGGCCCTTCTGGTCAAACTTCTCTCTTCCAAACAGGCTCCCCTTTTAATAATGTATAACTGTTTCCTAGAAACTGGTCCAGCCACTTTCAATGTGAAACCACCTCTGTCTCTCTCTCTAGCTCAAACATCCAGTTGCTTTTTCCTGATTCCTGCCCCCACGCCACCCGGGCTGCCCATTGCATATCTAGGCATACCACATACACATGATTTATGCCCATCTATTGTCTTCCTTTTTGCCTTAACCTTAGTTTAAGAGACCTCAGTCAGTCCTGTTGTTAAGTCCTTTCCAGATGGGAGGATGAATAGGGGAACAGAGAAAAAGACCTGGCTATGGTTTTTCTCCCTTCTAAACCTTCCTCCCCACTGAGCCACACTGTGCAGGCAGATGTTTAAAGGTATCCTTCCATTATACTTAACACCCACCTGGTACCCAATTCCAAATTGCATATACTTCTTCCCCCCCCCCAAAAAAAAAATCATAGTGGGGGAGTTGGTGGGAAAGAGCTGGAAATCAGGAAGAATCCCACCTGACTAACCTGACGCCAATTAAAATTTGAAACATTTGCAAACATGCCTCTTTCCTTTTTCTATTATCTCCACACAATACTGTCTGCCTTACCTTTTTTCTGGCTCACATACATTACATACACACAATCTCAAACAAGCAAAGTACCCCATGCAAACTACGGGGGGGGGGGAGAGATAGCGTTACATGAAATAATCTGGATCTTGTTGGTTTTTTAAAAAATAAAAAAGGAGGGTGGATCAACAACTCCCTCCTAACCCTCTCCCCAATGTTACAATCCGGCTAGGTTTTCTTAATGGGGGGGAAAGAAAGAGAAAAATAGAGTTTGGTCGAAAGGTGTTACAGGTTTGGTGTGTTATTTCGGAAAAATTAAAAAGTAGAAGAAATGAAAATCCACTCTTCCGCCCCCCCCCCAATGGTTCGGCAACCACCGCCAAACTCCCCGGTTGCAAAACAGTGTTCAAAATCTACCAACGCATCTTCATTGGTGCTGTTGCAGCTGGTTAATAAAGGCTTTTTGTTGTTGTTGTTTTTAGAGGGGGTGGCAAGAAAGGGTTGGTTTTTTTGAGGGGGGAGAGGAGAGGAGAGGAAGGAAAAGAAGAAAATAAAAGTGGAGAGAGGGGGGGAAATTAAATTCGCTAGAGAAGCACCGTCCAAGGTCGAACGGCAGCATTCGCCAATCAATATAATTCCAATGTATTGTTACAAACAACAATTTTTATCAGCTGTAACAAAGGAGTGGAAAGAGAGAGAGAGAGCGCTGTCACCAAATGCTGCTGGCAGATGGCTGCTAGTCTTAGGCTTTCAAGGGGGAGGGGAGACGCCGGGCTATATATATATATATTTATTTAAATTTTTAAGAAATATAACATACATATTCTATTATTCTCTCTCTGCGCCCCCCCACAACATCCTCTCCGGCTCAGCCCCCTTCCCTCTTGCTTCTTTCTCTCCCCCTCTCTCTCACACACACTGCGCGCGCCCCCCCCCCCCTTCTCCGCTCGCCCGGCTCCACACGCGCAACGGCTGCTTTGCAAAAGCCAAGCGTGCAAAGGGAGCTGTTCTTTTTGGCGTTATGTTTGGGGCTGTGATTTTTCTCCTTTTTTCCTCTCTCCCTCCGCGCCACCCCCACCACCCCATTAACAGGAACAGAGGCCGATTTCCTTCCCTTGCGTTACTCTTATTTTTTAATTCTGAAACTAGCCTCCAAAATAAAATAAAAAATGATTATTATTGATCACCCAGGTCAGGAGAGCAAAATGCACATCCCTGCTGCCTGCAAACCTTCAAGGCGCAACCTTGAGGTGTGTTGGGTTTCCATTGCATTTCAGTGTTGGAAATAGCGGAGTGGGCAGAAGCGAAATAAAGAGGAGCAGAGTTTGGGTGCTTTGTTTTTGTCCTTCATTATTAGCAGAGCAGGAGATGTTTGCAAAGCGAAGCTGCTACTAAGGAAGGCTGACACCACCCACCCCGGATCTGGACTCCTATACAGGCAACTCTGGGCCTGGATTCCCACCACCACCACCATACACAACGCATACAGTATCCTCGGCTCCTGGGAAAGGAACACCTCGTTCTAGATCGCTTCCAGCCCTCAATACACTGCTGCCTTGGGCTGCTTTTTTGCTACTACGATGAGATCCTACCACCTCGCTCTTTTGCAAAAGTGGCGCGCCTTTTTTGCAGGACTCCTTCGCCGCTTTGCAAACTGTGCGCGCGCTTCACTTTGCAAAAAAAAAATATGCTGCTACTTTACTTTGCAACGTGCACGCAAAATGCACCCCTTCCCTGTCTGTCTCCCCCCCCAAATGTACACACCTGTCTGTCTCCCCCCCCCCCAAAAAAAGAAACACACACACAGCATTTTGCAGCAAGGTTAGCACATGCATAAATGCATACAAAAGCTACCTTGCGCTTTGGGCAGGGCAGCCGGACCTTGCCCAGGGGGGAGTCGAGCAAAGGGCTCCAGCCCGCCTGCCGGTCTACCTGTACACTGACATTTCTCTCGGCCCCTTCCCCAACGCCCGGTCCTGTTATGTCTCCGGTACCAAGCCGGGCTTCCCTAACGGATGACGATGGAGGGAGATGCAGACCCCCGTCGCTAGATCTCCCCCCAACACACACACACCCAACCTCGCCTTCCGCGCGCCGCCTCCGCCTCTCCCGGCTCCCCAGACCGGCCTCGCCGCTCCATCGCCGGCCTGCCAGGCGTCCCTTGCATGTGGTTCCCATTAAGGCTCCCCCCGCTCCAGCCCCGACTCCAGCCACCTTCCTCTTCTCGGCTGCCGCCGCTGCCGCTCCGGCTGCTGCTCTCGCGTGCTCGCCAACTTTGGACCAGCCTTTCCAACCCAGCCTCTCTCTTCTGAAAGTCCCTGCTGCGGATCCCCCACCCGGCCGTCTTCCCCGCCGTCCCCAGCTCGCCTCTGCCGCTCTCAGCCGGCTTCGCGGCCTCCTCCGTCCCCCTGCAAACTTTACTTTCCAGAACACCTATCCTGCCGGCCCCCCGCTTCTCTCTCTCCTCGACTCCCCTCTCCCCGTCAGCCACCGTCGTCCCCCCCGCGCCAATTCTTTGCAAACTCTCCAAGAACCTTCACTTTTACGCACAACACACCCCTTCTCCAATCTTTCCCGGTCAGCTTCACACACCACGCGCACAAACGCACCCCAACTTCCCATCACTGCTCTCCTTCTCCCAACACACACACATAGAAAGAACACTTTCCTTTCCGATCCGGCTCCTTTGAAAGAGTTGCAACTTACGCGTGATAATTTCCCTTTGTGATAAGTGCTGCGGGTTCCCCTGCTTGCGACGGGACATTGCCCTGGCATTTACACGGTCATCGCCCGGAGAGCTGGACTTGGGTAGGGGGGAATCGGGTTGGTGGTAGTGGTGGGGAGCGATCTTCTTCTTCCTCCCGGTCTTCTATTTTCTTCTTGGTACTTTTCTTCTTAAAAAAAAAGAAGAAGAGGGGGGAACAGTTCCACACACCCCCTTGGAGCACTCAAGATGAGATTCTTCCTTCAATTAAAAAATCATCATCGGAAGAGTGGGGAAGCCTTGGTTTTTGTTTTCGCAAGACAACTGTTTTGTTTGTTTGGTTGGTTTTTTCCTTTTCACCGCTTCCAGGTCTTTTCTTGAACTTCAGGAGAGAAGGATGGTTTCCCACCCCCCCCCTCACCAAGCGCTGACACTTTTTTTTTATTTTTCCAGAGTGCTTTGGAGGCGGGGGGAGAAAAAGAAAAACAAGAGAGCAGAAGGGGGGGGGGGAGAAGCAAAGTGCACTTCTTCCACCAGGACGAATCTTTTTAAAACAGAAAAAAAATGGATTACATACACACACGCTCGCACAAAAGTAGAAAAATTGGAATTTCCCCACACGCAGAGAAAAATGCAGGAAAAAAATTACCCTTGCTGGGTTAATTAGAATTCTTTCTCTCTCGCTTTCTTGTCTCTTTTTTTTTCAAAAAAGAAAAAGGGGTTAGCCCAAACTGTGTCTCCTCTTTGCCAGTTCAAGTGCCACTGGGTTGGTTTTTTGTTGTTGTATAATATTAATTTTTTTTGCTTTGCTTTGCTCGCACCACTTTGCCACTGGCTTCACCCCCCTCCTCCCCTCGCTTGGCACAGGGTCTTGCTAGGAAGGCAGCCCCCCAGTGCTTCTGGGTTAGTGCTGGCTATTACTAAGGAGATATATTGCAATGTGAAGATGGCGGAGTCCTGGTTCCCTGGGAGCGCTCTGTCTCTCTATGGCTGGGTCTGCCTCCGTACAATGGGATAAAATTCAAGTTCAAGTGCGGACGTGACGTTTAATCTGCACTAGAGACAAAAAAGACCTAGAGAGTAGGAGCACTGGGGGCGACTAGCGGTGGCTTTTTAACATTGTACCCTGCAAGAGAACAAGAAGAAGGGGGAGAAGAAGGAAAAGAGGAGGAAGGAGAGAGAGAGAGAGGGAGAGGGGGAAAAAGCCACCCTCAAACAGACTCCCAGCACACACGCGGCTCCGACTGCTTAGCCAGGGCTACGTCTGCGGAGCACGCAGCCAAAATGAAATTAAGCAGAATTTAGCTGGGGAAGGGGAAGAAAAGAGGAGCAATCAGGAAAAAAAAGAGGGACCGAGAGTCCCTTTCTCCCAAACCATCGCCGATCAGGTTTAGGATGAGACGCAGGCAAGGTCTGGGGGGTGTTAGGTGGCGGGAGGGGGCAGATCAGGGCCCGGGCAGCCGCCTCCCCCCTCCTCCGCCCCTTGGCAAGAAGCCCAAAAGGGACGGCCGTCTCCCGGGGGAAGCGCTGGCGGGGGGGCGAGTAGGTAAGGGGGCTGGTGAAGCTCAGCAGGCTGGCGCCGGAAAGGCAGAAAAAGAGTGGGCGGCGAGAGCGGTGGGCTCGACCCGGCGAGCCAGGCGGGAGGGGGTTGAGGTGGGCGCCCCCCGGGAAGGGCGCGGGATCCATCCTGCTCTCGCTCGATCCACCTGCTCCGAGATCTCCCAGGCGGCTCGGATCTTTGCTTCGCGGAGATCCCTTCGCTGCCCCCCTTTCAACTAAGGAGCTGTCTCGCTCGCTCTCCTCTTCCCCTGCGCGCAGGCAGCCAAGCAGGCGGCGGCGGCAGCGGCAGCAGCAGCCCGACTCCGCTCCAAACACCTTCGCATTTCCAACAGTTTTTACAATAACACAAATATCTGCGTGGGGGAAGAGATATTTCTCTCTCGCCCCCCCCCTCCTCTCAATCTGAATTGCGATTGCAGAGGGAGCCACAAAGACGCGCACACTCTCCTCTTCCTCGCTCCCTCTCTCGTCGTCCCCCCTCTCTCTACCCACTTCGCGAGGGAAAGGGTCCCTGTGAAATCCCCGGGCTCGCTGCAAACTCAGCATTGACCCGAAGGAAGGCAAAACCGGGCAAATCGGTAAATAAGTCACGGTGGACCTCCACGCGCCTCCCCAATACATTCCTACGCAGTGGTGGTTATTAAAACGCAAGGCAGCTGCGTTTTTACGTGGTTTCTTTCTGAAATGCGGGGTTCCCTGGTGACCTCTGAGATTTAGCTTTGCATTGAATTGCTTTCCGTGCCGGAGTACTCTGGGTGCACCAGTGATCCTCCAGTTTGGGGGTCCCAAAGTTTATAACTAACCTGCATGCCCGCACAAACACAACGAGCAAGGTTGCTTTCCCCTAATTCTGATCAAATAACGCAGAATAACCATCACTGCTTGTTTCCACACGCGTCATGCCTGGCGCATTTTGACTCTAGTTCTGACCGTAAACATGAAAGGGCGAGGAAGAGAGAACCGGTAAGTGGTCTTTGCCACACTTTTAACCACCCTGATCCACAGAAGAGTGGTTAAGCTGCCTTTAGAAGGCTCGCTTCGTCCACATTAAGTGGTGCTTGAGTTTATGACTTTGTACTAGACAGACCCAGTTCGGAACCGGTCGGCTCCAATAGTAGGATCTCCTTCAGGAGGCCTGCAACCTAATTCTCTGCGCGCAGGTGCCCCACAAGCCGCCACGATCCGAAAGAGCACCCAGCATCCTCTGCGAGGGATCCTGGAGACGTGCGGTTCGGGGATCACGCGGTTTTTCATTGGCTCGTTTCGAAACGCCGTGCGCGCGTGAGCCCTGCAAGCGAGAGAGCCATTGGAAAATGGATTTGCGCCCTCCAAGGGTCCAGTTCACTATCAGACCCCGCTAGGGAGTTATTGCGCCCGTCGGTTTTGTCACTCCTGACAAACACACACACACACCCATATGCAAGAAGTTGCAACCTGAATTACAAAGTGTAGCATGGGAGAATTCAAACACGTTTGGTGGGAGGTTACAGATTGCATTAAAGGCCCTCTTCCTGTGGTTAACTTTCCTCTTCCCATTACTAGAACATAGGAAGCTGCCTTATACTGCGTCAGACCATGGGTCCACCTCGCTTTGTGTTGTCTGCACTGACTGGCAGCAGCGCGCCAAACGATCAGGCAAGGGTCTCTCCCAAACATATCCGGAGAGGCTAGGGACTGAGCCTGGGACCTTTAGTACTCCAAGCAGTACTAGTACTCTAGTATTCTCCCATTGAAGATTAACTCCCCATCATCACCACCACCCTTCCCACATAGTGTCCTCGCCCGGATTCACCACTTCCTCTACACTTAACAGCCCATGGCTTGGGGCTCACTTGTAGCCCTCGCAGATTGAATAGCTTGACCAGGAGAGGACTGTAGTGAGGTTTTTCTCCTGTTGGGAGAGGCGGCCCCGTCCAGTTTTAAGATTCACATCTCACCCTGCCCCACTTATTTATAAAGGGAACTGGTGCACCTATCTCAGAGTAGTCCACCGGACATGGTGATCTGCTCTCTCTGGACAAGCAGTTTCCTAGCTAGCCCTACTTGGAGACGCAGGTAGATCAAACCTTGGACTTTCTTCAGCCAGGCCAAGAGGATGCTCTGATCCTGAGCTCCGGCTGGAGATGTGTGGAGAGGTCTTCCTCACACACACAAATGCTCCAGTCTCCCTCCCCTTCTGCTCCAGTCCCTGAGATGCTTTGATGATCTGCATTCATACATTCAGCTAAGAAGCAGAGTGGAAGACAACCCAGCAATAATTAAACCCCTTTAATTTAGTGGGAGAGTTAAAATATATGCGTAACGCTGCAACCCCATATACACTTTTCTTGGAATATGTCCCGCTGAATAGGACTTAACTTCTGATTGCCAATTTTTCACAACCAACGGGCGTTTAACAAAGCAAAGCAACGCTAGGCAAATATCCCACTGTGCTCAGTGGAGCTCACTTCCAGGTAAGTAAATTTGGTCGGGTTGTGCATTCACTATTCCACTGTCCTTCCATCTTTCAAAGCGAAAACCAGCAGCCTGCTTCCATTTCCAGGATCTGCTTGGAACCTCAAGACCCCATCTTCCGTCTCATCCTTACTACTATTTATTTGGGAACATGGCACTCCTGCTTATTTGTTTCCACCTGAGCTGAGATCTTCCAGGGCAGAATAGAGGACTCTCTCCCCCCGCGCCCCCCAATAAATAAATCCAGAAGTGGGATGAGGGAGGGAGCCAAGGCGGGCCCTCATTGGCCAACCCCCGGCCCAAACTTTCCCCAACTGCTCTTCTGAAGACCTAGGCTCAGTTCTCCTCGCTCTCCGCTCAACAAAGCGGGCAAGAGAGATGGAGCGAGTCGTCCAACGCCTCTTTAAACCCCCTTCTCCAGCCCCTCTCCCAGACCTTCGCAGATTCGCTGGGGGCTTTGCCGGTTTATACAAAAGGCAAATTAGCATCACGATAGAAACAACTTCTTGCAACACAGGAAGCCGCCGAAAAGGAGAGAGCGAGAGAGATGGCTCTTTCTTCGACGCACACGCGCGCGCTGTTTCAAAAAGTTGTCCAAACAATCCTAGCGACAAAGAAAAGAAAGAGGAGGGGGCGCCTTAAAGGACCCGCTGCTGCGATTGTGTGAGAAGAGGCAGGGATTTGTGGGGTTTTCATACTCTTGGTGGAACGCAGTGCTTTCTGTCCCACGCCCTCAAACTCCCTGCCCTCAAAAAACTAGGGTGTTTTTCCCCCAAACTTATTCCAGATATTAAATCGTATGTCCCATTTTTCTACAGTTTTACGCGTGGAACGCGCCAGCCCCACATGGTATCACTATAATTGATGCCATGAGTAGAGGGGTCCGGATGTTTCCACGTAGCCTTTCTAGGCTCCTAAAGTGCCCCAGAAGATACAACAGTATTTGCATACTGTCCTTGATGTATTGTGCGCCGCCCGGTGCTCCTAAGTGCGGAGGAAGGTCCGGGTATAAAAACCACGTGATAACTAAAGAAGTTGGCGCAAATAGTTCAGGAAACAAAAGCTCTGGTGAGCGTCTTGGACTTGAACTCCGACGCGCGAATCCTTTTCCGGGAGAGTTCCTGCACAAATTTCCCAAAGCAGTTTTATTTCCTTCGTTCACACAAGTCTTTATTTCCCCCAGATTCTTTTTCTTACTTCTTGCTGAGTTGTTGGTAATCCTTTAATACCAGTGTCATGCCAAACACACACTTTTAGGGCTGAGATCCGCGGCACACTTACCTAGGAGTAAGTCCCACTTGAGTTGTTGGAATGGCTGCCGAGTTAATATATAGTGGATCGGCCCATAAAACTTTTTTTAAAAAAAATACCCCTACTCCTTCGAACCCACCCTGCTGGGGCGCATTCACACAACCCCAAACATCTGTGCGAATTTGTAGGTCACGTTCTTCCACCAGAAATTAGGTCCCAAATGCGAGTTCACATCAGAAGTCAGTCCCCTAGAAATCAGGGCGGCTTGCTTCTTAGGAAACACGTATAGGACTTGACTTTGAGTATAAATTCAGAACAGGCAATGTGAAGAATACTGTACTCTTGTTTCACGACTACGCAGCAGTAACGCTTATTGACAGCGTGGAAATTTGAGGCACCCTCTGCTCCAACGGACGCTTCTGAATACAGAAGCAGGGCTTGGAACTATCCCCGAAGAGTAACAAAAGTGAGGTCTTGTGAACGCGTCCTACGTGTTAAGAGGAGGAAACTCTGTTTAGCGGGGGTGGGGTTGGAACCCCAAGAGATTTCTGCCGACTAAGGGCCCTTTCCGCCTTTCCAGCAGACCCAGAGAGGCGAGGCGGGCAAAGTCCACCTTGAGTGCATTTTTATTTTTATTTTTGTCACTCCGGGCAGGAAACTTCAAACGGCCTGGTGGGGTGTGCGGAGCAATCGGGGGATAGACACACCTTGCTAGGCCACCCTCCTTGCCAGGGGCTATTCAGATCCAAGATAAGGGCGAATAAACGAGACTGGCCGCGTCGCCTTCCTGAGTTTATTGCAAGGGGAGAGGGGGCGCGCGCGCAAAGCCGCTCTTCCCGGAGAGATAAAGGCGCTAGATCACATGAGGAGGGTGGTGGCGGGTATTATTATTATTATTGTTGTTGTTGTTATTTTAAAAAGGTTTTTCTGCGTCCTGGATATGCCCTAACGACGAGATTTGCGGGCGGTAGGGGTCGGAAATATATTCCGAAGTGATTTCCACAGCCTCTCCTTTCCTCCCTCCCCCGTCTGGCACTTGTGATCATTAGCACCGCGAAAGCTGTTAATGTCTTGTCTCACAGCTCCCCCTTTGGTCTCTCCGCGCTGCTCGTCTCGCGTTCAAAGTCAGATCAATAGCAGTCTCTCGCTAACCTTGACCTCTCCCTCGACCCCGCCTCCATCTGCAGCTGGCCCCACTGTTTTGTTCACACCCCCCCCGCCCGCCCCACTCTGTCGATATCCCAGCCACAGTCGGGGACAAGAGACAAATAACAGGGACTCGCTTCTCTGTAAGGGCAGCAAGGGGGGGGGGAGAGATAGAAAGGGTGGGGGGTGTTTAAACCTTCTCCCCCAACTCCCCCCCTTTTACAACAAAGGTCCAGATCGCCAGTCACGTTGGCCGGAGGATGCCCCTCCCTGATGCGGAGTGTTTATTGCTTTGTCTGCATTTTTTCCTTCGCGACCCCCCCTCCCCGTCCCATGTCTCTCACCGCCCCCCCCCCCACGACACTCCTCTGCAAAGCGCGCAAGAAGTCTGCAAGGTTGCAAAGGGAACGTGGCAGGTTCCCATCAGATACTTTGCAGAGGCATAATAAAAACGCGGGAAAAGTCTGCTGAACTTTTTGTTATTATTTTAACAAGGACATATCGATTGGCCGCCGTCTTGCAGTGGGGACAATCAAATTCCTCCCTCCACCCCCCATGTATTTATTTTCTTTTCCGGAGGCATTTTAGAGTTATGGTGGGCACGGTCCTGGAGAAAGTTGCACCCTGAGCTTTTGCATGGAAGTGGGTCCAATTGAATTGTGTTTGGTTTTTCCCAAAAGAAACGCGCGGAGGAATTGCAACTTTTTGTTTTGAAGGCGACGGTTGATGGGTGTTTGTTTTGTTTTTGTTTGCACGAGCGCGCTTACTCGGGAGTAAATCCCATTGAAACCCGTGGGGCTTACTTCCAAGTAGACACGGTTTAGGACGCAAAGCAAGCGACCAATATACTATTTATCATAATGGCAACGTGATTAGAAAGAACCTGGAAAACAAGGGTTAGGTTTGCTGTTTTGTTTTTTAGGAAAGGAAAGGAAATTAAACGCAAGTTATTTTATGTAATGAATACTAGATGAAAGTACCGGGTTAAATAAAATGTGTCTTCGGTTATAAGAATATGATAAATGTGAATGCTCCATTTTATTAACTGTTCAGAATATTGAGACATGTATTATTTTCTACATAGTCATATAGCACGGGTAATCACAAATCAAAATTGTGCAGCAGCAGCAGCAGCTCAAACCTATGTAGGTTTACTAGGAGGGAAGCCCCACTGTGTTCAATGGGACTTTCTCCCATGTAAGTGAATGCAGCATTTTCCAGCTTCAGGTGAGAGTCAAATGTTCCTTAGTATCAGGTCATACAGAGAATGAAGGTTATGCAAGGCTCAGGTTTGAAAGCGTGTTTGGAGGAAATATTTTTGGCAAGCCATATTACCGCACCAGCGTATTAACCAATCACGTTCTCCGGTGAAGCCAAATGCTCTAGAATAGAAGGGCACCACAAAACCCGGGAAAGTGCCAAAACCCGGGCCAGCTCTCGATAGCACTGCCGTGTTGCAAAATTTAAATGCGCAGGTTAAAAGTTTGTGGCGCCACTTCGCTTTAGCGTGGATTAGGAGCAAGACACGCCGCCTGCTTTCACTTTTGCAAAGTTTGTGTTTTGCGCTCTTCCCCGACCCGACCCGTCCGATGCAACTGTCAACTTCAATGGATTGCAAGTCAGGGACTAGAGATTTCTGTTTAAAGGATATTTCGGAGTTAATCCCTTCTGTCTCCTTGAACTCTTAGTGGGACTACTCAAGAGTAAAAACGCACAGGGTGATCGGGCTGGAAGTCGTTTGTGGGAGGGGGTGGGAAGAGACACATTTTAATTTTAATTTTCAAAATTAAAACTGCCTCCCTCGATCGAACTGCTTCTTTTATTACTAATGCTCTGTCTGCGGCGTAACTGTCTCTTTTAAGTGTTGAAGGAAAAGGAGGCGCGTTTGGGTGTGTGAAATAACATTGAGCCAGAAGCTGATGAAAAAGTCGCTCCACCTTGCGAGGAAAAGAGGAAGCGCAGCCTGTTATCTATAGAGGAGAAGAGCTTTTGCATCCAGTGAGCCTATCTCTACCGGGGCCCGTTCATTTAAAATAAAAATAAATAAACAGAGACATTCTACAAAGGATTCCCCATATTTGACTGCTTAGAAGCCGTCTAAGCATTAAACGAAATACAGTATGGATAGGTGAATAGATGAGCTTACTTATTGCTTTCTGCCGTGAATTGGAAATCCGAAATTTAGTACAGTGATGGTACCCAAAAATTTTTTACAGGTGAGTACAGAAAGGGCAAGCAAAGTATATTTCTAGGTAGACAAGTTGTGTCTGAAATAAATATAATAGTATATATTTATAACCTTTATAATTCAACTTTATAATGAAAAATAAAAATATTTCCTTTGGCTTGAATGCTAAAGTGTTCCCTATCACCTGCGATGTGAACAGCTTAAGAATGACACAGGCACATGCAATGTTAGGAATATCATTAAAAGATAGGAAAGCTAATTGGATGTGGCAAATATCAAAAGTTATGGACCTAGTGTTTAAATAATGCAGGACATGTGGCGAGACGTGATTTGGGCCAATGGAATAAAGCAGTGTCAGTATGGAGACTCTACAATTTCAAAAGACCATGTAGGTGACCACCTGTCGACAATCTAAAACTAACAGCAGGGCTTATGTGGGTGCAAGGAGCCAATAGAAAATGATGGAGAGAGCTTGAAGAGGCATCGATCCAAAGATGAATGGGGAAAGCTGCAAAAGAAGAAGTCGGGGGGCACAGGTGGGGCAAGCTCCTTATTTGGTGGTGGTGGGGTGCTTGCCCCCTGCACCCCTCTAGTGCTGCCCATGGTTTAGTGCCACAAAAGTGTGTGTGTCTGCTTGCTGAGCTTAGCACCATCACCCAAACAGACTTGAGGAAGCCTGGTTTTGATGGGAATGTTTGGATGGTGGAATCCTTTACATTCCAGAAAATGGGTTAATGGGAAAGGTTTCTGGATCAAAGGATGCTGCATCCAGGCAGATTGCAGGCGCCAGCATAAGATCACACACTTTCCAGCTTTTTCACAGAGTTGTGTCTCTTGTGTCGCCCTTTAGTTGCACGTTCAAAATGCACTGAAATCATTTCAACAAAGCTTTCATAGCTCCGGTTGACGTCCTCATCTCCTATCTGGTAGGCCCTCTTCCTCCAGCATTTTGTCCTTCGCCTCCATCCATACACACAAAATTTCAACTCCCGGTGCTGCCTCAATACAGCTGTGTGCTTCCATTGCTGGACTCTCTGAAAATGGCTTCTCCATGCAAACCAGGAAGTGACCTCATCTTATCTCTGTGGCTGCGATCTCCTGGGTGACACAGATGTGGTTAGGCAGTTGAATGTGTACTCTGTCTGTTTCCCTCCCTCTTAGCCACCCCCCACACTGCCCCAGCCCCTGGCAACCCACGTTACGCCACTGCATGCACAATACAAGGAAAGAGAGTTTGCAGTGGGTGCCTGCCACTTGCCCTTGCGCTGAATGCTATCACAGGTGGGATAAATAAAAATAATAACCAGCACCTTAGGCTCTCAGGCGTATTGCTATGTTTCATGAGAGTCATAGAGCTGGAAGGGTCCACGAGGGTCATCTCATCTAACCTACTGCAATGCAGGAAACTTTTGCTTTGTGGGGTCATGATGGAAAGACTTACACATGCGATGGGGTTTTCGGGTTCAGCCTTCCCCAACCAATGCCCTCAAGATGTTGCTGTGCAGTAGCTTTTGGGAAACAAATAATGAAACCATTTTCAGTCCCAACTGAGCCCAGTAGTGAACTTTGGATTAGCTCCATCCATATTTCTGCTTTTTATGTTCCAGGGCTGTGCAAATTAAGCTGGTATCATCAGAAAAGTATGTTCCAACTGGGGTTGTGGTTTTTGTTTTGTTTTTTGCATTTATTTATTTTTGCTAGACGATATGGCTATCAATGGCTACTAGCTATGAACGATGGCCATATATTACCTCTGCAGAAGGCCTTTGAATACCACTTGTTAGGAATCACAGTTGAGGAGACAATTGTTGAGTTCAGATTGTGCTTGTGGGTTTCTCATAGGCATCTGGCCAAGCACTGTGAGAGCATGATGCTGGACTAGTTGGGTCTTTGGCCTGATCCTGCAGGGCTCTACTTGTGTTCCGAGCCCTAAAAGTAATCGTTTAGACGATGCAGAATGACAAGACTTAAAAGAAACAAACGATATTCAAAACAAAGAGTTAAAATTTCAAGTATTTAGATTTACTGAGAACATTTGCAGATACATTATTCTTGTCAACAAAGAAAGAAACACCAACTCTACTGGGGAGACCTAACCTGGGAGCAATAAGTTTGGATTGAACATTAAGTGCAGATTATTGTTTTCAAGGAACTGGTAATGGAGTTTGCTAGGAGTGCAGCTTAAGTGAGTTTAACAAGGGGAATATCATTATTTGTGTCCTTTGGGGAACCAATTATTATTAATCTGTTACACAGCACTTTAATTGGGCAAAAACAATTCAAGAAAACATATTTCCCTCATTCGTCTTCTTGACAGCTCTGTGAGACATGTAAGGATTTATTCTTTCCATTTTACAGATATAGGGACTGAGGTGGAGTTTATGAGCTATTCACACGCCATACATCTGAGACACAGAATTCAGGAAAAACTTTATTAGGATTTGCAAATCCAAACTAGGGCAACTTTTCTAGGCCTCCATTTTGTGAGGTTCCTATATGTCTATGTACCATGATCCTATGCTTGTTTGCTTAGAAGTCAATTGAATTGTGTTCAACTCCCTTTTGCCTCATCTCTCATGAATGCACTTAGAATTATAGCCTTATACTTGTTGAAGGACCATCATTTTTAAGCAGAATTCTCTTACTGGAGAAAACCAGTGTGAATTTTATTTGGGGTCTTCTGTGATGAAGGGATGAACAAACAGCATGGACGGATGTGGTGCAAGGACCAGATTAAAGGTAACATTGAAATTGGTCTTGAAGTGATTGTTCAACATATGATGAAGCTTCCCTCATCATAGTGATAGTGGAAGCTACACATGCCGAAGCCTGTGGCCCCACCCTCCAACATTTATCCAATGAAATTAGGGACATTTTATTCAACAATAATAATAACAACAACAACAATAATAATTCTATGTCCTTTTAAAATGTGTTGGAAGCAGTGCTTTTTTCTAGAAAAACAAACAAACAAAACCCCACCAATCTGACTGGGTTGCATTTAAAAAACTTCCCTATACAGGGCTGCCTTCAGATGTCTTCTAAAGGTTGTATAGTTACTTATCTCCTGGGCTTGGAGGTCACATAAATGCATACCCTCCAACGTTTCTCCCATGAAAATAGGGACACCCTACCATACCCTTCAGGGATGTGGGTGGCACTGTGGGTTAAATCACAGAGCCTAGAACATGCCGATCAAAAGGTTGGTGGTTCGAATCCCCGTGACGGGGTGAGCTTCTGTTGTTCTGTCCCAGCTCCTGCCAACCTAGCAGTTCGAAATCATGTCAGAGTGCAAGTAGATAAATAGGTACCGCTCTGGCGGGAAGGTAAACGGCGTTTCCATGTGCTGCTCTGGTTCGCCAGAAGAGGCTTAGTCATGCTGACCACATGACCCAGAAGCTGTCTACGGACAAACGCCGGCTCCCTCGGCCTATAGAGCAAGATGAGCGCCACAACCCCAGAGTCGTCTGCGACTGGACCTAACGGTCAGGGGTCCCTTTATCATACCCTTCAACATTTCTTTGATGGAAATAGGGATGTCCTAAGGGAAAGCAGGACATTCCATGATGAAATCAGAAACTGGGACAGCTTCTGTAAATCCGCGACTGTCCCTGCAAAAATAGAAACATGTTCCGGTTTCTGATTTGATCCTGGAATTGACCCACTTTCCCTTAAGATGTCCCTGTTTTCATTAGAGAAACATTGGTGGTGATGGAGTAATCTGGCCCCTGAACCATCTGAAGACAGCCCTATACAGTCAAACCTCTGTTGCCAAACATAATCCGTTCCAGAAGACCGTTCAGCTTCCGAAACATTCGACAACCGAGGTGCAGCTTCCATTTGGTTGCAAGAACTTCTTGAACTCAAGCGGAATGTCCATCAGATGCTTGGGTTCTGAAAAACGTTAAAAAAACAGAGCATTTATTTCCAGGTTTTTGGCTTTTGGGAGCCGAAACGTATGATAATGGAGGTGTTTGGGAACCGAGGTTTGACTGTATGCGGAAATTTTTTAATGTTCAGTGTTTTGTTATGTTTTTATAAATGTTGGAAGCTGCCCAGAGTGACTGAGGCAACCCAGTCAGATGGGCATGGTATAATAATAATAACTGTTGTTGTTTAGTCGTTTAGTCATGTCCGACTCTTCGTGATCCCATGGACCAGAGCACGGCAGGCACTCCTGTCTTCCACTGCCTCCCGCAGTTTGGTCAAACTCATGCATCGAGAACACTGTTGAACCAGTGGCATAGCGTGGGGGTGCAGGGGGGGCCGGCCGCACCGGGCGCAACATCTGGGGGCGCAAATCCACGGGTTAGGGGGCATAAATTACTTGCCTTGCCCCGGGTGCTGACAACCCACGCTACGCCACTGTGTTGAACGATCTCGTCCTCTGTCGTCCCCTTCTCCTTCTGCCCCCAATCTTTCCCAACATCAGGTTCTTTTCCAGGGAGTCTTCTCTTCTCAGGTGGCCAAAGTATTGGAGCCTCAGCTTCAGGATCTGTCCTTCCAGTGAGTACTCAGGGCTGATTTCCTTAAGAATGGATAGGTTTGATCTTCTTGCAGTCCATGGGACTCTCAAGAGTCTCCTCCAGCACCATAATTCAAAAGCATAAATTCTTCAGCGATCAGCCTTCTTTATGGTCCAGCTCTCACTTCCATACATCACTACTGGGAAAAACATAGCTTTTACTATATGGACCTTTGTTGGCAAGGTGATATCTCTGCTTTTTAAGATGCTGTCTAGGTTTGTCATTGCTTTTCTCCCAAGAAGCAGGCGTCTTTTAATTATGTGACTGCTGTCACCATCTGCAGTAATCATGGAGCCCAAGAAAGGAAAATAATAATAATAATAATAATAATAATAATAATAATAATAATAGGTAGGATGTCCCTGTTTTCATCGGAGAAATGTTGGAGGAGACGCAAAAGATCCATTACAAACATGCCAGTTGCACCCAGTGGCGTAGCGTGGGGGGTGCAGGGGGGGCCGGCCACACCGGGCGCAACATCTGGGGGTTAGGGTTAGGGGGCGCAAATCCACGGGTTAGGGGGCGCAAATTACTTGCCTTGCCCCGGGTGCTGACAACACACGCTACGCCACTGGTTGCACCTTCTTCTGCCACAAAATGTCAACAACTTTCCGTACCAGAAACCTTGGCGACGAAGTTTGCCGCCTTAAAGCTGTGGCTAGCCACGTTGAATCACCGTTTTCTCGGTGAGGCTGAGGGCTTTCCTCCCCTTTCCCTTGGCCTGTTTAAAAGAGAGAGAGAGCAAGAGAGATTCCCCAGATGCCTTGCCTGTGCTTCCTGCTTGTGATCTGTGGGTCAAGGCCATAATTATAGATCAGCTGTTCGGCTCACCTCAGCTGACACTTTGAAATGTAATTTAGGATGATTAGGCAACCTCAGAGCCTGCTGGACCAGGGGGATGCTTATGCTGCGGTGGAAAAAAAAGGGGGGGAGGCCACATTGATGCAAAAGCCTTTTCTGAGCCAGCCAACCATTCCACCTGGACCCCGCTACAAATTATTGTTTTCAATTACCACCTGTGCATGTCTTCCCATGCAACTTATTGATGTCGAATTACAACAACACTGGTATAAATAAGTTATGCTGCAGTTGTAAAATGGGAGAGAATTTTGTTGCAGCAATTATGTTCGGCAAGATGACAAAATAAATTTCCAGTGCTGCGCTTGCAACAACTTGGGGGAATTTAAACCTCATAATTTCCATTCATTTCAGATAATTTGGAGTAATTTCTATATGTAATAACTTCTGTAATGAAAAACGCAGCAGTGGTGAAGTGATTTCGGCTCTCCTCTTTTGTTTTCCGTCGGCTCGGTTTGAGCCTCCGATGGCATAATGCGGGGCAAAGAATAAAATAAAATAAAAGAGAGAGAGAGAGTAACGATAATATTTCCCTTTCGTATGGGCTGAGTAATTCTTTCAGCAAAATCACAAACTAATACCAGGACTAAATCTCTGTCCGTGAAATGAAAAATAAATTGAGTTAAAGAAAGTGAAAGAGTATCAAAGGCCCTGGATGTTTTATTGCGACTTTATTGAATCGTAGCCATCTCTATGTTCTATCACTTGTCCCGAGGGTGTTGGTGTTTCACAAAAGGGCGCAAGGAAGAGACACCTGTGCCCCTAGATCAAAACCACAGATTGTTAGAGCAAATCTTTCTTTCTCTCTCCATCTCTTCTCAGTTCTGTTTCATACTAATTTTAAAACAGAAATAAATAATGGGGTGGGCGGGGATTCTATAGAAGTGCAGGGGCAAATTTATCCTAGTTGTTCAAGATTATTATTTTTGCATGGGACTAATAAACAGCTGCTTCTCATCCATTTCCTACACGGAAAACTATTCTGTGTAGGAAGTTGCATTAAACTACTGTGTTTAGATTCTTATGTGATCATAGAATGCTCAAACAGTTTCTGTTTACCTTTTCCTGGTAGTTTACCATTGCTTTTCAGCTGCCACCACTTGTTAAAATTTTGTTAGTGTGGATCCCTGCTCTGCACCCCCCCAAATAATAATCATGTATATCCTACTTATTCCCCAGTAATTCCCTCCCCGCATTCTCTAAAAGTTGAATGACTGTGTATTTATGCATCTTGAATCCCTCCTCATCCATCCCAATCTATTTTTCCCTTTGTATTGTGTCTTCTAGATTAGATTCACCCAAGTTCAAACCCTAGCAGCTCCAAATAAATGATCTCAGGGAGCAAGGGTGGGGGGGAATGGGCCGGGGGGGCACTCAATTCTGCCTGGTATCTTAAGAGAGCCACTGTGAGGAGGAGCAACTAGCAGTGGTCTTGAAGGATCTATAGTGTAGCTTCATGAAACGGATAGGAGTAGGACAGGGGAATGTTAGCATCAAATATAATCTGAGCCTATAAATTACTATTGGTATGAAGCTTGTTTGAGAAACAACACATCAAATAGTAGTTGATATAGCCTGTGATGTACCTTCTGCCCACTCCTGGCCATATGCAGCCATTTATGGAGTTTAATTTCACCTGGATAAAGATTTGTTCTCAAGTTTCATCAAGCCAGAGTGCAGCTCATCGAAATGTTCTGACTAGTTGCACAAGAGTTAGGAGTTGCTGTCTAAAAACAGATGCCGGTCATCATGGTGACTTACCTGATGTCTTTGCAGCTACAGGTATTTTATAATTCGGCCTTTAAAGATAAGAGCAGCAGGATACAATGGCAAAGATTGAAAATCTGCAAAAAAAAAAAAAACCAAACCAAAATACAGATGTGAAGGTTATAAACTTACAGACAAAAAGGGCAGAATCAATTCAACATAGGGCTAAGGAGATCACTCAATCAGCGCATGTGTGCAAGCATTTCTCCTCTTCCCCCACCCATGCGCTTTTCTGGGGGTTGTCTTGACTGCCCCAGAGCCAATTTGGGGGCGCCAGGGGCATGTGGGGAGAAGAGGAAAGACAGCTCCATTGCACAAGCAGAAGTCCTTGTGCAAGCTCCTTCTAGTGGGACCTGTTAGCTGCATGGAGCCCTGTGGTTCTGCAAACTTCAGTGCAACTTTACTGAGATAAAAATAAGGTATTGGAACAAAGAAGGTTAGGCTTTCAAAGAAATGCATTTGTAATGAAGAGATGAATTTAAAAGCACCAGCTTTCCTGGTGCTAATAGCAAGCCTCTTTGTGTTTAATACTGTGGAGAAAAATATGTCCAGGGGCCATCCGTCCAAATGTAAATACAGCCCCCTGCCAGCACTGCCAAGATCAATGAGAAACCGGATTATCTTGCTCATAAATGCTAGCCATTTGATCAGAGCCAAGGGCTGACTTGAAGTATGCTCTTGACTCTTCAACATACCTTCTTTCATCCTTCTTTCGCTTTCTTTGGGCTGATGAACCCAGTTCACGAAGGCAGTGCCTGAGCAACAGGCCTGGAGACAGAAAGACAGTTACCCCAAAATAACCGCTAAGCAGGGATGAAAAGACACAACCGGAAGCACCCCCATGAGATCTGAGGGCAGTTTGAAGGTGGGGTTGCTGTGCATACCTCCTCTAGCTCTGGAAAATAACTTTGCCAGGTTTGATATCATTTCAAGAAGTCACACACATTATAAAATATATGTGCATCCTTTTGAAAGCAAAGTCTCTCTCAAGCCACTCTTGAAAATAACTATTGTTTGCATCCAGCTTTAATTCATCCATAACAACTACCTTCCCCTAGTTCTGGGCTCACTGGCACAGATCCGATTCACACGTACATATACTGTATATTACTTGATGGCTGTGATATCAAGTGACACCTCGCACATGAAAATACACCGTTGCTGCTGTAAACAGCACTTCGAGCACGTTGCTTTGTAAGGGAGCCGGTTCCCAATTTCAGGTGCCAGCCACCATCATAATAAAGGGTAGATAAATCAATAGGGACACAGGTGGTGCTGTGGGTTAAACCATTGTGCCACCTGGGCTTGCCAATCGAAAGGTTGGTGGTTTGAATCCCCGCAACAGGGTGAGCTCCTGTTGTTCAGTCCCAGCTCCTGCCAACCTAGCAGTTCGAAAGCACACCAGTGCAAGTAGATAAATAGGTGCTGCTGCAGTGGGAAGGTAAATGGCATTTCCATGCACTCTGTCTTCCATCATGGTGTCCTGTTGCACCAGAAGCGGTTTAGTCATGCTGGCCACATGACCTGGAAAGCTGTCTGTGGACAAACGCCGGCTCCCTCGGCCTGAAAGCGAGATGAGCGCCGCAACCCCATAGTCGCCTTTGATAGGACTTATCCGTCCAAGGGTCCTTTACCTTTTTTTACTTTAACAACTTCATGGTGAGTTCCGCCACCTTTTTTGGGGGGGGGCACGGGGAGAAGCACCAGCATAGGAAATCTGGAACCACATGAGCAGAGCCTTGGAAAACTGAGGAAGAGGAAAACCCTGGGGTCACTGAGCAAAGCTATGTGCCTTTCGTGTTATCTGCATTGTGGGGAAAGGTAATATTGCTACAGCCCCCATAGCAGAGACCTGGCTCTGTTCCAGCTGCCATCATTCCTGACCATTGGGCATGCTGGCTGGGGCTGGTGGGAATTGTAGTCCAACGACATTGGAGGGTCACTGGCTGGGGCTGACAGGAGGCCAACAACACCTGGAAAGCCCCAGGCTCACCTGCACTAAGGTAAGTGAAATATACTCGGAGTCGAATGTGAATTTCATGCTCTTTATTCAGCTCATAGTAGCAATTAATGAAACTTTCCCCAAAACATCTAGCTATATATACATTATTTACACCATGGGCCCCGTGTGATTCGCTAATTCCGGGCTGCTCCTGCAGGCCAATCAGGTTGCTGGTTCACTTTCACCTGGAGCTGGATTGGGTGGCTTCTGTGGACCAATCAGAGTGCTGCATTCTGAATCCTATTGATCTAGGATTCAGCTCAGTACATAACAGTAAGTATTATGTACTAAGCTTGGATCCTAGAACAATAGGCAGGTAGGATCTTAGAATGCAACAACTGATTGACCTGCAGGAGAAGACCAATCAGGCTCCAGGAGGGAAGCAGAATCAGCCAATCAGTTGTTGCATTCTAGGATCCTACCTGCCTATTGTTCTAGGATCCAAGCTTTGTACAGTACATAACAGTTAGAAAAGCACCAGGCTGTAAGAGTGTCCTTTTGCTAGAGGATCAGAGATGCAGGAAGGCTTGGGTTTCCTTTCTGTACTTCTCACTTCTAGTGGATGTCTTCATATCTAGGGTGAAGATTGAAGGTCTATTTCGGATCAAATGGAGAAGAAACAAGAAATGCAACTCTATGCACCATCACCATGACTTGCAAAGCTGCTCACCGCATAAACCTTCTGGCACCACCTGATTTGTACTTGAAAACAACACAATTTCTTTTGTAGTTCATATGCCCCATTGCTGGTCGTGTCCTAACTACTGTTCTTCTGGGTTTCATGCAAACTATTCCCTATGCATGTTTACTAGTAAGTAATCCTTACTGAAATGGGACGCAGGTGGTGCTGTGGGTTAAACCACAGAACCTAGGACTCGCCGATCAGAAGGTTGGCAGTTCAAATCCCCGCGACGTGGTGAGCTTCCGTTGCTCGGTCCCTGCTCCTGCCAACCTAGCAGTTCGAAAGCACGTCAAAGTGCAAGTAGATAAATTGGTACCGCTCCGGCGGGAAGGTCAACGGTGTTTCCGTGCGCTGCTCTGGTTTACCAGAAGCGGCTTAGTCATGCTGGCCACATGACCCGGAAGCTGTACGCCGGCTCCCTCAGCCAATAAGATGAGCACCGCAACCCCAGAGTCGGCCACGACTGGAGCTAATGGTCAGGGGTTCCGTTACCCTTTACTTTTTTAAATCCTTACTGAGTTCCATGGGACTAATGCCCCAGAGTGAAATCTGGTATTTTTTAAATTTAAAAATATTTAAATTGGACTCACCTTCACTGTGTCCCTTTTCCTTATGTACCTTAACCATCCAGCAACATTTACACCTGCTACCTCTCTGAGAGATTTTGAGGCCCTTCTCAAAATGTAAATCACCTTTAGACAGTGGTTTAGAAGGCAATTAGTAAATGAACTGCAATTGTAATAATAATAATAATAATAATAATAATAATAATTGTGCCCCCAGCAAATGAGAGGTGCTACTCATCAAACCTTGCCTAGTATCTATCTGCAGTGTAGTCTTTTCAGCAACAAGGGCGAAAAAGCTTTTTGAATTTTCTCATGCTGTCCCATTCCTGCCACTTTAATAATTTTTAGTATTTATGCCTTTTGGATATTTCTGTGTTTTGAGACCCGAGAATCTTAGGTGCTGCCGTGAGCTTTGTTTTAGGGTAATTAACTTCCGCTCCTGGCTTTACTCTGGTTTGGATTTCATTGCTTTATGATGCATGCAACTGTTTTTAACTTTTACTGTAAGCTGCCCCAGAAAACTTGAGTTATTGGGCAACTTATAGATACCATAAGTAAATATATAAAAAGGTAAAGGTACCCCTGCCCGTACGGGCCAGTCGTGTCCAACTCTAGGGTTGTGTGCCCATCTCACTTAAGAGGCCGGGGGCCAGTGCTGTCCGGAGACCCTTCCGGGTCACGTGGCCAGCGTGACGAAGCTGCTCTGGCGAGCCTGCACCAGCGCAGCACATGGAAACGCCGTTTACCTTCCCGCTATAAATCGGTACCTATTTATCTACTTGCACTTGGGGGTGCTTTCGAACTGCTAGGTGGGCAGGAGCTGGGACCGAAAGACGGGAGCTCACCCCGCCGCGGGGATTCGAACCGCCGACCATGCGATTGGCAAGTCCTAGGCACTGAGGTTTTACCCACAGCGCCACCCGCGTCCCTAAGTAAACATATAGATGCATTTTTTTAAAAAAATATTAAAGATTTTCTTGGTTTACAAAAGCACATGCCTTGTCTCTTTTTTCAGTAGAATCAGTAGAATCTTTTTTCAGTAGAATCATTTTCTCATTTGAAGTGAGACGTTAGTGTTGTATGCAGAATAAAATTGGGGAAGAAGAAGAAGAGGGGAAGGTGGTAATACTTAGTGTATTTGTGGGGGTTTTATGTCAGCTTCACTTAGGTAGATTCTCTATTCATTTATTATATTTCCTTATTGGTTAGCTTTTTCTAGTAAGGCTGTTTCCCATACGATTTGGTACCAGTGGTCCATCTTTACTCTTGACAGGTGCGTCCTGTGTCTGGCTATGATGCTTCTGGCTGCTGAGAGTAGGTAGGTCATAAGCTCTTTATAACGTAGAGTGGACATTATTGTCTTGGAAAATGTTCAATAGATACATTTTTATTTTTAAAAATGGCAGGAAAGTATGTGAAAGGAAAACCAGCGAAAACCAGACTTGAGGGTTTTGCTAACCTGCCTTCATGTGAAAGATGCATCACATCCAGTGCAGAAAGGGTTAAGCAAAACACCTGCCCTGGAAAGGGGGGGAAAGGGGGGCATGTGGCGGCCAAGGACAATTGTGAAATCAGACCCAGGATCTGGACAGGTAGGTACTAGGCAGGGATAATTTCAGAGAGTGACCCTGGGCCACACCTGATGCCAAGATCACACGGCGAAGCTGCTGATAAGAGCCTGAATTGAGCAGAGCAGATGGAAAGCAGGGTTGCCGTACCGGGACAAAAAGGAGTCGCAGGTGCAAAGGAGCGTAAGAAGCCAAAGGCCAGGCGAAAGGGAAGTCTGGATGCAGAATCAAAGCCCGGATAGACTTGACTGCAGGAGGCCTGTGCTTTTTAACATGCAAAAAACAAAACAAACCCAAAGCCATCATGTAGGCACAGGGAGGTGGGTGTTGGGTTTTGTAAAGTTGCATGCAAGTCAAGGGAGCTGATTTACTGATTATACTGTTGCACAGCACACCCCAATCCATGAGCGGTGCAAGGTTCCAGGCGCTTACCTGGGGTCAGTGGCGTAGCGTGGGGGGTGCAGGGGGGGCCGGCCGCACCGGGCGCAACATCTGGGGGTTAGGGTTAGGGGGCGCAAATCCACGGGTTAGGGGGTGCAAATTGCTTGTCTTGCCCCGGGTGCTGACAACCCACGCTACGTCACTACCTGGGGTTTTGTTTCCTTGGAATGTGGGACAGTGTCTTTATGATATATGGATTACTTAGACCTGAGCCTATGATGGAGGAGTTCACAGCATCAATCCCCTGGAAGGTCTTGGTTCTCCCGTAGCCTTGGATTCAAGCAGAAATCAAGGATGGCTCTCACTCTCGGGCTTCTGCCGGCAGCCTGCTTCTAGCCTAGCTCTCTCACACATAACTTCTGGCTGTTGTCCTTTTCATTACCAGCCAGGTGAGGGAAGGGGCCCACACATTTGACCTCTGGCACAATGACCCATACTTAGGGGCCATGATGGCTCTTGCTTGACTAATTCAACAGAGGGATCCTCCATTAGATTTTAACCCTTGCTGGATCCAGGAATTAGAAGGGACTGGGGTATTGTACAGCTGAACAATATGCATGTTCCACCTTTAACTCAAGCTCAAAGCAGCTTACATGATTTTCTCCCTTCCTGTCTTATCTTCCCAACAACCCTGTGAGGTAGGTTAGGCCAGGGTTCAAGGCTGGGGACCCCAGTTAGCTTTATCCCTGAGTGAGGCTTTGAGCAAGGCACTCGCTAGGACAAGGCTCTAACCACTGCACCACATTGGCTCAGGTACTTTTCTCCCAGCCAAGGGGGACTTGCTGACACAAAAGTGATTGGGGAAAGAGAATGGAGGGCAGTAAGGGGGATAGAGAGAATTCAGCTCCCCTCACCTGCATGCCCTTTTTGCTATTGTTGGATCTGCAGCACAACATTTATCCAGTAGGGTTCCTCTCATATTTTTATGACATCTTTCCAAAGCGAAGCAAACCTGGACAACTGTTATGCCTTGGACCTTCTCACTGCTTAAAGAACAATATTAATCCTGGGCATTCAATGTGACCAGATTCTGGCTAGTGCTGGCCTACTCACATAACCTAGCAAGAAGTTTTCAATCAAACACGGGTGGAAATTCAGCAAGTTCTAAGCGGGATGAATCAGTCCATCTGGAACACTGAATTCTAGTGACCTATGAAACTGCCTGTACTTGGAAAGCAACCATTTCTCGGATCCTTCTGTTGCAACTCTCCAAAACAAAATTGCCATAGTAACATATTATTAGCAAACAGGCCTGACCCTAGATCTCTGACTATCTACCGGATGACATCATCTCATCTCGCTAACCAGGCTGCTGGTTGAATTTTGCTTCAGCACCAGCAATTGGGGCAGTTGCCTCCACAGGAGCCAGCGATGGCCATCAACTTTGAAAGGGAATTGAACAAACTAATGGAGGAAATGGCTATCAATGGCTGCTAGCTAGCCATGGTGATGGCTCCCAAATACTAGTTGCTGCAAGCCATAGGAAGGGAGAGAGCTCTTGTGCTCAGATCTGGCTTGCTGGTTTCCCAAAGGCATCTATTGGGCCACTGAGAGAACAGGATGCTGGACTAATTGGGCCATTGGTTGCATTCCCATCCCTACGTTTTACAGTGGTACCTCAGGTTAAGAACTTAATTCATTCCAGAGGTCTGTTCTTAACCTGAAACTGTTCTTAACCTGAAGCACCACTTTAGCTAATGGGGCCTCCCGCTGCCACCGCTGCACAATTTCTGTTCTCATCCTGAAGCAAAGTTCTTAACCCGAGGTAATATTTCTGGGTTAGCGGAGTCTGTAACCTGAAGTGTATGTAACCTGAAGCGTATGTAACCCGAGGTACCACTGTACAGTTAAGTACTTAACCTGAGGTACCACTGTATATGTTGTGGAACAGTTTTCCTGTTTCCAGTTTTCCTAACGAATTTCTGCCTGATCTATAGGAGCTCTGAAAGGAAAAAGAGTCAGCACCCCTACAAAGAAGTGAACATCAAGAAAACAGCAGATGTGCAAATTTATGTACACTCAGGGCCTTCCCCCCCAGCTGGAACTCAGTTCCAGCACGTCTCAGGTGAACAAAGAAGTGTTTGTGGTGAGTTCCGGGACCTCTTTTAATAGAAAAATACAGTGGTACCTCGGGTTAAGAACTTAATTCGTTCTGGTGGTTCGTTCTTAACCTGAAGCACCACTTTAGCTAATGGGGCCTCCTATTGCTGCCGCGCCGCCGGAGCACGATTTCTGTTCTCATCCTGAAGCAAACCTGAGGTACTAACCAGAGTCTGTAACCTGAGGTGTCTGTAACCCGAGGTACCACTGTAGTACTGTGTGCACCTATTTATTTACTTGGAAGATTTATATCCCAAATTTCGACCCAGTAATCCTTCTGGTGGTTTAATGACAACACACACACACACCCAAGCCTACACAATCTATCAGCCCTGTGTCCCCTGCCTGATAAATTGGATCAGAGTGTTCTTCCTTTAAGCTCCATCACAAATTAAATTAACTGAAAGGGTTCACAAATCCCCATGACTAAGATTGTTTTATAATATTATAATATCATCGTCACATTTAAGAATATGAAAAGAGCCCTGCTGGATCAAACAAAAGACTCACCTGGTTCAGCACTCTGTTCCCCAGTGGCTGACTTTTGGGAATCCCTCAACTTTTTGAGCTGACCCTCCTACGAATTTAGCCACAGCCTGATAAACTTTCACCTGCCAATAAAATCCCAGGTGAAGCTCTTTCTGCCACTTTGGGCCTGCTGGGAGGAATTTCAACACCACAGTTTCTGTGTCTGCATCTGTTGCAAACCCTCCAAATGTCCCTATTTTCCAGGGACCTCCCTAACTTAGAGAAGCTGTCCCAGTTTTTTATTTGATCTTGAAATGTCCCACTTTTCCTTAGGATGTTCCTATTTTCATTGGAGAAATGTTGGAGGGTATGGAGGCATTTGACTCCTGTCCTGTCTGAAGGCACTCCTGTATAGGGAAGTGTTGTTTTTTTAAAAAAAAAAAAGTTGAATGTTTTATTTTGTTTTTATATATGTTGGGAAGTCGCCCAGAGTGGCTGGGGCAACCCAATAAGATATGTGGGATATAAATAGTAAAATTATCATTACGGAATGGGACGTCCCTATTTTCATCGGAGAAATGTTGGAGGGTATGCTGCTGTTGAAATTCAAGGTGTTTCTGCTAGTCTATAAAGTCCTCAACAGATGGGGGGGCAGTTTAGTTGAAGGAAGCTCTTACCTCATGGGTTTGGCCACTCATCCGCTTCAGCCTCAGGAACTAGGAATCTCCGAAGTGCCACGTAATGTGTGTTGCACACATGTGAGGAATTGCTCTTTTAGTATGGCATCACCTGCTTGTTGGAATTCTCTATGTATTGAAGCTGAGGCTCCAATACTTTGGCCACCTCATGAGAAGACTCCCTGGAAAAGACCCTGATGTTGGGAAAGATGGAGGGCACAAGGAGAAGGGGACGACAGAGGATGAGATGGTTGGACAGTGTTCTCGAAGCTACCAACATGAGTTTGACCAAACTGCGGGAGGCAGTGGAAGACAGGAGTGCCTGGCATGCTCTAGTCCTTGGGGTCACGAAGAGTCGGACACAACTAAACAACAACAACAACATGTATTGCTATCAGGCAGGAGCCTTTGTTGTACTGTTTCTGATGCCGGCTTAAAAAAACTTTGCTTACCCAGACACGTGATTTTATTATGCATGTTTGTTTTGTTTTAAAAACCTCTGGGTTTTGTGTGTACCCTCTTAGGCATATTTTACAATATATTATCTTATTATTATTATTCTTTGGTGATCACTCGTAGCTGAGTAAGATTGTCTTCCATAAACACAGTTTTAACAATGAGTCGGTAAGTGAACGTGGAGGCCAATTCTGGATCCACACGTACTTCCACAGTGGAGATATTGGTTTCCAGGTGGGAGTTGATAATGGTGAGGGTTTGCCAAGGTTGCCTACCTCTTAGCACATTTCTCCCTTGGGTTCTGAGTTCGAGTGTCTTCAAAGTCTATGACACCTTTGGTAAAGGCTGTTCTCCAACTGGAGTGCTCGCAGGCAAGTGTTTCCCAATTGCTGGTGTTTATACTACATTTTTAAAGATTTGCCTTGAGACGGTCTTTAAACCTCTTTTGTTGACCACCAGCATTAATCTTTCCATTTTTAAGTTCGGAATAGAGTAGTTGCTTTGGAAGACGATCATCAGGCATCCGCACAACATGACCAGTCCAATGAAGTTGATGTTGAAGAATCATTGCTTTGACACTGGGGGATCTTTGCTTCTTCCAGTACACTGATATTAGTTTGCCTGTCTTTCCAAGTGATGTGTAAGATTTTTTGGAGACACCATTGATGCAATTTTTTGAGGAGTTGAAGACTGCGTTTATAAGTGGTCCACGTTTCACAAACATACAGTAAGGTTGGTAGTACAATAGCCTTATAAACAAGCATTTTGATTTCCCTGTGAATGTGCCGGTCCTCAAACACTCTGCACTTCAATCGGGAGAAATCCGCACCCGCAGAGCTCAGACAATGCTGGATTTCAGCATCAGTGTTGGCCCTTGTGGAAAGATAACCGCCTAGGTAGGAGAAGCAATCAACATTTTCCAACGTTACACCATTGAGTTGGATATGTGGCTCCGGGGGGGTCAGATAGCTGCATACCCTCCAACATTTCTCTGATGAAAATAGGGGCTTCCTGAGGAAAAGCTGGACATTCCAGGATCAAATCATAAACTGGGATTGCTTCTGTAAATTCAGGACTGTCCCTGGAAAAAAGGGACACTTGGGGGGGGGTCTGTGACTGTGCTTCTCCCCTCTTAGATATTAATAAAGAGTTAAGGTTTTAATGCGTTCCTTTGCCACTTGCTTTTCCTCCGGCGACGCGATAGTGGATAAGATTCAAGCCAGATCACTCTCAGGCAACCCGCTCGAGTTATAATTATAAGCCAAAAGTCACAACAGCCAGGCACATTTATTGAGAGTTATCTCAGTAATCTTTAACCTCTTGTGGCAAAGGATCTCCACTGAAAAATAGAAAACAAACAAAGGCTGGGCGCTAAGGAGTAATGACTCAACTGAACCTGAGCTGGGTTCAGCCATTTACTTCCCAAGACTTCTTTTGCTCTTAATGCCCTACATCAGAGACAGAAAAAGGGGCCTCGCATACATTTCCTGTCCTGGCACCTGGACAAACGGCAGGCATGTACTCAGTGATAATTACCGTCCTGATGGCCCCATCTATAAAAGCCAATTAGGCTCTGTCACATCGGCGTCCATAGGTCAGAGTCATAAACCAGAAAGCCCGTCTTGAGGCAACTTATTTCTACGCAGATTTGCGCTAGTGCAGAGGCGGACACGGCGAAGGGAGAAATGGGTTTGGCGGGGATGGCCTAAGGCAGAAAAGAACCACTGCCATCTTCCGATTCTCAACGAGATCTACAAATTTAAGCAGCTCAAAAAAAAAGACTGCAGGCACTCTGGGGAAAACCCAGGCAATCAAGCTATAGCAAAGAGCTTCAGAAGATAGCATAGGAGCTAACACCTAGAGACTAGGGTCCCTTTGCCCAACCCCAAATACAATAATTGAGGGGGGTAGCCCCCCAATTGATGGGCATTGCCATTCAAATGTTGTGTGTGTGCTGCATCTTGTAGAAGAGTTTGGATTTGATATCCCGCCTTTCGCTCCCCTTCAGGAGTCTCAAAGTGGCTAACATTCTCCTTTCCCTTCCCCCCCCCCACAACAAACACTCTGTGAGGTGAGTGAGGCTGAGAGACTTCAAAGAAGTGTGACTGGCCCAAGGTCACCCAGCAGCTGCATGTTGAAGAGCGGGGAATCAAACCCGGTTCACTAGATTACGAGTCTATCGCTCTTAACCACTACACCACACTGGCTCTCAATCACCACACTGTGATTGATTATGCAGGGTGGAGCTTACCTGTCCACTTCAAGTTGGCACCCCTTAAAGATATAAATGTTTATGTGGGGGAGTGTTGGTTGCTGACTAAAGAAACATTAGCCAATTTAATCAGATGAGCTGTAGTCAACTGACTTTTTTATTCAAATGAATGTTCACGTAAGAAAAACCAATAGTTCAAAAGAAAATATAATATTTTAGGTGGTGCTCAACTAAGTTTTACACAGAGTAAAAAAAAAAACTACGTACTTATTTATTACATTTATACCTCACATTTTCTCCAAAGAGCTCAAGGTGGTATACATAAATATCACCCTCCTGATTTTATCCTCTCAACAACCCTGTGAGGAAGGTGAGGCTGAGAGGCCATGACTGGCCCCCGGGCCCCTCAGTGAGATTCAGAGCTGACTGGGGATCTGAACCCAGGTTCTAGAATGACACTCTAACCACAACACCATACTATCGTTCCAGCATACACACAGTCTTCGTTTCTTCCCCCAACCCAAAGGTTTTAATTTGTATTAGTAAGCACACACCAGTGAATTTTCGGTTTTGTTAGACTTACACCATACACACCTTGAGCATCGTCGTTCCTAAGGTGTGGGCAGACACACACACACCCTTCCACACACATATTGATGTCAAAGAAACACATCTGAACACATGCTTAACTTCCCCATGTTCAAGTTTGTCGGACGCAGATGCCTCAATGCTGTTTTATACACCCTGTACTTCATGGTGAGACTGGATGAAGTGAAGTAGCAAATGTAGATCTTCTATTGTCCCAGCTGCGAAATGACTTGGCCAGATAAACCTAGCTGAATTTTATGTCATGTTCTGTGTAAAACAGAAAGATTACGTGGCCTGGAGAGACTACCCAACCTGTAAGGAATGCATAGGCTGAGCCTGAAAGTCAGGATATATAGTTTTCAATTTAGACTCTACTGTAGAATAGGAACACAAATTTATGGGGAAGGATTTAGCCAATTTGATTGGTAAATTGCCCTTTAGCAGGTAATATCAGTACAAGAAAAAATTAATAACACCACTTTGCACATTCTGGAACTAAGCCTTTGCACTGAAAACTGTCTCAAGTGTTCAGTCTTGGTTGTGCCTGATCTCTTCCATGATTATTCTTTAAGGGGTGCTCTAAGACTAAAGTAACTTCCCCCTAATTCAGCTACTGTAGTCCCAGCATCATCCAAACAGCTCCTAGCACACCTGTGTAGCCTAAGGTGGCTGTAACAGTTGCTCATAAAGCCAGCTTTATTTAACTAGCTGCAAATTGTGGTGATGGAAAAGCATACATCAGGGCTGCTAGCACCAGCATCAGTTGAAAACCCAGGCAGCCGAGACTCCTGGCTCTTTTCTTACAGTCAATAGCAGGGAACTGAGCTGAAAACTGGCAAGGAAGGAATTGGCAGTGCAAAAAGGTGCTCTGTGAGCTGTAAATACTTTTGTAAGCACAATGCAGAGTTGGTTTGTTGTTTTCGCAAAGCTGAGAGAATGAGTTGGAGGTAGGGGTGGATGAATCTGTAAATTTCAGTTCCTCCACACACACACACCCATTCTTAAATACAACTCTCTGCACTTCTGCAGATACAGTGTTTGCAATAATAATAATTTTAAAACTTAATGAAAATTTGTCAGCATTTTAGCGCAAATTTCTCCTAACAAACACATTTTTGTAGGCAGCTTTGAAGAACCTGCACATTTTTGCAAAGCAATTTCCTCTAAGATACAGCCATACCTTGGGTTAAATGTGCTTCAGGTTGAGCATTTTCAGGTTACACTCCATGGTGACATGGAAGTAACGGAGAGCATTACTTTCAGGTTTCGCCACTCGTTCATGCGCAGGCGCTCAAAATGACGTCACGTGCATGAGCGGAAGTGGCAACTTACGACCTGCGCGGACGTGGGTTGCGTTCGCTTCAGGATGCGAACGGGGCTCCGGAACAGATCCCGTTCACATCCGGAGGTACCACTGTAATGCATTTTGATGATATTTTACTAATGTCTGCGTTTACTGCATACTTCTCCCTCCCCCAATATATACAGTTTTGTACATATCTGTGTGTATCGGATAGCTGTGTCTTGCTTGCTTCATGTACTGGTGTGTGAGGAGTGTGGATTAAATACCTTCTTATGGCCCTGTGATCATCATCTAAGGCCCTTCTTTGTGCTCTCCCTCCACAAGAGGCCTGGAGGGTTGGAACACGAGAACAGGCCTTTTCTCTGGTGGCTCTCCCCAAGGAGACTCGCCTGTTGCCTTCATTACGTATCTTTAGTCGTGGAACTCCCTCCCCTCAGGGGGAGCATCCGGCACGCTCATTATACCACATTATACTGAATGCTGAAGGTGTACCTCTGTATCCTGGCTTTTGAGATGTACATTTTTAAAGGTAAAGGGACCCTTGACCATTAGGTCCAGTCGTGGCCGACTCTGGGGTTGCAGCGCTCATCCCGCTTTATTGGCTGAGGGAGCCTGCATACAGCTTCCGGGTCATGTGGCCAGCATGACTAAGCTACTTTTGGCAAACCAGAACAGCACACAGAAACGCCGTTTACCTTCCTGCCGGAGCGGTACCTATTTATCTACTTGCACTTTGACGTGCTAGGTTGGCAGGAGCAGGGACCGAGCAACGGGAGCTCACCCCGTCATGGGGATTCGAACCGCCAACCTTCTGATCAGCAAGTCCTAGGCTCTGTGGTTTAACCTAATTTCTGTGATTGTAAGTTGTTTTAAACTGATTTTAATACAGTACTGTGCTCCAATTGCTTTAACCCACCCTGAGAATTTAGGGTGCAGGGTGGGCTGATTATGACATTTCCATAGCTTTGAGAGTAACCTCACCACACAGGAATGGCCCTACCATGAGGCAGGGTGAGGCAGCTGCCTCAGGCGGCAAATACTGAGGGGCAGCAAGTGGAGAGAGCTCTATGGTCTGTGCCATGCATTCTGTCCTGCTCCCACTTAACTAGGCCACTGCCCTTGGGCTGCAATAGACTAGAGGATGTTGAAATATGATGTTTTGCTGAGCTTCTGTACACGAAAGGGGACCGCGAGGAGACAACTTCTTGAGCTTTGCTTCAGGCAGCAAAATCCCTTGGGCTGGCCCTCTGTCACCACACACCTGTAGGTTGCTTCCAAACCTTCTACTAAGGAAGAACACTTCCTTTCAGTTCAGCCCTCCTGCCAGCCATTCTTCAAATCAAGGAGCTTTAATTTGAATCTGGGCACCTTGGAAGGACTCTTGGCTTGGAAGCTTTCTTTCCACGCCAAGGCACCATGACAGAAGGCAGGCTTCCTGTACCTTGAAAACCTTCATAAAGTTGACATTGCAGCAGGTGCAGCTTTGCTCAGCCCTCGCGAGCAGCGAGCCGAGCTGCCAAACTCCCCTCTTCCACACAGCCATTAAAGAGATACAAGAGCCTTAGAGTAGATGGCATCTGGTCACCCCACTGAGCCCTGGCATTGGAAACAGCTCATGGCCTGAGCGTCGGGATACTGAGGTGCCAATGAAAGCTCTGCAGTTTGGGACAGATGAGTGAGGCTGTCATCAACAGCGCTGCTCCGATGGAGTCAACTTCTTAGTAAAATAATTAGAAATCGCTGCTGCGGTGTGGAAATCAGGCCGATTATGTTTCGGAGCTGTGTTTATGAGGGAGCCCTAAATTACGGCCCTTTTGCCACAGCCTCTGAAAGGCTGCACTGGGAGCAGTTGTGAGGCATGGAAAGGTTAGGATGCAGATCCAAGTAACCCAAACCTTGGCATTCATATTTGGCTGCTGGTTCAATTCCGGGCCTAGTTACAGGTGCTCACACTAGTGTTGAAAGCCTTAAACGACTCAGACCCCAAGTATATGAGAGATCACCTCCTTCCCTATAGACTCTCTCAGGTGTTAAGCTCAGCAGAAGGGGCACTTTTGGTAGTTCCACTGCCCCCAGAGGTCTGGGGGGAGTAGTGGCCCAGGAGAGGGCACCCTCAGCTCCTAAGTTATTGAATTCTCTCCCCACAGAGGAATGTCTGGAACTGCCAGCATACAGCTTTTGGCAAATGCTGAAGGTGTACCCCTTTTACCCTGGCCTGAGATGAGTGTTTTTATGACCCATCCTTATTCATGCAACCGTAATTCACCTTACGAGTTTTAAATCCTGATTTTTAAATTGTTGTAATCTGCCCTGAGGACCTGTTGATGATGGGCGGGTAAAAATAAAAATAAACATAGGCTCTGGTGCCACCTGATATCTTTTGCACAGGCAACGAGCCACATGATCCTATGCTTAGAAATAAGTCCCATTTTGTTCACAGCCCAGAGGCAACACCTCAGGGGGACAGAGCCTTTTTGCCACCCGCCCCAATTTCCCAAGAAACCAGGGGGCGGAGGAGGCCGAGCGCGGAGCTGAGTGTGGCACAGCTTCAAGTGGCCGCTTTGGCGATCACACAGGGTCCCCGGACGTTTCACCGTCTATTGAATCCTGTGCCACCACTTTATTTCTTGCTGCCACCACCCAGGCCCTACCTGGTACAATACTGAGTCCAGTCAGGGTTAAATTGGAACATAAACCTCTGTTTATTTATTGCAGTTTAACAAGTGTGTGGTTTCATAAACAGTATCGGTCAATTACAATCATGGGGTGCCTATCCAGACCTATAAATTCTGCTACCTACTCTCACTCACTAAACCACCTCTCAGATATTTACTTGTCTTCCTAGCCCCTAACTGTTCCTAACTCAGCATATTTCACTACACTAACTCAACCTACTCACAAGGGACCCCTGATCATTAGGTCCAGTCGTGGCCGACTCTGGGGTTGCGGCACTCATCTCACTTTATCGGCCAAGGGAGCCAGCGTACAGCTTCCAGGTCATGTGGCCAGCATGACTAAGTTGCTTCTGGTGAACCAGAGCAGCGCACGGAACCACCGTTTACCTTCCCGCTGGAGTGGTATCTACCTATTTATCTACTTGCACTTTGACGTGCTTTCGAACTGCTAGGTGGGCAGGAGCTGGGACCGAGCAACGGGAGCTCACCCCGTTGCGGGGATTCGAACCGCCGACCTTCTGATCGGCAAATCCTAGGCTCTCTGGTTTAACCCACAGCGCCACCTGCATCCCATATAACCTACCCACAAACTCTATCCCAATTCACTCCCACTCCAACCAACCACCCAACTCCCAACAAACTCCTCCCAGAGCTGGTTTTATAGTCCCTCTGACTCCACCGCCTGGGTCCTGATTGGGTAACCTGTTTAACTATTTCACCTCCTGCACTCTCATGTTAACGCTCTGACTCCTTGTCCTGCCACGGAGGGGAATGAGGATTGAAGCAGGCCCCCCATCGATGGCGGTTGCAGGAGAAGGAGGAGCCGCCAACCATTGAAGCCATGCTGCTGATGTTTTCGGCTCCAGCCCCGGCTCCTCCTGACATTGCACACGTGTGATGTCACACGCACAACATTGCTCCTCACCCCCCATCTCCCTCTCAAGCTGGCCCCTCTGTTCACAGCAATGTGAGGACGGTCCAGTATAAATCCACCACTAATGGACTATTATTGTGTCAATGACTAAGTCTCATGCTAGTACTGCTGTTTGGAATCTGTTCCCCTAATGAAACCGAGGCGGCTTCCTGCATATATTTTTTGCTGCCAAGATGTAAGCTTTGTTCTCCTTGAGTCCCCCAGGAGACATTGTAAATAATTAGAATATGCTGCCGAAACATGAAAAACGATAACTCCCCCCACCTTATTTATTTGCCTCTCTTGTGCTATTAACCTGAAGAGCTAACTCTTGCCTTGGCATCTTCCCAGGAACGGATCCTGCTGTTTGTCGCCAGGACTTCGGAAAGCAGCTTCTTGGTTGATTAGGAAAGTTTAGCTGCCCTCGGGAATTTGATTTCCACCTGCCCAAGCAGTTTGCCCTCTGCTGAGATATCACCTTCCTTTATTTAGCAAGATGAAACAAAAACAAAAACAAGGGGACCTGTATCCATTACGCTTTTATTTTATTTTTAATTCTTAAGACCGAAAGCCTTTCAGTATTTGGGGTGGCTTTTAAAAGCATCTCAATGTAAAGATATCAGCGGGTGCTAAAGATTTTCATTTCCATACTGTGAAAAGCTTCAGCTGCTGGTTTTTTTTTGCACATCAAGGCTGCTCTGAAGAGCAGAGAATGTCATTTTTTCCCTGGGTGGTTGGTAATTGTAAACTGGTGTAATATGAATTTTCAGAGGAGTAGCTGTGTTCGGTTTTTGGGTTTTGTTTGGCTTTCTACAGCAAAAAACAATAAGGAGACTTGTGGTACCCTAAATGAATGGTCCATTTCACCCAGTGCACCAGGTGCATAGCTGTCAACTTTTCCCTTTTCTTGCGAGGAATCCTACTCGGAATAAGGGAATTTTCCTTAAAAAAAGGGAAAAGTTGACAGCTATAACCAGGTGTGATGCTCGACCTGACAGTTACATACATACACAGGTAAAGAAAAGAAGTGAAAAAGTATGATAGTACTATGCAAAACTCAAGATAAGCCAAGAGACTGTTAAGTATCGTGATTTAATATACTGAAATTGGGAATGCTCAAATTCATTACTGTGTGTTTGATTCTGGAATGTTCCCCAGTAACTCTCATGTGATTGGTTAACTCTGGTCACATGGGATGCATCTTATTATATTCTCCATTTTGTTTTGTGTTTGACTTGACTGTAGTGGCTGCATCTCCATGAAGACTGAGGGAGAGATGGTGTTGGATACTCCTCTCTCTATATGCAATAGAGGAAGGGGGTGCTAATGTTTCTGAGTGAATGTATGCGACAGAAAGAAGTACAGTAGCTGATATTCTTCCAAAAGAAACAGTAAGGAAAAGTCTAATGGAAGGAGGAAGTGGAAACTTCTCGGAAGGAACTGCATGACCTTGCTGGCTCATGGACAGAAAACTGAGTGCAAGTACAGGAAAAAGAGAAAAGTCTCGGTTTGTTTGAATATTTAAGGAAGAAGCTGTAATCTTCAACTAAGAAAAACCAAGCCCATGCTTGGATAAGCATGTGAATGTAATCCACCGAGCCTCTTGGGTTTGCCGATTGGAAGATCGGCGGTTCAAATCCCCACAACGGGGTGAGCGCCCATTGCTCAGTCCCAGTTCCTGCCAACCTAGCAGTTCGAAAGCACGTCAAGTGCAAGTAGATAAATAGGTACCGCTGCGGCGGAAAGATTAATGGCATTTCCGTGTGCTTTGGTTTCCGTCACGCTGTTCCGTTGCGCCAAAAGCGGTTTAGTCATGCTGGCCACATGACCTGGAAAGCTGGCTGTGGACAAATGCTGGCTCCCTCAGCCTGAAAGCGAGATGAGCGCCGCAACTCCATAGTCGCTTTTGACTTGACTTAACCATCCAGGGGTCCTTTTACCTTTACCTTTACCTTAAATATTTTACATATATTCTTCTTTAGCTATATGTTCTGCAAGTAAAAGCTTTAGAATAGTTTAAGAAGTGTTTTGGACATTGTTTTAAGAAAAGAGTCCATATTGCACATGATATTGGCTACCTAGCTGCAATTTAGCTACAGAAAAGGCCCTATCCTGTGTCATCCACCTGATGTGGTTTGAATCCCTGTGATGGAGTGAGCTCCTGTTGCTCTGTCCCAGCTCCTGCCAGCCTAGCAGTTCAAAAGCACACCAGAACAAGTAGATAAATAGGTACCGCTGCGGTGGGAAGGTAAATTATGTTTCTGTGTGTTCTGGTTTCCATCACAGGGCTTCCATTGCACCAGAAGCGGTTTAGTCCTGCTGGCCACATGACCTGGAAAGCTGTCTGTGGACAAATGCCGGCTCCTCGGCTCCTCGGCCTGAAAAGCGAGATGAGCGCCGCAATCCCAGGGGTCCATTACCTTTACCTTTTTTGTATGTATCACGACACAAAGGGCTCCGTTTAACCCAGGCAGGCTGGAAGGTGAACACCTGAATGAGTCCTTGATGCTGTTGCTTATTTTTTATTATGTTGCTGTGTTAATAGTAGAGTTGGCATCTGAGCAGGGTGTGCTCCCTGTGTCGTGTCTCTGTTATATGGCCTGTTGTTACTGGTGAATAGCTATTTTAGGGTTAGGGTGCTGTCTGTTGAGCAAGGACAGTCCTGCTGCCTCAGTTTCCTGGGAAGAGGGGCTGACTGTTAAATCACTCCAAGAATTGTTCCTCTGTGAGGGGAATGTCTTCTCAGCAACTTCACAAACTACAGTTCCCAAGATTCTTTAGGGAAAACTATGACTGTTTAAAGAGTATGATACTGCTTTAAATGTGTAGTGCAAGCAGAGCCATAGAGATCACAGAGAGATCACAGGAACACCTAAAAGTATTTTCTCTGAGCAAAAGCTAAGATTGTAATTAACTTAAAATTACCTATTGCAAATTGCTGCTGTGTTAATTAAAAAATATACACCCCATAGCTTTGGACTGAAGCTCCTACAAAAATTACAACACAATTCAAACAGGGTTTTTAATTAGAAGACTAATAGAAATTTAGGAGGCATCTCTCACAATATGCTTTTGAAATATTTTGGTCCTTGTTATCATCAGTAGTGAATAAAGGTTTCCTTGGCCGTAATGTGGAAATGAATTAATGAAGGGTTCAGACTTCATTAGGAGATATTCGTCAGGGAGATATTCGTAACTTTTCTTTTTCATTCTTCGGCTCAGACATTTGGACAGCTCAGATAACCATCTGAAATGTTGGGTGTTTACTTGCAATGAATCTCTTAAGTTTTATACATTTATCCTTCATTAGGTTTGCTCCAGAATTCATCAGCTTTAGCCTGTGGAGACAAAACTTGCCTTTTTTGTCTCCCACCATATTTAAGAGAAAAGCGTCAAAAGTGTCAAGTTCTGGTTTGCCCTGAGGTATCCCTAGACAGCTATTTGTCATCTCTCTCACCACTGAGACGGTCCAGTTTAATCTTTCCATACAGAAACCATATGAATGCTCTTAAATCTGCTTGACCTCTGCCCTCCCTGGACTGTTGTATGTCTCAGAAACATAGACGTTGCTCAAGTATCGGGAGACTGAGCACATTCCAGTAACATTGGCAGAGGCAACTTCTAAGCTGATCCCATCAGCTGATTTTATCTGCAACACAGAGGCAGAAGGGCAGAGCATTCAGAGCATTCAGACGCATGCTCGTGAAGTTTATGTGCTTTGGTCGTATCCCAAAGTTTGCCATTTTGGACATCCAAGCGAATGAACAGCAAAGTGAGCTAAGGAAAGACACCTGTCACTTCTGAATGAGAGGGTCATTGCGGTAAGGTAGAGATGGCAAAAGCTAGTAAGCACATTTTGTTGTTGTTTAGTCGTGTCCGACTCTTCGTGACCCCATGGACCAGAGCACGCCAGGCACTCCTGTCTTCCACTGCCTCCCGCCGTTTGGTCAAACTCATGCTGGTAGCTTCGACAACACTGTCCAACCATCTTGTCCTCTGTCCTCCCCTTCTCCTTGTGCCCTCCATCTTTCCCAACATCAGGGTCTTTTCCAGGGAGTCTTCCCTTCTCATGAGGTGGCCAAAGTATTGGAGCCTCAGCTTCAGGATCTGTCCTTCCAGTGAGCACTCAGGGCTGATTTCCTTAAGAATGGAGAGGTTTGATCTTCTTGCAGTCCATGGGACTCTCAAGAGTCTCCTCCAGCACCATAATTCAAAAGCATCAATTCTTTGTGGATCAGCCTTCTTTATGGTCCAGCTCTCACTTCCATACATCACTACTGGGAAAACCATAGCTTTAACTATACGGACCTTTGTTGGCAAGGTGATGTCTCTGCTTTTTAAGATGCTGTCTAGGTTTGTCATTGTAAGCACATTAGCCCAATGCAATTATTTAGGTGGATGTGTATGGGCTTAAAGTGAGAAGAGGGGAAGGGGCAGATTTCACCGGGGGGGGGGGGGCTTTAGCACACTGCTAAAGTGGAAAAAACACTCCAGCCAACCAAGACCAATTTCAGCCCTGTTTGTGATGGCCACAGTGGAACTATAGATAGGAACTACTCAGACCAAAGTTCCACGAAATCAATTAATTTTTTTTTACACCTGTGGGTCATTGCCATTATGTTTTAGATAACTGAACTTACTTGGTAGGCAGCCACCGTGGGCAGGGAATGAGCTTGGTTGCCATTTAAAAAAACACACCAGAGAGAGCATCTGACTATTCAGATCTGTCATGGACTCCCAGCTTGTTACTTTAGCTTTAACTTCCAGTGAGCAGACAGCAACCCAATGCGGGGTTATGGCTCTCCCTTCAAAAGCACATTTTGGCTGTTCCTCACCTTGGTCTCAGTCAGGTGCAAAGTAAAAAACAGAGGTTTTAGGAATGTAACCAAACTTTGCTGACTCTTACTTTTACTGCTGCTACTGCCGCTGCTTCTATTTGAACTTTCATTTCTGGTCATTTGATAAACTGGTAATCATGTTATCATTTTTTTAATTATTATTGCTGTGAACTACTGTGTATGTCATGGGTAGGCAAACCAAGGCCCGGGGACCTGATCCGGCCTAATCGCTTTCTCAATCCGGCCCACAGACAGTCCAGGAATCAGCGTGTTTTTACATGAGTAGAATGTGCCCTTTTATTTAAAATGCATCTCTGGGTTATTTGTGGGGCCTGTGGGCTTTTATTTGAACCCTCACCCACCGCAGTAGCCTGAGTTGGTAGTTGCCACCTTAATTCTCTCGAATGTATAAACCAGCCCTTTTAGAATGGCTCTCTCAGGAATATAGGTTAACATATATATCCAGGCCTTCTCTCTTAACACTCTTGTTCCCTACAAATGCCTTTTAATTTGGAGGAGTTTGCGCGCCCTTGGTTCATTAAGACCAGGGCCTTTTGTGTGCTTCTCTTTGATTATGTATCACGCCAACATTTCATCAAAGTAAGACGATGCTCCTGCTGGTGATGTATGGCAGGAGTGTGCCATCAGTCAGCCATCACAATAATGATGCATTAGACTAATATGCCTTCAGGATGGAAATGGAGTGATGATCTATTTTCAAAAACATGGAATCCCAGATACAAGAAAGAGTCTGAGGCCAATGCAAAGATGAAAGAGAGAGAGAAAGAAATCGGCTCTCAAGCAAAATACTAAAATGAAGCTCTCTGGATTTGCATTGTCCAATCCTTTCTCTTTTGTATTTTTCATGTTTGCTTTTTCCTTCCCTTTGTTCCCCCAGCATATTTTTTTCTATATCTATATATAATTTTAAATTTCTCTGTTCTTTCTCTTTCTGCCAGTTTCTCTCATGGCCAGTGGCCTTTTTCATATATTATCATCTCCAGTGGTCTGACCTTGTGCTGTATAACTTAATATTAGCCCACTTGAAAAAAAGAAAGAAAAAGAAGCAAAGAAAAGAAACACTCTCCTTCTCCGTGAGACGATATTAAGGTGACCTGTAAGAGCAATAGATAAAATCTTCAGGCCATCCAGACAACATTAAAAATAATCACAGTCCTTAAGTTGGGGGGGGAGGTGGGGGGAGAAATCTTAAGGGATCCTTCATGTGCAATGGCAGGGATTGTAGAAGGACAGGACCCCACGCTTAGGGGTTCCCCCACTGCCTTCAGCTTCCGCAAATTGAGAAGTGTGTTAGCCCATTCATACAGCCAACAGTTATCAAAACAAAGTGGCGGTTCATCAAACGCAGCTTGTCATCACTTATTTGGCAAAATATAACCTTTCTTTAAGAAATTTCCGCTAATAGACACCAGGAAAGTAATTGTGCTATTAGCTCTGCAGACCCTTGTAACTAGACATTTCATTTCAAAAAGTCGTTTCTGCAATGTGAAAGAACAAGACAACTGAATGATGGAAAGATATTATACCAAGACCCAACATAAATAAAAATTGGCTTCAATCTCGTCTGGAATTTAGGCTATACATGGGACTCAGATAATGCCCTCAATCTACTACAAGCGTGTTGTTAGCCACCTAACTCCAGATGATGGAGCCGATGAATTCCTGAAGTCTCTTCTACTTTCGGCATTTTAGAAAATATATATTTCTTGGAGAATGTGTAGTCTGCAACCCTTTAAAATGATAAAGGGTTTGTCAAGCAAATGCCAATCATAGGAAGGTTTGCTTATATTTTGGTGAAATATGCCACGACACTCATTTTTAGTACTGAATTAGTATGATTCTGGCTAGGGAAGCATGATTGATTAGACAGCTAGAATGAGGAAGTGCCTACGTATTCCAATCAGTGATAAGAATTGGATGCTGCAGAAGCACGTAAAACAATAAATAATGTTATTATGGCATATGTTTTCATGGACCACAGTCCATTTTGTCAGATATATGAAGTGTTTGCCCTGAGATGCAGGTATATATACACCGGGGGGGGGGGAGGGGATTGTAAACAGTGAGGACGGAAATGAAATGCAGAAAGGTACATACAGGCAGTGATAATTAAATTAACAACAGCCATTCGCGAGAAAAGGCTGCCTTGATAAAACAGACATCCTGGCATTGGTAAACCAAGTAACAAATGGGCAGAGATGTGGCTTTTGCATCATGTGAAAGATCACATAAAATGCCAAAAATTATCACGTTGGGAAACATCAGGGAAAACGGAATCGTGCGCTGCCTCTGAATGCTGCTTTAGAAGCTGCGATGTTGGGTTTTGTTTTGGAAAAGATTCACAAGCTGATATGGAAATGTGCAGTACAGTGGTGCCTCAGGTTGAGAACTTAATTCGTTCTGGAGGTCCGTTCTTAACCTAAAACTGTTCTTAACTTGAGGTACCACTTTAGCTAATGAGGCCTCCCGCTGCCGCCGTGCCACCACCGTGCAATTTCTGTTCTCATCCTGAAGCAAAGTTCTTAACCCGAGGCACTATTTCTGGGTTAGTGGAGCCTGTAACCTGTAGCGTCTGTAACCCGAGGTACCACTGTAATTGACATGTTTGCTAATCCCTGCTTGAGGTTCTGGGTTTCTGGCATTCCCTGGAGAGCACAAATTTGGTTTTTGCGTCACCACCAAGTAATGTGCCACCAAAAAGACCCTGTCCACCAACCCCATTAATCAGTATTAGAAGTTGAGATATGAAAGCTAGGAGCTAAATGGCACCTTAAACCTAGGTTATGGGTGTAACGACGGAATGTCTAGGCGCAATTGTTAATAACAAGAATACAAAGCTGAAAGTGAATGAACTGCAGCTAAAATATTGACTTCACTTTTCACATGGTCTAGTCCTTTCCCTGCCCACCCCCCTAATATTCTTAAGAGGGTCTCTTCTCCAGAGTGTGGCTGGAAGTGGGGAAACAGAAAAAAGGTCCTCTTTCCCTTCCACTTTGCAGTTTTAATCCAAAATTTTAGGCGCAGTACTGTACCCAGAGCTCAGAAACTGCTCGCGCTAATGAAATTCCCTGTCGCAAAATGAACACCTAGAACAATAGGAGTTTCAAACACTGCCATCAATCACACCTGGGCATAGGGTGGTACCTGGAGGAACATACTGAGCCACACCATTAGTCCAGCTAGCTCTGCATTGTCTACACTGATTGGAAGCAGCTCTCCAGGAATTCCGACTGGATTGTTGTCCAACCATACCTGGAGACACCAGGGGTTGAATCCAGGCCCTTCTGCATAAATGTCAGATGCTCTACCACTGAGCTACTACCATCTTTCCCCAGGTCCTTTTCAGTAGACTGCAGGGAAAGAATCTCACCCTTTTTGTTAGTATGTTGCAGATTATATTCTGGAAAAGAAATAAATGTGCCATTTAAAAAATGTAAAGTATCTAAGAGAGTTCGGAAATGTGGGGGCAAGGTTTTCTTTACGATATGCAGAGTTCTAACTGTTGCTATAATAGAGACTGATTGTTTTGTTGTAGTTTTGCTTCTGTGTTTTATTATCTTTTGTATGGATATGGTATTTTTCTGAATTTTGCTTTTTACCTTCCTGGAGATCTTTAGACGAAGGATGGGATACAAATGGCATAAATAAAATAAACATAATGAACTATGTAAGAGCAAACGGGGGGGAACCACCTTGTTTTAGTTCTTATTTATTAAAGTTTAACTTACCTTACATCTTTCATTATCTTATAAGGGAAACTATATTGAGGTTTGGTCAGTATGCAAATGCATTTAAATTTAATTGATTTGTTAAAATAAATGGGGTAAAAATGTGCAAATCAGTTGACAACTCCAGCTTCTTTTTAATTGTTGATTGCATTTTTAACCACCTTAAAGATTTTGGGGATGTATATGAATGTTTCTGTTATCTGTTCTCTGCTTTAAAGTTATATCTTAAAGTATTGTGCAAATGTGTGTGTGTGTGCGCGTGTGTGTGTGCAAAACTAATCAAATGATTCAATAAATCATGGGCTTGTTCTCTCAAAAAGTGCACCTGTGCAAACTAACGCAACCATCTATCTCAGTAAGGAGACAGCTACTCAGAAAGAATTTGGAAGCAGTTCCAGAGACTTCCACCTTTTCCTCCAAGATAAATGCAGGTATTGCCACCCCAATGTTACTTAAAAAAAGAAAAGAAAAAAAGGATGCCTCCCTGAACACCTGGCTTGAGCATCCCAAAAGAAAAGTAGCTTATAGGTGTAATAAATAAAGGCAGACGCACTTATGTCTGTCCAAAATAACACAACAGGAAGGCTTATCACTCCTGCTTCCACGACAGATGCCACACTGTCAGTTAGAGTTGAAACTAATGTACATTTTTTTCCAATGAAAGTACAAATCAAATCCAAGTATTTTCATTCAATAGCTAGACCTATAGCCTACTAACGGTCAGGGGTTCTTTACCTTTTTTTAACCTTCCTCCAGATGGTTTGCATAGGACTGACATGGACCTGGTTCAGATGTCATGGCCTCTAACTAGGGATGGGAGATAAATTTGGCAACACAGCTATCCATCGATTTTCATACTTCTACTTAATTTGTGGGCTGATAAGATGTAACCTGGTCACTCTAAAGAACTTCTGACATGGAGGCTGGCTGCCGCTAGGATTTCAGTAGCCAAGCAATTGAAAACTTAACAAAAATAAAAACCTGTATTTTTCTTTGTGGTATAAGAACTTGTGGATTTTGGCTATTGTGGAAACAAATAACACAGAAATTGCAAGCCCCCAGAGGGATGGAGGACTGAGAATGCTTCTATGTCCTTTGGTGGGATTTTATTTCTTATACTTTGGTCTTACAGTAGATGCCCAACATTCACCATCCAGGCCAGCTCAGAAATATGGGTGTCTAGATCAATATTGGTGTGTTACCACATCTCTCCTCCTCCTCCTGTCTATGTTGTTGTTTAGTCGTTTAGTCATGTCCGACTCTTTGTGACCCCATAACCAGAGCACGCCAGGCACCCCTGCCAGGTCTTCCACTGCCTCCTGCAGTTTGGTCAAACTCATGCTGGTAGCTTCGAGAACACTGTCCAACCATCTCATCCTCTGTCATCCCCTTCTCCTTGTGCCCTCCATCTTTCCCAACATCAGGGTCTTTTCCAGGGAGTCTTCTCTTCTCATGAGGTGGCCAAAGTATTGGAGCCTCAGCTTCAGGATCTGTCCTTCCAGTGAGCACTCAGGGCTGATTTCCTTCAGAATGCAGAGGTTTGATCTTCTTGCAGTCCATGGGACTCTCAAGAGTCTCCTCCAGCACCATAATTCAAAAGCATCAATTCTTTGGTGAGCAGCCTTTTTTATGGTCCAGCTGTCACTTCCATACATCACTACTGGGAAAACCATAGCTTTATCTATACAGACCTTTGTCAGCAAGGTGATGTCTCTGCTTTTTAAGATGCTGTCTAGGTTTGTCATTGCTTTTCTCCCAAAAAGCAGGCGTCTTTTAATTTTGTGACTGCTGTCACCATCTGCAGTGATCATGGAACCCAAGAAAGTAAAATCTCTCACTGCCTCCATTTGTCTATGGTGGGACACAAATACCCTGCTGTATTTTGGGGTTGTCAGTAATGCTCATTATCCTTCAATATAACACCTTTTTTTTAAGAGAAGAAATTTGCACTTCTATGAAAGTTGTATGTTGCAGAAAATTGTGCACAAAATGCATATGAGTAAAACAAACTTTACAAATATGAATTGTATAAGTAATTTTAAAAATTAAATTCTCTGCCTTACAATTTAAAATACTCATTTAAACATCCTTAAAATATCAATGACTTCTCTTCTTCTCTTTCAATGGTTCATTTTGGATTTCTCATAAATCCCTGCATATTTTACAAAAACTAAACCATTCAGTATTCCATTATTGCACCCATCAAAACTTATTTACACTGTTGAATTTATCTTCATGCTGCACACGTTTTCAGGTGTAAACAGTTTCCCCCCATATATTCAATAAACGTTTTCCAATCTTCTCTAAATGTATGTCCTTCCTCTTCTCTTATTACATTAAGTCTGAATTGTATTAGGAATATTTTTTGTTTAAAATGTGTGCCTTAAAACATAGCTTTATTAGACTGTCACCTCTGACCCAGGTCATATTAGTTTGGGAAAGATTCTTCACTCTGACAAAAGAACTTAACTTCAGAGGCTAGGTCTCTCCACACTTTGCATGGCTGGTCTACCTTTTGTCTACAAGCCCTAGAAAGTTTCTAAGAGGATGCTGCCAAGTTCAGAGTCAGAACGGAACACAGGAACATAGCAATCCGCTTTATTCCAAGTCAGATCATTGGTCCATCTCCCTCACTATGGTTGACATTGATCAGCAGTAGCTCTCCAGGATATCAGGGAAGAATCCTTCCCAACCCCACCTGGAGCCTGGAGATCCCAGGGATTGGAATATGGAAGCTGTTGCCTCCAAAGCACTTGCTCTACCACTGAGTTACGGCATCTCCAACTCCTCGAAAGGTTCCATCAAAGGTGTCTCCGAAAAATTTGACACATCACTTGGGAAGACAGACGAACTAATATCAGTGTACTGGAAGAAGCAAAGATCACCAGTGTCAAAGCAATAGCTCTTCAATATCAACTTCGTTGGACTGGTCATCTTGTTCGGATGCCTGATGATCATCTTCCAAAACAACTCTATTCCGAATTTAAAAATGGAAAGCGTAATGCTGGTGGTCAACAAAAGTGGTTCAAAGACTCTCTCAAGGCAAATCTTTTAAAATGTAGTATAAACACCGACTGGGAAACACTGGCCTGTGAGCGCTCCAGTTCAAGAACAGCCTTTACCAAAGGTGTCATGGGCTTTGAAGACACTCGAACTCAGGACGCAAGGGAGAAATGTGCTAAGAGGAAGGCACGCTTGGCAAACTCTCACCTTGATCAACTCCTGCCTGGAAACCTATGTCCCCACCCCCCACCGTGGAAGGACGTGTGGATCCAGAATTGGCCTTCACATTCACTTACGGACTCATTGTTAAAACCGTGTTTATGGAAGACAATCTTACTCGGCTACAAGTGATCGCCAAAGAGATGACCCTTCTGCTATGTTTTATAAACAAATACAACACTGAGATTCACATGCCCCTTGTCCCATGTATCCACATAGGTGATCATTCATTATATCAAGCGCCATGGATTTGAACAAGGAGCACAGAGATCAGCCATTGGTTTCCTGTTCTGTGCACCACCGGAACTGCTGATTGGAGGAGGAAACTGCCAGTTGTAAAACCCTTCCCTCTCCTAAGAATCAGGTGATCTCAAATAGGCTATCCCATGCCGCTGCCAGGTATAAAGCTCCCAAGATCTGCTGCAGTCGTCTCTTGTCCTTGAGGTACTTGCTGTCTCTTCAGTGGCAAGTTGTTGGGTTTCGCTAGCATTTAGACCTGGGTCCCTGACATGATATTTCTCCTGCTGCTTTGCTCTATGCACACACCATTTAGATAAATAACATTGCCCTGTGCAAAAATCATGAGTGGTTATTTTGGTTCTGTCTGCTCTACACTTGCTCGGCTGCAAGTAAACGTACGAGTCTGAGGTGTGAGCATTGAGGGGGGTGGGCAAGCAGTATCAGACTGCATTCATAAATCAGGCCTAACATCACACACCCAAGATAGCTGGGGAGAAGAGACCCATTTGAAGCGCTGCGATTCCTCATCTACGTTTTATTGTACAGCGGTGTCATTGTGATGAAAGGCATGTATAGAAATAAGAGACAGGAAAGGCTATTATGCAATTTCATTTTATTTTCTTGTCTTTGACCAGCTCTCTCTCTCTCTCTTTCTCTCTCAGTAACAGAGCTCCTTGGAGAAGTTTGGTCTGAAAGCTTTGCCCTCAGGGAGGGAACAAAAAGTGTGTGGCGGTGGTAGTGGTGGGGAGCCTGGAATGAAATGAAATAGGTTCCAAGCCAAATGCACGAAAGGTTGTTACAGGTGATGCAATTTAATAAACGACATTAAAAGTAAATGCTGTCATTAACTGGCCATTTGGAGGGAGAGGAATGCAGGTGCTGGACAGTGTCAGGTTATTAATGCTGGGCAGGTTTTTAAATGCTTCCTGTCCATGTCCACAATAAAAGTCAGAAAAGGATCCGCATTCAGCAGGATACTAAGGGAGTTAATGGAAGGCCTGACAATTTGATCTGTATTTTTAGCATTTTTAATTGGAAGGGCTATAAAATGGCCTCTGCAGCTGGCATCCCATAAAAAGAAAAAGAAGGGAGAGAGAAATCATTTTGCTCACATCTTTTGGGTGCATAGCATGGCAATGGAGGGCATAAGTAAGAGAAAGGCGTGCTGGTTATCACCTATAAAGCCCTATATCGGGGTAGGCAACCCAAGGCCCCGGGGGCCAAATCCGGCCCAGTCGTCTTCTCAATCCAGCCTCCGGGAATCAGTGTGTTTTTACACACTGTTCAACAGTGGAATTTGCTGCCAAGGAGTGTGGTGGAGTCTCCTTCTTTGGAGGTCTTTAAGCAGAGGCTTGACAACCATATGTCAGGAGTGCTCTGATGGTGTTTCCTGCTTGGCAGGGGGTTGGACTCGATGGCCCTTGTGGTCTCTTCCAACTCTATGATTCTATGATTCTACATGAGTAAAATGTGTGCTTTTATTTAAAATGCATCTCTGGGTTATTTGTGGGGCATAGGAATCCGTTCATATTTTTTTTTCAAAATATAGTCCAGCCCACCACATGGTCTGAGGGATGGTGGACTGGCCCACGGCTGAAAAAGGTTGCTGACTCCTACCCTACACGACTTAGGTCCAAGTTATCTAAAAGGCCATACACCTTCATCCAGTCCAGGTTTTGAGATATTTGGGGGAGGCCCTTCTCTCAGTCCCACCACCCTCACAAGCACACTTGGTAGTAATACAGAAAAGGGCCTTCTTGGTGGTGGCAGCTCCCAGACTCTGGAACTCCCTCCCTAGAGAAGCTAGATTGGCTCGCTCCTTGTTGCCCTTCTGCCAGCAGGTGGCAGAAGACTTTCTTGTTCCAACAGGCTTTTGGGAATGGACTGTATTTAATTAAAGGGCTGGTGGTGTGCTGTTTTTATTGTAATTATTTGTATGGTTTTATTAGATTTTATATATGTCTATAGTTTTGCTTCTCTCAATGTCTGATTACTTTTTAATTATGTTTTTAATGGTTTGGAAACTGCCTTGATTCCTGTCAGAGGAAAAGGTGGAGTTTAATTATTATTATTATTATTATTATTATTATTATTATTATTATTATTCATCAACTAGCTGAAAAGGCTAGTTTTAGGGGAGTAGGTTCAGTTTCGCGTTGTCTGTCTGCAAACATCACTACATGGCACTACATGATATAAGAAAAGCCTTTTGATTTCTTCATGAGAAGAGTTTCTTCAAGAAGCTAGAATATAATCTCTTGTCTCTTTAGCAAACAGATAAGATAAACCTTGACTACACCAACAAGATGATCTCATGTACCCTGACAACTCCAATTTCTGCACCCTGTGAGCCTTTTCTAGCACTTGAATCACACGAAGGCCATCCAGACAGGTCTTTAATATACCATACGGTGTGGATATACAGCAAAGAAATAAAGTTCAAGAACGGCACTCCACAGAAGCAGACCCCACTTGCCCTCCTCAAAAAGGTGCCCCTGGGAGATTGGAGATGGAACGGGATGTCCAAAGCTACATGGTTTTGAAAATAAGGGAAGCCGGATCAGAGACTGACTCATGGCCATCAGAGCCTACATGTGATGGATTTCCATGTGCATTCATTATCCAACCTGATACCCAGTGGTGGCTAGTGCCCATATAGGGCAGAAAGCAGGGAGACCAACACTAGGTGGCGCCAGAGCCAATGAGAGGCAGAGCCAACAAATTCCAGTTCTGTCCCCATCTTCCTCCCTGCTGACTTCTACAAGGGCAACACTAATGGATCAGCCTCCAGCAGGAGTGGCACTTCCAGTTTTGCCTCCTGGAGCAAAATGGGAAGTTCCTGTCCTCCCCTTCACTTGCTGCTGTCGAAATGCCACGAAATCTCAACAGAAGCTGCTGCCGCCGCCACGTCTCCTTGCTTCTTGGCCCTGGCCTCCACTCCTGACATCTTCTGCCATTTCCCCTCTCCTCAAAGAAGCAAAGAGCTGTTAGCATTTAAGTACTTTAGTATTTTGCTTCCATCTTCTATATTCAGGTAGAAAATTAGTTCCCTTACCATAAAAATGTCCACTTAAGCAAGTACCTAAGGCATTCCCTGCTTTTGAAATCTCCTGTTCACTGCATACCTGGAAGTGAGACGCTTCCCTCCCCCATAATGTCCATGACTTTTGTCCACCACCACCCCTCTCTCTCTCACACACACACACCATTCCTCTTTTTCCTTTGCTAGATCCATTTGCAAATGATATCACTTGTCTGCATATTGTCATTAGCTGCCTGCCCACCCATTTATCAAGTGTCTGCAGCTGAGTGCAAGCTCGGCCTCTCCCCCTTGCCCCATTGTTTCCCTTGCCCCAGGGGAAGGGTGTCTGTGTGTATGTAGTGTTTGGGAGGTGAGGCAAAGAAGGAAGGGTGAGTCTCGCCCACCACAACACATCCCCCGTCCACGCCAAAGAGACAGGGGTGGGGCAGACTGGGGTTGGGGTGAGGGGGTGGGGAACGCATTTGGGGAGACAGAAGGAGATTGACAGTTCTTTCCCTCTTCCTCCTCCTCCTCCTCCTCCTCCTCCTCTGGCATTGACAGATGACCTTGCAGGAATCACTAGTCCTCTGAATCTCCCTGCAGACATTTAGCGGATACAACAGGCAAGGCCGGACATGTCTGCTGAAGAATGCTGGAGCTGTTTAAGCGAAGGAAAAGAAGCAGGTACCTCTCTTGGAAAACCAGCCCCATCTCACGGTAGCATCCCCCCCCCCCCCAGTTCAACTCACAAGATCGCTTTTTCTCAGGAACCCTAAAGCAAAAATTAGCATGGAATTTGAGGACAACATTTACCGAGGCCTAATGAATAAAATAATTATCGCTTTATGCAAACGAGAGCTCATTTGCATCTGTGAATATTTAACTATGAACAACAGGACTTTGATCTTGGAAGGAAAATATGTATATCACATAATCATTGCCTTATGGAACACGAAATCTATAATTCTACACACACAACCTCTGTGCATTACCTTAAAGTTCTGCTGTGCTTGAGTCTCTATCTACAGAACAGCTTCCCCAAGGATGTCCACAAGGGTCTTTTGGTGGCTGTTGGCTTGTAAGGGTCTTTCTATTTCAGGTCATTCCATCTTTGAGCATTGGGAGAGCCTCTCTCATTCTGCCTATCCAGTGTTTCATTTTGTTTCTTTCGCTCTCTCTTTTTGGCCTTTCTTCTTGGGACAGTTGTTAACAGATTGCTGCAGTCATGTCCTCTGAGTATGATGGCAAGTTTTGCAAAATGTTGCACTTTTATACGTGGTGTTCCAGATACCGCCGCGAGGCAGGTGCCTAGTAAATTAACTTTAGAATAAAGGAATAAATCTGACCATATGCATGTTTAAAACATGCTGCACTAGTTCTCGTTCTCTTTTCCTTTCATGCTGCAAAAGAAGCTTTGGGATGTGACATATATATATATATATATATATATATATATATATATATATATATATATAAAATTTCATTGGGGCTGGTTTTTAATGCTGTTTTTCTAACTGTTGTGTGAGCCACTTCAAATGGATAGAAGATAAAATGTATGTAAATAAATTCAAAATAGTAGCTGAGGTATTCTCACTTTGTAAAGAATGACAGAACCATAAAATGGCAGACTTGGAAGGAACCCCAAGGGTCATCTAGTCCAACCCTCTGCAATGCAGGCATCTCAGCTAAAGCATCCATGGCAGATGGCCATCCAAACTCTGCTAAAAAACCTCCAAGGAAGGAGAATCCACAGCCTCCTGAAGGAGACCATTCCACTGTCAAACAGCTCTTACCAACAGAAAGTTCTTCCTGGTGTTTTGCCGGAATCTCCTTCCTTGTAACTTGAATCGTTTGGTTCAGGTCCCACCCTCCAGAGCAGGAGAAAACATGCTGCTCTATCTTCCATGTGACATCCCCCCATCAGATATTTGAAGGTCGCCACCCTGTCTCCTCTCAGTCTCCTCGTTTCTAGGCTAAACATACCCAGCTCCTTCAACTGTTCCTCATAAGGCTTGGTTTCCAGCCCTTGACCATCTTGGTTGCCCTCCTCTGCACACATTCCAGCTTGTCAACATCTTCCTTAGACTGTGGTGCCCAGAACTGGACACAGAATTCCAGGTGTGGTCTGACCAAGGCAGAATAGAGTTCTCTTGATCTGGGCACTATACTTCTGTTGATGCAGTTATGATGGCTATGTTCTACCTACAGTTTCAGAGGCAGTATGCCTCTGAATATCAGTTGCTGGGAATAACAGGTGAAGTCATGAACTGGTTGGACACAGAGGAATGGTGGGAAGAACCAGTTGGGGAACCCCCCAAGGGAAGAAGGCTCAGAGCCAGGGGATTGGTGGTGGGACAATGAAGAGTGGTCACAGGGAGAAGAGAGAGAAGACTGGGAGGAGGAGGTTTCGGAAGCTGAGGAGGTAACAGGGTTTAGTGAGCAGGAAGAGGCTATGGCAGATAGAAGTTCAGAATCGGAGGCAGAAGCTGAAGCAAAGGAGGGAGAGATGAGCCAAGCTGGTGAAGAGCCATGACTGTCTCCCACTCCTGCTGTGACAAGCTCCATCTCCCTTCCCCCTTGTCTCCCAGAACCAGAAGAGGCATGAAAAGGGCAGAGGAGAGATTGGCAAAGGGCAGACACAGTCTCTGTTTGCTTGTGGGGGGACCTGGAAAGGATGGGTCTTAGGCAGCTGTGGGGAGGCAGAGGCCTTCAGTGTCAGCAATTGCTTTATTTGCGGCAAGGCCTGCCGGAGATGATTTGGTGTGCTCATTAGGCCTGACACTCATGTGCAGTTTGTGTTTTTGTGAATAAATAATTTTTTTTAAAGGTGTGATTTATTGCCAGCTCACTCCTGATAGGTGGAGTTTGGATTTGATATCCCGTTTTATCACTACCCGAAGGAGTCTCAAAGCGGCTAACATTCTCCTTTCCCTTCCTTCCCCCCCCCACAACAAACACTCTGTGAGGTGAGTGAGGCTGAGAGACTTCAGAGAAGTGTGACTAGCCCAAGGTCACCCAGCAGCTGCATGTGGAGGAGCAGGGAAGCGAACCCAGTTCACCAGATTACGAGTCTAGCGCTCTTAACCACTACACCACACTGGTGAGCAGAGTGCTGCTATGCTCATGTCCACTCCATGCTGAGGGTGCTATTTATCCTCGAGTCTTCCCTGTTTGGAAGCGACCAGAGAAGCAGATCCGTTGCCACCTTCAGTTTACCACCACTCTTGTGCATTTGTAAGCAAACCAATATTGCAAAGATGTGTTGGGTCTCCAAGGTTTTCTTTTACCCAGCGAAGACAAAGCTCCTTCCTTCCTGGACCAAAAGACAGCCTGAATAGAAAGTCATTCAACACTTTCAAAAGAGGCATTTAAGTGAAGGCTGATTCATCTACATATTCATCGCTTACCTCATCGGCTTTATTACTCAAACACTTAATGACTCACAGATGAATGTGTGAACAGACACCATTAAACATGTTGCATCTGAGGTGACCGTGATGTGAGCCTAACCCTTCTGCCTGGTCCCTGGCAGCAAGGAGGAGGAGACCTTGGTGACTCCTGGCAGTCACACGTCAATAGCTTCCCTGCACGAAAGCCTGAACTGCTGTTTCAAAACAATGCTTTCATTTAAAAGTGGGCAGTGGACCTATAGTTTAGACATCCAAGTGATTTGCCTGGGGGCGGGGTGGGGGAGACACAAAGTAATTATAAACAGGATGAAGTGCTAAAGCCCAATAGATAAGTCAAGGTGTGGGGGAAGCAAGTCACTTTGGTTTTCTCTCAAAACGCCTAATAATAATAATAATAACTATTATTTATTTATACATACATACATACATACATACATACATACATACATACATACCCTGCCCATTTGGCTGGGTTTCCCCAGCCACTCTGAGCAGCTCCCAACAGAATATTAAAAACATGATAAAACAGAGCCAGTGTGGTGTAGTGGTTAAGAGCGGTAGTCTCGTAATCTGGGGAACTGAGTTTGCTTCCCTGCTCCTCCACATGCAGCTGCTGGGTGACCTTGGGCTAATAACACTTCTTTGAAGTCTCTCAGCCCCACTCACCTCACAGAGTGTTTGTTGTGGGGGAGGAAGGGAAAGGAGAATGTAGGCCGCTTTGAGACTCCTTCAGGTAGTGATAAAGCAGGATATCAAATCCAAACTATTCTTCTTCTCTCCATCAAACATTAAGAACGTCCCTAGACAAGGCTGCCTTCAGATGTTATTCACTGAGTTCTACATAGTTGGCAGGGAACATCCCAAAGTGACCATCGGGACCATAGCCACGCCACCAGCCCTCATCAGCCCTCTCAATGCTTGTGATACTGTTCTTGGGGTCGAAAGAAATCTCTATGTCATCAGCAGCTTTGATAATCATAGAGAGCTCAAGCGCATAAACCTTTTCCCTCCACATTAAGATATAGTTGGTAGTTATCAACATAGTCATATTTAGTATCTTCAGGCTCTTCTTCAGGGGCTTCATCATAGATAATGTTATGCACTGAAGTTCTCACCCTGGGCCAGCAGGGGGATACTGTAGATAGTTCAGGTCCACATATGCAAATAAGGGATCAAAAGTGACGTTCAGTGATTGGATAGTTACAGTGATTGGATGGTTACTGTTGCGTTCTAGTGGAGCTCTATATAAGCAGGCTGGCTGAAGCCTTCAGTTCAGTTCTGTTCTAGCCTGTGAATAATCAAGAGCTGTTTGAAGAATCGCTGTGTCATCTGATATGTTCACCCGCAACTTAACAGATAACTCGTTCACTAGAGCGTTCTTCGTACACAGCTTTGTGTTTCTCCTCCAGAATGTCAACACACTTTCCTTCTGGAGCATGAGTGAGGAGATTGCGACCCTTTGGCTGGGAAAGTTTCAGAAACAGGCAACCAGAAATGATCAAGGGGCTTGTGGAGCAAGTCCCCTATGAGGAAAGGCTGCTTTTCAGGCTGCAGGGGCAGCCAATGAGCTGGTCTCTAGAGGCTGTTGAACAGCAACTCCCATCATCCCTTGCGCTCTGGCCATGCTGCCTGTGACTGATGGGAGTTAGGGTGGCACCTTGCTGGCTATCACTGTTTTAGAGAAAAGGTGAGTAAGACGAGACATGATAGAGGTATGGAGCTGCTACTAAGCAATAACTGAAATTAAACAAAGGATAGGTTTTGCCTAGCTAGAGATTTAACAAGCTAGCGAGCTTCGCTGAATAACCACTGTCTGACTGCAGGGTTTCACCCGTCTCCAAACAACACTTCATCCACTGTTCCCAATCAATGGCTATCCCTCTGGAAATAAAAGGCGGGATATTCTTCCCTCACTAACACTACTCCATTTGTTGTGAATCGACAGCTGAATTTCTGGTGTTGTTTACAGTGCCAGACTATGAACATTTGAAGTTCCCTGATCCATACAACTCAATACTGTGAAGTCTGATGCATACTGACTCTCTAAGGTTTCAGTCAAGAAGAGTCTTTAGCCGCAGAACTACTTGAAATTCATTTAAATGCAGATGCTGGGAGAGACCTCAGACTCGTTCGGTGCTTGAATCACAAGAGGACCAGATCTTTCACTGTGGCAAAAACAAGGAAGCGGACCTCCTAGTTTATTGAGAAGATCAATTCTATCAGCTGTGGCATGAATAGAGATAATGGGCTTTTATCCTACAGTGGGTGCTAAATAGTTTGCTGATGACAGGATGTGTTATTATGAGTAGTCACTGTCATTATTTTTTACTTTTAAGCTTGGCATAATTATTTTATTATCACTATTTTATTTCACAAGACTTGTATGCCACTTGATCATAAAACTCAAAGCGGTTTACAAAATAAATAAATAAATAAATAAATAAAAACATAATGATCACTGTCTGGTTTTTCAAATTCTGCATTCTATTTCCCTCTGACCCCACTGCTCACATTTTTCTTTCTACACCCATGTAACATTGATATACACATATATGTATACACCACACAAATTTTCCAAACTCAGGATCACGTTCCATCAATCTGTCAAGTGAGCACTGGCCCATGAAAGCTTATGCCAACATACTGCCCCCACCCCCCATATTTAAGGTGTCAGAAGACTCTGTTTCCGTGTTGCATTGCGGAACTTAATTTTACACCAGGCAAAGGCAATTTACCAAATATCAATGTATTATCTCATGCAACTCTCAAGTAAAGCACCATTTATTTAGATCACCCATGCTTTTGAAAGAAACTCATACAGATCGCCCATGAAATAGTCTAGAAAACAGAAAAGGAATGCCAAACTCATTCTCCATCCTTAACCCAGGAAGCAAACATTTGGAAAGGGTAACTATTGTTCAGGCCACTTCTACAAGATGATGTTTGTGTGTGTTAATGTCAGTCTGTCTAGACTTGGGTAACTCTGCACTGCAAGTGAAAGAAGGATGTCAAGTTAAATTTATGCACAAAGCACTTTTTGGTTTGGGTTTTTAAGGAAAACACGTAGAGAATAATGAAAACAAGTCTGGCAAATGGAAGGATGTACATGCCATTGGCATCCATTTATCAATGATTTTGAAAAAGTGAGACCTAGACACCGTCGTAGGAAAGTTAGAAATTTCATGATTTACTCTCCAGACAAGAAAAGCCAAGGAAGGTCAAGCCAAACATATTCCAGTTATTCCATGACCAAAAACATGTGTAATCTGACTATGCTGGTGTTTAAACAGTTGATTGAGTGTTACCCAGCCTTTGAGTAGAATGTTGACTAGTAGTTTTTAAATCATCCATCCTTTCAGCCAGATTCCCAGAGGATGAGTGGACTTTTATTTATCTCTAGTTTCATGTTCCTCACTTGGGTTGGGATGCTCTCCATCTAACCGTCGGTGTTTCCGTAGCTGGAAGGAGGAAGTTATCAACCCGCAGAGGCATTGCTCTCTGTGATTTAGTACAATGAGGGAAAGCACAAATACTTTGATTTATGCTTCTGCCATTGCGCTATGCAAATATAAATCAGTAGCCCTTCTGTACAGGTATAGTATTAGTCTAATTACATTTGGGAAGGCAGAAGATTAAAGGATGTCGTAAAGAAACACATGCACAAGAATTTGTATAAGTCCAAGGAAACTTCCCTGGATGGGACGGATTTCCCCCCAACCATCATGATCAGCTTGACACACATGTGGGTATGAAATAAACTTAGGTATACAATAGATACACTTCCTAAGGCCAGATGTGGGTGACTGGCAGTGTTTTTACATTAAACAAACACATTTTGCCTTGAAATTCCTGTTGAATATTTGGCATTGCCGTGTTGCTTTAGCTAATTAAAAAAAAGAAAGAAACCCTCTCTAAATGAAAAGACTTTGCATATTTCCATCAGTCAGCGATCTATTAGTCATGCTTGACCATCTGTTATTTAAAGAGAATATGACAAGATGATTGTTATTTTTTTAACATGGCAAATTGAAAAATGTGACTTTTTGATCTGTATTTTAATTACAACCCCTTTCCGCCTGAATCTCTCTTGCACTTTCTTGCGAGCAAGGATCAGGCTAAGCAAATAAAGCTGTGACTTTCTCCATTGCCCCTAAAGAAGACTTTGGGCATTCTTTAACTTCCTTCCCCATTCCATCTGCCCACTTTGCAGTGAAATTCAACTCCTTGAAATTCAACTCCTTTCCTTTTAGCTGCAAAGCAATGGAAGGACCTGCCTTGAAGTGAAGAGACATTTCTGTGGTTATTCCACAGGTTAAGGTGCCAGGTCAACATTTGTGGAATTATTAATGTTGCAAAGTGGTTTGTCTGTGCCCTGTAAGAGACTGCAAGAGCCCCAGCAGATCAGATGGAGGGTACATCTATTTTCTTTCTAGGAGAACTTCTTCTGCCCCACCCTTCTAACACAAACACATCACTCACAACAACCGTAACCACAAATACTGCCATAAAATCACAACATCAAGCAGGCTGCAATGGAGGAGGACAGAACAGATGAAACAAACTTTGTATAAAGACCTGGCAGGAGCAAAGTCTGGAGGATAAAGAGAGGAAGGTATTCTGCAATTTGGGTGCCCTAACTCAACTCTTGTCACTGTAGAGCAGCCATGTCCTCCTACTTAACAATGGACTGTCCTCTATTGGAAGGGCTGTCAGAGGTCAGTCCTAACTGCCCAGTCCAAGGCTAGTTTCAAGATAAAGAACCCTAAACTGGGAAAGCTGGTGGCCTTGCCATTCTCCATCAGCAGTTAGCACCTGGAGAGCAGACTTAGCAGGTGCCCAGGCCACCTGTTCCTGGTCTGTCTTGCTATGTAGTGAGATGCATTGTATTTCTATATATAATTATGTCTGTATTTGTGTGTGTGTGTGATATATATATACACTTATTACACACATACACATTAGCATATGCAAATCTGTGCCCTCTTTTGTCCTCTTATCTGGTGATGCATTTTTTCCCTTTTGGCAACGCACAATTGGCCATTTTATTCCATAGCCAACCATGCTTCCACTAGAATCCTTACACTGGGAAAGGTCTCTGGACAATAAGCAGGATAGTGTTTGTTTTGGAAAATGATGCAAGCAATCCTCCCAACTTTCTGGTGCGAACCAAGGGTTGGATCCTATTTAGTTAAATAAATAAAAAGAACTGGATTCAGGTAGGTAGCCATGTTGGTCTGACGCAGTCAAAATAAATTTTAAAAAAATTAAAAATTGTCCAGTAGCATCTTAGAGACAAACTAAGTTTGTTCTGGGTATAAGCTTTCGTGTGCATGCACACTGTGTATCTGAAGAAGTGTTTATTTAAAAAAATCTGATGAGCCTTCTCTTGAATCTGTTTCCCTTCCTTTCGGAGGACATTGGTATTCCCTCCAGGGAAAGAACCCGGTATATATTTATGTGATGATGGTATAGGGGAATATGTATGCTTTATGTATGTAGATCAGCATCTTGTTCCCAGCAGTGCCCAATCGCATGACACAGCATGCGACAAACAGGGCCACTCTTGTTTCCTGTCCCTAACATAACATGAAGGGTCAATACAGCTAAACATGGCAAACGCCAGTGCTGTGATGAATGCCATCCTCTGATTCCTCAAAAGTTTTCTTGCCCTGCAGAAGAAGCTTCCATTGTTCTGCTTCTTCCCCCCTTTGAGAACTTTGGTTGGTATCATGTTTGGACTTTCACTGTGAGGTTGGTGTTGGGATGTGTCCAAGGCAATGGGCAGGCCCCCAGCTGGCTCCAGCCCACCAGCTGGCAATGCCTGGAGATCTCCAGTCCTTGGATCAGCATGTAACTGCAACTCGAGCTTCAGAGATCTTCAGAGGCTGAGCACGCAAGCCAGCAGAGTAAACTCTTCGCAACAGAAGGGCAGATAGAGGCTGTGTAAAGCGTATTTACGGGCATTATATTCAGCATCAGGACAAAGGGGAAAACATGTCTTCTCCCCTTCATGTCCAAGCGAGCAGCATAAGCAAAAGCTACACACAAAGGGAAGTTCCCAGCAAGCTGTGCTGGAATGTAAACAGGCATGTGACACACAACAGCCTGTTCCTCTTAAGGTGGAATGGAATATCTTAACAGTTGGTTGTTGTAAGTAAGAAGGCAGGGTGGCTAAAGATAGCTCAGTTGGTTAGAGTGCGAAGCAGTTGCAGGTTTGACAGCTGCATATTCCTTCATTGCAGGGAGTTGGACTTCGATGGTCCTCAGCATGCTTTCCAACTCTACCATTCTATGATTCTCAGACTGAAAATGGTGGCACAGTGTTGCATTGTCCCTTTAGAGCAGCCGCCAACTGTTCTACTTCCATTTCCCCCTTTCTTCTCCTACCACTTTTTCATCCCCCCCCTACTTACCTCTCCTTTTTAATTTTATTTTCTTTAACTGAGCAAAAAGGACATGGGAGCTCTGAGTCCAGATGAAATGCAGTAGCGTTGTGGACGTTGTTCAGCAATGCACAAAAGCACCTCCAGATATCTCAGCCTCAACTTCTTCAAAAGTAGAATACAGTAGGAAGAAGGGGAAAGGTATACCTCACCTCGTCCTCATTAGAAGTAGACTGGGATATGAATGCAATAATAATAATAATCTATTCTTTATGTATTTGCCTTGTTAAAAAAGGACTTCTGGATTATGCTTTACTAAGCTAAGAATTTTGGAAAACAGGACCACTGTCCTTTAAGTAGAGGGACAGATAACATCTGGGAACTGACATATATATATCAGCAATTCCCCAGCTCCACGTTGCTCCTGCACGGTGCAAAATTTCCTTGACGTTATAAAACCAGGAGAAATGAGATTTTTGCACGACGAGCACTTAGATTTTTGGATCAGTTTATAGGTCCGAATTAAAAATTGAAAACGTTTGTCCTTCAGATTGAAAGAAATGAGAGGGGAGTACAAGGAGTGGGGGACGAGAAAGAAGAGCAGTTCAGATTCCGGTTATGTTGATCCCTGGTTTGGTTCACGGGAGGTTGATATGCTGCTGCTTCTGCTGCCGCCGCCTCTGATTTGGACGGGCTTGTTGCCTGCATGATGCAGTTAAATCTGACTGCATATGACAGAATGGCTTAAAAGTGGCTGGAGCCAGTCACGTGACACGTTTTTGTCCAAGTTTGCGCTGTCATGTGACAGCCTACAGTAGATTGATGAAATTAAGGACAGATGGCCCACTGTGTTGTTGTTCTTTGAACTGACAGCTGCTGGTGTAAAAATAAATTAAATTAAATTTCGTGTAAGTTAGACTTTTATATTAAAATGGTTAAGTAATCTTTAAAGGTTTCTCATATATATATATATATATATATATATATATATATATATCCACCAGGGATTAACTAAAGAGAGTGATACGTATCTGCCTTTTCTGCATCAGCAGAACATAAACCATAGACACTTAAATCTTTTCCCAGGGTGCCCCTGTACTGACCTCTGTTCTGATTCAGAAGCAAAGCTGAGCCCTTCTCTAGAGTAAAGGTGTGGGATCCTTAGTAGCTGTGTCCTCGTTGCCAAGCGAGTGATAATGGAACCAAACTGTTTTCTGCCTTTCGCCTTCATGAGCCATAGGATAGCTAAAACAGAGTCATCAAACCTCCACCCTCAAGAATAGTGGGGCTGCCGGCTCATGCCTTTCAAAGAGGTGAAAAAACGAGTGCTTTTCTAACCCAGCGAGCATGAGAGCATTGAAACCCACTGGAACCACCTTGTGGTATTGAAACTAGGAAGGAGGGCTGCTAAATAGATGCCAATGCTGAGGCCCACATGGATCAAATGAGTTAATGTCTCTTCAGGTAAGAAGAAAGGGCCGGATGATACATGTGGTGTTGTTTTTCAGTCACCACCTTCATTTTTATAAGAAAACAACATTGGGTTTATTTTATTTTTATTTCCTCCCCCCCCCCCGCCTCCCAACGAATTAGCCAACGGGTTTCTCTTTTTTATTTACAATTCTTGGCGGAGCACTTTAAAGTCTTCTGTGTTTGTATCATTTAAAGTGCAGCTATTTTAGGTCAGCGTAAATAAGTCATGTGTGCCGTCAGCCTTGTACAAGTGCTTTCAGCTGCTTAATAATACATGCAGTTCTCCATTATAGGGGCTACATGGCTATGTGTTGGGATGAGGAGGCAGTCATGCAAAGATAGGGGCTTTGGGACAGCTGCCTAATGCTTTTGGGGACAGAGTGGGCGGCTAGACTTCTGATGACCTCCAGCAGGGGAGAGGCAAAGCCTACCTCCGATCGCAGAATGCGCTCAATAATTCATAGGAAATTACACTATACGTAAAGGCAGACAAACTGCTAGCTTCTCCTCCAGCTGCAGCCATACCCAGCAGCCTAGCCCATTGACCAGGTATCCGCTTTCATCCAACAGCTGTGTATGGGTCAGGAGCCGACACAGGGAATGAATCCTAATAATAATAATAATAATAATAAACAACTCTGGGCAGCTTCCAAAAAATTTATTAAAATACTGTAATACATCAAACATTAAAAGCTTCCCTAAACAGGGCTGTCTTCAGATGTCTTCTAAAAGTCTGGTAGTTGTTGTTCTCTTTGACATCTGGTAGGAGGGCGTTCCAAAGGGCGGGTGCCACCGAGAAGGCCCTCTGCCTGGTTCACTGTAACTTGGCTTCTCGCAGTGAGGGAACTGCCAGAAGGTCCTCAGTGCTGGACCTCAGGGTCCGGGTAGAACAATGGGGGTGGAGACGCTCCTTCAGGTATACAGGGCCAAGGCCGTTTAGGGCTTTAAAGGTCAGCACCAACACTTTGAATTGTGCTCGGAAACGTACTGGGAGCCAATGTAGGTCTTTCAAGACTGGTGTTATATGGTCTCGGTGGCCACTCCCAGTCACCAGTCTAGCTGCTGCATTCTGGATTAGTTGCAGTTTCCGGATCACCTTCAAAGGTAGCCCCACGCATTGCAGTTGTCTAATATTAATATTATTATTATTATTATTAATAATAATAATAATAATAATAATGACAATTTATTATTTATACCCTGCCCATCTGGCTGGGATTCCCCAGCCACTCTGGGCAGCTCCCAATAGAATATTAAAAACACAATAAATACATCAAACATTAAAAACTTCCCAAAACAGGGCTGCCTTCCGATGTTTTCTAAAAGTCAGATAGTTGTATATTTCCTTGACATCTGACAACGGGGCGTTCCATGGGGCGGGCGCCACTACCGAGAAGGCCCTCTGCCTGGTTCCCTGTAACCTCACTTCTTGCAGTGAGGGAACTGCCAGAAGGCCCTCAGAGCTGGATCTCAGTATCCCAGCTGAACAATGGGGATGGAGACGCTCCTTCAGGTATACTGGGCTGAAGCCGAGGTTTTTCCTGTCCCTGCACTGAGCCAGTTTGTTGCACAAATTGTCTATCAATTGCACAGAGCGTCATTTTATTTTGGAAAGACTTTGGATGGCATTTATATGAAACTCACTGATATGGGTACGGTTACCATTTGATAAAGCAGGACGGTGCTCTAAAACACTATGCCATTTCTAGCTGAATCTTACATTTTGTTGAATTTTATAGCTTACATTCATTAAGGAAGTTTTGTAGTATTCCTCTCACACCCCCACCCTAGTGCAATTGACAGGAGTAGTGTGGGTGTCATCCCCCCACAACATCAGTCTCACAATATTTCACCCCTTTCCCACAACATGATCTCATTACCAGCACTATGAAACCTATGATGCAGTGCAACCACAAGAAAAACACATTCACACCAAAAGAGTTTACGTAGTTTTGAGATTTTAAAAAGACACATTCGGTGCAGCAACACACATATATGAGAGAACACCAGGGTATTCATATTAAACAAGCCACAATTGTGTAAGAATGGCAGTACAAATAGTACCTGTGAACACTGTGTTTTTGTTTTTCTTTGTTTTTAGAAAGAAAGGTTACTGGTACTCACCATGAAGTTGTTCCAGTGATTGCCACACTTTTAACTTTTGCAGGGGAGAGAAAGTTCCCTTGAGTACCCCGCCAGAAAAAAGCACTACAGTGGTACCTCTGGTTACATATTTAATTCGTTCCGGAGGTCCGTTCTTAACCTGAAACTGTTCTTAATCTGAAGCACCACTTTAGCTAATGGGGCCTCCCACTGCCGCCGCTGCGCAATTTCTGTTCTCATCCTGAAGCAAAGTTCTTAACCCGAGGTACTGTTTCTGGGTTAGCGGAGTCTGTAACCTGAAGCATCTGTAACCCGAGGTACCACTGTACTTGTGAAGATAGGCAAATGGGGTTTTCTTGGAAAGTTGCTCCTCAGGAAAAGGAAATTGAATTTAAACATTAAATGCGTCCTGTGGTTTCACATATCATTTTGATCTGTCTTGAAAAAAAGTGGACTCACAGAATTAGAAGTACAATGTGGCTTTAGGAATGATGATGATGATGATGATGATGATGTTAGATGTGAAAGAGCAAACTACTGTATTTAGGGGCAAACTGTCTTACCTGTACACACTTATAAAAATATTATACTTTGCAGAAAAGGGCAAATGTTTTTTAGCAGTGGCATTTACCTCTGTTGCCTTACTGAACACTGGGCTGAATTAATACTTAGTCATGGTTAAAGTCATGTGTGGGATCTAAGTCATGACAAACTAAAGTCCAATAGATTCCAGCGGGTCTCTTCCTAACTGTGACTAAGTTTGGACCCAACCCACTGTTTATATAAAATGATGCTTTGAACCAGCTCCAGGTCTGGTCTTACATTTCTTAAATTTAAATCTGTTGTGCTTTAACCCATCCACAGTGGGTATAATGAACTACAATCTTCCCTCTGTGGCCACATATAAACCATCCCAGGTCTAGGATCCCTTAGTTTTAATTATACTATTTCCCCTTATTTTCCCCCTCTACTTGGAATATAAGCAGTGCAACACTTTAAGCAGTAAAGACAGCTTCATTGAAGCCAGTTGTCTAACTTTCAGGGCAATTAAAACAGAATGTGGTAAGCAAGACGAACAGAAATTATAATTACATTTATTGATTGATCTTTTTCTGTTGACAAAACTTGGCAAAGCACGTAATGCATTAAGATATAGAGGGTTGTTTTGGGGGGGTTTTACTATTACAAGTTTTAAAGAAATTAAAATTAAAAGGAGCATATTTGCTCCTCTATCAGCTGTATCTCTCATTTATTTGTGCAGAAAATTAGCACAATAGTAGGTCATTGTTCTAACAATGCAAAAGAGTTTGGGGGCAAAGCGACACTTTTTTTTGGTATGCAGGCATTAATATGGATTTGATGCACAAAACATTCTCGTGCTTTCTTGCAGATATGTGGGAGTGAAAGGGACTGTAAGTACAAGTGGTGGCTAGATGCCAAGGTTCATCAAAGCCCGCTGGGGCAGAATCACCTCTTTGTCTCTGCTGAGATGGGAGTCATCAGTCCCTCCTGTTCCTTTCAGTGCTGTGAAAATGTCAAGGGAGAAACTTCCCCTCCTAAAACAGACATTGGGGCTCACAATCCAAGCAAAACGCTACTGCTTGTCTTTGTAAGATTCTTGTGGAGTTCCATGTGTCCAGGTAAACTAATGGTTTGTCTAAAGAGAGGGGACGATTTTTGATTTGGTATGATACAGCTATGATACATACCCAACAGGAGAGAGAGAGAGAGAGAGAGAGAGAGAGAGAGAGAGAGAGAGAGAGAGAGAGAGAGAGAGAGATGTAGAAAAAGGGTTTCTCCATCCCTCAATATTCTAGAACCCAGGCTCATCCTGGGATACCAAGTGGTGGCAGATTCAGGTCAAAAGAGGTACATAGTCATATGATGCATAAACTATGAAATTCTCTCCCAAAGGTAACAGTTTTGGCCACCAGCTTAAATGACTTTAAAAGCGGATTAGACAAATTCATGGAAGATTTCTTCTTCTTCTTCTTCTTCTTCTTCTTCTTCTTCTTCTTCTTCTTCTTCTTCTTCTTCTTCTTCTTCTGGATCCACACATCCTTCCACAGTGGGGACATAGGTTTCAGGTGGGAGTTGATCACAGTGTGGATTTGCCAAGTGTGCCTTCTTCCTGGCACGTTTCTACCTTGCGTCCTGAGTTTGAGTGTCTTCAAAGCCCATGACACCTTTGGTAAAGGCTGTTCTCCAATTGGAGCACTCTCAGGCCAGTGTTTCCCAGTTCTCGGTGTTTATACTACTAGTCACTAGCTTTATAAATAACTTGGATGAAGGAGTGGAGTGGAGGCTCATCAAATTTTCTGATGACGCCAAGCTGGGTGGGTGTCGAAGGTTACTAAAACCTTAGAAGACAGAAGCAGATTTTGAGATTATCTTGACAGGTTGGGCCAACAAAACAAATTTCAACAGATGTGCACATACACAGGACGTCCACCTTGACAGTAGTACACATGAAAAAGATCTAGCGGTTTTATTTTAAACTATATACCTACTATATGGGGTTTGACAATGGGCTACCATAGATGGACTCTCTGTGTCCTCACTTCTGCTAAGTATGCGGGTGGCGCTGTGGTCTAAACCACTGAGCCTCTTGGGCTTGCTGATCAAAAGGTCAGCAGTTTGAATCCCTGCGACTGGGTGAGCTCCTGTTGCTCTGTCCCAGCTCCTGCCAACCTAGCAGTTCGAAAGCACACCAGTGCAAGTAGATAAATATGTACCGCTGCAGCAGGAAGGTAAAAATGGTGTTTCCATGCACTCTGGTTTCCATCACAGTGTTCCGTCACACCAGTAGCGGTTTAGCCATTCTGGCCACATGACCTGGAAAGCTGTCTGTGGACAAACACTGGCTCCCTCGGCCTGAAAGCAAGAAGAGCACCACAACCCCATAGTCACCTTTGACAGGACTTAACGGTCCATGGGTCTTTTACCTTTTTCACTTACTTCTGCTAAAAGACGGATATTAATTCACTGGAAAGATAATACCATGGCCCCCTTCAATCAATGGACAGAAGACATGACAACTCTTGCAACATACGAATGGATTGCTTTTAGATTGTGTATGGATAAATATGATATTTGGAATCCATTGATAAAAAGTATAATGTCTTGTTAATAATTTTACATTTACTGGAATAATTATATTACTTATATGCCCATATACTCCGTTGTATCACAATTTAAATTTTTGTTTTGTTTTTCTTCTTCTTTCTTCACATTACTTCCTCCTGGAAAACATTTGATAAAAATATAAATAATCGGAGCTCTCGCGCTCTATGAGATCTCGTGATACTTCTGTGAGGTCTCACGAGATCTCACTGGAAACCAGTGCAGACACTGGGGGCACTTCTCCACCAGCAGTGAAGGTGGCGGGGGTGGGGTGCCTGTGGGAGTGCCACCTCAGGAGACTTTGCTGCCTGAGGTAGCTGCTTCATCCCACCTCATGGATGAGCCAGCCTTGCTCCACTAACGCATATTTGTTAGATTAAATGGAACAAATGCCCCAAATTCATTTCTTCATATCGAATTTTAGTGGGAATATAGCTAACCTTCCAAATGCTATAGACTCTTTCTGTCACCCTCAAATTGCCAGTCTATTGTTCTCTTTCACCTTGAGAAAATAACCTTCAAGGAGTGTGTGGGTGGGTGTACTGTAAGATATGCCCTCTTTTGCCATACTGGTTCCAGAAGTGCTTCTAACTATTCAATTTCTATGTAATATATTGCTCCAGCTTACATAACAAAGGGGATACTTAACAGACCTAGTCAGGGCCATTTACTTCAGAAACCGGTCCTCTTCTTATTTTCTATATACCAATTTTACACCTTTAGGATAAGAAGGCTGGAAGGGATTTCAAGAGGGCAACCGTGTTAAGTATAGTAATTTAATCCACTGAAATCGTAGGTGCTTGCATGCTTTACTATGTGTTTAAATTTGATTGGTTGGTAACTGAATTCTAGAGGGTTCTCTAGTTGTTCTCATGTGATTGGCTGATGTTGGTCACATGGGAGGTATCTATTGAAGGAGAGACTCCATTTTATGTGAAGCGAGATGACTGTGTTTCAGAATCCACTGTGAACACTGCTAAGTTGAATAGAGTGTTGGAGTGCTTCTTCTCTGCTGGAAAGAAAGAGAGTAAAGCTGCAGAAGAAGGTAAAAGTGGAATTCTCTCATAGGAGCTTCAAGGCCTGGCCTAATGGAAATACAGAAGGCTGAGCTCTGGAAAGAGAGGAAAATACAGTTGTTTGGAAGTTAGAAGAAGAGACTGTAAGCCCATGCTTGCACAAGCATGTGACTGCAAATATTATGTTTTAATTCATCTATAAGTTTCTGCAAGTGAGGTTTTTGAATGTTAAAGTCTGGACAATTGTTTAATTTCCAAAGAAGGGTGTCAGTCATATATATGACTTGAGCTTCTTGGCTGCATTTTTCGCTGCCCTTACTTCAACGAACCTGCCTAACCCAGAACAGTTATCTAACCCATTGCATGTTCCCCTATTTGTGATGTTCCACAGGAAGATACACTATCCCAAGCCCTCTGACCTGTAGAATGATGATCAAAGAAAAGGCAGGCTGGGTGCCTGCACCTTGAAGTGCTGTGTGAAATATGACCACAGGCAGCAAACTTTAAAACTGTGGAACTTTATTTTTGAAGCTGGATCTAATATGTAGCACGGATAATACCACTAAAAATAGAGACCTTAAAAAATAAAATAAAACAGGCTTCCGCAGCAGAAATGTTTTCTAAAGGCAGATGAAATTATAAAAGCAATAGCGAGAAGTGCACATTATTAATTGGGAATTTGTTCCACTTACTAAAGACGTATCTTTTCACCCTTCTGCCTTTTTCTTTGGAAGGTACATTAAGAGCTTTGGTACATCCAGCACGGCACGCACGGATAAAAAAACCCCGCACCTGCTGAAGAATCTCACATTCTTTGGACCCCTGGGCCATGGACTGAAATTGGCTCATTTGGAGCATGGAGCAGCTTTCAAAAAATGATGCCCACTTGACCCACACCTGACATCATATGTGGCCTGAGGTGTCGGGCAGGTAGAGATGCAGCTGAATCACCTGTTGATGCATCACATCACTAATTCCTGCACAAAGCAGAGCTACCTGTGCATCAGCTGATAGGTGGGGAGTTCAGTCCTGCAACAATGCTTCTGAAGGCCATTTTCTGGAAACCACAGGAGAGAGTTCTCCTGTGCTTGAATCCTGCTTGTGAGTTTCCCAGTCACTGTGAGAACAGGATGGCAGACCAGATGGGTTATTGCCCTGATCCAGGAGGTTCTTCTTATGCTACCTGAGTATTCTTTGAAGGAGATGCTTGAGACTGAACCTGTGGTTTTTACATGCAAGGCAAGTGTGAATTCTCCCCTGTTTCCCTCCCCGTGAGATTTGCACAGAAAGAGGTCCAGTTGGAGCTGGGGTGGGGTTGGGAATCTGTCAGGTTAGCATAAAGAGTAGTTAGCCTCCCTGGTGCCCTTTAATTAAATTGCATTTCAAATAAATTGCAAAAGGAAATTCAATTCATCACCATCCCAGTGCAAAGGAATTTATTTCCCTTCCCTCTGTTCCTCAGAATGTCCTGGTATTCTCATTAAGCGAAGTTTCTTGGTGACCTGGGAGCAAGGGATGTTAAAATGTCCCGATGACACAATTATGTAGGCTAGCCAAGACTATGGGGACAGGCAAAGCACTTCTGAAAGATCTGACCCAACTGTAGCTGGGCAACAGGACGGCAGAGGAAATCCAGCATAGATAAGTGCTAGCTAATGCACATTACAAGGAATAATTTAAACTCTTCCTACACACCAAGGGGCTGGGAGTTAGCGGTGTAAGGCATCACCATGGACGGCTTGATGAAGATGTCTCTTCAATTTGCAGCACAGGTCACAGAAGCAAGGAACGGGCAGGAATCCAATGTGGCTTAAGGCAAAATCAGGTCAATTTCAGGCTACAGCAAAACTCGCGAATTAGGAACTGGAGTTGTTGCTGCTGAAAACTTTCCTGCCCTGAAACCAGAGCTAGGGCATACCTTGCACTAAGCATGTGTGAATCAAAATACGGTGTCAATGTAACCTGAATTCTGTGCCAAGAACCTGAATTTTGCCACCTGTGTGTGATGATGCAAAGTGAACAAAACTGGCATGATCTGTCACACTCTTTTTTTTTTAAAAAAAATAATTTTTATTAACTGGCCAATCACATCAAATTAAATCACATCGCATAAATTCCAAATTACAAAGCCAAATTTTTAAATTTTGTTGGGGGAACCCATACATCAAGATCCAAAGGGGGATTCAGATCATCTTCTTCTTACTGCGTTAATGTCCAAATCAGTCCCAATCAGTCTAAACAAAGTTCATAATTCTATCCAGTCTTATCTTGGTGTTTCCACATCATATCTTGTTCATATAATTTCTCTTTTTCCTTTACGATCTCTTCTGTTAGTCTCCTTAAGCCGATAGCAAGTATAATAATCCTGTGTGGATTTCCCGTTCCTCCACTAAGTCCAGATGGTTTCCATATATCTCCTTCGTAGATAACATCACTCTTTCCATCGTAAATTTTGGCATTTGTCGCTCTTAAGTCCCACCAAGGAGTTGATCCACGACATGTAAACAACTCTATTTCTCTCTTTCTCCTCCCAGACCCAAGAGCTCCAACAATGCCTCCCAAAATGGCAACGGCATTTTTATCTGTGTCATTCCAAAACTCTTAGCTTTCCAGCTTCATCTTGAAACATTGCTTTGGATCGAAATTTTATCTCCACACAGCCTTAAATCCACAGCTTAAGTCCTTAATTTCTGACTCATTAGGGGAGGGGATTCTTGTTAAATCACATAGAAAAAAGGGAAGGCAGGTTTTTTTCCCCCTCCCCCCTCAGTCATTTGTCGTACCGTATCTTGACGTATCTTCTCATATTTTATTCTTGTCTTGTTATCAGAGATCTCTACTGTCAGCAGTCTTTACTCCCCTTTTTCCTTGAAGCATGTGCAATTAATCTCATCCAAATTGTTTCTTTTAAAGATCGTTGCAACTAGCGGCGCGAATCAGGGACGGCGTCAAGGAGTGCCGGAATCCCACAGGAGGGCTTTGTGCCTAGTGCCCCCACCCCCACAAATTTGGGGGTGGTATAGGGCACAGCAGGCAAGGGCTGTCCCCCCCACAATCCTGGGGGGGTTAAGGAGGCTAATTACCCCCATCATAGCCTCCAAATTACCTCGTGTGGGTCGGAGAGATGTTATTGTCAGCCATCTTCCGATGCGCCACCTAGTGGCCCCCGATCTGTCACACTCTTGACATCCCATGAGTATTAGGAAGTTTCAGAGAAAGCCTTTTCTGTAGTGTTACCAACTTTGAAATTAAACATTATTGGGTGCTCACCAGCATTTTAGTAGGACTTTCTCCTAATACACATTTTTATGCAATTTCCCCTAACGTACACATTTTCTGAGAAGCATTTCCCCCTGAATATAATGCCCATTTGAAGGTCTTTTTCACTAAGGTATGCATTTTTTATGCACATGCTACTCCAATATATGCATCTTTATTCGCATTACTTGGCTGGAGAACCACACTTCAAAATTCAGAGAAGTGAGAATCTCGAAGGTTGGCTGTGTTTCCGTTTGTGGGTTTATTTTTATGATTCTTTAGATTTCTAAACTGCCCTTCATCTGAGGATTACAGGGCAGTTTGCAGCATAGTTTCAGAATGTGAAAATTAGGTAGGTTTGCCTCTAAAACGCAAACTGAATCAGATATCACCTCCATCTCTTCAATGAGTATAGATGGTTTTTCAAGAAAGCTGCTCTGGAAACTGCTTTTAGCAGTTTGGGGAACCAATATTGGCCGACACACTTTATTCCATAATAATAATAAAAAAACCTGTAAGTTTACTACGTTTATTTATTTATGTATCATTGCGTGGGCAGGTGGAGTCCCCCAAACCCTGGGCGGCCCCCATGTGGAATAACGACTCAAGACAACGTGCTATGGGATTAAAACTGGCCACAACTTTATTATGTTTCAGATGTGGGTAGACCTTGGCTCAGGCATTGGGCATTTACCCTACCAGTCCCCCGCTGGGGATCTGGGGAACATCAGGGTTATCCAGTGTGGGGGGTGGGTGGGCTGGCTCTGGAGAACATATGTTCAAGCAGAGAGAACCTGCCACCGTTGCAGGGGAAAGCAATGACAACCTCTAGGCAAACAGCCAAAGCCTCCCCTCAAACAACCCCTTTAACGTGGAACCCTGGTATCGCTGCCCCAAAGAGGAGGGAGGCGTGGGTCACCGCTGCACGCCCACCCCCAATTTAGGGAAGATAGACTAAAGGATTCCATCCAAGGCCTGATACTGCCAAAGTTGTGACGTTTTGCTACGGGAAAGGCAAACCTGCCAATGCAGGAGAATTCCTTTCCGGCCCTTCAACAGCGACCTTGACGTAGCAGCACCCATGAACCTGTGGAGAAAAGGTTAACCTGCAAAAGAAGTCTGAACTGAGGGTGGGTAGGGTGGGAGAAGCTCTGTAGCCAACTGACAATTCCCAGGTAAGATCCTTCCCCTATTGTGTGGGCAGGTGGTCCCACCCTGTTATGTACTGAGTTGAATAGGATCCAAAATGCAGCAGTCTGGTTAGTCCTAGAACAATAGGATTCAGAATGCAGCAGTCTGATTGGCCCTAGAACAATAGGATCCAGAATGCAGCAGTCTGATTGATCCACAGGAGCCACCCAATCCAGCTCCAGGTGGAAGTGAATCCACAACCTGATTGGCCTACAGATGAATCCCGGAATTAGCCAATCACGTGGGGCCCATTGTGTAAATAATGTATATAAAGCAGACATCCTGAGAGAACTTCCATTCTTCCTCACTACTATGAGCTAAATAAAGAGCATGAAATCTACTCTCGACTCTTGAGTATATTTCACACCCCTACCTGGCCTGATCACCTTGGCAATGCCTCCCCAGGCAGGATTGGGCAACTGGCTGACGTAGGAGGAGACCTCCAGGTATCCCACCTGGGGAAGGCAAAGCCAAGCCTGTGTTAATGGTGCCGCATAGGGTCCAGGGGGCTGCGCGCAACCACACAATGAGCACCCCCCATGTAATGTGGGGAGCGGTCATTACATTTATATGCTGCCTTTCCTCCAAGGAGCTCAAGGCAGCACACATGGTTTCCCAGTCTCTCCATTTTATTGTCACAACGATCTTGTGAGGTAGGCTAGATTGAGTGACTCAAAAGAGCCCAAGGAGGACCCAGGGAGGTTCATCGCTGAATGGCATAGGGGATGTGAATAGATGCTAGGAGAGGATATATTTATTAGATATTATGCTTCCTTCCTCACACTTGTGAGTTCATCAGAGTGCATCCCTTTGCAGCTTAAAAGGGAAGCTTAGATAGGCTAGTTTTAGCCTTTTTGTTTAAGTAATCCAGGAATCTTTGAGGCAGACTGGGTTCTCCTGGTATTCCACACACACACACCCTTTGTCTCCCCCTTGAAACAAAAACCACACAAATAGTCTTGTAAAAGGTAAAAAATATCATTTAGTAACTCAGTATTTCTTGCTGAAGTAACAGATAACAGCAGCTTTGTTCGGGCAGGGTTAAAATGGTAATCAATTGATGGAATATGCCAAACTGGCAAGTCTAACTGGTAAAATTAGAGATCACGATGAGGCAGGATTTAAGGAGGATTGGAAAATGTTTGTAGATTGGTGTGGTTTTGTTTTGTTCTTTTTTTTTAAAAGCAAACATGTTAAAATGCAAGTAGGCTTAGAGTAAGAACAGCAGTAGAACATTTATATTTGAAAATACTGTGGGGGAGACAAAGGCATAGAATAACTAGAATATGCAGCAATATTTGGAAAAATGGGGAAATGATTGGCAGGATGGAGTTAATGGATGGTTAATTAGGAAATGTTGCAATAATTTATTTTGAGATCTATAAATAAAATTTAAAAATAACATGACATAAAAGAAAATGGTAATCCAGTTATTAAGACATACTTTGGTTTAATTTAAAATAATGTCTGAGCATTGATGCTCAGACATGCAGACATTGCTGGAATGAGGTGAGAGAGCAAGGAACGAAGAAGAAGTCCTCTGGCCAGGTAAGGAGTTTATATGGGAGTGTGTCACAAGAGTCCTCTCTAGGAAACTTACAGGACTCTGTAAGGCTCCTAGATTGGCTCCTATCATGCGCCTATCTAGCAAACATGCATTGTTGGTTTGACTGCCTTGTAAATATCCCAGGAAGTGGGGTTGGGGAGTTCCACCTGTCTCCAGCCTTTAACTGGTGGGTTTGTCAATTCTAAGCCAATATTTCAGCCAATCTTAACCAAAGCAAATTGCTCAGACTGTATCGTTTGAAGCATGCACGGCATACAGGTATTTAAAAGGAGGAACACAGGCACAGCGCCTTGGAACGTAGATTAATTTGTATTATAATTTCCTGAAGCTCAAAATGGAAGCTCCATGCATCATGGATGAGGAAATGTCACGTGAACAGGGGTCTCAGACCGACTCCAACACAGTTGCTCCTGCGTGATGTGTATAATGCTAACATGTTGAGACAGTGCTCAGAGAGCAGTGATAAAAATACACTAATACTACGCATTATAATAATAAATGCAGGGATTAGAAGGTTTTACCTCTCTGTAAATAAATTATGCATACATAGTTTTAAATTAACTGAATTAAATGATTAAAGACACACAATTCCTACATAAAACTTGTCTCCGTAATGGAAACCACAGGGCAGAAGAGCAGGAAGCGAAGAGTTTCTGTCAGCCTCTTTGGTCTCAGCCACGCGTTCATAGCACTCTCATACCACTTTAACAGCGAGGACTTCCCCCAAAGGACCCTGGGAAGTGTAGTGTGTTAAGGGTGCTGACCTCACAGAAACTACAGTTCCCAGCACCAATCCCTGATGTCTCCAAGTTAGGGCTTGGGAATCATAGAATGTTAGAAATGGGGAATTGTAGCCTGTAAAAGCCCCTTCATCGATCAGTACAACAAGGCTGTATATTGTCTCCCTGCTTATTTAACTTATATGCAGAATTCATCATGCAAAAGGCTGGGCTGGATGAATCCCTAGCCAGAATTAAGATTACCGGAAGAAATATCAACAACCTCAGACATGCACAACCTTGATGGCAGAAAATGAGGAGGAATTAAAGAACCTTTTATTGAGGGTGAAAGAGGAGAGCGCAAAATATGGTCTGAAACTCAACATTAAAAAAATGAAGATCATGGCCCCTGGTCCCATCACCTCCTGGCAAATAGAAGGGAAAGAAATGGAGGCAGTGAGAGATTTTACTTTCTTGGGCTCCATGATCACTGCAGATGGTGACAGCAGCCACAAAATTAAAAGACGCCTGCTTCTTGGGAGAAAAGCAATGACAAACCTAGACAGCATCTTAAAAAGTAGAGACATCGCCTTGCCGACAAAGGTCCGTATAGTAAAAGCTATGGTTTTCCCAGTAGTGATGTATGGAAGTGAAAGCTGGACCATAAAGAAGGCTGATCGCCAAAGAATTGATGCTTTTGAATTATGGTGCTGGAGGAGACTCTTGAGAGTCCCATGGACTGCAAGAAGATCAAACCTATCCATTCTGAAGGAAATTAGCCCTGAGTGCTCACTGGAAGGACAGATCCTGAAGCTGAGACTCCAATACTTTGGCCACCTCATGAGTAGAGAAGACTCCCTGGAAAAGACCCTGATGTTGGGAAAGATGGAGGGCACAAGGAGAAGGGGAGGACAGAGGACGAAATGGTTAGACAGTGTTCTCGAAACTACCAGCATCAGTTTGACCAAACTGCAGGAGGCAGTAGAAGACAGGAGTGCCTGGCGTGCTCTGGTCCATGGGGTCATGAAGAGTCAGACACGACTAAACGACTAAAATACAAGCCTGTAAAAAGGAGATCTGAAATCCACCTTCAAATATCTAAAGGGCTGGAAGAGGGAGCAAGCTTGTTTTCTCTTGCTCTGGGAGAGTAGGACCTGAACCAATGGCTTCAAGTTACAAGAAAGGAGATTCCAACGAAACATTGGGAATAACTTTCTGACGGAGAGTGTTGTTTGACAATGGGATGGACTCCCTTGGAAAGTGGTGGACTCTCCTTCCTCAGAGGTTTTGAATCAGAAGTTGGTTGGCCACCTGTCATGGATGCTTTAGTTGAGAATCCTGCATTGCAGGGTTAGATCAGGCATAGGCAAACTTGGCCCTCCAGATGTTTTGGGACTACATCTCCCATCATCCCTAGCTAACAGGACCAGTGGTCAGGGGTGATGGAAATTGTAGTCTCAAAAAACATCTGGAGGGCCGAGTTTTCCTATGCCTGGATTAGATGATCTTCAGGATCCCTTCCAACTCTACAAATCCCCTGTTTTGCAGGATTTTAGACAGAATTCTTTCTCAGCTCTACCTGGACATGTGAGGTGTTGGGCAAAGGACCTTCTGCATACAAAACGCATGCTTCTGCTACTAAGCTATGGCCCTTTTCAACGATGTTTTGACAGAATAGTCTCTCCTGCCTTTCGGGATTCAGAGAAAGAGTTAGCAACCGTGGCTCTGTGACCATGGTCCCCTCCCTCCCCTTCCTGTGACTGAAACTGGCTTTGAATAGCCTAAAATAACTTATTTGCTGCAGAGCTCAAACCTTCACAGATGGTACTTAAGCCCTTCTCTAAATGCCCTGTGACCACACAGGTTTATTGACGCTGCATATTTAGAAACCTGAGAATGTCCAGACAATATATCTTTCAAATGAATTTTACACCTCTCCAGCCAGGAAGGCTCATCACTCTTTGCAGAAAAAATGATTATTTTAGTGCAACTTTTCCTCTGCATAAATCAGTTCAAAGGCTGATGATTTAAGCTGCGTGAAAGCAGAAGTAACGGTGGCTCTAATTGAAGGCTCTGCAGATATGTCACAGTTCAAAGAGCTTGCTAGTATTTCTTCTTTAATTGCACCTTTAGCCACAATACATGGAAACCTGCTTTCATTCACGGCATTTGGGCCAGATATCAAGCAAGCAGCCCTCAAGAAGAGACGGATCACTCGTGTGTGTGTGTGTGTGTGTGTGTGTGTGTGTGTCCACAGTCTTGCCAACATTGGGGTTGCAGGGATATATACCTGGATTTACATTTTTGCAATTAATCTTTATTTTTTTAAAAAAGAGTGAGCCAATATTCCATTTAACCTGCCCTGTCTTCAGACACAGGGTAGACAAAACCACTGAGAAATATATAAAAGGGCAACAGTTAAATATATTTGCCTTAATACTGTGAGAGATATTTGCATGCACAACTGCCCTTCCATGCAATACCAGTGTGAATCTGAGTGCACACTGCAATGTCCATGTACATTGTACTGAACTGCATTGGTGCAGTGGTGTAGAGTGGGTTGCTGGCTCCCGGGACCGTGCGGAGGGGGTGGGAGGAAAACGGATGGCATATGCATGTGCCTTCAACTGCCTAACAGTGTCTGTGTCATCCAGGAAATTGTAGCTGCAGAGATAAGAAAAGAAGAGTTGTTCTCTTGTATGGAGAGGTCACTTCTTGGTTTGCATGGAGCAGCTGTTGTCAGTGGAGCTCAGCGACAGAAGTGCACAGCTGTATTGAGGCAGCACTGGGTGATTAAATTTTGCGCCCTCTAACAATTTTGCCCCTTTCATGGATCACACTGCCTTGTCGTGGCGAAGGGGCTTGAATAACTCAGAGGAGCTTTGAGCTATGCCGTGCAGGGCCACCCAAGACGGACAGGTCATAGCCAAGAGTTTAGACTAAATGTGATCCACCTGGAGAAGGAACTGGCAAACCACGCCAGTATTTTGCCAAGAAAACTCCATGGACATAAAAAAAGGAGAAGCTTTGAGAAGAAAGTGAGAGTTTCCAAGGCATGCTCTGGTTCACGGGGTCATGGAGAGTCGAACACAACTAAGACGACTAAACAACAACAACAATTTTGCACCCGGGGCCATGAACCCTGTGCGCTCCCGCACTACACCACTGCACTGATGCAAATGCAGAAGCACATCTGCTCATGGGCGCACTACTTGCTATGTTGGGATGTATCCAGTCTAAGTTGCCCTTAGTTCCTATTTGAATCAATAGGACTTACGCAATGAGTGGCTTGCCTTACTGATTTCAGTGGGAGTTAAGTGCAACTAACTTAGCTTGGTTCCACAGAAATATCATAGAAACACAGAGTTGTAAGGGACCAATGGGGCAATGCAGGAATCTTTTGCCCAACATGGGGCTCCAACCCATGACCCATGACCCACGAGCCAACTCTATCACCTCCTATTTCTGTTCCACCTTTCTCAAGAAGCTCAGGGCTCTTCCTGTTTAACCATTTTATGGTTAAGATGAGAAGTAGTTGCCCAATGAGCTTCAATCAGAGAGAAGATTTGAACCTGGATCTCAATTGTAGGCTCTGGTGCTTTCAAATGTTGCTGAGCATTGGCTATGTTGCCCGGGCTGACAGGCATTACCAGTCCAACAATATTTAGAGGGCACTAGACTGGGGACTGCAGCTATAACCATTGTACCATGGTGGTTCTCGCCATAGCCTGCCCAACGTTTCATTGAAATCTTGCTGTCTCCTGAACGGCATAACAGAAGCACATCAACCAATCAAGTGTGGACTGGGAGACTATTTCTCATTTTTAGCACCTCTAACTTCTTTCTCTTTACAGCTGTGCATGTGACCTGAGGTAGATTAGCAGGTTCTTGGTCATATCTTCTGGCATATAGCTTCTCCCTTCTCCGTCCCCCCCCCAAAACCGCAGATTTCAGCTCCCTCTCCTAAACTCTTGCAGCCAAAGAAGTTGCACAAAATTACTGACTGCCTTACGTAGTCAGGTTTCACATTCCTGGGATTTTGACACTCCAAGCCAGCCTTTCTCAACCTTGGGTTCCTAGATGTTGTTAAAGACTACAACTCCCATCATTCTGAGCCAGCATAGCAGTGGCCAGGAGTGATGGGGGTTGTAGTTCAAGAACACCTGTTGACGGACTCCACCAGCCTCAGTCATTGACCAGTGCCAATGGAAATTGTAGTTCAAAGCCCTCTGAAGCGCCAAAGGCTTTCTTCTCCTTCTGTAGACAATATTTAGTTAGTTGGGCCAATGGTTTTACTCAATATAAGGCAGTTTCCTCTTTCCTATCCGCAAGACTATCAGTTTATAACTACAGCTGCACTGGGGACATTAATAACAAAACATATTCTTAAAAATGTGAAGCCAAAAAATATCCAGCCCAAACTTAATGTGGTTTTTAAATTCCATTGATTTCAATGGGACAATTAAACATGTGTTTACAGTTGCAAAGTACTTAATTTGTTGGCTGGCTCATGCCCCAAACCAACGCTAGCACAAACAAACAACAACCCTTGCCCAAATAAGCAAAGAGATCGTTTGCAAGGCTCTGGGCTCTTCATGCTAAAGGAATAAATATTCACATTCCACTCTGAATCCTGCAACTTGCCAACTGAAGTATGCAAGCTGAACATGTATGCATAATTTATCCTGCAGCGTTTTTATTTTTATGAACTCTCTTGCAGAGTTCTAGTTCTAGTTTTGTATACGAGATATAAGATGCTGCAGGTGCTTCTCAAGACGTCAGTGTTCATCGCTTTGTTTCTTTTGAGGTCCTGGGACTATACAAGGGGACTGCAAGCATGTACAAAGCTTAGTAGCAGAATATGTTCTCTTTCTTTTAATGTATAAAAGTCCCAGGTTCATCTCCCTGCATTAACAATTAAAAGGATTGTGCCAAAGGATGACATCTCTCTGCTGGGACTAATCCAACCTTTTTTCAATCAGCCACCCACCCAGTAAATTGTGCCAGCACTTATTTTGCTGCCCATGGCAGCCATTTTGTGCTGACACCTAAAGCACTCTTATCAACATTGACATACCACCACCTACCTCATTTTTTTACATACAGGCACTCAGGACTTAGCTGATAAACATAGTTTGTTAAGATTTTGGAGAATTGTAGTTGTCTGATGGGTAAATGACAGGATTCTTGCGGGGACGCCATGTGCTTTTAACATAGGGTGTGGATGTGACTTGAGACTGCCCTTGCATCCGCTCTTACATTTCTCTGATGACAATAGGGACGTCCTATTCCATAAGAACAGCAACAACTTTATTATTTATACCCCACCCATCTGACTGGGTTGCCCCAGCCACTCTAGGCGGCTTCCAACATATATAAAAACATAATGAAACATTAAACATTTAAAAAAACCTTCCCTGTACAGGGCTGCCTTCAGATATCTTCTAACAGTTGTATCTCCTTGACTCAGGGGTCACGTAACTCCACACCCTCCAACATTTCTCTGATGAAAATAGGGATGTCCTTGTTAGAATTCCTGCTCCGTGACTGCAGTCATGGGATTGCTGTCTTTCACATGACGGTATATGTTTTGAGTCCGCAGAGTGGGAAGTGACAGAGACAGGATGTTTGTGTTACTGTGTTCTATGAAGTGGGACTATTGTCCTTTGTTATTTTTCTCTTTGCAGTCTGATGCTAGAAAGAGAGGGAGCCATGTTGCAGTGCTCCGTGTGTGTTTATATGTAAATAAAGTAGATTAGCCAAAATGCTGAGTTGCTGAGGTCTGTTACGCATGATGTGCAAACTCTGTGGATCCCTAAGTGTGCCGGTGTTGGTTGGCATCGGTTGCTGTGATGTTTGGGCTGAAGAAAGCTTTTGAAGCTCCCGAATAATTGACCAGGAGGGAGAGAACATGCCAGTCGGGCATGTGTCTCTGCCAGGATCCTACTCAAGTGTAGGCTGAGCTCCTGACAGTCCTAAGGAAAAGCGGGACATTCCGGGGTCAAAGGAGAAACCAGAACGACTTCTGTATATCCGGGACTTGAAGGGCCGACTTGTCTCACATCCAATGATGGGGGGGGGGGTGTTATTCCTAGTGATAGCAGGGGTGCAGAGGCTTCACATGCACTGTGGGAGGCTTTCACGGGTGCATTTTCTCCTGCATTTGCTGTGGAGCCATGAGCTGTGTCGTTGAACCAACGATGAGGGATCTGTGGCCCTCCAGATGTTGCTGAACTGCGACTTCTGTCATCCCTGACCCTTGGTTATGCTTGCTGGGTGTTGACTGGAGTAATAATCTGACAAAACCTGGTTGGCCACTGTGAAAACATGTTGCTGGACTGGATGGGCCATAGGCTCAGGATCCAGCAGGCTCTTCTTATGCCCTTAGCACCTAGAAGAGCCTAGGTTCTCCATCCCTGGGCCAGACAGACAAGAGCCAATATAAAGACCACTTCAAATGTAAGTCTTCTGACGGCAACCCAATTCGGCCAGGATTGTTGCTCTGAAACTGCTGATTATCACCATCTCATTTGAGATTCAGGAGGCACCAGATGCACTTCCACAGGTGTGCTGCGGCAATTTAGCTCTTGCTAATGAACACCTATATTACAGCGCTAGCAAAATATGATTTACATTTTTTCAATAAAAATGTCACTGGAAGTCCAGTCTCCCAGTGTTACGGTATTTGAAGCCACTGCCATCAGCCTGCACTTTGGAGATTAATTAAAGTGAAAGATGACAGCGCTTGGGAGAGGAAACAGTATTCTCCGCTCAGCTAAAAATGACCTTTAACAGGCGCTTTTTCTTTCGTTAGAGTGGGTCATTACTAGAGATTACGAAGCGGTTTTCCCACTGAAGCTGAAAGGGCTGGAACAGTTTGTAGGCTTAATCCAAGACCACAGAGCTACATTTCCAGGGCTGGTAATAACTTTAATGCATCTTCCTGCCCTCAAATCTCAGAAAATCAGGGCGCCTGGGGTGGGGGAGAAGACATGGACCTCTTGTGGGGGGAAACAACCACCCTCAACATTTAAAAAACCCAGCTTTCTTCTTCGGCGGAGGAGTTGGAATGAAACCTTAAGCCTGGTGCCCCAAGCATTCCCGTATTATTTTCCCCTTGTTAATATCTTCAAGTCATTTGTGGGTGAACTGGGGGCTGAATCAGTATCAATGGACACTAACTGTGCGTTGGTGTACATTGTGTTAAGTACATTAATGTGAATCAGCCTTAAATGATGGGTGGGGAACTTCAAGCCTACTGCCTGAATATTATCTTCCAGGATGCTGTTGGGCAGTTGAAATTCTCTCCAAGCCACAGCCATCACTTCCCCTACTTCACACCTCAAGAGTTTTTGCCTGGCTGGAATATGCCCCTTTTGCTTGCCTGGAGAGGTTTAAGAGACATTTGTTTCCATGGTCACTTTCACCTCTGTCAAATGGATTTCCCTACCCTGGCTTAGATAGTAACCACCTTAGCTTTTTTTTTTTTTACCCCAATGGGTCTCTCCTTAAAGGTAAAGGTAAAGGGACCCCTGACCGTTAGGTCCAGTCGTGGCCAACTCTGGGGTTGCAGACCTCATCTCACTTTATTGGCTGAGGGAGCCGGCGTACAGCTTCCGGGTCATGTGACCAGCATGACTAAACCACTTCTGGCGAACCAGAGCAGCACACGGAAACGCCATTTAGCTTCCCGCTGGAGCGGTACCTATTTATCTACTTGCACTTTGCCGTGCTTTCGAACTGCTAGGTTGGCAGGAGCAGGGACTGAGCAACGGGAGCCCACCCCGTCACGGGGATTCGAACCGCCGACCTTCTGATCAGCAAGTCCAAGGCTCTGTGGTTTAACCCACAGCACCACCCGCGTCCCTTGGGTCTCTCCTTACATGGGCACTATTCAAATAGAGCATGTTTAACACAGATTTCAAAAGGTATTTTGATAGCTTCTATAGTTGTTCCCAGCACCCAGCTTCCAAGTGCTGGCTTTAACCTTTAAAGGCCTTCATAATCTAGGTACAGGATACTTCAGGGAACAGCCTCAAAAAAGCAGACCCTCCAAGTGTCCCTAATTTCCAGATTTACAGAAGCCATCCCAGTTCCTGATTCGATCCCGGAATGTCCTGTTTTTCCTCAGGACGTCCCTATTTTCATTAGAGAAATATTGGAAGGTATGCAGTTATGTGACCCCCCCTGAGCCAAGGAGATAAGTAACAATACAACCTTTAGAAGGCAGCCATGTATAGGGAAGTTTCTTAATGTTTTATTATGTTTTGGAAAATGCCCAGAGTGGTTGGGGCAACCCAATCAGATGGGCAGGGTATAAATAATAAAATTGTTGTTGTTATGGAATAGGACATCAATATTTTCATCAGTTGGACAGTGTTCTCGAAGCTACAAACATGAGTCTGACCAAACTGCGGGAGGCAGTGGAAGACAGAAGTGCCTGGTGTGCTCTGGTCCATGGGGTCATGAAGAGTCGGACACGACTAAATGACTAAACAACAACATTTTTATCGGAGAAATGATGGAGGGTATGGGAAAGGCCAGTGAGAAAAGGGAGCATGGCCTTGTTGACTGTGGCCCCTTCCTTGAAATATGCTTCCTGGTAGAGCTTGTCAGGCTTGCTCTGCCACGGTTTTTCAAAAAAATGGTGGAAACTATTTTCCCAGAAGGGCTTTTGAAACTATATTTCATACATACAGTTGCTCTGTAAACCAGGTGTTTACAGAGGTGTGGAGACCCGACTGTAGCCCTCCATGCTTACCTATCTGGCCCACAGGACTCTCCCCAAACCACAGACCCCCCTCTCTCCTCATGGCTGTTCCTTCCTTGGAGGATAGAGAGGGGTATGCGATGGTATGGAGAAACCAGCCTACTGTACTATACAAAGGTAAAATTTGCATTTAGTGCTCTGCCCTCCACTGGCATGTTGGCCGCCGAAATATTGCCCAGAAAGAAAGTGGGCCTCAGGCTGAGAAAAGCTCCCAACCCCTGCTTTTGTTTTTATTATTTGATGAACTACTTCAAAACGAGTTGCTTTGTTTATGGGGACTTTAGCGTAAACTGCTTTGAGGGCTTCCTTATTGTAGCCCTACCATACAGTGGTAAGATTGCAAAATATATATATACTGAGGCGAGGCGAGCTTGAGCACTGGGCTCTCTTGCAAGGAAATTTGAAACTGAGAGCACATTGCCACAGGCGAGAGGCCATTACCTAATTTTCGACTGAGTCACCTCTTTCAAAAAGTGCACACTGTTGGGAGTATTTTAAATGGCTCTCTCCAATGCTCTACCTACTGACTTGCCATCCAAAGCTTCAATTAAATAACAGTTCAGAACATAATGAACTGAAAAATTTCACACTCTGAGGTGAGATACGCATATATAGCACGGATGGTGAGAGAATTAAGAAGGTACAGTAAAAACAGGACCAGCTGCTGGCTAGTGAGATTTGGCCAGCTTTTGACAAAAGGGAAATATTTGATGGGAGCCCTTGCCAACAAATATGCCATACCCTCCAACATTTATCTGGTGAGAATAGGGATGTCTTATTCCATCATCATCATCATCATCATCCCCCAGCCACTCTGGGCAATTTCCAACATAATAAAACATTAAACATTAAGAAACATCCCTATACAGGGATGCCTTCAGATGTCTCCTAAAGGTTGCAGTTACTTATCTCCTTGGCTCGGGGGTCGCATAACTCCATAGACTCCAACCTTGTTTTAAATTTATATATCTAGAGAGAATATTAACCTCCTGGTTATCCTTCACCTGTTGTGCTGCTTAGCTAGTCCTTACAGTTAAGATAAAGGTAAAGGGTAAAGGGACCCCTGACCATTAGGTCCAGTCGTGGCCGATTCTGGGGTTGTGGCGCTCATCTCGCTTTATTGGCCGAGGGAGCCGGCGTACAGCTTCTGGCTCATGTGGCCAGCATGACTAAGCCGCTTCTGGCGAACCAGAGCAGCGCACGGAAATGCCGTTTACCTTCCAGCCGGAGCAGTACCTATTTATCTACTTGCACTTTGCCGTGCTTTCGAACTGCTAGGTTGGCAGCAGCAGGGACCGAGCAACGGGAGCTCACCCCTTCACAGGGATTCGAACCGCCGACCTTCTGATCAGCAAGTCCAAGGCTCTGTGGTTTAACCCACAGCACCACCCACGTCCCTTTATAGTTAAGATACTACCAATCTAAACCCTGGCACCTGGAACGCTTCCTTCTGGCAACTCCTGCAGCCAAGCTGGTGCCAAACGTATTGCTCTCCTTTCCTTTGGACCACATCAGAGAGGCCGAGAGAGAGGGATCTCGTTGCATGTGCATCCCAGGACCTCCAGACACACTGCCCAGGCTTGCGCCCCAGAGAGGTCACTTTGGTGCTCTTAAAACAGCACCCCCAGAGGTGTACTTCATTGTCTCTGCAGACAGACGGATGCCAACCACCACAACATGCAACTCTCTAGGGCTGGAGTGGGGAAACTGGATCCCACCAGTTGTTGCTGAGTTCCAGTTCGCATCAGCCCCAGTCTACATGGCAAATGATCAGAAATGACAGGAGTTGGGAGTGCAGGCAATCTGGTCGATCACAGCTTCCTCCATTATAGAATTCTATTCAGGGCCGTCTGAGCCAGTGTGGTGTAGTGGTTAAGAGCAGTGGACTCGTAATCTGGTGAACCGGGTTCGCTTCCCCACTCCTCCACATGCAGCTTCTGGGTGACCTTGGGCCAGTCACACTTCTCTGAAGTCTCTCAGCCCCACTCACCTCACAGAGTGTTTGTTGTGGGGGAGGAAGGGAAAGGAGATTGTTAGCCACTTTGAGACTCCTTAAAGAGAGTGAAAGGCGGGATATCAAGTCCAAACTACTCTTCTTCTTCTTCTTCCCCATAGGCATTAAGGGTGCAGGGTACCCGGTCGCCAGGCTCTCAGGGGTGCAAGGCTAAGAGTCCGAGGCCCGAGAGTTGAATCCGGGGAAGAGCCCGCCCGTCGGTCAGAGCACCGCGGCGGGATCTTCTGCTGCGGGCGGCTCTGCACTGTGAGTTTGGGGGTGACCGAGCTAGCGAGATGCTGAGGCGGCTGACCAGCTCCGCTCTCCTGCGTGCCTGGGACTGGGCAACTTGCGGGGGGGGCACCGGGCGGATCTTGCACCCCGGTGCCGCATATGCTTAAGACAGCCCTGATTCTATTTCTTTTTCCTGGGCTGCCAGAGTAGAAATCCGTAAATGTAGCCAAACCCCCACCTTATTTCTGACTAGAATTTTTCCACGTTAAGTGCCGGCGATTGTCAAAACAGTCATCTGAAACCACCCGCAGCCTTGTCTAAAACTGAAACCGGTATGCTTTGTGTTAAATTACAGTATTTTTTTTTAAAAAAATAGAGCTATGGAAGGAAGACCCCTTTCCTCCTTTCCTCTGCCTTTCTGTTAAGATACAGTAATCCTACTCCTTTCGTTGCCAACTGTTCTGCAGCTATCCTGTCAGCAGAGCTGCATTCCTGCACTCATTTAATAGCTATTTATCATTCAGTAATCTGCCCATTTTCAAGAAGGAATAAAGTTAAGTGTTCCAGAAATTGGAAAAAATTGAAACTTGACCTTTATTAAGTGGGTTAATTGTCACCATCACAGCATGTATGAAATTAATGACCAAAAAGTAGAATTTCTGAGTTTCAGAAGACTAGGTTAATGTCCAAAAAAAAGGTATAAACTCTGACCTTTTTGACATATGCCAAAAGAAACAGCCACCTTAATAAATTACTACCTGTATGCAATTATACTAAACCATCCCCAGCATCCAATCACTTAAATTAATTGCTGCAATATTTTAGTTATTATTCTCAAGACTCTTCGGCAGCCTACAAGCGGCTGTGGGTTTTGTAAGGCAGTTCATTTTTCTAGTGCAATCTTATTTCACTTTTAGTGTGGATGAGACCAAGATCATTCAAGTAAGTGACCGAAAAAGTTAGAGAGGCATTAGCCACTTTAACAACTAAAGGGTTAAAGCAATTTCTTTTTTTAAAAAGTTTTATTTTTCAGTTTTTCAAATTAACATAACCATCAAATACAGTTTAGACTTCCCTCCTCCCTTTCCTTGGTTCCCTAAACAAGCATTTGCAAAGCTACATCTCTTCCTTAACTCCTTTCATTACTCTTTATTCTTCTTCCAAAGCCACCTTTTAACTGCTAGATTTTAAATTAATTCTGCCAATGTGTTTACATTTTTTTAAAAAAATAATCCCCATTCTTTGCTGAAAGTTCTTGATTTCTTAATCTTCCTGTGGTTTTGCCATTTCTGCATAGTCCATTAACTTTACTTGCCATTCTTCCTTTGTTGGGACAGTAACCTCTGGGCAAGTAACATCCTGGCAGCCGTGGTTGCATACATAAAACAATTTGGCCTGGTCTTTCGGTATTTTCTAACATGGCCTGAAGCAGAGAGGTATGACTCCATTTTGAAATGTGATTCCGTATACTGATTATTTCCCTATCTGCTCTTTTAAAACAAAAACCACCTTGCCAGTCCAATAGTACGGTAAACGATGGGCAACAGACCACAGAGCTAAAGAGGAGCACCAATCCTCAGGCCAGAGGTTCTTCATGACTTCAGTCAAGCAGCTTTTAAGGCTTCCATTCCTAAGCCCCCATTGCAACAAGTTGGTTGCTGGGAGCTGTCATTGTCAGTCGTCTTAACACCCTGTCTAACCTTGCTGCAATCTGACCATGTGAGTTTCCTACATTGCTGTGTGCTATTGTATCTCACGGCTACCAACCACAGGTGGATGAGAAGAGTTAGTCATCATTGCTAAAGAAACCTCTCTTTTCAACCAAGTAATATCATACAAACCTTTTTTTTTGTTTTTTTGAAATTCAGTATTTAGATGTGACAGCTCGAAGCATTCTTTGCAAGAAACCAATTTTCTGGATCCAGATAATTCTGGGTTGTGACCAGTATCTGGGGCAGAAGCTGCTTTAGTAGGTAGTACTCATGTAGGGAGATGGGCGAATGTGACCCTGTCTTCTAGACTACTTCATTGCTTTTCATACATCTGACCACCAGATCTATCAGGAGGATCCTCAAGGATGGTGCATCAAAATACAGGAGATTTGAGTAGATGGTGTCTGCTTTATAACCTGGGAAGTAGTAAGTAGAGAGATCCCACCAGGTTATATTTTAGCCCCTTCAATGTTCTGTACACCAATGGGAAGGCACAGTGTAATCTACCCGACAACCAACAGCTTTAATTCTCAGACTTGAGAATACAATGGCTTCTTTGAAAAACTACGGTATTTCCATGTTGTTCTGGATTAGAGGTTGATGACTAAGCGACTAAAAAAAGAGGTGCCATTTTTGTTTTCTGATTAACGTAAATCCAGACAATACAGAAATGATGATTGCTGGTGGTCTGTGTGATTTTGGGAATGGATTACCTTTTCCTGGACAGGGCCCTCTGGAGGGTCAAATATGAAACTTCAGGGCACATCTGCATGTGGTGGTCATGGTGCAATGGGACCCCTGAATACGTCTCCTGGCATTAGCAGAACATCTACACCTCCCCATTCCAGGGCTCAGTTAATAATAGGGTGGTGAGGGTGAATAACCTTTCATCCCTTTAAAAGTACATAAAGCTGCAAGAGAACGTGGTAAATAATATATGTTTTGCGACTTCCTCCTTTAACTTTATGTACCTGAGCAGCAGCACAGAAAGTGGACCGTCAAGATGGGAATGAAGGGGAATGATCTAGGAGTCTTGAGGTAGGAACAGAGAAGAAAGTGAGGTCCTACAGGAGAGAGAGAAGGTGCCTGCAGTCCCCACCCCAACAACTTGGATTCATAAATGTTCTCTTCAAATTACATACTATTTTCAAAGAATCTCCTCCCACCCAACAGCCATCATATCACAGATCACATTCATCTCCACTGACTGAACCATAAAAAAATTATGGGTCCAGGTGCTTTCAAAAGCTGATGTGGCACAAATACATGAACCTGAGGCACAGTTCTTCATAATTTTTACAAGGGAATCCCCTTAAAGCTACAATCAAATCATAGGACACCTCAGTATTCACAGACACTTCCTGAAATTTGTGTTTCTGTAACTGGTGGTTTTGTTGTTTACCAAAGTAAAAAAACATGAAAACCCATGCAATGTAATTTTGTGGGGGTGGGCTACACACCAGATCTGCCCTTTTAAAAAACTGGAATGTACTATAAGCTTGCACTGTTGAGGACCTTGTGCAAAATTATGGAAAGTTTAATAGTGCCTGTTTTTAATTCTGCAGGATCAGATTTTTATCCAAACACCCGGAAAAACAAAGTGTATGTGCATGCTACTCCTTTCCTACTGATGGGTGAGTAAACAGACGGACATGGAAGAGGGAGGAGAAGCAACTGGAGAGTGGCGCCCAATGCACACTCTCAAAATAGAAAATGTTCCCATAGGCCCCCAAAAGTTGGTGACTCCTGGTAGCTTAGACTGGGAAACTTCCCTGAATGCGTTTGTTCAGACAAGCTTATAGATTACGGCTCGCCCGACCCCAAGGTTCCAGATCTTTCCTGATCTGTGAGGAACTGCACAATTGTCTGGACCCTTAAAACCCAGGCTTTTTAGACCAGTCATGCTTCCTTCTAATTCCAAGGCTAAGATATTGGCAAAAAAATAAAGGTTGCAGTCAAAAGCATATAAAAAATAGAAGTGTCTCTTGACAATAGCAAGAACAAAACTAAAAAGGGCTATTTCAGTTTAGCTCTGTAGTTAAGCTCTAATCACCCACAGATGTCAATGGGATTTGGGCATGCCTAGATTTCTCTGGGTTACATCCCAAACGAATAGGCTTTAGCTCATTGGTGGGGAACATCCAGCCTTCCAACCTGATTAGTCAACAATATGGTCACTAAATATTGTAATATTTAGTAATAACGACTGAAGGACTTAATAAAGCACAATCTTAAATGCAATCCTATGCATGTTTACTCAGAAGTAAAGCCCAATGTTTTCAAAATGATTTACTCTTACATAAGAAGGCACACAATTGCAGGCTTAATGATGTCCTGAGAAACAACAGTGTCATACCCAGACTTTTTTTCATGGACATGTTGCTATTGCTATTTCACTGGTTCTATGCTGCATTTTTATTTTAGCAATATTGTTTATGTTGTACACAACCTTAGGGGGTTAAAATTTTTTTAGCTGTTTAATAATCCTTATTTAAAAAATTAACCAAGTCCCAGAGGTTGGCCCACCAGGGTATTTAGGACTACCCACTTCCCCCAAATGTGAGTTAAACTGTGGGTTAAACCACAGAGCCTAGGACTTGCTGATCAGAAGGTCGGCGGGTCGAATCCCTGTGTATTGCACATGATACTGGCTACCTAGCTGCAATTTAGCTACAGAAAATACCCTATCCTGTGTCATCCACCTGATATGGTTTGAATCCCTGCAATGGAGTGAGCTCCTGTTGCTCGGTCCCAGCTCCTGCCAACCTAGCAGTTCAAAAGCACGTCAAAGTGCAAGTAGATAAATAGGTACCGCTCCAGTGGGAAGATAAACGGCGTTTCCGTGCACTGCTCTGGTTCGCCAGAAGCGGCTTAGTCATGCTGGCCACATGACCCGGAAGCTGTACTCCCTCAGCCAATAAAGCGAGATGAGCGCCGCAACCCCAGAGTCGGTCACAACTGGACCTAATGGTCAGGGGTCCCTTTACCTTTACTTCCCCCAAATTGGACACCATATAACATCAGATGGGAAAGTTCAAGGAAGAGTCTCTTTTTGCCTCTCTAGTTTGAAGTCAAGCAATGTCTGCAGAGGAGCTGGAACTGCAAACAAAGAATCTTCCACTGAAAGCCAATACCTGACCTTTGAATCGCTTGTTGTCACATGATTTGAGAGGATAGTGCCCCACCCACACGCCAAAGCGGTCCACACTGGTGGGATCCAGTTCCTCTCACCCCTGCTGTGTGTATTCACACGTTCCCCAGACCCTGCTGCTTACCACTCCTATCCCAACTCCCTTACGGCCTGTGTAACCAGAATTGAAATCTAAGTCAATACGTCCAACGCTTATGCTCATGCAAAATGAATGAAATAGCAGCAGACACAAATTAATCAAGTTTTACTTTTAATAATTTTCTTAGTCAAAAGTGTAGCTTTGAAAATCTCTAGCTATTTGTGAAAATCTGAAAAGGTTGGGGAGCAGCCTCACTCTGAACAACACAGTTTGCATCTGGAGGCTGGGCTGAGCTGCTTCCAATCTCTTCCTTCACCAAATTAAACCAGTGCCATTTTGAAATTTTAAAAAAGTCAAGCCTTAAAAAATAATAATAAACAAACTGAGGATGTACTGTAGTTGCGCACTTTGATTTCAAGGATATGGTGGAGTGGGAAATTAAGTTTCTTGTACAGTAAACCAAACCACAAAATAAACGATAGTTCATAGAAACCACTGTAATTAGAACGTATTCTTAACGTGTGAAACCTAGTGAAAATAAGGTTGCCACCTTACATTTTTAAGGGTGTATCTACTTTTCAGTGCATCTACTCTTTTGTGCTGCTCTGATCCCTGCTTAGGCCAAGTGGTCAGTCAGTCAAACTTGCCACCTCCTTGGGCAAGAAAACAAGCTTTACATTTTAGAAGTCAGAGTAAACAGAACAGAAAGATAGCAGATAAAGTTGAACTCTTCCCTAGGAAGTAAACACGTTTTCCTAACCGAGGGCTGCACAACTCTCCAAAGGTACCACCTCTCTCATTTTTCCTGGACTCTAGTCCTCCAAAAGCAAGATGGCAATCTTAGTAGAAAAGGGATGCTAAATCTTTTAAATAACTTAAAAATCTTTTTTTTATTATTATTATAAAGCAGCAAAAAACATTTTCCTCTGCAGAATGTTAGGAAACACACCAATGTAAATCACTGTTCGGAGGAGGAGGAGGAGGAGGAGGAGGAGGAGGAGGAGGAGGAGAAGAAGAAGAAGAAGAAGAAGAAGAAGAAGAAGAAGAAGAAGAAGAGGAGGAGGAGGAGAACACCTGCTAGTTTTCAATTTCACAATAAATTCAAAACTATTTTAGAGCTATTCTTTAACCTCATCAGTACTGTCTGAAGAAGATTCTTTGGCATCTTCAGTCTCTCTGTTACTTTCCTCTTGATTTAGATTTTCGTTTTCCGATTTGGTCCCGTTAAGCAAAGAATTGTCACCATTCACAAATCCGTTTGCTGCAACCTCTGCCCCAATGGCTTCCTCAATCTTTAAGTCCTCTTGATCCTCTGTCTCTTCGTCCAAGTTTCTCAAGACAATTGGGAGTCTTGAGTCTGCCACAGTATTCTCTAGTAAGGCAATATTACTCTCTTCATACTTGGGGAGGAGAACTCCTTCTGCCATTTGTTTGCCGTAGTACTCTCTGTTGGCGGCCGCACTCTTGACTGCTTTCTCCAAAATTTCTTTCTCTCCTAAGCGCAGTTTAATAGCCATTGTCGCGTGACAGGTAAGGTCATGCGTTTCCAAAAAAGATTTATCATCCTAAAAACAGAAATTGGGGAGGGGAGAAGAGAAGAGAATAAAACGTGGTGTATTCACCAAAATCTAAGCAGGGCTTTGGATTTTAACCATAAAGCTATACTTCTGTAAGTGGTCAAAGTTACCAGTTTTTTACATTGCTGTATTAATCATAACAATGCCATTGTTATGCTATGTCAAATGTAAAAATGAATGCAGTTATACATAGTGAAAGGTAGCAGCTGATAGGTGTTCTAGGCCTAAGAGACAGAGAGTAGCGTCATTAAAGTGAGCAGGTAATACTGAGTATGAAACAGTCTTGGAATCTTAAGTCAGTGGAGGTCTGAAAAAAAGGAAACGTTTGCAATTCGAAGACAAAAGAAGACAAAAGAGTTTCCATGCCAAGAAAGACATAGAGTAGCTGGAATGAGTGTGTCTGAAAAGTGGGTATAAATCATAAGCATTAAGAGGTCCATCCCTGCCTCCTCAAACCCAAAGTACTGCACACATACTAAAATATAATTATTTTTTTCTCAGAAGCCCAGCATATGGGCTGTACATCATGGTCCACTTCTGAATACAGTTGTACCTCGGGTTACATACGTTTCAGGTTACAGACTCCGCTAACCCAGAAATAGTACCTCGGGTTAAGAACTTTGCTTCAGGATGAGAACAGAAATCGCGCAGCGCTTCAGGTTAAGAACAGTTTCAGGTTAAGAACAGACCTCCGGAACGAATTAAGTATGTAACCAGAGGTACCACCGTACAAAGTTCAGAAAACCTACAGTGCAGCAGCCAAATGATGAGCTTACACCTCTAAACATCTCTCAAGCACAAAGAATACTATTAACTCCTTTCTAGAGGAGAAAGGCACCAAAATGGAATGCTTTAAAAAGACGAACTCATTCCTATGAGATTAGACCAAATATCCTGTTAGCTTGTAAGTACGAGAATGCTCTTAGAAGTCTTACCAAAATAGTGGTTTTGTAGGTTTTTAACAGAAGAGATGCCCTGGCTTCAAGGAATGTCCAAAGTTTCACCTCATTGTCCCAGCTCACTGGAAATTCAGAATTGCCAAGAGTGAAGATTCTGTCGATTGCATGCTCTCCTATCAAGTGTTCCTTCAGCTCATCTGTGAGGAGGAGAAAGGACAATCAGCAATTGCTCCATTTATTTTGGCCTCTGGAAGGCTAACAAAACCAAACCATTCATAAGCATTAGTAAGTGGACCTGTTGCTTTCTGAGTTCTTCAGAGCTGAAGCTCCAGACTTTACTGGTACAGAATCAATTCTCTAAATTCAAACAGAGAATTGTTCCATTTATTCTGGCCATCACCAAGTTCAATGTTATTTTCTTCCAGCTAAGTCTGTGAAAATATCACATCCTAAGAAGGCTTCACCATCATAGAGTGTGTATTGTTCATAATTTTAAATTTTTGTGGTTTTAAATTGCTTTTATTTATTTCATCTTACAAACTCACCTTGAGAGGGGTTTTATTTTTGCATAAAGCGATAAATAAATACCTAACTAATGATCTTTTATTTGCAATTCCCCACCTTCCTCAATATAGCATCTCCAAGAGAAAAGAGGTCTAAAAATCCTGAATAATATATTTTGGCTTCCAAACTAGGCTTGTAAATAGCCATTTGTGTAATCAATTGTGACAAATAAAATTTATAGAATCATAGAGTTGAAAGAGACCACAAGGGCCATCGAGTCCAACCCCCTGCCAAGCAGGAAACACCATCAGAGCACTCCTGACATATGGTTGTCAAGCCTCTGCTTAAAGACCTCCAAAGAAGGAGACTCCACCACACTCCTTGGCAGCAAATTCCACTGTCGAACAGCTCTTACTGTCAGGAAGTTCTTCCTAATGTTTAGGTGGAATCTTCTTTCTTGTAGTTTGGATCCACTGCTCCGTGTCCGCTTTTCTGGAGCAGCAGAAAACAACCTTTCTCCCTCCTCTATGTGGCATCCTTTTATATATTTGAACATGGCTATCATATCACCCCTTAACCTCCTCTTCTCCAGGCTAAACATGCCCAGCTCCCTTAGCCATTCCTCATAAGGCATCGTCTCCAGGCCTTTGACCATTTTGGTTGCCCTCCTCTGGACACGTTCCAGTTTGTCAGTGTCCTTCTTGAACTGTGGTGCCCAGAACTGGACACACTACTCCAGGTGAGGTCTGACCAGAGCAGAATACAGTGGCACTATTACTTCCCTTGATCTAGATGCTATACTCCTATTGATGCAGCCCAGAATTGCATTGGCTTTTTTAGCTGCCGTGTCACACTGTTGGCTCATGTCAAGTTTGTGGTCAACCAAGACTCCTAGATCCTTTTCACATGTACTGCTCTCAAGCCAGGTGTCACCTAGGTTGGTTACAGCATGGTGTTGATAATGCCAAGGTTGCAGGTTCAATCGTTGCATGGGACTGCTGTATATTCCTGCATTGCAGGGGGTTGGACTAGATGATCCTCAGGATCCCTTCCAACTCTAAAATTCTATAAAAGCTTTTGCAAACTGGAAAATAGTCTTTCCATATCTTCAATGTTCCATTAATGTCTACCAGAGGATGGTATATATGGTCAAAAAGGCTAGGATGTTTTTTTTCTTTGGTGGGCTAGTAATTTCTCTGGAATTCTTTGGAGGGCTGAATTTTCTTTCCTTAATCCCATTTTCACCTTCAAACAATCGAACAAAATTTGATACAATTTTTCATAAAGGTTTTTTACCTTCTGTCATGCAAAACACTCTAAGGAAAGCCAGAAGCTGGGCTGAGATTGGCGGCTCTGTTGAGTGCAAGGCAAACACACTAGAACTAAAAAAAAAGTAAAAAAAAGTGAATAAGATGTCAGTCTTTGGTAGCTTGATTATGCAGTATGAAAATCCTTAATTTATAATATATTCTTATTATTGTAAAGTGAAGCTGTATAAGGGTCAATCCAATTTCTGAGCATTAAACTGAAGCTGTTCAAACTTTTCTCAGATAAAAATTTAGCAATTCCTTCTCTATAATAGATTAGTCAAGTATTACTTTACTATTACTTTATATAACTACCTAATAAAAATTGTGCATGCTTTCATTTACCACGTTAAGACCTATAGAAATCTCATTTCCAAGCTACAAAATATTAACACTTGCTCCCTTGACATACTGACCATCAGAAATTATTGAAAAATCCATTAGAAGAAAATCTATTCAATCTAACAAGATGGCTGGTAATTCAACCAAAGAACACTGACTAGATATTGTACAATAGTCTGAATTAAAAAGATTATGGTTCAAAAGTAACAGTGTGTGTTTGGATTTATGGTTCAAAAATGAAGGATGCTGAAAGCATTATAGGTCACAAATAGACCATGACAGTACTTTTATAATGAGGGGAAACAGTGAGCAAAAATAGCAAACCGGCATATTCTCTTGCCCTCCAACAGACAATTTTTTCTAAAGATGTTGGTAAACGTGTCTCATAATCAGCAAACTTGCTTAATAACAGCAATTTAAGATAACTATATAGGAGTGAGATATAATGTAGGCTCCACCTACTTTAATGAACAGCAGTTTTGCTATAATGTTCTACTTGACCTTAGAGCTTGAAATGTTTCAATACAAAAACAGCGTCTTTCAATTTGACTTACGTTGGGATGCCAGCGCGAGCTAAGACCTCTGCCTTCATAGCATACAGCCTGTCACTTTTACTCACTCCAAGCTTTATTTTCACTCTGTCATGTGAATTATTATCAAAGAAAAACCCACTGTGGATCACAAATTCAGCATTTGACCGAGTGCCATAAAAAATGTAAATCTAGGAGGATGAAAAGAGAAGCGAAGGGACAGAAAAATAGCTTAGGATCAACTCATGGAATGACAAATTACACATTACACAACCCCCCCCCCCCAATACTATAGTGCTGCAGACCACAATGCATATGAGAATGCTATCTTTAAATAACGGGCAAGGCAAACTTTAACCCTAGGAACTTCTTTTACTCAAACACTTTGGACGCTGTTCTAAACACAGAGACCTCTACCTGCATGTGCCCAAAGCTCCTCCATTGACCATCTTCTTGTGATTTCGTCAAGATCTTGTGGCAAATTGGCACCAATGTTGACATTGCTTCGGAGGGCTGCCTGAGGCAGCTGCTTCACCCTGGCCCATAAGTGGGTGAGCCCTGTACTTGCTGGAATATTCTGGTCTGTTCCCCTCTTCGTGGGGATGGAGAGGAAAACAAGGTCTTGCTGCTAGCCCACATACATATCAGTGTAAGGGTGCAGAGCATAGCGTATACCAAGAGGAAGGGAGCACAGTTGGGAAAGGAACAAAACAGAGACTCAGAGGAGGTAGGAACCAGGTCCCCTGAACAGCAGCACACATCAGTAGAAGAAGAAAATCTGCATCCTGATCTCTTTAGTAATTCACGTGCCAGTCACCATGTTGCTTTTCAGGTACCAGTGGCTAATGGATGCCTGGATTTTTGGACTCTAGAGAAGGGGGCATAATATTCTTGCCACTTTCCCCACATATATAAGTACCAAATTTAACTTAATTGTGTGCAAGTTTATGGGGACAAATGACCTAATTTCTTCTTTTCTTTTCTTTATTAAATTTGTATACTGCCCGTCACCCGAAGATCCCAGGGCGGTTTGCAACGGACTATGAGAACATCCAATAATTTTACTTAATAATGTCGTTTGCTAAATTAGCAGCTGGGACATGTTTCAGAATTGCAAGAAATTTATGAGAAATTGTAAACCTATATGAAGCATCCACTTCAAGCTGTTGTGACAGGGTGGGGTATAAACAGCATTAACAAATAGCTCTTTATACTACATCACAGGGAAGTCCAAGAATTAATGGTCAACAGTAATAATGGACAACATGAATCGCAAGGATATTAGAAGTGAGCACTGAAGGCAGATATTGATGCCTGTTAAAAGGAGCTATACATCCCTTGGAGAATGGATCCTGACAGCTGAATTGGTTAGTGACATCATCTTTTATTTTCTGGACGGTTAAGTGGTAAGAAGTCAGAAAACAGCTGAATGTGAACTAAATAATGCCAAAGAGCAAAATGCTGAACAAACAATGGCTGCCCAGCTCATGATGCTCAGGTCAAGTATTTTAAACGCCCTCACCTACGTGAACATTTATACCAATGTGCTATCATTCAAAACAAAAAATGGCTGAGTTACTCATGGCACAAGGTAAGGTTGCTTTAGATCAAGGCATTCTTCTTCCTTTGCAATGACAAATGCACTTTTTATGTTACAAAAAAGAGAGCTATCTATCCTCAGCCTTTATAACACATTTGTAAGGAATGTCTCATGGAACACGCCTAGTGAAAATTAACAAGACTCCTGAAGCTAAATTAGAATTGCGTGTATTTACTATCAATTGGATGCATCTGTACATGTATGAATGTACACATGTATGAATGTACACGGAACTTCAAATGTTAAATCTCTCTCTCTCTCTCTCTCTCTCTCTCTCTCTCTCTCTCTCTCACACACACACACACACACACACACACACCTCAAGATTACCTGTTCGTCAGCCTTAAAATCTTGAAGTGCTACACATTCACAACGGTCATCTTCCAAATTGTAGCCTGTAGTGATCTATACAGAGGATTCAAAAGAAAGAAGAAAAATTTTCAGCATTTTATAGTTCAACCTTGTTTGTATGAGCCTGATCTTCCTTTAAAGCAGGCACCCCCAAACTCGGCCCTTCAGATGTTTTGGGACTACAATTCCCATCATCCCTGACCACTGGTCCCATTAGCTAGGGATGATGGGAGTTGTAGTACCAAAACAGCTGGAGGGGCGAGTTTGAGGGTGCCTGCTTTAAAGGATGTAAAATGACCACTACTTAAAAAATAACAAGAAGAAACAGCACCTACTACCCAGTAACAAAGTCAAGCCTCTTAGTCCTTGGGGAAGTTACCTTGTATTTCCCTTTCTTTTAGAGCAGTGATTGGGGAACCTGTGCCCATCCAGCTGTTGCTGGATTCCAACTCCCTTTAGCCCCAGCCAGCATGGCCAATGGTCAGGGATTATGGGAGTTGTAGTTTAGCAACATCTGGAGGGCCAGAGGCTCCCCAACCCTATTTTAAAGGCTGGTGAGAGTTTGGTCAGATAATCCCCCCTTTTTTTAAAGATGGGGACAACATTTGCACACTTCCAGCTTGCAGGGACCTCACCTGTTCTCCAAAAATTCTCAAATATTATAGAAAAGCTATAAAAAATGGCACCCTTCTAGACCACTTTGTGTTGGTCCTGAGTTGACCCCTCTCACACATAACAGTGCTGTTGAGTTTCAAGTTACTCCCATGGGGTCCTCTGCAGCACTGCACTAAGAGAACTAGTTTCTGTCACACACTTCAACTCTCAGTGCATTTTTCATCACTCTAAATCAAAAAGAGGAGTGGATAACTGTGAATCTTTGGGGGATACTTTCTTCAGAGGACTCCAATTTATTTGCAAATAATCTCTTTATCTGAAACTTAGGTAATTATTCTTAGATGGTGATGGGATTTTGCTGTGGGAAGATGAAGAAGTTGCCACTTAACCATATTTCTTTTATCAAACCACAAGGACTAAAGTGGCTCATTATTAACATGGAAATTGTCCCACAATATTATTCTCATAAAGCAGGAATGTTCTTGATAAATCAAGCTGTACAACACAGAAAACATACCAATCTCAAGGAACAGGCCTCATACATAGTTGTGAAGATGTGATTTGAAACAAAATCTACAGAGGTCTTCAATTGGGGCTGTAATGCTTAGTTGAATAATCAGTTAAACCAATAGATTTAAAATCTTTTGATTGATTTAAAAGAGTGCCCTATTTAATCAGGCAGAAGAATAAAAAGAAGGTTGCAGGTATCATCTTAGAGGAGGTATTAATCTTATACTACATACAAGTGAATGCCTTTTCTAGTATGTTGTCTGCCCTGACACATGCCATCATCTAAACACAAAGGGAAAATGTTTTTCTTCTTCTTCAAACTAACATCTTTAATCAGAATACTTTAAATTGGATGACAATCAGTTTCAAGTGTTTCAGGGCTCTTTTAATGTTTCGATATAGTACAGAATTTGTGGGAGGGTGCCTGGTTTTATGGCATACGAAACTTGTTTTATGGGCTTTCATTTTCCTTCTTTTTTTAAAAAAAGCTGTTCCCCTCATTCCCCAGTGGAATAGCATCTTGCTTTTTTGTCCTTCTCAAAGGTTTCTCTTTTCCTTATATCATTTTTGTTTGCATAGAAGTGTTCCAAACAAAAAAGCAGCTTGGAATTTGGGCATGTCTGATTTTTATAGTTCTATAAAAAAAAAATTCCTCTTGTCCCAGGAGCTGAAAAATGAGGAGAAACTATCCATGGGGGATCAAACCCATAAGGACTAGCGCAGCAGTCCCAGCTAATCCCCAGCACCAACACCCAGGGGAAATATAGACTACAGTCTAGCAAGGGGGGAGTGGGGCTAGGAAAAGCAAATAGCCACAGCAAAGGGCTCTGAACCAAATAAAATCCAAAGAGCTAATGGACAGTTTTGATTTTGAGTATCAACCTGCCCACAACATTCATTGAGCTCAAGGGAAACATCCCCTTCTATATCAAAGGGACATGAAGAGTAAACCTTAAGACATGAAAAATAGGCCAATATATGCACAAAATGATGCATTAAGAAAACGTTTCATCAAAATGCAAACTTTAGGTCGTCCTCCCTCTGAAAAGGCTTAAACTCAATGTTACAGTGCTGGTCAGGTTTCGCTATAAGTCCCCACTACAGTTCATGGACTGAGGGTGGAAGAGCAACAGATAGGAGGACTCCTCCCTTTATTACAGCTGGCTACATTCCAGCCATACAAATTATTGAGGTTTACATGAACGCACACTCTATCCATACTCATGCAAATCATCCCAGTTCAAGGACACATCTACTCAGGCAAAGGCACTTGAAGGGGGCACACGGTAGAGTTAGCGAGAGGTGTGGAGGAGAACCAGCCTGAGGGGATGCCAAGGGCTAGACAGAGAGGCTTGCGGGGCTGCATATGGACCTAGGCCTGAGATTGCTATATTGTTTGCAGCTATATTTTGGGAAGGTGCATGAGGTTCAGAAGGCTCTTTGCCAACTAAATGGGACAGTGCAGATGTCCCAGTGCAGATGAAAACTGTTTACACCCAGGTGTGCTACAACAAAGTCCCGTCAATGAAGCATTTCCCTGTGAGCTTAGCACAACTCTGGCCTCTGATTCCATACTGATGTTCCATGAAATCCTGACTCACTGCATGAAAGCTGGAAGAGAGACGACCCTGCCGTCTTTGAAGTCTGCTGCAAAGTTGGTGGCGAGATGTTTCTCGAGTCAGTCAGCTATAATGCATCTCTATTCTTGCTCTACCCCATGGGCCTTTCTTCTTCTTCTTCTTCCACAAGCTAAATAATAAAAGGCTCTTTTGGTTTTAGCTGGAACCATGTCCATCCTGCTTTCTCTTGCTCCTGACACTACTAATTAGATCATCCTGCTCCAAGAACTCTGTCAAGAATACTGTCTTCATGTATTTCTCATTGTTATTTTCTAGCGGTATTGTGACTTGACAGTCAAAGTGGTTGCTGGTGCTGCCAGAGGTTTAGAGCCTACTGGACGGAGAGGCTCATCATGCAACAAGCCCAAAATTACTAGTATTAATACTATAGAAAAACAGAGATACAAGAGATCCACCAGCTGGTATCAAACATCATCACTCGAGAAAGGAGGCAACATATCTTTGTTTTTACTGCAGATGTGGATAAAGACAACTTCACAAAGCAGTTCCTTTGCACATACTTTCTCCTCCCAGCAAAACTTGTATTGATGATTTTGTTCCTCAACACTCTCCTGTATGTGAGTGTCTGAGGGCCCTGCTCCTTCCTGCCACTCACCATCTGGCCTGGGGCGGGGCCTGAAGCCTCATAAAGGACTGCTGGACTCTGCTGCCCGGGAGGACTCTCCTGTGTGAGTGTATGGGGTCCTGCTCCTTCCTGCCACTCACCATCTGGCCTGGGGCAGGGCCTGACGGGCCTCACTAGAACAGTTGCTGTCACTGCTGGAGGGCTGCAGAGTGCTTTTAAAATGTTTTAAAATTTTATTTTGAATTTTTTGTATGTGGGGGGGGGGTTGCGGTGGATGTTTATTGGGCCTGGGAATTTGATTTTATGTTTTTGTAATTTTTGTAATTTTTATTGTTTTTTGTTTGTATTGTTGTATTTGTGTGTTTTTTTGGTTTTGTTTTTTAAAGGGGTTATTTTGCTCTTAAGGGGAGGGGTCAGGGCTGCCGGGGAATGGGCCCCAGCCCACAAAATGGCTGGGATATGTTTCACAGGGGGGAATGCACTGGGACAACCGATCTCAGTGATCACGGGTAGGAGGAGGAGTTACGCTAAGACCAGACCATGTCATTACAGAGGAGGCAGGTTTAGTCGTTGTCTGAGGACTATCCCTGCCTCTGGGTCTGGTCCTGACCGGATGAATACTAGAATCAGCAAGGGATACCCACATGACCTGAAAGTGTTGCTGTGCAATGCCAGGTCAATGATTCATAAGACCACTGCCATCCATGACTTGATCATGGATGGAGGACTTGACCTGGCATGTGTAACAGAGACTTGGTTGGATGAAGCAGATGGGCCTGTCCTTGCCGCTGCTTGTCCACCAGGTTTCTCTTACGCACAGCAACCCAGGTCATGTGGGCGGGGAGGGGGGGTTGCAGTGATTTTTAGGAAGTCATTAGTTTGCACCAGGCGTCCTATTGGGAAGACCCAGTTTTCTGAGTGCATGTTCTGGAAGTTGGGCAATAGGGGCAGTACAGGATTCCTTTTGGTGTACCGACCTCCCCGCTGCACCAAGGATTCCCTGCCCAAGCTGCTTCAGGTCGTGGCGGATGTTCTCCTGGAGACACCTAGCTTGGTCGTCCTAGGGGATTTTAACATCCATGCCGACACGACCTTACAAGGGGCCGCTCGGGACTTCGTGGAAAGCATGGCCTCCATGGGGCTGTCCCTGAATAAGTCTGGCCCAACCCATAGCCGCGGACATGCCTTGGACCTGGTGTTTACCTCTACGGATGTTGGTGATCTGACACTAAGTAAAAGTGAAACGAAAGAAGTGCCATGGTCAGACCACTTCCTGGTGCAACTAGACTTCTCTGCGACCCATCCCCTCTGCAGGGAGGTGGGACCGATTCGGATGGTCCGCCCCCGCCACTTAATGGATCCAAATGGTTTCCAGAGAGTGGTAGGGGATGCTTTATCCCATGTTGATGGCCTTTCAGCCGATTCCCTGGTGGCCCGCTGGAATGTGGAGTTAACCAGGGCTATTGACTGTTTGGCTCCGAAGCGCCCTCTCCGATTGCATGAAGCCCGGAGAGCCCCGTGGTTTTCCACAGATCTGAGGGCAATGAAACAATTGTTGAGACGGCTAGAGCGCCGGTGGCGGATAACTCATTCTGAATCTGACCGGACACGGGTTAGAGCTCAACGTCGAGCCTACCAAGTGGCGATAGCGACGGCGAAGAAGACTTTCTTCACCGCCTCTATTGCATCTGCAGAAAACAGCAGCAGGAGACTCTTTCAGGTGGTTCACAATTTAGCGGAACCACCTGTAACATCGGGGCCCAGTACGGGCCACATGTTCTCCTGCAATGATTTTGCAAATTTTTTTGCAGATAAAATCGCTCAGATTCGGGAAGAAGTAGACTCCACCGTGGGAGCAGGGCCGGGGCGGGAGAGTGCTAGAGTCCTGTCTGGTCAAGTTGTGTGGGATCAATTTCAATCTGTTACCTCCGAGGATGTGGACAGGCTGCTTGGACGAGTGAAGCCAACCACCTGTCTCCTGGATCCTTGCCCATCCTGGCTTATAAAAGCTAGCCGGGAAGGACTGGGCGATGGGCTTCGTGGGGTGGTGAATGCTTCCCTCCGTGAGGGAGCCTTCCCAGACCTGCTGAAAGAGGCGGTTATCAAACCGCTTCTTAAAAAACCATCTTTAGATGCGGCCACGATGGCCAATTATCGCCCAGTCTCAAACCTTCCATTCTTGGGCAAGGTGATTGAGCGAGTGGTTGCTGAACAACTCCAGGCACGCCTGGAAGAAGCGGACCATTTGGATCCCTTCCAGTCGGGATTCAGGCCTCATCATGGGACTGAAACTGCCTTGGTCGCACTGGTTGATGATCTCCGGCGGGCTAGGGACAAAGGTGAGAGCTGTTTCCTAGTTCTGCTGGATCTCTCAGCGGCGTTTGATACCATCGACCATGACATCCTTCTGGACCGTCTTGAGGGGCTGGGAGCTGGGGGCACTGTCATACAGTGGTTCCGCTCCTTCCTCCTGGGCCGTGTTCAGAAAGTGGTGGGGGGGGGATGAGTGTTCAGACCCCTGGCCGCTCACTTGTGGGGTGCCTCAGGGTTCTGTCCTCTCCCCCATGCTTTTCAACATCTACATGCAGCCGCTGGGAGGGATCATCAGGAGGTTTGGGCTGGGTGTTCATCAGTATGCAGATGATACCCAGCTCTACCTCTCTTTTAAATCAGAACCAGTGAAGGCGGTAAAGGTCCTGTGTGAGTGTCTGGAAGCGGTTGGAGGATGGATGGCGGCTAACAGATTGAGGTTGAATCCTGACAAGACAGAAGTACTGTTTTTGGGGGACAGGAGGCGGGCAGGTGTGGAGGATTCCCTGGTCCTGAATGGGGTAACTGTGCCCCTGAAGGACCAGGTGCGCAGCCTGGGAGTCATTTTGGACTCACAGCTGTCCATGGAGGCACAGGTCAAATCTGTATCCAGGGCAGCTGTTTACCAGCTCCATCTGGTACGTAGGCTGAGACCCTATCTGCCTGCGGACTGTCTTGCCAGAGTGGTACATGCTCTGGTTATCTCCCGCTTGGACTACTGCAATGCGCTCTACGTGGGGCTACCTTTGAAGGTGACCCGGAAACTACAACTAATCCAGAATGCGGCAGCTAGACTGGTGACTGGGAGCGGCCGCCGAGACCATATAACACCGGTCTTGAAAGACCTACATTGGCTCCCAGTACGTTTCCGAGCACAATTCAAAGTGTTGGTGCTGACCTTTAAAGCCCTAAATGGCCTCGGTCCAGTATATCTGAAGGAGCGTCTCCTCCCCCATCGTTCTGCCCGGACACTGAGGTCCAGCTCTGAGGGCCTTCTGGCGGTTCCCTCACTGCGAGAGGCCAAGTTACAGGGAAGCAGGCAGAGGGCCTTTTCGGTAGTGGCGCCCGCCCTGTGGAACGCCCTCCCATCAGATGTCAAAGCGATAAACATCTACCTGACATTCAGAAGACATCTGAAGGCAGCCCTGTTCAGGGAAGTTTTTAATATGTGACATTTTAGTGTATTTTTCATTTCTGTTGGAAGCCGCCCAGAGTGGCTGGGGAAACCCAGCCAGATGGGCGGGGTACAAATAATAAACTATTATTATTATTATTATTATTATTATTATTATTATTATTATTATTATTATTATTATTATTATATTGTACTTCTTCTCCTGTCTAGGTATTAGTTTTAAGGTGGTAAAGTCCTCTGAAACAAACATTTGCATCCGCAAATCAACACCTTCCATGCCTAGAGGGTGCCCCCCCATTCTGCTGCTTACTATTGGAATTCTTTTACCTCCGAGTGTCTGGCTCCTTCTCTTGTATGTTAAACACCTGTTAAAAATATCTCCTTTGTCCTGACATATTTAGAGTTATCTTGTCAACCTGAGACATATCCATTATCCCAGGGATAGCCACTGTGGATTAGTCAATGTGCTATTGGATACACACACTCTCTCTCTCTCTCTCTCTCTCTCTCTCTCTCTCTCTCTCACACACACACACACACAACCCAACAACACTGTTCTTACCAGCCCATTGGTGTGATTACACATGTCCCATAAAGGAATCAGTGCTAAGGTAACCCGGGAACCATCCTCAGCAGGAATCTGGTTTTGTCGTGTCATGACAGAGGAAACTGCCCATCTACAAGACAAAATACTCAGTTTAGTGAAAGCCATAGACAGACAAAAAGTTCCAATTCAGATTATAATCCTTCCCAACTTTCTGCCAATGGCAGAAAAAAATCTGCTGTTGTTGTTGTTAATAGTTGTAGTAGTAGTAGTAATAATATTATTATTATATATTAATATTAATAATATCACTTGTAGCATCTAACTTTTGAAAACCTAAAGGAATGTGGGACAGACTAAACAAAAAAAAAGTTGCATCCAGTTTTGGTTAATGTATTGGTTTGATGTGACAGCTCAATAATGTCAGAAAATTAATATAATTTCTCTGGGAGTCAATTCAGACATAGCAAGACTTCTATGAATGTAATTCCTTTTCTTACAAAGCATGCTCCAGCACATATGTGTATGTATATATATATATATATATATATATATATATATATATATATATATATGGTCTTACTTTTGTTTTAATAGATACCAGAGTATTAAAGGCCAATTAAAAAAGTAATATAAAGCATTAAGAAAAGTAATACAACAGCATTTAGAAACAACCATTAACTAATGCTAACTGGTTAGCTATAAAACTTTTGATGTTAAAATCTAGATGGCTAAATTAATTATATTCTCCGATCTATAATATAACTACTATGGCTGGACCAGGGATTCATGATTAATAACTTGATTATTTTCTAGGGAAGCATTTGAAGGCATTTAACAACCCACTTTTATATAAAAAGGGAAACCAACCTGTAATCATCATAAGTGAAAGAATCCTTTAATGGCAGTTTGCTGGCATTAGGATGGGTCTGAGAAATAAGAGGATTCAGAGAAGAGTTGAAAAGGAAAAAGAAAACAAAAAACAACAACCAGAAATCAGTCAGCAGAATTTCATTATTTAGCTGCCTAACAGATCCTAACAAGAGCCAAATGAAGCAGGAGGCGTCCAGCCGCGCTACAGAGGGATCATCATGCTATTATGCTCTCATACATCACTGTCAACTTAATTTGTTGTGCCCAGCAGCCGCTATAAATCTGTTTCTTCATATTTCAAAGTCTGGAACCCACAACATCTCACACACACACATTTAAGGTGGACTCCCATCTCCACGCCACACATAAAAACTTGATTGAGAAAAAGCTTGTCCCAATTATTTTCTTTTCTTAACCAGAAATGTTAATTCTATGTTCTCAGTCACACTTTAGGGGTAAATGTATTTTAAGCATCTCTCTTCCCTTACATCCATGGTTCTTTTTTTTTTTTAAAAAAATAATAATAATCAGACGTTACACATACCTTGCAAGTCATAATATATTTAAATGTTCAAGCAGTTATGGTCACATGCATAGGTTATATAATTATATTTTGGACGTACCACATGTTAAAGGCTGCACGCCTCTGCACCTTACAAGGCAGTATGCCCTATTGGGATAAATGGAATTAAGCTCTGAGTAACCATGCTTTGAATTGGGAAGGTAGGAAGCTGACTATCGGTCCCTCTACTTCAGTGTTGTCTATGCTGACTGGCAGGGACTCTCTAGGATTTGAGATGGAGTCTCTCTGGTCTTCTCTGACCTGGTAGAGGGGAAACCAAGGCGGGTAAAAAGGAAAGCCTCTTTCCATCTATGTGAAGGAAATGTGAACTTGTCATTCCTACTCCTTCTGCAGAATGCTGGGATCTCACTCTGGGGTTGGGTTGAAATACTCCACATCTGTTGGGAAAAGAATTCTGAGCAGGGAAGGGTTATTTGTTTGTTTGTGTGTGTGCATTAACACACACCCCAGGATACCTCTGCATGAGACTCTTAATCTTAGGGTTGTGGGTTTGAGTCCCATGTGTTGGGGGCTCCCCAGGTGGGAGCTCATAACATGCCCGGTGCCTGCCGCTCAGCCAGCCCCAGAAAGAGAAAGCTCAACGACTTTGGGGGTGTCTCAGGAATTTTACTTTCTGAAATATGGCAAGCCTACCTTAATTATTATGAGGAAATAAGAATGATTTAAAAGAGGAATTAATTACACAGAACTAGCCTCTCGTTTCTGGCCAACCGACTTCATGTACTTCCAAGGCCACTTTGCCTTATGCACTTTAAAACACAGTAGCTAAAAAGAATCATAGCCTTTTGAACATGCTTAAAAAAAAACCCTTTCCCCTCTTAAGAGATTGAGAGCCATTAACAGTATCATTTTAATATTCCATTTCAATTACAGTTGAATAGGCAGGTTTCAGTAAGTGATCAAATGAATGGTTATTTCTAATGATACAAATGAGTTTTGCTTGGATGTATCTTTGCAACACTGTTAATGCAAGGAGCTCTATGTAGTGTGCTCCTTTTTTCTTTTTTCTTTTTTTTTACTCTTGATGCATTAGCATCACAAGTGCATGGTAATTTATCATCTCTCACAGTAATGTACTTGCTGGCACTGTGTGCAGGACAGTAGGGGATGAGGTAAAAGTGGCTCAAACCGTAAATCAATTAGAAAACAAAAGCTTGTGCTCAGTGCACAATTTTAGGCAAATTATATATTACAAAAGACTGCCAATTGGGTGTTATGTCCCAGGTGTCTGCTCTCTCCAACCCCTTAAATTAGCCCTATGGATGGACTAGCTCTGAAAACCACGGCTCTCTCAACTAATAAAAAATAAGTGATTTGGTTTACATGCAAAATTTCATTTCAGACTATTTTAGTTGCATATTCTCAGAATAATTTGCGTTAAGCTCAGTGTCACAATTTAGGAAAGTCATTATCACTAGTCTCATTATAAATCAAAAAGCATATTGAAATCAAAACCAAGCACATAATTTTTCAGTTATCCCGTTTTTACTGTTTGACAATGTGGGCATTGATACAGTGAAAATACATAATTCAAGGTTACACAAATGGTCCAATTTTGGTAAAAGTTACCTTGACAAGTAAAAAATGTTCACAGATTACTGGTTATTAGTTTGCTTAGATATTTTGCATTGACATGGCGGGGGAAAACACATTAGAAAGCCAACATCTTGTCTTGTTATGGGCAACCCCTTTTTGAAAATACCTATGGACATCATAAAACAACCTTAGACAAAAAGTGCTGTTACTGTACATTATTTTTGTGTAACAATTCAACTAAGAAAAGGGTTCTTCCAGCTAAGCAGTCATACCCTTTGGTTAAGATCGCTCTGAAGCAAAAATGGGATTGCTAGAATGGCTATGACTCCACCTACTGGTACCAAACTGGAACACATTTAATACAGAATACAGCCTTAGAACTCGTCTTAAAAACATGCAGAAGGGCAATTTTCTTCAAGATGGAATTTAACATCGATTAAATAGAGATGATCAGATTACTTCACCACAGACTGCAAGAAGGTAACTTCCGCAGAGAATGAAAGCTCACACAGACCTTCTTGTTTTGAAATCTATGTTTATCCAGTAAAAAATGATGACAAAAACAAAAACGATGTTGGCTTACAGAAAATTAAAAATTGACCTTGTTTTTGTTTTCATTATTACGATTTTTTAAAACAACAACAGCAGCTCTTTAAACAAGACAAATATACAACTGATTCCGATGTCACATTAAACCAGAATTCACCTAATAAACCCAGTCAGTGGAAGCTCTGTTTGCACAATGGGACTTTCAACCACAAAACCAATTAGCTGAGGGGGGGTCATGGGAACCCCAAGAACAATGCATGAGGCGAGGGGGGATTGTTCTGTCCAGCAAATACTGCAAAGCTGACTTACACCCTAATGTTCAACTGTGGCTTAATGATTCCCTGCTTTGCTCTACTTATGCCCATGCCAAACCACAAGCTTGTTGTGTCCTTTGAACTAGGGCTCTACAAACAAACCACAAGCCATGGCCCAAGTTTGTTATCAAGTGATTGCTACATTGCAGGGGGTTGTATTAGATAACCCTTCCAACTCTACAATTCTGACTCCAATGCAACAAAGCAAGGCTTGTGCCTTTTTGCAGCCATGATTGAGGGAAGAGTGAAATGGGAAATTCTGAGTAGTGTTATACATGAACTATGGTTTAATATGACATTCAAATATATAGTTGTACCTCGGAAGTCAAACGGAATATGTCCCGGAAGTCCATTCGACTTCCAAAACGTTTGGAAACCAAGGAAGCTCCTGCAGCCAATCGGAAGCTGCAGAAGCCGCGTTGGACGTTCGGGTTCCAAAGATTGTTTGCAAACCGGAACACTCACTTCTGGGTTTGTGGGATTTGGGAGCCAAAACGTTCGACTCACAAGGCAATCGACTCCTGAGGTACGACTGTATCCATAAAGTCACTTAAAAGCCTTGTACTGAACAGACCAATTTAACCTCACGAAAAAAGGAGCAGATCACTGCCTCTGGAAAATCACCACTAACTAGCTTCACATGCTAGTGGGTTCATGAACAGAGGAAGCCTAGAGTAGAGCCTCAATACATAGAAACTTGCCTATTACCACCTCAGGCTATGCAAATGGGTATTTCCTAAGATATTTTGGTCCAGGACATAATCTTAACAGTACAAGCTCATTAAAAACATGCAATCTACATATCCACTCTGTGCCATGGGTAACCAACATGGTTCCCTTCAGATGATGTGGACTACAACTCCCATCATCCCTCAATGCTGGTCATGACTGGGGCTGAAGTGAGTTGTAGTCCAAAATCTGGAGAGCATCATTTCAGTTGTCCCTGCCCTAAGGGACTATGTGGCCCATGTGTAAATGCTATGTTTGTCATCCCTTGGTTACTAACCTGATTCCAGCTCCTTCTCAGTATTTTCTCATTTCCTGCCCCAAACCATACAAATTCATCAAACGCTGCCCATAGAAGAAAGTTGCAACAGAATGCAAACCTGATTATGCATTTTGAAGTGTATGCTTTGCCCATAAAGGTATTATTTCAAGGAGGAAAACATAGGACTTCTCAATCTGGGGATGCATATTTATAGTTCCAGTTTTATCCTGGTTGTGTTGCCGATACTAAAATAGCACTGAAAGTGGACACATTCCGTATCTAACACAATTGGTGTTTAATAATGTGTTATATGGCAAAAACTAAAAATGATCAGGGAAAATAAAAGTCAACAGCTTTATACAATGTTTTTGAAAGCCATCTGTACCTTTTAAGATACTTTTTTCAAAGGAAATTTCCTTATTTGTACAGTTCCAGAAATCAAGCTCTACTCTTAATGGAGCACAGGAAACAATACTGAATTATAATACAAAATGATTACTGTTTCACAGCAAAATATACGTGTTTAGAGAATTGTGTTATAAAGAAATTAATTGCTGAATTTCTGAGAATGCTTTCCAGAGTTTTAAAGTATGTTGGCGTATCTCTGCTGAAGTGACCAAGAGAAGAATACTCTGATTAAAAAATCGATTTAGCATGCAGCTTCTCTTTACAGTCCCTCGGTAAAAATGAAATCTCCCTAACAAACACTTAATAAAACCTGTCAATATATCTAGAAAGAAAAATGACACAAATGCATTAAGTATTAAATACCCTTGGAAAAAGTCACATATTCCATGAATTTTTGATGTACTATCTTGACATTAATGTAAAACCTTGATATTTATAATTGACAGATATTTAATAAAGTATAGAATATGGCTGCTGCAGAGCATGCAAATTTTTCAGGTTGATCAAAAAGAGATAGACACTTATTCAAATGAAGCAACCAGTTGATAAATGGCAAAAATCAGATCTTTTAAGTTCATGCTTCCTTAGCTTGAGAAACAGTATTACATTCACTTTATTTTAGTCAACTCTGAATATGTAGCAGACTTCTAAAAAAATGCAAATAGGAACATTAGGACAAATGCTTAATTGAAAAGCACACGCTGCCGTTTTATTGGACTAGTAATAAGACTATTTACATGGATATTTGTAAACAAGGAAAGGTTTGGAGATGGGAAATTTAATTCTAATAGATGGTGAATCAAGAGACCATGGCATGCAGTACAACCCTATGTATGTCTACTTCAATCGCTAGGATCATGGGCAGCTCCATTTGCTTAATAATTTATCCAGATTATAACTAACACTTTAACACATAGCTAGGCAATTCCATAACTGACATAGTGAAGGGTTCACATGCCACCTTGGAAAATATATTATCACCTCTTCTCCTGTCAATGGGAGCCTTGCTCTTAATTATTCCAATTTTACAAATAGATTAGTGCAGAGAACAACAAAAAGAGAAGGAAGGAGAGAACAAGAGCAACACTGAAATGTGCCTGTATTTTTTAATATCAGCTGCCACTTGCATTGCTGTTTAATGCATTGCATGAGCAATCAGAAAACTACCTTCAACTGTTTTCCTGCAGCGAGCAATGGCATTGCAGAATCTGGATTGAGTTCATTCCTGTATTAATAGCGCACACATGCATCTGAGTTCACTGACCAGTTAATGTTTACTGTATGCTGTAGAATATGATGGCTGCCAGAAGAGGCCTTCAGAAGTCCATGTCTTCACATGAGCTTAATTTGCTGGTGAAAAGAATCCATACATTAATTCTCATCTTTCCAACAGCCATAAGGAATCCCTTAACGGCACCAAGATGAGGTTATTTTCTTTGTATCATCTCAACCTTTGTGGCAAAAAAGCAAGGGGACTTTAAGGTACTTAGAGGCTTAAGATTTTCACCTTGTTAAGTTGCATGTCTTTGAACACAGAGCTCAAGGCTTTTTCCCCCCTTTTGACCAAGCACAATGCTTTGCTGCCTCATTCTCAGTGGTCTCCCCTTTATCCTAATGAGATCTCTTTTCCTCAGCCCCGTCCTATTAATAGGCAGGAGGGGGAGGAGAGATCTCCTTAACAATCAGACTGGATGCTATATGATGATTTCAGGCCAACGTGTAAAGTGTGCGGGAAACAAACAAGCATGTGCCAGGCATGTGCATAAGGCTTGCTGCAGTAAAATCTATCAGCACTTTCTGGCCGCTATTGCTCTGTCAGCCACAAAAAACCTTTGAAGCAAACAGCTCTAAGAGAATCTCTTCTCTCTAAAGTTGCTGTAACTGCAAGTCCTGTTAAACAAATAAATAATAGAAAAAGCAGATCTGCAACATTTGATTAATAAGGTACACTGGTTGATGAAGTAACTGTTTCAATATGAGTACAATACAACAAGTGGCAAGAAGAGGTATCTTAGAAGAGGCATCATCACTCCTTTTATTAGAGGCATTCCCACTCTTCTTTCACGTGGAAGCAGAATGCCTCTTCTGAACTGATACAACACATATGTACATCCACTTTAAACTATTTTATTCCTATGCAGCTTTAACCAATCAACTAAAACCCAGCTGATTAAATCAGCTGTTCCCCTGATTAGTTAATAGCCGTATCAAAAAGAAACTCACCTGGTTTGAGTGCTTTCAAATTAAGTAATGTGTACTAGGATAACTGAAATTATGTTTGCAAATAATGAGATATGACTGAATTCAAATACCTTATCATGAAAACTACAGAAGTTAATAAATAATATCAGCTGCTTAACAAATACGCTAACAGAATATGAACAAATAAGAGATTACATGAAAAAAATGGGCCCCCATAATCGGTAAAAATATACTACTGGATATCTGGGAAAACATTTTGCAAATGGCATATAGATTCTCCATAAATACAGTAAAAAGGGTGGACTGTTTTAAGATCATGACTAGGTGGGTATATTACTCCAATTCGGATACAAAAGATCAATATGTCAGCAATAATACTTTTTTTCTAAAATATGTAGATTGGTTTACACACCATCTATTAAAGAATGGATGTAGAATAAAATGCAGGAGGAAACCAAGGATTCTCAATTACAGTTAGAATCAGTAGCAAAATAATCAAAAGTAACAATATAATTTTTGCAAATATACAAAATAGTTCCAACATATAATCAAAACAATACTGATCAGAAGGCACCTTTCTATGCATTACTAGACCTAAATACTATTATCACTTTATTACTGACTACTAAACTGGGAGGCTAAATTTAGTGCCTTACTTCCAAAACCCAGCTTGCAAATTTAAATTTAGAAGCAAAGCACTAACCACAGTTTGCTTATTCAAATATCGCAGCAAACTACTGTTAGCAAAACTCAGGAAGTGGAAAAAAGAACTTGTGTAAAATGAGGAAGAAGGGGCAAATGAACAAGCAAAGATTTTTCTGATCACCAAGCCATGGCTTGGCATTAAATTGGAACAAAGCTTAATATGCCACAAGGTAAACTAAATCATTCCTGATACTTAGAAGCACGCCATATTGTAACTTTATGCACAATATAAATAGCAAAAAATGTTAGCGGAACCTTCAAAGAAACATTGATAATGAAAAAATTATTCAAACTTTTAGCCTCCCTAGTATTAGTAATCTGGGGACATACAGAGGAAAGAATTCTGCCATCTGAGTTTTGAACGACATTAAATTAATACCAAATTTCAAAATAGGGTATTTCACAACTTATTCTGAAATGAGGCCACACTGAATAAGAGTCTGCATAAATAATGCTCGACACACCCCACACTGTTTAGCTATGGATGGGTTAGTCAAGTGCTTCTCTCCCCCAGAGAATCAGTGCTGAAACAGCTGGGATGCTACACAGCAATAGTTCCTTGCTGTGCCTTCTAACTGACTGCAACCATCTTTATGACTAAGTCTAAGAGAAGTAACATTGCATTTTAATACCTACACCCCAACTGAAAACAATAGAGAGGGCATAGTCATGGGATGGTGTGAGGTTGATCACCTTAGGGATATTCCAAGCCTCTTTCCTAATTCTTATTTATTTAAAAAATTCAAGGCTGCCACCCTTTCAGTGAAAGGAACTGTAAGGGAAAATATATTATCCAATTTCTGGCCAGTGAGGGCAAAGTAGAAGGATAACTGACAAGAAATTAGTACTAGAGGTTTTTTTATACAATCAAACGGTATATGTATGTGTGTGTTTAAATAAATAAATAAATTTGAAGTATTGTTACAATTAATTATTATTAAAAATTAAATACCAACAAAAGCTGAGCTAAAACTGTGTCACTAGTTAATAAGAGCCTATAATTAAATGTGCATCAACCAACTTTCCAGTGTTCTACTAGCACATACTCTGCAGGTAACTCAATGTCTTTTGAGTAGATTTCTTTATAGTTCTTCTCTTCCAACAGTAATTTCCTGTCAGCTTGCATTATGCAGAAAAGCACACTCAAAAGATGTACCCTTAGGAAACCCACACAGCTTTCTAGGGCAAACTAGCTCAATCATATGGAAGGACCAGCATCCATTAAACCAAAGGTATTGTGGGGTGGAGAGAGAGAGAGAGATGGGAATACACATTGTAATATCCCAAATTTATTTACTATACCCATGTCACCTTCCAGCTGGCCTATAAAACAATGAAAAAGATCGTGCCTTAGAATAAACACTAACCTAGAATAAACTCATTGAATAGACTGGGACATTCTGAGTAAATATGCTTAGGATTGCACTGTTATGAATTTTAAAGTCCCACTAATTACAATTAATTAGAATCAAGCACAGATTTAAATATTTTCCATTCAATAATGTGGTGAATCAAAGTTACTAATGGTCTGATTCTATGCATATTTACTTGAAGCAAACAACAATGGAACTTGCACTCATGTATAGCACATGATGGTTATATAGTACCACTTCCAGGACTAGGGGCACCATGTCGCTGAATACCAATTGCTGGGGGACTTCCCAAAGGAAGCTGTTGGTTGACTATTGTGTCAAACAGGATGCTGGGCTCTTATGTTCTTACATAAATTGTGTTTTTTGTAAGTTTTAAAACTGTTCTCAGTGTTGTATTTTAAATTGTTTTAAGCCCTGGGACCTTAGGGTGAAGGATGGGAAATTAATAATAACAAAAAACTTTGAACTACCTTGGAAAGTGGTGGCCTGTCCTTCACTGGAGGTTTTTAAGCAGAGGTTGTATGGCCATCTGTCAGGGATTTGTTACTTGTGATTCCTGCATTGCAGGGAGCTGGACTTGGTGACCCTAGGGGTCTCTGCAAATCTGATTCTATAAATTGGCATTTAATATAGTATTCGGTATAATCATATAATCACTAATTCAATACCTATAACCTTTACAATGTAACATTCATTTTAATGGCCATACTGTTTCGTAATTTTTAGGTACTACCAGTCAGTATGCCAATCAGAGTCTTATTTAGCAGCTATTTGTTTGTTTGTTTGCATTTATAAACCACTTAATATTTTTAAAATCTCTAAGTAGTATTTTCACTGAAAGCTTAGTGAAAACACAAAAACTCTTCGTGTTCTAAACAAAAGCTATTTTCACCAGTCCACTGAAATTACCTGATATAATGGTGGTTAGCAGAACCCTTTCTACATGGCAAGAGCAGTGCGTACAAGAGAGAGCAGTATGTTAGGACTTTCAAATGACTTAGGATTACTTTGGCTAGTGCAGCAATTATTGGACAGCACTCAGAGATGTGAACAGAGGGAAGCAATTATGCTTAAGTTTTATCACAGCGAACACAGAAAGAAGCATTTTATAAGTTTCACTTCAGAAACATTCCAGCCTCCTACACTGAGACGTATCACAAGACTCTAAGAGTGTATAAGATAATCCATTTTCTAATTTAGTTAAATTACTAATTTCCACCAAGATAAGTCCCTTAAATAGTTTAACAGTGCTTAGAATATATATCTCCTTTGAGTATTTCACTCTAGATACACCAGCTTTCTACTGTGCTTTGATTTTATTGAACATTCATAACTGCAGTTACATCAAGAAAAAAAAGTATTAAATCCTAACAATAAGGCCTATGTATCAGTGAAAAAGTATGATTAACTGTTGAGGCATGGAGTCCCAAAGCACAGATAACATCCCTGGGGATGGAGTCAGTTGCTCTGTGGAAGTGCAACTTGATATGAGGAAAATAAGCGGTTGTACTATTATAGCTGCAGAATCAACTGCTCTTCTGAATTTGTGGACAGGAGAGGGGTTAGAAACCTCATCTTCTAAAGCAAGAGTCTCCATAGACCTCTGTATTTTCTAGCCAACATAATATTTCTCCCAAGTGCGGCTTAAAAATGTGCAGAAACAATTTCATCTAATATTGGCATATATGGTTTTGAAGCACAGTGTTTTCAGACAAAGTGTTTGGGGAGACTATTTTAATGGGATCGTAAGCCATTCAGAGAAGCAGAAATAAATTAAAAGTAGTTATGTTGGCAAGCAGGGTCCAAAATACAGGAGATAACTGTTTCCCAAATGAGAAGTTTATGATTTTCAAAATGGGAAGTTCTCACTCAGCCTCCCAATTTTCCCACTGTTACAGAAAAGGGACTTAGTGAATTGGTTTCTATTTATCTTGAAAATATTAGTATCCAAATCCTGGGTGACAGTGTGGCAAAGGGACACACTCTGCTGCATACTTCAGGCTGCCTAGCAGGGATCCTCACCTTGCAATATAGAATATGTTAGTTCTATACTGCGGATGGTACGTGCAGATCCCTCTACTGGAACGCTCGTTATTCAAAATCTCAGTTATCCAAACACAAAGAATTATAACCCAACCTTGCTACACAAATGGCTGATTCAAATATCAGAAGGTTGCCCACTTCCTTACTTGTTTGTGTTGTGCTGGTTGAAACCAGCTGTCTCGGGCAGAAAGTACAGAGGGAGGGAGAGGGATCAGACAGATCATGGATTAGAAATGTTCCCATAGGAAATAATGGAAATCATCAGCTCATTGTGCAAACACTCGCCTAACGAACAATTTCCTGGGAGCGCATTATGTTCGGAAAGCAGGGCCTGTGTTTCTTCAGCCCTTGATAATAATTCCATTCTTCTCCTGTCTCTATCCAAACAGAGTTTCTGCCCTCACTTGATTCTCTCAATATTCATCTAATTATTATTGCAAATTGTCTTATAATGGTTCCTTCCCACAAATTTCCCCTCATTTTGTTAGTCACTTGCAGGGATCTGTATTGAGGCCCCAACTCATCATATTCTTTATGATCTCTCCTATCATTTCTATGTCGACAATTACAATTTTGTCTTTTCAAACTAAATCTTAAAAAATTGGTCTTTCTTGCCAAATCTTTTCTTTGCATTGTTCTCCCCCCTTAACTAGTATTGCTATTCTTCTATAACACTTATAATCTAGGTATTGCTTTTGATTCCACTTTATCCTTTTTCTCCGGTATCTGTGACCTTGCCAGATCTTTTTTCATGACCTCAATATTTCTAAGATTAATTCCTTTCTTCCATATAGCACTACTAAAACACTTTTCAATCTGTTATTATTTCTCATCTTGATTATGTTCTTCTTACTGGTCTTCCTTAATCTACATCTTGGTTCTCTTACGAATGCTGAGTCAAGTCCCATTTTCTGTTTTCATCACTTCCACAATGTCCCTGCTTTAGCTTTGTCAACTTCACTAGATTCCACTTAATTTCACACTTTAAAATTCAACTTTTAATCACTTGCCTCACTTTTGTTATTGACCCTTATCTTTGGAATTACCTTGCTACTTCTTTGTCTATATTCAAAGCAACTTCATCCTCACCCTGCTGGTCAACCCTCTTCCCCTTTTTTTAGTAATCTCTTCTGCAGGCATTATGAACTATTTTTCCTCTATCTATGCTTTTCTGCTAAATTGTGAAGTCCCTTTATGAGTGTTTCCCCCCCATTTGTAAATCACCTGATATAGGGACTATATAATGTGATACCTCTAGAGTGTAAGTTACACAATAATTAATTAATTAATTAAATTACAACATCTCCTCTTCTGGATGCTTGCTTGATTTCATTCTTCATCTCTAGATCTTCCCAAACATTTTCATCGGGGAACGATAGTGTGTCCCCAGTACGTACCAAAATACTACCGGAGCCAGAAATCATGACCCACAATGATTCTGCCCCTTTGGGGATTTCTAGCTTGCTGGGGTCAATGCCCTATTTAACTTCCACAGCAACACCACCTCCAGTATGTCCTTCATGTATAGTTTATATCCAGAGATTGCTGTGCCCCACTGATTCTCTAATACATGTTGCACCGCCGCCAGTCCATAAGAAAGTATCTGAGCCAATATACCGTGCTCTGGCTTCTGGGATAGCTGCGCAGCCTGCATTCGCTCCATAAGACGCACACACATTTCCCCTTACTTTTTAGGAGGGAAAAAGTGAGTCTTATAGAGCAAAAAATACGGTATTTTCTACTGTAAAAAGGCCTCTCTGTACAGAGAGCATCTCAGGGGGATCCTTTTGCTGACTTGGCAACTGCACTCAGGAGTGGGTACCTCTCCTCTGGCATGCAGATCAAGGAGGAAGCAGCTGTCTGGACTGCATTCTGGCCTTGCCACTGTAGCACTTTGCCTGAAGGGATGAATATAGGGAAATACACTCCTAGTCCTTAACTGTGCAAAAGCAATAGACAACAGGCAGATGTGTTAACTGTATCATGGTTTCACCTTTCCCCGTCCGTAGAACTTTTAGAAAAGTAGCTTTGAAACACTGGAAAGCTGTTGTGAAATGATCAATATGGAGAAATTAAAGAATAGTTAACGCCCCTGACAAATTTCCTAACCCTTTTGTGGCTCTTTTCCCCCTGGAAGCAATACAAATTATACTGAAGACTGAGGAATGTTAGTTTTATAGGGGTGTTATTTTGGCAGTAGAGAAATAATACAGTTTTGAAAGCAATACTTACGTTGAAATGTTTTTGTTACTAAGAAGGTGAATGAAAAGCTTTCATCATTCACTTTTTTCTCCCTCTCTCATTTCCCAATCTGGCAGAAAAGGGGGTTCAGCTGGGAAAGTACTGCTGCCTATGTTTTATGAGCTAAAGAGCACTGCTCTGCAATAATCTATGGACCAATTCCCCTTGACAGAAAGCTGCAGCCATGCCCCTTGGGAAGCTGGGGGAAAAGTTAAAACAGAAAACCACTGCATAGTCATTTACAAAGGCAAACTAAATTATAGATCTTCAAGGAACAAGGAATCTCACTCTGAATGTAAAACTATATGGCTCCCTCTTGTGCTTATTACACCACATTTCAGTGCATAGAGAATCCAGCATTATGCAATAAACATAACAGATTCTGTTCACTCTGCTGTGCACATTCAGTGCCCATAACATGCTAATGGTAGTAACACACGCAAGTAAATGGACATATTAGAACAAACTGAAAACCCCTCCTGAAGTAACTTGAACATCTAAGCCCAAAGCCCTTTCTTTTTCTTGAAGTGCAATCTTAAGAGATCCAGTCACCTACCTCCGTTCACATTTTAAGTATCAAATTGCATACATTTCAATGGTGTCAGTGGAGTCCTTTGCCTGGAGCAATGGGCTATTTCTGGCAGGCCAGCGTTGCACCTGTGTTTAGTTGTCAAACCAGACTAATATTCAGCTGGGAGCAACTGTAAAAGGAAGAAGTCTCTGCCATCTTCATGAACATCCAGACTACTTAGAGAAAGGTAGAGCTCAGCTGAAAACTGCCCTCTTCTAAACCTCCCCTCTGCTCTCATGAAGAAGCAATTACTGGCTACCAAATGAACATAACACATCTCAAAAGAATACCTCAAAATGCCACCACTTTACTTGTTAAAGAAACTAAGCAAAAAGCCACCGTGGTGCAGGAAAGAGCGCTGAACTTGGACTCAGGTCAGCCTTGAAACTCAACTATGCCACTGATTTCATACCTGTTTTCTGTGATGATTTTGTCCTATGCTTGATTCTGCATTTTTAGTTTTTCTTTTTTCAGTCATTATCACAGGGTCTTTGTGAGAACAGGAGGAGATAAGATACCATGTATTTATTTGCCAGCTGATGCAAAGGATGCATTTTTTAAAAGTAGTTCTAGTTGCCTCTCATACAACCCCTTGGATTTCCAACGAGATATGGCACAATTCATTAGACAGCGAAAACAATGCTTGAAATCTGTAAAGCACTTTCAGGTGTTTGAAATGCTTTATGTGTATATCTAATTACAATCCTTACAACGGCCCTGTAAGATAAATCAGTATTATTCCAAATCTACAGGTGGCTTGGGGGTTTTTTTTGGGGGGGGGCGGGAGAGGTAGGAAAGAATGGCTTACCTAAGGATCAACTAGTGAGCTAATGACAGAGATCAGATTCAAATCACGGACTTCCTGATTAGTAGCTCTATCTCTTAGCTGCCACAAAATGTTCTTGTTCAGAGCTCCAGCCAGCTAGCCATGCTCTCTTCCAGCAGACCATCTCTACCCATCCCTGCTTTAATGTCTTTCCTTTCCAGCATGCTCTGTCATCACTGGACTGTTTGTGTTACGTTCGTTCGCTCCCTTAGGCTATGAAAATATTGTTAGCATTTCAACAAATGCTATCTCAGGATTCTTCAGACTCTGCTGATACTTCTTTATTGTTTCTCAGTGGCCCCATCTCTTGTCAGGACACGCCACCTGAGTTCACTATTATAGGGACTGATATATGACTGAATCTCATATGGGTAAGAGGTTAGTAGATTGGGTTTTTTTTTTAAATGATGCAACAGCAGCTAGGCCATAAGAGCATGAGCATAAGCAGAGTTGAACCACATGATTTGCATATTGCATAGGTGCAATATGCATTTTAACAGGTCCCTCTTAAAGAACATACAGACACCCCATTATTCCTCCCAAGTACATCTCTCACTTGGAAATTCTGGCAAGATGATGATCACACCTCTGTCCTCTTGAATGTCAGTAGTACATGTAAATTATGAGCTAGCTATCATGCCATTTAGTGGTAAACTTTACTAACTTTGCACTAGGGTAACATATGGCAGGCATGAAGATTGGTTAGCCTATCAGCTAAAGCAGTGTTAGATGCCTAGCGTTGCCAGTTTTAAAAAATAATAATGCTGGAGCTTATGTGACATTTGCGTCTCATTAATATAGTACCTTCTGTTCCCAATGGAAGAAATCTAAATCTAACCCTTCATACAATATTTTAAGAATTGTCCATAGGTACGCGGGTGGCGCTGTAGTCTAAACCACTGAGCCTCTTCGGTCTGCCAATCAGAAGGTCGGTGGTTCGAATCCCCGCGACAAGGTCAGGTCCCGTTGCTCTGTCCCAGCTCCTGCCAACCTAGCAGTTTGAAAGCATGCCAGTGCAAGTAGATAAATAGGTACTGCTGTGGCGGGAAGGTAAAAGGCATTTCTGTGCGCTCTGGTTTCTGTCACGGTGTTCCATTGCGCCAAAAGCAGTTTAGTCATGCTGGCCACATGACCCGGAAAGCTGTCTGTGGACAAACACTGCCTCCCTTGGCCTGGAAGTGAGATGAGCGCCGCAACCCCATAGTCGCCTTTGACTGGACTTAACTGTCCAGGATTCCTTTACCTTTTTAACCTTTTAAGAATTGTCCAGACATGGTTTGAACTCCCCAAATTATAAATACCACCTAGTGGTACTATTACAACTTTAGAGCAACCTAGACTCCTGAAGCAAAGAAACAAGGCAGTTTTTCTATAAACATAGCTCTCGAAATGAAATAACGGATTTACTCAGTACTATGGAAACCTAGTGTTGATATTTTTCATATCCTCTGTAAAAAACAAAACAAAACCACTCACATAGCTTTAAAGGCAAACTGGGACTATTTTGTCTAGCCTACCTTTCGAAGTGGCTTTTATGACAACATTAAGTACAAAACTTTAATTTTAAAATATTAAAAAAACATTCTAAATAATTGTAAATAGATATTACAATTCAATAAAGACAGGCAGGAAGTAGATTATGTTTCAGCAGAGACTTTGTTCCATTAAACATTGATGGCTGAAACACGCTGCTGCATGGTACACCCATCTGTATATTGGAAACATTTCTGTGCAATAAAGGATTGATGAAGGCTGAATAACTACCTAAGAAATCTTTGCCTGATTTTTAAGGAGCCACAAAATGATGTCTGAGAAGATGTTCTGCCAGTACACTTTACCTGAATGACACTTTTTCCATAGTGTTAACAATATAATGCCTTGATTACTCACAGGCAGCTACATTACATCTGTGGCTATGAAATGCTATGTGTGACAAGCGTAAGACAGAGGTCTAAGAAAGAAACACTCATAAGGAAAATGTATACAGATTGAGAACAGGCGATGCTGTGTTACAAGAAACAAATGCCATTTTCAGAACTGAAAATGTTCTCTCCTCCCCCACAAACCTGCCTCCTCAAAAGAGTCCACTAGCTTGTCAGCTCTACAGAGCTGTCAAGGAAGAAGGAGCCATGGATCAATAGTACTACTGTGCAGAGGCACTCAGCCCCAGATGAGCTCCTGATGCAATGGTTTCACAGCAGTAGCTGTGATACTTTTGCCCAGGGAGCTGGCAGGTAGGCCACTACAAAGCTGCTTTTCTATCTAGATTACCTACCCAATAGTTCCCAAACTTCCCACTCTACAGGCTACTTAAAAACTGTTGATTATCTTGGTAGACAACTCAATGATTTTTCTGCCTGTTGTAGCAACTGTAATGTCCTATACTAGATGAATGATTTTTAACTGTGTTTTTATTGCTTCCTTTATTTCTTATTTTTTAAATTAAAATTTGCAAATTAAAATGCAATACAATAAAATAAAATAGAAATAAAGCAGCAATAAAAATACAAGATGAATATTTAATGCGGGTATATTGCAGACCACTCAAATAAAATTCATGGACCACAGTTTCAGAATCAATGATCTGCACATCAGTGTGAATACTGGGGTGTAGGTTCTGAAATAGGATTATGACTATAGAAACTATGATTAGGTATGAAAGTCAACACGTGAACACACAGGAGAGAACTTTACCTGCAGCCAAAGGGTTGCTTACTCTATGATGTAGCTGTTTTCATGCCTCTAAAACTAAGTGATTGTCTGCCTCTTCTACAAAGCAAAAAAGCAACTACAGCAAAAAAGAGAGAAAGTGAGCAAAGCTCCGAGACTGAGCCTATAGTTCTTTCCTGCTCATTCATGTACCCTCTTTGAACCCCAGCCACTTCAAAGAGTTAAGTAGCAACAACACTACTTAGTACTTTGAAGATATTATCTGGTACAGTTTGTATTAAAATGGGACTCCACAGTTCATTACGAATTTGGTTACCCTGAAAAAAAGATACAGAAGAGAGCTACAGGGGTGATAAAAATCTAGATAGCGAGATACTGGTTGTGTTTAGACTGCATGAAGTAAAATTATATGGTGTCTGGGTTTTGTTGCCTTTTTATCATGGTTTAAAAAGGCCATAGTTTGCTCCAGCAGAAAATTTACTCAATTCTTGTAGTGTCTAAACTGCTAACTCAGTTTACTAACTAAGATACAGGACAGGAGATACACAAGTGAAGTATTTTACTACTGAAGTAAAGCACTTTTAAGATCATAAGCATGAGCATACTCTTCATAAAAGAACAGTAAACTAAGTAGAGGAACATTGAAAGCTGCCTTGCACAGAGCCGGATCACTGTTCCATAGAGCTCAATATTGTCTACAGTGATTGCTAGAGGCTCTTCAGAATTCACACAGGAGTCCTGCCCAGATCCAGCTGGAGATGCCCAGGATTGAATTTGGGATCTTTTGCATGTGAATTCATGTGATCTACTACTGAGCTATAGTACTTCCTTAAGAGGAAAGATGTATGTTACCCAATGGAATTAGGTATATATTTGGGGGCCGGGGAGCAGGGCGAAGGCTACAAATGAAGAGTCATACATGAGAATGAATGAGCTCTGCAAACAACTGAATTATTGCCATTACATTCTATATCATCTGAAGTACATCAGCAACCTTACAGGCTAAAGATTTTTCACTAAAAATGAACACAAAATTTCACAAGTGCATGCCAGATGATCACAATCATTTTCGGATCATTTTGCATATGTGAACAAAGGAAAATGAAGCCCTTCCCATTCACTACAAAGTATCTTCTGCAGGAAACAGATATAGCACATTTTGAGTGATTCTCAAAATTCCATGACAACAACCCAGGATAGGTTTATGCAGACATCTAATGGCTAAACACACCAGGGGCAAAAAGTAGTATTAATCAGGTATCCACTATAGAGAAAATAAAATGGTGCACTTGGGCCACTGCTGACGGCAAAATCTACCCTCTTCCAATAACACTAGATAGCTATCCCAAAATGTATGTCGCATGTGTGCACTCAGAGCAAGACGATGTACTGCACTTCTATCAGAAGTCCTTCCATTTATAACCACCACCTCCACACACAACAACTATCATAGCAACAGCATTCTGCTAGTATAAGCAATGGTAAAAAAGTAATCAGGTTAGCACTGGTACTGTGGTACTTAGAACTTTAGGCCACTTAACAAGCCTTTTAAAAATGTCAGAGTTCTACTTTGCTATGGTCCTCATATAATACAGTGTCTGTTCCAGGCTCTTACCTGAATAACTTTGTAGAAATAGGCATACTGTCGAGCAGTATTTTTATATTGGCTGAAAACGTCATGTATGGCCTGAGTTGACTGAAGATATTGAACCTCATCTTCTTCAAAGTAAAGAGGAGTATTGTATTCACTTGGGAGAGTTTGGATGTAAGGCAGCCAGAAAGAACTAGGATTGCAGCGTTCACAAAGAAGGTGGAATGCTAGCGTGATGTTGCCCATGGCTTGGAGAATTCGGTCTTGAGAATACAAGGATCCTAAAAAAGGAAAAGAACCCATAAATAATTTTTAGTCCCCCTAACAGGATTCCTAAGTGCATATTAAGTGATTTTTGTAAGAAAGAAAACTTTAACAAAATAAGTATGTCTTGCAATAACATGAATTTTGTTTACTTCCTATGATAGACTTTCTGTAACTTTCCTATAACCTTTAAACTGATCTAAAAATGGTAATTTCAATAAATTAGTTGGCATCCATCTGTCTCAAGAGACAACAGAGCGCACTTCCAGAGGTGAAACCAAACTGCTGTGTTAGCAGCACTGAAGTGACCTCCCTGGAGCGCAAGCCTGGGCAGTGTGTATGAAGGTCCTGGGGCTGCCCAGATAACAAGATACCCCTCTTGGCCTTGCTGAGAAAAGAAAGCAGAGCAATACATTTGGCACCAGCTTGGCAGCAGGAGTTTGTCAGAAGGAGGCGTACAAGGTGCCATCCAACCATCTTAGGGACTCCACTCCATATTTGTTGAGGGTTTACTCCTTAGCCCTCTCCTCTCCTGAAGATATCCCACAAGGCAGCAGAGGTTTAGGACCAGAGTTTTCTTTCTGCTAGATGGGCTACCTTCCTAGGTTGACGAGACCCATTTGCCCTTCACGTGTAGGAACCATCTTCTTGACTGTTGGACTCTTCACTCAATCTGCCAGAGCCTGTCTTTGCATGCAAGGGAATACCTAAACTCACTGAGGGTTTGAGACCCATCAGCTATCCTCACATGGTTTAGCCAGCCAGTCAAAGCTGTTCCCGGGCTGTGGCCGCTGCTGCATGCCAACAGCTTCTAGAAGCCATAGCTGAGAGCAGAATACACGGTAGGGACCAAAGGTAGACAAACTACCCCAGAAGAAGCATGACGTGTCCCCCACCAGAGGTACTACCCCTCCCCATACACCCCAGTTCAATAAATAATAATAAATATGATACCTTGTTCAAGCATTGTAATAAACCCACTAGACAATTCTAACTGACAATTTTCATCATTTTGCTAGTGGAGAACTTTCCATCAACACACCCTTTGCACACCTGCAAACGCATTCAAAATCTTCTCTTACCCAAAACTGAATTTTTCGCTGATTCAACAGTCATCAACAATTTTCTGGGAACCCAGAGAAAAAGCTCTTCTGCCTAGAAAAACACAGGGGAAGTTCACAATATCATACAGATCTGATAAACATACAGGATGGTAACAAATTGTGGTAATCTGCCTGCAAAACAGCCATTCTGCTAGTGGAAGCACAGTGGCACAGTGTACAACCTAAGTCCAAGTCTTGCACCTGTGAAAGATGCTGGGCAACACCTGGTGCAACCACTATTATTATTATACTCTGTGACCATTAAGCCTCTGCACCATATGTGCTTGTGCAATGGTTGCATCAGTAATTGGAGGAGGATGGGGAGACAGGCCATTTATACCTAACATTTTCTTTCACAAGGGACATATTAGCACATTGAGATATTGTAACATCACTGTCTTCTGGAAGATGGAGGATCCTGCTATTCCACCTGAGGATCCCTGCATTAGGACCATGATTTGGACAAGCTCAACACCTGTACTAAATTTCAAAAGATCTAGTCTTCTGCCAATTTAGTATTTCAAACACTGGGGACTGGTTGAGTGATCTTTAAATGCCCCCAATGTACCTTCCAATGCCATCCTATACTCACTTTTATCTCTCTCGTAGCTTTCAAACCAAAACCCTCTTCACCAAAGTTAGCCACTTCAAAGCCCTCTGTAGATGCACCATTCTCTCTGGCCCAGTTAATTAGTTCAGTGAAATAATCTTCTCTTTTCCCATCAAATACGACAGACAAACCTATGTACATATTTAGCAGCAGAGAAAAACACAATGAGTCACCAGTACTAATTAACACAGATGTTAAAAACGTTTAGGAAGCATTCATAGCAGCTTTTAAAATACAGTTGTACCTTGGAAGTTGAACGGAATCCATTCCGGAAGTCCATTCAACTTAAAATGTTCACAAACCAAAGCACAGCTTCTGATTGGCTGCAAAAAGCTCCTGCAGCCAATGAGAAGCTGCAGAAGCCTCATTGGCTTCCAAAAATAGTTCGCAAACCGGAATAGTCACTTCTGGGTTTGCGACGTTCGGGAGCCAAAACGTTTGGGAACTAAGCTCTTCAACTTCCTAGGCACGGCTGTACAATCAATTCAATTTGGTCAACCAAGGCTTTAATTGTCAGCGTGAAAGACAACGTGTCAATAAAAAGTGAGCTCAAGCAACTCCCAAATTCCTCAGCGAAAACACCACATATTCTGCCAGTCAAGTCACATGCTTATGAAAAGCTATTTGGAACAATTCCTTTGTTTTTCTTGACCACAGATTACATTAATTTGCCTTATATTTAGGGAGGATTCACTTTAATGAAGTTCTCCTTGGAGTCATTATGAACTACAGATCTTTCTCCAAGTAGGCGTAGGATAAGTCTCACAAGCTAGGACAAACAGGAGAAGTGGTAAAACTGTAGAATTCCATCAGAGTGAGAAGAGTTAGAAATGCCAGAATTATTCACTGTAGCTAGAGATATAAAAGGTTAAACATTCCTAACAAGGTCAATGAACTGTTTCTTAACATTATTGTACTGCAATGTTTTAAAACATGAGGAAAATACTTTATCGTATAAATGTGAACGAGGAAGTGTCGACAGCAGCACTTTTAGGTTGTTCTACCTTTTTTATTTTAAAAAGTTAATATGCATGTGGAGCTCAGGCTAAGAAAGATTTTCTTTTGACCATGTAGAATAAAAGCACATACAGCCCACACGTGCACTTCAATAATTAAACTCTCATTTTTACTCTGATGCCACAAATAAAGGGGAAGAAAAAAGCATAAACAAAAGGATTGTTTCTAGAAACAAAGTGTTGAGTTCCCTATGGTGATCACTTGCAAATGGGACTGCCCAATTCAAGCATTAACAATAATCTTAACAGGAAATATCTTTTCAAATCTAAACACTTGTTTTAAGATGTTACGCAAACATAACCTACTAGGTTAAATGTGACTAATGAATCATCCAATACAGATTAGCATTGCAGACACTGCAAAAATAGCAGTTGTGGTGTCAGCACACACACAAAGAATGTAATGACTGATGAAAGACCAGCTGTTTTGTTTTAAATAAGGGGAATGCTTACAAATAAAAAGCATTTAGCAACCAAACAAACATGCTTCACAACTAGTCACTTATAATACTTGAAGTGGTCCCTGAAAGTTCAACACTCAGGTGCTCTGCTCCACTCTACAATACAGACTAGTCTCTGTTCAACACTTTTGCAAAGGAATGAAAGCTCAGTCTTTTTGAGAATACTAAAATAAGAAATATTTGTGACTCAGAGTGTGCTTGGAATTTAATTAGAGCCTTTTTTAAAAGACAGAAGGCAGCAAAACGCAGTGCCAAAATTACTTCTGACCACAAGCAATTAGAAAAGCCATTTCTTGTTTACCTTTCTGTTTTTTACGGATTCTCTCAACAAGAGCTCGGATCTGTTGATACTCTTCCCACTCCTTTCCAGGACCTGGAGTTGGACTGCTACATTCTGGAAAGATAAACAAACAAAAAATTATTGCTCACTGAAATTTAACTTTTCTCCTCTCCTTAACATCAAGAGAGTATCATAAATGGATTTATATGTTCAATTTCATAACTTCCATTTGAACTCCAATACTAAAAACATATGTTCACTGAAGCCATGAACCTCTAATATATTTTACAGGAATAGAGGTGCTAAAGCCTGGATAGACTTTCCTTTCCTAATTTAAATACTGAATAGAAAAAAATTCAACCCTGCCTATTTTCCACATGAACTTATAGAGATCATCTCCTTTGCCACAACTACAGTACAACATACTTACTTTGTAATAATTCACTAATTAGATTCAACATTTCTTTTGGAGAGACTGCTGCCGTGGCTCCAGTGCCTGACTTCTGAGTTTTCACTCTGCTTTTCTTCCCCATCTTCCAACTAAAAGAGAACAGTAGTTAAATAAGCAAGGGGTTTCTGTTACTACTTATGTTCTTTTTCTTTCTTTTTTTGATACCAATATATTGAATGCTGGGGAGGTGAAGATGAGCAAATATCTGGAAGGCTTGAAGGAAACACCTGATTCTCTATAAAAATTTGTACCTGTGAGGGGTGCCTCGTAGGTACAGCTTCTGCTCCCAGATCTGTTTAGGAAGGTCCTCCAATCCTATGGAGCAGATTGCATGAATGGAAGTCTGTTCTGCTCAAAGACTTTCTATACCATCCAGTTATCCGAGTTCTGTTACTGAAGTGTATAAGAAAAGCATTCCCATGTATAACTAAAAACACTGGTAGCTAACCATGTAAGTCACGTTAGCATAAATGTATGTATACATTTATAAAAAATATACACATTTTAAAATGCTCAATAAATTGGGTTTGATCCCAGCTGCAATAAAATGTTTTCTTTAGAACCTATCAAAAAAGAACAGCTGACTTGCTTCCTGTTTCATTTCTTTTGATGAGATTTACATTAATGTATTGAGGGCTGGTTTGTTGAACAGGGTTAAGTAGTGCCTACCTGTGCAAACAGCCAGTGCCAGTGCTTAAAATGTTTTTCTCTGCTAGCTGGTTTTAATATATCGAAAACATAAATTTCTGGAAAACCACAGAAATTTTCTCCAAGGGAGAAACTGTCAAGTGTTGATGAATATGCTTGGTACATGTAGCAAAGTAGCATATCCAAATATAGAGGATCCAATGAACTTGGCACCAAATAGCATGCAAGAACAGTGGCAGCAAGAGTTTAACTCATCTCCCACTCTTAACTCTTGTTGGCAAAGATCTCATGTTGTGTTCGGCTTTGAACTTCTGTTCTACCAAAATCTTTCCTTGAAATATATATATATATATATATATAATTTTCTTGCTTCCCACGCAGTTTTAAACAAAACAAAAGTGAACCCAATACTTTCCTTCAGAAGGCACTCACTTTGCAATAAATAAGTTCATTAGTGCATGATTTTGCAACCTTAACACCCTGTAACCCTAAAGTTAGATTGATAGGATTAGGAAAACTCTGCAAACATGTTGCTCTCAACAGAATGCTTTAGGACTCAACGGCTGCACAATCTATTAATTGGTGCAAACATAAATATTCCAGAAACCTTATCAGAAAGAATAAGGAGAAGATCTCTATCACATAACCAAGTCTAAGAATTTCTAGCTAACTTTTATCAGATTTCTTATTTAAAACATGCCCATAAACACATTTAAGGTATTGTTGCATACCATCCCAATCTCCAAGCGGTGTGAGATTCCAGGGGTCCCAGGCACTTACCCGGGGTTTGTGCTTTCTTTTGGAATGAGACACTTTAGAGACTGTTGAGTCTTTATGATATCTGCTTAATCTACACATATACGCAACCTGAGCCTACGATGGAGAGGTTCACAGCATTAACCTCCCAAGTAAGTCCTGCTTCTCTCATAGCCACAGCCTTGGATTCCAGCGGAAATCAGGCCTCTCTCTCTCACTGGACTTTTGTCTTTCTAACAGACAATTGAGGGAGGGGACGTTTAACCCTTTGCCCTCTGGCACAGAGCCGCTCCCTTTGTGGGCCATTACCAGGATGGTCTGACTATTCTAGCAACTGAATCCATGCTGGATCCAGGAATTGGAAGGGGGGCTCAGGGCATACAGCCTAAAGGTAAAGGTAAAGGTACCCCTGCCCGTACGGGCCAGTCTTGACAGACTCTGGGGTTGTGCGCCCATCTCACTCAAGAGGCCAGGGGCCAGCGCTGTCCGAAGACACTTCCGGGTCACGTGGCCAGCATGACATCGCTGCTCTGGCGAGCCAGAGCTGCACATGGAAACGCCGTTTACCTTCCCGCTGGTAAGCGGTCCCTATTTATCTACTTGCACCCGGAGGTGCTTTCGAACTGCTAGGTTGGCAGGCGCTGGGACCGAGCAGCGGGAGCGCACCCCGCAGCAGGGATTCGAACCGCCGACCTTTCGATCAGCAAGTCCTAGGCGCTGAGGCTTTAACCCACAGCGCCACCTGTGGGTTTGCAGCCATCTGCTGCAAACTCACAACAGTATTTTAACACTATACACACAGTATTATTTCTGCAGCACTATCCACAAATAATGACAGAACAGATCCGTACCCTGAGGGTTTTACAATCTAGGATACCAGACAGACAACAGAGAGAGGGAAACAAATGGAGCCAGGATCAACAGGGAAAGGATGTGATTATTGCATTTACATGTACTTAGGATAAGTTACACTACAGCATGGAAGTTCTGCCAAGACACCTGAAGTCTAAAAATGAATTGTGTCATCACACTTCTGGCGAGTTGCTTTTTAAAATGCCAACAACTCCCAACTGCTGTTGCTATAATTTAAATCAAAAGTACAAGAAATTTCTGCACAGTGAAATACTATCCTCTAACAGGAATCTCAGAACTATTTGAGTTCACTGTGATACAGTGGTCACCTCTATAACACAGAAAAAAGGAAGAGATAAATTTTTTTGGTGCAATGCAAAGAGGTTTAACAAAATTGATTGATTTAAAGCACCTAGATTTAAATAATAATAATAATAATAATTTTTATTTATACCCCGCCCTCCCCAGCCAAAGCCAGACTCAGAGCGGCTTTACAGGCAATAATAAAAACAAGTTAAATGATTACAACTTAAAAACAAAATTAAAAAATACAACATTAAAATATTGAAACATTAAAAGGTATTGTTGCATGCCATCCCAATCTCTAAGCGGTGTGAAATTCCAGGGGTCCCAGGCACTTACACTTAATGGAGTTAAATGAATTATAATAAGTGATTTATATCAAGTTTCCTATTCTGAAACTGTTAAATTATCTTTTCGTACTATAAAATAATATTTGCTCATAAAGGGTTGTGTCCAATTAGTGTCCATTGGAAGATAAAGGTTATTTCCCTTTTAAAGCTGTCCATGTTGGTGGTCACTACCATGTTAGCAAACTCCATGGTTTAACTATGCAGTTTGAAGAAGTATTTCCTTTTGTCTGCCCTGAATGTCTCACTATTTAGTTTCACTTGATGATCCAGGGTTCAAACATCAGGAGAAAGAGAACCTATTCTTTTCCCCCCACCCCATGCATAACTATACTTTTGTAACGTGTCCTCCTTGCTCACTGCAATAAAACAGAATACTGTACATGCTGCAAACTAATATTTATGATAAGAACCCAAAGGCATACTTGTCTTTGAAAAAAACCTCTAGAATTGACTAAATTAAACCAGTATCAAAGTGGATGTTAGATGAAATCTTTTTAGGGGAAATAAAGACAATCATCATCAACAAATTCCAAATCCTCTAGATATAGCCAATAAATCTCCAACTCTTTCCCACACATTCTAACTTATTTCAAAATCCAAACTAGCATATTTCAGTAGAAGATCAAAATAAGATCACAATTTTACAAATTGGCTTTTAGCAGTCCAAGCTCATTTGTAAGAACTAAGCAAAGCAAGTTTCACTGCAGAAAAGGTGTCATTAAGGTGTCATCTGAAAGTACACTCAATGGGCAAGATCCACTCATGCAACAGGACTTCTCCTTCCTGTCCTCCCTTTGAAGCCACCTTGGGGAAAAATATTGCCCCAGAGGATTCTACAAAGAATGCTTTGGGGTGCACAGAGGGCTGGGGTTGAGAAAAGAAACTTAAACCATGTTGCACAAGATTTGCATTGGGCAAATTAGGCAGGCATCATTAGATGTCATTCCAAAATTGTCATTGTTCATTTAACAGAAAATGAGATTACATATTATTTTGCAAATACTGCTGAGAGCTAAGACAAGTTATGCTTTGAATCCTGAGATTTGTATGACTGTAGGAACAATATACAGAATAATTCTTTAAAATCTCAGAAACAAGACGAGGGCTAGGGAAACAAGGAAACTGCCAGTGAAAGCCCTTCTTTTGCTCTTTAGCAAAACATGCTCCACTTCTAGCTGCCTCATTATTTGACCAGATGCCAGTCTAGTCCAGTACTAAATTGTGGCCTGTTAGATAATCCTCAGAAGTCACAAGCAGAAGTCACAAAAAACCCATTCCCTTTTCGACCCCAGCATTTGATCATTAGGTGTACTGCCACTGAACACAGAGGTTTCAATTTTATTTCTTGCAGCTAAAAGTCACCAAGTCTACTTGAATTTGTAACGGTCTGTTACCATTTGTTACCTTTGTACCCTACTACTACAGAGAAAGCCAGGAACTTAGGCCACCAGTAACAGTCGGTATGTTTTGCAATGTCCCAAAATTAGTACTTGGGCTGATGTAACTGATACAGCAGTGAAGCTACTTTCCTTCACAAAGCAACTGCCTACTGACAACAGACAGCATCAGAAACTCTTGCCCTATTTGAGGGCTCAGTCTTAGAAGCTTAGAAAGCTCCAAGGAAGTAAAGTCCCTAGGGAGTTTGTTCTACTATGGAACAGATCACATTCAAAGAAAGACACAAGGAGGAACACATATTCTACTTGTGAAGAATCTCTGTGCTACTACAGCAGCAAGAATGTTACTTGCCCCAAAATGGAAAGAAGCAGAAGTCCCAGCAAAGTAAGAATGGATACAAAAACTTATGGAATATGCAGAAATGGTGAAACTTACTGGAAGAATAAGAAATCAAGATCACAAACTTTTTATAAAAGAATGGAAATGGTTTCTTGAATATTTACAAATAAATTGTAAACAGAGAAGAACACTGGCAGGATTATTGTGATAACCTGCAGTTTTATAAGAGTATATATTTAAAGTAGATGAAATTAAGTTAATTTGGATATGCAGAAGATATTAAAAATAAACTTAAGGAACTGCAGAAAGAGGGGGAAGGAAATCACGTTTTGAAATGTTAAAATGATTGTAAAATTAGTGAAATCTATAAATCTGAAAAGCATTAAAAAAAATCCAAAAATTCTGTGTGATTTAAAGCTCTGATTTTGAAGGGCTTTAAAATGTTGTGCAGCTCTGTAGTTCAGACCCCAAATTTGTGGAAGGTTCTAAACTGTGTACAGATGATCTGCCCAGAGTGGCTGGGGAGGCCCGGCCAGATGGGCGGAATATAAACAATAATTTATTACTATTACTATTAAAACAGAGCTGGGCTGCATAACCCTGCTTCTCCTTGCATGTTTTTTTCTTCCACATAAGAAGACTGAATACCCAAATAGTACTTTTATCTTACAAAGATAAATTCTACTTGTGTTAGCTATCACAGTAGCATGGTTTATGACTGTTTGCCTGTCAACTGAACCAGCTCCCCTTTTAAGAACTTAAATCAATCAAGAAAAATTAGGTTTCAGCAAATCTATGTAGCAAAGTCCGCAACAACTTTCAAAGAAAAAGCATTTCTCTTGTTAAGTTCACACACTAGAAAACTATGACATCTTCCTGACATTTAATTACAACATGGTGTATCATGTTTTGTACATGCAGTTTCTCAACAATCGTTAAAATTAATTGGGATTCTGGACGCATGTGGGTTGCAACCAATTTATGCTAATAAAAATATATACCTATTGAAAGTATATTATCAATTAAAAGAAAGTGAATATTAATTCTGTACTTAATTTGCTAAGAGTTTGCAATTCTCCAGTTTCCTTGTAGAATATGTATTTTTTAAAGATAATAAATGAAGTTGTACCATACTAGCAAGGAGACGAACTTATACTGGTGTTTCATTTTGAGATAGCATGTAGTCACACAAGCCTCTTTGCTGGCTTTTACTCTTTCACCATTTTGTCATACAAATGCTTTCCATATACCAGAAGACAGAGTAAGATCCAATGGCAAACAAGCAGACTTCTGATTTGCAACAGTATTTCTCATTCCTTCTCCTAACTCCCTGCCATTCCCCAAACTCTCCAAAGCAGACTTTTTGGAGGAGGTGGGCAGCAGGAGAGCAAGGAGAAGTTCTCTTACGTATCTGGAAGTCTGTTCTACCTGTGCAGAGACACCTTTGGATACAACCCAAAGAAAGGATCTGTAAAGCATATCTAATGCAAAAGCATTTAGCAAATTCAAATTCCTAACCTAACAGCCTGCAATAAACAATGAGCAGGTTAAATCATGTCACAGATACCACAAAACAAGGAATAGTAAAATGAAGTGATGGCTAGAACAAGCTAGCCATTTTGCAGAAGCAGATGTTGTGATTCTGTGGCCCTTCAGATGTTGCTGGACTACAACAACTCTCATCATCCCTGACTATTGGGTGTGCTCGCTGTGACTGATGAGAGTGGAGTCTAACAACATCAGAAGAAATTCCTTCCAGTAGCACCTTAAAGACCAACTAAGTTAGTTCTTGGTATGAGCTTTCGTGTGCATGCACACTTCTTCAGATACCTGAAGATACCTTCTTCGTATCTGAAGAAGTGTGCATGCACACGAAAGCTCATACCAAGAACTAACTTAGTTGGTCTTTAAGGTGCTACTGGAAGGAATTTTTTTTGTTTTGACTATGGCAGACCAACACGGCTACCTATCTGTAACTGGAACATCAGAAGAGTCAAAGGATCCTCAAATGATAGATGAAGCATAATGATGTTTAACAGTTTCTCCCCAAAAAGCATGAGAGCAGATCAAGGACATGCACAGCCTGGCATTCAAATCTTGCAATGGCCAACCAGCCTATGGAAAGCCCACATGCAGGGCATGAATGCAGTAACCCTCTCCCATTCTTCTCTTGATTTTTTTTTGTCATATTTTAATATTTCATGGTGAGCGGCACATCAGTTGGGTTGAACAGACAGGAAGGAACCAAGATTTCACAAAATAAAAAATGCCTCCAAACTACAACTAAGATCTTAATGCATCATCAAGCCTCGTTAAATTTGTGTTCCGCTTTCCTCCCACATGAGCCACAAGTAGATTGCCTATCTTTCCCCCAGGAACTAACAACAAAGAACCCTTGGCACGGCAAACAGCATCACTCGATTACCCATATACGACTAGCCATATCTCTGCCAAGACAGTATTAAGCGGGTAGATGGATAAATGCAGCAAAAAGTTAAACCTACTACAAAAAAAGACTTTGAGAAGAGAGGAAACATAACTTCAGAGAAAGGGACATTAAATTATCAATGAATAAGAATGGGGAATTCAAGATGGAAGCTGGTGCAATCACACTACAATTAATATTTGCTTATGAGCAGGTTAAAGTAAAAAGCGGGAAACTGTACATTCATTTGGCAGAAAAGGTCTGGAATCATATAATCATAGTTGGAAGGGACGCCAAAAGTCATCCCGTTCAACCCTCTGCAATGCAGGGATCTCAGTTAAAGCATCCATGACAGATGGCCATCCAACCTGTGTTTAAAAACCTCCAAGGAAGGAAAGTCCATCACCTCTTGTGGGAGTCTGTTCCACTGCTGAACAGCTCTGTCAGAAAGTTTTTCCAAATGTTAATTGGAATCTCCTTTCTTGCAACTTGAAGCCATTGGTTTGAGTCCTACCTCCCAGAGCAGGAGAAAACAAGCATGCTGCCTCCTCCATGTGACAGTCCTTGAGATATTTGAAGATGGCTATCATGTCTCCTCTCAGTCTCCTCTTTTCCAGGCTAAACATACCCAGCTCCTTCAAGCGCTCCTTATAAGGCTTAGTTTCCATACCCTTGAGCATCTTGGATGCTCTCCTCTGCACATGTTCCAGCTTGTCAACATCCTTCTTAAACTGTGGTGCCCAGAACTGGACACAGGATTCCAAGTGTGGTCTAACTAAGGCAGAATAGAGTGGTACTATTACTTCCCTTGATCTGGACACTACACTTCTGTTGATGCAGCCTAAAATAGCATTAGTTTCCCCGCCCCCCCCGCCCCCGCTGTATCACACTGTTGTCTCATGTTCAGCCAAGACCCCATGATCCTTTTCACCTGTACTGCTAGTAAGCCAGGTGTCCCCCATCCTATATTTGTGCATCTGGTTATTCCTGCCTAGGTGCAGAACTTTACATTTGTCCCTATTGAAATAACATTTTGAGCTTGCGCCCAGTTCTCCAAACTGTTGTGGTCATTTTGAATTCTGATTCTGTCTTCTGCGGCATTAGCTACCCATTCCAGTACTGTATGGTGTTATCAAATATGATGAGCATCCCCTCAATTCCTTCATCGGTCATTTATAAAGATGCTGAACTACGGGCCCAGGACAGAACCCTGCAGCACCCCACTTTTTACTTTTTTCCAGGATGATGAGGAACTATTAATGAGTACTCTTTGGGTTCAGTCAGTCAACCAGCTACAAATCCACCTAACAGTTACCTCATTCAAACCACATTTTACCAGCTTCCTCTTGAGAGTACCATGAGGTACTTTGTCAAAAGCCTTACTGAAATCAAGATACACTGTGTCCACAGCATTTCCCCAATCCACTAAGTTTGTAATTCAATCAAAAAATAAATCAGATTGGTCTGGCATGACTTATTTTTGAGAAACCCATACTGGGTCTTAGTAATCACAGAATCCTTTTCTAAATGCTCACAGACCGACTGTTGAATCATCTGTTCTACGACCTTCCCTGGTATCAATGTCAGGCTCCCCAGTCAAGTAGTTACCTGGGTCTTCCTTTCCTCCCTTTTTGAAGATGGGGACAACATTTGTCCGCATCCAGTCTGTAGGGACTTCACCTGTTCTCCAAAAGTTCTCAAAGATAATAGGCAAAGGCTCCACAAGCTCCTTTAGTACGCTTGGATGCAGTTCATCAGGCTCTGGAGATATGAATTCATTTAAAGTAGCTAGGTGTTCCCTCACTACCTCTTTTCCTATCTTGGTCTGCAGCTCCCTCCTTACATTATTTATTCTGTTATCACCAGGTTGAGCATCGCTTTCCTTTTGGGTGAAGACAGGGCCAAAGTAGGTGTTGAGTAGTTCCGCTTTTCTCTGTCATCCAATAGCATTTCTCTGTGTTCCCCACACAGAGGACCTACCACGTGCTTGTTCTTCCTTTTACTTCAGACATAGCCTTTTTTATTCTTTTTAACTTCTCTTTCAAGCCTAAGCTCATTTTGCGGTTTAGCCAGCCTGTCTTTCCCCTGCAACTGTTGGCTACACATGTATACTCCTCCTCTGTGATTTCCCCTTTCTTCCACTCTAGGAATGACCCCTAGAGTTTGTATAAAGTAAACTAGCATAAAAAAAACAGAAGAGAAGTGAATTGAAAAGTTATGGCTTCATCCTTATGAGGAATAGGCAAAAGAAGAAGAATTATCTGCAAAAACAAGACAGACATTTAAAGAAAGGAATGGAAGTTGTGTATGAGACAATCAAAACAGTTGCATGGAGAAGTACAAAAGAATTACTAATGTCAGTATGATTCCTGTAAGAGAAATGGAATTGGCATTAAGGTCAAGATGTGATAAATGTACCATTGAGAAATTTAGAAAACAAGCAGCAAAATACTGGAACTATAGGCAATTTAATCTGAGAAAGATAAGATAATCATGAAATTAAGCTGAATGAGCTGCAATCCTATACACCCTTACCCTAGAGCATGGGTAGGCAAACTAAGGCCCGGGGGCTGGATGTGGCCCAATGCCTTCTAAATCCGGCCTGTGGACGGTCCAGGAATCAGCGTGTTTTTACATGAGTAGAATGTGTGCTTTTATTTAAAATGCATCTCTGGGTTATTTGTGGGGCACAGGAATTCATTCATTCCCCCCCTTCAAAATATAGTCCGGCCGCCCGCAAGGTCTGAGTGACAGTGGACCGGCCCCCTGCTGAAAAAGTTTGCTGACTCCTGCCCTAGAGTAACCTCACAGAACAAAATGGGGCTTACTTCTGAGTCTTAGGCTGCAATCTTGAACCCACTAACGGGATAACACAGAGAGGTTTTGAGTTGTCAGGAAAGGGCAATATCCAGTGTTGTAAGATAGGAACAGGAAATAATGTTGACTAGTAGGAGAATGGTAACAAGGGGCCTGGTCAAGTTTAAAGCAAAAGCAAAAAACCATCAAGGAACCATGAGAATCAGTGAAGTATTTATGACAGCCTCACTGTGTGTGAGAGAGGGAAAAAAGACAAGAATTTGATTTAATAGACAAGATAGGTAAGTAAATACCGGGAGTTGCATGCATGCCGGCAGCTAAACCACATTATGACAAACAATAGGTAATATTTGGAAAACATCAATGCCAAAGAGACTGTGAGGCAACTGTATTACAGTGATAAGCAGCTGTCATAAAGGCCCCTGAAAGTAGTGTTTACCTGTTACAGTATTTATTAGAAAGGGAAGAGAGAGTAGAAGCTGAGCAGAAATGGTGGACGGCAGGAGGCAGAAGCCAAAATTGGGCATAGAGCAGGCCAGGATATGAGGAGATGAATATGCATGGAGGAGGCCGGTGCGTGCAGCAAATGCGTTTGCGAAATGGAAGAGGCGGAGGGGCAAGGCCCTTAGGAAGGCTGCAATCCTATGCACACTCATTTGGAAGGCACGCCTTGCCCAAAAAACCCATGGGCCCGACTTAAAAACAAACCATGCGGGCGGCTGCAGGGGCGCATCTTCAGGATCCGTTGGAACTGACGAGCGCAACGCCTCTTCCTCCCCACCCCCCGTCGTTGAGATACGCATGTTTACTTCGGAAACTGGAGCGTTATGTTTTGTAGGATGGCACCGCACGGCTGGTTTGAAACACACGCATACACCCACACCCCTTCCTAGCCCTCTGGACGAAAACTACGGGGAGGGGTGTGGGCCGACCCCGACTACAGCCCAGGGGAAGCGGCGGTGGCGGCTCTCCCGGACCAATTCACTGGCGCGGACATGACAGCGTGCAAGGAAGATCGTGTGAACGGGGCGGGGGAACAGCGGCTGACACGGGATGACGCATCTAGGCGACCTTCTGAATCGCGTGTGTCGGTGTCCGAAGAGAGCAGCCGGCGGCGGAAGCGTCTTCCTCAGTGGCGTGTGAGGGCCCTCAGCCACATGGGGTTTTAAAATTTATTTAAATAAGAAAGACACAGGAGGAGGAAGGCGCCAGGGCCGGACTAGCCCCCACCCGCCTCGCCCTCCTCTGAGGCGACGCACGAGAGAGACGGGGTTGGGATTAGGCCTCCCCCATTTACCTTTTTTAGCGACGACAACACGGGGTTCAAAATCCTCTCACCGGACGGCGCTGCCCGGGGTGTGGAGGGGGGAGGGGAAGGGGGGAGGAGGAGGCGGCGGCGGCGGTGGTGGCGGCAGCGAAGCCAACCACAGCCCCGCCGCGCGCGTGCGCGTAAACACACACACCTACAAACTCACTCAGTGGCTCTGAGGACCCAGCGCTGGCCCCGGCCCGCCTGCGGCCTCCCTCGCCCGCCCCTCCAGCGGAGCCCAGGCCTCCACCGCTGCCATTGGCCCGCAGTCCTCGCACTGGGGCGGGCCAGCCAATCCGGCGCGCCTTCTCTTCGCCCCCCCCCCTCTCTCTCACACACACTTTTGAAAGGGTGGGGCGCGTGCGCGACAGCCTGAGGGAGGGAAAGGGCAGCGGAGCGAGGGCAGGAGAGGAGGTGGTGGTGTTGCGAATTCTGATTGGCGGGGATAAGAGCTCCGCCCAATAACACCGCCCTCTTCCTCACCCCGTACGTCTTCTTCGTTTCCCCACCCCCCGCCTCTTGGAGAGCTCATTGGCTGGAGTCATCCGCCTTCGTTTCTCCCGTGCGTCCCTCCCATTGGCTAACGGAGTCGAGGGCAAAGCGGAGTGGGTGAGAGACAAAACCAAGCTTCGTCTCTCTCTATCTCGCTCAAACGCGGACGTGCTTGGAGGAGGGAGCGCCTGCGCGCGCGCGCCGGGAGAATGGAGGAGGCGGGATTAAGAGTTTAAGGTGGGCTTTCGATTGGCGGAGGCGACTCGCACGTTGGCGTTTCTCCCGTAGCCTGCGTGACGCGACGACGTCGGCAACGTCTCTGTCGAGGCTCTCTCCCAAGATGGCGCCGCGCAGGGGTTGTCGTTGATGCCTCGACGCGTTTGGCTCCCTGTGGCGCGTTGCTTCTGTGAGTCGTTCTGGGGAATGCGAGTGGCTGAAAGAGGGTTACGGGCCCCCGGGAAGTCTCCTAAAAAGGGGGTCCCTCCTAGAAAGAGCTTGTGGCGGCGACAGTAATGATGGTTGGAAAAACGTTTGCTCCAGTCTTCCCGGTTTTGCCTCAGCCCCTCCTGAAACCGCCTTAAAAGGGCTCTTGAGGAGGTTTTTTATAATGATGATGATGATAATGATAATATATTTATACCCCGTCCATCTCGCTGGGTTTCCCCAGCCACTTTGGGCGGCTCCCAACAGAATATTAAAAACGATAAAACATCAAACATTAAAAACTTCCCTAAACAGGGTTGCCTTCAGATGTCTTCTAAAGTCAGATAGTTGTTTATTTCCTTGACATCTGATGCTAATGATATAAAGGATGTTACCGGCAAAAACCTATGTCATAATAAATTAGTAAATTTTAAGGTGCCACAAAAGGCTCTGGTAGATTCCTGTTATTTGTGTGTGTGACATTTTGTGTGGGAAACTGTTGTCTTCTGGTCATAAAACTAAATCCTTTCCCCCCTCACCAAAGGTTCAGAAGTTGCCCTGTAAAAAAGCCAACGCTTGAAAACCGGGAACCGTTCGGCATCAATAAATGAAGGAAACAAAAGAGAACTCCAGCCCTTCTGTAACATCGGCAAACCTGGACCACACGAAACCATGCTGGTACTGGGATAAGAAAGACTTGGCTCATACGCCATCGCAGCTAGAAGGACTCGATCCAGCTACTGAAGCAAGATATCGGAGGGAAGGTGCTCGCTTCATATTTGATGTAGGAACCCGTTTGGGACTGTATCCTTTGAGTTGGGTGTTGCACAGTTGGTTGGGTGTTGCTTTTTTTTAGCAGTTGAGAATTCAGTTAAGATTGCTCTTGCTTAAACACCTGAATACTTTAAAGTCAGGCAAAGTAGGTGTTGAGTAGTTCCACCTGAATATTTAAGTCAGGGTTTCAATAGCTTGTGTGCAGTGATCTGTCCAAGTGGCTTATAGGATGGGAGGGAGAGTACCCTCTTGCCCCTTCCACCCTAATACAGTGGTGCCTCGCAAGACGAAATTAATCCGTTCTGTGAGGCTCTTCTTATAGCGGCTTTTTCGTCTTGCGAAGCAAGCCCATTGACAGCTTAACGGATTAGCGGTTTAGCGGCTTTTAGCGATCAGCTGTTAAGCGGCTTATCAGCGGATCAGGAAAAGGGGGGAAGGGGGGGGAAACGCAGGAACTCGCAAGACATTTTCGTCTTGCGAAGCAAGCCCATAAAGAAATTCGTTTTGCGAAGCGCCTCCAAAACGGAAAACCCTTTCGTCTAGCGGGTTTTCCGTCTTGCGAGGCGTTCGTCTTGCGGGGCACCACTGTACTGGGGACAGTCATGAAATTGCTTTCTTGCAAAAGTGTCAAGAGAAGTTCGCTGCAATGGATCTGTGACACTGGCACTATGCATGGGAGCGTATTCTTGGCAAACGACCCTATGCAGATGCATCATCATTTAAATTGTCATCATAAGTTGTCAAATTAAGTTGTCATCATTTGCGTTTTTATCATTCAGTTTCATTTGCAGTTAATCTTTATAGCTGGGTTTGAGCTAAAATCTGTTCAGAGCCTTATCTTGTAATCCAGACATTATGATACGCTAGCAACTGGGATAATTTATTTTCATCGATTTTATATGTTCCATTCCTTCAAGCAGTTTCCAAGATATGTAAGTATAAATATGCTGGTGTTTTTTTCAAAAACTGTTAATAGTACTCTGCCATTCATGTGTATTGTCCTAAACCCAGAAGTGACCAGAAAACATCACAAAATGCGACAGAGTGGGGAGTTTGCAGGCTTTTTCATTGATGGTTCAAATATATGCGATTTCACTGGTGTGCAGGTGCCTCTAAACATAGCGCCCGCATAAATGGGGGGGGGGTGCCTGTACAGTCCATAATTCAAACTATAGTTAGGCTATAGCTTAGCATTTTTGCTGGGATCATACCATAATATGCTACATTAAATAGGGACAGTTTATTTTGCAAATTAAATTTCTGCCAGTCGACAAATCTGAGGGTGAAATTGGTGATTTCATAGTTGTACCTTGGCTCCCAAAGCCTTGGGAGTTGAACATTCCAGCTCCTGAATGATTGAAAACCGCAAGTGAGTGTTCCAGTTTTCAAACGTTCTTTTGGAAGCTGAATGTTCGACGGGGCTTCTGCTGTTTCCGATTGGCTGCAGGAGCTTCCTGCAGCCAATCAGAAGCCACCCTTTGATTTCTGAACGTTCAGGAAGTCAAATGGACTTGCAGAACGGATTCCGTTTGACTTTTGAGGTACGACTGATACCTTGGAAGTCAAACAGAATCTGTTCCAGACGTCCATTCAATATAATGGAATATAATGTAAAATCATGTTCCTATAGTCCCAAGTTGTAAAGGTCATATGAATGCCACTGTTACACTTCATTGTGTGCTCTCACAAGTGGCACAACCCATTGTGTGTACAAATCCAGCATGACACAATGCCATTTTTGTTTGCAAAATTATTTCATGGCAGTGTTAGCTACTATGGTTTCTGGCAGCTCTTTTATTATCATGATGCATTGACCTTGGTCAAGTCCAGCAATAAAATCTTATACAACTTTCCAAAATACTAGAGGTGATGGTGAACAGTTGGTAGGGGCTTCAGTGTGGTGTGCATAGTCCCACTTGTGCCTGCAAAGGCCTTCCCTGACACTCACGGGACCCTCCTCCCTCTCTTCTCATTGCTTGAAAGAAGCATTTTATTGCAGCAAATAGGAAAGGTTGAAATGTGTGTTTGGTTTCAGTCTGAGTATCGTGCCCTTGACAGTTTTTCCAGTTTGCAAATGTGTCCATGGGCCCCAAATGGTTGACAGCCCCATCACATCGATCATATATATATATTTTCTTTTGTATGAGTGGATAATCTGTTCTTCTTTTATAAAATAAAATTATTATTTACTCTGAATTTTATATTTGGGCAACTTCCTAAAGGAGATCTCTCCCTCTCCCTCTCCCTCTCCCTCAATAGGTGACTGGAGCTTGCTGTCTCTTCCTAGCAGGAAAAGTTGAAGAAACACCCAAAAAATGTAAAGATATAATCAAAACAGCTCGTAGTTTGTTAAATGATGTGCAGTTTGGGCAATTTGGAGATGATCCAAAGGTAAACGGACATGTGCTAAGGATGCTTTAACTTAAGTTAACATGGTACAACCCTAGTAATATTGTCTGTAGATATTTAGTATAGCACATGGTTTTAGTGATAGTGTTAGAGTAAAATAGTGTAAACTAGAAGTCTTCTTAAGCTAGATAAAAAACTTGAAATAAAATATTACCAGGACCTTTCATCAGTATTTAAACAGCTGGAAGATATTTCAGTGGTTGGGTTCATTTAGATAGTATTTTTGCCATATGTTATTTTCAAAGGCGATGTGTATTGCAGTGCTTGTGTGTTGTTCTCCTTTGCGTTTGCCTGTCTTTTCAGCAAAGAAATAATCCACTGCACAGGGGAAGCAGTGAAACTGGCCACACAGAGTGCAGCCATATGCATACAGTAAGCAAACTGGAACAAATACACTTTTGTCACTTATTTCATTGTTATAGTTATAATAGGCATTTTGTTAGCCACGAAGTCTTCAAAAAATTAACATATGCTGGAAAGTCTTGCAGGTTAGCATGAATATAGTATTTCATTGGCTTTTTTATGCATAATTTGGTAAACAGTGTACATGTCTTGCTAGACAGTGCCGCCGCATTATTTGTAAGTAACTTTGGATGTTTGGAAGTTTCTGAACACCTCTTGGAGCAACTCCCTGTATATATCACTGTGGTTGTCTATTTTTTGTGTAAATTTCTGTAGACCCAAGCCTTGAGCTAGTCATAAGGCACTCAGATAGCCAATATTAGTAATAAGGAACTGCTTGTCCACTTTGACTTCTGAGAATGTTTCCTCCAACTTTGCTTGGAGTTTTAGGCTAAGAAGCTCCCGTCACAGTTTGATGGCTGAACAAGCATTTGGTTCCACTCCTCCCACCTTCTCATAGCCATGGATGGTTGCCTAGCTCTTGCACCTAGTGCTATAAGTAATGGGGGGAAATGAAAGAATATGCTCAGGGAGTACTGTCAACTTCCAGAGTATCCCTTTATGGTGGATATTTTACTTTGGCTGTTGGAAGTCATTCCTGAAATAATTGAAATCCGGAAGCTCGTATTTCTTTTCCTAGTAATTAGCATTTGACTGCACTTCTGTGCAGTTTCACTCTTTCCCCAAAACTGTGTTGCAGTATTATTGACTTTTTAAAAGAAAAAGACAAAAACGTGGTTGTACAGCAGGGATCAGCAACAGGATTTGCAATTGGGCTTTATTGTGGAGATAGTACTAGCTAGGAAAGTAAGCCTTCTCACTGCCATGAAAACTTGTGACTTCCCCCATTCCACCTTCCTCTTCTCTTCCCCTATTTTCCCCTTTCTGTGACACTTTGCCAGCAGATCAAGAGGGTGGTTTTTTTGCCAGAAGTGGAAAATGGAGGGGCACAAGGCTTGATCGTAATCATGGTTCCTTATGCTCTGCTCTTTGTTGTCTCTATGATCTCTAAGTCCACTGTGATGCCAAATATAGGATATGAAAAAATAATAAATAGGATATGAAAGAAAAAAAAACGGTTCTGGTCATCAGTGAGGTAGAAGGTGATTTCCAGTTGCTGAACGTTGTTGCACAACCACAATAATGTGGGTGCTTATATGCACTCATTTTATATAGCTGTTAAAAGCAAATTTTTAGTTTTTAAAATTAGGTGAAGTTACTGCAGACAAGCCCAGAAGTAGATAACCCTCGATGTGGCTATCCTTGGCATTATTGTGTAATGCCACCTGGAATTTCATAAAATGTAAAAAAAAAAAAAAAAATCAGTTGGCTTTTTGGAGTAATGGAGTCCTTGCTCTCTTCTTATGATACTTAGGAAGAAGTTATGGTTTTAGAGAGGATCTTGTTGCAGACAATAAAATTTGACTTGCAAGTGGAGCATCCTTACCAGTTCCTGCTTAAATATGCTAAGCAGCTCAAAGGTATGAAAATAGCATTGCATTTCTCAGTGCTGGTGTGTATAGGTGATGTCATATTCATTTCCCCCCGCTGTTTGTGTCAATTTAATCAGCCACATTTTTGGAAGAAATTATTGAAGGGTGGGAGGCAGACAGATGAAATGTCTGATAGGCCATTAGCATATTTTGCACTGAATGTGTGTGTTTCATGTATGCCATTTGTTTTGTAGACTGAGAGCTGAGCTTACGCTTACTCAGGGGCTTCTTCATGCCTTTTCTCAATGTAAAACCCTGTATGTGTACATCATCAAGCCTGTTACGGTTCTTAATTTGCCTCATGAGGCAATTGTCCCTCAGACAGGCCCACCTGCAGCTCACTTGATGTCATATGATGTCAGTCATGGGGTAGATAAAGCTGCGGTTGAAAAGGAGCAATTGAGAGTGTTATCAGCATCATTCAGATTTGATGCTGAATGCAAGCCACACTGTGTGGGCTGGATCCTCCTCATACCAGATGATTATGAGGAGGGACCCTGCACACCTGTCAAATGGGACTTGTAGAAGGTTAGTCACAATTGGATCCAACCCACCAGCTGAAACAAATTCCCCACTCCTGATAAAGTAGAAAGTTATGAATACAGTGTAGTAGATCATCACACATTTTTATTTTTGTGTGCAGTTAAACTGCAGTGTATTCTTTCTTCCAAGGAGGAGGAGCCATCTAATTCTGCTTAGGTCAAGGAACACACCTCACTTTTTCATTTTCTTTTTAGCTGGAGTTGCCACAATTCCAAGTAGCAGCTGAGGGCTGTGTGTAGAGAGCTATTGTTGAAAAGGTTAGACTTGCACATTGGCTGTTTAGTGGAAGGTGGGGTGTCTGATTCTAGCCTTTTTGGTTTGGCAGAATGTAGCCTTCTCAAATGGGCTTTGACTGCACAATCCATTGAATCTAAAGCTTCATGCGGTTGTGTGCAAAGTTCACCATCTAGATGGAGATAGCCATAGAGAAATCTGCCTCTGTATATACTTGGTCCCAATGTAGGTAAGGAAAACATGTAAAGCTGTTTTTCTCACTAAGCCTGCAAACTGCAAAAACACAACAAATTTCTTTGGTTTTAATCCTATATACACTTCTGTGAAGACCAGTTTTACTTCATCGGGCTTCTGAGTGAAAATGCATAAGGTTGTGTTACATATCTGATAATCACCAGGCTGTTTCATTTTCTTAGTAATCCTTTTCTTTTCTCCTTTCCTCTTTCTGTCACGTAACCCCCACTTCTCAATAGGTGACAAGAACAAAATTCAAAAACTGGTTCAAATGGCATGGACATTTGTAAACGACAGGTAAAAACCCCCCTGCAATCATATACTAATTTTTACTAAAAATCATTATGTTAAGTAGTTAATCATTTATTGAGGCTTCCGTTCACTTTCTTTTCTGAAGCATTTCCAAAAAACTTGAAAATGGCATTATTCAGACTTTTAGTCTACCCCATCCCACATCCTTGGCTCTGCAATGTGGCTATAGTTGTATATTGAAGTGTGCAGTGGATGGAAGAGGAACATGATGTGGGAGTGCTAAATCAAGTACCTGGAAATGGTAATGGGCTGGATGGGAGCCTGTAAACTAAAGCTCAGTCCAGAGAACGTGGGGGTGTGAACAGTGGATGATTCATCCGCTCCGTTAAGTGGCATTCAACCTGTTGTCAAGAAGGTTGCACTCCCCTGAAGGATCAGGTTTAGAGTCCTGAAGTGCTCATTATTCCATCTTTGTCACAGGAGACACAAGCAGCCTCTGGTCTGAAGTGCCATTTACTAGCTTAGCCCTCCCTGGGCAAGGGATAGTTTCACTTCAGTTATCCAGGCCCATTAGAACTACTGTGATGCATTGTGCATGGGGCTGCCTTTTGTAAATAGTCCAGAAGCTTCAGTTAGTAAGATTTATTTACTGCCTTCCTGCTAAAGGACTCCCAGTGGTTTATGTTTTATAATACCATATACCAGTGTCTGATGATAACGGATTCTGGTTTGGTTTTTCTAGTCTGTGCACTACATTGTCGCTGCAGTGGGAGCCTGAGATCATAGCGGTTGCTGTCATGTATCTGGCCGGCCGCTTGTGCAAGTTTGAGATTCAGGAGTGGACATCAAAGCCAATGTACAGAAGGTGGTGGGAGCAGTTTGTGCAAGATGTACCTGTGGATGTCCTGGAAGGTACCAAAAGTATTTGCTGCCCGAAACATTTCTCTCTGAACCATTACCTTTACAACAGACATGATTTATACAACTTGAATACAAACTGCTGTTTATTATAAACCAGGATCTAGCATGATAGCTCAGTTGGTTAGAGCATGGTGCTGATAATGCCAAGGTTGCAGGTTCGATCCCCATGTGGGACAACGGCATATTCCTGCATTGCAGGGGGTTGGACTAGATGATCCCTGGGATCCCTGCCAACTCTACAATTCTGTGATTCTGTTTAAATAAACGGGGGTCTTCGCAGCCCTCATTTAGAGCCTGTCTGGGAAAAGTACTGTTTCATGTTCTATTTGCCTCCTCCCTAATATTGATAAATATTTATCAGTGTTTATATCGTACCTTTTGAACCTTATGGAATGCTTTGTGTCCTTCAGTAAAACCATGTTTAAAAAGGGGCCCATGCTTTTAAAGAAGCATTCACTCAACAGTTTGCCTTCTAATGGTTTTGATCTGTTTTGATCTCAATCTGGTGAGCAGAGTTCTACTCACATAAAGCTCTGCTGGATAAGGGGGGGCAAGTTTCGTTTATTTCTTCTTTCTGAGGCCCTCTGTGCCCCCTCAAAATTTGCTCTGGCAAGCACGAGAGAGCAGCACAGAAGAGGCGATGGGGGAGACAGGGGAGCTGCAAGGGAAAGAGGGAATGGGCAACAACCTCATATGGGGGCAATTGTTTGTCATGGCCAGCTGAGAAGCTGGCAGACACTCAGAATGTCATATAAAGGAAAGCTAAGAAAATAAATGAATTTTGTGGTTCCTTGGAAAAGCATTAGATAAAATGTTTCTGGTATGTTTTTGAACACAACTTACAAATATAACTCTCACGCTTTAGCTGTTCACCAGAGTGTGAAACTTTCTGTCTTTTATTTCATTGTTTTAAAAGACATCTGCCACCAGATCCTGGATCTGTACTCGCAGGGGAAGCAACAAATGCCTCATCACACCCCACATCAGCTGCAGCAGCCTCCTTCCCTTCAGTCGACGCCTCCGGTGCCTCCAACCCAGCAGTCTCAAAGCTCAGAGCAGTCACAGGCGCAACAGCCGAAAGAGTCTCAACAGGCAGGGCAGCCGCCCCCACCCCCACCTCCGCAAACACAGCCGTCTAAAAAACCATCTCCTCAGTCGAGTCCTCCCAGGCAGGCGAAAAGACCAGTGGTAAGAATAACAGAAATGATATTATTGCAATGGAAAGTACAGTGGCCATTTTTTAAATCAGATGTTGGTAACAGGATGTCTTACTGGAGAATCTTGATGCAATACAGAACTTGCATAAAGCTCTTTACTGTACTTGAATAGAATAAACAAATATCTAAAGTTTTGAGAAAGCATGGAACAATATGAAAAGGTACATGGTGTTGCAGTTTTATTGATTGATTGAAATTACTTATAAGCCATCTTTTAGGGTAAATCCTCCCCCCAAAGCAAAGCAGATTCCAACAGCAGAATATAAAGCATAATGAATTGAAACTGTAAAAACACAGTAATCAGTGGCAGCAGCCAGCAGGTAACATTAATCCTAGGTTAGCTATAACATTACAAAAATAGTTAAAAATGAAGCAGCAACACTAGCCTAATTAAAATGCTTAAACATAAGAGAGCAGCAGTAAAAATGTTTTCATTGTCCTGCAACGAAGGACCCTGGTGCATCCCAACAAGAACGGAGCTGAATCACTGTGTTGCCACTACTGAGATATTTCCTTTCGAAACATGGAAGCTGAAGTTTTATCAAGTGACTGCTGGTGTTTGAAGTAAGGGAGCATGCACCAATTTGTGCCGCATGAAGCTTTGGTCAGAAGATCACAAGCTAAAAAGCTTCAACTATTTGGCTGTTAAAATATTGAAAGGGTATGAATTTATGCCACTGATGTCATCATATTAAGGATTTTGATCATAATATTTTTAAAAAATATGATTCTACATATGACCCTAACTCTTAACTCACCAACATTTGATGTCCAGAGAGGCTAATTTCGGATTTCTTGATACTCAGTGCTTTGAATACTGCTGGTGTGATTTGAGTGTTTGATTTGCACAATTTTTTCTCACTAACAGGCAGCATCACCAAAGGACGAAACCAAAACTGCAGGTATTTTCCCCCTTTTGTTTTAAAATGATCTTGTTTTGTATGGTAAAACAATGGTTGAATTATTAAAGTGTACTATTATGCATAACTACCAGCAGCTAAGTCACAATGAGTGTTTAATTGCATTGCTATTTTCTTTGAAGAAAACTTGGTTGCTACTCTTTTGGGTGTGACACTCACAAGATCACCTCTGTTTTGCTCTATTTTCAGAGGCTCCTCCTCCTAAAATTGCAAAAATTGAGACTTCGCACCCACCAGCACCCCCTGCGCATCCACCACCTGGTAAGTTCTGCTGCCATCTGCAAAGTGGGTGTTGCCTTCTCTGTTTTTCTCTGAAACTCTACATACGCTGGAATTGTCAGCATATGGTTAGCCCATACCCAGCACGGCCCACAGGAGCCCAGGATTTGGATGGCTATTGCAATGGTGTCTCTGGCGGCCCCTCTCTTACATCATGGATGTTGGCTCATGCTTCCACTAACCCGACCAGTGTAACAAAGATGGCATTCAAACCAGAAACTTCCTTTTCCAACACTGCCTTTTCTTTCTGCTAAAGATTCCCTCTGCTGTTGTTTTGACGAAAGACATTGGACACCTAATCCGGCAGCAAGGGAGTTTATAAGTCTCTACTGCAGCTGAGACTATTAGGCCAAAATGGTTATTGTGCATTATTGAGGTTTTGTTACATGGAGGAAGCTGAGGTTGCCTGGGAGCATACTGTTGGTTGAGGTCAAGTTCAACCTCATCAGGACAAAGGAAAAAACATGTCTTCTCCCTTTCATGTCCAAGCAAGCAGCATAAGCAATAGCTATACACAAAACGGAAGTTCCCAGCAAGCTGTGCTGGAGTGTAAACAGGCATGTGACACACAACAGTCACGCCTGTTCCTCATAAGGTGGAACGGAATATTCTAACACATACATATCAGCTCCTAACACGTACAGATCAATTGCCCAGTTAGTTGTCAGTGTTCTTTCTGTCATGCGCAGATGCAGTTGTGACTGAAGTGTTGTGTTCTTTGTTGCTGTTTTTCAGAGCATAAGCCTCCCCTGACCGCCGCTGTTTCCATGGCAGGCGATCAGACGACTACAGCAGATTCTGTAGACATGGCAAAGGTGCAGATTGCTCCTCCGTCGCATCCCGCTCCTGTGCATCAGCCACCTCCTATGCCTCACCGCCCGCCACCTCCGCCTCCGCCGTCCAGTTACATCACCGGCATGTCCACCACCAATTCTTACATGTCGGGAGAGGGCTATCAGAGCCTTCAGTCAATGATGAAGACCGAAGCACCGACCTACGGAGCTCTGCCACCCTCCTATGGACCTCCAACTCACTTACCATACCACCCGCATGTGTACCCTCCCAACCCTCCTCCTCCTGTTCCGCCACCCACGTCATTCCCCCCACCAACTATTCCTCCTCCTACCCCGGGCTACCCGCCACCGCCTACCTACAATCCTAACTTCCCCCCTCCCCGGTTACCTCCTTCTCATGCTGTCCCGCCTCATCCTCCTCCAGGACTGGGAATGCCACCAGCAAACTACCCCCCTCCTGCCGTGCCCCCTGGTGGGCAGCCGCCAGTGCCACCTCCCATACCGCCACCTGGGATGCCACCTGTTGCCGGACTTGGACGTGCTACCTGGATGAGATAGCAGTTGTACATAGCATACGCTTTAACCTGGGGGGTGGGGGAGGGAAATGGTTTAAACAGGATAGCTGAGCAGCAACTAGGGGAATAGTCTGTATAATGAAGAGGCTGGTGTACGGAATCTAGGAGGCAGGGACTTAGAAATTTGACCAGTTTGTTCACGGTTAGTAGAGAGCAATGCAGGCTTTTTGTTTCAATATTGCAAAGCTAACTGAAATCCAAGTTGTTCCGAGTTCATTCTAGCACTGGATTACTTTGCACTAGTGAAGATGTTTTAAAAGCCATATTGGCTAAGTTCTATTGATAAGAAGAAAACTTGCTTCTAGAAATCAGTGCCTACTTACTGAGTATCGGGATTAAGGTTAGCATTCCATCCGAGAGACCCTTTATGGTTTTCATTTATGTAGTGTTCCAGCAACACTTAGAGGCATTTTTATTTAATATATATGCACATATATAACACTCAACAACTGATTGCTGATGAGCCTCCATTGGTGTCTGGCTTTCTGTCATTTTTGGTTTGGAATGTACTGGGTTCTTGACCTGTAATGTATGTTTAAACCTACATGCAAATTCCTGTACATAAATATCTATATTTTCTAAGTGTGGAAGTCTGAATGTAATGGCATATTGTGATTTACAACTTGGTTAAAAAAAAAAAAGGCTGACTTTGTGGAAATGTACCCGAATAAACCTGGTCCTGGACTCTAGTGTGGAAAAGCAGTCATTTATCCCAATAGCATTAGATGGTTGCAGCGCCTCTCCTTCCAACTCAAATTGTGCTACTCGCAGTCACATCACCTCTCTGAATTACTTTACTGCTCTTCTGATACTTTCACCCTTCCTACCACATTTTCTGTGTCTCTCTGCAAGGCATTCCTAGAAAGAGACGAAAGGAATGCCTTAGCAGTTGATAGATTTTGCTTGCTGCTCTAAGTCACAGTCAGCTACTGGGCAGCCAGATGATGGCAACCAATGGTTTTGCTTAAATACCAATTGGCTAACCAGAAGGAGAACCAGTTCTATCAACTAGAAGGTCCTTCATTAGAGTAACCTGGTCCTTTGCTTGTTTGTGGTGTTGCTGCAGAGCTGGGGGTCCCTGACGTTGGGTCCAAAAAGACTCCTGCTTTCTCCATTTTTTAAAATGATTGTGAGTGTGTGTTCATTGATTGTTAAGGATCCTGCCTCTTTGTGAAGGTGTTGGCTGCTTTTCCTTGTTTTGATGGTGATAGATGTTTTGCTTATTTTGGATGGCAGAGTCTGAGCATCACTAGTTCTTTCTATGAAATGGCTATTTTGTGTAACCTACAACAGGTTCTTCAATTTCCAGATGTAGTACTGGCCCCCCAAAAAGGACCGGGTTGCTGTAGAGCATTATGGTGGGAGGATAAAGAATGACATTTAGGCATGTTCACCTATAACAGGCATGAACCAAGTCTTTTTCTGAACACCTATTTCGATCACCCTTGGCAATTCATGAAAACACATCCTTCTATTTTTCCATGATCACATCTTTGCATTGACTTGCTGAAGCTTCAGGGGGAAAGAAACGTCGTTCAGTGGTAGAGCATTATTTGACTTCACCCCTGGAGGCACACTCCATTGTCTTTTGAGGCAGACCAATAGCAGCAGCATATAACATGGCAAGGACTGTTGGGTAGAGAACATTTCTGCATATAACTCGTATACACTCATCTTTCCACAGTGCCTATGAATGGTTTTCGATGACATGTTTGTTCCCAGGTATAGATATATATTTTTGATTTCTGCTCCTTTTGAAATACTGCAATTGCCTAGGAATAACCAGCAGGTCAATGACACTGTTCTGCACTGTTTATATGGGCAGCAGGACATCAGATTTCGCCAGAGCTCAAGCAGATCCATTTCAGCTTGCTGCAGGCTTGGCACTCTCCAATAAATTTTGTCTAAAAGGTCATCAGCTGTAGCAAGGAACACGGTGTAGCACTTTCATAAAAGCCACACCATGCTATCAAAGACTATTACACAGTTTCCTGGGAAATGATCAACACGGCAATCTTTACAGCTGGAGGAGAAAAGTCAAAGGGGGCTGGTTTGCTGGAGTTTGTATAATAGGGGACTTAAGTCTTAGCTAAGCTTTTCTGGACAATGTAAAAGAGAACTTGTTTTCAGAAAGCATCACTTTTCTTTTGATTAGTGAATGCTTTCTGGTTATGCCTTTTAACAGGAGAGATTTTTTTTTCCAGGTAGAAGCAAGCACCTGCTAGTTCTGGAAGGTTACACTGCAATTTCAACTTTTGGTTTTGTAAATAATTTTGTTTGCTTGTGAAAAAACCAGAATATAAACCTCTGATAATGCCCTGTAGCTCAGTGAAAGTGAAATCAGTAGTCTGTGCTTTCAGAAGTGGATGAAATGTGTGTTGTGGCCTTCTACTTAATCAACATCATCCCTTCTGTATATATTTGAAGCAGACTCCCAGTTGCTATTTCGGACTATAATTATAACCATCCTTGCATATTGACTGTACTCACTGGGGCCAATGGAATTACAGTAGTTAAAAAGACAAAAGGAGTAAATTATGGTTAAATACTGATCTGATTTAAAATATTCAGGTGACAGTGTCTCTGCAAAATATTCCTATAACTGCAAACTAAGTTGAAATATTGCAGGACTGCAAGATCACAGGGTGAACAGAAACCATTTTCCTATCCTAATTTGAATCCAATTAATTTAAAGCCCTTAGTTTGTCAAAAAGCAAAAAAAAAACACATCTCACTTACAAATAAGGTATTTTATTTTCTTCAACTGAATGTATGCACTATCACAATCTCTTACTTAATTTTTACTAAAATATTTCAAATGAAGTTTTACACACTTATCAAAAAATCTGCTTACATTTTCTCTCCTCCCCACCCGCCCCATCCCAACTTCACAAAAGCAAAGTGATTCAAAGGTATAAACGTGTGTGCTAAGATCTAAAGACATTGCTTATATATACATGAGCAGAGGTACTAATTTATTCCAGTTCTTTTAGTCAGTCATATACAGAAAATATAGTGGGGCTGTAAGATCACAGGTTGAGCAGAAATCATAATTTCATACTGATTTCCAAAAGCAGCACAAATTTTCCCCACTTTATGAAAAATATACAATTTTATCACTTTACAGTCATGCACTTTGAAAAAGATCAGTAGTACTTCTCCCACCTTGTTTCTAAAAAGGTAAAAGGTCACTTTAAAACACTGATTTATCGCTATTATTGGACTAAAAAAAATGTGCCGTTCTGAAACAAGGTTGTGCTCTTCCTCACAAAGGTACAGGGGGCCAGCCCACTTGGAGTTTGCCATTTAAGAATTTTCCTCCGACTTGCAAATGTTAAAATGTTACCCATTTTTTTTTCAAAAGAAAAGAGGGTAGAGGATGGAAAACCACGAATTTTGTTCTGACATTTTAGAGCAGTTGCAACTCAAAACTGAATGCTTACGAATTTCTGGGGTATAAAAATTTGGTCCCAGCTTTCTGAAGCAGGTTGTAGCTTTGAACTATCATTTTTTTTTAATGGCCATCATTTGTAGCAGGGGTGTGGCTGTCCCTTCAGCTGAAGAGCAAGATTTACACCCCAAAACACACACTTTAGAGCACAGTGTGCAATGTTTATTTTTGCTGTTTTTGACAACTGAAACTTCAGCACCCAAGTCATACTGCCAAGTCGTTGAGTGACATTTCCCACCCGTTTCCCGATCCCCAAGGAAGACACTGGCTTTAGCTCAGGTTGAGCTAAATACAAAGCAGCAATTAACAAAACAAAACAAAATTACATATAGCATTACATCTGTAACCTCTACAATGCATATCTTGCATTTGAGTGTACCTTATGCTTTCATCTACGAAAACATAGACTATCTTTTTGTTGCAAAGAAAAAAAGAACCCATATATTAAAAGTACTCGGGAGCAGGGGGAATTATTTGCTTGAATAGGGCTAATTATAATAATATGGTTTGTGCAATATCCACTATAGCGAGTTTACTAAGTCCTGGAGGTCTTCTCATTTTCAGATTGCTTGAGGGTGAAGGTAGCGCTCATGGCATTTGTTGGTTTCATGGCCAACACTTCATCCCTGTTGTGTTTTTAAAGTTTGAATTTAACCCAATGAAATAAAATGCAATGCAAGTAAGTGTTTTCCTTTGGCTTGCCAGCTCCCCCGTCATTCAACAAGCTGAAAGAAAAATCCAGCCCACCCAAACATCTGGAGTGGGATCCATAAGGGCCTGAACTATACACCAAAACACTACTCATCAAATTTGCAGATGACACCAAACTGGGAGGGGTAGCTAATGCCACAGAAGACAGAATCAGAATTCGAAATGACCTTAACAGTTTGGAGAACTAGGCGCAAGCTACAAAATGTTATTTCAATAGGGATAAATATAAGGTTCTGCACTTAGGCAGGAAGAAGAAGAAGAAGAAGAAGAAGAAGAAGAAGAAGAAGAAGAAGAAGAAGAAGAGTAGTTTGGATTTGATATCCCGCTTTATCGCTATCCGAAGGAGTCTCAAAGCGGCTAACATTCTCCTTTCCCTTCCTCCCTCACAACAAACACTCTGTGAGGTGAGTGGGGCTGAGAGACTTCAGATAAGTGTGACTGGCCCAAGGTCACCAAGCAGCTGCATGTGGAGGAGTGGGGAAGCAAACCCGGTTCACCAGATTACGAGTCCACCGCTCTTAACCACTACACCACACTGGAAGAACCAGAAGCAAAAATATAAGATGGGCGACACCTGGCTTACTAGCAGTACATGTGAAAAGGATCTAGAGGTCCTCGTGGACCACGAGCTGAACATGAGTCAACAGTGTGATGCAGCAGAAGCAAAAAAATCTAATGCTATTCTAAGCTGCATCAACAGAAGTATAGTGTCCAAATCAAGGGAAGTAATAGTACCACTCTATTATGCCTTGGTCAGACCACACTTGGAATCCTGTGTCCAGTTCTGGGCACCACAATTTAAGAAGGATGTTAGACGGGGGAACATGTGCAAGAGGAGGGCAACCAAGATGATCAAGTGTATGGAAACTAAGTCTTATGCAGAGCGCTTGAAGGAGCTGGGTATGTTTAGCCTGGAAAAGAGGAGACTGAGACCACACCAGGACACTTTCCTTTCTCATTTGCATTTTATGCATCCACCTCAGCCATTTTCTGTGTACATGCGGGGGATCTCAACTGTCAGATCTCAGGTGACCTGGGCATCCCTGAGCCTCCTGTCCATTCTAAGCAATCCAGATTCCCTAACTGCTCCACCTGTACTGTCCATACATGCTTGCACACCTGCGCTTCTCACATTCACCATTTTCACTCAAAAAGAATGTAAGCCACCAGTGGTTTCATTCCCAGCAGGGGGACCAATTTGCTCTCTTGGACTTTGGCTCACAGGAGAAATGGGTTCCGAAAGGCTGAACTACAACTGACCTGAAAATGGTTTGGGTCAGTTGGGGCCTATTTAAATGGATGAGTTGGATTTTACAGGTATGGAGAGGGCACGTGGCCATAAATATTTCTGCTATTGCAGTTTTCATTAAGTGAATGTTCACCTGAGTAGGTTAAGGGCTTTTTGGGAGAGAGTGCCTAGAAAAAAGGCTTGGGTCCCAATCCTCATTCCTTTTACTTGAATAATAAAAAAAAGGGGTTGAACAACAGGAAGATTATCACTGTTATATCTGCCTGTGGTGAGAAAAGAAAGGAAGGAGGGAGGCTGTGTTGTGAGCTCAAAGCCCCACTGATCTCTCCTTCGGATAATTCCCAGGGGTGCTGCTAGGTGACCTGTTTATTGAGTATTCATTCACCCTGACTTGTCAACACTGGCATTTATTCTGATTTGTTTCTGGGGAGGTTAGATAATGATGCTTCAAAACGAGTGTTTTCCCACACTGTCCAGAGCATGTCCCCATCACATTCCTTACTGCAATCAGCACCATCTTTTGAGGAAGTGAATTTGTTTCATGACAAGACCTCACCATCTTGCACAACCTGAATTTGCTGGTTTGCAGCTGAATCCCAGCAACCGTCTGGATGCCCCAGGTCATAAACAACATCCAAATAGGCCCAGTACCTGGGTATGGGAAGGATGTGCAAAGCCATGAAAGGCTGGAACATATTCAAGTGGAAATGCAAACGGAGAGGTATACAGTACTGGGAAGACTTTGACTCAAATCTTTTCGGTTTATCTATTGGTTGAAGATCTATGCGGGTCCTCAATAAGAACAAACCCTGAATAGTGGCATCCAAGAGAAGTAGGCCTAAAAACAGAAAGATCTAGCAGCACAATAGCCAAAATTCTTTCTGAGACCAGACTGCAACGGCTGAAGGTTTGGCAACTTCAGGGTAATAGAAAAACGCAAATATCTGAAGAGTGAGCATTGGCCCCCCAAACCTTCCTTTCTGTTGGTTATTTTACACAAGTGGAATTTCAAAGCCGACTAGTGAGTTGTTATGCTTTCTTGGGGAGAGCCAACATCATGCCATTGGGACTACAACTCCCAACAGCCTTAGCCAGTGAGTGTTCAGGGTGATGGGCTTTGTATTCTAGCAATGTGTGAAGCTCACTCTTCTGGCTCTGCCTGAGCTATACAATTTGAGAAGATGTACCAAGAAATGCGATGAAACAGGGAGAAAGCGATCAAAGTCTTTGGCAGGTTACAAAAAAGCTGCATTGTCATAATAGAATACCGGCGGCCCCTCCACCTTATATGCAGCAGTTCAAAGAGACACTTGATGCGGGCGAGTGGCTGAACCGCGGAGGCAGCACTTCTGAAAGACAGAGTTTTCTTTGTGCGACACAAACGGCTGCTCCTCCGCTTACATTTTTAGATAACACCATTCTGCGCATTATTTCAGTGAGAAGAAAGGAAGAAAGGAAGGAAGGAAGGAAGGAAGGAAGGAAGGAAGGAAGGAAGGAAGGAAGGAAGGAAGGAAGAAAGAAAGAAAGAAAGAAAGAAAGAAAGAAAGAAAGAAAGAAAGAAAGAAAGAAAGAAAGAAAGAAAGAAAGAAAGAAAGACACTCTTTGCAATGACATGCCAAGGCTGAAATAAATATTTAAAAAATGGAGAGAAGGGGTGGCATTTTCTTTTCAGTTCTGTAAAGCATAGGAAAGATGGGACACTGAAGAACTGCTTGACACATAATCTTTTTTCTTTCTTTCTGGCATGGAGCTAACGTCTGGATATGCAAAAGCAACAAGAGAGACAGAAGCATGTCCACTAGAGCAGTGTTTCCCAACCTTGGGAAGGTATACTGGGAAGACTTTGACTCAAATCTTTTCGGTTTATCTATTGGTTGCAGATCTATGCGTGTCCTCAATAAGAACAAACCCTGAATAGTGGCATCCAAGAGAAGCAGGCCTAAAAAACAGAAAGATCTAGCAGCACAATAGCCAAAATTCTTTCTGAGACCAGACTACAACTCCCATCATCCCTTGCTAGCAAGACCAATGGTCAGGGATGATGGGAATTGTAGTCCAACAGCAGCTGGAGACCCAAGGTTGGGAAACACTGCACTAGAGGGTGAGGCAAAGGTAGGCAAGGCAACTGTACCTTTCACTGTCGAATGCAGAGTTGCATGAAAGAGGGAGTTTAGGCAGGTGAGAATGGGATGCTGCCCTTACACTGAGGAATCTAGTTCAGTACTTTCTCCACGGCCTAGCAGTGGTTTGCGGGGTTGCAGGCAGGGGGCGCCACTCACTGAACGAGTCTCTTCCATGCAGCTATTAGGAGCCTGCTTAATGCCAGCGCCCTTGGGTAAAATGCTGTTAGTGGGGCTCCATCTCTAAGCGGGCTCGCCTCCTCTTTCTTTCGTCCACTCTTGCCCTTTGCCTTCCTCTCCCTTTGGATGCAAATCAGCACCACAGAGAGAGCAAGGCGTGTAAATCAGGGGTCAGCAAACTTTTTCAGCGGGGGCCAGTCCACTGTCCCTCAGACCTTGTGGGGGGGGGGGCGGACTATATTTGAAGGGGGGGAGAACGAATTCCTATGCCCCAGAGATGCATTTTAAATAAAAGCACACATTCTACTCATGTAAAAACACGCTGGTTCCCAGACTGTCCACGGGCTGGATTTAGAAGGCGTTTGGGCCGGATTCGGCACCCAGGCCTAGTTTCCCTACCCATGGTGTAAATGTTAGGGTCTTTTCCTCCTTGCTCACTCAGAAACCGCTGGAGAACAGGCAGCGAGAAGGCCACAAGACCCCAAGAATTGGCTATGGGACCTTGGTCAGGGTGTGGGCCTCAGCAAATCGGCCAATGATTCTGACCCTTGACACCAGACCTGAGCCTGGTCCTCCTGAGCACTTGATCACTCTAGCCTACCATACGCCGTGTGTCGACGTTGCATTAAGTGCCTGCTATTATTGCTTGGAAGCCACAGCATTTCCGCTGCAGCAACATGAAAAAATGTAAGATTATGCAAGTGGGGGGTCTCCTTTGCACAAGTGCCTCGCCCGGAAGCCGCTATGCAAGAGAGATGGGCAGACATCAGGCTTATTGGGGCTCCCTTGCTTTCTGCAAGAACTGCAATATCTATCCGATGCAAACAGATAACAGTGAGAATATAAGAACATGGTGCCACCAAGCATGTTCTGAGCCTAGGAATCTGTTCTTGCCACCAGAACTAAACGGAGCTTACAGGAACAACCCATTTGAAAGCTTTCTTCATGTCAGGCAGCCTAAGTAAGGTGTTGTTGCTACTGTTGAAACAATGGGCGGTCAAAAGCCCCTGCAAATCGGCCAGAGATCAGACCCCAGCAGATCTACCTTCTGCCCCATTCCTGATCTAAAGCAATCACCATGACTTGCGGGATTTGGGAACTTCAGCCTAGGGTGGGGCATGTGACCTAGCAACATGAAGGCAGTCACAATGTCTTCAGCTGTGCAGGCCGGGGATTGCTTCTCAAAACGCTCATTTTAATACCAACCAAAGATCTCTAGAAAAGCTTATCACTCTCAGCAGGTAATTGCCAAAATAATAAGGCTACAGAGAAATCACAGAGCTACTTTTGGTGCTGTGGATTCCATGTTAATTTCTAAAACAACGCAGCTGGGGTTGTAGCTCCGTGAACAGGGCAAAGTAAGAAAGGGCGGGAGCTTTCGGACGACCTGTTTTATTGCGCATTTGTCCTGATTTGTTTGCAGGGTGGTGTTGCACCAAAAAAGTGCACTTTCCAATGCATTTATCCATCACTTTCCTTATGGCAAACAGCCCAATCTATTTTTTTTGGGGGGGGGAGGCGGAGAAATGAAGCAGTTGTGTTGTGCAAGACCTCCCAATCAACTCCCCGGGGTGCAACCCAAATTTGCGATCGCAAAATGGCAACGGACTGGAGACTGTCCAGGCGAGGAAGGTCCCTTGCTTTTGGGTTCAGGTATCTCTACATATGACCGTACAACAAAGCAGGTTGTCACTACAATACAAATGACACAAATCGGCCATTGGAGGATAGTTATTAACCCATTTAACATTGTTCTGGATCAGCACAGCCTGCAGGCAAAGCTGCCTTATTTACACTATAAACAGTTACAGAAAGATGGGAGCGAGTAGGAAAAGATAACCCTGGCAGCTAGATGCAGAGAAGTCCCTGTTGCTCTTCCTCTTTCCTCTCCCAGCCTTGCTGCGTGAGGTGCTTATAACGGGCCTTTGAACTGGTTTCCGGAAAGATGTTGCCTGATCGATGGCTTGGAGCTCGCTGCATCCCCCAGTTTCCGCCAGACGACCTAAGAGCAAAAGGAAAGAGAGGGTGCTTATTACCATTTATTTTATCTGCATTTGTACAGAGTTTTCTGTCCCACCCTTCTAGCGCCTATATGTGCTACTCAGGGCGGCCTACAACAGTTTTAAGACTTCATTGTCCTAAGATACGATAGGCTGCTAAGCGCTTTCAGTTCTGAGGATTCCTGGCCCCAGCTGGGTTTGCGAGATTCCTCTCTGATTCACTAGGTGGCACCCAGATCCCGAGATAACATTGGCTGACAGGTTTAAAATGCTGATCTTGTTAAAGTCTCCCGAAATTAGAACTAGAGAGGGAGAGATGCCTTAGGTAATGGTATCAAACCAGCAAATTAGGCTCAGAAGTTGAGTTCAGAGCTAGGTCAGTTGCTGGCAAGCTTGCAAGAGTCATGTTCCTTTCATCAAGCATTGCTTCCAAAGAGGAGCAAGTTGTGTGCCCTTCAGACACAAAGTTGCCTTGCATTAGAAATCCAAAAATGCTTAGAGCGCCAACTGAGCGCCCGCCAGCTGTTTTGGACTAGAGCTCCCATCCGTTCTTAATGTTTGATGTTTTATTGTGGTTTCCAGTCAGATGGGTGGTATACAAATAACAAATTATTATTATTATTATTATTATTATTATTATTATTATTATTATTAGCCAACCCTGCTCCCAGGCAAGAGCCATAGCTCTGCCCCAGCAAAATTACGCGTCTTGGACAATTTCCTTAAGACACCTTCCTTACGAGTTTCCGAGAGAAAGTGAGGGCTGCATTTCGAAGGGCTGTACCAGTTCAGGGCTCAGATTACTGAACCCTTTAAAAATCCCTGGTCTCCACAAAGCTTGCCAGCCAAACCAGGCTCTTAGGCCAGCCCCTGGCAAGGTCTGTTTGGGGTGTTCATTTCAAAAGACCAGGAAGTGTCAGCAGCATTCCTGAGAAGATTTCCTCGTTTGTCGTAATATCTCAGGCTGTGCAAACATCATTATTTTGTTTTAAAAAGAGAAGCTAAAAGGGATAGCCTCTTGAGGTGCAGCCCTCACATCCCTGCACCAAAAGCGAGCTTTTTCTAAAGACAGATTACAGATTTCATTGTCGAACAGCAGAGCACATTCCGCAGTGCTTCACTTCCCAGAGGGCGGATTAGTTGATGGCACTTGCAATGGCAAGATGGTTTGTGGGAAACCACCCAGGTCTAAGGTTCACAGCGGTTTTCCAGGGACGTATCCTGGAACGCTTTTTCACTCTTTGTGTGTGGGAAAAACCACAATGCCTTTCCAGTGCAACAGAGTGCACTTAAAGAAACAGTGCTTCTTTTGTCATTGGTGCTTATGGCTTCGTGCCATGTGGCAACCCACAAGCCCAGGGTGTTCACATCATACAAAGATTAGCGGTTTCCATCTACTGAAAGCTTCTAAATTGGACCAGATCCCACTGGGGAGTATGAGCTTTCAACCATAACTGTTACCCTAGGTGGCCCCATGAGCGTTGTAATGCTCCAAAGTTTTGTTTATGTTTGGTTTTTAGGGGAACAGATATGAAATAGTCAAAACAAATGGATGCGAACCAGAAAATTTCAAGGCAAAGGTTAAATCCTACCCACTCTTATCGAGAGATCACTGGCACAGGACTGGGCTGCAGGGCTGCAGTCCTATACACAATTAACTAAAGGTAAGCCCCAGTTGAGATTCCCAAGAATATCTATCTCTATCTATCTATCTATCTATCTATCTATCTATCTATCATCTATCTATCTATCTATCTATCTATCTATCTATCTATCTATCTATCTATCATCTATCTATCTATCTATCATCTATCTATCTATCTATCTATCTATCTATCTATCTATCTATCTATCATCTATCTATCTATATCATCTATCTATCTATCTATCTATCTATCTATCTATCTATCTATCATCTATCTATCTATCATCTCTATCTATCATCTATCTATCTATCTATCTATCTATCTATCTATCTATCTATCATCTATCTATCTATCTATCTATCATCTATCTATCTATCTATCATCTATCTATCTATCTATCTATCTATCATCTATCTATCTATCTATCTATCTATCTATCTATCTATCTATCATCTATCTAGCTATCTATCATCTATCTAGCTATCTATCATCTATCTATCTAAACATGGACTGGGTCAGTCTGAAATTGAAGATCCAGGGAGCCTTTTCACTTGCAAAAGAAGAAAGAAAGGGAAGTAAAAGATGACCACAGTTTTTTACTTTCAAAAGCAATTTGTTATGCACAACCTTCAAGAGTAGCCTTTCCCAACCTTGGGTCCTCATATCCTATTGGACTACAACACCCATCATCCATAACCAGCAGGGGCAGCGGTCAAAAATAATGGGAGTGGTTGTTGACATCCATCTGTCTCAGGAGACAATGGAGAAGTGCATTTCTCGAGGGTGAAGTCAAGAGTTACAGTGCCCACTGCGGCTGTAGAGACTGATACGGGAGAGACATGTTTCATTGCAGCTGGGGCAGATGTAGTATCGGTTGTGTTGCTGCAGATGCACCATGGCATTTCTTCTCTCTGTACTCCTCCCATGCCCATTCCTCCTCTGGTCACTGCTATGGAAGCACAACCTGTCTGCCTCCAGGCACTGGAGACAGGAGTGTCAGCATGCTGGGAACATGGGCATGGGAGAGCACGTCTTTCTTTGAGACTCCCAATAACATCATGGAACCCAAGGTTGAGAAAGGCTGCTCTGGAGTACCAAGACACTCTCTGGATTATAGTCCAATAAGACACACAGGCCCTGATCCATTCTGGCTATGGGAATCCTGATTCATGAATGGAATTTCCCCCACCCACGTTTTTCTGCGAAGGAAGCCAAACCCCAGCCATAACTCAACACACAAAATACACCAGACCATATATCCATATATATGTGAGGGTCTAAGTCAGCCCCAACCTGGTGCCCTTCAGATGTTTTGGATTACAACTCTCATGTAGGATTGTAGATTTAACTGGTTTAATAACAATTCCCATTCACAGGAAGCCTTAAGAACTGTGGTTTTGGGATCAGATAGGGGAAAAGATCTTCAATAGGTGATTCTCATCGCCATGTTGAACTATAATGACCATGACTGGGAGGATGAAAGGAGCCATGATGGCCACATTTCTGTAAAACTGCAGTAAGCCTCTGCAACCTTACACCCACAAGCATTCTGAGTGTGTGAAGCTTTTGACTGACAGTATTCGTAACCCAATTTCTCTGCAGGTTGCAAAGACAACAAGCGACTAAGCCTGCACACACAGAACAAGATATTGGACAGCATTTAACACCACAGTTGGAAGTGAAAAACTGAAATGGGAAAGACTGTGAAAATGGGTTCATTACATTGCACATTTCACGAACAATTGCTTTCTCCTTTTCACTCAGGTCTTCTTCATAGTTTTCTTGAATTTGCCTGTCCAAATTCTCATGGACTTCAAGGACCTACAAACACAATGGACATGAAATTGTAAAATGATGTCACACAGTGATAGACCCTAAGGTACCCCTAAGTGGAATGACCACTCCATCCTCATGCTGTCTGCCACATTGGGAGGGCAAACAGGGCAAAATCTCAACACACGCATAGGAGAGTGGGAAGTCTAATTGCCAGTTAAACATATGGAGCTTGAGATAAGTGTTCCATCCGCATACATCACTAAGCTGGAAATGAATGGTTAGCACTAGGCGGATTCAAGGAGGGAAAAAGAACATGTGATCTACTTTCAACATATACATACACACTTTTTGCAAATGGTCACTGGATGCTGCCTATATTGCCATTGAATTGTGCAGTTCCTGGCACAAAAGAGAATTAGGTGCAAGGTAACTAAGCTGGAAAAAGCTGTGGCCTGACTCAGATCTCCTGCTACAAAATCGTGCCAAGGTATGGTAAAAAGAGACAAACTTCTGCTGTCATAGTTAGGTACAGAAGACAGTAAAGGAAGAGTGGTCCATAAGTAGTTAAGGAAGGACTGGAGCTTCAGTGAGGGATACCATGCATGCAAAAAGTTCCAGGTTCAATCCCTGACTTCTCCAGGGAAAGACTCCCGCCCTAAATCTGAGTCAGTAAGTTGGACAATGCTGAGCTACAAAGATGGACAGTGTGGCTCTGCATAAAGCAGAGTGGCCACTTATGCATCACCTGCCAAAGAACAGACAAAAGAGTACAATCGTACCTTGGATCCCAAATGCCTTGCGAGTCAAACGTTTTGACTCCTGAACAGCACAAACACGGAAGTGAGTGTTCCGGTTTGCGAACGTTCTTTGGAACCCAAACGTCCATCACAGCTTCCGATTGGCTGCAGGAACTTCCTGCAGCCAATCGGAAGCCATGCCTTGGTTTCCGAACTTTTAGGAAGTCGAACGGACTTCTGGAAGGGATTCCGTTTGACCTCCGAGGTGCGACTGTATACAGATTTGCAGAAGGTGATGCTGATTAAAGTGTACAGACACAAACGGATAACTCATTACTTTAAACAGAAATACATCTAGCCGCTATGGGGAAGACCAGGTGACTGTGTGTACCTGCTCAGTCTGCTTCCCAGGTATGGATATGGGCAACTTCAAGGCCCCTGCTCTCCCTTCTTGGAGTTCTTTAATATAAAGAAAGCCTGGACTGGACAGAGGACTCCTTCAGACAGAGGATGGTCCTCTGCAAAGCAAGAGGCACATGACCACCCTACTCCTCATTCATGTCTAGCTGTCAAGGACTGGCTGGAGACTGAGGAGTGGTGGCTGGATGCATGGGCACTGGGAGAAGGTGGGCTGGAGACTGACTGGGAAGAAGGGATCCGTGGTAGCCTGTAGTAGCCAGGAGACGAGAGTCGGAGGCAGGAGGAGCTGCAGGATTGGAGAGTCAAGAGCAGGTGCAAGAGGGAGGGAGGGAGGGAAAGGTCAGGCTGGTCTAGAGTCTGGGGCTGCCACACCTCTCCTCCTGCCCCCACCTCTCCTGCTCCACTGTCTCCCACGGCCAGAAGCAGATTGAAGCAAGTTGCACACAGACATTGTCCCTGCCTGCTCAGGTGGGGGAGATACATAAGCTGAGCTGGGGGGCGGCGTCCCTGTTGCCACAACTGCCTTATTGGGTACACACCTGAGAGACGCAAGACTTTTCCTAACTTGCAAGTGTGCTTTCGATAAGAAAGAGTTAATGCCTCACGCTGGACATTCCTGACAGTGCTGTGACACGAGCATCATAATCACCCACATTGTAATTCCGATTGAAGAATCAAGCTTCCACTCCCCCCCCCCAACTCGGTGACAGAATTATGGTTAACACCGCAATGAATGTGGGTTGTTTCGATTCAGATGAATACAACACTCTGTAAAACCAGGCACAAATTCTCCGCTCAGCGTTCTAGCGGGTGGCACTGCGCTTTGAACACTGACCGCTTTGAACTGGACCAATGCTTCCCTTTCCTGCCGTGCCTCGGAAGTCTCAGTTACAAAAATAGGTCATTCTCTTAGGGCCCTTAACCTACTTTGGAAATTGCATTATCCACTAGCTTAACCGACATATTTTGAACCAATGGCAATTTTGCATGACTGTACGGTTTCACTTAAATTAATTCAATCCGTTGGCTCTTCTCTTTTTTGCAAGGGGGCGCAGGAACACCAGAGGAAGCAAGCAAGCAAGCGGCATTTACAAGCTTGCAAATAAAAATAGATCTCTAATGAATAGGAAGGAATTAATTATTGATCAAGCTGGATGCAGGCTGCGAAACCAACTCGTTGGTCTGGGCACGCCTGCGATATTCATCAGCCTGGATAATCAAATTCCAGCCCCAGAAATATCATGCTGGTAGCTGAATAAATGCACACGGCCACAAGTATGTACTCCAGGCTGAGACTCTCCATTAGGTTGCATGAAACCCTCCAGTAACCTAACCCTATATTGCATCCTCATATTGCTTCCCCCAGTGTAAAATGTTAACTACAGGGATTTGTGGCAAGGGGAAAAAACCTCATATCTGCTTGCATTGTATTGCATGAAGATGCATGGATGCAGAAAACTGTTAAACATACGCCCAGCAATATTATTATTAATGGATTTTATAAGCTGTTTGATAATTCCCCCCCCCCAAGAGGTGAACGAGTCCAAATCATACAGATGTAGAAAAACACAAAGCCGCTGGCAGGATGAAAAGGTTGCAACACACAGCAGGCAATCTTCTCCTAGTGTTGCCACCTTTCCTCTCTGACCTTGCCCTGTGCCTTCGACAGAAGCCTGACAAACAGAAATTAAGGTGAAGCTTATCAAAGGAAACAACGGAAAACAACTCATCTGCTCAATTCCTGCATCTCGGGCTGCTAGTGGCAGAGGAGCAGGGCCGTGAATATAAGGTGGCAACCTTTGGAAAGGGGTGTCCTACTGCGGCTGCGCTTTAGGGGATCTGGGCCTCCCAACAGCTGCGCCACTGGAAGATGCTCGGCAGTTTTCTCTGTCAATGCGCCCTGATGAAATGCAGCGTTCGTAGTCTGTTCTGTTAAAAATAGATTTCTGGACCCAGAAATACAAGCTGATTCTGCCAGCTGAGCAAGCTTTCTCTCTCGCCTCCCCACCCCCATTTCCTTGGTATCTATGCACAGCATTGCAACCTGGAAGATTATCTAAGTGCCCTCGGGTCTGGTACATTAAGAGTGCTTTGCGCAGCACTGAAACTCGTGGATAATGAAAACAATGGTCTCCGGGGGACGATACAGATACAGCGATGTGACATTTAGTCTGTGCGTACGTGGCTACGGCAAAGTGGAGGATTTGGTTTGTGATCACTTTTGTAGCGTTCAGCATAGAAAAGAGGTTTCTGACTCTCCTCTTTCCCAGAATTCCTCATGGCAGTGCTAGAGGTTTCCATTTCCTGTGGGGAACACCAGTGTCAACACTGGTCCAAGGAACACGGGGCCCAGTCAGAGAAGCTTCGGCTATTCCTATCTGATGTTGTCATGCTCTTTCTGCTGCCGTCGTGAGGGAGTAGCCTAAGCTCATGCGTGTGAACAAGAGTTCAACAGACAAAATAAAGTACTTCTTCACATGAGACAGAGGTGATCTGGGGAATTTGCTGCCCCAAGATGTAGCAATGGCTTTATAATGTAGCACTGGACTACTGCAATGTACTCTATCTGGGGCTACCTTTGAAGGTGACCCGGAAACTACAACTAATGAGGCAGCTAGACTGGTGACTGGGAGCAGCCGCCGAGACCATATAACACCGGTCTTGAAAGACCTACACTGGCTCCCAGTACATTTCCGAGGACAATTCAAAGTGTTGGTGTTGGCCTTTAAAGCCCTAAACGGCCTCGGCCCATTATACCTGAAGGAGCGTCTCCACTCCCATCATTTTGCCCAGACACTGAGGTCCAGCTTCGAGGGCCTTCTGGCGGTTCCCTCCCTACGAGAAGTGAGGGAACCAGGCAGAGGGCCTTCTCTGTAGTGGCGCCCACCCTGTGGAATGCCCTCTCATCAGATGTGAAGGAAATAAACAACTATTTGAATTTTAGAATACATCTGAAGGCAGCCCTGTTTAGGGACGTTTTTAATGTTTTATCGTGTTTTTGATATTCTGTTGGGAGCCACCCAGAGTGGCTGGGAAGTTTTTAATGTCTAATGTTTTATCGCTTTATTATTACAGTCATACCTCGAGTTGCTTTTGCTTCACGTTGCATTTTTTCTGGTTACGAATGTGGCAAACCCGGAAGTGTTTACAGTGGTACCTCAGGTTACAGACACTTCAGGTTACAGACACTTCAGGTTATAGACTCCGCTAACCCAGAAATAGTACCTCGGGTTAAAAACTTTGCTTCAGGATGAGAACAGTAATTGTGCAGTGGTGGGGCGGCAGCAACGGGAGGCCCTATTAGCTAAAGTGGTGCTTCAGGTTAAGAACAGTTTCAGGTTAACAACGGACCTCCAGAACGAATTACGTTCTTAGCCCGAGGTACCACTGTACTTCTGGGTTCGCCGCTTCATGCATGCGCAGGAGCGATCTGTGCGCTTCGCGCATGCACAGGAACGCTGTATCGCGTCACACGCAGAAGTGGCGCTCTACTTTCAGACTTTTCGGAGTGCAAACAGCACCCCGGAACAGATCACGTCCATAAACAGAGGTACCACTGTATTATTATTATTATTATTATTATTATTATTATTATTATTACTACTATTATTCTGTTGGGAGGCTCCCAGAGTGGCTGGGGAAACCCAACCAGATGGGTGGGGTATAAATAATAAATTATTATTATTATTATTATTATTATTATTAGGCAAATTCATGGAGGATGAGGCTAGCCATGTTGGTGGGTGCTACTTCTTGTATCAGAGACAGCCAGCCTCTGAATATCAGTTGCAAGCCAGGCAATGGACCACCAAATTGGATGGCTTCAAAAGACGATCAGACAAATTAATGGAGAGGGCGATCAATGGCTACTAGCCTACTGCCACAGGCTGTATACTTCTCTCCTTCCTTGGAGGTTTCTAAGTAGAGGTTGGACAGCCATCTGAAATGCCATGGACAGCCATGGATGCTTTAGCTGAGACACCTGCATTGGACTAGATGACCCTCCAGGTCCCTTCCAGCTCTAAGATTCTATGAATGCCAGTTGCTGGAAACCACAGATGGGGAGAGGGCTCTTGTGCTCAGGTCCTGCTTGTGGGTTTCTCATGGGTTGGTCACTGGGAGAACAGGGTGGCAGACTAGATGGGCTTTAAGCCTGATCTAGCAGAGCTCTTCTTATGTCAATAAAAAAGCACACCTGCTCAGCTATTTCTCAGCCCAGAGTCTCTGATTCCCCCTCCGCATTGTCTTCCTCTCTTGAGCTGGAATGCAAAGCCCAGATGAATGCATGCAAAACACCCCTCCCCTTACCTTCATAGCATGCACCACGGCTTCAGGTTTCTGGTTTATGGAGACGTATCCCACAGCAGGAGACGCGGCAAGATCAGGAGCCATACGGACAGGGCCCTGCAAAAAACAAGAGATCAAACACTGGTAAGTATATACCGGTATATATATATTCCAGCAAGAAACATCTGGTGCTGACCAAGAATCCGAGGAAACCATGTTGTGATTTTTTTTATATACATGTTGTGAATTTTTATATAGAAAACCAACACATATTGTGATTTTTTTTTAAACTACAGGTTTTATATTGTTTTAGGCTCTGACCTGATCCAAAGAACACCTGACCCAGCTCTGGATTAATGGGATATGTGTGTCTAAAGTTTAATTATGATTTATTTGGACTGCCATCTCGATTTGATGTGGTGTCTGGTGTCTAAAGGTAGATGATTATGACAGCAATATTGTTATATTATTTTATTATTTTATTTATTATACCCCACCCATCTGGATGGATTTCCCCTGATATGTTCAGAGGCATCATGGTTTGTTATTTATTTGCTTATTTAAGGATGTCATAGAATCACAGACTTGTGCAGCTGGAAGGGACCATGAGGGTGATATGTGGTCAAGTCTCATGCTCTACCAACGGAGTATGACTTGGGCAACAAGATCTTCAGAGGCATCCAAATTGGTGCTGGTTGGAATCATCATACCTAATAAGGTGTTCAGTATACTCCAAAGCTAAGCTTTTAAGAACACTGAAAGCACAAGGTTTCAAGAGAACGGTTTACAAGTTCTGTTACATACAATGGGACTTTGATAAAGGCTCAAGTCACTGTGAAAGAGCACTCCAAATTATTTTCCCATGCTATCCACACAGAAAATGGTAGGTCTAGCTGAAAGGAAAAACATGGAGGTCTGCACTGATCATTGCAATGCACCCTAAATTATTATTAATTATAAAGAAGTGTGGCTGTGAGAGACTTGGCTACAGATACCCTGAAGGGACCCTGCACTTCTGAATTTGTCACTAGAGTTATACCTCAGAAGTTGAACGGAATCTGTTCGACTTCCAAAACGTCGGGAACCAAGGTGTGGCTTCCGATTGGCTGCAGCCACGTCGGAAATTCGGGTTCCAAAGAAAGTTCGCAAACCGGAACACTCACTTCTGTGTTTGTGCCATAAGGGAGCCAAAACGTTCAACTCGCAAGGCGTTCGACTTCCGAGGTATGACTGTACATTACTGGAGGGGTGAGTTTCCCAGGCCCAATTGACTCCTCCCGAAGTGGCTTTTCCAGTAGCAAAAGGACTGATCTACAATTAAATACAGTTTTACCTAACATGCACCTTGGTGTCCTTGGTGGAATGAAATGTTTACTCAGAACATACCAGGAAAGTTTTCAAACCCGGAAACCAACTTAACCTTTGAAGTCACCCATAGCACTGGGTCGCTTTTAACTAGGAAGCAATATTCTGTCTGACACGGGCAGAGGGAGAGAATATTTGGCACCCCCTTCGCTGGCTGCATGGCAACATTCCCCAAAGAGCATCAAGTGCCCTTCAAGGAAGGTTGTGAAGGGAACCCAGGAGGTAAGTATATACACACAGCTGCAGCTAAAGGAGGGCTTGTTTTTTAAATAAATGGGCCATCAAGTTCTCTGATGTTTGGCGTTCTGTTGAAAAATCAAAAAAAGTTCCTTTAATGTCAAGAAACCTGAGTACCCAACTAGTCCAACACTCACCTTCTGGTATGGGGGGTCCCTTTTACGGTCTCTCCCAAGCAAGGTGAGGCACAATGTCTTTATTCAGAAAGATGCCCCCTTCCTGTCTCTATGATTTGTATGTTTGCACTATGCCATTCAGAGAAACCAACAATGGCTTCATTGAGAACTCTCCCATATTTTGCCTTCATGCTGTTCGGCAAAACAAAAGGGGGATTATCCCGTTGGGCTGAGAAGGTAAATTGGGATGACAGAGCGGTATGCAGTATCACTGCAGGGAATGTGCTGTCCAGGCAAAGAGGTGCATATTATAGTCTTTTTCTAAAACACGCACAAAAAAATGTGCCTCATCTTAGAACTTCACAATTACAGATGTGACAAGGAAGGAAGGAGCTGTAGTTTTTAAAGATTTTGCTGCTCTGGCTTTATCCCTCATGCTTCTTATTCAGTTTTCTGTCCCAGCTAAGCAGCCTTCAGATCAACTGATGGCTAACATTGAACATAACCAAAAAAGCAGCTTCCCATTCGTTGCATCCTTCCTCTTCCTCTTTCATAGCCCTGGTTAAAAGATCAAAAGCTTCCCCTTCTGATTTTATGCCCATTATGTCCAATCTTGGGAAATGGTTGTTTTTTGTTTTTAACTACAGTTAAGAGAGAACAAGCCAGGATCAAACCATGGTGTTTGATCCTGGCTTGCTCTGATACCTGTGGGCCTCCAGATGTGGCCAGACCCCAACTCCCACCATGGTGCCAATGGTCAGGGATGATGGCAACCATTCAGAACAAGGTGGAAGGTGGTTTCAGGGGGCAGAAATTGCACCCCTCCTCCTTCATTAGTAGACACCTGCACAGATCAAAAGCCCTTTCATGGGTTCAAAGGCACAAACTGGAAAACACCCCATTTATTTCTGCATTCACACTCACTATGGCTAAAGCTAACCAAGGTTATGTTTTCAACTTAAGGTTGGAACCAAGGTTAGAAGCTGGTTTGCAAACCATAAAAAGTAAACCTGGTTACCAGTAGCCAGTGCTATTTTTCTAGAAAAAGAGGTGCCAGAACTCATCACGAACACCTCCCTTGTTCTCTCATAATAACATCAACCTGAGAAGTGCTGGAACTAAGTTCCGGTAAGTTCCAGCTGGGGGAAAAGCCCTGCCAGTTGCCCTTGTTAGAGATGGTCAGGTGATTGCTTCACCAGACCAGATAAATAGAGGCCCTGCTGAGGACTGGGCAGACATTTATCTTTGTCCATCCACACCCCATCGAGAATAGTTTAAAAAAATGTTTACACAATTAATAAGAGTAACAGAGTATTAAAGCAGGCAGAACAGTATGTAAGCCTGAGCTCTTTTACTCTGGGTTCTCCAAAGAACAGGAAAACCCCGACAAACAGTTAATTTCTCATGGGATTTGGGGAGGAAACAGCTCTTTGTCTCCTGAACGTGATTCCTTATTTATTTCTGCCCCCGACTCCCAGTTCATTACTCCACAATATCCATTCACCTTCTCTCTTCAGAGTTGCTGATGCTGTGTAAAACTGCCATCCGTTGTACTAATAGTACTCCAAATGTTTAATTAGTTTCAAAACAAGGAGAAATGCTTTCCTAATGATTTCGCTCCAGGAGATGGAACTGTTGCCTCAGGAGGGTCTAGGAGTCCATTGGCACATATCACCAGTCTGCCAAATGTGGCTACTAGGCAACATCCATTTGTTTCAATGGAGCTCACCTGGAGCAGATGTAGTGGGGCTGACATTAATTTATGAAAATGGGGAATCATATCAATACTCCCCAAAGAAGGCGTAACTATATTTGTAGTGGTGTTGTTCAGAAGTGAGTATGAACTGTTAAGGTTAGGCTGCAATCCTGCAAACATTTAGAAGGGAGTAGGTCCCATTGAATTCAATGGGGGCTTACTTCTGAGTAGAGGCAGGGATAGGATTGGGCTGTCTGGCACATTTCTGTGCCGGATTTAATCAGCATATGGTCTCCTCAGTTTGGGCCACACAATACAGAACAATAGCTCACACCACTCTTGAGTTACCCTTGGTCTGTGGCCACCAGGGGGTTGAGCTGGGTGACCCTCAGGGTCCCTTCTGTCTCTATAACTCTATGATCACCATCCATTTTCAAGGTCACACAGGAAACCTGGGACAAATAACTATGAACTGTTCAAACATTTAGAGGTGTGCCCTGTTCCCTGAGCTCAACCTTTGTAGATGAGAGCGGTTAATAATGATAAGTGGTTAATGACGATTGTGGCTACTGAGGCACTCAGAAGCCAAAACACTAAAAACCACTCAAGTTTAGGGGAGCTCTGTGAGCCGAAACCTCTGTCAGAAAATATTCCAAGCATCCGGCATCTACACTCGCTGTGCCAGTTTTATTGTGATCTTTTCCCCTCTTGTCCTTCCTGACTATCCTATTTCTCCTTCTCTGAAGTGCATTAGTTACTATGGAAACAAACATTGGCATATGCAGCGCTTTCCTGCATCCATCTACCAGTGGCATATAAAAAGTCCGTTTAGATACTAGCATAGGAAGTCTGGAGGGGGGGAGAGAGATTGAGAGGCCAACTGAGTGGCACAAGAACACTATTTTTAAGAAGAACTAGAGGACGCGGCAGTTTATTCGCCTTGCTGCTGCACCACAACAACAACCACCCGCATTTTGGTACCCAAAAGAAGCCCAGAACTTCCACTAGGTTCCAGGCAACCAGCTCACACCACTTTGCCTCCACAATTAAACATTCAGTAAAATGCAAGGCAAACTCAAGAGGACCTCATCTCCCCAGGGATATTCTCCTCTCTGAGCTTTCAGTGCTAAAAAGGCAGGAATCTGTACTCCAGTCTTCCTCGACTTAGTACCTCTACTACATCGCCCATCATCCCTGACAACTGGTCACCCATGGCTGACAGAGGCTGCTGGTCTTTTGTGGTCTCCTCTGTCGCGCGGTCTTCCTCTGGGCCCTGGCCTGCTCTCTTGAAGCACTAGCTGCCATGGAATAGGCTCAGGTTAGGCCTGGGCTCAGCCATGTGTCCTTGCCCTCCTGGTGCTCTCCTACTTCTCCTCCTCAGTGGCAGCAGCAGCGGCACGTCAAGGTCAGGGCTCCTCTCTTTATTCTCCTTTCTCTTTTTCTCTCTCCCTTCTCCGTCTCCTCTCCTCCCTGCATCAGCTCCAGGATTTTCCTGGCCCCAGAGCACCGCTGGGCAGTCGGCCGGGTGGCCAGGTGTTCTTGCTCCTGGCTTGATTTGGGTCACGGGGGTGTGAGTCAGCGGTTCCCCCAGTTGATGCGCTGGGCATCCCGCTTCCCCCTTGGCAGTGGCGGTGGCAATGGCAGTCTCAGCAGCCCCGAGCCAGCCTGGTAGTGCAGTTGGCTCTGCCTGGCTTCAGGAGCTGCTTGCTGCCGTGGCGCCCGCCATTTTCCCTTGCCGGAAGGCTCCATATGATGTGTTTTGTGCCACTGAACCAATCACGCAACATTCATCCCCTACTAATAAATCTACAACACTTAAAATATAAATCCGGGGACACTAAATGAAATCCGGGGATGGATTTTGTCTGGGGATAGATTTGTAAATATGGGGACTGTCCCCGGGGAACGGGGATATCTAGTAACCATACCTTATAGAGGTATAAGAAAAAAGAGAGAGAAAGAGAAACATACAATAAGAGGTAAAACCTGTTCCTTGTTTCCACTGTTCTTGTCAATGAGTGCATAAGGCATTTGCATAATGAATATATCTAGAAAACATTTATTAAACGGGTCTAAATTACACATATTATGCTACTTGTGTTCGGATCTTTGTTAACTTTGATTTACAGTGCCACCTCCTCCAAGGTTTGCCTTCCCAAGCTACTATAACTTTTCTAGCTATGGAAACACAACTTTTTGAGGTACAACAATGTGAAAAAGAAGCCCTGAAGCTTCCTAGGAAACCTACCTCACAAGGTCGTTGTGGAGATAAGATGAGACAGGGGAGAGCTCCCTATATGGTGGCATATAGATATAATAAATACTGGTTTCCTGGATATAGGATTTGGTTTGCAGAATCTGGATTCTTGAGCAACAGGGCAAAGAAGAGAAGGACACCAGATATTTGGAGGGAAGTAAAGGGTCACTTCTGTGAAACCCTTTACAACTAGAGGCTTATCAAGCTTGGTTTGGAGGCTAGTCAATACCTTTTTTATTCTGCAAGGCCTCTGAATAAATCTAAGGTGGCACCCACTGTTTAGCTGTGACTGTGTGGGGATTTTATTTCCACTGCTTTGATTTTCACTGTCATTTTCGGAGTGAAAAAAACTTACGATTTAAACGTAAGGTTGTGGTCTGCTTTAAAGACCCCCTGCCGAAGACCAAATATAAGTAAGAATGAACTTATAAAATGCCCCGTGTCCTTAAAAGGTAAATATACTTCACAAAAATGAGCCAGGAACTAGATTAGGCTGTGCCCCCCAAAGCGGGCATTTATGGGGATAATTCCAACTTTTCACATTTGTGCCTGACTCACGCATCACATCAGTAGAAAGAGGGGGAGGGGGAGGCACGGCTGCAAACCAAACATCTCTTTAGCTTAAATTGCAGGATGATTCATTCAGAAATGTGAGGAGAAATCACACCATTCACTTCTAACAGGCTGTCATTGCTGCTTGGCGAAAAGTATTTTGGCGAGAACATGCTAAAAGGGGGGGGGGAGGAAAGAGGGGGAGCACGCTTCTTCTCATCCTTACCCACCTCCCCTCTCAGGTTTTTTTTTTTTCAGGAAGGGTGTGAGTTTTTCACTGTATTTGTTTTTTTTTGAGGGGGAGGGGGGAATAAAAGATTTCCCAACTGGAGAAGGAACTGAACTGTGAATGGCAACAGATACACAAAAGTCACCACACAAAGGAAGAAATATCCTTTCCCCTCAGAAACTGCCCCCCCCCACAAGGGCGTGCGAGAGATGAAAATGAGCAGGTGGGTGTCTGGGCAGAGGGTGGGATGTCAGCAGCGGCAATATGGAAATGTAGAGGAAGGTCATGAAGCGATGGCCTCGGTCAGGATAAGACTGCCCATGTAATTCCATGGAAATAATAGGTGTCTATAATAAAACCTGCCCCTTTTGGCACAGTTAGGGCAAACCATCTTTATATGGGTGGCTGGGGGGTGGCGTGCGAGGGAAGATTAATGAAGGGGCCCATATGGCTGCAGCTCAATGTCCCAGCAGGCAGCGGTTCCCCCTCCCTCCCGGGCCCAGCTGTCTCCCTTCCGCTAAGGAAAAGGCAGGAAGACGCTCCAAAGAGATGGGTTGTGAAAGGCTGAGAAATGCTAAGGTTTCAAGGAGGCTGAGTGGAAACAAGCTCCTCGGTCTCCTGTGAGAGTGGGGAAAGGAAGACTATGGCATGTACGTAAATATGCATTCATTCATTGCATTTATATCCCACTTACTTCTCTAAGGGACGCGGGTGGCGCTGTGGGTTAAACCACAGAGCCTAGAACTTGCCGATCAGAAGGTCGGCAGTTCAAATCCCTGCGACAGGGTGAGCTCCCGTTGCTCGGTCCCTGCTCCTGCCCACCTAGCAGTTCGAAAGAACGTCAAAGTGCAAGTAGATAAATAGGTACTGCTCCGGCGGGAAGGTAAACGGCGTTTGCGTGCGCTGCTCTGGTTCGGCAGAAGCGGCGTAGTCATGCTGGCCACACGACTCGGAAGCTGTATGCCGGCTCCCTCGGCCAATAAAGCGAGATGAGTGCCGCAACCCCAGAGTCGGTCACGACTGAACCTAATGGTCAAGGGTCCGTTTACCTTTACTTCTCTAAGGAGCTCAAAGCAGCATGCATGGTTCCCTCCTTCCTCACTGTATTCGCATAGCAACCCTGTGAGGTAGGTTAGGCTGAGAGGCAGTGATTGGCCCCAGTGAGCTTCAAAGCCGAATGCGGATTTGCACCCTGGTATCCCAGGCCCTAGGCCAACATTCTTAACCACTACAGCACACAATACCCAGAGTGAGCTTGAGACAATAAAGTTTTCAACTCCAGATGTGACAATCAAGTCGGGTGAGGGAGGAACAGAGGGACTGCTTCACATGTATTATTATTATTTCTGGCATGAAGTTAACTTCTGGATTGGCAAATACAACAACTAAGGGCTTTTTTCAGCCGGGACTCAGTTCCGGCACTTCTCAGGTGGGCACCATTACCATTATAAAAAAACAAGGGAGGTATTCATGGTGAGTTCTGGCACCTCTTTTTCTAGAAAAATAGCACTAACTATTAAAAACCCCCAGCAATAATTATAGTTATATTTCCCCAGTCTAGGGGACCCAAAGGGCAGCCCCTCATTGGTGGCACAAGTACATGAGCAAGAATCTGCTGTCTTGACATACCCAGCCTCACTCTGAGTGCATGTAAGATTACTTCTGAGTTTTTCTCTATGGTCATGAGGTCTAGAAACTTGCTGCATTTTTGGAATGAAAAGCAAGATTCCCAGGAAACCACTGCATTCCTGGGCTCAGTCCATATTCCATCTTCCACAGTGGGGCACACACGCCAATGGGAGAAGCAAGCCTTTCTCCTACTTCACAAAGGACGGCCACAACAATTGTACCATGGCATTTTCTTGACCCACTTGTCAGAGAGCCATCATCAGCACCACTAATGGTCAGAGCTGCTAGACAGTGTCCCAGCCTCTCTCGGCAGCTTGTATCCCCTCCCTTGCCAGAGGCATTTAAGCAGAGGGTGTGATGTGACTGAAAGCTTCCTTCAGTGAACTGGGGTTGGGTTAGATGGGCTCTGAGGTCCTTTACAACTTTCACATTCTGTGATTATAATGCATACTATTCTTTGCCAAAGTCCAGCTTTTAAATCCAGCCTTATAATCCTACAGTATACACCATGGGTAGGCAAATTAAGGGCCGGGGGGGGGGCAGATCTGGGCCAATTGCCTTCTAAATTCAGCCTGAGGACGGTCCGGGAATCAGTGTGTTTTTACATGAGTAGAATGTGTCCTTTTATTTAAAATGCATCTCTGGGTTATTTGTGGGGCATAAGAATTTGTTCATTTTTTTCTTCAAAATATAGTCCGGTCCCCTACAAGGTCTGAGGGACAGTGGACCAGCCTCCTGCTGAAAATGTTTGCAGGCCTCTGGTATACAGGATGCACCAAAATATCAGTTGGTCATCAGTTTGCCCAGCCTATCCATTTACCAGTTGTGACATTTAATTTTGGGGTACCCAGTAGTCAGATGCATAGTGGGCAACCAATTTAAAGCAAAACAAACTCCACAACCCCGCCCCCCCCCTCTCTCTCTCTCATATATTTAAATAGCTGTCCTAGTGTCCTAGTTCCTGCTAGGATGAATTTTCCTGCTGCCAAAAAAACCAGAATGTCTTGCTACAGGGCACAAGCTGGGAAACACAATTGTATTTTTTATTTTCTGCAGCGAGGGGAGGAAAGGTCAGGGGAGGAACTATATGGGTCCTGTCCGAATCAGAAACTCTTTCCCAACATCAAACTGAAGGCCTTCGAAACTCGGGTAAGGTCTTTTGATGCACGGTATGAGCAAGGAAAAACAAAAACAATTTTCTTCCTCCAGCTGAGATGGACTTTATTCCAGATGCTAATCTCCTTCATCGGTTATTTAATTTGCCTCTCATTAGACATACTGAGCAGCCGGCCATGTAAACATTCAAATCTATGAATTAACCATGGGGCCTGCCCACAAGCCAAGCCAAGCCCCCTTCCATCTGCCTGCACAGCTCAGACACCAACTTGTCAGACACAACAGCGTATCTTCAGGGCCTTGGCAACGTTCGGTGAAATCTACTTAATCCACACAAAAAAGGCTTAAATGCCCCCTTTGATTAATAACCCTCCTTGAAACAGGGGGAAGGGCTTTAGCTCAGTGGGAGAGCATCTGCCTTGCATGCAGAAAGTCATAGGTTCAATCCCTGGCATCTCCAGGTGGTCTGGGAGAGGGTCTCCTGTCTGAAATTCTGGAGACATGCTGCCAGTCAGTGTAGACAATGCTGAGTTAGATGGACCATTTATCTGACTCCACAGAAGGCAGCTTCCAGTGTCCATATTCTCATTGAACCCATGCACACAGAGACATGCGTATGCATGCATACTCTTTATTGCTCTGTGGCCTTATGGATGTTTTCCAGAAGGACATTCAGAACTAAGCACATATGCAGAGGACTTGCTACATATAGGCACATGCGATGGTCCCAGATGTCAGTTTTGAAAGAGTTGTTCTGGGCTTACCACCAGCTAGTGGACACAGAGGTCTTCTCAGTTGCAACCACGTGGAGATCTCTAGATGCCAGGTTGGCGACTGACATCTCCATCTGGCTGGCCCCTCCAGCTTTCTCAAGAAGACAAGCAGAAGAGCTTATTTATTGCGTTTACTCCAAGGAGTAAATGGTTTCCACAGCTCCTCTCAGTTAATCCCTACAATAACCCTGTGAGGTAGGTTAGGAGGCTGTGACTGACTCCAAGGTCACCCAGTGAACTTCACGACTGAGTGAGGATTTGAACCCTGATCTCTCAGGTCCTGGTCCAACACTCTAACCACTACACCACACTGGCTTCCTAGAGTACTTCTGCTGTGGGACAGCTATATAAATCAAGTAGATGAATACATATGGGGAAAGCAAAGCAAAATGTCACCTAGAAAAAGCTCTGACATATTCTCCTTGAAGCTCAAATCTGTTTTATTCCAGGTTGTTTTATTGGATATTTTAATGTGCTTGAGATTCTTTTTCTTTAAAATATAAAGCGGTATTGAAATGAAATGATAATAGTGACAACAACAACAATAATAAAGTTGGGGGGGGCATAGACATATTGTTGTGGCAACCAAACCTAGGTTCAAGGTGCCATTTGGTGATCAGTTTATATACAGTGGTACCTCAGTTTTCGAACGTCTCGGAAGTCAAACGCTTTGGCTTTCGAATGCCGGAAACCCGAAAGTAACTGCTTTGGTTTTTGAACATTTTTTGGAAGCCAAGCGTGCCACGCAGCTTCCGTATTGAGTTTTCCGGACGTAAATGCATTCAGAAATGCATGCTTCGGAACGGATTATGTTCAAAAACCGAGGTACCACTGTATCTGAGTTTCTAATACTGCTCTGAGTACCAGTTGCTGGAAATTGCAGGAGAGGAGAGGGCTCTTGTGCTCTCACAAGCATCTAGCCCTCAGGGTCCCTTCGAACTTTACAATTTTATGCTTCTATGGCCCAGAGCTGGCCACAGTGAGAACAGGGTGCTGGACTAGATGGGCCACTATCCTGATGCAGCAGGTTCTTATGATGTTCTTAGGATCATCTTATGACAACCTCCGCTGTTCACGATTCCCTGCCCTCTTTGAATATTGCACAATAGCCCAAAGGATAAGGTTTAGCTTTCTTCAGCAGCCCACAATGTTTCTGCTCCGTTGCTTTTTTAAATACCCAATCAGAAGCGTAGAAGAAGCATCCTCCTGTCTCTACCCACAAATCCATTTCCCCCTCTTGTATTGTCCTTGTGTTAAAAGGGCTGCCTCAGATTTCATCCTTTGTTCGGCAGCCTCATGGCGTGGTCGGCCTCTCCTTCCCTTTGGCTCTGCTCTTTAGCCATTGTCTCCTCCCTTTTCTTGCAAAGTTGTACTGCCATTCATTAGTCACCTGCTGCCACTGGGCACCGCTGAGCTCTGTGAGCTAAATTATCCAATTCAAAGGTCCCCTCAAAGCCAAGCGAGTTGGGGAAAGTGAGCACAGGTATGCCAAAACATAGAATGCTCCAACAGGCGGTATAGACAAATGCCGAAGTAAATAATATTTTATAATAACAATTTATTATTACAGTCGGAGACCAGCTTGTAAAACACATAATGGGACTGCACTCCCAAAAGCAAAGCAAACATTTAAAACAATATACAGCAATGGCTTACAAGTTAAATGAGGCTGCATTTTAAATTGTATTTTAACCCACATTTTATATTGTTCCCCCCCCCCCATTATGTTTTTATTGTAATTTTACTGATGTTAGCTGTCCTGAGCCCGGCTCTGGCTGGAGAGGGCAGGGTATAAATAAAAATTTATTATTTAATATTATTATTATTAAAAAATGCGCTAAACAGGTAAACACATAAAATCTTTGGGGAAAACTACCATAGAAAATTGGCCCAGAGTTACCCGTGGATCTGAGTAAATAATATTTTGTGCAGGGACAGCCCAAGATATTTGAGTGCCGGGGGTTTGGGGGGGGAGAGGCGTTGTCGTCTCTCTTCATACAGCGACAGTAAATTAAATAGCTGAATTGAATAGCGGACATTTTGATCTCTTTCACCAGTAGGGCTGCTCCTTCTCTTCAGGAGCAATTCAGCAGCAAATGCCCAAAGCAACTGTCTTTCCAAGTTGAATTCCACAGAAGGCAGCCTTATAAAATCACAGAATCGTCGAGTTGGAAGGGACCAGTAGGGTTATGTAGTCTAACCCCCTGAAACGCAGGAAACCTTTGCCTGACATGAGGCTCAAACCCACAACCCTGAGATTAAGAATCTCACGCTTTACTGACTGAGCTACCTCGCAGGTGCCTTAAGGCTCTCCAAGCTGCATTCCGCATAAGAGTAAGAGAGTAAGAGTTTGGATTTGATATCCCGCCTTTCACTCCCCTTCAGGAGTCTCAAAGCGGCTAACAATCTCCTTTCCCTTCCTCCCCCACAACAAACACTCTGTGAGGTGAGTGAGGCTGAGAGACTTCACAGAAGTGTGACTGGCCCAAGGTCACCCAGCAGCTGCATGTGGAGGAGCGGGGAAGCGAACTCAGTTCCCCAGATTACGAGACTACCACTCTTAACCACTGCACCACACTGGCTTCTAAGGCTGTCCTAAGGGGAGCATATTCCACATGGGCACATCTGCTGAGCAACATCTCAGGCAGAGGATGGGGGACCTTTTCTCAGCCCTACAGGACTGTAAGAACTCTTTCAATTCTGGAACCGGGCTCAGAACGCTTTTAAGTCTTAGTGTATGTCTTTTGGACTAGGCTCTGGTTGTTAGCTTCCTTGCTATATGACAGAATGAAGAAAGAGCAGGATGATTATTTAGCAATTGAGTGGCCATTTGTTTATGCCTGATTATTTATTGGGATGGCACTGCTGAGACCTGGCAACAAGAGAATTCAAAGACGGAAGTTCCGTTGTTTATTTACTTATTTGCAGAAGTAGTTTTTGATCCAACATATCCCCTTACAAAAAAAGAAGAAAAAGAAATAAGAGGCTTGTGAGCAGATCCACAGCATAATGAGTAGTTTTGTGTCCTACAGCATCCTGTTTGCAAGGATTGGACACCCACCCGCTACTTTCCTGATGGTGTGAGAGGCTCATTTGTATGGTAATGCTTTCAATTTGCTTTTTCAGTTCTGCAAGAAAAATGGTCCCCTCCCATAGCCTTTTAAAGACTGATCATTTCCCCTCTCCAGGAGTTTCATTATCTCTTATGATTTGGAGAATGGCTTCCTTAAAATGACTTTATTACGTGCACCAGCAGAGGCCTATATATCATGCTAGCTCCCTAAGACTACAAAGGAGATATGAGCTCTTGCAAGACTGTGAGTCGAGGCTGATCTCAACTATTTTATTAGGTTACCTATTTTCTTCTTATATATCACCTGTCATTGAAAGGCAACCTTAGATATACTTGAGTGAGGAAGTGTCATATGGTTTTATCTTGTTAAGGAGTAAGGCTGGAGCTATGGGCTAATATTGTTGGCAAAGACACTTGAATAATGCAGATGGGAGTCAAGAAAAAAAAAGGAACCTGATAACACATTAACTGAACTAATGGAACTAAAGCAGAGTATACTTTGAAGAGAAAGCAACAGAAGAAGAAGAAGAGTTTGGATTTGATATCCCACCTTTCACTCCCTTTAAGGAGTCTCAAAGTGGCTAACAATCTCCTTTCCCTTCCTCCCCCACAACAAACACTCTGTGAGGTGAGCGGGGCTGAGAGACTTCAAAGAAGTGTGACTGGCCCAAGGTCACCCAGCAGCTGCATGTGGAGGGGCAGAGATGCGAACCCAGTTCCCCAGATTACGTATCTACCGCTCTTAACCACTACACCACAGTGGCCCCAGAGAATTCCCCCCCTTTTCTTAGTTCAAACTTTGTAAACAGCTGGAAGAAATTCAATCAACCATACAGAGGAAAATCTCCCTCAGCACTGCAGAGCCAATCAGAGCTTGTGCTGGCTCAATGAGCATGCTGCCACTCTGCCTGTTCGTTAAGCACCACCCACCCACCTTGGCGAGTTGACTTTAACACTAGCAGAATTAACCCTTAAGTTGCACAGTAAGAGATCTTGCTGTTGTGCTTCCAACAAATATCAAGACATCCAGCTTCCAAACAGAGAAGAGCACTTTGCCAAGTGGAACAAGCATTTCCTCAGTAGGAAGAATGCTGGGGTAGATATTAACCATGCTCAGGGCCCAGTTGCACAACCATCAGAATCACGTGGTAAAGATTTATCTGGCTTGTGTCATTTTAAACAGTGCTTGGTATGCATATTTGAATGTTGATCAAATATCGGGATCTACCAGTATGAGAAGAGGGGATCTTTGGCTTTCTATACAGCTGCACTTTTGGGTTAACTATCAGAACAGTTTGGTGGCACCATGGCAGAAGTGGCTTTCCCAGTAAGGTAGAGCTGCGACAATTTAAGACGGATGTTGACAAGCTGGAATGTGTGCAGAGGAGGGCGACCAAGATGGTCAAGGGTCTGGAAACCAAGACTTAAGAGAAACGGTTGAAGGAGCTGGGTATGTTTAGCCTGGAAAAGAGGAGACTGAGAGGAGATATGATAGCCATCTTCAGATATTCCAAGGGCTGTCACATGGTGGATGGAGCAAGCTTCTTTTCTCCTGCTCCGCGAACCAATGGGTTCAAGTTACAAGAAAGGAGATTCCCACCAAACATCAGGAAAAACTTTCTGACAGTAAGAGCTGTTCAACAGTGGAGCAATCTCTCTCGGGTGGTGGTGGACTCTCCTTACTTGGAGGTTTTTAAGCAGAGGTTGGATGGCCATCTGTCATGGATTCCTGAGATTCCTGCATTGCAGTGGGTTGGACTAGATGACCCTTGGGGTCCCTACAATTCTATGATTCTATCTCCCATCAACAGAATCACAGCTCTTGGAGTCCAGCCTCTACTTTATGGCTATATGCTTTTTTAGCATTACGTGAGCCAAGGTAAAAATGAGCAAGCAGAGAGGGCAATTTTAATTATAGTTATTTTTGTTATTTGTATGGAGCGGGGAGGGTTATGTTAATCACTTTCTATCTTACCTGTTACGAAAACTCAACACAAAATTCAGGAAAGGGAGGGAGGGAGGGAGGGAGGGAGGGAGGGAAAGGGAAAACTCAGGGAACTGGACTTACAGACTCAGCACAGTTCACACATGTCTGAGGAGTTTGAGATTCAGAACAAGATACTTCTTCCCTGTAAAGGCCACATCACGTATAAGCCAAACCTCTGAGTCACCTGCAACCTAGCATTCTGATTGGCTAGATCAGCCTCCCCTGACCTGGTGACCTCCAGGCATTTTGGACTCCAATCCCATCAGCCCCAGTTTACTCCTTAAAACTGAAAAGGTCTTAAGTTGCAAAACTTCTTAAGTTTCAAAACGTTGCAGCCGTGACAGATAAGCAGCGCTCATGTTCTTGCCATTTTATCATTTCTTAGATCACGTGAAACCGCTCTGTTGACGGGAAGCCCCTGGGAAGTTTCACAGTTAGCACTTCTTATCCACCCATTTACCAGCAACTCTGTGGAAACGGTCCAAAAGTCCTTGGTAAATATTTGGGAAAGGAACATTTTGAAGCGCTTTCATGTAGGCCATCCATTACATTGTGTCCAGTAGTTCCTGGGAGTCATGGGAAATAAAAGGGAGGTGTCCAGGATAGAACAACGAAAATGTTTTGCTCTGGAAAAGGGTTCTCTAGGAGGAAGTAAAGGAAGTCATGGAATCATACAAATGGGTCACCTATTCCAACCCCCTGCAAAATCTTGAGTGACATGAGCTTAAACAAAAAGAACCGAGGGCGCAAGTAAAAGTTACTTAAATTACGGGAAAGGGTATTTTCTTTTACACAGGGTCAACCTTTTATATCTTACGCATGAAATACATGTGCGTACACACAAACCCACCAGGTGTTACTGGTTGTCAGCTGAGGGTCAAACTACATGTTACACTTAATGTACTGTGTGCCACAATGACACTTGTTTCTCTTAAATTAATTACAGCTCTGCAGGGTAGCGCTGCTGATTTTTGTGACTGATTTATTTACCTAGCCATTATTAAGCTGATTTATAGCCCGGGGTTCCCAAACCGTGGTGTGCAAGCTCCATTTCAGGGGTCTGCAGCGTGCCTGTGGATCTGCAGTTGAGAAGACGAGCGCCGGCATTAAATATTCATACCAATTTTTAATTGTATTTTTATGGCTTCTTTTATTCCTTACATTGCTTTCTATCATATTACAATCTGAATTCCACGCAATGCAATAAAATACAATATATAAGGACTAAGAGAAGCGGTTAGAAACGCAATTAAAGATTGTGCGGCACCCAGCATGGCGCATTACAATTGCTACAAGAGGCAGAAAAATCGTTAAGAGCCTCAGCTATCAGCTTCGTTGGATGTTTGTGAGTTCTAGTGTTATGAGAGAGGGAGAAAAAAAAACTATTCTCTATCCACAATTGCATAATTTTAAACATTTCTATCATGTGAGTGTCAGAGGCAGTATGGGAAGTGAGTGAAGTGATCTTGAGCTCCCATCCTGCTTGCAGGTTTTCCCACAGGCTTTTGGTTGGCCACTGTGAGACAGGATGATGGCCAAGGTGGGTCACTGGCCTGATCCAGCAGGGCTTGTCTTATGTTCTTATTCATAGCCAGCACTGGTTTCTCACGGCTCCCATGAAAACAGAACAAGAGGACACAGAGTGTACACATGCCAGAATCAAACACTTGGTTTTGATTCCTGCTTTCCAGTGTTTGCAGAATGATGGAATCAATTCAGCCAGCCTGCCAGATGTTTGCATTCATGGGTCAGGCTCCCGTCTCCCTCTCTCCCCTAATTTACGATTGCCATGAGCGTAATTACACAAGGTAGATAGCGATGCGTGCAGCTTACATTCTGCATGGCGTCCTGATACTGCGGCAGTGACGACAGCTGCGACTCGGAATGGTACGGGGATAAACCTTTCCTCAGAGTCCTCAGATCCCCAGAGCTTGATTGCTGTAAAAGAGAGAGAGAAAGAAAGAAAAGGATTTCTATTTAATTCAAAGTAAGACAACGAGACTTTATTCTTATTTGGTTCCTACCCTCGCCTCTCCAGTTCATCTGGCTCAACCACACAAGAAAAATCTAGTTTAAAGGCATGCTGTTGGAAAGGAAATGGAATATTGCTTGGATCCAAACTGCTGGTTTGGGGTAGAGGCTGGATTACCTCCCCGTCCCAGTTCAGCTAGCTTCTCAGCTGCAAAAGCAGGGACAAGGGAAAACCCTCAAATGGGCCGAACTGAGGGTGATGTGGGGGTGGGCCTGAGCAGGCCTGAGGCCATATTCATACCATGCCATTTAAAACACGATGATGCCACCTTGAACTGTCATGGCTTCCCTCAAAGGGAGCTATAGTTTGTTGACGTGCTGAGAGTTGTCAGGAGGCCCCTATTCCCCTCACAGAGCTACCATTCCCCAAGTTCCCTGTGAAGAGGGGTTCAATGTTAAACCACTCTGGGAACTGTAGCTCCATGAAGTTCCTATGTTATGATTTGGGAACGATATAAAGTGCCGTATTTTTCGCTCTATAAGATGCACTTTTCCCCCTCCAAAAATTAAGGGGAAATGTGTGTGCGTCTTATGGAGCGAATGCAGGCTCCATGGCTTCAGTGAAAACAGCGCGAAGCCTCCGAAGCGCAGTGGGAGAGCTCCTGCCGTGCTCCAGAGGCTTCGCGTTGCAAGACTCTCCTGGCTTCAGGGATAGCCGCCTGAAGCCAGGAGAGCAAGAGGGATCTCTGCGCAGCGCCCCTTCAGCAAAGCGAGAGGAGAAATGGAAGGGGCTCCATTTCTCCTGCCGCTTCACTGAAGGGGTGCTGCACAGAGAGGGAGGTATTTTTTTTCTCTTGTTCTCCCCCTCTAAAACTAGGTGCATCCTATGGTCGGGTGCGTCCTATAGAGCGAAAAATGCGGTATATAAAAGTATGTGTGTCTTTATGGCATCCTCTTCAATAAAACAATAAACATTTGAGGGAATTCAATTGTGAGGACTATGTTTCTGAAAGCCTGCATTTGTGTCCTTATTTTATGACTATCACTCAATTAAAAGTAAGTGCTTTTTAAATATTGACTTATCATTCACTGAATCTCATGCAATTTCACTGGTGAGATGGGGGGTTTTTGGGGTAAGGGCATGACACACACACATGAAAGAGACTAAATGAATATGCTACATATCAGACAAACAGATTGGGTACAATGTTGGTTCCCTACAGACCATGGTTTGCAAATACGGAACGAACTCTGGGAACATGCCGTCTCTCCCAATCCTTCCTTTCATGTGGATTCCCCTCTACTCTCCACTGTGGGCCTTAACCATTGAAGAATAATGATTAATAATAATAATAATAATAATAATAATAATAATAATAATGTTTTATTTGTACCCCACCCTCTCCGGCCAGAGCATTATGTAACCAGATTCTCCATTAGCCAAAGTTTACAAACCCATGTCACTTCTAACTTTGGTCAAGATGGCAGCCCTGCAGTCTAGTGAATCATTTTGGAAAATGTGTTGTTGCAGCAGGGCTGAAGCTAAGCAGCTGCAAACCTGAAAGACTGGCATTTGCATATAGTAAATAAACATTTATTTACGGGAAAAGATGGAAACCCCATTTAGCATCAGCACAAATCTAACTTGTGCTTGAGGCTACGAAGGAAGTGGGAAAGTGTGCATTCCCAACAAGCAGTGGGTCGTTTGCTCATCTGGGAGATGTCTGTGGTTTGCTGAACAAGCCATGGTTAGAACAAACCATGGCTTGCTGCTATGTTTGAACACAGGCACTGTGTCCCTACCCAACAAGAAGGATCCTTGGAAGCTGATAATGTATGGTAACTCCACCCCCCACCCCCACATGCTAGCCCTGGCTTTGCAAAACTCATTTTCTTGGGTTAGATAACTTACTTTGAAAAGGCTGATGAAAACCATTTTTAAGGAACAAATGTCCTGTATTTATACTTTCACTTTCTTTGAGCAACCTTTGACTGCATTCAACTGCCTGTTTGTATGCTTTATTTTTTAAAAATTGACATTTTTTGAGATAAAATACAAGAATCAAACTAGTCTACAGAACAAGAATATAAAAAAAAAAAAATTGTGGAGAAGAGAGAAAAAATACCTGTGAGGCCCTTTACCATATTTATATCAAATCTATCCTGTCATTTATCATCATACAGAGAGGTAGACTCACCCTGGGAGCCTACTTCTTCTCCCAGTCTCTCACCTTGGGAGACCCTTTCAACCCTGCCTTTCATACAACAGGGGCTCCCCTCTTCCGAGTGTCCCCTTCCTGTTTGTGTCCTCCTCAGTCCAAGGTAAAGGACTTCTTTATCCCCCGCACCTACCCACCCCAAAGCTTTTAAAAAAATGTTTCCAATGCAAAAGAGTATTGGAAAGCCAGAGAAAACAAGAGAGAAAAGAGAGAAAGAGAACAAACAGAACAGAGTCAAAAGGATAAAATTATCATATAACCACAGCATATTCCCCGCTTGTCCCTGCTACCAGGTACGGTTCCAGCACTCAGTCCCTGTATATTTGTGTGCATGCATGTATATAATGCTATAGGCCATTAAGTGTCAAAATGTTGGAAACCAGGCAATCAACAAAATATAAATGCTTCGGATTTATCAAATATACACTCTTGGATGGAAACAATACAATTTTATTAGCATGAACTGTGTTCATTAACTTTTTCGGTTTTCAAAGGCCATCCAGTAG